>NC_132936.1:40562500-41846875 GCF_034638445.1 Ciconia boyciana
TAAGCAGAACAGAAGAGGCCTGCCTGGCATAGAAAAGAAGAGAAAGAAAAAAGAAGAAATCCACTTCTTATAGTAACACCAGATGCCCAAGGAAGAAGAATAAAAAGGGCCAAGAAAGTTATGAGAACTGTAAGCACAGCAAACTTAACCAATTCCATGTGTACAGTAGGTCACCATCTGGAGACCTGTACTAATCTGGTAACCTCACTATTCTGTCTTCTTGGATGCTGCACAGCAGCACTAGCAGAAGTTATTTTTGGAAATAAGGTGGGGGAGGAAAGATGGTTAGGAAAGCTACAAGATATCCAAGAAGGAAAACACATGAGAACATTAAGCAGAACACACTAGCAAGAAGTGTCTTTTTTTTTTTTTTTTGCCATGTTCAGCATTTATTAGTGCAAGATACCTATTAGTATAAGTTTATAAGCTTCAAGAGCAGATCTATCTTCTGGAAGTGGCAAAAAAGAACGTCAGGATCCTCCTTTCAGTGGGTACTTTAGTAAACAGGGGGGGCTGTACCAGTACTGCTAAAGCCTGCTGGGAAGAGCACATGTTGCTAAGTTCATCCACGTGACATATCAGTGCAGAAGTACTGAAAGTTTAGAATAAAAAGCAAGAAGTGTGTACATTTCATGACCTTCAAACATTTCCTCTGGTGCTCTCACACTCAACGAGCAGAGCAAGACAGTATCTGAATTCTCACTAACACCACTACTAGATCTTAAGCAAAACGCAAACAACTTATATGAATCCACTATTTTCAGAGAAGCTAGAAAACCTGTATACACTATAGCATACCTACTAAAATACCCAGAAGTTCTAATTCTGTAGGAGTGTACATGTCTTTCAGAAGTAATACAACATATGCATGCATTTACACTTACATCTGATTTTTAGCCGCTTGTCTTTGAGCTTTCCGTTCTTTCCTTTTTTGATCTGGTGGCTTAGCAAAAACAATTTCAATGTTTTCTCCCTCTAAATCTTTGCCATTCATTTCTTCCATTGCCTGAAGGAATTAACCAGACTTTAAATATACTTCTAAACATATCTGAAGTTATTAATTTTATTCTGTCTTTTAGAGCATGCATTTTAAAATTCGTTATCCAGAGGTAACATAACAATATAAAGCTAAAAAAAATTTTTAAATAATCAGACAGCATAGTATCATGGGTTCCAGAGTTATGCATTTCCTCTTAACTTGGCTCTCAAACCCAGGACTGCATATATCAGTTTAGAAATCTTCCACTCAAAACTGTAAATAGGCTTCAATCTTTGCAAGCTGTTTCAATTAACAAAGTGACGGAACTGTCCTCTGAAAGTACAGATTTTGCAATAAGGGAATAAATTTCTAATGTCAGCACACATGCAAACACTACTAAAGCTAGAGATCAGTGCATGTTTTTATTCCTTTACTTGTAACAAATGTAACTTTCTTTTTAAACCAGAAGCCAAAAATTAGAATTAAAGAGTCTCATTCTGACCACAAAAAAACCCCACACAAAACAAACCACCATCAAAAAAAAAAAAAAATAAAAACCACCACAAAACTGCCAACATACACACGTACAATTCCCATGAGTCACAGCAATTGCTACAAGTTAAATTCAAGCAGGGGAATCCTAAAGATTCTACCACTTTTAGGGACTCTACATAGCTAAGATTTGATGGGATACATATCCTATGAAAAGACTCTTTCCATCATCTTCCTAAGCATCTGCTTTAAGGCATCTGGATGAGTAAGAAAAACTGAATCCCTTGTATCCCGCATCCTCCCACAGAACATAAAAAATAGATACACTATAGGCAGGAGAGGAATTACATTTTCCCTTCCTAACAACAATGACAGGAGAAAAAACACCAAGAACAGGCTAGCAAAATCCCGGAATGACAATTACTCAATTGTCCAGCACCTCTCATGAAAAAGAAAAGGTGCTTATTGCACACCATAAAAAGGTAGTCATTCTGTTCCTGGAAAATAAAAAGATCACCCAAGTTTCTATCATCTGCCCTAGAGAAACTGCTTTAGATTCTACCAACAATTTGGTGAGAAGAGTCATTCAACTTCTGGCACTTCAGTTTCAAATGATAACACATATGATTATCTTAGATACTCATCAGCAGAATTACTTAGGATAGGTGCATCTAAGATCCGCTTTTCAAGCTAGCAACTGCGTCTTCCTAGGAGGCACCCAGAGAGGACAAAGTTACCAGTGACAATGTGTTACCATTTCTCCAGACAGAGCTTTTTCTGAAGTTGAGACATATACAGCTTCTAAATGTTATATTTAGTCACTACTTACACACACACACAGTGAAGAGTCCTCTTTACTTACTTTTACAGCACCATCCCGTTCATCAAAATGAATGAAAGCATAGTCTTTTAGCTTCTTCACTCGCTCTAGCTTTCCAAACTGACTGAAGGCCTTTTCTAGTATCTCCTCTGTTACAGTATTGGCAAGATTGCGTACAAACAAAACTTTTACCTAAGAAGAAAAAAAAAAGGGGGGGGGGGGAAGGAAAAAAAAAGACTTAAGTATGATCCAATTCCAAAACACAAAACGATGTTTTGCAAGTCATTATTACTGGCAGTACTGAAAACATCATTACATTTTATGTACAGCATTTTATACACATATACATGAATATGTATATTTACAGGTTCATACAGCATAAGTTAGCTCCAAAATTCCCTAATAGAAATATATAATCATGTTTGAAGACAGATTTAATAAGTATTAGCATCCTGAAAGTCAATCCAATTTGTGTTAATGTTTAAAAGAATCCTAGCAGCAGTAATTTTCAACTCAGAACACTTTCAAACTTGAAAGAAGGCAACCAGGATGGGTTACACACAAAATAATTAACTTATCATAACATGTCATTGTTTAGACAGGTTTCTGCTCAGGTACTTGCAGAACAGTCATCACTATAATATCTAGGTCAGAGGTGACAGGCCTGCAGCTCTCAAGCTGCTTAACTTGTGGCTCCCATGCTATAGCTACACCAAATACCTAGCATCAGGACTGTGCTTGCCTGAGGAGCACTCAGTGACCTGAATCCACAGCTAGAAGAGAGAACACAGACAGAAGGGGACACTAAGGCTGACACTGCTAAGTCACCCTTGGACTTTCTCACAAGTCAAACTGTGTCCTTCCCTCGAGGAACAGCCACCTGCAAATAACTCTGAAAGTCTATTCCCTCCCCCAGCTCTCTAAAGCACGCAATATGGCTCTTAAGCTACACAAAGACTGCTATGCAGCTTGTAAGATCAGAGAGGCTGGTTATCTTTCAACTATTGAGATAATGCCCTATTAACTGCCTGATAGTGACTAAATCATCAATATAAAGTTTCATCAACCACCGTTTACAATAAAAGAAAATACAGAGCAGTCTGACAAAGGCTTAAACTAGACTCTTTCCTCTTGTCCTTGCGTCCACACTGAGGCTGCGCTAAATGACAGTACATTAGCATGTTTGCATGATGTCATCCATGAGTTCTCACAATTTACAAGCCTCTTTGACTTTGTTGGGGAGAGTCCCTTCCATACACTGCCACCATGCCCTGACAGTCTAGTCACCTCCTACTGCCAAAGAACACTCACAGTCTTACCTTCCTACAATGCAGCTGCACATCAGCTGCAAAGGCCTCCAACTTCTTTTCACATCCCCTCCGCTACTAGTGGTTTCAAACTAGCTGATGACAAAAAGTGAACATTGTACAGGGCAGCACTGATTTCCCGCTCCTAACCCTGAAGGTCAACACAAATAACACAGGGTGTGAAGGAACCAAACAAAGCATGCTTCGATTTTTGAAGCAGAGCTATAATCTCCACTCCCGCCACATAGAGGAACTCAATAAACCCAGACACCCTTTTTAGAAGAATTACTATGTAATTAAGTTAAAAACAAACAGGACAGACTTCCATAAATCTTTGTCTCACTCGCTAGCCAAACTAGGATGGGATGCAGAGTTTGGAAGAAGGGATACCACAGATCATAAATCTGACCCAGTGTATCAACTCTTGTCTTTGGCAATAGTTACTCTTGCTGATTCTCAGGAGACAAGTCATAGCCAGCTCCACAAGGAAGGCTGCTTCCTGTCCTGTGTTAAGCTTCTCCTACATGCCTTGATGGCAAGAGCAACCTTTATTTCTTGTAACCCATATGTAATAATAATTTTTAGTAAACTGTCCTAATTGCTACCTTAACCTTATTTCATGAAAATGAATTACAGGAAGTTTTATGATGTAATCAATGGTTTTAAAAACCGGTAACTTTCAAACAAATGTTCCTTATTCTTGTACTGTAGGAAAGGATGAAAACTAGAATCTTATGAGGAACCCTAAGTAGCCTTCACTAATAAATCCACCATGACTGACATAGTGTCAGACATAATTAAAAACCTCAAAAATCATTGTTTTTTGTTAAAGATACACTAACACAACATTTTTTAAAGAAGTAAAAAGCAACCATTTCAAATGTTTTCCAGTATAGACAAATCCATTAATCTCTAACAGCTGAATTTTTTTAACATCTTTGGTCATGTTACAGGTTAAAAGCGTATCTGAACCAAAGATGTTGAAGCTAGGAGGCAGGTTAAAGTATAGGTTGAGAGAAGATGAACCCATTTTTACTTCATTTAAGCTAAGGGGGGGGGAGGTCCTCTTCATTAAGGCTAATAGATTATAACACCAAGGATCCATAAATAAACACCTGACAAGCAATATACCCAGCAGCAGTATTTTGTCATAAAGGCAGAACCCGCTTTTAAAACTGCTTAAGAGTGGACTTCTAGGATCTGCTCCTTTTCCTCCTCTTACCTACAGCACAAATACTTCAGACTTCATTACCACATTCTCCAAGGGTTCCTAGCCTGTCTCCTGTCCTGTAATCTACCAGGCAGCCACAAGCACAAGACTTTGTTCAGCTGCTTAACCTGCCACTCCAGAACATCCTCTGTAGCCTCAGCCATGCTACAGGAATCAAGTAAAACATTAAGAAATTTAACCGCACTACAGGTATAACAGGCATCAAAATAACACTTAGTAGAAATTGATCTATCAACACAGCTACTAGAAGTTGGAAAAAAACCTTCACTTTGGACCAGAAATCAATTACTTAACCAATTATAGTCTGATCTGTCAGTACAAGCACTAACTTCCTGTAGCACGTATGTCTAGCTTCAGAATCTAGCTTTCTACCTCATCACGCTCAAGGTACTTCATATTTAAGGTAACAGCCCATTTAAATTTTAACTATGCATCCATACAGTGCTCTCCATAACATTTAAGCAAAAGTCTGGAGGAGAAAGGAAAAAAGGCTCAAGTAAACATTTCAGAAATTTAAATTAGTAGGTGACCATCTATTGATGAAATGACATGCTGCTTCTGCAACGTAGTTAGAACAACACTATTCACCTTTTGGCTACAAAGGTGAATTTCTTTTCCCCCCAGTTTGCTCCTATGGACTTGCTTTTCTAGCCATCTTGAAAAGAAAAACAACGATTATTCTGATAAAAGCAACCTACTCCTCCTACTCACAGTATTTCCTCCAGAGCCTCCTACCACAGGAATGTGTAAGACAACAAGGGTCAAAAGCTCTCCCTTTCCTCCAGATTGACAGTACTCAGAAGCAATGACACCCAACCTGCAGCTCACATCATCTGGGAGATTACTGACTGCAGCAGCAGCTCAGCTGCTCTTTCTCTTAGGAGAAAGACAACAATAAGCAACAGAAAGTAAACCTAACACTTCCAGAAGTGCCAGATGTGGGCAGAGTTTCTCCAAATGTACAGTAAGTGGGCAAGAAAGACTTGCAACAGACTTTCCTTGTTGCAAGAATAAACTAAGGGATGCAGCCAGTGAGAAAGGTCAGACACCAATGCTTGTCTCAGCTTCTGCCTTCAGACACAAGCTAGATGTTGTCTACTTTTTCAGTATTCTCATTCACATAGTCTCACTTTTCCATATGTCTTCAACCCAAGCTGCACACCCTATCTTTGGCATATGGCACTAGAAGTACACAAGTTGATTTTCTTCACATTTTCTGTATTTATGTTTCTTCCCTTTTCACATCTCACTTCAAATACAAAACAATACAAGGCATTAACACATTCAAAAAACTGTATCTTAAATGGGGCAAACCACTATCAAGCTTTAATTTCTTCAGCCTTTCACTCGCCATGTCTGTAAACTTACTTTGGAAAGATACCTGATTATGTCTCCTATCACTTCCTGCTCATCTATTGTCATGTCAGCAGAAGCTCCTGCTCATTTATTTTAAATCTGCTGGATTAGGTCTCTTCTCTTTTGAGCCAAGAAGCTGAACAGACAGATAGCTCGCCATATTTAGGAAGTGCCACCTTCGACAAATTTTACCTGCAAGACTCTTCCCCGCTGCTGACAGTCTATGATGCCAGGCAAGAAAAATAAAGTCTGCAGACAGGCCAGTCCAAAAGCTTCTGTAATACCTGTATTACAAAAGCAGTTTTTTCCCTAAAATGAGCCCCCACCCCAACCCTTTTCCCTTATGGCTCACCAAAGAGGAGATCCCAGCCAAGCTATCTTACTAGGTCCATCAAAGTAGGACTCCAGCAAGTGACGTGTCTCAGATGAGAGTAAAAGCACAGACAAAAAGCAAGCAAAGAGAAAGAGATAAGGATATGGGCTAGCTAGGAGTTTCCATTAAACAACTCAGCTACACAACATAACTGAAAAAAGACAGGGTGGGCATTATCTGATGGAAAAAATATTCATGTGTTTCTGGCAAAATATCGCACACATGTATAAAACAACTGCTACAGCATACTACAAAATGTTAACAGTCCAGACTTCAGTTTCACCAAAATATTCAAAATCCAAAATATTACTAGTCTTTGTATTTTAAGGAATTAACCCCCCCCCCAAATTAAAAATAAAGATACAGTTCCAACTACAAAGTAATTGCCTAACTTCTCAGAAGTAACTGCTAAAGCCAACTTTGAAAATACGTTTGTGCATCTTACTGACATGTTCCAATTCTGAAGTGATAAACAAAGTTGCAGGGTTAAAAAGAATTAAGGCTTGTTCTGTGATTGTATCTAGATTTCTTTCCCTCCAAATATTAAGCTAAAAAACCATTTTAACTTTTGGAGTCACCACCACCACTTCCAGATGAGAAATTAAGTACCTCACCCTATGTGCCATTTTGGCAAGAATTATGTTCAACATTCAGCCTTGGGAGCACAAAATAACATCAGTCAATAGAGTTTTTAAATTCACATCAATTCCAGAGTGTATTCATGTTTTTGTCATTTCACCCACAACATCTCTGTCAAGAAGGCTGAAATATGCTATTTAAACTTAGGCTGTCAGGAAGTACTTACTTTGGAACAAGGCACTTTAAATGTATTATGGTTCCCTTATAGCCTTATTACCTTTGCCATGACTTCAGGATCTGGGTCTTCTATAGGGTCAGCCCATTCAACCGTAACAACATTTCCCCAGACTTTCACTTTGCCGCTCATTAACCTACGTCTGGCCTGAGCAGCAGTTTTATGATCTTCATATTCAAGGAAACAGAAACCCCGGTTCTTTTTCTTGTCATCAGGCTGATGATACAATATGACATCTGTAAGACCCTCTGAAATTAAGCAAAATATTTATCTGTTATGGCTTCAATCCATGAATTTGTATTATAAAGCAGGGATTATCCTTCTGGTAAGTATGCATCTAACAAGTGGTTCCAAAAAAGCATGAACACACTAGACTTTTGAGACCACGTACATAATAAAATTTCCCTACCTTCAAGAGCAACATGTTCAAAGAGAGACATTAGACTACCCCAACTCAGGTTCCATTTTTATTAAGTGAAGAAAGCTTAATAGCTATGGAAGAGTACCTTTCCTCTAAGTGAATGGAGAAGAGCATTTTGGGCAGCCAAAAGTTGTGCTTTGTCAGTTCTCCTCTCAAACCCTTAAGTCACGCCACTTATCAGCATGTGTTTTTTCCATGGACGTCTAAACAACAAGAGACCAAACTTGCATGATTTTAAGACATCTAAAAAGTTTCAGGGTTTCTCCAAGGAACCTGAAGTACATCATTCGGTAACACAGGAAGCCATCAAATGTTACCTTGCCAGTTTATATGCTGTTATCAAAAAGAGATCCTTATCAAATCACTAAGAATTCTGAAGCACAGAACTAGTTACGTTCTCCAACCTGCTTCAGTTTTGCCTTGAAAAGTTTTAAAACATCCACTAGTATTGAAATAATTAAACCATCTATTTCTTTGAACAGCTTTTTCAAACATTACACACTTATTCTCCAGGTAAAACTTGGAACCACACATCTAGTCTAATCATAAATATTTCAGCCCTCAGCACAACAACAGTTTAAAAAAACAAACCACCTAAAAGTCGGGACAAGTGATGAGTGGTCTTCATTTGGATTAATCATCATTCAACCATACGCCAAGAGTTCATCACTCATCATGTCTGACATCTCTCCAGCTCTACAAAACATAGTTATTGACTTACCTGTTACTTTGCTAAATTCTTCAACAATTTGCTCCTTGGTTTTACTCTTAGGAATAGAACCAACAAAAAGCCTATTATTGGCAACAGAGATGCATACACCAATGTGTTTTCCAGAACGAATTTCATGGTTGTTGTACTGTAAGAAAAATAATTGAAAAATGATCAGTTACAGATAATTTTCACTCCCCTCCAACAGCAACATACCAATATTTTACTTTTGCAAACATAGTGTTTAGTAATATATTAAATTCTTTGGAGCTTAACACTCTCTTATGATGCATATTCAACTGTTCTGAAGTATACCCGTGTTCTCTAAGATATCTCCACAATTGCAGACAACAATTATTCCTCCCTTCTTGTTCAAGCCTCTTTCTTAATATATATTTGTTTAGAGACTTTTTAATGTAGAACCATGAAAGGTAAATCTTAAGTCCAAGTCATCAAGGTCAAGGCTTCTCCCTTCACAACAGTGCAGAAAAAAGAGGCAAGTTCCTCTATAGATTGTACCTATGAATTCTTGAATTGTGTATAATATGAGACAGGAGTTAAAATTCAAGTCAGATTCCCTTCCAAAGTTCCATAGTTAACAAAAAAAGGAGAGCCATGATGAGGTCTTCTCCACAAAATATGGAAGACCAATGGGCAAATACTTTCCAAAGCACATAGATTACACATGTAAACATAGTAAACAGCAAGAACAACCTTCTACTGACTTGAAATTCTAAGACTTCTGTTCAAATGCTTCTCCCATAACAGATTGTTTAGAAGACACCCTGAACAAGTCAGCAGTTTAAGGAAAAAAAAAAAACAGTATTACTGTAGACATCTGTTGATAAAAAATGCCTTTCATTGAGATGCAGACACAGACATGCATCATCCAAATAAGCAGCAGGGAGGTCAACTGGTGGTACATCAACCCCTTTCCAACTGGAAACCCTGCAACAGACAGTTCTTTAGCTAGGAAAATGTATTTTGTGGTCAACATCTTATTGACAAGTATCAGGACAGCTTTTTAAAATTTAACCTAGCTATTTATTCTATGAGTTATTTTGTGTTGGGTGGTAAACCTTCCTGCATAGGCAAGTTCTCCCACACCCCTTCTTGCTTTGTACACTAGAATCAGGGTGAAGATGTTTATTTATTTATATTTATCTCGTGGAAACAAAAACTACATCACCGAAAATTTTCAAAGCTAGACAACTGCACCAAAAGTGATCTTAAAGGAGAACTGTACATGTGAAAAGGATCTGGAGTGGCATCTTCCCAACTATGTCTCAAAACATAGTAGGCTACAGTAAAATACTTCTATCTCCATTATCTGTTGCCCATGTGGCAGAGGAATAGTTGATTTTAAAGTAGGAAACAGCTGCATAGGAAGACTGTATATATATTATTATGATCACTAATAAACAGACTTATACGCATTAATGAAGAGACAGATTACAGTAGCTTAAAAATACTTTAAAGAAACACCTTTAAAAAAAGCTGACAGTTTATTAGTCTGGAAACAAGACACAAACTGATTCTTTATTAACTGAAGTGTACATTAGGAAACATTTCTTTACATTAGGAAGCATTTTTTTACTGAGAGGGTGGTCAAACACTGGAACAGGCTTCCTGGAGAGGTGGTCAATGCCCCATGTTGTCAGTGTTTAAAAAAGGCATTTGGACAACGCCCTTAATAATAATGCTTTAACTTTTGGTCAGCCCTGAAGCAGTCAGGCAGTTGGACTAGACAACCATTCCAACTGAAATAGTGTATTCTATATGGATAACAGAAGATATTATTGGACTGTTCCTATTAAAGTCCAAGACCAAAGTCTGGCTACGCACTTAATTCAAAAAAAGCCTCTCATACAACTCATGGCAACAAAATAGTTACTTAAAATTAAAATATTCTACTATATTGCAATTCAACATTGACAGTAGTTTCTAGTAGTTTTTTCATAGTACAATACATTAACTTTTCATTGTATGTTTCTCTTAACACAAATAAAACAGTCTTGAATTAGGTGTTCTTGAATATAAAGTTGGTGGTTTTTAGGTAAATAGTTTGCATACCATCTGTAAACTTAGATGAGACATGAACAGGCCCAAATCATGATCTGGGTAAACTGCCAAAACAGTCAGGCTACCAAATTAGCTATGTCAGCACACTGCTTCCCCCTCCTGTCACCACTGAATCAATGCCTGAAGTTCATAAGAGATATCACTACCCTCTACACACTCTAGGAGATAGATTTTTTTTTTTTTTTGTGCTAAGTTCTCTAAGAACCTACTCACAAACAGGTCAAAGTATGCATAAGGTCTGTCTTGCCATTTTATCCACTTAAAACTTTCATCAGCAATTTTAGTTTATTTCCAGCAGCAAATGGCAAATTGTACTGCTATGCATAGCTGGCAAACTGCTTAAAGGACATAATTGAATAACTCACCTGTACCTGGACTTTGATCAAGCTTACACTTGCTCTAGTCAAAAATACACCATATGCTACTCTAGTTTTCAGTATGTTTTCCTACAAGCTTTACCTCACAAGTATTTATCCTGTACATGTCTACAGTAACCTTAATCACTGAGAAATCTTCTGAAAAACCGAAATTTTCATATGAAATGGGAGGGAGAACTGAACGTGTGTGCAAAAGAACACAACTGGAGTTATAATCCTTAACTCAACCAGTATAAAACAGATGGTAAACACAAACATGTTAACAGGGAAAAAAATGCCCAGGGTTAAAAAAAAAAATCAGACTTCTGATAGTCAGCACTTGTGTGAACATTTGAGATGCCATTTCTACTTAAGCAGCGAGGGTTAACCACACTGGATTACGTACTGGACATAAAATTAGTTACTGTTCATATCTGTAAGTCTTCTCAGTATCAGGCCATAGCATCACTCCATTTTTGTCTCAAGCACAGCCCCAAAGGTATTTCAAACACAATTTTGGGAATTCTCCCCTTTTTTAACTGACTTAAAAACGTATATGCATAAACAAAATCAAGGCTTCAACCTTCTAAGTTGCAAGATTTCTTCTGGTTAATGAATAGGGTAAGTCAACACTAAGTTTATTCAAAAATTTTATTCAGCTTTACATTAAGTTGTTAAAAAGACTGTGGATGATACAACAGCCAGGCAAATATGAATTGTATGCAAAATATGTTACACCAACTGCAACAGCCTGAAGACAGGTCAGTTTATTCTCTGCTGCAGTTTGGGTATTGACAAAACCTCATCACTGTCTCTTATTACTCAGAAACCTACAGGCAATGCAGAGATTTTTATTCTTATTTTCACTATACTTCACAGAGTCCTGAATGGGGAAAAAAAAAAAAGCCTCTGGGATGAAGATGGGAAATAACAAAAGAACCCCTATCCCAGGGAGTCCAGAAAGCTGGGAAATAAGTTGTATACACATCAGAAGATTACAGGTAGTATCAAAAAGACCACCACCTGTTAAAATAGTAGGATATTAAAATGGCTAGGACCAAGGGTTCAGCATTTCTAAGAGGTCTGTCAGCAGCCTCTCCCATACATGTATAACTAATACAAGTGATAGACCCATGACTTTCAACTGAGCTCTACAGCAATATTTTGCTAGTACTCCTGCAAATCACTCCTAGACAACCTGGGAAACTTGTAATACACCAAACTAGCCAGCCAACTATGGCTGGAATCATTCAAAAGCTGACAAATGCCACAGGATCCAATTTAAAACTAACCCTGCCCTCAAAGAAGTTAGCACGAAGGCTGAAAAACTGCCCCATCAATCACACCACTTTTCAACTATTACACTCAGTGGCTATTTAAGTGAAAAACAGAACACAACGCCTTTTTTTTTTCTGCACATCAAAGATCAGATATAAAGGGACACCAAGTACCTCCTTCCCTTGTACCATTTAGTGGAAGACTGAGGCTAGGATCTGATGTTACTTTTATGGAAACACAACCTGAATGACTTTTCAGAGCATGCTGCCCTTAAGCAAAATCCAGCTAAGTGAAGAAAAATTCCTTTTTCCTCGTTTACTAGGTGCCTCTGAGAATGCACTTGATTTGATTCACTGTTTTGCTAAGCCATGTGCATAACTCTTAAGAGATCACACACAATATAAATGGCTAGGTTGACCATGAAAGTACAAAGAGGTATAAACAGTTATCCTCTGTATATTTGGATGGTGCACAGGAACACCAACCATTCTTATTTAAAAAGCTAAACAACATATACCAGATATTTTTGTACTTCCACTTTTGTAGACATTTCTATACTTTTTCAAAACACATTCCCATCTTCAGCTTGATTTGTCTCCACCGACTTACATTATTAACACGTCAATAGGGTACCTTAATAGTTTAAGATGTACCTTATTACAAAACAGATTTTTAACCCTACTATATTAATACAGTATCAGTACACCTCAGAATGAGTTAGCGCTCTTGAGGGTCATACCACACACTGCTCTTGGCCATATCAATGCAGCAGTAACTAGCTCAAAAAATTCAAATTCAACTTAACTAGAAAAACAAAGGGGCAGTGCGAGGATCAGGGCCATGTTTCTTTTCCCCCTCTTTTTTCAGTGATGGATACTTCATGCATAAAACCTGGAAAGCTTAAGAGTGGCCTATTCCTTATATCAAACTATTTCACACCTCTGTGCAAAACAGAGGCAATGTTTTTTAACCTGTCAGGATTACAACTTTCCCAGTCAGCTGCAGCAAACAGAACAGACCTTAACACTCAAGAGTGATTATTGCCCATCTAAAGTATCTTGCGAAATCCTGTCACTTTAGAAGCATTTTTCCAGGACGCGGCCCCCTGCTGGTGCACAAGCAAATGAGAAAATCACGGGCAATCCGACCCACGCTTCCCCTGTACCACTGCAACCTCAACATTGCTTCTCTCAAACTCAGCCAGACACAGACAGCTCAGAAGTCACTACTGCTAACACAACTTTTTTTAGTGCTAAAGGCTCATCTAACTGGACAAAACAGCAGTCCACTGGCTTTTTTTTTTCCCGTGTCCCTAACACAGCCAGGAAAAATTTAGACACAATGTGGAAATATTTAAAAAGATCTAGTGGAGATTTATGAAATGATCTATCAATGACAGTTTCATCTTAAACATTTAAGCATTAGGATCAAGACAACTGCTTATAAGCCAGAGAGCATTCCTAAAACAAAAAAAATGTGAGTAAAAAAAACTTACCAGCTTAACAGCTTCCTGAGCTGCCTCTTTAGTACAAAAAGTGACAAAAGCGTATCCTCTATTTAGACCAGTTAGTGGATCCATCATTAAGCGGAGATCCCATATAGGGCCAGCTTTCTCAAATAATGGAACAAGTTCATCTTCGAACAAGTCTCTTGGAATCTTGCCCACAAATATCTACAACAGACATACAGAGTGTTGTTTATAAAAAAATACTTCAAATGAGTAAGAATACATCTACATAAGCATCTCCTTCTCCTTACCTCTGTACCAACAGAAGGTTGCTGTCCTGAATATACAGACTCTGGAGGAGGTCCACCATACTTTCTCTGTCCAGTAGTCACATCAAGAGTGTAGCCGGTTCTCTCCAAGAGTGCCTTCAAGTAAGAAACTTAAAATTTTAAAGCCATATACAAATTGAGCTATTTTAGATGCACTTCATTCACAAACAGACATGCTTATAATTCCTCTTAAACTGTACTGCTTTGTAACTCGCACAGGTGAACAAGCCTACTGCTAGTACTACTACAAGAAAATTGCAAAACACTTATTGGAACTATCAGGTAAAGAAACACTGCTAGAAAATCAGAGATTCATATCGAGTTTTCCCCAATTCCTTCATTTTCATACAAAAAAAAAAGGCCAAGTAATAGAGCAGTGAGCTTCCCTTTAATTAAAAAGATCTTAGTCTGAGCCACTTCTTGTTTGGCATGTCCAATCCTGCAAACATTTATGCACAGGAGTTCCCTTCACTTAATGAGATTACTCATAAGTGTGAAGTTAAAGAACACATGTTTAAGTGCTTACACCCCTGGAACACTGTACTGACTGCTTCAGGTATCCCACCACTGAAGTGGTAGTACAACTTCCTTTCTCCTATACTCCCCCTTCCCCCTCAAATTCCTTGTGGGCACATACAGCATCCCAACATAACTGATCCTCCCTAGAATCACTGCATACAGTTACAGATATACTACCAATTTAAAATGTTAGATGAAATTCAGTATGCAAATATATGAGAAACTCCTCTGAAATTAGTCTCTTAATAATTTTATACAAAAACAAATCAACTCTACACACAAAGAAACAGCACATTAAACAAGCCTAATTATAATCAAGACTTAGTAATGTCACAACTGGAAAATTGCAAAGTTATTTTAAATGCTATAGCCATCAGCAGTAAAAGCTATGCTACTTCAAGTTAGTTAACTAAGTCCTCATATTGTTGTTGTTTTATGTGGTAGTGACAAAAACTGTATGAGTTTTTTTTAATTTATAATTAATGGCATCCCAGCCTCAAAGTCAGGAGAAGAGGTTTTCTAGTTTCGCAAGCTACATAGTTATTTGTGATATATAACGCATTCATTTTGCGGTTTACACATGAAAAGTTAAAGATGAAAGATTCTCTCGCTTTTTAAAGACACCAACTAAGCATGCTTAGATGGTTTTCCTTTCCTTAAGCTTTGGTAAAGTTGCTCATCACAGAATTTTAAAATAAACCATAGTATGCCTAACTCTTGAGACAGGAGTCTCTTGCTAGCAGAGACTTGGTCCAAGAAATAACATGTCCGTTACTAAGACAGTTTGGGTTACAGTTTATGAGAACAGTGATTATGTCATAAGAAGTGGGCTAAATCCTAAATCCATTACAATCTGGCTTTTCAGACACACGTGGTATCTCCTCCCTATTGTGGAGTTGCTTTAAACCTGAGCTGAAGAGAAAGGAAAAAACAAACAAACAAACAACAAGCACCACCAGCTGAAGTTATGCATTCTGAATTCAAAAGATCTATGCTGACAAGTGTCCAAAAACTTCTGACTGTGAAATAGAACTGTCTCAACTAGACATAACACAAACTGTCAAATCTTCTTCACTTTTATATACATTCAGTTCCAGTAATTAACAGTATATTAAGTTTCCTCTTGAAGAAGATGAAGTGTAAGATAAAAATGCAAGTGACAGCTTTCAAATAATGACAAATAATCTAAAACAGCCTTTTTAAGAAAAGCACAGTTCCAAAAGAATCAAGGTATCTGTCACAACAGCTTTGAAAAACCACAGATAGACCGCATAACTTTTATCTTTTAGGCACATACCTTAATTTTTGCCTCATCTGGTCCTTTGCTAGAATCTGCCACCTTGGTCCCCTGTTTTTCCCTCTGCCTGTATGTCTTCATGACTCCACATAAAAAGGCACTTTTGTTCTGCAAAAGATACATTAATCTTCAGTTCTGAAAACATGACAAGCCAAAATCTAATTTTACCTTGAGCTAATACAGTGCCCGTTTTACACATCACATATGGATCACTGAAGAGACTTAAGCAAACCTCTTGCCAGTCAAATAGCAGTTTATACCTCAACAATTATATTCTCAATTGCTTAACATTACCTGAACATGTGAGAGATCGCTGTCTTTAAACTGCTGAAGCACTGCCAATGCACCTTCTTCATTGAATTCCTTTAAAGCTTCAATAGCTCTTTCATCTAGATCACTATGTGCAACTAGCCCTAGAAAAAAGAAAAAAAATTACTAATTATATTTGGGCAGCAATCTTTGTTTAACCACATTTAACACATCTAACACATTTCAGTGACCCCTAAATCAATCACTGATTAATGTAAGTTACTATACCTAAGAAAACACTTAGTCCTCTTAAAGGTAAATATTTAAGTGTATTTAATCCTTTTTTCATCAAAAAGGGTCAAAAAAAAAGTTAAGATTTAGAGTAACAGTTACTGCATTTATGTATTCATTTGACTTCTGTGAAACCCAGATGTTACACGGGCCAAGTTTATTTTCAATATCCTGAAGCTGAATTCAGAAGGATCTATCAAAACCTGACTTAGCTTGCCTAGCAATGGTACCTTGGGTACATTTCGAGAAGACTATAAAGCCAAATAAACTGCAGCACTAAAAGTGACCACCACAATCCAAAAATCAAGCTTAAAAAGTGCTAGCTATTACCATGGCTGAGAGAAACAATACAATAACCTTTGCATCCATGAGCCCAAATACTATGTCACAAAGCATCATTTACATGAGAAGATGAATACCAAGGCTTCAGTTACTTACAGTTACCTACAACTACTATAAAAAATACACAAAGACCACATCACCTACTCCTCCTAAAAATCATCTGTTGCCTACTCCAGCTGTTGCTATGGTCACCTGCACACTTTTCCTCCTTCCCACCCCAAGTGACCTGGCCCAAGACTTTTCTCTGAAAAATACTATGACAAATTAAAGCACTAAACGGAAAACATCCACAGATTTTGGTAAGACTGCAGTTCCCATACTTTTGGAAACCACAAAAAGTTGCTATTTTAGCCCAAAGACAGCAGAATCCAATAAAATATTGTAAGTGTGGTTTTGCAAGTTTTACATCTTACCTGCAACGTAAATTTCATCTAGTTTTTCAGCAACTTTCTGTGGTAAACCAGCATCAAGCAATGTCTGGAAATGCTCAGAATGGGTAACTGCAGCAGAAGTATCCATGGGCTCTTCAGTACCATTCCCATTAACATGTTCAGTAGCCATGTTTCCAGATATCTGTTCAAATGCAATAAGCATCATAATTAAGCTAAAATTATCTCCAAGCAGAACAATTCAAGTGACAATACATGCAACAGACTGCCCTATTCTTGCAAGAAAAAAAAAAAATCGTAGACCACTTCCCTGGTACTTTTTAATTTTGGAAGACGCACAAAATTCCTCAAAAGAAGAACTAACACAAAGGAAAGCCCTAACACCACTGTCTAGCGGGGGTGGGGTAGCTTTCACTGCAGGTTTTACACAACCCTGCCAGACACTCTGACTCACCTCCCTCTCTCTGTCTCTCTAACACGCTCCCTAAGAGGCTCTGAACAAGTTAGAAATGGAGCAAGAAACCAATGGCGGAGGTGGGAGGAAGAGCAAACCTGCCACATGCAGCCGCCGCTACCACTGCGATACCGTCACTGACACCCGCGGCTGCCTCCACCGCCCGTCGCAAACTCGCTGCCCCCCGGAGCGAGCCGCCTCTCCAGGCCCCGGGCGCGGCCGGGATCCCTTCCCGCCTCCACTCCGGTGTCGGCCGGGCAAGCGAGAGGAACAAAGCGCTCTTCCCAGTCCGCACCCACCCACAGTGGCGGCGGCAGCGGCAGCCGCCATGAGCCCGATGGAAACACGTGCTCTGCGCGTTCAGATGTCCTACAACTTCCTCCAGTGACCGACTTCCCCCCCTCTCCGCCACACTCCCGCAGGAGGAGCGGCTCCCCCCCACCCCAAGCCCCAGCCATTCCCCACCTCTCACCCTATTCCCCCTGGAGAGCGGTTGCAACACCCCGGGCCCGATTTCACCACTCGGCCGGGAGCTCGCGGCGCCTCCCGGCCCCACCGCCAGCCCCCAGCCACACTTCTCCCCGAAACAATGCAGGGGCCCGCCGCCAGCCTCGCCTCCCGGCCGGGAAACGCCGCTGCCCGCCGCCCACCGCCTCACGACGTGACCGGGGACACGCGAGACCCGAGCGGCCCCCCTCCCCACACACACGCCGGGCATCGAGGTCGCGGCTCGCCCCGCTGCGGAGCGGCTCCCCCCGGCCCGGCCCGGCCCAGCCCCTCACGGGCAATGAATGGAGCGGCGGAGCCGGCAGGACAATGAGGCGAGAGCCAGGCGCTCCACGCGGGGACGGCCCGGGCCCCCACGGCCGCCGCCGCCTCCCCAGCGCCGGCCAGCTGCCGGGCCTAGTGCGCGGGCACCGGCCCAGCACGGCCGCCCCCCGCCCGACAGCAGCGGCCACGAAAGCAGCCAGCTCCTCCACCCATCACGCAGCGCCTGGCAGCCGGGCCCCGGCCCGACAGCGCTGCAGGGCCCCAGCGTGCGCCTCCCGCCCCACCCGCCGGCTCCCCTCCGCCGCCTCAACCCCCTCTGCCGCCCGGCCCGGCCCTGCCCCGGCGCGCTCCCACCCCGCTCCGCGGGCGGCTGCCGCCGCTCCGAGCCGCGGCGAGCCCGAGCCCACCGGCCCGCCCGCCGGCGCCCAGCCCCTGACCTGTCGCTGCGGGGGTGAAACGCCGTGCGAAGGGGCTCCGGGCGCGGCTAGCGGCTCGGCGTGCTGAGGAGCTGCCCCCCTTCTCCGCTCCCTCGGTGTGTCCGGACAGTGTGCTGGAGCTGGCGTAAAATGGCGGCCGCTCGAGCGCTCACGCCGCTGCTGGCACCAACCCCAGCCCCTTCCACTCGGCTCCGAGGGGCGGGGGGGGAGAGGAGGAGGCGCCGCGCGCGCTGGCGCAGCCCCAAACCCGGGGTCTCCCAGGCAGCTCCGCAAGGGTTATCGCCTCGCCCCGCCCGCCGGGCTGCCCGCGCGCGCGCGCCCGCACGCCCCGCCCTCGCGCGCGCGGTTTCCTGCCCTCCCCTCCGTCCCCCACGCGCTCGGCGTTCCATGCGGAGCGGCGCGCGCCGCCCTCCGCCTCCCGCCCGGCTGGAGCGTCAGCCGGCAGCGGCGCGCGGCCCTCGCGCACGCCGCGCGCTGCCGAGAGGGGAGGCGGCGGCAGCGGCGGGACGAGCCCCGCGGGGGGACGGCGCGGCGCGGTGCGGGGCGCGCCCGGCCTCCCCGGCGCCTTCCGCGCCGCCCTTGCACCTGTGCGGGCGCCACGCGAAAAACGGCGCTGGCGGAGCGGCCCGCCGGGCCGGCCGGGGATTGGGCGAGCGGCCGTTCCCACGGCGCGCAGGTGGCACAAAGGGGACCGGCGCGGCCGGAGGCGGCGAGTCCCGGCCCGCGGCGGGGGGACGGAGGAGACAAAGCCACGCAGACAAAGGGAGGGGAGAGCGGCGCTTTGTGTGGCTGCCGGCCAGCCGAGAGCCCGGCAGCGCTCCGCTCCCGCCGCAGCCGCGCTCGGCGTTCCCGCCTTGGAGACGGGAGGCGCCTCACCCCCTTCCCTGAGGGGCGCCTGGCGCTCTCCCCCTCCGGCGGGCTCCCCACAGCGGCCACCGGCCGCCGCCCGCCCCGCCCCTCCGTAACCGGCGTGCGGAGGAATGTTTTTCCAAGGGGAACGGGAGTTTCCCTCGGCCGCTGCGCGGTGAATCCGCTGAAGCGGCGGCGTTAAGCGGCCCCGGGCGGTGGTCGGCGGGCTGGGGAAGAAGTTGGCAGCAGCGCGGGCTTGGGTGTCGGGCAGCTCAACCGAAATTCCGCGGCATGCCTGGAGAAACGAGGCCTGCGCCCTATGGCCACCCTTTGAGCGTCCGTTCGCTTGATGTAACTTTGTCGAGCTGGCCCCAGTGGAAGGTGGGTCTAACCGCACAGCTGTCAGATGCAGATCCCTTGCTGGGGATCCTTGTGCACGCTTCTGAATTCCAGTTCCTAACACGTCTTCTCACTTGCTCACCTCGTACGAGAAACTTGGAAACCGACCTACTAAGCTCTGCCAGACCTGTAATTCCAGATAAAGACAGCGAAATGAAGGCAGGGAGGCACACACGGTATTACTCACTTCCTCAAAGGGAGCTCAGCGACAAGCTGACCAACTACCACTGCTCCTTAGTCCAGCCAAACACCTTCAGTATATCTCCAATGTTTTAAAAATACTTAAACCTGCACAGTGGAGCAAGCACAGACAATTAGAGAGTTAGTTCACTGTCAACAAATACTCACATGCTGCTGTGTAAGTATGTGAAACATACAACTGGTATTCAGGGGGACAAGAAAAATCTCAAGTACTTGATGCAGTAAGACTTCATTAAAAACTGAACCACTCCACAGGTTAGTCTGAAATAGTAACAAATACAAGACAGCTGTACACTATCAAATATTCCAGCTAATTTATAATTTGAAAGTGTCATTAAAAATAATTTTTACTCAAACTTTCCTCCATGTTTAAAATTTTTTTTAAAATGAAACTTTTTGAAAATATAATTTTAGTAAAAGAAAAGCCATTTTTAACGAAAACTTGTGTGGTATTTTTAATCATATACTTTATAAAAATGTGAATATTTTGCACCCTTCAAAAATCTGTAACTTTCTCCAAAAATACAGCTATCAGCTGGGCAATGAGAGTAATATGCTCAAAAACAAATTTGGAGAGCATTTTTCAGTGAAAATACTGCCCCAAAACATGTTATTTTCAGACATTTACAGAAGGTGTGGCAGTGAGGTGTTTACAATACAGGTGTGAGCCAGAGTAGTATCTAAATTTCATAAATGGTTTTGTTCTCTGGAACTAATGAAAACAGTGAAAAATGTTTCATTAAAATTCTCAGTCAGTAGATCTGACTAACTACAGGTGGCAAACTCCTGAGAAGGTCATTCCCACTTTCAGGCCCATTTTTAGAGGGAAAACTTTTCCTCCATGAAATGGAAGTAAAAACAATAAAAAGACAAGGATAAATGCAGTGAAGAGATTTGCACCCTTATTTAAAAATCACAGCTGACGCAGAGTCACAGTTACAGCTATTTGATCCTTTGAAATTTTATGTAGAAAGGAGGAAGCAGAGACTCTGACATGCAATTCCTCTAAATATAGCTCAGTTATTAGCCCTAATATCAGTAGGACAAAGACAAAAGTGGTATGCCCAGGAAAAGATCCATGACATCATAAAATGAGTTTTCTTTTTCTTTATTTTTGAATCATGTAGAACATCTATTGAAAAAATACCCTGCCAAGAATATTTGCAGGCACTTGTCTGGTGACTTGGATTTACATGAGTAATTTCACTGCATGTGCCTGAAAGTTTGACAACTTCTCACCATAATGAAAGTTGTGTTAATTCCTAAATTTTCCTGGAATATGAAACCCCTGCCTGCTTCTAGTCCAATTGTAACCACTGTAGAGCCCCACTGAAGCCACAGCTGTATGTCTGAGCCTCCCCAGCACATCCACGGTAAAACCAGTGATTATAACAGGATCAGCTACAGAGTTGCAAGGATAAAGCAGTGAAAAATAAATTTAATTTGACTCTAAGATTAAAAGCCTAATTTTTGCTTTTGAGCTACTTATGTACAGTTAAAGAATTATACCCTAAGCAAAGAATGAAAATCTAGGAGACAACAGGAATCTTACCTTCAGTTTCTATGATGCCTATTAAGATTGCATGGCATTAGCCTGTCCCAAGTGCGCACGCAGTGGAAATTTAGGCACTGCTATACTTGAGCTGTGAAACACACCAGCTACAGTGTTAGAGGGACAGATCACTCTGGTCATACAGCAAATGTTACTGCTTGTAATAATGAAACAAGTCCCCTGTGCCACGTCTGCTGCAGCACAATTCTGAAATGATTCAGCCACTCTTGTGGTTTCTCAGCAATAGGTTTTCCAACCCGTTCCTAGCCCTTAGCCTCCTTGGTAAGGCTGCCAAGTATTAATATATCTATTATAAGGATATCTAACTTCAGGAAGGGACTGCAGTTTATTCAATGTAGTGCCCAGCTCGCCACCGGCCTACTGCCCTGAGATCCTTGGTAAAATAAGACGATTGTAGGAAATATCTGTTTAATTAAAGTCTGTTTAATTTGTTCATTCTATCAGTCAGAGGCTCTATGTCTTTAAAGATGGGTTGAGTTACAAAACACAAGGCCTGTGCCTATTAAGAAAAAAATGCAAGTCAGAAATTAGCCAAAAGGAGATGAATCAGATATATGAAATTTTCTTCAGGAGAAAGCTTTTCATATGACTGAATGGCTCCATCTTTAATATGCAGATTTGAAAGTTCTTCCATTCTAAAAAGTAACTTACAATCTAAAATTGTCACACGATTTCGGCAAAGACAGACTAAACTTAAGTAATGGTAATATTTTCTTTTAACATTCTTTCCAGTTATATCCTTTGTACATCTTCTCACTTTTCCAAAACTAGGCAGGGGTAGCACTAATGAAAACAAAATCAAGGTTTTCCCCCATTTCAGCAAACTGTTTATAAGGCTCTAACTTTGACCTTGCTAACTCTTCAAACACTTCACTTCTTCCAACTAAGTCAGAAAAACAAAAGAAGCAAAGAAAGTGTTTGCAAATCCAGTGATTATGGTTCACAGGACCAGAGGCCATGGGCACAAACTGAAACACAGGAGGTTCCCTCTGAACATCAGGAAACGCTTTTTCAATGTCAGGGTGACTGAACACTGGCACAGGTTGCCCAGGGAGGCTGCGGAGTCTCCATCCTTGGAGGTATTGAGAAGCCCTCTGCACGTGGTCCTGGGCAACCAGCTCCAGGTGGCCCTGCTTGAGCAGATGGATGGATTCTGTGATATGGTTAATTATCCCAATCTTTACAAATGCAATTCTATCCACTGACTAATTGATGTTTCTTTCTTGAGATTTGGAAAGACTTTTTTTTCCTGAAACCAAAAAGCAAAGTAATTTTTCACTAATTTTTAATTCTTCTAGTTCTGCAAGGTGGATGAGGAGTCTGCTCCTACAAACTTGACACCATACATTTCAGGGCTTTTGAGGCTGAAATCACCTGCATTCTGCTAAGTACTTGCCCAGATAGTCACAGGCAGAGAACAAGTCTGGCAATGAGGAGGAACGGGGCTCTTCCAGGAATTCTTTTGGTGTCAAGTTTTATATATAGACTGAAGGTCTCAAAACAACTTCCTTCTGAACTGCTTCTCTCTCTTTTCCTTTACAGCTGTGCTATAGCAACAGTGCCAGTGAAAGAAATGGTATTAGACTGCTTATTTCTGCAAAGTATGTTTTTAAGTCCTTCTTTCCAATACCAGTCACTGCTTTTTCCTCTTTCCAGTCAACATCCCCCCCCCCTCAAATCAAACACTCCAGTGCTGACATTGTAAGAGAAAGGCACAACAGAAGCAGAAGGTAGTTTAGTTCACATTCCATTAATACCTTTAGCTTTTTTCTAATTTAAGTTAGAGGATTTTAACACAGTGGTTTATCAGCCATGGGTTCAGAGCAATCATTATAGAATTAAATGTATTTTGCAGTACACTATAGGTTAACATGTAAGTATTAAAAGAGGTGTGCAGAACACTTTTTGCATGCACACAAAACAGTGAAGTCGCTTCCATGTGTATGTGGAAATGCCAACTCAAAGCCATCACAAACTGACTATTATCACTCAGCATCCAGATGCCCAGCCTTGTAACAAAGAACTATAAATGCTCTACGCTTACTGGCAAAGCAGCAGTGTTAGGAATTATTTGGAACCTATACCTTCAACACAGACAAGAGACAAATGAGGGAATGTAATACTGGCCTACAAAGTCAAAAGTGGCATGGAGAAAACTAGATAATAACTGTTCGTTCTTTCTTCCAACAGAAGAACGAGGAAGCACCAAATCAAACTGGCAGATAGCAAAGCAAAGAAGAGCTACTTTTGCATACATGCAACTAAGCTGGGGAATTCATTGTCACATGAAGCTATAGGTATTTCCATAAATCCCAAAACTAACTAGCCTAATTAATGGAAGAAACTCCCATCTAAAATTATTAAATGCAGAGATATCACCCCAATTTAAAGTCTGCAGCAAAAATTAGCATAGGCTGGGGGAGCATACCAGGAAGTACTATCATATCTATGCTTGCCCTATCTTTGCATTTTTCCCTTAGCTAATACCCACTACTGGAGATTAAATGTTGGTATTAACTCTTTCTGATGGTACAAATACCCTGTCATTGCAGCAAGCAGAACACGCAATCACTGATCTGTTCCTTTCGTTCCAAAACCTTCCCACTTCCTACAGAAGTGTAAGTGCAAATGTTCCTCTTCCGCCAGATTCCCTCTAATCACATATTCCTCATCCCACTACAGACCTATAAAACACAGGCTTCCTATACAAAGAGCTCACAAGCTTATCAAGGGTGAGGGAACTATGGGTAGAGGCTTCCCAATCTGAAGAAAAAAAATACTGTTTTACTATTGCTGTGGATACAAAAGCGAGACTTAGGACACAACTACTACTGCCTTTTTTGTCCCATTCCCCTTAGCATCTGATACTTTAAAGCTCTTACACAGAGGAGTGTTACCATTAGGTCAGCACCTGGCAAAGCTCCATGGAAAGAGGAGAAAATATATTCAGCAAAGTAGTAACAAGAGTTGTCATCCCCCTTCAAAGTTTTCATCAAATTAGCATGGAGGAGGGGCTGGAGAAAACAGATTTCTCCACATCCTAATGCATTCTGCCTTACAAGAAGGACTCATGCAAGAAAACTGCAGAGAGCATTCCTCATCAGTATCCATCTTCGAAACATCTCAAAGTCATCTCAGGACAGTAGCGCTATCCTGTCCACTTGCGCAGTGCAAGGTAGCCAAGTGCTGAAGCTGCAACTCACTGAGTAGAGCCACAAGTGAAAGTGTCAATGCAGAACTGACTGCTCTATTTAGACCTTCCTTTGCTCCAGGTACCCATCCAGCCCTGTCCTTACATCCCTGTACAGCAGTCCCCAAACATCTCCCTGTCCTAACAGCCATTGGGATTCCAGTACTTGGCACACTTATAAAAGCCAACTGAAGGGTGGAACAAAAGGACCCTTGGGATCATCTAACCCCACGTGAGTTACTTTGTGCATTAAGCCCATCTCCAAAGGCAGACAGCATATCATTACGTCGCAGAATATTCTCCCCCAGGTCTGGGCATCTTTCCCAGGAGAGCACAGCATGCTGCAGACATAATGGCCACTGCCACGCAGGTAGATGGGACAGGTCAGGGGCTGTTCTCCAGCCGTAAGGCAAACGTGGACAGCACAGCTTGCATTGCCATAGTTAAGCTCTCATCCACCTTAACCTCTAAACCATGCCCAAATATTACATGTGAGACTGTGCTAGCTGGCCCAGGCATCAATACAGAGACTGTATTAACCCTTAACAGCATGGATGATCAGTTGCCAGTGATTGGGCTCATGTCCCAGGCCTTTTTCATTGACCAGTAATGACAGTGCTGATTACTCAGGAGGGAAAGTGCCTGATGCAGCAGTTGCAATACAGAGCTTTCAGAATAAGTGTTCCAGACTACTTAACATGTAACCAACCAACCTAAAAATCCTTTCAAGCATGGGTGAACCCAAATAACCTTGTGTCTTCAAGGTCCTTGTAAGAATAGAACAATCTTCCCTCCCCGCCCCGCTCCTTTTACAGTCCTTGCCAGGTACAAAGCAGAAGTGACTACATAAATGCAGCATTTCTGCAGATCCCAAGAGCAGACAATACAGCCTTTTGCATATGACTTTTTTTTTTTTAAAAAAAAGAAAGATGCCTGGAGTATGCCACACTAAGGGAGTTCTCATTTACAGCACGAACTCCAGACTAGAGCACAAGGATGAGGAACTATTCCTATCAGTACCTCAGGCTCTGCTTGCTGCTTTTCAATAGTCTTCTTTTGGAAGATCTACTCTACTTTTATATGGGCCTTGAGAGATACTAGAATTAGATCTTCAGCTAACACAGAGCTTCAGCATATTTGTGTAAGTTTACCCTTTCCAGCTTGTGTAGCAGTAACCAGGTATCTCTTCATTTGTTTTGCACAGGGCAGTGCGGGCACCATAACCTGTTCTCAAACCTGAACAAATTTGTAATTTAATACGGTACGACTAACACAGCTGCATTGTGCTGCTAGAAGCAATAATTTAGTACTTTAGGGAAGCAAAGTTTTAGTTTTACCTAGCAACTGGGCACTAGAAAAAATAAATTGCTATTCTGTGATCTGCAGGGGACATAGGAACATTACACTTTCAATCTGCCTTCAGAAAATAAACTTAGAAGTGTCTCTTTGATCCTGTAAAAATATACAGGATTGTTTTTGCTTTTTTTAAGTTTATATTTTAAAAGTAGCAGCAAGTAAGAACAATTACAGAGAAATTTCATTTTGAAAACTTAAATCTATCAGGGTCAAAATCTTCCATCAGTTTATGACTAGTTAAATACATGGCTGATAAACCTGTGAACTTGTTTATTGATGCCACATTCCAATTAACCAAAACACTTCTAGTAGCTCATGTTCTCCAACTGGAGTTATGTACCAATGGATAGCAATGTTTGGAGGCATGTATAGAGCAGTAAGAGGAATCAATGCAACTGTGTGAGAATATACATTTTTACTGCCAGTACATCAATTCTTAGTTCCAGCAGGATCCATATAGATGTCTGAGCATGTCCATTAAAAAAATTGTTAAAATCACTGATGACAGTTAACTGCAGGAGTTTCTAAATTCTTTCACACCCTTCCAGTTCAGGTGCTTTTAGATTCTACTGCCACATCCACAGCAATAGCTTATGTCTCTCCCAAGAAAAATTACAAAAAGATTCTTACTCAAGAGATCATGTATACTAAAAGGTGAATGTTTGTAATTTAGTGCCAACATTTATTTTTAACCCCTTTAAACTTATATTAAAAGATCAGTCCTGGTTAGTAAATTTGATGCATGAAAACTGTTAATCAATTTCAGATCAACAGTATTGATACAGATCTCCTGCAGCCAAGAGGCAGTAAGCAACATGCAGAAGAATCTCTTAGTCTGAAAATGTTATGAACTCCTCCAATCTAAGCACACAGTGGAAAAAAATTAGAACCAGAAATGAGAAAGGAGGGCTATTAAGGTAGAAGCTTTTGTAGGCTATGCACATTTGATGCAAATACCTTTCAAAAACAAACATGAGACATTCCCAGCTTAGCAGTTCATCTGCTTTCTATAGCTCAGCTGAGGTAACACTGAGGGTAACACCTGAGGGTGGGTTCTTCCACCCTCAGGCTGATGATAATAGTGCTGATAACACATTTCCTCTCAGGCTTTTTCTGACTCCCCAATTGCTAGTCAGATTTCTTAGCGAGCAATCAGTCTATGCTCCCCAGCAAAGCCTGAGTTCATATTAAGGTTAAAACCCAGTAAAAGAGACTGTCTCAGCCAGCCACAGAAAGCAAGCATCTCATGGGTAACTTTCTGTAGCTTGGCCCAAGACAGAAAATTTCCTATATTATTTATCTTAATCACCAAATTTGAGAGGTAGTATTAGACTGTATATGAAATAAAGGCAGGCCAGGACTTTAAAACCTCTTCATTGTATTTCTACTGGAAGCTCTTGCAGAAGCTCAGAATGTTTGCTTCCAGGGCCAGATGCCAATTCTGCAGATACTTTTTTTGCTGCTGCTATAGAAAAGGCAAATCATCTTCACAGAAGTTCATTTCTACCTTTTTAATGAATCTGAGGTGCCTGTTTCCTAGCCAGCCTTCAAAATAGTCAAGGAGAGAAGAACAAGTTCAACAGAGCCTATTTCTGCAGAATTGAGATCTTTCTGAACAAGAAAAATGGTTCTGGTTCTTCTGAGAATACTATACAAAGAAGTACAGTTGATTTTTAGCCCTGTTATATTAATTGTGAGTAGAAAAGAGCTTTACTTAAAATACTACTCACCTTCCACCTTCTTCTAAGTCCTACTTATTGTCTGGAACTTTCCAGCACAGAGAGCCCAGTATCAACACAGAAGTGGGGAAGGAAATATTTCCCCTCCACATCTGAAACAACCTGAAGCCCAGCTAGCTATTGTTCCTGATAGATTTGCAATTTAGCTAATCAGTGACTCTTATTTGTAGGCTCTGTCCCTGATTTCTGAAGAGCTAATTACAGCTGTCAAATCACATCAATTACAGGAACTGGTCTCATTTTTACAACTCAACAGGTGTTTGAATTTTATTATATCCTTGAGTCCCAGACAGAAAAGTCTCCCAGACCTTTTTCCCCTTCCCTTCACTGAAGTTTCATACAGTATTGCTCTTACAGCCCCTTCTGGGATTCATACTGAGTGGTTACATAGTAGTCTTTTGTAATTTTGTATTTTTGCCTTAGTTCTTGGGATGTTTAATGCTTAACTCTCTGGGTAAAGCAATATAGGACTAGTACAGAAGAGGAGGAATAGTATCTTTAGATCAGGACAGAGCCAAGCACTACACAATAGTTTTGGACACCAAGGTCCCAACCTTGACCCAGAGTAAGAAAGCTCATGCTGGGAGATAGCCCAAGCTTCCATACATGATCTGCTCTATCTATAGAAACTATAAATTCAGGAAAGACCAAATATACATACCCCTTTTGTCAACTTAAGAGCATTTCCCTAGTTTAAAATCAACAATACTTTAAATTTTCCTGGTCACACTTCACTGGAAATCTCGCAACTAGAAAAGCCAAACTAGCCTTTAGGGAAAAGCAGCAAATAAGACCAAGAGGCAAAACACCTCCAGGAGTGCTACCTCAGAATAACAGCATACCTCTTCTTGGTATAGTGTTTTCTTCTCTTACAGGTAGGTGAGGATATAACACAGTGTCATTACAGGCAACCATCCTGATAACTGTCAAGTTTCTTCAACCCAAAAGAGAAGCTAAGTGGCTTTTTCCTTTTAAAGTTAGTGCAGTCAGGTAATAGCCATCACAAAGACAACAGTCCTTACACCACAGCTCACTGATGACACATTGCTTACAAGACCCTCTGCGTAACCATGGTAGAACTTCTTAAAATTTTAAATCAAAAGGGTCCAAGTATGACACCCACAATATGTCACAGCCTCAGAACTCCTGTCCTGAGGCCAGAAGCTGGGAGCACTACAGGGAGTCTCATTTCTGAGGGTAGGAAGTTAGGCTGGTGTCACTGCAGGAGATGTAGTAGTGTGGATTTAGAGCACAAAAATCTTTATTCTCAACAAGTTCTCCTCTTTGATTCCTTTGGTGGAAGATCCTTCATTTAGTAAGTATTTGACTTTTTACTCCTCCAATATTCTAAGACTTGATTCGCACTTAAAAAGTCTAACATCCAGATACTCTGATTGCTAGTCTTATATGCAAAGGTTACCCTTTCCTTACAGGACCATCTCCTCTCCCTGTGGTAAGTAATAGGGACCATAGGCTGCCACATTCAGACAACTCCAAGAGGTTTAAGTGTTCTTTAAGAAGCGTACCTTTAGAAATAAGGAGAGAACATCTATAAAAGGATGTTTGTCCTCCTGCCATCTTACCAGACAGTAGCACACTGGTGGTCTTCAGTTCTTGGTAATTTCAGATGGTCACAAGAACAAGTGAGGTCTCTCTCCAAATCTGTGGAACTCCTGGCAAACCATCTTTCTTCATATTCATAAGCTAAAAGCTTTGGGCTTTCCCACATCCAGCATGGCTCATAATGGGTCTGCACTTTTATAGAAAACATATCTAGCAGTTGCTGCAATTGTTCAGTCTTTACTTTTCTAATTAAAAAACCCTATAAACTACATTAAACTCCCAGGAGAAAGTATTCATACTATTTCCAGTCGTCTTGTCATAGCAGTTAAAAGGCAAAAACACAGCAAAACACCTTGCAGTCAACCCTGCTGAAGGGTCATCATATAAAGATCGCTTTACATGGAAAAAAGGGTTTTCAGCAGCCTTACAGCCTGTAGATCAAATTAGCAGAAACTATGCTGAACTACTTCACTAGCAACAGAACTTGTTAAGTTCAAGTACATGTAAATGAAGACAAGCCAATTCTGGCAACTATAGGAGTACTTCTTCAAAAACATGTTTTCAAAAACCCAGACACTGTTCCCGCCCCATTAAGTTTTTTTGGGGGAACATTCTCAGCACTGTGATACCAGTTATTATAAAATACTATTTTTTAAGATGTTCTGAAGGTAACTCCTGTTCCTGCTGTTAAACTTATTTCATATTATGTGGTTTATAATCTGTAAAACAGGAAGAAGGGGGAGCATTAATTCCCACAAACCAAACCACTTTGTTTGCAACAGCAAATAGGTAACTTAGTAAAATTTTCAGAACCAGAAACTACATAATCCAACTATTTTCAGGAAGTGTTTATTCTAAGATACACTGAGGAATGAATAAGCATACTCTGAACTGTTCAACTTGTGAAGTCCGAATGATATTAAGAACTGCCACTGTGTTTCAATATTGCACTTTTCTGATGGAGTGCAAGAAATTAAACTACAGTGAAGCAATTTGCTTTATTTTCTGCTGCAGAAAATGACCTAACTGCTAGACAGCGCCAACACCTTTAAAGTCTCAAGTGTTTCTTTCAGAACTCTATAGTATCTGCAACATCCCTCATTCTGACTGAAAAAAAACCAAACTACTAAGGCTAGGGCAAATTATTTGCTATTTTGTCAAGGTAACATGAAGTACACTGATTTAGTGGTAGCTGTATATTACTCCTCTTCAAAGATCTTATGATCTAAAAAAATACAACCTTTACTTTTCAATCAATTTACCAGTTTCAAAATAAGCTCTAAGCATTTGGGTTTTTATCTCTTTCTAGCTTCTTTCCACATATATAAAATAATGACTGAACTTTATTTTAGGACAGATTTTAATCATTCCTCACCTGCAACCATAGAACTAGTACTGTCATTGCTGGGACAATGTTCCTTCAGTTACTGAGAACGTCAATCACAAGGAAACAAATAGTGGTTATTGGTCTGGTGAGAAGCCTGAAGTATGAAGTGTAGCTCAGGAGTACTGAAGGTAAGAGCACACATCAGTACTTCGAATTTTCACCTGCAACATAGCTCAATTAGACAGTAAAGCTGGCCTAACACTGGGGCCTTAACTGGACTCCACTTACCACTGTTTTAATTAATGAGTTGAAAGTGACATTGGCTTCAAATAGAAAAAAGCTTTTACTTCAGCTCCCTCCTAAGCCCCCCCCCCCAGTTACTAACATACACTACTTCATATATTTTACAGCCCACATAACATTCATGTTTCACATCTTTTTAAATGGAGATAGGTTGTAATTGCCAAGTAGTATTCAAATACAAATGAAAATCTCCTCAGGAAATTCCCAAGCAAACTGCTGGAAAGGCTCTCTATACTTCTCCTGTTTCTTATACTGGTCATCCTCAGACAGAATACTGAGCGAGGCAGACTTTGTCCCACTCAATACAGCCATTCTTCTGAGCATCAAACACCACTTTGTCCTCCGGAGCCTGCAGGAAGTTTGAGACAATGGCAGAGAAGTACTGTCTTCATAGCCCTGATAGCTCAACTGGACTACCAACTAAAAAGCCACATGATGTTTGAAAGAAAATTGAATTAATCATTTTAATTTTACTTTTCCAGTTTCTACCCTGCAAGGGAGACAGACAAGGGCAGACAAGCAAAAATGCTTGTAATACCAGTTCTAGTAACAAAAAGTACAGAGAATGTAAATCATTGGACACATATTTACATAACATAGGAAGGCCTCCATCTGTACTCCACTCACCTGAAATTACCATTTACCTGTTAAATTCATTCATACTCCAGACTATAACTCAAATTTTGTCCTCTGAACTGTTGGAGGGGGTGTGTGCAGAAAAACTACTGACCCAAAGTCAGGGTTAAATACTCTCCAATATAGAGTACCTCTCTTTGGGCAAAGTCTAACACTTTGCTCGCTCTGCTGTGTCCACATTTGACTGTCTTAAGGAGTCCTTCTTGCAACTGTTATTCCATTTCAATGCCCATTTTTAATCGGTAAATCTCATACCCAAGCTTTATATGGCAAGTTTATACAATCAAGAGCCTGCCTGCACCAGAAGGCAGCAACCTCACTGAAGCTGGCACACGATATAACTGCAGCCAAGGCAGCACACTTCTCTGCAGGCTGGTAGCTTACAGCTTACACCAAAATTCCTGTTCACTAGGATCTGTTAATTCAAGCAGGCTTCACACCAGCAAATGCACTCACATCGCAGTGGGGGTGCTGTGGAGAGATAACCACTGCTAGCTTAGTTTCGCTCACTTGCAACTGTTTATAGATCTACAGCCTCTACCAGCAAGACAAGTTCTTCAGCAACAGACAAAACCTCCCACCTTAACAGGGACCTCATTACTTAAAACAGCAGCAAAGCATTTATGCAGAGCTATTCTTGTATCTTCGTTGTGATTGCAAGGTACTCCTCTTGCTTGTAATCCCACTGCTCATTTAACTCAAAAAAAAGGCTCTGCTTTTTTTTTGCCCAGTTACTAAGACTGATACATGGCAATATTCCAGAACAAAGTTTGTCTAACCATTGATTTCTTGGACCACAGCCCAACAGCCATGTGACGCTTCTAAGCTGAACACTAATGATGGTTAGCGCAAGATTTAACCAGACTATTTAAAGCACAAAAAAATCAAAGTGCTTCCATGCTGTTTACTGCACAATCTTAAGTCAAAGCTTTGAAACTAGCAAGCCATTTTGTAAAACTGAAGTCTAATGAAGTACTTTTGCACAGAAAAATCTCATGCCATGTGTTCAAAACTCGTCACAGAACTCTTCACAGCTAATCTCATCTCAATCACTTGCATAAAACATCGACTCAAAAACCATACAAGAATTAAATCCACAAGTGCTCTGCAATCACATTATCCCCCTCCCACCGAGCAAAAAAAGCCATTACAAATATTATTCTTTCCATCCTAAATACTAATACACATTCTTCATTGGTTACCCATCTTCTGCAGTCCTAAAGCACAGGAGCATTCATACAGAAAGGCCTGCAGCTAACAGCCAATATGCCTTATCACTGGCATACACACATCTACCTTTTTCTATGCCAAGTGAGAAGTTCATCTTTTTAACGATTAAACACTGCTCCTGGAGACAAACCTCCACCACCTGATACGCAAGATAACATGATTCTCTGGCACCCTTTATCTAATACTGTCAATCCTAGATCAGAAACCACTCCCAAGGGAAGTTTTAGAACATACAGAACAAGATTGAAGTACTCTGGGTACCTGGAGTGCCACTCACAACCCTAAAACTTTAGTCTTTTATTTGATCCCAGAAGTCACAAGAGGAACTCATTCTCACAAATTTTACTGAATAGCAGTATCTCCTCAAAAGCTTCCGTATTTCATATTAGCGTCAGCCCATAGGATAAAAAGATGGTACCGTTACACTCTAAAACGTGCCACAAACATACTCTTCTCACCCTGTAAGGCAAGTCATATACAGTTCCTTTTAGAGTACCTAACAAAGTACTTACCAAATATTGCTGCTGCATTACCCATTCCTCTGGTCTCCAACATGTTTTTTCCTCTGAAAGGCTGACCTAGCCAGGACTGGCAACTTTTTGACTTACCATCCAAGCAGCTTTACTAGATGCTGTCAACAGCACCCACACTTTTCATATAACTGCAGTGGGCAAGAGATGGAAGCTGGTCCCTTCCCACTTCTGAACTGCATAATCTCTAATAGAATTTATGTTAGCAGGAGTCACTCGAGCACAATGTGGAGTATCACATGTCCAGTATGTGCTGTACCAGTCAGTGCAACAAGGCCCCATTGCCTTTGTAGCTCTTGCAAAGTACAAGCTGTCAAGGAACATTGTGGTGTGACTACAGACCTGATATGCAACAGCTAGGTTTTTCACATCCTCATCTTTATTCAAGAGCATGTACAAAACATGGCACATGGAAATACCTACCCTTGTCAGTAACATGTTAACAGAAATAATAAATCCTGTTGAAAGCAATGAAGAGAAAGCTGTAGTAAATTTCTGCACATTGATATATTCAATACACTGATTTACACAGTTGCTTGCTGAAAAGGAGCAGCCTTTAGCCAAAGTAGCTGACTACTGCTTATTAACAATAACCAAAGCATAGGAGATGCTCAGTGAGCCAATACACTCCTGCAGTTTGGTCAGATCCTTAGTGTACATTTTAGTAGTCAGATGGATACTTATTTTTTACATTCCCAATGCTTTAGGCACTGCTACTGGTAGAGTTTGGCACTGCATGATACTGCTTAGACAGCAAATGGGACTTTTCATGGAATTTGTCATTTAGAAATAGGCACATTCCATGAGCTATAGGAAATCCTCCAACTCTCTAAAGGAAGAGAGCTGCTGGCATTCAATGCTGTCATTTTTGGCTGCAGACTATAGGGTAGTTTTTCTGTATATTGGTGCTTTTTGTAGTGATTCAGTAACTGTTGCTCTATCAATTTTTAGGTATCATGCCATTCTCACACTCCTTCCTTTATAAAGCATTCCTAACAATTAGGTTTGAGTCATGCTTTAAGGCAGATTGCATCTTATGTACATGATGCTTTATCTTTAAAATCCAATTTACTTGGTGACAAATTTAAGATCCCTCACTCATCTGTGGAAGAGTGTCAGTTTGCTGAATACAGCAGATATGCTGTTACTGTGATACAGCACCGTTAGTTTTCAAGTGACTGCTCAAAGCACAAGTTCCAATGTGTATACTCCCTTCTCCCCACTAGTGACCTCTTTTCCCCACACAGCAAGCAGGTAACATTGCCAGCGTATTCCTCAAAGGGCAGTTCCACTGTTGTGGTCTTTTCATACTAAAGTGGCAGTCCATAAAGTGGCACCCTAATTCCTCTCTCCCTCACTAGATACAGACAGCAATACAAGCTTTAGACCTTGGTTTTTCTGTAACCACTTTCCTCTCAACACCTGAATTTCTTTCTTACAAGTGTTTCATGTTTATGCTTCCATACCACCCTCACCTCATCTACTTCCTCCTATCTCCTGGAGGACAGCACCCTCAAAAAGCAGACTCATTGGTTTGAGTTTGTGTACCCATTTTGCTTTCTCCCCATCTTTATAGGGCCTACCTGTGAGTTCCATTGTTTTGAGTTATTACAGACCTTCAGTATCAACAAGTCTGTATACCCTTACAATATTTTAAAAGGGCAAATACTCTCAGAGGTTTTTCTATGTATTGAAGCTCAACAATCATTTCCCTAATATTGCTGCTATCCTTCCTACAGAGGGCAGCTCAATGTTTTGGGAAAAGCGCCATTTTAAATATGTGGAGACAGTGACTTTGATTCACATGCAGTTTCTGAAAACAGTATCCGCTAAACAAAATTGCAGCAGCTGTTTCAGCAGGCTTTTAAAAGCATGGCATCCCACTCCAAGCCACAAAAAGTCTTCAGTTGTTACACTTCCTTCCAGTTACAGATCATCCACATTTGTCAGGCAGTGCTGACAAAGTGTTCCAACTCATCACTGGAAAAAGAGAACAAGGTCTAAGTAAAACAGTTCATTTGAGGGAGAAATTTCAATTTGCAAGTAAGCACACAGCACTTTGTATACATTAAGGTGTTACCATTTCTGTAAAAAAACTAAAACCCCATAGATGTTATAATACTTCTCAGAAAGTTTTATATCTTTTGGTCTCATCTCAGATTCCGGATCCGTATTAGGTTTTTCAGCAAGGAATTCAGGTTCGGGATAGGATCATCATAGATGAGACAAAAGCAATACAGAAAACGTAAATTTAATAGGAAATATACTGTTTTTCTACAGAATTTCTGATTGCAATACAAAAATTAAACATTCTCTAGTTCTTTGACATATTTCAATAATAATGTACACTTATTTAAAACTTTGCATGTAGGTTTGAAAGCTAACAAAGGTTAGGCACAGCTATCAGCACACCTTGTGCCTTGGGGAACAGGTGTTCTTAAATTCCAGCTATGTACAGAATTAATTACTATACCAACTTACCATATCAATTGATCATTTACTGTATTAAGTATATAAACTGCCAATACAAAAGATTCCCAAACTGTAGGCAGAGTTACTTTAGACTTAAAATGAGAAAATGTTTAGAAGCTTTTCAGTTACATACCTGAATAGAAGCATTTGTTCCTACATTTTTGACCATTTTCCTGTCCAAAAAAAAAGACGTTTATTAGTTCAGAAGAATTTTCTTCCATCACTCAAAATACAACTTGCCATCTATTTAGTCTCTCATACAGACCAAACTGCATTATTAAACATGTGTTGGATTAGTATCAGTACCCCGCAAGTTCTGTGAAACTTTGAAGTGTAGTCATGCCACCACAGCAAGATTTATTTTGCTTCTCTTGCCCAGCTGTTACTCAACTTGCCTACGAACTATGATAGGCAAGTAACCAATCAAGCATAATTCCCCCTCTCTTATCAGAATCAAAAAGTTCATTTCTAAAATTAGCTAATACCTGGTTCTCAGCTTCTATCAAAACATTAAAAACTCCAGAAGCTAAAATCCACCAACAAGCAAGCATTAAATAAAGAACTGCATCCAGACCACATTCTTCTACATACAACTCTCCTGCAAGCAACAGGAAAATTGAGACTACCTCTGAACTAGAACTGAGAGTTCAAAAAAAGGCCACAGTAAATCATGAAATGTTTCACCCTGCTTTCCGTAATGTAGAAACACACAAACCTCACTCCACTGCAAGTATGCCATTTGTAATACAACAGTTTACATGTCACCTCCTGCTTATAAATGGGGTTGACAATAATGCAGTTTTTAAAGCAGGCATTTAAAAATTGTTAGTTTCTTAAACCAGTTTTGCCGAGTTTCAAGGTATGTACAGACTATGAAGCCTGTCATCTTCAAACACTTCACCTGTTCTGCTGTTAGAGCAGTCTAAACTCAGAAGTCAGATTCACATGTGTTTTTCATTAAGCAATAAATCAGGTTCAGGATAGGTTCTTCACTGATCAGACATACCAATGGTTTTAAGCATCACCCTCACACCAAGCTTTGAAATTAATCATAACATTTATTGGAATTCATACCTCCAATTGAGAAGCAGCCTTCAAGCATCTCTGCAAAGACAAAATGCACTGGTTAGTTACACTAACAAGGCTTGCTACTTCCAACTTTTCTCTACATCAGCCATGTCACTCCACTGCCTACTTATAATATCGTCTATCTAAACAATACAGTATTTTACAGGTAGCACTGCTGCACAAGAAGTTTCACTCACACATTTGAACTTCACATACTGGGACAAAGCCTGTTCATCTAAAGAAACTGCTGGTAGTTAGCAAGGTATTTCAAGGTACCTTTCTTTAATAAGGAGTGGAATAAAGTTGTAGATGTTGCAGTAAGACAGGAAAATTAGAACTTGTCCTCACACTTTAGCTTTTAACTTCTTAAATAAAAACAAACTGTGGATACTCAAGAACCTGTGCAATTAAAGTGAATTTAATTGAAACAGATTAAATTCAGGTACTTAGATAAGAATTAAGTTCTTAAAGAAACCACTACCAATACTCTTGAGGCACAGTAAGTGTTCACAAGCATCCTTTTTGCCTGCTGCAAGTATAATGTTATACCAGCCTTTCTGAATTAGTTTAGCTCTGGAGCTGAAACAGCTTTAATAGAATTAGAATTAATTAAATTCACCACCAAATTTCACCTTTAATCATTAACATTACTTTTCTTAAATGCTCACATCTGAGTGAGCCCTAAGTTAACAGTCCTAAGAGGGTCAAAGCCCAAACATCATCACTAGCTTTCAAACACCAGCACTACTTCCTCACCAGGGCACTTTTAATGCCTGGCTAACATTTGTTATTTACCCACTATAAGACAGGATACCTCAAATTATAGGGGTCTAACACTTCCATCTCTTTCTACTCTTTTAAGGATGCTAGCTTTTGCAACAGCAGATATTCATGTCAACATGGACCTAAGGTGAGTTTAAATAACACACCAACATCCTTATTCACAACCTGGAGCATGGTGGCACCTAGCTTGTACATAGGGACAGAAATAAAAGTAACACCAACTGGAATAATGACTGAAAGATTAAGTGACTTTTGAAAGAATTAAGTGGTTTCATCTCAGTAGCCAGATCCGTATGAAGTTTCTCATCAACATATCAGGTTTGGCAGTTTCATCATGATTCACCACTTAAGTATCAGTGACTGGGAGTTGCAAAGCAATTCATACATTCATATACTCCACAAAATAAGCTGTGTGTCTTTCATATGCAGATGTACTGAAAAGGGAACACATTACAATTAACAAAAGATTTCAGCTGCTTAATCAATAAATATTACCTCTATCTGTTGTACTCCAGTTGCCAGGAAATCTTTCATCAGGACACCTAACTTTCCCATTTAGAAACTGTTCATGCCATTCTAGAAATCTGAGTAAAATAATCCATTACAACATGTTCATGCGTAATATAGCACAACTCATTAGGAACAACCAAGTTTTACTCTTGTGGATCTCCCTCCCAACCACTGGTTGTAAGCATTTGAGTCAAATTAAATTGAATACGGATCCTGAAGTTATTTCTTAGCATTTCCAAAAGGTGAGAATATCAACTATACTCTTTAAAAAATGAATACATTTTATTAAAAAATTGGAATCACATTTGCCTGTTTATATTAACAAGTCTCTAGATGTCCTCTTTGCTTTCTTCACCTAAACACTTTCTTATACTAATGTTATGACGAAGTACAAATTCACAATTAAAAGCTATCTTGACATAATCTGTCAGATTTAGCATGAACACTTCAGATAGGCATATTTTACCAGCTCCTCCAACACTGACCCAAATGAACTATTCAACTCCCCAGCCTACATAGTTCTAGACCATGTCAAACATGCCTGAAATACGATACTTCAGTTTTAAAGCTAATGACACACATACTGATTTGATCATACATATATTTTGCTGATCTATTTATTATAATAATTTATCCCCATTGATCATTCAAAACATACATAGCTTTCAGGAAAATCCACTTGTGTGTACCAAGTATTCTTCTTCTTCTGATGGTGCTTCCATGACAGACTAAAATTGAAATGAAAGAAAAATTATCTTATAAAGTAGAAAGTGTCCCTTGCTGTGGTCTAGCATCACCTCTCACGTTACTGTGTCAGAAACATAATCACCAAGCACTAAAAATTCACTGTTTCATACAACAATTCAGTATTTGTCTAGAACAGTCTTCAATACCTGATAAATTGAAATTTTGTATGCACTATAAAAAAATTACCCTGAATTGGTTTCAGACCCTTTTGCAACCATTACAATGTCTGAAGAACCAAGATATTCAAACATCTATTTCAAAAATATTTATATATATGAGCAGCCATGCATTTATTCACAACACAATACTACTATCTGTCCATAGTTTGCAGGATCATTACCTCAATTACATTCAAATATGGTCACATATGTAGATTCACATTAACTCCAACACCCACCCAATGCCAGACAGCTAACTCACACCATCTCCAAAATCAGTATAATTTAGCACAAATTAACTAAGTGATTTATCATGTGGGTTTTCATGCTTATTTAAATGCCACAGCAAAAGAAATGAAACTAAGAACAACTTAAGAGCACAAGAAAAAAATAATCAAATCATGACTCATCAGTTTGATGGCAACTATGAAAATGCAACATACTGTAACTATTTTTCCTTTTTGTCCCACTCAGTAGCCAGAGATGACAACCCTCTGGCACTTAACAGATTCTGTACTTCTGACAGACAAAAATATGGAAACCAACTAAGAAATGGAAGCATTTATTATCTTGATCAATGATAGAAATGTAGGGTTACTTCTATAGCAACAAAATTAAAAAATCCAGAGCCATTACCTTAATGTGTCTGTACAATGTATTGGACACCACTGAAAACTTCCTCTCGATCATACCTAAAAACAAACAGTAAACAAACTTAACACTTGAAACCAGCAGATTCTTATTACCAAGCCACTGAGTCACACACATTATGAGATAATAATCAATCTCTGAAGTCTCAGAAGCAATAATATGTTAAGTACAAAAGTCTTAAGTTTGCAGGAGGCCTTTAGAAAGCAGCAAGAAATGCAGCCAGTTTTAAATAACAAAGAAGTTATGAGTTACATCCACTTGAAATACCATATTAAAAGCACTGCAGAAATAACTGCATATACCCACTATTAAACTTCAGTCCAAAGGATTTTTAACAAAAATCCATCACGTCAAGGTTTCAGTCCTTTAAGTATCAGCACTGATATCAATTGGTTTAGAGAATTTGGTTTTAACCATGTAGCAAGTATTTAAATCTACCAATTCAAGCAGCCAAGGAAACACATGACAGTGTGTTTTTGTCATATACAGTATTTAAAATATGCAGCTTCCAATAATAATATTTCTCACTCCGCACTATGTAGATCACATAAACGTAGCAATCCATTAAAGATAACTTATTAAACATGTTTTGTTTCAGATCACAAAAAAATTAAACTATGGAAAATCTCGAGTTAAGCTTGCTTATTACAACCAATAACCAAGGGTTACTAATGGCTTGCAAAGATTCAAAAAATCTTACTGTGCAGTAATCTAACATGTGACTCAGGCTATCATTAGACAAGGTAATTCAACACGGGATGAATGCACCCAACAACATCCTACATGAATGCAACCATCTCCTAATCTTTGCTTGCAGATTAGAACCTAGAATCCTAGCTATATTTTTTGACTGTATTGCCATTCTTCCAGAAGGACTGCGGCTCAATGACATTAGCATGGCAAGAAGGGAAAAAAGGCATCTTAAGGCCACAGGAAGTTTGTGTTTTGTTGTTTTTTTTTTTTTAAATATATCTCCCTTTATTCTGCTGTCTCATTGCCTAGGGAAAAAAAGGAAACATGACTAGTTAAAATGTTAGAGTAATCTCATTATTCACATTAAAAAACCATGCAAAGATTGTGGTGGTTTTTTCTTCTTGGCACAATATGTGGATTTTACAGCAAGTGTATTTTTAAGTCTTCTGCTGTAGGACAATACGGTGATGCCGATGGCTGAGCCCCCTGAAACACATACAGGCAACACAGACACGTGCACCAACCCTATGTCAAATGAACAAGGCATCTCCACCTCATTCATGGAGCCCTAACCTCTCACCAAAACACCTCACTCCCATCATGATGCTTAGGCCGACTTCATCCACCAGCATCAGCCAGCATCTGAAGTACTTCAAACGACAGCCGAGTGAAGTGGAAGGCTGCATCACCCTGGCAAGGGGCTGCTCCCAACCCCAGCAATTAAGAGCCGGCGCCACTGGCGGGCAGCATTCCTTCATCAGCCCCCGAAGGCAACCGGCAAGAGCCCCCCGGCGCCGGCCAGCGATCAAAATGGCGTAGGCCAGGCAGCGTCTCACCGGCCGCCGGCCGCACCAGGGCAAAATGGTACCCCGCCGCCCACGCGAGCCGCCGCCGCCAACTACCCATCCCGGGGTGCCCCGCGCCGCTGGACACCGCTTCCGGCAGGAAACCGGCCACGCCGCGCTCCCGCCTCCCTCCCCGCGGAGGCGCGAAGCGTGCTGGGACACGTAGGCCTCCCGTGCGTCCCTCCCGCCGCGGCGGCTGCAGCGGGGCGGCGTACACCGCGGCTGCGGCCCCGGCCCCGCGGCTGGCTTGCGCCCGGCCGCGCCCACACCGCCCCGCCCGCGGCTCCAAGGTGCGAACCTCGGCCGCCGGCTCCAGCCTCAAGCACCACGCGAGCGGCGCCGCGGGCCAGCCTCCCGAACAGCCAAGCACAAAAAGGAAGCCCGGGCGCCGCTCCAGCCCCGCTCGGGAAGCGGCACACGGGCCCGGCGCCTTACCCGCCCCACAAGCGCTCCGCAGGAAAAAAGAGGGCGCGGTTGCCGCTCGCCAGCTTTATAGTACGCTGCGGGGTGGGAACGAGGCTGGCCCCGCCCCTCTCCCCGCCAGCCGAGGGGCGGGGACCCCGAGGACCTTGCGCGGGGCTGTTCCTTTCTCGCGTGGGGGGTGCGGAGGGGCTGGTACCTGGCCCTGCCTGGCTGTTGCAGGACCCCGGGCCGCGGACGTGTTCTCCGCAGCGTCCGGCTGCGGCCTGCTGAGGGCGAGGGAGGGCGCTCGCTTCGGGGCCGCGCAGCGTTTCGGGGCGCCCCGCGGGAGCGCTCCCATGGCGGTGCGCCCTCCCCCCGCTGCCAGGCGGAAGGGCCCGGCTCCGCAGGTGCTGAGCGGCGGTGACTGAAGCCGCCCCGGGGCGGGAGGCGGCAGTGTCTCTCTGCCTTACCCGCACGGCGGGGCCCGCGCCGCAGGCCCTCCCGCAGCCCAGGGGAGCTGAGCGGGAGGCGACTGCGGAGTTGGCTGCCCGCCCTCCGGGCGGGAGGAGGGGAGAGAACGGGAGGGGCTGCCCTCTCTCGCTGGGGTGATGTGCCCTGAGGGGAAGGAAAGGATGAGCACTCGCGTCTCGCGTTTGATACCGGTTCTGTTTATACGTTTTGCATTACAGGGGTTTTGTGTAAAACGCAGAGCTAGCAAGTGAAGGCAGGAACCTGATACAGCTCCACCTCCCAAACTTAAAAGAAACGTTCTTCATCTAGTACTTGTTTCTTACATCTATCTTCTGTTACTGTTCCCTAGAGCTCCAACTGGTTAACCTTCTATAGCTATACATGAATGTTTCAACTTTCCTTCGTCTGTAATTAGATGTTTCTGAAACCTTAACCACACGCACACCCTTTCCCTTTTTGGAAATAGCATGCAGTGCCTTATCCCTGTATAACGTTACAAGTCATCAGGGCTGAAAAATCTTACCCACAACGGACAGAAAGCTTCCTGCAGTTTTTCACTCTAGAAAGTCTTAAGGGTAAAATTCCACAGCGAACCTAAAAGTGGGCTGCCTCAATCCCAGCATGGCTTTAGCTGCTGGAAGTTGTACGGTTGCACCTCAGTCAGAAAGCGGCTTAGTTGCCAGCTGAATCAGCCTCCTGTACTGCTGTGGAAGTGCTAGTGAGAAAGTGGGAGCAGGTGTCTGGGCTGCAGTGGGGATGGCAGGAGCACTACAGCCTAGATGAAGTTTAAACTGATGTGAAGCCACATCCTAAATTCTCATAATATTTATGGAGGTTCTTACTCATTGTTTATAAATAGTCTAACTTTTTTGTCTGCCTGTTTATTGTGAGGTTTAGTATATCAATCAACTTAGTTGAGGAAATCAGGAAAAACAAGGAAGGGTGAAGGAAAGCTCAAAAATTTGTTTGCTGTTTTGACAAGTTGTTAAGAATACCACAAAAACCCATGGTCCACAAGATGGACTCTCAATAGAAGGGTCTAACTATTGGGAGCGGATAAAGGAAGTCTAGAAAAGTGAGTTGTAAAGTGCTAAAATATCTGGCAATTTTATTCCTAAAATTATTGAGATTAATACTACCAGGAAAACTAAATAGTTGACAAATTTTAAATGTGTTTTTTTCTGCAGCCCACAACAGGAGATGACACTCGTTTTCTCTCTGCTTTTCTTCCACATCCCATTTTAGCTGTCTGAAGTCTTCCTCTTGACTGCAAGCAGGGTGACCCAAAAGGCAGACTGCAAGCTGCAGCCGACCCACCACCTTTTCTACTGTAGGCATGAAGAAAAAGACCTACATGCTGCCTTTTTCTCTGAGTGCCTCCTACCTGCACTTGTTTGAGCTGCTGTTTCTGTAGGAGAGTGAGCACAAAGCTATAAGCATCAGGGAATAGTTGCTAGTGCATCAAGCAGGGTCAGCGGCAGAACTTGGGCACAGGCAAGCAGTTTACGCCATTGTTATCTATCCATGTGACCTACTCAAAAGGCCCCAAAACTGATGTTTGCCACATGGCACTGAAAATGTTAACCCACCCTTCCTTAGTGATATCAGGGTTAAAGATAAGCAAAGTAATCACAGCTGTTAATCATGACTGGATTAGCACTAAGGAAAGAAGGCAACTCTTTACCATTCCTTTCCTATGTGCTAAATAATTAAGTCTTTTCTACACCACGCTGTGGAGGGCTTTTATGTCTGTTATTCTCTTGAAGAATGGAATTTCTTTTCAGGGGAAAAATAGACTCATAATTTAAGCTCAAAGTATATTACATAAAGCATGAATGAGTACTATTTTAGTTTGCAATTGATAATAAGAAGGCTATAAATAATGAGGTGACTAAGCACCTGTACAGGGCTGTGGGGTACTGCTCTGCATCGTGAGCTTTTCAGGAGAAACATGGGTGTGCACTTACTGCAGGGAACCTTGCACCTTGCAATGTTACCGCACACTAGCTTTTGTAATTTGGCAGAAGAAACTCTTCATCTCCCTGTTAGATTGCAGGGTACAGGTTTACTAGCAGTTCCTGAATACACGGTGTATGCAAACTTTTTATCCCCAAACAAATGTGCCTCATATTTCTCAGCATCACCTAAGTCTGCTAGCACTGGACAAGCTTGTGGGTCAAGTGAAGAACATCGTTATTGTAGGTAGGCAACAATTACAAAGCTGAGAAAAGTTAATCAAAACAAAATAAAAACATACACCTCAATTGCAGATTGTATTTAAAAGTAAGGTTCCTTCTTAGCTGCCTTTCTTTCCCCTCCTTCAGGCTTCCGCATCTTTAACCTGTATCCCAGGTGTCTGGATGAGGGTGCACGCTGTAGAGCAACACCTGATCCTCAAACTCTGCTCCCCGGAGAGATCCTAAGGCTAGTCTGAACCGTACACCTGTTTGCCATAAAGAGTTAGTTTATAGATGAATCGCTTCCGAATTTAGCTCACCACACAGCTGCACGTTTATGCACAGTGTAAGCACTGGCAGAAGGGAGTGCTGGTTATGAGATACTGGGGGCGTACTGGATTGCCTCTTTCCAGGCCAGCGCAAATGTATGCCGGCCTGAAGGCTGGTGGTGTGGCTACCTCCAGGGCTTTTCAGCTCCAGGCAACTCTCTCCAAGTTATCTTTTCATGTTTTAAACGGTTTCTTTCTCTTCTTGTTCTTTCTCTTTATTTCTGTCTCCCCCCACTTCCCTTCCGTTCCTATTTTAAGTCTGGCTTCCTGGATTTTCTCCAACAGCTTTGCAGCTTTGATGACTCACATCTCTCGGTTTGGTTTGGGGTTGTTACCAGTGCATCCTTTGGGATGCTGAGTTCCCCTCCCCTCTCACCTTTCCAGCAGGAAGTCTATTGTATGCAGCTTTAATTTCTTCCTTCTCAGAACAGATAGTACTCATTGTAAAATCCTGAGTTGACTTTGCCATATTTCACGTTATGCATCATAAAATGCATGAGTTGGGAAACAATTTAATTTAGCTTATGATTTTGGCCCTGTTTTTAATGTTTTACAGAGACCAGAATTCTTTATTTAAACTTCTCAACTCTCTCTCTGAATTTTTTGTCACTTTAGTGTCACGGAAAGACAAGTGGGTTTTTTTAATGATAAATGAGATCATAAAAACATTAGAACAGCTGTACAGGGTCAGACCAGAGGTCCATCTCCCCAGTATCCTGCCTCCAGCTGTGGCCAAAAGTAAATGCCTAGGGAGGGGAGTAGGGATAGAACAAGCACGTAGGGATCCTTCCCTGAATATTTGCCCAGCCTTTGGGAACATAAAGCTCAGAGACCTCCTAGAGGGTGGGGTTTTTTTTTTGTGTGTGTATGAATGTAACAATCCTCCATTAATTTGCTACCCATAAATTTGTCCAGTCTTCCCCAGAGCCGTTATAAAATTGTAGCATTCACAATAACAATGGCAAGGAGTACCACAGCTTAATTAGCATCACAGGAAAACGCACCTCCTTTAGTTTGCTTTGTACCTTTGCTTTGCTTTGCTGTCTGTTAGCTCATTGCACAGTTTTAGAAGGAGCTGTGGGCCCTCTGCAGTCATCCCCTCATTAAGCCCCTCCCCACCCCACAATCTCTTCTTCAGGCTGAAGAATCCTCACTTACTTAATAATTCCTCATATGGGAATCAGTTCCTACCTTTGACCTTACTCTCATTGCTCTTCTCCAAACTTTTTCTTGTTTCTTTTTGAGATAGGAGTCCCAGAGTATACACTGTATTCAAGAAGCAGATACAACATGGGCTCATGCAGAGGCATGATGATGTTCTCCATTTTCTTCTTTGTTCCCTAGCACTTCCTAAACTTTGGTTTCCTTTTTTGACTATCGCTGTGCATGGAGCTGATGTTTCCACAGAACTGTCTGTCATAACTGCAGGATCTCACGTCTGAGCAATAAAGGTCAGAGCCCGTCATTTTACATTTGTAGTTGTGTTGGCTTTTCTCAATGAGCAATGCTTTATATTGATCTATGTTGAATTTCATGTTATACTGTTGGGTATTTCTGTTATACCCACTCAGTTTTTTAAGCTCCTGCAGCTATTTATGCATCAGCAATGAATGAGTACTAATTTTTTTACCCCTCTGCATACCACCTTTTTCAGATCAATTCAGTAAGTTCACCAGTACAGGTCATGCAGATTTCTGCGGTAGTTTTCTGCCACCATGAAAATGAACCATTTACTTCTACCCTCTGTTGCCTATCTTTTACCTCTTATCCCATGTCTGCTTAGTTTGCCTAAAATCATTTGCTAAGAGGCTTTAGGGAATCTGTGCACCAGATCGCGTTATCACATGCTTGCTGATGAGAAGCGTGATGTGAGTTTACCAAGTGTTCTGACTTTTGCCTACAGATCATATTTATCCAGATGCACATTAGTTCTACTTTTTAGATTAAGTTTTTACTTATTTGCCTGGTACAGATGTCAGGCTTGGTGGGTTGCAGTTTCCTGGATTTTCCTAGAACCTTTTCAAAACATTATAATCCTGTTTGCTACTTGCCCTTCTTTAGCACCAGAGCAATTTCAAGTGAGAGCTCACACACCACGATTAGCAGTTTACATGTTTCACTGGGTTCCTCTAGAGCATCATCTGATCCTGTTGAAACTGCAGCATCTTCAAGAAGTTTAAAGCAACTTCTCTGATGAATGCCTCAAAAGTGGTGTGGTGTGGGGAATTTCCCCAGATCTTCCACATTGAACACAGGAGCAAAAAATTAATGCAGTTGTGTGGCCTAATTTTCTCTGAACAGACTTCATGCGCCTCATGAGTTTGAAAAGGGATATGTCACTAGTTTTGATAGACTAAACACCGTTATACTGGCATGTACTGTTGTGGGCTTCCTTTTGCCCTTTTTCAAGTCTTTCTTGAATTGTGATTTTGTGCCTTCATGATAGTGTTCTCAGTTTGTCTCCATACCCCTTGTGAGGATTTAAGGCGCATAGATGTTCCTTTTAGTTTTGTTTTTAACAATCATCTTCATTTTTAGGTATCTCCCCTTTCTGAAGTTGAGTACAGCTGTGGTGGATATTTGGACTTTCTGCTGCAAAGATAGAGTATCTAAATGTACAATGGTTGCTTATAATGACACATTTGGTTTATTGTCATAATCTAATCAGTTTATATATGGCTAAAAGGAATGGTAAAGCATAACTAAGCTTTATACAAGAAAAAAACCCAAACCCTCTGCACTTAGTTACTTAAAAGAAGCAATAAGGTTGGTGTATTAAGACAGCCAAACGAAATAATATTAATAATTTTAAGTTAAATTAGCTTTTTTTTTCTCTGTTTACCAATGTAAGTCTGTGTGCTGTCTCCAGGAGTACCTAATTGTAAGTATTTTATTGTTTAACAGAAGCATTTGTTGTCTTGAACTACAGCAGCATTTCAGTATGCCCAAAAATACTTGAGGGGAATTTCAGTCTGAGTCTTTGTTAGTGCTTGGGAACATCATCTTTCTCTCAGTGTTCAAATCTCTTCTGTGTTATTCTGCATAAACAGCGTATTACTGAAAGATAATATGCTTCATTTAATTGCTGTATAGTTGCTGCTTATCTTACTGGCTTTTGCTCACCCTTAAGAGTTGAAATGAACAGGCTCGGGTGAGATTAAAGCATTGAAGTAGAAGTACTGTGGAAAGATGGGAGAACAGCCTGCTATTTAATATTCTTCTCATAGTTGTAGGACTCAGCTGTTAATTAATATCACTTGCAGTCACTTCATTCATTAACAAGGCATAAGGAAATAAAGGCTTTTCTGTCATATTTATACAGCCTTGACAAATTGAGTGTCAAACTCACTTTTAAATAGGAAATATATCTTCACGTTCCTTAACAACAGGCTGCCTCTAGTTCTTAGAGAAGGCAAGGCTGCTGAGCTATTTGATTTTTTTAACCAAACTGTTCTTAATATTGCCATCTTTCAGAGGCTTGCTTACAACCAAAATATCCTATAATCACACCCTATACAGAATCAGGAAAAACAACACATACTCGATTTGCTCTTTCTAAAACCAAGGATCATGTGAACTATTACAACAAAACAGAAGTTGTAAAACTGCATTCCAGCATCCGGAATTGAATCTGGATATGATAAGTACAGATCTCTGGGTAAGAAAGAGGCACTCCCCTTGAAGGGGAGATTTCTTGGAAACTTCTTTAACTGCTAGGAATCTTTCATTTGATAAAATAAGAAAATAAAATACGCATACATATTATTTAAGTCATAGTATATGTATTAAAACACATACAAATATATTTTTTAAAACAGTAAAGATGTAGAAAAATGTAACTGCATTATCTACAGTGCTAATATATTAATTTTAATAGATTTCATTTTTCATCAAGGCTTCACTTTGGGTGGTGCATATATCTTTCCTTTTATGAAACTTGCGTAGACACAGGTATTTCTCAAATCTTTTATTGTAGAATTTTGTTTCCATGTTGTCTTGTTCTTAAAAATAGCAAGCTTTCCAGAACAGGATAGTGTGTTAGCAGGCTTTGTGAGTGTATCTTGCTCTTAACAGCTCAGTTCTTCTCATACAGGGAGAGATCAAGCAGCACTTTCTATAGGTGTGTTTTAACTTTACAGTTAAGCAGAACTTATGAGCTGCTGCTGAAAGGGGTGACTGTTCTTCCCTCCTCCCCTGTCACCACTACAGGCTAATCATCAGGCTGCTACAAGCAACTACCTGGTGCAATAAAAAACAATTTTTTTTTTCAGCTTTAGTTTTCTAGCAAATCAGCCCCCTGAACTGACTCACACTGTGACCACCTAACCACTAGATTTAACAGAAGGGAAGTGGTGAGAGCACACACCCTGGGCTGGGGAAGAGTTAAGCAGGGTGATGTCCCCTGACAACAGCTAATACTTAGGCAGCTATAAATATGATGTGAAACCTCACGCTCAATCCCTCCAAAATGCAGTGTAGCACCTATTTAACTATGCCAGAATGCAAGAATTCTACCATTAAAATAAACAATATTTGAGGTTTAAGAAGTCTGTTCTTCTACGGTTTGCTGCTATTTACTCTTGTACTGTAAGGAAGAAATAATATCTATCTAAATACAACTAAATTATATGGACAGTTGATATTCAGAGCAGTACAGTTTGTGGCTGGCCCTACTAGAGAGCGAGACAATTGTGATGCTCTGCCCTAGGACATGTAAGATTACTCTGGTTTTAGAGGGTGGGGGGCTGTATTTGTAAGGAACAGAAAGAGGAGGGCAGCATAGTTAATCCTATAACTGTGATAATATTCCTTAAGCAACACAAATCGGCCATTTCATTTGTGTAAATCTGTAAACTTGAAGAAACGGTAAACTAATGTATTGCTGACTTCCTAGGAGGGAACTCACAGCAATGCAAATTCTTACCGTGTACACAAGCACACGTTCCTTGTCCTGATATTCCTGACTGGAGCTGGTAGCTGGGCTCCTGATGCTGGTGGGGCTGCATACTTCTGTTACCATGAAAGTACTCAGACAAGGTGCCTCCTGCTGAAGGCCCTCCTACAGCCTAACCTGCGTTGCCGGGTTGTGCTTTCTTGGATATTCCCCGTGACTCCAAGGAGCTCACCCAGACTCTCCATGCAACAGGGAGAAAGAGCTGGACATTTCAGAAGTTGCATGCTCTCTCTGCCTGGTCAACAGCAGACAGTAGAATAAGACAAGGCCATCCTGTTTTCTGGTTCTCAGTTTAACATATGCTGTGTAAGGAAAGTATGGGACAAGGCTGCCACTCCTTGTCAGCATGGGGAACATGCTCTGCTTGGCTACAGAATATGCAGCAAATAGGCAGATGAGATTTAGTTAAGAGGTTCATGTGACAAGAAGCAATTGCCCTGCCAGAGGTAATGAGCATGCAGTGTTTCTAAACACAGGGCCCTTGCAGAGCAGAGAAGTTGCAATAGGAAGGTTGAGCTGGGGGCCTATTATAGACCTGAATCCCCTGGTGCGCCTTAATCTCCAATTGCTGCCAGAGTTTCAGGGTGCACTCACAGAATCACAGAATTGTATAGGTTGGAAAAGACCTTTAAGATCATCGAGTCCAACCGTAAACCTAACACTGCCAAGACCACCACTACACCATGTCCCTAAGCACCTCATCCAAATGTCTTTTAAATACCTCCAGGGATGGCGACTCAACCACTTCCCTGGGCAGCCTGTTCCAATGCTTCACAACCCTTTCAGTGAAGTAAAATTTCCTAATATCCAGTCTAAACCTCCCCTGGTGCAACTTGAGGCCATTTCCTCTCGTCCTATCACTTGTTATCTGGGAGAAGAGACCGACCCCCTCCTTTCAGGTAGTTGTAGAGAGCAATAAGGTCTCCCCTCAGCCTCCTTTTCTCCAGGCTAAACAACCCCAGTTCCCTCAGCCGCTCCTCACAAGACTTGTGCTCCAGACCCTTCACCAGCTTCGTTGCCCTTCTCTGGACACGCTCCAGCACCTCAATGTCTGTCTTGTAGTGAGGGGCCCAAAACTGAACACAGTATTCGAGGTGCGGCCTCACCAGTGCTGAGTACAGGGGCACGATCACTTCCCTACTCCTGCTGGCCACACTATTCCTGATACAAGCCAGGATGCCTTTGGTTTTCTTGGCCACCTGGGCACACTGCTGGCTCATATTCAGGCGGTTGTCAACCAACACCCCCAGGTCCTTTTCTGCCTGGCAGCTTTCCAGCCACTCTTCCCCAAGCCTGGTGCGTTGCATGGGGTTGTTGTGGCCCAAGTGCAGGACCTTGCACTGGGCCTTGTTGAACCTCATACAGTTGGCCTCGGCCCATCGATCCAGCCTGTCCAGGTCCCTCTGCAGAGCCTTCCTACCCTCGAGCAGATCAATACTCCCACACAACGTGGTGTCATCTGCAAACTTACTGAGGGTGCACTCGATCCCTTCATCCAGATCACTGATAAAGATATTAAACAGAACTGGCCCCAAAACTGAGCCCTGGGGAACACCGCTTGTGACCCGCCGCCAACTGGAGTAAACTCCATTCACCACCACTCTTTGGGCCCAGCCATCCAGCCAGTTCTTTACCCAAGCATCCCACCAGGATCTTTTGGGATCCCTGAGCTAGGCCCTTTTGGGAGCCAGGAATGGATGACCAGGAGATGCACTTGCTGAGGTTCTCTATTCCTTCGCAAAAAACAATGCTGGGGGAGTTTTCAGAGAGGCCAGTGATCAGATCTGAGAGCAGGCCCCCAGGGAAGAGCAGCTGACCCTCAGCCTCATCTGGAGCAGCTCCCAAGTGGAAGCCTGTGATATTGTACAAGATATGAAAAGGTCTGGCCACTACCTGGTCTTGGGAGAGGCAAGCAGCCCACTGCCCACAGGGAGCCTGGTGTTGTGCAGGGGAGGTCAGGATGCCAGATGGGTAGGTGGAAAGGCTGGTGAGTGGCCCTGGTAGCTGCATGCACAGTGCAAACCATTAACACATGCTATAGTGCAGCTGACTATTCCCACAGGAGCTGGCACAGTTGCCAGAGTTATTGTGTGGCCCTGGCTAGTCCCAGTTGCCCTGTACCAGGGTTGTGTCCCGGATGAAAAGGGCTGGTTGCATACAGACAAGTTGAGTATTGCCATCCTCCTTGAAGGGATCATATCCCTACCAGATAATGAAGTTCCTTCCGTGTCAAGGACTCTGCACCACAGTGCACGGGACACTTGGTACCAGTGGCAGGAGCACCTACCTGTTTTTTCATAGTCATCTCCTCCTAGACCATCTATAGGAGATAGAATCCCAGGTTTCTTGCAGGTGTCTTAAGTTTTTCAGTCTTGACATGGCCTCTTCTAGCTGTGGGCATCCCACTTAGCCCATCTGGCAATTCCTGACATTGCACCCGTATGGGAAAGAGTCCACCAACAGCTTTGTATTGACGTATTGGCTACACAGCCACGTGATATAAATGTTACTGATCCATGGACTTGGCATGGTGCGGCCTTTCTGCTGAATTCGATAGGAGCTGTGGAGCAATTCTCTACTCCTCTAAAACAATGGAAAAGCAAAGAGAACTTCAGAAGCTACCACAGTGTGCTATAAGTTGTATCACCTGAACTAAAAAAATCCTTTGATGATGGTGCTCTATTTTATAAGAATGAAAAAGAAACTTTATAAGCACTATTGAAGAAGGAAGCTCATCAGTGCTGCTTTATTCTATCATAAGTATCAGATAATCTGCTTGAAATTATGCTAGTTCATTGTGCCAACACAGCATTTAAAACAATTGCTTTGTAACATTGCTTTCATTTTTCTTTCTCTTCTTTACTTGGGTTACTCAAGCATGCATGTACTCTTGCATAAGTAGATATGAAGAGAGCAGTGGATCTCACTTCAGGAAATGTTAATTGATATGTTTCATTTCTCTTGAAGATCTTGCAGTTTATTGGCATGTTTCAGTAGTTTCCATGGACTGCAGTGGGAGTTTGTGGCACAGATTGATTGGAGGGTTTGTCTCTTACATGCAAGTAGGGGGTAAAACAAGATAGCTCTAGCATAATGAATACATGTTATACTAGAAGTGTCCAAGCATTAGAAAACCTTTTTCAGCCCACCAGACTGGTTGTAGGCAGAAGCAGACTAAGAAATTACATGTGTCCTCTCCTTCCAGGAGTCCTGTGGGTCCAGCTCAATATGTTCCTCTCCTCCTGTGTCCCCACTTCGAGTTACCACAGACCATGCTAGGACCTGCAATAACTTGTTCTTACTTTATACCCACATTTCTGCAACAGGGGCAAGACTCACCTCGCAGGCACGGGGAGGGAACAGCATGCAGAGAGGCAGCCTGTGGCTTCTGCCCATGTTCCTCCACACCCTGCGTAGGACGGGGCCGTGGGCCTGCACACAGTAAGAGATTTCTGAAGGTTGCAGCAGAAGAGCTGGTGAACCAGAAACGTGCTGTAGGATGCTGCATGACAAGACAAGAGGCTGAAACCTTGTTTGAACTCCTAAACAATCTGTTTTGCAACGCTGATCAGACATGTACACCTGACCCACAGAGTCAAAAACCTGACCCACAGAGACCTACAGGAGACCAGTGCTCGATACAGGCGTGGATAAATTTTCCCCGCTTTGTGATTTCGAATGGGATGATCAAGATCATTCTGCTGTGAACACAAGAGGGCACTCCCACCTCACTTCTACATGACTTACAGCACTTGTAAAAGGAAGTTCTTAACGGAACAACACAGAATTGCAGCTAGTCCTTTGTACATGCTTTAATAACACAACAACCACTATACATTTATAAGCACTTATAGCCATGCATTTATAGGCCATATTTAAGAAATGTGGTCTTGGTTTGATGCTTTCTCCAAAACAGTATGTATAAAGAAAAAATTGAATTTAATCCTTGATCTCAATGAAGTAAAACCAAAACTCCTATGTCCTTGTAACCAGAATACCACTGAAACTGGGGGACTACAGAGTACTTTTTGGGATTTCGGGTGCATTATTGAATGGAAACAGAGACTACTTCTTTTTTCTACAATGGCAAATGTACTAAGAGCGACTACAGAAAGGGGTAATGAGGTTTAAAGTTGTTATGCTTGCCAACACTTCCATGTTTTGAAGTAAAATGTCGGTGCTCCATTCACATGTTTCCCTTACCCACTCGCTCTTGTCTGCCTGGTGTGTTATGCTATCAATGCTTTGCACACTCTAATCACTTACACAAGAATAAATATATTTTAAACTTACCCAAGGGCCTCTCAGCTGTTGGGATCAAAGTCTCACTTAATCACTCAGAAAGGGGGTTCCTGAGGTAATAGGAGGCAACAGGGAAACACCAGTGAAATACCTCAAAGGAGTTAAGGGGTGTTCCTCTAAGAAGGTGACACAGCCAACAGCCCAGCTGAAGTGCCTCTACACCAATGCACACAGCATGGGCAACAAACAGGAGGAGCTGGAAGCCATCATGCTGCTAGAAAGCTATGACCTAGTTGCCATTACTGAAACTTGGTGGGACAAATCCCATGACTGGAGTGTGGCTATCGATGGCTACAGGCTGTTCAGCAGGGACAGGCAAGGAAGGAGGGGCAGAGGTGTTGCCCTCTACATCAAGAAATGGATAGATTATGAAGAGCTGTCTCTGAAGAATAGCCATGAGCAGGTTGAAAGCTTATGGGTAAGAATCAGAGACCAAGGCAACAAAGGGAACCTTGTGGTTGGTGTCTACTACAGGCCACCCGATCAAGGGGAGCCTACTGATGAAGCCTTCTTCCTCCAGCTACAGGAGGCATCGCGCTCGCAGGCTCTCATCCTGCTGGGGGACTTCAACCACCCTGACATCTGCTGGAAAAGCAGCACAGTGAGCTACAGGTAATCCAGGAGACTCCTGGAGTGCATCGAGGATAACTTTTAAAGCCAGGTAATAGACAGCCCTACCAGAAGGGATGCGATACTGGACCTGTTGGTCACCAACACAAGTGAGCTAATTGGTGACGTCAAGATTGGAGGCAGCCTGGGCTGCAGTGATCACGCACTGGTGGAGTTCTCAGTCCTGAGGGATATGGGTCAGGCCAAGAATAAAGTCAGGACCCTGAATTTTAGGAAAGCAAAATTCCAGGTGTTCAAGGAGTTAGTCAGTCAGACCCCCTGGGAAACTGCCCTCAGGGACAGGGGAGCAGAACAGAGCTGGCAGGTCTTTAAGGATGCTTTCCATAGAGTGCAAGAGCTCTCGATCCCCAGGTGTAAGAAATCAGGAAAGGAAGGCAAGAGACCCGCATGGCTGAGTCGAGACCTGCCGGTCAAACTAAAGGGCAAGAAGGAAATGCAGAGGCAGTGGAAGCAGGGACAGGTATCCTGGGAAGAGTAAAGGGATGCTGCCTGGTTGTGTAGGGATGGGGTCAGGAAGGCCAAGGTGCGGCTGGAGCTGAACTTGGCAAGGGATGCAAAGAATAATAAGAAGGGCTTCTACAGGTATGTCAGCCAGAAAAGGAAGGTCAAAGAAAGCATATCCTCCCCAATGAACAAAACTGGCAAACTGGTAACAATGGACGAGGAGAAGGCTGAGGTACTCAACAACTTCTTTGCCTCAGTCTTCACTGGCAATCTCTCTTCCCACACCTCTTGAGTGGACGGACCGCAAGACAGGGACTGGGGCAGCAAAGTCCCTCTGACTGTAAGAGATCAGGTTCGTGACCACGTGAGGAACCTGAATATACATAAATCTATGGGACCTGACGAGATGCATCCCAGAGTCCTGAGGGAATGGGCTGCGGTAGTTGCCAAGCCACTCTCCATGATATTGGAAAAGTCATGGCAGTCAGGTGAAGTCCCTGGTGACTGGAAATTGGAAACATTGCACCCACTTTTAAAAAGGGTGGAAAGGAGTACCCTGGGAACTACCGACCTGCCAGCCTCACATCTGTGCCTGGGAAGATCATGGAACAGATCCTCCTAGAAGCTATGCTAAGGCACATGGAGGACAGGGAGGTGATTTGAGACAGCCAGCATGGTGTCACCAAGGGCAAGTCCTGCCTGACCAACCCAGTGGCCTTCTATGATGGAGTGACTGCATCAGTGGACAAGTGAAGAGCTACGGATGTCGTCTGTCTGGACTTCTGTAACGCCTTTGGCACGGTGCCCCACCACATCCTTCTCTCTAAATTGGAGAGATATGGATTTGATAGGTGGACTGTTTGGTGGATGAGGAATTGGTTGGATGGTCACATCCAGAGGGTAGTGGTCAATGGCTCAATGTCCAGATGGAGATTGGTGACAAGTGGTGTCCCTCAGGGGTCCGTATTGGGACCAGTACTGTTTAATATCTTCATCAATGACATAGACAGTGGGATCGAGTGCACCCTCAGCAAGTTTGCAGATGACACCAAGCTGAGTGGTGCGGTTGACATGCCTGAGGGACAGGATGCCATCCAGAGGGACCTGGACAAGCTGGAGAAGTGGGCCCATGTAAACCTCATGAGGTTCAAAAAGGCCAAGTGCAGGGTCCTGCCCCTGGGTCGGGGTGACCCCTGGTATCAATACAGGCTGGGGGATGAAGGGATTGAGAGCAGTCCTGCTGAGAAGGATTTGGGGGTACTGGTGGATGAAAAGCCAGACATGAGCCAGCAATGTGCGCTCGCAGCCTAGAAGGCCACCCGTATTCTGGGCTGCATCAAAAGAAGCGTGGCCAGCAGGTCGAGGGAGGTGATTCTGCCCCTCTGCTCCTGTCTGGTGAGACCCCACCTGGAGTACTGTGTCCAGCTCTGGAGCCCTCAGCACAGGAAAGACATGGACCTGTTGGAGCGGGTCCAGAGGAGGGCCACAAAAATGATCAGAGAGCTGGAACACCTATGAAGAAAGGCTGAGAGAGTTGGGATTGTTTAGCCTGGAGAAAAGAAGGCTCTGGGGACACCTTACTGTAGCCTTTCAGTACTTAAAGGGGGCTTATAAGAAAGATGGGTATGCTGGTTTTGGCTGGGATAGAGTTAATTTTCTTCATAGTAGCTGTTTTGGGGCTATGTTTTGGATTTGTGCTGAAAACAGTGTTGATAATACAGAGATGGTTTAGTTGTTGCTAAGTAGTGTTTATCATAAATCAAGGACTTTTCAGCTTCCCATGCTCTGCCAGGTGCACAAGAAGTTGGGAGGGGACACGGCTGGGACAGCTGACCACAACTGACCAAAGGGCTATTCCATACCATATGGCATCATGCTCAGCATAGAAAGCTGGGGGAAGAAGAAGGAAAGGAGAGACTTTTGGAGTGATGGCGTTTGTCTTCCCAAGTATCCGTTAGGCATGACGGAGCCCTGCTTTCCTGGAGATGGCTGAACACCTGCCTGCCCATGGGAAGTAGTGAATTAATTCCTTGTTTTGCTTTGCGTGCGTGCACCGCTTTTGCTTTACTTATTAAACTGTCTTTATCTCAACCCACGAGTTTTCTCCCTTTTACTTTTTTTTTCTGATTCTCTCCCCCATCCCACCAGGGGGGGCAGGGGGGGAGGGTGAGTGAGCAGCTGTGTGGTGCTTGGTTGCTGGCTGGGCTTAAACCACGACAATGGGAACAAACTTTTTAGCAGGGCCTGTAGCGATAGGACAAGGAGTAATGGTTTTAAACTAAAAGAGGGTAGATTTAGACTAGATATAAGGAAGAAATTTTTTATGATGAGGGTGGTGAAACACTGGAACAGGTTGCCCAGGGAGGTGGTAGAGGCCCCATCCCTGGAAACATTCAAGGTCAGGTTGGATGGGGCTCTGAGCAACCTGATCTCGTTGAAGGTGTCCCTGCTCATTGCAGGGGGGTTGGACTAGATGACCTGTAAAGGTCCTTTCCAACCCAAACTGTTCTGTGATTCTATGATTCTATGAAAGGTTTTAACAGCTTTTTATAGTGTCCAGCACAGTAAATGAAAATCTAGGCTTGTTAAACAGAATTTTCTGTACATTTTAAAATACAAATAAAAACCATAAGTAATTACTTTTTAAAGGGAAATATAAACATACGAAGCCCAAATTCCACTGTGCTAATTATCTCAGTTTAAATGCTTAAATTTCCTTCACTCAAAGAGAGTTATTTGGTATGGTCAAAAGCTTTTCCATGGGGAAAAAAATTTTAAGTGCACTTTTAGACTCTTCACATTCTTTCTGCAAGGTGTTTTTCCATCCCATTTTTGTGTAAATGGGATGCACTTTTGATTTTCACTTAGCAGTCCACTCCCGGTGTTCTAGTCTCTGGCTTCCTGTACGAGACAGAAAATATGAGGCAGTGGAATAAGGAGCAGGGTGGGAGGAGGGAGGCCTGACAGTCTCCCATGGGAGATGGCAGAGTTGCGTACGTGAGTCTTCTCCAGATGCGCTTGGTGATCTTCCCCTGTGCTTTTTACCCCTTCTTCTTACCCCCATGCTTCTTTTGATCATTACAAGCTTCACCACCAATTTCTTAAACAACTCTCCCTTTGGCCAAGAGGTCTGATGTCTCTCTTTCACAACATTTTTGATCTGAGATGCTGAAAGCAAGGAGCAGAAGAAGGATCAGCAACATCTAATACAGCAAATTACTTGACAGCACCCTGGGGGAAAATTTGTGGGGCTAGAAGTGTAAAGTACTAAAATGAGAACTATGGGGAGTGCTGGCATTAAAGGCATGTGAGTATGTGCTGTGGCCTCTTGCATTGCATTTTATCTTCATGACCCACTTTTTTATTTTATGGTCCAGCAGATCCATAAACTCATACCTGATTACTTCATAAAGCAGACAGTTAAGTATGGTTTGAAAAGATTAAAAGCAGGTAAAGTGTTTGTAAAGTAACTTCTTAGAAAAATATTGAGTCTAACTGAATTTTCTGTTATCAGTTGCCTGTCCAAAGAAATCTTGTTTAAAAATGCACATTTTGCCTGAAACAAATGGAGCAGTGACAGGTTCTTTTGGGTCAAGGTGCTCATTTCATTTCCAAGCATGATCTTCTCATCAGAAATAGCAAACGATTTATAAGTATGGATGTTTCTGAAATTATGATCATAAAAGTTGACTTTTAGCTCTGTTAATTAACTGTATTGAAGAGTCTGGCTGCTCTATAGGTGCCACCTCTGCCAGCACCAGGAAATCATTCCCCCAGTAAGGGTCAATAGTGATTATTAAAACACGAGAAATCAAATTGAAATGCTAGTGACCCTCCCATAGGACTTTTTATTTTTTTTCCCTATAAATGCTCATTCTTATGTTTGGCAAAGCTTAGACAGGAGGAGGAACTCATGGAAAGTGGTATAATTTGAAAATATATTGTATGCTGGTTATGAATCTGGCTGTCTATGAGAAATTCTTGTAATTAATTCTTCCAATTATTTATTATCTCTAATTACTTATTATCTATTGCTATTTATTTCTACTGCCATAAGAGGAGGATAGCTATCGATTGCATTGTAGGGCCAATACCTCCCCTCCTCCATGACAGACAAACCCAGTTCCCAGTCATGTCTGCTGTCTGTCTGAGAGAGACGCGAGGTGCTCTGGCCGACTTGGAGGCGTGTTGGTGCAGAGTGACTGATGGCTGCACTGCACATTGAAAAGGCGGACTAGCGCTTGCATTTTCTTCAGGGAAGGATGACTGCAGTCTCTTCCCTTTGACTGGGAAGTCCAGGAAAAGTTGCAGGAACTTAAGAGGAGCTCATAAGCCTCTGTCAGGTTTGGCCAAAATTGGTCAGTGAGTTAACAGGTACCTAGGAAAGATCAGCCATCTAGAACGATCACATAAGCCCTGTTGTTCTGGGAAAGCAAATCAACTTTTAATGGGCTTGCTTCATTTTGGTTCCATTGAATCAGGACAACTAAGATTTTAGTAAGTTTTAATCTCTCTTTTTCATAGTAGAGTTTTTATCTTCTGTTACTCTAAGGGTCTCAAATGGAAATGAAATTCATCTCACATTCTCTCAGCAACTCTGAAACAGTGGATACAGTCATCCTGAAACTGCCGTATCAGGTCCATTGTGTGGACTAGCGCAGCCAGCAGAACTATGTAATGACTAGATAAAATATGCACCCACTGTGGATGCAACCATTTTCACATCAGCTCCTGCTTTCGTGACACCTTTAAGGTGTAATGAGAATAAAATAAAACAGCGCCACAACCAGAAATGCTGTGTGGAAGCTTTTTTACTCTGTCTTTGTGCTGTATATGGAAAACTGCATTTTGTGCAGGCAGCTCTTGGTGCACAGGGCATGCTGCAGCGCAGGGGAGAGTCCTGCGGCCCCGGAGGCAGCACAGGGATGCACCGAGGCCAATGCTGTCTGGGGATAGCCAGTCTCGACAACTTAGACTCAGTAACTTCCATTTGCCAACTGAGCTGTAGCCATAAAGAGTTAAACTGCTCTCTACGGTTAGGCTTCAGCTTTGAATGTGTTTAGACAGTACAGGAAACTATTGCCAATGAGAAATCTTGTGAAATGCTGAACACCAAAAATGTTTGTTTAAATCGTATTTGCAAGTAAAACAACAAAAATGTTTTGCTTATAGCATTGGTGGATGATAGCTTAAAAAGGTCCTGAAACTAGATCCTGAGAGGGATAGTCTTGAATCTCATCCACACTCGAGAACATGAGACAAATTTAGTTCCAGACTCTTCCATGGCTGCCTGCCCGCAGAAACCTGTCACTGTTAGAGAGCAGCTTCCCTCAAATAGCATGGAAACCATCCAGCAGGCAAAGACGACTGAGGATGGATTGTTTTGAAACAGAATTCAAATGATGAAGATTATTAGTATACTTGACTGTCTGTACAGAAATTCAAGGAGCATTTCAAGGAGGAAAATGAGCAAGAAGAATTAAATGGAAGATTGTGAAGCAATGGGTGTAGACAAAACCTGCAACAATAATTCTCATTAATGGAATGAAAACTTGATTCATGTGATTTGTGTAGTATGAGAATGGGACAGAAAGAAGACATAAAGATGGTCCAGTTTACAAGTATATTAACTTGAACGTCTACTGACATCAAAAGTCCTTCAACTGACTTTAGTAGACCTTTAATCAAAATTTGTGTTATTGAGAAATACCAGAATGGACGCAACAGAATAATTTGGGTGAGCATATCTAATCTGAAAAATAAGAGGCAGTGCTCTAGCCATATGCTAGAGATGATCAGCAGCAAAGGAAAAGTGTCTCAAAAGTTCCTGAAATTACAAATAAAGCATCCCCAAAATGCTCCTGAACAGAAATTTCTCTTGAAAAGTAGGACTATGCAATGGGATGGTCTTTAAGCATCTTGGTCATTTATTCTATCCAGATCCTTACTGTTTAAGGATTTCAGTGCTTTTAAAATCTGTCTTCAACAAGAAAACTAATAGATTCAGACATCAAGGGGTAAAAAAGGGACTTTAAAATATAGCTGTTCGTTAAAAATTTGGAAAAGTAAAAATTTTTTAACTGTTGATGTAGTTGTACAGCATTCATGTGTATCTGTCGTAATAAGAATATATATGATGTAATTCAAATAAAAAAATATGCATCAAAGATACAGTTTTCATAGGAGAAAAGCACCTATGGATGTCAGTGGAATTTACTGGCAGAACAGATACTGGTTAACTTAAAAAATAAATTAAAATATAACATGCAGTCCCATGCTGACTAATATGGAGTACTAATTTCTAATGAACACACAGCATGCTGGATGACTGGTCAGGTTTTGCATGCAAAGCTACAAAGTTGGCTGATGAAGCCGAGAGAAGAGGTGCAGCTCTTGGTTTTACGATGTGCTTAGTACATTTCCATGGGATGCTGCAGAGGCTGCCTTGATAAAGAGCATTGTTCTAAGACTACAAGCAAGTCTGAAAAACAAATTTAATAGTGGGTAGAAAAAGAGTGACATTGATTTGGGGGCAATGTATAATAAAGGTTTGTACGTTTTTGCATCTTATTTAATATTCTTGGTCTCACCCAAGAAAAGGGCCTCAATGGATAACAAGTGGTGGAGGGTTGTAGGCACTCAAAGAAACCTGGAGTATTTTTAGACTGAGATCAGGATTCAGAGCTCTCATTACGTTGATTAGCATAATATAGCGTATACTTTATGCTATATTATATACAGTGTATTATGTCACATATTTATACACTGCAAAATATATAGCTTTTTATACATATGTGTGTATGTATATCTAGATCTATATATATACAATATGTACGTCTGCTGTGTAAGTTTGTGCTATATAATGTATACCCAGCTCATTTTAGACTACTGCTTCACAAAGACCTTCTGTTGGTTGCTGGCATTCGCTGTGGACTGGCAGCTCCTCACTGTCTTTCCTTGCTGCCTCACTCTGTGCCAGGGCTATGGGGAAGGCAGCGCAGGATGAAACTATTACCCCAGATCTCCCCGTGGACAATGTTAGGGTTTGTTGTTGGGGATTATAGACAATTTCAGCTCCCCAAGCCCTCAGAGTAGTATGAAGGACATGGATTAGAAGTTAAATTGCCTTTATTGCCCGTCATAACTTTTGCTTTACTCATTCAGAAGATAAGGGAGAGGTGCTTGATTATGTGGATTCAGCTGTCAGTCTGATGTGACTCAGAGAAACTTCAAGTTTTAGCACTTACTCCAGAATAAGCAATACAGAAGAGGCCCAGCTCACTATGATTTTTGTTGTACTTCATCGTTAAAATATTTTGTTGCTCTTAATGGGGCATTCAACATCCAAAGTGCATATAACAGGCTTTCTGTCATCCTCTGTTACCATCAGAAATAGTGAAGATTAAAATTTTGGATGTAAGTAATTATGGCTACAATCTTTACTCAGTTGTTACTCAGCCAAAACTCCTATTACCTTCAATAGACCCATAACATAGATAATATAATTTTTAATGCCGGAGGGATTTTAGTACATTGTGTTTGTCCCCTCTTATCTTTCAAATGCCAGGCATTTTAACTGCAGTAGTTATCAAGCTCACTGAACAATTAACATACATTAAAATGCATTACAGTTTATAGCTTTTTTTAGAGATATCATTAGTGCAATCTTAAAATATTCTTGGAAAGGTTAGGCATTTCTGCTTGACAGAAAAATAAAAAATTTGCAAAAAAATATTCTCCTATCAACTTAATTCAGTTAAGTTTTTAACCTGATCTGCAAGTTTCCCATGGCAGGGCTCTTAATCTGTCTTTATTGACTTATCCACAATAAGTCCTTTCTCAGGCCAGTTACTGGACAGCTGGCAGTACCTGCCAGGTCTTCTCTGGCAGCCAGCGGTCTGCTACACATGCAGAGAAATCAGCCAGTCCCCAGCATGTGCCTTGAGGTCCCAGGAAGCAGAAGGTATTTGCAAAGGGGAGATCTCCTCTGCAGGCAAGAGGATGCAGTGGTTAAGGCAGCCAAACGTCGGGGCTTGTTCACACAATGTAGTCTTCCCTAGACTTGCCATTAGCTGCACAAATGTATCGGTGTCATTCTTTAGTGGCTATTAATCTGAAGTGAAAGCATGCGGATGGGGTGGGGAAGTAAGCCTTACTCCTTTAAGCCTTATTCTCTTCCTCTGGGACTCTGTTATCGATACTATTATTATACGGTCTTCCATGTCATTGTCCCAATCCAAGGAGTTTTCTGCTTCAAAAAGTTTCTAGTCCAAGCCTTTCCCACGTGCTCTGAAAAGGGAGCAAGGGCGTTTATCCCTCTTCTTATGTAGAAGTCTTGCCACAGAAAACAATTTAAGATTTCACGGCCCCGAGAAAGACACTGTTTTCCACACTATCCCCCTAATATCTGGGAGCAGAGATAAACTCAGTCAGGTTGCTTTAATCAGTGACCCCAACATACCAATGTTAACCCTGGTTGTCAAAGCAGCAGCACTTTGGAAACAAAAACGTGAAAGTGCTTGCATTGCTAACTCAGATGTTGCTGCAATGGCCATAAAACCACGCCTTGTCTGACAGTCTCTTTGTGAAGCTACACCTTGAGTGAGGCTACAGCTTAAAATAATTTGGTCTCAACGTTAAGGATGTACCATTTTGAGGCCACTATACCATTATTCTATAGAGAGATCAAGTTGTTTAATGGGATATTTAAACATTAGTATTGACTTCTAATATGAATGGACGTGATCCATGTACCTCCAGCATCCTCACGCAGTGCTTTGGAGGAAAGCAAACTGAGAAACCCAACAGATAGACACCACAGTTTGGGCTATTATGCTAGGCTATTGAGCCGGTAATAGCAGCTCAGAGTTATTAATTAGCATGCCTAGACATGACACAATTATTAAACTGAGTGGATAATTTCTTCTTTGGCAAAACAACGGTAACCGGGGCACTATGGGAAGGAAAGAGGTGAGTCATCTGGGGGAAGAAACAGTCACAAGTTTGCATACATTTTGCCATTTTAGCTGAACATTTTTAATGACTTTTTGTATACCTAAATCAAAACAGAAAACCTGTGGTTTCATATCCCAAATGTCAAAGAACTAAGTTGTGGAGTGTTGTTCAAAACCCCCCTCCACCTCCTCCTTACTTCCTTAGATCTGTGCAAGGCCCTGAGGGTTCCCATAAGGAGCTCAAATGCTCAGAGGTGCTGGGTTTGTGCTCAGTGAATGTGCAGGCAACGAGGATGAACCCACCGTGTGGTCCTGCAGGAGCTGATTCCCTTCCTGGGCACTGACTAGGAGACCAGAAAACTGCCCTTCACATCTGGTTGTAAATTCAAACCTGATTCAAAGATTTCAAATAGTGATTTTCTAAAGGTAGGATTGCAAGTAAAAATTCCAGCTGTACATGAACAAAAGGATTTTTAACAGTTCTCACATCTGTTGTAAGTTCAGTTGTTAATCTCAGTGAAGCTGTGCTGATTAATACTGAATGAAAATCTGATCCTCTTCTTTCATTCTGCCTCTCAGGAACAGAGTCCATGTGGAGGCACGCTGGCTTGCCCTAAAAGCCTCTGCATGGCTACAGACCAGTGGTGGTCCCATCGTGATCATTCTCTAAATGATGGGACTAGCTGGGTAAGATATCAGCAGGCATGGGGCAAGTGAGTTACTCCCAGAAAAGAATTTAAATGCTGGTGACTTGATCTGCTCAGCTTGAGAAGGAAGATTTTTTTTTTTTCAGAGGAAAGGGAGAAAAACGGGATTTGGGATGTACGGATCTAGGAATGAGAGCCTAGTCCTTGCAGCACAGGATTGCCATTCTCGGGTAGCGGACCATAAGCTTTGTACTGAATCTGCAAGGCAGCAGGGCTGCAGTTTGTCAGGCTTGCTCCATCTGAGCTTTGCTTGATGTGCCAGTAGCTTTGTTTTACTTGCTCTAGCTGTGACAGCAATTTCTCTAATTGACCAGGTGTCTGTGGTTAATTTGTTTTGCTTTTGTTTATCTTTGTGTGGTACAACCATATTTCTGTATAGATATTGTAACAGGCAGTTATTCTATATGTAGAATGAGATATTTATGGCTCTAACACAGTGATGTAGTGTAGAGAAATACAGCCCTGGTATGACAGCAGGGGCCTTGAGAAGTGGAAAAATGGGACGCAGCACAGAAGAATGCAGGCATGGGATGATAAGAGATCGGGCACAGGCCTGGCACTGGAGACCCCACGGCTATAAACAGTTCTCTGATGGTCAGATAAAGAAGCGTGGACCTGAACAAAACCGGTTTTAGGAGTAACAAAGAAAATAAATAAATAGGATATTCTTGCTGTGGAAGGTACGTCTGAGGTCCAGGGAGCTTCTCACAGTACTCTGGGCATCATTAGTGCAGAGCTGCCCTAGAAATGATAGGACAACTGCACAGCCCACCTCCATGGACCTCCAGTTGGACATGGGAGTAGACCTCTGTGAAGGGGCAACCCAGTTCTACCTGGGCCTGACTGGATTTTTCCTCCAGACTTAGAGGAAAAATCTCAATGTCTCAAGGTAATTTCACACTTTACTGCAAAGGTGTGCAAAGGTAAGGACATACTACCAGTAGCATCAGCATAGCACAGTAGCATATAGCATAGTATTTACGTTCCTGCCACCAGGAGAATGCAGCAGATGTAAACTGAAGTTGAGAAGAATGCACTTAGTAATTCACACTTATTCAGTGTAAGCTAAGTGTATGCACAGGTTTACAAGCTATGATGTGTTAGTTTCTTATGCGATTCTATAGATTGTTTACAAAATGCTCTGCAAACATCTTCTTTTATCAGTCCTTCAACATCTGTTTCAGAGATGTTTCTGTAAATGAGTATTTCCTGTTATTGCTCTTTCTGATTTCCCTTGGTGAAGGGGAAAGGTGGTGAAATGTGGCTTATCTCTGACATCAAAAGAGATTTACTTTGCCAATCTAGAAATACCCAGCACTCATGAGCTACTGCTGCTGGCTGGTTTGTTAGCCTGTGTGATTTACAGCAGACCCGCTGTACCGCAGTAACAAATGTGTGTTGTCCCTTTCAAGACACATTCTCTCATGTTGTTGATGAACAGTCTGCACTGATTCCTTCCTGGATCTGACCACCATCCAAAAAAGGAATGGTATGTACAACACATCTCAGATCTTGATTTCTCATGTGCTTGCATTTCATGTTGCTCTAAGGGTGTCCCCTCACTGTAGTAGTATTGTCCTTAAATGGATGTCAGGAAGAGGCTGGCATGTAGTTAACTTGGGTAGGTCGTTTTCTTTTCACAGATACATTATTGTCATGCCTGGTTATTGCAGCGATCTGTTTGTTTCAAGCAACCAGCCAAACTTCACTCTGGTGCTTGACTCGGAGCAAGACAGGACCCATGGTATTGTAATACAGAGAGTTCCTCCTTGTGGGGAGATCCGGAGGACAAGCAGCAGCTGTGGATGGGAGAGTCCATGGCTCAGGAATTTAAATCCTCACCCGTAATCCCTGAAGGAGAGCAATGCAGTTCTTCAGTGCTTAGAGCTGTTGTTTTTCTCTGTGTGCATTAGCCCTGCACTTTCATGGTGGACTAAAGTCAGTCTAATTGCAGGATGTTATTTTCCCTGCTATCTCGGTGCATGTTCCCATCACCTCTCTTGTCACCACTCGCTTGCTAGAGTGTCAGCTCTACCGCTGTTTCAGGCATGCCTCAACTAAGTCTTCTCTTTGGTAGGATTAGTCTCTAGTCAGATCAGCAAGCAAGCCCAGCTCACCCCTCGAGGTGGTGATTGCTGAACCTCATGTGGTAGAAGTGCATGGGTGGTACAAGGGGCACCCATTCAGCAGCACCGTGCTCTTTGACCACCTTGTGGTCAGATGGATGTGCCTCTTATATCTGTATTTTCAAGGTTGACAAAAAACGATAGGAGGTAGAAACACAGGATGAGATTCTTCATCACAGCCAGTGGAATGACTGAAGCCTAATTTTCTGCAAATTTCTACCTCATGAAGCCTGTTCCCTCTCATTACAATAACTCCAGATCCCCCATGCTCCCTCCCACAATTTCACTGTTTTCTCACTTTGTGAAGATAATGGTGCTCTTTTGGTTACTTAGCTGAGAGGATTTAAAGAATGCCAAGTGTTGGTACATTAAATGATCTCTCAGAACCTGGTGAGAGCATGGAGGATGCCAATGAGTTGCTGTGCTACAACTGCTTCCACTCTAGCACACTGAAAGAACCAGCAGCATTTCACACAGCATTTTGTGAAAGATTTTGAAGGGTGCTCATATTACAGAATGGTAAGCACCAACGAATGTGTTCCTAAAAGGAGAAGGTTGGATAAAATGTCTCAAACAAAGCTCAACTCCATTTTTGCAATATGATGTTCTTACTCAAATCAGCCTGTGTGGAAACTTGAGATTACTTTATAGCAAAGTCACAGGTAAACCTAAATTGATCACATTCCTACTATGCATTTTCTACAGTAGCTCACATTGATTTTATATTATGGTTCTATTTTAATGCTTTGTAAAATGTATGCCTTAACTCATTTTTCTCATCCCCATAATAATATACTGTCCCTATCTGTAATGTGTAGAGGCAGCAGAAGGATACTATATACAATTCTAGAAATGCACCCATCAGATTATTATGCAGTTCTCGTGCATCATAAGAATGATGATAATGTGTCTTCTGCACCAGATTTATGGGATTACATTCTTTGTTACCTTTCTCTTTCTGTATTGTTCATATTCTCTCAAGCATTTATAAATACTTGGGTATAGTTATGAAGGATGTCAACTGCCCTTTGTTACCATGGGTCTCAGAAGTGAAGTGATTACAAAAATAAGTTTATTTTGGAATACACTGTGGGCTCTAGAGTTATATTTAGAATTACTGTTTTAAGTTTCAAGATGATATATTCCTCCCCTCCCATAGATGGACTGGGGTGGGTAAATTTAGAACAGGCCTTTGTTCACAAATAAAGGGACAGCATAACTTAGTTGCAGCTAATCCCAGGCCACAGAGATCAGGGGGAAAGTCTGGAGCAAGGATGTCGTATCCTTGGTAGAAGATGATCAGGTTGGAAAATACTTAAAGCAAACTGGACAAAAGCAAAAAATACTTAAGCAAACTGGACATACATAAGTCCATTGACCCTGATGGGATGCACCCATGAATATTGAGGGAGCTGGCTGATACGTGCACACAGAAATAAATATTGTAATTAACTTTGTAACTTCCGTTTTTAATGTTCAACGTGGAGGATACTTTTAAAATTTATATCAGTCTCATTCCAGCTGGTTTTCCTTGCCTGTACAAAGGATGTCCAGTCCATTTGTAATGTTTTTCCTGGAATGCCAGGGCTTTCAGGCCATTATGTTAAGGTATATTGAAAGAGGAATCACCTTACCTGAATATGGAAACTTATAGCAATTTGAAAACTAATTAATAATGCGTCAGATTTCCCTGCCTTGGGGACAGCAGCATCCATCAGAGAGGCAGGGCAGGTGCCTGGGGAAGGTATCAAGGTTAGCCAGTTAATTTCTTATGTTGCTATATCATGTCAGAGACCTTAGGTTCTCCAGGTTCATCTCATTTTTCAGTCTGGTTGTTTGCAATTTGCAGTAACGTTGCTGCTGTTATTTTGGTAAAACAGCCATGGGTTGCACATCTTGACAGCTGTAGGAACCAGAATCGTTTGTTTCCTTCTTTTTTTTTTTTTTTGCAGAATACTGCATTAAAGGATTAACAGTTTTCCTAAGCTCATATAAGACATTATGATTAATGCATTGTTTTAGCTTATGTGACAATATACCTCTTTGTGGTTTCCCAAAAAAAGGAGCCAAATTCATCTCTGATATAAATTCATAGCAATAAGCTTTCAGTAGGGATGAATTTTTCCCTAGATGCCTGGCCATTTAAATTCTCTTCTTTATTTTTTCTACCTCCATTCACCCAAATTCTGGCTCTTAGGTGTTGCATTTTCACTCAGCTAGTGTTACAGAAGGCAAAAATGCTTTGATCTACTTATCTTTTTTAATGAAAGCAGATGGCCCTTATCACAACTGATAACACACATTTTACCCCTAGGATATATAATGCTATTAGTTTCTTTTTGACATTGGTAGGCAGGCTCGGTAAGGGTGAAAAGGTCTATGTAAGGGGTATAGACATTATGCCATTATTTCAAATTTAAAGGTAACTTTTCATAAAATGGCAAACTTAAAATCTGATCAAGTTCCTGTTGCAAGAGCAAAGGGCTGCAACAGCTAATGAGTTATTTTTTCTAGGGCATTCTTTTTGCAAAAGCTGCCTATCAATTAAGCATGGTAAGAGGACACATTAAAGCTTTAAAGTGCCATCTCGGAATTGAATGGATGTGAAATAACAGAAAGAGTCGACTCTGATCAGTAGCAATCCATTTCTAATCAAAAACTCATCCTGCTCTCCTTAAAGCTAATTACAAGGGAAGAGTGCAGCTCCCTGTCTGAAAAACAGAACCCCACCTTTGATTAATGAAGATTTGCCTCCTCATCTTGAAACTACAACATAATTTTATTTTGTAATACATGATTTTTATGCCCTTGAAGCAAAATGGAACAAAGAGTGATTGGACAATGAGATTTCCTTCCTGATTTATTGAAAGAACAGCATGGCATTACTGCACTGTTATTGCTGCTTTCAAAAAAATGTTAAAATTGGCTTCCATCTCTTCAGTCTGTTGTATCTGTGTTGTCTCCTCTAGGGGGCAATTTAACACAAGCTATACACTTACGAGAAGTATAGGCTGGCAAGAAAGGATGCTCTACCGTTGATAATGGAGGTTGAGGAATTTATTTCCATTTAAAAGGCCTGAACAAGCTAAAATTGGTTTGTGTGGCTGCCTGTCCATAAATATTTTGTAAGGGGCTGCTTAGACTGTTAAAGTACAGAAGGGTCTCTGTGCTCCCAGGGGCACATTGACCTTTTCCAGTCCTGTAGAAGGTCAAATGAAGCTTTCTGAATTTCCTCCTTTTCCAGAAAAGAGTTCCTTCGGCACAGGCTTGGGGACATCATCTGGCTTTTTTCTGTATTGTTTTTTTCCCCTTTTACCTGAAAGATAAAATAAATGCATTACCATGAACATATCACTGATATTTGCACTACTGCTGCTTGACTACTGGTATGAGGGTCTTAGAGTCAAGCCTGAGCTCATGGCTAGCCACTGGGTGGGCACTCAGGGTGCTCAGGGACTTTTGTCCTTGCCTAGGCTGCCACCTGCCTGCAGACACCAAGGTCAGTGAAGAAGGAGGGGGATGAGGTGCTCCAGGTGCCGGAGCAGAGATTCCCCTGCAGCCCGTGGTGAAGACCATGGTGAGGCAGGCTGTCCCCCTGCAGCCCATGGAGGTCCACGGTGGAGCAGATATCCCCCTGCAGCCCATGGAGGTCCACGGTGGAGCAGATATCCACCTGCAGCCCATGGAGGTCCACGGTGGAGCAGATATCCACCTGCAGCCTGTGGAGGACCTCATGCTGCAGCAGGTGGATGCACCCAAAGGAGGCTGTGACCCTGTGGGAAGCCCATACTGGAGCAGGCTCCTGGCAGGGCCTGTGGACCGGTGGGGAGAGAGGAGCCCATGCTGGAGCAGGTTTGCTGGCAGGACCGGTGGCCCCGTGGGGGACCCACGCTGGAGCAGTCTGTTCCTGAAGGACTGCACCCTGTGGAAGGGACCCACACTGGAGCAGTTTGTGAAGAACTGCAGCCCATGGGAAAGACCCACATTGGAGAAGTTTGTGGAGGACTGTCTCCCATGGGAGGGACCCCACGCTGGAGCAGGGGAGGAGTGTGAGGAGGAAGGCGCGGCAGAGACAACGTGTGATGAACTGACCGCAACCCCCATTCCCCGTCCCCCTGTGCTGCTCAGGGGGAGGAGGTAGAGAAAATTGGGAGTGAAGTTGAGCCTGGAAAGAAGGGAGGGGTGGGGGAAGGTGTTTTAAGATTTGGTTTTATTTCTCTTTACCCTACTCTGATTTGATTGGTAATAAATTAAATTAATTTCCCCGAGTCAAGTCTGTTTTGCCTGTGAGGGTAATTGGTGAGTGATCTCTCCCTGTCCTTATCTCGACCCATGAGCCTTTCGTTATATTTTCTCTCCCCTGTCCAGCTGAGGAGGGGAGTGACAGAGCGGCTTTGGTGGGCACCTGGCAACCAGCCACGGTCAACCCATCACACCTTGGGAAGCTGTGTCATCTCTGTGCCCCAGTTTCCACGAGCAAAGAGAGGACAACAAACAGCTACATCTGATTAAAATGATGTTTCATAGGCTTCACCAGTCTCCCTGGAAGAAGAGTTCTGTAGGGACTGTTGTCATGGGCCCTACAACAGAAGGAGATGCCAGTCCTCTTAATGGAAGAAAATCTATAAATATCAGACAAGTTAATGACCCTGCTCTCAGAAACAATTTGCAAAAGAAGCATTAATAACCTTGTAGTGTCACTGTGTTAACTGGGTTTGGCCCTATTATTATTTTATTTCTCATCTTTTTAGCCATTAGTGTTTTGCATTTCCATACTTCTTTAACCTTAAGTGCCTTGTATGTTTGAAGAGGTAATATATTTTTCTTATCAGATAAATGGGGTAAAAATAATGTAAGTAAATAAACTCATAACAGTATACTTACCCAGAGCTCAGATTTTGCAGAATTGAGAGGTCTGTTTTTAAAAGGAAAAGGATAACATTCACTAGAGGATATTCCGAATAGTGGCGAAATTAATATTTTGGAAACTTAGGCACACCGTGCTTGAGAAGACGGCTGAATGCACCATCGTTCCCTGTGAAATCCCGTGAAAAGCTCGTGTTAAATGCTTGTCTGTTCTGCAACTCCAGTCATGAAGCAACCACAGTGGGAGAGTCCCTGTGCTCTCAGCAGGGAGAGTCAGAAAGATTCGTGAAAGCAATCAGTAGCCAGCAAGTAAAGGCTGAAGTAGTCCGAAGTGCATTTTGACTCAGGTAGTAGAAGCTGCAGAAATGTGCAGCCCCTAATACTGCCAAACATATTTGGCACTGTAGAAAATCTCTTGAAATAAACTGACTCTTGTTATTAAACAATGTACAAGATTGTCTAGAGCATTAAAATCCCTAGATCGGGGATTTGAACTTCATATTTAATTTTTATTTCCTGTCATTTAAAATAATTAATACATCATTTACATTATTTTAATGAAAGAAGAAGAAAGGGAGTAGGGGCAAATATTATCTGTAATACTGTGCAAAGTGGACCCTCTGTAAGCTGAAACAGCTTAAGAACAGTATTCATACAGCTTTTTTGGATGCAGTCTTTTAAAGAGGGCCAGTACAGAAAACTAAAGGTTGCATCCTAATTTGTAATAGCACATATTAATTATATTCTGTACTACTAAAGTCTTTGTTCCTCTTCATAGATCAGGACAACCTGAATGTTTGATGGGGATCCATCCTACCCTATTCATTATCACTTGTACCACCATCAAGGCAAAGGAGACCAGTGTCTCATCCTGCAGGGACAATGAACTCTTCATGAGGATGATCCTCACCTACTGCCTAAAGCAGATGGGGCACCAGACTTGCAAACATTACTCAGCAAGCCCTTCCTTGGAGCCTTTCACATAAGGAGGGGAGGAAGAGCTGCTGGTGTATCCTTGGAGATATTCAAAAGCTGCCTGGATATGGCCTTGGGTAACTGGCTTTAGGTGGCCCTGCTTGAGCAGGTGGTTGGACAAGATGACCTCCAGATGTCCCTTCCAACCACAACAATTCCGTGATTTTGTGATTCTGTGTCTGGTCACCAAAGGTTCTTCCAGGATGACACAGCTGTGAGGCAGAGCCTGTTGCTTGATCTCCTGTCTGTCACCAAGGAACTGGTAAACTGTGCATGCATGTGGGGCAGAGCATTTCTTTGTTGTTGACTGTGCCACCAGCGTGTTTATCCTACCATATCTGGTTTCATTTGTGAGAAATAGCACTACTACCTGCCCTTTCTACCCTCTTCCTTACTTTCTCGTTCTTACAGTGTGAGGGTCATGAGTCTGAAAGAAGTTAGGAGAGCATCTTGAACTCTTCCCTGTTAGTTCCCTGGAGGCAGGTACTATTGCTATCCCAGCAGCAGTGTACAGAACAGAGATGTGCTTCATGGTGAAATAGATCTCTGGAAAAGAAAATTTCCAACAAAAAGAAAGGAATCAAGACCATATAACAAGGCTTTGAGTAGTAACTCCCTGACATTTTAAAAGGTGAGCTAAAAGAGGTGAGCGCTCATGGGAAAGTGGGCAGTCTGAACAATCTTGGCATTTGGAAGCAAGGCAGAAAAATGTCAAAACCGCAGATTATACAGCTGAAGGGGATGGATACTCAATCAAAGAGAGGATTGTAATTAATCTAAAAGCACCATTAATTATATAAATCACACATTTATTCAAAATGGTACTCTTTAATTGACATGAATACCCTTACCTTGTAATATTTGGAGGCAGACCCAACTTTCCCAGCAGTGCAGGCAATATTGAACTTTGCTGCCCCAATAGATGGGGCTGAACTGCCGCAGCCCCAAATAGGAAGAGGCTGGGAGTGAGGACAACAGGGGGACACATCTGAAAAGCTGGATTTGGTAAACGTGAGTGACCAGCAACAACAGGAGAGTGATCGGTGCCTTCGGGAGAGGTCTGCCCTCCGCCTGCCTGAAGTTGCCACCACCATACACACTCTCAAGCCTCCAGCAGCAGCACAACTAAGCTTGACCCTGGCATGGGCAAAAAAGGGAAGAGGACCTGCTTGTTTCATTGTCTGAGCAGCAACTGCTACAGACTTCTACCTATTTTGCTTGTGCCTAGAATGAATCCCAGTAATAGCAATGCTAATTATTTTTCTGAGTATCCAGAGGTCAATAATTGGTCAAGAGGCCTATTGGTAACAGCTGTAAAATGCAGTTGGGGAAAATGAGAGGAAAGGCAAAGTGTGTTGCTCAAAACAGAGAAAATTAATGTCAAAGGCTAAGGAGTTCCTGGTGTTAGCATATTAAGCTTGGTTCACTGGAAGGTTGATGCTCAGCATGACTGCTGAGTTGACTTCATGGGCCTGCACAGCATAAATGCACATCTGGTATGTGATAATTAAATGCTAGACTCAAATGGAAACTTTTATTTAGATATTAGGTCAAGAATTAGCTTTTCACATACTAATTTTGTTCACTTTAACAGTTTCCTTCAAAGCTGTTATGTAGTCTATGAGGAAAATAATCTTTCAGAAACACTTCCATGTTGGTACGTATTGGAGAGTGATGCCTTTCAGAGATTTACTGGATCACTACTGCAGGTCATACAGGATCTTTAAACTCAGGACTGTTAGGACCTGAATCTGTCTATTGCACAGGCCTTTTACTACAGCATGGGTTTCTGTGAGGTGGCTCCAAGAGCAGACTGGAGCTCATCAGGCAGAGGATATGGCGGAGGTAAAGAAACATAGTATCTTGAGCTAATCTTTACTTTTGGGGCTGTTTTAGAGGTCTCCAGTGCAACTTAGATAAACAGGGATTTGTTTAGTTTACAACAGCTACCCTAACCTGCAGACATCTGTCCTCTCCAGGGCTGTTAGGGCTCCTTTTTGTTACTCTGGTTCTTCTAGCTGCTATACGGTGGATCAAGTCAAGATTTCTTTAATTGGAGGGACCTCCATGTAGTGGACAGTTCAGACACAGACAGGGTTATTGGGGCTTTTTTATGCTAACTCTATTTTTATAGTATGTTGTAATACTAAAAGGGTGATGTTTAAAAGCCTTGGACCGTTGTAGCCCCACCGATCATGCAGTCAGTAATCGTCAGAGGTAAAGGAAAGTTTTACATCACTGAGATATGAACCAACCAAACTGACTGTGAAACTGGCACTTTGGAACAATGCTGGCTTCCAAAACCCAGGCACAGCGGCATGAATTATGGAGATAGTTTGTGACTTTGAGCTCTTTGGCTTTTCATTAAACGCCTCATACCAGGAATATCTAGTTTATGGGAATTATTGTATTAAAATCAAACTATCAATCTGTGTAATTTGCTATATTAGATTGGATGGCTGATCTGGCTTTGACATTGGTGAATATTTGATGCTGCAGAAGGAGACAGGCCTTCTATAATGCTGATTGTATATAGTTCTTTATTTTGGAAATGATGATTTTTTTTTCCCACAGTCTTCACCACTAAGTGGTTTATAGCCTTGAAAGAGGAAGCTAGATTTTCTCCCTGTATTTGAATTCCTGTCCCATTACCCAACACTTCTTGAGGACAGTAGGAATCTGTCTATTGATGTCAGAGGTTACTCAAGCAGTTCATAACTGAAACCATTAGTACTTCACATACAGAGCTCAGACTTGGCAATGCTTATGTGCATGATTAACTTTCTTCATAAGCAGTGCTATATGTAAGTATTTGGAGGCTCCTAACTACTGTAATCCCTTAAAAATCCAACCAGGATGAATTCCTGCAGAAATGGATGGCATAATATACTGCTCTGCACATCTTCAAAGGATCCAATTGAATCCAATCTTTACAGTTTCATGGAGAACCACACCAGGTAAATTCAACTCAATAACAGAAGTAAGCATGGTAATGTACTGGGTCTGATTTGAAATGGAATCAATTAATGGCTGCTTAATAACATAATAAATGACATACCAAACACAATGCAACACTTTGGATGTATCAAACAAGTGTGGGAAAGCAGCAACACAGGCAAGGTAATAAACAGCCTCCTGGCATTATGTTATGCTCTCAAGAAACCATATTTTGGGTAAAAAGGGCTGAGTTATATGCTTTTCTGTCTTTTGTATGGGAAGAGATGCTGTCGACTTCCAGAGTTATGGAAGTCACCCAGAAGCAGAATTTCACGTGTGGGTGTGTTGAAATTTTTAGTTGGGTTTCTAAAAGCACAAACTTAGTAGTCTTTTTGATCTATAAACCAAGTTAATTCCAAAGCTGAGACCCTCACTATATTTGTCAAAAATTGTAGTGTTATTCAGATCTATGACTGCAAGTATGAATTTATTAAACCAAACTTCCCTGTCCATCAGGTAGTCTCAGCTATGGAGTGAGAACTGGGATACTGAATACTTGAAAGTTAATGTGATCCTTTCATTGTCAGATTTCAGCTTACTATCTGAGAAAGAAATCACAGAGAGAGAGTAGGCAAGAAGGCTCAGTGCTCTGCATAATGCTGAATCTCTGTAGAGCTGTGTGCTGTCATTTGAAGTAACGTGATTCTTGTATGTGAAATCTTGAATCAGAGTTTTGTTCATACTCAGAATGCTTATGAACATACGAGTTGAAGGCAAAGTATTGTTGACATTGATTAATCTTTTCTATTTATGGAGGTTTTTTTAAGTAGATACATTTATCAATAACTAGATGATAAGGTCTTAAACTTCCTCAGGGCAATTCCCTACTTTGGTTCAGTTGTTTTTCACACAGTGTCAGTGATACATAGATACAAAGTATGTGGAATAAACTGTCATCTGGAGATGTAGAAATATTGTGACTTTTTCTTACTGCTATTTGTATTTCAGAAGCTGACAGAGTATTTCAGAGATTGCAATTGCCTAAAACCACTTTTGTTTACAGGCACTGCTCACACCTCTATTTTCCCAAGATGAAACAAAGCCTCCACCTCAGCAAGCTAACAAGTGGAATGGGAAAGAGGAAAGAAAAAGAAAGTAGTGTTGGAGAGATGGCACAGAAGTTTTGGCTAGACTGCTAGGCTCAGGAATGCTTCTGAGGTGGTCACATCCTCCATCTTACCATCTCCAGCTTTGACAGGTAACATAAATCACAGGGCATCTGCAATATTCTGCTTCTTCCCACACCCACCAAATATCATGGCAGATGCGTGAGCAAGTCATCTACCCCTGTGAGAGCACCAGGCATGCAGAAGTTGTCTCTGATGGTGTTTGCTATCAATCAGAGCTCCTCACCCTGTTCCCTGCACAAGGTGCACCAGGGCTGGAGGGGCAGGTGGTCACGCCACTGCACCCGTGTTGCAGGGGAAGCAGCTCCACCAAAGCAGCCAAAGTCATGAAACACATGAAGAGCCTTGCCTGGTCTGGGGGAAGAGAGGCAATGTGGGGTGCTGGGTGGGTGAGAGGGGTGTGCTGGGCTGTGCTGACTTGGGGGGTATATTTGGCAGTCTGGGGCATTGGAGGCTTACATGGTTTTGAGACCTCTAAGCAGGTTGGGTTTTGTGATGCTCCTGAACATATCTAAGTCCAAGACTGTGCAGATTTTGAAGGTGTTTGGCATAGAGTTTGCTATAATAAACTTATGCTGTGTCTATACCAATAGACTGAAGTGCTAAGGTCTGTTCTCTGCCCCTGCAGGGGAACTATGGGCATGCCCATGCTATTAAGCTCTCTTAGCCACCAGTGTACACAGGGTGGCCACATCCAAGCTGCCTGGTGGTGGACCCCAGCCCATGCTAGTTTCTGAGCTGTGCCTGAACCATGTTTAGGAATTAGCCCAGCCGAAAAGCATGCTAGCAACCATGCAAAATTTTAGCAGTACAGGCAGAGCACCACTGGGGCCCTGGCGTGGTTTAATGAACCAGAATAGATGTGCTCAGAGAGGTGTGCATAGGCACAGCTTTAGGGTCTGGGAAGGGGGTGCTGCATAATAAGTAGGGCCAGGCTGCTCTTTCCTGGCCCAGAACAGGGTTGGTTGTTACTGATTTCCCAGAGAAGGATTAAAGATGATTTTAAAAGAGAAGCTCCAAGCATGCTTTGAGAGAGCTGCTGAAAAGAAAACTTCAGGTACGCGAGGACTACGAAGAGACTGAATCTGAGAGGAGTAATGGTATATGAGAGGAGATGTGTCTGATTCAAAGCACACGGATGCTCTGGGAAAAAAATTGAATAAATCACACCACATAAGAGATTTATTTGTCAGAACTTCTTCACTGATTGTTCGCAAAAGTCAGACAAAATGTGAAGCATGCCATTACTTCAAGCCACGAGGATGTTGCACGTCTTTGTTGTGCCCTCATCACACAAAGGAAAAGAAATGCAAACGTATAACTAAAAGCCTGGCAGATGCTCTGGTCCTGAAAGTTCTTCTTTGTACTCAGGTGCACTGTGATGGGAGTAGTTTCATACATTGGTCTTTCCAAAACTCAGGGTTGGGATTTTTTTTGCATAAAATGTTCTTTTTTTCACATCAGTTTGCCATGAACTATTACGCTGTCTCTTCTCTCAAACTGTTCTAGAGGTGCACCATAGACTTGAGTTCAATGTCAAACTTGTAACAAAATATATAGCTAGCCAAAGCCTTGCCTGTCTGAATGCAAATGTTTTATGAGCTTAATAGTATGAATTTACTTTTGAATATCAGCCTATACGGAAGACGCTGTGAGTTTCACAATGTGTCAGTCTGCAAACGTTGCTAAGCTAAATGAAACTTGTGCTTTTTTTGTAGAAAATAGCAAGAATCCAGTGTTGCAGAGCTAATTTTCTCTAACAATAAACTTGTGCTCTTAGAAATAAAACTGGGTTAATTTTAAGTCTGACTCAATGAAAGTGCCCAGACTTCTACATAGCAGACAATCTGTGCAACACCATTGCAACCTTTTTATTTTGCTATGTTTTCAGTCTTCAGCAGACTCCTACTAGGTTTTATGAGACAGCTCTCTTTTGTATTAGCTACTGTGGCACGTGCCTGGCTTCAATACACTACTCTATTGCTTCACAGGCAGGGAAGCATAATACCTCCTATACCTCCTATCACTGTATACCCTGCAGCTCTTCTAGGGTTCATTGCTTGAGGTGCCCGGATCACAGATACTCTGAATATTATTTTGTAGTGAGTGGAGGAAAAAAAATCATTGTACTGATGTCCTTGAAGAGAAACTACTGACATATTTTTATGTGAGTCACTCTGGCACTTGTATGAAGCAACACAATTCCACTGAATTTAAATTAGTTTAATTAATAGGAATTTAATGGGTAGTGTTTCAACAGTGATATACTCCATAAATGCTTTATGTTTTATTTCATTCCTTTCCTAATTTGTAAAATAACAGAATTCTAGGACCTGGAGTTAAAAACTGCCAGCTCAATGTATGTGTGCGCTATTGTATGTATTACATCCACGATTTACCCAAGGTAATACAGTACTACATTTACATCCACACATGGCCTATTATTCCTATAATTGCTTTATCACTTAATTAAATATGGGAGCTTTTCCCAGATATCTAATGAATTGATACATCCTTTCTGAAGTACCCTGACTGATGTCTGTATCCAGCACTATTTGCTTATTTAAAAATGAGATATTTCTAAGTAAGTCCAACATGACTAATAAGACAACATATCTATTTGTCATATTAACTATTTCTTGATTTTTCTGCTGCAAAACCAGAAATTGAATCTTAAGGTGTCAATTCAATAATTTATTCCTATTCACTGAAGCACTCTGGTCTGTGCTTTGCTTAAAGCACGGCTAATTTTGAGGCAGAATAACCTGAAGCTGCTTCCGCCTGTAAGCTGAGCAACAATATTAGCTGCAATTTTATACATTCACATTCCAGTATGTTTTTCTATACAAAGTTATCTTTGGCTTCAGATCAAGGAATGAGATAGATAAGCAAATATTTAAGTGCTCTGCTGAATTAGTGCCCAAAAAGCACAGCCACTGCTAACATAACACCATTGACTTCAGTGGGACTGAGCCTTATACTGGTCCAAATGAGCCAAACTGTATTGGCTACTTTGGCTATTCCTTGGATATACTGGGGAAAGATGCCAGTTTTCAATATTCTGTCCAATGTGCTGTCACTTTCAAATATTCTGTCGTTGCCTGGTATAAATAGCACTTGCAGTTTGGTACCTCTGAAACATGAATCCAGAACGTGCAAATTGATGAAAGAGCCTGACTTTGTGAAAAGATGAGTGTTAAAAGAAAGTGGGGACATGAGAACAAATATCCTCAAAGCAACACTCGGTGGATTATATAGCTTTTCATCTTCCTTGAATTGAATGCCTAGCACCTGAAAGGATGGATGTGCCTTTCATTTTCTGGGTTCTCCAAATAAACAGCTGGTTTAAAAACTTCACATCCTGACTGCTGTTGAAAGTGTTTTGTGCCAGTAGGAAAATGCCATTGTGCAGAGCAATCTCTTCCCGCATTGACAAGAGCAGCTTGAAGGGGACAGGCCAAGGGTTTGTGGCTTGGTTAGCATCAATGCAGCCACTTCAACAGCATAAAGTGTTGAGAGAAGTGATGTAGTGCTGCATAAATAGGGATTACTGCAACTTTAGGCAGGGCTGGAACATAAGGTGCTGAATATTATTGTAGCTAAGAGGTTGCACTGTTAGATGAAGTGACTGGAAGCACCATCAGTTAGCCAAGCTGCCGAGACCTTGGCTTTCATCACTGTATAGCACTGCCTTGAGCTGAGTGCTTTTGAACAGTTTAAGTCGATATGTCTTTGTCAACAACACTGGAAAAAAAAGAGAAGATTTTGTACAAACAGGAGTTGAGTACTTGTCTTTGAAAAGCTCTGGTGCCTTTTTATTCAGAGGCGGAGTCATCAAATCTGCTAAGGGATACCCTTTATACCAGGTGTGAACTTTTCACTTTCCCATCAACGTGTGTCCAAATTTGATTAAATGTTTGCCATTTGCTCATGCTCATTACATGTTAATCACAGTTTAGACTTCCATAAATCTCTGCAGTGTCCATGTACACTAAGCAGTGCAGCTGCCCTGCCTCTTTCCCCTCTTAGGCCCCCAGGCAGTGATGGAAAATGGGAGGAGGGCTGCCTTTCCTGTATCCTTACAGACCCCCTCGGGGGTTTTTCTGCAATGTTCGTGGAGAGGCTGCCTTATATAAATGCAGAGGGAACAGAAACTGGCTTGGTTTTGGGAAAAGGAAAAGGGAGACAAGCAGGTTAGCAAGACTGATTTCAGAGACAGAAAGAGAAAATCTATGAGTGGGATTTGAAGACGAGAAGAGAGAGAGGAAGTAGGGACCAATAATGAAAAACTGAGTGGTGAGGAAGGAGAGAAAGGAGATTGATCTGATGAGGAACTGGAGTGTGGAGAGAACGACTTAACGCTGGATGGGAACAGCAGATGTCTGAAGGTATTGAAACCTGGGGCAAGATCCAATGTGAAATAATGATACTTAATTTAGGTACCTACATATAGATCTTTACACAGGTAACAGGTTTTTAAGCCCTCATTATAGTCAACAGGTCCTAGAGAGCAGCTCAGCTCACCCTAAAGTACACGCATAGGACTCAACTCAGATGCCCAAAATGATCTACAGCTACTTGAGATGCTGTAGTCTATCTCACCTAGCTTCTGGTAAGACAAGAATTTACTGTGAGTCCCATGCATACATATATGATGTTGTATGGCATCTTAAAAAGTGCTTAGATACCTTGGTTTGAGCAAACTGAGCCCTAGTGATGGTCAGCTGAATCATGCCCTAGCCTCCAGTGTCTAGAGCTCCACTAACTCTAAATGGGAGCTTATGTGGCTCTTTTGGGGTGTCCTGAAAGCTGGCACCTACATTCAAGTGCACAACACAGTTGCTTAAACATCGGTATCAGATGCCAGTGAAGATGCTCTATATCTGTAGTATTATCTGTAGTACTATATCAGGAGTATCTGGGACATCCTCATGGACCGGCAGATCTGTGCCCTTCTGTCACAGCAGCTGAGACCACACACTAGGCACTCATATGGCTCTCGATGCCTGTGAGAGGAGCAGCTGAACTGACCCCTGGTTGTGTCAGTCTTGTGTCAGCTTGTTAAATTCCTCTAAAGAATTATCATGTAGCTACCTCTAGCTGCAGAAACTGACCCTGGAGGTCCTTTCCAGTCCAGCATTCCTGAACTCTTGATCCAGATGTTAAACAAATCCCTTTTGTGTGGAAAAGTCCTCATTACCTTTATACAATTGCTCATAGAAAATACATTTGGCCTCCATCTTGATCAGTACATTTATCTTTACATCTGATCTACAGCACTCCTGAATAGCCTTGTGGTACAAATTAAAAAATGGGATAAATGCTTTGAGGTGTGTGACTTTCATAATGGTACTAGGACAAGAAGAATAGTATTAATTTTCAAAGATTCCTGTTGCATAGATAGTCAATGAAAATTTTTAGCCAGCAAGTACAAAACTGTAAGTAGAGTATTTAATAACAGCAACTAGCAATTTAGGGGACAACATGTAATGTGTTTATGTAAGCACATATATTCTCCAGACATTTTAAAGAATATCTAATTTCCTTTATGATTCCCCTAGGTTAGCATGTACAAACCTCTGGCTATCAGTGAAATCAAGTGTGATCCAACTATTGTGGTTTTTGCATACCAACTTGTACCTAAACTAAATTTAATTTTTCTTCATTACCTTATCATATTTTTTTTTTAATAAGAAAAAGCAGATACTGATCTAATGTGCACCTCCATACAGATTGTAGTGTAAAGGTTATCATCAGAGCTGTACCTAAACCACCAAAATAATTTGGAACCAACGAGTTGGGTATGTTGCTGTTTGCTGATTGAAGGAGTAATTCTGAATTTGAGATCTTTCTGACACAAGGAATTTATTTGAGATGCTCACTCTCAAGCCAAGCGCTAAACCCTCAGAAGGCATCATCATCTGAATTCCCCGAGTTTCCTAGTGCTTACTGTTGCTATGGAAACAATGAATGATTTCATTCCCCAAGCCCTGAGGTGGATGTGTTTGGGATGGAACCCTACAACAGCACTTGGGGCGCTCTAGGAAAAGAGAAGACAATGATTCCTGACAATTTTATGGGGGAAAAAAAGGTTAAATAACTTTTCTAGATGTCAGCATTCAGATACTACCTGTGCTCATTGTAAGAGAAGGAATGACAAGAGCATAATGAATGTGAGGAGTACTTTGCTGCCTGCTTTGACATATGGGTTTTTATTGGTCCCTTTGGGATTGTCTTGATCATTCATTTCTATGCACGCAGGTCACTTAGCTTTCAAGTTCAAATCTTGAGAAATGCTTAGTGTGATGGAAGTAGTGGACACCATCTGCACCAGGAGGCTGGGCTTGTCATTGGTATGTATTAGAATTTTTCTGTTCTTTCCTACGCTGGCTATGCCAGCTGGAGTAAGGGATCCTTGGCCAAGGCGTTGCTGCGAGAGGTAGCAGCAAATGCAGAAAATCCCTGCATGGAATAAGCCTGGAAATAAACAAGGAACTGCCAGGAGCTTCCACAGCTCAGCCTCAGCGCAAAGCTCTCCTTGCTGGATTAATCCCAAGCCTTTCAGCTCTTCAGCTGGAAATACAGCTGCTGTGCAGCCATGTCCTTCCTGCCACTTGATATCTTAAAGGTGCCTGTCAAATCATCCTCAGTCATCTCTTCTCCAAGCAGGAGGGTCCGCATGTATTCAGCAGTTTCTTATACAGAAGCATGGTCATCCCTTGGACATCTGTGTTGTTATTCTCTGCATCTTTCCCTGATCACATTTTGAGTTGATCAACACAAATTACAATAATGAAGATATGGATGCAGAAGGACTTTCATAGTGTCTTTGTTTTGTTCTCTGTTCCTTTGCTCACAATCACTGACACCTAATTTATACCAAGACTGTGTATAGAAATGATGTTTTAACAGTACCTACTATAAACATGAGATCTTCTTTCTGAGAGATAACAGTCAAGTCAGAGCCCATCACTTTGCATGCAAAGCTGTGTTTGTTTAAAATCTTTAAAATCCCTTTACATGTACCTTTACTGAATTTTACCTGCCCATTTTTATTGCCCATTGTACAAGGTCCTTCTGCAGTTTTTCACAGTCAGCTTTCATCTTAACTATCCTGAAAGCTTACCACCAGCAAATGCTTTCACTTTCTTATTCACCCTCTTCTCAAGAACATTTAAGAAGATATTGAACAGTACAGGCCACAGCAGAGATCCCTGTGAGGCTTCGTTAAGAATCACCTCCCAGTATGAAAACTGACTGCTCATTTCAACCACATATTCCCTCTCTTTTAGCCAGTTCTTAATCTATGTGACAGTGTTTCTTCTTATCCAGTAGCAACTTCGTTTACCTGAGTTATTGGGGAGAAACTTGTTGGCTGATTATTTATTTTATTTATTTATTTATTTATTTATTTATTTATTTATTTAAATTATTTAATTTTCCATGCATCTTTCTCTCTGAAGTTAGCCAATATTCTTCATTTTCAGAAGCATTCATCTGTCTCTCACTGCTTTGTTAGTGTTTTTCCAGTTCTCACTTTCAAATGCCTTATATTCACAGGCCTTATAATGATCCTCATAAATCTTTGGAGTTTGTTGGGAGACAGAAGGATTTCTCTCTTCATCAAGCTATTAACAGTGAATGCTGTTAAGGACTTGCACTGCCCATCTTGCATATATTTATGCCTATTAACTGCTAGATAAGCTTATGTTGGTCTTCTCATCAGTATACAAACATGTCATTGGATTTACCTTTGTTCATCTGAAGTCTCAGGACTGCTGTTCGTTTCTCAGTACCAAGTTTGCTACCCTTCTTACAATATTTGATGCAGATGATTGTTTCCATTTGCCATATTCCAAGGATTAATATTCAATGACGTTACCACTGAGACTTACCCATTTTCTATAATGACATTCAGGAGTATGGAATTGTAAGTGCATATCTCTGGTTTAATCTAACTAAACTTGGATTTCACACCCCCTCCCTATTTTCATATCCTCTTTTTAAAAACTCAGATGCATAGTTAAACCACCCTAACTTGTTTAGTGGAGATTTCAAATATCTCTAAGACAGAGAAGCTGGGTCTGGGGTGAGGGGAGCGAAGGGGAAGTTGCCTCTTCCCTGGGGAGTGGTGGGATGTGCTCATGGAGAGAAGGATCCAAGAGAAGGGTCCTTCCAAGAGAAGGGAAAGAAGGATGTGCAGAGGCTGAGGCTGTGAAGGGGATGGCAGATGCAAGGAGTCAGGGGACCAAAGGACCAAGGGGCCATTCCTTATTAGGCAATTTGGATATGGATACCCTACTTAGAGAGAGAGTGGAGGAGTGTTTTGCCCCATGGATGTGATCTGTATCATACCAATTGACTTTAGGAGCAAAGAGAGGTCCACGCCCACCCTACGTACAACTCCAGGTGTTGCCTGTCTCACTGATGACAGAAAGAGAAAATGTCCCAATTTGGGCAGTTTGCTGCAATTCAGAAAATCCCTGAATTGACTTAAAGAAATAAACTGAAAACAGGGACTTGTCCTGCAAAGACATAGTGGATAAGGAGAAGAGTCTTTGTCCTGGTTTCAGCTGGGATAGAGTTAATTTTCTTCCTAGTAGCTGGTATAGTGCTGTGTTTTGGATTTAGTGTGAGAATAATGTTGATAACACACTGATGTTTTAGTTGTTGCTAAGTAGTGCTTATACTAGTCAAGGACTTTTCAGCTTCCCCTGCTCTGCCAGGCGCACAAGAAGCTGGGAGGGGGCACAGCCAGGACAGCTGACCCAAAGTGGCCAAAGGGCTATTCCATACCATATGACATCATGCTCAGTATAGAAACTGGGGGGAGTTGGCCGGGGGGTAGCGATTGCTGCTCGGGGACTGGCTGGGCATCGATCAATGAGTGGTGAGCAATTGCATTGTGCATCAGTTGTTTTGTACATTTTATTATTATTATTATTATTATTATTATTATTATTATTATTATCATCATCATCATCATCATCATCATCATCATCATCATCATCTCTTCCTCTGCTGTCCTATTAAACTGTCTTTATCTCAACCCATGGGTTTTACTTTTTTTTTCTGAGTCTCTCCCCCATCTCACCGGGGGTGAGGGCACGGGGAGGTGAGTGAGTGGCTGCGTGGTGCTTAGATACATGACAGTCTTTTATAAGCTTTTTTATTTCTATTCAGCCTGATGTAGGACTATGGGTTTTCTCTGCAGAAGAAGTTGAGAATTTGAGTTTATACTCTAATGAAACCTGACTTTTCCAAGGCCAAGACTTGTAGTCTCAGATGGAGAATTTATTCTGGGAAGATCTGCTCCAAAGCTCCAGCTAACTTGCATTCCTGTTGCAACAAGTTATGCATCCATTTGAACATCTGAGTATCTCTACAGCATTGCTTTCTGTGGAATCAGTGTGTTCTGCATTTGCAGCTTCTTTTTTAATGAGAGCATTTCAAACTCTCATTTTCTTAGTCTAGATTTTAATTAACTGAGCTCTGCGTATTTCTTACACCAATATGTGATATGCAGTTTTTCACTACTTATGCAAATATCTGCTGTTCTGCACCATACTTGTTCTGATAGGAATATGAATTACACAGCAATTGATCTTGGTCTCTGCTTGGTCTGTCCATCAACTATGTGGACTGCCAGGACTGTGTTTTGTCCTCTGCATGAATAGTGAATCACCTCACTTCTTATATGCCTCTTTGTATAAAAACATGCTTTCCCAGGGAACCCATTTGCATTGATTCCAATAGTCATGGTACTTTTCACTTTTCTGTGCTGCTTACATGCCCTTTGCTCTCCTTGTAGATTGTGCAGTGATCTCCAAGGCCTTCCAGCCTCCTCCCTGCATGTTATCTGAGTGCCTTCTAGTTTCTGTGCCATGCCACTGCTTGAAAATTTGGCAGTTCTGGAACCTTTTCTGCCTAACTCTCCTCTCCCAGAGCTGGTGATTCAGCAGGTTTCACTTGTTGCAGTGCTCAAAAGCTGTAGGGACGGATTTGGAGGTGTGCAACTTTGAGATGTGGCATTAGGCTGGAAGCAGAGGGCTAAGGGACCTATACTGCCTTAGATATTATCTGTGCCCTTCTGAAATTCAACTGCTTTTGCAGCCCAAAGGTGGCTGTGAGTGACAGTCTTTTCAAAGCGACCCTTGGAGTGGCTCCAGCAATTGCCTATACCACACCTGGGATGTACGTGCAGGAGTACATCCTTGTACTTGGTTTAGGCTCGAGCACTGAATATACTACTGGGGCCAATGTAGGGAGCATGGAACCTCGTCACTGTGCATTACTGATAGAGGGAGCCAGTGACTCTCATCAACCTGACAACAAAGTGAGCAGCCACAAGCCCCGCCACAGTGTAGTGTGAAACTCCCCAAACCACCTTCGCTAGTAAGAGGGAGACACGGAGGCAACTACAGCTATAAGGGGAAACAGAGGAGCAGTCCAGAGCATCCCAGCTGGAGTTGAGCCCATGTCCGCTCCTCTGCTGGCTCAGAGCTGCCCAGCCAGCTGTGCTGCTGTCTCGTAGGTGCCAGGTTATTTACTGCTGTTCCTTTGCCAAGCTCAAGACCCAACAGATGGATGCTTATGACCTAAACCACATTACTGCAGCAAAGCTGGTCACTTGAAAGGCTGTGTCATGACACCAACAAGTGCAGTGCACAGAAGGGAGCAGCAGCTGAAGGGATACTATAGCCAAATCAACTGAAGCTGTAGCCCCAGTTATTCCATCTCTCCCTCTGTGGTTTGCAAGGGCTGCTTTCTGTGATAGAGGCTGATACGTTCTACAGCTTCAGTCCAACATAAATCCCTTCTGAGTTAAAGCTGCTGAGTTTTGACAAATTTGTGATCAGAGCTGAGATTAACTTGCTGTAACCATGCGTATCTTTCTAATCAAGGGTGGTTTTGCTTTGCTTTGGATGGAGTTTTGTGACCCTGAAGCAAAATGCTGCAGATGAATCCCATGCTCTGCTGAAACCTTGTAGATTCATGTTTATTCATTTAAAATTTGTCTTCTCAAAAGTAATTTTCTTCTAAAATTGTTAATGTATTCTGATAGCTGTTGGGAATTTAATGCTGTCATTTTCCTTGGTTTGCTGGGAGGGTTATGTGTCACTTATAATTTACACAATATGTTGTTTAAAAGGTGTAAGTGCTGTTTCGTTATTACAGGGAGCTTGGAGAAACAACATGGCTCAGAAAATTAGCTGTAGATAGCCTCTAGAGACTTATGCAGCTCAAGGATTTTGTGATCTCCTTTTGATGAGATTCATTAATAGTGTTGCATGCTTAGTTACACCTCCATCTCTGCCTGCCAATCCTGAACCATGATATCAGAGAAAGGTTACAGTGCTCAGAGCTCAGTGTTGCTGGAAAAGCCAATGAATCGGATCCTGCATGGGCCAAGCCTGCTCAAGGAGTCCGCTGTCATTGCAGGTTTGCTGGTGTAATGCATGAAGAAAAGCGCTCGCAATGAGTGTAGTTCAAAGATACTCTGGTGCTGTTTAGTTTATTCCAGGCACTGCTTTTTCCAAAGAGGGCAGTACTGTTCCAATATAACCACATCTGTACCAGCAGCTGCACCTGGAGACACTTTAGTGCTCTCTCTCCAGGAAGGTGGTATGACGTATATTTATAACTTGTACCAGTAAAGCATGCAATAAATGCAGCCAGTGTTTTTGCCTGCAACTATACCACTTAAAAATGCAGAAGACCTCTTTAGAAAAACAAGGAAATATGGATCATTTGGTGAATAGCAAAAAAAAAGACAAATTTAAGCAGAATTTGTGGAAAATCAAACAAAAAAAAAGGGGGGAGGTGAAAAGATAATATTTTAAAAGATCTGGTGGCTAAATGAACAGGCAAACAAAACATTTCCCTTGATATCTGCCCAGTTTAATGGTTTCTTAGTCTGTTACTTCCCAGCTACTTCCAAGAAAGCTGGGATCTGCTGTTGCTTTGAGCTGCTGGATGTCTCAGAGGGACAAGGCCACTTTTCTAGAGAGTACATTCATTAGTGTGCTCATGCAACTTACTGTGATTTCAGAGTCTTTTTTCTCTTAGTATCTGTATGCTTTCATTTTCTGAAGAACAAATATGTAATTGCATTTTTGGGGAATAAGTGCTAGAGACTGCGTCCTTCCACAGTTATGCTGTGTGAAGACCATTCAGCTAAAAGCACGCACAGCTTATGGACATCTGCAGGGCTCACTCTGAATTCCCCAGTCTCTTTTAACAGCACCCTTTCCCCTACCTGATTAAAAATGGTGTTTACAGAAATAACATTCAAAGCCTTTAATAATGCTATTGAACAATATGAACTTTCTGTTTGAAAACCCATCCAAATTTCTAGCAAACAGCTCTTCTGAGCGCAGGAAGTTTGCATTTAGCTCATAATACAGGTAAAATGTTCAGAAGTTCGCAGCAAATTCAAACAATTAAAATTGAAAAACAATAAAACTGTTCTAGCAGTACATAATTTCATAGGTAAAAGCCCATGCTTAACATCTTGCTATAACACTAACTCAACCAGACACACTACAGGAAAAGCTCATTTAGCTTTGGAGTCAGCAATAATAAACCATTAGTGTTTTCAGCTTAAGGCAAATAGGAGAACTGAGATGAAAGCCCTAGTATTCAGAGTAGACTTGTCAGGACAACAAGAAGAAACATGTCAGTAGGACAAGCTGAGGGCATGCCTAGGCTTGGGACACTCCAGTGTGCATTGCACATGGGCAACTTCTGTAATATTGTAATTATATTGCAATAGGCAATCTGAAAGTGCTGAACTGAGTCATGTAACCTGGATCAAAGAAGAAAGCTGCGTTCCAGCCACATAGTTTTCACTGCTGTAACCTCTACTCAGCACTGGTGAGGCCACACCTGGAGTGCTGTGTCCAGTTCTGGTCTCCCCAGTATGAGAGAGACATTGACATACTGGAGAGAGTCCAATGAAGGGCTGTGAAGATGATGAAGGGATTGGAGCACCTCACATATGAAGAAAGACTGAAAGAGCTGGGACTGCTCAGCCTGGAGAAGAGAAGGCTCAGGGGGATCTCCTCAATGTATATAAATGCAGGTCCGTGGCCATGCTGCTCCTTGATGCTGACCTCAACCCACAGACTGATTTCCTGGCTTGACCCTGGTCCTGCCTCATCACTATGGCCCTGCCTGGTGATCACCAGTCCTGATCCTAACACTGACCTGCAGACTGACTTCCCAATTTGATCTTGGACCTGCCTCATCACCACGACATTGCTTTGTGATCTGCACTCTTGGTTGGACTGGCCACCACCTCAGGGTCTGTCCAGCTTACCTCACTCAGGTACTGTGGGATGGGCCCTGGCTGGTGGGGGCTCTCCCTACCCACCCTGGGGTCCCCCACAGCTCCCAGCCCTGGGGGAGCAGCCCTGCTCTTGCTGCTCCCTGACGTGCATTCAGCTTCTTGCGGTACCCTCTGTTGTGTACCCTGGGAGCCTGCACCACGCAGAGAAGACAAGCTGCCTGCAGATCAGCTGTCTCTCTTCAGTTTCCCCCCAGGCAGAAGTTATCTCATCTGCCCAGTTAAACATACTCTTAGCAGAGGGAAGAACATGCGTATGTGGCACACGAATGTTTTGCAGTTGCATCCTGAGTGTTCATCTCTTAGGGAAATATGCAGGAAGAGTCAGAAGGGTCTTTTGATATTCAAAGCATGAATCAAATCACCCTCACAGACTGGAGACTGCAAGAGGCATCAGGGACAATGCAAATTTGGAAGGGTACACATACACGTGCACACATACAATTTTAACGTGATTCTTGTTAGCATATCCCAAGCACAGAGGGCAGAAGAAGACTGCACCATTTAAGAGAACTGGGAAGACTGCAGTATTAGGAAGCTCAGCAGTTCCCCAGAATGATTATGCACGGTGAAGGAGACTGTCATGACAAGGTCTTCTAGCCACAGAGCACACTGAGGGTCTACACTGAGCTGCTGCAGGGCCCCTACAGTTTCAAGTCCTTTATAAAGGATTGTATCTAGAGGATCTCCGTGTTAATCTGTGTTTTACCCTTGAGCTATTAGACCCTCTCCACTCCACTCTTTCTGAAGAAAGGAATTGTGGAAGGATGGGGCACTGTGCTTGGAGCTCCAGGAAAAGCATTATCCAGCTCCATGTAACCTAGATAAATGGATGAGACATCATCCTGTAGGGGTGCTTCGTAGGTGTGATGTACTCAAAGCCTCATGAACTTCTAGGTCTGCAAGTGACGCAAACCCACATTTTTGTGTTAGAAATTCCAACTATATCACCAGAAGCCATGACACTTTCTCTACAGCTTCCAGCTGTTCCTGACAATTTGGCTATCTCAGGGTGCTGAGCAGTGTGTTGGAGATCACAGACTGGGGTTGTACAATAAACCCCAAGTTTTGAGCAGTGGCAACCAAGTAGGTTGTGGCTAGGTGATGTGCAGAAAGGACTGAAGAGAGCAATGAGGAACTGAGGCATTGACTTCAGAAGAGCTAATGTGTTCCCATCCTGCAAAAAAGTAGCAAAACAACTAAAATACAAAATGACCAGGCAAGGAATTAATTTGCTTGAATGCCTGGAAGATGAGCAGAATTTGTGGCTGTGTGATGTATTCAGGTATAAGCCTGAGGATTTATAACATACATAATTAAGTGGTGTAGCAGAGAGAGGAGTCTGAGATGACTTCTCACTACCAGTAAAACATACTGGAAATTATAGACGAATTTTCCTAGATCAGGCTAGTACATTATTTGATCATCTTCCTTCTGAATTCTGTGTTTTTACACCAAGGACCTTATCCAAGCCCACTGCATTTCATGGAAAGACTGGTACTGACTTCAGTGGGCTTTGGATCCAGCTTCTTACAAATATCACATTAGTTTTTTAATGTCCTGGAAGGTTTTAAAACATATAGACTTTGGGTTTTTTTTTCAATTAAGTAATTATCTGCTTTAGTTTTTCAAAATTAATGGTAGTCAACAATAAAGCTTTTGAGTGATAAACAAGCTCGTGAAAAGATCTACTTGTGTCAGTCTAAAATAATTAGTAAGGCTTGGAGTACAAAATCAACTAGTTTTCTTTATCCCTTGCTAACAAATAGTGCCTGCACAGAGGTTTTCTTTCTTCTGCATTAATAGCCAGAGAACTTCACCAGTTTGTTCATAGTCAAAAGTATCTGAACTCTGTTGTGCCCTGCAGTGAAATGAAATAACATGTCTAGAGTTTCAAATTGCCAACTGATGTGAAGCTGTGGTTGGAACATAAAGCAATTCTGTGATTAGAAAACATCCCTCTCTCTCTCTCTGTTTTTTTTTTTTTTAAATTTAAAGAAATCACATCAGTCGGAGGAATAGAAAGTTCTTTCAATGGGCTTTTTGTCATCTGATAGTGAATTACTGTAACAGCTGCTTTGCAGGATGCGATTTACTGAGCACTGCTTTGAACTGATACGCCACTCACAATTGCTTCTATCCTATATTCATGCTTCACAAAAAATAGGAATCTGGTAGTGCTAAACATCCAAATCTCACATTGTCATTAAAATTACATGTGGAACAGATCTGACTGACCCTTTGTGTTTCAAGTTTCTGAGTTGTCATGGACATATTTCCCCATAAAGACAAGCATCACTGTCATATCAGAAGAAATTTGTTTCAAGAAGAGCAACATTTCACCACTGAAAATTATATAGGCCAAAAGATGCCTCCTCATATATAGCAGATCTTTGTAATTTATTGGCATGGGTCCCAGCAAAGGCAGTTTTGCCCTGCTTGGAACACAGTCTTTTTAGCTGAGCAGAATACAGATCATCTCTTTGCTCATCACATTATTTTCTACCTATTTTCAAGGCTTCCTGCAGTCAGCTGAATCACTAAAATTGTTGTAAAACCCCCCAGAATCTTTATATATCTCCAAGAATTTGTGTTATAAAACTTAACCATAAACTTTTGTAACATAATGCTCCCATGAAACAGCTAAGGAAGTTCATTCAGTGGGAGAGAAATTACTCCTTTCTGCTCCCCTTGAGCTGCTCAGATCTCATAAATCTTTTCCAAAGATTTAACTCTAGCTCAGGAGGAGCGGGTTTCTGTTTTAGGGGCAGGAGGCTCCAAATATCCCTGTGCACGGGATTGCTGTGAAGCTGTCACAGTATTTGCTCTCCAGCACTCACTGAGACACCATGGATCTAGCAGAGGTCCCTCACTGGACTCCTTCACTGTGCTCCAGCTGGTCCACAGCAAACCCTTCCTTGCACACTGTAAGCCTCTGTGCAAGGTAAAAACTTCTTCCACTCAGCTTAAGAAAGACTTGTTTAAAATACCATTCTCAGAGTACTAGCTGTTCTTTTTGTAAGCAAATAAAAATTATTGTGGTAGCAGGTTGTTCATATTAGAAAAAGTTGTTAAAAGAATTTGGGAAATACGTTGGAACTACTGAAGACAGAATTATTCCCCTGCATATCTCTAAGCACAAAAAATCTACTGTAGGTTGTTCGAGGCAGTTTTTGGTACTGAATTGTACTTCAAAGCAGAAACAACAAAGAGAGAAAGTGTATGATGTGGTCATGATTTCAGATAGCTCTGTGTGATCCATATTTGTCACATGTATACGCCTGCACTTTGCCATACTTGCCAACGGGAACTTGCATTTCATATGTACTAATCATGGAAAGGTGATCACACTGCCAGATGCAAGGTACTATTAGTGGTATTTTTGTAGGTGGATTTGTCAGAAGACCACAAGGTGTATAGCCTATTGGACCATTGTGCTTTGCTCTATAAAATATATTTTGCTATATAACAAGGCAGGTACTTTCCAGAGCAATGAGGAATCTACAGAAACATTGTTGTAATGGTGGTTGAGAAAGGACATCGCTTTTTCACTTTGCTTATTTTTTTCATCCTTTATACACCTTTACATTTTTACCTCCTTATATAACTATTCCTTTAGCCTTATCTGCTGGAAAGGTCTGCCAAAGTCTAGGGCAATGGAGTGAAATTAGGAGTTGTTTTGAGACCATTTTACTTGCTGCAGCATGTTACCATGTCTGAATTTAGGAAGGGATGTCTCTATGATGGACCTTCTGAGTGTCCTATGACGGAACACATAGTACCAACTCACAAAAGCTTTTTGCTATAATGTATACTTGAGAGTACAGAGAAGTGAGAATTAGATATTGAGAAATCAGTGCTTTGAAAATGCATACCTCATGGTTTTTCTCAGGTGTAAACATTATTTCAGGTTTTGGCTGTGATCACTGCTCTTTTCAAAGGCAGAATATTTCCTTAATGCTTGAAGAAAACTGTGTCTGCGTGTTTCTAGGAACTCTTGAAAATGCTTGAGGAGGTGATGACTCTGTTTCACCCAGGAGATGCAGATCAATTACAAATGTGAGTCAGCTCATGCTTGTAGCGTCTGGTGATCTAAACAGCAGTATCCATCAGCGCAGAAAAGGAGTGCTGCTTGGGTGGGAATGACAATGGAGATATGCAATTCTCAAGTATTCCTGTATCAAAACTTCTTATTGAAGCACAAAGATTGTGGGCTGCAGTATGGTTAAAGGAGGTCACTGAGCTCAGTCTAGGTTGGCAACTTGAAGAAGGCAAAATTAATTCCTTTCCATGACATTCATGATGATGCAAAGGTTGAGGATGGTCTTGACTGCAGTGACCATGAGATGGTGGAATTCAGGATCCTGAGAGGAGGGAGCAAAGCAACTAGGAGGATCACAGCCCTGGATTTCAGGAGAGCAGACTGTGGCCTGTTCATTGAATTGGCTTGGAGGAATTCCATGGGATACCGCCCTGGAGAAAAGAAGGGTTCAGGAAAGCTGGTTGATTTTCAAGGATCCCTTCCTCTAAGCTGAAGAATGGTCCATCTCAGAGTGCAGGAAATCAAGCCAAAAAGGCAGGAGGTCTGTGTGGATGAACAAGGAGCTCCTGACAAAACTCAGACATAAAAAGGAAGGATACAAGAGGTGGAACCAGGGGCAGGTGAGCCAGGAGGAATATAGCATGTAATGTTGGGGTTAGGAAAACTAAAGTCCATCTCGAGTTGAATCTGGCAAAGGATGTGAAGGGCATCAAGAAAGGCTTCTACAGGTACGTTGGCAGCAAAAGGAAGACTAGGGAGAATGTGGGACAGCTGCTGAAGAGTCAGAGAACCTAGACACGGAAAGGTCAAAATACTGAATGCCTTCTCCATCATGGTCTTTACTGGTAAGACTGACCTTCAGGCATTCCAGGTCCCTGAGAACCTGGGGGAAAGTCTGGAGCAACATCTACCCTTGGTGGACGAAGATCAAGTTAGGGAACATTTAAACAAACAGGAGATATGTAGCTCCATGGGGCTCGATGGGATACATCCATAGGTACAGAGGGAGATGAGTGATGTTTTTGCAAGGGCACTCTCGATTACCTTTGAAAGATGATGGTGATCTGGGGAGGTGCCTGAGGTCTGGAAGAAAGCAAATATCTTCAATAAGGGCAAGAAGGAGGAACCAGGGAACTATAGGCTGGTCAGCCTCACCTCGATCCTTGGGTAGGTGGTGGAGCAACTAATTTCTGGAAACCATTTCCAAACATATTGGGGACAAGAAGGTGACTGGGAGAAGTCAACGTGGATTTATGAAGAGGAAATCATGCGTAGCCAACTTGCTAGCCCTTACTAGGGTCTTTGGACGAATTCCATGAAAAATACTAATCCTTTGCAATTTGACTCATGTGTTTGTTACTGTTGTTTACTGACCTGAAGCAAGGGGCCCCAGTTCTCCCAGTTTTATACTGTACAAGTTTCAGTGGAGTCTGAAAGTCACAAAAATAATACACAGTGTTAAGATTCAGTTCTCACTAATTTATGTCATATTGAATCTAATTCTCCATCTACACTACATGTGGTTGGTTCAGATTGTAAACTCTTCAAGGCAGGGAGCGTGTTCATTAATTTAGCTGCAAAAAGACTTTACATGTTTTATACTAAATAGTGACTGTATTCTTAGGTATTCTTAGAACAACAGTCGCATTACATGGCTTTGCACCTTGCAAAAGTATACTCTGTATGAACAATCCCTGCCTGCTTCTTTTTTTTTCTGCTTCATCTGCACATGTGCAGATAGCCATGTTGAGATTCCCAGTGGACTTCCCACGACATGCTTGGTTACCATGTGCAGTAATCCACAAACATCATGCCATGCAGTTCAGCCTGCTCCGCCGGCTCCTTCTGGCTCCAGGAAATCTGACAGCCGACAGGACATCCCCAGGGAGGAAGCTGTGTGATTCAGGGTCTTTCTCACTACTTCCAAGAAAAGGGATTAAAAATAAGTCATTTTTTTCCTCCCACGGGTAAGTGAATAATTTAGGTTGTTTTTTCCCCCTTTTGCTGGCACATCATTTCACATGTGCGCACCTGTGTGTGTCTAATTAAGTAGGAACCATACCGAAATAAAATTGTCAAGGCAGTAATCTTTCAATTCTAGGAAAAAATAAAACCTCCAAGGCAAAAAGCACTTGGTAATTAAGAACCAAACTTTAACATTTGCAGATTATGCTTACCCAGGAGTAAGTGAGGGGTGCCTGGAAGTTGTTTCCCTCCCCACTGTGGCTACCAGCTGCCTTTGGAGCCTTTTGTTTCACAAGCCTCTTCTGCAATTTTGCTTTCACCTGTCCTCCATGTTGGAAAAACCTCTCACTTTTGTTTCTTTTTTTGGCACTTTTTCTGTGTGCTCCTGCCTCCCTCCTTGCCCTTGTCTTTCCGTCCTTCCTTTGTTTTCTACCACTGCCAGTGCTGGTTTTCTCCCCAGCATCTCATACTTCTCCCCTTTTGTTGGGTCCCTGTGACAGGACTGCCATTCAGGACTGGAGCTTTCTTTTGACCCGAACCTGTTCATCCCAGAACGTAACTGATGGCTTAGGAAGATGGAGAAGTGGCCCAGAAGACCTGAATTCAGTTCTCAGCCCCAGTGTTGTCTTGCACTGATGGGATACCCACCTATGATCTTTTATGGGCTTTCAGTTTGCTACCAAGCAGTTTCATCACATATGCCTTGGTTTCGAATCAAGAAAAAGGGGAATAAAATTAATTGCTGAAAGACTAACCACAGGAGGAAGAAGCTTTCAGCCTAACAGAATTGGCCTTACAAAGAGCAGAAAAAAAGATATTATGTTGTCTTTTGGACACACTTGCCAAAAATTAATATAATTTGTACAGGTTTATGAAGAATGGCATCTTTTTGAACGATTTTTAAGGGAAGGGCTCCCCAGCATGCAAATATTACTATATAAATAATAACATTGTTCTAAGCTCTGCATAGTTGAGTGGCAAAAAAAAAAAAAAAGCTGATTTCAGCAAAGTAGGAAAAACAGATTGGAAGGCAACAAGAAAGGAAAGGAGAAAGTTCTTTCTCTGGGAAAATTACCATACTGCAAGGAGGTGATATTGTGACATTAACTCCAGAAATCTTGTTCTCAGAGAGCTGTGGGATTTAGAGATCCCTGCTGCAGCTGGGAGATGGAATGAAAAATCAATATTTCACCAAGGGAAGCCCTAGGCAAAGTTCAGCATAGCTGTAGATACATATTTGTTAAAGGTGGGAACACATTTTATTTGAAGTCTATTTTTTGCTACAAGTGCTGGGCTCAATCCAGAGCAGTGCTGTCTCTTGCCGATGAGGTAGCAACATTGACTCAGAGCAGAAACTGGCCCCAGGTGGTTTTACATTTTTTGTCATCTTTCTTCATTACTGAGTGAATTTTATGTAGGTCTTTCTAATTTAATATCTAAGAAGTCAAGTATTAAATCAGTCATTGTGCTGGGCTATTGGAAGATGACTAATAATTCAAAAGGAGTAGTAAGTAGTTGTAAACTGCTTATATTGCACAAGCAATGTTTTTTGTAGATGTTAAAGTACTCCAAATGTTCAGGTATTTTTCTGAAGGAATGAGTATCTTGGAAGCAGAAATGACCCCCAAAGTCATTTCACTCTTGCAAATGAGTGTCTGTTAAAACATATTAATCAGAATTGCATTTTCTGTCTTTGGCTGTGAAAGATGAAAAGCATTTGCTACTCCTGCCCTTCCTCTCTCCCCTTGTACTCAAGCATTATCTCTTCAGCAGCTGAGCAGGATTGTCCATCAGTAGTTAAGAAGCTGCAAGCTTCAATCCAATGCCATGCTTAACCTATCATTACTTCAGCGTAGCAGTCCTGTATGCTGCTGGCTTGGGGTGGTTGCATCTGGCCTGCAACCTTTGCCTCTGAGGAGCTGCTACCATTTTCAGGGGAGATGAAGGGGAATGGCTGGAGGCAAGTGTCCTCTGTGACTGGGTTTATGAGCTGCTGCTTTCATGTAACTTGTGAAGATCAGCCTAGAAACTGCTGTCTGGTTTCCACCAGTAAAACACTGGACCACCATGATGACAAACAGAGGCATTTAGTAGAAAACATCAGTGGATATCAAACACTGAGACACTATGCAACAGGAAAAGGTCTGCTTTTCAAACTAATATCCTGTGCATAGAGATAATTTATACTATTTATCAAGACTGACCCAAGAGCCAGCAGGTGAGTCAGGAAGAGCGTGTGGGAGTCTTTCTGTTCCTGGGGTGACCATATCCTCCAGATTATTGAAAAGACTGTAATAAATCCCTGTCCTCCCAAAAAAGGCTGAGGCTGGTCCCAGCAAGGCTATCCTAAATTTTACATTTAATTCAGTACACATGGTCTGTGAGGATTCTCACCAGGGATGGAGGAATGTAGTGAATTTTGTGTGCCTGTTTTGCAGGACAGGTACTGCCACCCATCCAGATGTGATGTCTCCTTTTCTGTGCCGGGCAAAGTGTCAGTGCTTAGAGCTGGGCATGTAAAGCAAGATAGGGTGAGCTTCTTAGCATGTCTATATGCAGTATCCACCTGTCTTTTTTATACTACGTTAACCCTTTTAAAAAGTCAGTGCTTGGCTTTTAAAAAAGTCATACCACATGTCTGTAGATAGAGTTGTAGTTTCTGGGTGCAAGTATTAGAGCAACCATCTATTCTTGAGCAGATATTACTGCGATGCCAGTGCCAGTGATGTGTGATGAACCGCCATGGGTTGTTAGTGGCTCACTTTTTTCTGTAGGGTTGGTTGAGCTGCCAGATTTCAGTAGGTATCAGGCTTATATGAATACTTAATTTTGATAATTTAACTAGTGAGCGTAGAACTGTTTTTCTTAATCTTGTAAGTTATGTGAAGGAACATACTGTAGAATGACATTAGTGAATACTTGAAAGAATCCCCTGCTAAATAATACCTATTACCACTGAAATAGGAGATCATTTATGCTCCATTTGGGCCATTAATTTTGTTTTGCCACAAAGTGGGAATTTGCTTAGGACTGGTAGAAAAAAATTGGAAGATTAATTGATGTGGCTGTGTGCGCAAAGCTTCACAGTGGTAATATAATTGTAATGCAATCAGTAATAAAGCATTTCTGTCCTGATGTTTATTAAAACACTTAGCTTATTTGCATAGAAATGGCTAAACGAACAATTAAGCACTCCTTAGAAGCAGAGGGATGAGGATAAACTTTTCTCATTGTTTTGGAAAAACAGACATGTGATCATGTTTTTAGCTGCAGTGAAAGTTAGTATGATTTAATGCCCTACCAGGATAAGCACAGCTGATAAATGTTCCACTTCATATTAGCGGTCCGAGTCTCTGACTTATTCCAGGTGAATATTACTTCTTCAAATACCCTTTCTTCCTATCCAATAGTTCTTATCTCACAAATTTTCTTTTCAGCTGTTAAGATGCTGACTTTTTGACAACGTAACTTTCCTTCCAGTTGAATTATTTCTGAGAATTCCATCATACTGAGCAAAAAGAAATTATTTCTAGATAAATAATGGATATTGAGACTGCGCCAGGCAATCCGTCAAGATCAGGAGGTCTGTGGCCTGACAACGGAACTCAGTGGTGAGTGTTATTAATTTCTCTGGGTTGTTAAATTGCTTATTGATGTTGTCCAAATTGCAGAACCCAGGGTTTTAAACAGTCATAATAAATAAGAAAATTATATATATATTTAAAATGCAAGCTACATCAAAATAGACTTAGTGTCGATGAAGTGTTAGAAATGTCAGGTCGAAGGGTTTGCTAGCAAGAATTGGCAGAGTCTCACTGACTTCCACAGAATTACTCTAGCAGAGAATTTGCACAATGATTTATCTCTAAGAAATGCCTGAAGCACAAAACATGAACTGTTGTTTCTTGCAACGAGAATACTATAGCCTAAACAGGAATATGAACAATTTAGGGATCATAATGTAGGAAATGTACCTTCTAGGAGGAAAAGGAATAAAGTAGGCTGGAGAATTGATGGGAGAAGAAATACTGGAATGAGAGCTGGCACAAAAAAATTATTTCTCTAAACTCATTTTTGCTGTCTCCTGCAATAGTTTCAAATTAAGTCTAGGAACACTGGAAAAGAATTAGAAACCTGAGTAAATGATTGTACAAAGGCAGAGTAAGCTGCAGCTAAACAAAGGGGTCTACTGGCAGGAAAAAAAAAAGGCTTCTTGTGGATTTATGGTGAATTTAAATGTTTGCTGAAGAGTAATGTGCAGAGAGCTGAAGCACAAAGATAAAGAACAAACCTCGCCTCCCCAAGGTGATAAAGAAATCGGCTGGTAGTGATGCATAAAGGCAAGGCCGTTGCTTGAACTAAATCCTGATGCATAAAGAGCATTTCACATGCTTCTGCACTTTGTTTGACTTGGCTCCTGAGGCTTTGCATCAGTAAGTGTAGTGATTTCTGCAAAACACATTCTCAAAAGATAGACTCTGGTCCTGACAGCCATGAGGTGCTGGGCTACATCAAGCTAGGATTTTTTTGTGAAGAGCGTAGAGACCTTAATTGGGTGGTGTTAATGTCATTAAGAACTTGGCCCATGGCATGAAAAAGACTATTCCTTTAGCTTGTGATACTGAAGCATTGTATAAAAGTCCCTTTAAGTTCTCACCTGTGTCACTGAGCTGCAACCTCTCCATCCAGCTGCAGTTTGCAAACTTCATGCCCAGCAAACCACATCTGGGAGAAGGATGGCTGCTCGGGCAGCGGAGGGGGATGCAGCCTGCCCTGGCTAGGCTGCCTCTGGGAAGGGAGGGAGGGAGGGAGGAGAGCTGCACCTGCAGGATGCTGAGCTCAAGCCCGCTCTGCTCTTCCTGACCCCGGCTGCTCTCCCAGCATGGCCTGGCAGAGGCACGCAGGCAATCCTCCTCACATCCACGTAAGCTCAGAGCTTCATGTTCTGCTGCACACCACAGCCCTGTGCCCTTGCACACCAACGCCGGTCCTGGTGCTGCCCACAGAGAGGTGCAGGCAGGACGTATCTGACTTAAAGTGGGGTGACTTGGGATATATGCAGCAGTGGGCTAATTTACCTTGGTGAAATTCAGCACACCTGTGGGGGGGAGGCTCTGGAGTCTGTTTTCATTTCATCATGTTTGTGTTTGAAAGCTCAGTAAAGGAATCTCTTTTGTTTCCCCCTCTTGGGAAATAGTTTATTCAGCAAAACTGCAGTTAAGGACATCTTGATATTTGACCTGAATATAATGTGTGCTGTGGGTTTTGTTTCTGAAGCTAGATCCAGGACTTCACTCAAGTAGTTATTAAGGAACTCCCTGAGGATGCTGAAAGTGGAGGTTCATTCCTTTCTTTTATTCATGGGATTTTAATGCAGAACAATGACTTGCCATCCTGCAGGTACAGACTCAGTCTGTCCAACCAGCACTGTCCCAATCCTCGCAGAATAGCTGAGCAGGAGCTGAACCAAAGAGAAAGTGTGAGGCAATGAGTAGAAAGTACTTACAATGGTTAGGCTGAGGGACACAGAGTCCAGAGGGCATCGCTGCATGCTGACATTCACCCTCTGATGGGGGATCTGCATGGCAGGAGCAGGGAGCTGAGCTGGGTAAGCACATTAACCGTTAAGTTATCACACAAAAAAGTGCACGGACTACTGTCCTAGTTTTGTGAAGCGTGTATAGTTTTTGCTTCCCTTTCTGTTATTCTGTCTTTGAAAAACTGGAAACTTTCTTCGGCCCCACATTTTTATTTTGGTGAGAAAAGAAATCAGACAAGTCTGGGTTAAAAGGTAAGGTGTATTCTGGGGCAGACTCAGAATTTGCTGTTTCCACAGCCCTGACTGCAGACAGCTCTACTCTCTGTCTGGCTGCCCCTGAAGTCAATAGCTCTAACTGAAACTGGGATTTATGTAGAGAGAAAAAACAATTTAAAAAGTAAGCTAGTTTAAGAAAAATCAATTTAAAATAATCGTATTAGTTACAGATCAAGCATAGACCTTGCTTGAATTTGGTGAAACTTTGTGTATGGACATTTCCATATTGTTTTGAAATAAGCAAATACCTATGACTAGTTCAATGTCATTACAATAATTTCCTCCCAAGTTGCACCAATTTAATTAAGCCAGTTTGTAGGTAGGCACGCTTGTATGTTTGGAAAGTGTTTAAATAGGTAGTTTTGTCTGGCATGTAATGTGGCACAGTCCTTTTGGTCTTGACCTCCTTGGTGTGTCAGACACACAGCCTTGCACTTTGGGTGTCCCTGGTTGTCTCTTACCCCTTGCCCCTTCCCCACCCAGTGCTCTCTTTCCTGCTATACTCTTAAGACATCTGTATTGTGCTTTTCTTACCACGCCAACCAGCCCTCTTCATCCTCATCTAGGAGCTGGCATCCTCCCAGGGCTTCTTTTATCTTACCCATTCATAACTGGGTCTGTTGCTGTAAATGAGCACTTCCAGTTACAGGTTTCCCTGTTCCACCTTTGCCTCTTGTGACTTCAGGTATGCGTCCCAGTCTGCTCCAGGCTGTCCTCTCTCTGTCCTACCCTGCTGCTGTGCTTCCTGTACTCATTACCTTGGCTGGAAGTGTTAGCTCAAATCAAATCCTATCTGATTTTCAGAAGCATATCTCATTCTTCAAATATAAGATATACCTCAAATGTGTATTAGGAGTCAATGAGCTAAACTTTTGCAGTATGGATAAGGCATTCAAGTGTCTTGAACATTCAAGATGTCTTAAGCAACTGCAGAGTGGCAAGAAATACATAAATGGATGTTGATTTTTCAAGCAGCAGTTTAATTCTTCTAGCTAAATTTGGGCTATGCAAGCTAGGAAGGTCGTAGTATGGATTTAGGATAGCCCAGCTCCTGCCTTTAAAAGCAAATCTCATCCTAAGGGACGATCTCCATAAAGTAACTGGGCAGTCGTGCTTCTTTGCACAGTTGTTCTGGGGCCAGCAGTGTCCTCCTGTTGGTGTGGTGGGAGAAGTCCCTGTTGGGGCAGCAGGAGGGAAAAGGGGCAGATTTAACTGCTCACAGCTAAAGCTGGCAACATTGGTCTGAGTTGTTTTATGCTCTGAAAAAAAGCTTGTGAACAGCTGTGGAGGTGGCAGAACACATCCATATTATTTTAAAATAAAATAGTCCTGAAAGATCTTTTATGGCAGAGAAGAAGAGTTTGTCTTCAGGATTCTTGTTTTAACATGATTTTCAAAGATTTTTAAGAAATATTTTAACAAGGACTAGGACTATTCTTTTCCAAATAACAGCAACAAGATTTGGAGGGAGAGGTAATACCTCTTCTTAGACCAACTGATCTATCTGGGAATTTAGGAACAGTTGTGCTAGGGATCTACCTTGACAAGGCACTGGCTTTTTGGGCAAAGGCATCTTGAGGATTTCCGGTCTTCTCCATATTACACCTGACTACTACTTCTTCCCTCTGTGCTATATTTCACTTCTCCACTCCTGGTTGGAGCTCTTTATTGAATCACACTCTAAACCAAAACACTGAATTAATCAGGATTTACAAAATTCCTTTCTCCTTCAAAGAGGCTTTATACAAAACGATGGCTCATGTAAAATGCAGTAAGCAAAAATGAAATGTCAGTATACTTCAGGAACCTGAGCCTGTGCTACCCACAGTGAGTGGACAGCGCCAGTATGCCATGTCGTACGTCCCAGTAAAAGCACTGGGGACTTTTGGAGTGAAGGAGCTCGTGGTTTTGGAGTGAAGGTGTCTACTACCTGCGTGGCTGGCAAGCCAGGCATGAATAATCCCCCGGGTTTGCTTAGAGATTGTTGTTAGGAGAATGCTCACAGACATTTTGAAGTCCCAAGGACAAATGAATTAAAGGAAAACAGAAAAATAAAATGCAGAAGGAAAACACTAGACAGTCTCATTAAAGGCACAAAGATGAAATCAGGATTTCAGGCTCTGCATCTACACTTTGCAACTGAGTTGGAATAATATCTTTGTTTGAGAGCAGAAATAGGTGATAAAATGTGGCAGCTGGGGCTTGTTCAATGTGTGAACTTCTGTCAGGGCTATAAAATTAATCTGGTTCCTTAGAATAACATGAGTCACCCTAGTTCTCCCAAATCACCTTTGATTGCCTGCCTAGATATGAGAGCTGAGCACTGCTTTATTGGGAAGCAGGTTTCTAGGGCAGACAGCCTTAAACAGACAGCACAAGGGTAACTTCTGGAGCCTGGTAGGCAACACTGGGCATGGCCAGCTATTAGTGCAAGCTGCTCAGATGCCATGGCAATGAGGACCATGCAAGACACCTGCCCGAGGATCCATTTTTCAAAGCAAACCAGATGGTGGTAAGTCACTGAACACTCAATCACCACCTTTGCCAGCTTGGCCAGAGCGCTCGTGCTTCCACTGAAGACTTAGCTACCTCCTACAGCACCACTTCTAGCCCTTTGCATAGTTCACCACTTGGGTTTGCTTTCCTCTTACTCATAAATACCTGTCTTTTTCCCCTTTCTCTGGCTTTACAATTCATCTTCCGTACAAGCTTTAGACCAGGAACATATAACTAAAGTGACCGGGCCAAGCAGTTGAGAAGTGGAATGCTTTTGATATCTCTGGTGGGGATGGAAAAGCTCTGCATGTTCTCACTAATGTTCTCATAAACAAGAGCAACCATGTAAGATGGTAAATATTCTTTACTAACAGATATTTTGAAAGCTTGAGTAGGGAATTTGTAGGTTTTTTTCTGGTTGAAGAAGGATGCTGGTCCTGCAATGTTTAAAGGAACCTTTGTTTCAAAGACATTAATTCTCAGAAAGGGAAGCTTAGGAGAAAATCTAGGCCCTGCTGAAAATGATGAAGGGGTCTTTTGCAATCAGAGCCAGAACTTCCCCAGAGAAGTTGCGGTGAATATAAAGAAATAAACTTTACCATCACAGCTGAGACCAATTTGTGCACATTTCCATTACACCTAAGAAAACAGAGAGAGAAATTGCATTGAACTGGTATTGGAATGTGCTCTGCATTCAGCCAAGAGCCTTTCCTTCCAATCCTGCTTAAGCTGGTGTTATTTATAACTCTTTGAATTAGGAGTTTGCTTTTGACATTGGTAGGAAAAGTTGCTCTAAGATGATAATCTGTAACTTGATTAGCAGTCCTCTGTAGCTAATTCATTTCTAATGAAAAATACTGTTGCTATGTGTTCACTTTGTTCCCTGCACACTTTATGATCTGTGGAACAAATGGCATTTCAAAAGGATTTGTGATAATTGCAGCTATGTAAATAATTTTGATTGACTTTGTTAAAATAATATGATTGGGTTTTATGATCTGCGTCACTAAGCCTGGGATTCACCAAGCATAGGCATCTAAAAATTAGATATCAAAGTCTGAGCTAGTTGTCCTGATGTATATACAGCAGTTTAGGGTCAGAGCGGGGGCCCAGCTCTAAAGCAAATCTCATCCTCGTGTCTGTTTATGGCTCGGTTGTTGGTCTGCTGAGTTGAATTCCTGTTGGAGGAAACTTAAACAAAAGCTCTGTTCCAGCTGTTCACCAAATGTGCTTCTATCTCTAGGAAGGCATAATGGTCTGAATGAGTCCTTCAGGCAACTTTAAAATGTGCATGTGGTGGAATAGCTGGTCTAGGGGAGCCAGACTAAATCTAGTCCAAAGCAAAACCCCAGACTGCATATAGTGTGTATGTTGGGACCTCAGCACCAACTGCTTTGCTCTTCTGTTGTGCCAAAGTACATGCCAAAGCAAAAATAGCCTTAGTGTCCCACCATAGTCAACAGAGGGAAACAGACCACTTCAGAGCATGTTGTCTGGCCTATCTTAAACACTTGGTTTAGACTATTTGGAGTTACCTGTTTCTCTCCATTATTAAGGGGGTATACAGTGGCTTTCCCAGGCTCAGACATCTGTCTTTTAAACACCTAAGTTAAGGCAGGTGTTTAACTGCCCCAGGTGTTTAACTCCCCCAAATTTATTACCTTGATTTCTTTCTCACGGCTCTGTACTGAAGCATCCTCAGATAGTTCCTTCTCCCAGCTAGATAAGGATGACTCCATATGGAGATATTTCACATGCTCTATTTTTAAATGCCTATCTTTTCTTTGTTTCCTTCTTCCTTTGTGCTTCCTGCTCAAATGCACGTCTGGAAGGGAATGCAGGAGTTGATCTGAATTTGGCCCTGCTGAAATCAACAGCAGAATTGCCCTTCGTTCTCCTGGTGCACCTCTGCCTGACTTAGCTTGTCTTTCAATGTGCTCGGTACTTCTGTAAATCAGACCCCAGGCACCACGAACTGAGGACCACCCAGCTGGTGACAGCTGCTGGGGAACACCAGGAGGGACGAGATAAGAGCACATCTTCGGTCAGCATCCAGCGTGCTCTGACCACAGTGGTGTCCTTCATCCTGCTCCTGTAACAGAGCAAGGAGAGTGCTGACGGGCAACTCGGCCTGCGTCTGTCTGTCCCCAGTTCAGTCCTAAAATGATCTGTCTGATAAGGGTCCTGTGGAAAACTAGTGTATGAACGCATCATGAAGGACTGCCGTAGGACATATTATAAATAGGAAAATTTCTGATGACTGTAGTCTTGCCAGTTCCTAAAGTCTCTTTGCTTGGCTTCCCAAACTTAACAGTTGTCTTTAACTTACTTCTGTTATGGTGAGCTTTCTAGGCTCATAAAAACCGATACGTATTCACAGAAATGAATTGTGTGGCATAGTACTGATGCTTCAGCTGGCCTTACAGCCCTTTGCTCTGTGGGCCCACCTTGAGCCTAACTCATAGACTCAGTTGTCCATCCAGCTCCTTCAATCCATCCTGTCTCTCTTTCATTTTCGTGTTATACAACCTATCCAATCCTGTACCACTCTGTAGGCCTTTCTTATCCCTGCACCGCATACAAGAAATATTCCTTTGTTTGATTTTCTATGCAAATTAGCAGTTGATTTCCAAGAAGGATTATTATGCATACTTTATATCTTGATTTAATAAATCTGTGCAGGGAAATGTCTGGGAGGGAGAGACAAATGTACCATTGCACAGGTGCTTTCATTTGTTTTGCTCGCAATTTATTACACTAATTGGGCATCACTAGCACAGTGATTATCCAAAATTAGAAGCATTGTTTTATTTATTTAGAATTTGCAAGTATTAGAGTGGCAATACTTGAGCTGCTAGCTGCTATTATTTTGTAGTCTTCTTTTGATATTTTCAGATTCATTACTATTTATGGTACCACAACAAACTGCTGTGGAAGATCTGTTTGCAAAGCACTTCAGCTTTCTGTTGAAACTGTAATTGATGTTCCCCATCAGTGCCATTTCCAACAAACATCAAAAGATTTTCAGCATCCTTTAACATCCATCCTTGTCCACAGAGCAACCGAGCAACTCAGCCATGTATGAGAAATTGTCCTAATCCATCTCAGAGTTAGTGCTTAACTCCAGGAAAAGTTGAACAAATTGAGCGTGGACTTTCAGAAAAGCTTTACAGCACAGGGCTGCCTGATTCTTGGTGGTTTGTTTGCAGGCAGTGGTGGAAAGGGCCTGCCTACAAGATGAGGGTGCTCTCTATGCCAACTGGTTTGCAGCCTGTCAGTAATTAGTGGCCCATGGGTGTGTGGAGCTGGGAAGGGTAACGTCAACACCTCTTTGATTTTGTTGAGGAGTGCACCCTGCTAAGCTATGGTGAGGTACAATCAGTGCCTACCTGCTCATTAGCGACTTCAAGATCACAAAAATGTGCAGACACCCCCTCTTTTTCCTTAATGAAGTGTGACCTTCTTCCCATCACCCAGCTTTTTGTTCAAAAACAGAGGGTGTGACACAAAACATGTGAGCGTCAGCACATCAGTCACATTGACTCCAGGCGGCAAAGCGATGGCATCTGATTTTTCACCTGCACTTGGGTGCTTTAACACTGCTCTGTGCCTCAGCCCAGCTCCCAGCGCTCCTTCTGCAAGCGCTGAACTGGCTCGGGGCATCACCCTGGCCAGGTCTCAGCCCCCAGCAGAGCCTGCAGGCAGATGCAGCAAAGGTCTTGGCTGGGGCTCATCCTCCTCGCTGAGCTAGGTGCCCTCGGCATCTGCAGGGGGCAATGACCATGCATAAATTCTCTCTGCCAGACAGGCATGCCCAGCCTAGGCTAAGGAAGCTGCTGTTTTCTTTTAAATGCATGCTTTGTTTCTCAAGGGAAAACTGTGTCTTTTTTTTTTTTTAATGCTGTCATCTGTCTGTCAGTCTTCCCCCCAAACTTGTGATTATGTCATGTCAGACAGCTTCAACCAAATTTAAAGAGGGCTTTTATTTGTTCTGAATCTGTTATTTACCACCTGCTATTTTCATCTGCTGCCACCTGATTCTTGTATCAGAAGAGACAGCGAACTGTCATTGCCTGTGCACCTTTTCTCTGTGGTTTTTTTTTTCCCCCTCAGAAGATCTGTGTACAAACTGCAGTCAGCAGAGAAACCAGAATGCCAAAGAATTGTCAAAATGAAGTGAGACTTTTGATCTCCCACGTTCTAAAGTTTGGCACAGATTTGTTTGGTTTAAACATGGCTCGGACTGAGCACCTGGTAAGTGTTTTAAGCAGCCACTGCATGGCACGCTGTGAACTGCTGCATTCAGATCACAGGGCTGCTGTCCATAAACAATTCACTTCTGGCACGATGACGTAAAATTACAGCTCTGCCATTCTAATTCTTACTACTCATTGCTAAAGTGAACAGCATAAAAATAGTACACACCTGAATACAAAAGAGGCAAACCTCGCTGTTCAAAAAACAAAATTAGATGATTGTATTTCAAAAATATGTATTAAAATGGGCCATTGAGAGAGGAAAGACACAAGGGAGAAAAGCACAGTTTGGCCAGTGCTGGGGAATGAGGGATCCCTGCAACTGAAAGCTGAGAGTCCCTGCAGGCTGAACTGCACAAGGGTGAGAAGTGAGTCTGTTCTTAGAGAATACAGAGGCTTCTGAACCGTTTACACCAAAAGATGGTCACATCCTTAATTCATTTTGAAATAGATACCAGGAATTTACGTCAGAAGAAATGGGACACCAAACACTTTCGTGGCATGTAACTGAGGTTAGGACAAATAATTTGACCTGCAATACTTCATGTGCCATGCCTCTTTCTGTGACTTTCCCGTGAGCTGTTGCATGCTGATGTACAACGGGTTTGAGCCTGAACTGGAACAGGAGATTTTGAGCAACTGATTTGCAGAGCAGCAACACAGCTGCATTGGTGCTCAGTCAAGGTGATTTTTATTAATGCAGGTAAGGAGAGTTTAAAATGGATGCCTTTCATTAAAACCAAAATTAACAGCTATCACTAGCTATTTCTGTATAAATATATATAGATCATTAAAGCCTGCTCTTAATATAAGAGTAGCTCTTGTCTTCATAAAAGACAATGCCTAGTGACACAGTATACTTTGGGATTTTTTCCCCCTTTCCTCTCTCATTGATAACTGAGTATGAGTTTGAGGAAGGAAAAGCACGAGACTCATTCCAGCATACATTTGCCAGTCATCCTTGCAGTGCTGGTGATGTAGATTTGTAACCTAAAGCTGGTAGTATTAGGACATAATTGATCTGAAAGGTTTAAAAAGTAAAAGATTGAATTAGGAACACTGAGGAGATCAGGAAGAAAATGTCTGTTCTGGAGACAGGGTCTGGACTGTTTTCTTTACTAAGTGCACCTTCAATTATGTATCAATTACAAACTGTAATAAAGTGCCTGAAATGCAGATAAAAGGTCAGCTCTAATGTTAAATAAGAGATCCTTTATCTCATAAGCCCTAATCTAATCATATGACACAAATGATTAGATGACACAAATCACCCTCAAAAGGAAGCTGTGCATAATGAGCCTGGGCGAATGACAACAGCTATTACCTCATTAACATTCTGTATTTAATACAACAGAAAGTGAGTTTGAAATAATTTTAAAAAAATTTCTTATGAGACCTGGTTTTCCAAGGTGTTCCCTGTACTTCCAACATAACCATCTCAGGACTATGTTGTTGTTGTCTCCTCCATCTCCCAACACTATCTGCACTGCAGGATCCCAGACTCCCAGCCCCGGACAAGCCTCCCCACAGCACCTCTGCTGCCCTTCCCTCTCTTGTAGATCTGCCACAGTATTTTCAGCTTCTTCCCAGCTCCCGCTTTCACTGCAATACAATGTTTTTCCTCACCCCACTACTTCTTACCCATCTCTTTTGATCTGACCATCGAGGAGCAGGCAGCAGGTACTGCAAGTGGCATGGAGTGATGTGGATGGTGATTTCCTGACCTATACTTCTGCTTGCGGGTCAGACAGCTGCTGTCTGGCAGAAGAGGGGACGGCTGAAGTCACCCTTCCTCTGTGAAGGAGCTGATACTCACAAAACTTACAGCAACTTAATGCCTTTGAGACCTGTAATGGGATGGACCAAGGATTAAAAAATTGCAAAAGGCCACTGGCAGGGGCTGGCTGACAGTCAGGATAGCAGCAAGAGCCTCGCCTCCTTGTGAAATGTTTCCGCTTTTCCCCCTTTACCCTCAATCCCTGCTACAGTCCTGAAGCTCCTTATATGTCCCTGGTGGCTGTACAGCATGTGAGTTTTCCTTCCAAGGGATTAGTGATGCTGGCCTTACAGAAGCTGGCTGTGTCCTTGACAGAGGACATCTTTTCAGGCCTCCGAGTGTCTCTCATAAGATGAAGAGCCCTCTGTGGAAGCCAGAAAAGGTGTCAGGATAATTTATGTACTGATGATCCGGGACGTGAACCGAGACCACCCCAGTCCCATCACCAGACAACAAGAACCTTCACTCACTGCTGCTCCAGGCTGAGCTCAGCTGAAAGCACCCTTGAAGCTAAAATGCAGTTGAAGGCAGGGATCATCTTTTCGGTCTGTGTTCACGCAAAACCCGTCAGAGGGCCCTGATTCATCTTTGGGTTTCCTGTGAACTACAGTCACATATAAATAATAATATCCTGACTTGGTTCTGCCCTCCAGCCTGCCCTGTACAACAGCAAAGTAATGCAAGCAATGTAATAATTGGTCCTCCAATTCCTGTAGTAATATATAAGCCAATGTGTGAAATCAGCCATTTTACACAAAATCAAGGCTAGAAGAGGGATTAGAGATGAACGAACAATAGCAATGGTATGTTGTGCGCTGTATCAATGCTACCCATCTTTCCAGAGTGACGCTTATCCTTTTGCTGTCAGTGCTCGTGCTTGTACATGCACAGATCAATCTGTGAGGCATGGGAACAGGTAAAGGTGGGTAGGCAAAGGAGCCACCTTCTTCCCCAGACTGCTATTTTTGCCTCCTTTCAGCAGGCTTCCAATTTAGACACAGGATTTTTAAAGCAATCCGGTGAATAACAGTGTGGACACTGTCATAAACCAAACGAGATAGATGTATGGCCAGCCCACTTGCACAATGGAGTGTCCTTATTTAATTATACTACTATTTCCTCATTGGATTTCAGGTATTTATAAAATGCCTCTCTGCATGTTGCAACATTTTAGCTGTGCTGTGGAAATTATGGGTTGTTGGCTCATTTGCATCTTTACAAGAGAAAAAAACGCTAAAATAAGGCTAAAGCTCATCCTGTGCTCAAAATAACTTTTCTTTAAAATTCCCTTTCTGGTTCATGCATCCTCATTTTTTGCCTGAGTTGGTGAGCCTGTTCCACCATATGATGCTGCTTTTTTTCAGATGTACTCTCTCTTTTAAGAGAGATTTGGTTTCATCTTGTATAGGATGCTTGTAGAGGCACCTGCCTGGGTTAGCTGCTGTGTGGACCACCAGCTCCTCGATGTACAGTGGCCTCCTTGTCATCACTACACGCTGCCCCTTCCCAAGTATATAACTCAAATGTGGTATTTTAAAGTAGATGTAAAGAATAAGAGCACCTATCAAAAAATGTAAGCAGTTTCAAATTCCATTGAAATCCCAGTGCAAACAATGGTAGTAAAGTGAGCAACCTCTCCCTAGCCCACCTCCAGAAGTCACCAAGCAAATAATGAAAATTAAATCCAAGCTGAAACCCATCTCTCTCAAAACTAGCAAACCTCCTCACGCTCTCCCTTCACCCCAGATCCAGGGAAAAGGATGAGCTGGTGTCATTGCAGCTAGCAGATGTGCCTGGCTCAGGGCAGGGGATGAATTCCCAGAGGGGTCTTTGGGCCCCCCTGTGTCCTTCTACCAGTTCCCTATCAGTTTCTGCCCTCAGGTTATCTGCCTCCAGCTCCCACTGGAAAATGTCAGAAAGATTTATGGGCAGGTAGCCAAGGGCAGAATTTGGCTGTGATAATGAAAAAGCTCCCAATTAGTGTCAGATAAAGATGACAGACTCGATCTGTCTTTGAGAAAGCTGAAGCCTTTCACGTGCCATGCTGTTTTCATGTTGCACTCTCAGGTCCCTTTCACTTGCCTTGACTTACATCAGCTGTGATAAAACGAAATTGCTGAGGCAAAGTAATTACACTGGAAAGTGCTTGTTCTGGCTTGGCCCTCTCCTGTTACGTTAGTAAGGGCTGGACCTTCTCCTGACATAGATGAATGTGGTCTGTCTGTATCTCTCCTTCCCAGGAAATAAAAGTGAAATATGAAACATATTCAAGGAAATAAGATCACAAAGCTTGACTTGTCTGCTTTTATATTCGTGAAGCCTAGGATATTTAATTTTGTTATGACCCAGTTGGCTTTCACAGCTCTTTCAGTTCTGTTTATGGTCAGGCCTCTGTCATACCCATAGGAAATGCCACTTTCTCCAGAAGGAGTATGGGGGAAAATGGTATAGAACTCCTCTTTGATGTTACCTCAGAGCTATGCTAGGCCACACAGCTCAATACCATTCTTGAAGGCAAACAATTTGAGGGTTAAACTTGATAGAGACCTGGTAGAGGACGTTAGGGGTGAGAGATCTGGGCCTTTAGGCTAGACTGTCCTATGGAGAAATAAGCCACCACACTGACAAGCTTGGAGGGTCTTCATGGCTATTGTGCAAATCTCTAATGTCATGGATCTGAATATCTACTATCTAGTATATTTGGGACCTTGACAGGCTGGAGAAATGGGCTGACAGGAACCTCATGAAGTTTAATAAGGAGAAGTATGAAGTCCTGCACCTGGGGAGCAACAGCCCCAGGCACCAGCATATGCTGGAGCCACCCAGCTGGAAAGCAGCTTGGCAGAGAAGGACCTGGGGGTCTTGGTGGACACCAAGTTGACCATCAGCCAGCCATGTGCTCTTGCTGCAAAGAAGGTGAATGGTGTCCTGGGGTGCTTTAGGAGGAAGGTTGCCAGCAGGTCGAGGGAGGTGATGCTGCCCCTCTACTCAGCGCTGGTGAGGCCACACCTGGAGCAGTCTGTCCAGGTCTGGGCTCCCCAGTACAGAAAGACATGGAGCTACTGGGGAGAATCCAGTGAAGGGCCACAGAGATGATGAAGGGACTGGAGCATCTCCCCTATGAGGAAAGGCTGAGAGAGCTGGGACTGTTCAGCCTGGAGAAGAGAAGGCTCAGGGAGATCTCATCAATATATACAAATGTCTGAAGAGAGGGGGCAAAGAGGATGGAGCCAGGCTCTTTCCAGTGGTGCCCAGTGACAGGACCAGAGGCCATGGGCACAAACTGAAACACAGGAGGTTCCCTCTGAACATCAGGAAACGCTTTTTCACTGTGAGGGTGACTGGGCACTGGCACAGGTTGCCCAGGGAGGCTGTGGAGTCTCCATCCTTGGAGATACTGAGAAGCCATCTGGGCATGGTCCTGGGAAGTCAGCTCTAGGTGGCCCTGCTTGAGCAGGGGTTTGGACCAGATGATCTCCAAAGGTCCCTTCCAACATCATCCAGTCTGATTCTGTGATCTTCTCATCTCTGCTTATATTTTGTGCAGAATATGAACTGGCAATATTAAGCTGAAAAGGAAGTTGTATGGCCTTAGGAGTCTTTTTTGCAAGTCTCACCCATTAGCATCTTCCTTTATGTCTCACCTCTGTTGTCCTGCTATACTCACCCACTGCTGGTCCCATACAACTCCTTCCTCACCTGGCTGCTTTGCCATTTTCAGTAGATATCCTTGTACTACCCTGTTTACTGCTGGTTAAAATCCCAGCCCAGGAAAGCATTAGTTACCTGCTTCTCCTAAGTCATGAGCGATCCTACCGAAGTCAGAAGCGGTTTTCCTGCTGGTTGCGTGGAAGTCTGGGTTCAGCCCAAATGATTTCCCTGTGATCACAGTTTTCCAAATTGGTTTTCAGCATTATTTATTTCGTGTGCTTTTTGGTACCTTTGGTCCTCTTTCAGGAGCTTTGTTCTGAAGGCTGCCCATGTGAGGATCTGCAATGGGGCAGAAAAGCCATCTGAACCAGGGGACAGATTTCCACTGACTGTGGTTGGCCTTGACCCCAATCACTGCAAAACAAACCTTCCATCTCTGAGGCAGGTTTTTCCTGCTCTCCCTTCCCAGGATGTGCTGTGTTTTACAGCTACATTTGTCAGATAAATCTATATTGTAACGTTCACCTGTTTCTTGTTTAAACAAAACACAGCATGGTCTGACAGTGGCTGTTCACTTATTTCAATCTATTCCAATACTTAATACACATTTCTATCTTGTCTATAAGTCTTGCTCCCCCCCCGCCTCTTTGCTTTGTAAAAGAATGTTTTTCTCCATTGAATTATTTAATTTCATGAGGTTTTCCATGCAACTTGGCACAGAAACTTTTCAAATCTCTTGGGATATAAATGTCTGCATCGCATTTGTTCTGTCTCTTCTTTCTTCCCATTATGTGCGGAATATCAGGCACAGACCTTGCAAACATCACATTCTTTCAGCCTCTCTTGAAATTTCATCACATTTCTTTAAAGCAGCATTAGTGTTCATGTGTTGGAAACAATTTATCTTAGTGCTGAATTCCATAGGCACAATTTATGTTTTATATCCATGATTTCCAGATTTTGCTCTGTGTGGTTGTGGCCCTGGAAAGTAAGTCGAGCAGTTTGCTGGTAGCAGGTGCCATGCAGGGCTGTTGATCCCACGGATCAGTTATTTCTTTACACCATAGTCTTTATTTGCAAAAAATGTCCACAGAGTCTTTTTTATTCCCTTTTGGTCATCTGCCTGTGATATTTTCTGCCTCTGGCACACACAAAACCCTTTGCTTCTCTGTTTGTTGCTGCTTCCCTAAATTCACTCTGCTGCTGGAAATGGGGGTGACTGGCCCCCCAACCCCTTGTGCTCCTGTCGGGTTTGGTCCCTCATCTGGGAAAGTTATTTTTTAACATCAGTCACTCTGGTCTGTGAGTACAGATCTTTGGGCAGCTGCAGCGCGGGGGAGGCGAGCGGCGGCTGGGCGCAGGAGTCAGCAGTGGCCGTGCTGCGAGCTGCCCTCCCCGCCTGTCCCTTCCAACCTCCCCTGAGGGTGGCCAAAGCACATGCCCTGCTGGATTGAGGGGACTTAAATCTGTCTCAGGCAAGTGTCCTAGTGATGGGGAAGCCCTCAAATTACGCCATTCACGGAATTTCTGTTAAACGAAGTAGAGCAAAATAAGGAGTAATCACTCCTGACACATTTAAATTCCTGTCAAAATAGGCTCCAAATGCTCTAAGTTCATGTCAAAATACGTTCTAGTTACTGACTTACGTGAGCACATGAGCCGAAGGAAAAAAAACAAAACACAACACAACAAAACTCCCTGGGGGGAAAGCCAGGCGTGCCAGAAATCTGTGGGGAGAGGGTTATTACCTATCCGGGAACGTCTGCCTCTTCCGCTGGCTTGTACCGTGCTGCTGGGCAGAGGGGAGCGTGGCCCTGCCAGCAGCTGGAAATGGGGCGGTGGGATGGGGTGACATCCCCTTTCTGCCCCCCAGAGCTGCCTGTGCCCTGACATGGTGCTTTGTTGGGCTGACCACGGGGTGCTCGGCTGCTCCCGGGTCCTCAGTCCCCAGCTGGGCATCCCAATCCTTCCCCACTCTCCCTGCCGGCACAGGTACCGGAGCATGCCGTACTCCCCCGAGATCCTTCCCTTTTTTTTTGTGGCAATGGTCTGAACTTAATCAGTTCATCTTCTGCCCATCGCAGTTCACTCTTTGATGATACTAATCAAGTGGTGGGAGGATTAATTATGGCTGTCAGCGATACTTTGATAAAGGCAAGCTCATTTGGCAGGAGGAAATACAGTACAATCTAATTTTGGTTTTGTAGGGAATAGACCGGAGGCCACCTTACTGGTACGATATGCCCTGATGTCAGTAAGACAACAGACGATGTAATCATAGGCTCCTAACAAGAGGTTTCCATTCAGTATTGCCAGGACCCTAAATGACGAGGCTTTGCCTGTAACAGGGAATGCGCAAATAGGATTTCCAGTTAGCAGTGAGGATTGTGTTTTCCAACTGACCTTGTATACAAGCTTTTTTTTTTCTTTTCATGTGGGCTGAAATGCAGACATACAAGCAGCAAATTAAAAAAATCCTACAGAAACTAATTAGTGTTGTATTTAATGTAAAAAATAGCACTGTGGTTGTATTATTTGTATCCTGTGCAAGAGAAATCTGGTGCTCTGCACTGCACTGACTCCTGACTCCTTGTCCTGACAGGGGTAGTCTGCTCACAGGTAGTACACTAATTTAAGTCCGATCATTTAAAAAAAAATCCTAAATTGGATAAAGTAGGACAAATCTACTTCATTAGAATAAAATTGGTCTGATTTGCAGCTTCTCCTGCAAATTAAGCAAATATAAACCAGAATAAAATGAGTTGAAAAGCACCCACAGGCAAGATCTATCTCGGCATTTAAAGCAGCTAAAGTCATGGTTTCCATTAAACAGCCCTGTATTCAGATTGCAGCTGGTTTAAGAGGGTAACAAAGGCAATGAAGCAGTCCTGCTAACAGAGAAGAAGGAGTGGAGGAGGAGGCTGAGAAGCACGGCGAGGCAGTCACACAGCGGGGTAGTCACTGCCTGTCTTGGGCTGCTCTCAGCATCGGGTCGCAGGGTCGCAGTCCATGAACTGCTGAAGGTGGGCACCCCCTTGCCCTTGTAGCCCCCGAGGTGAGAATGGTGGCCCCAGGGGTGATGCCTGAGGTTGTGGACACCCCTTAGGGGAAGGGACCACTTCCCCGCCTCTGGGGGAAGAGCTCGGTAATGAAGTCAGATATGGTCCTCGGTGCTGCCCTTTAATTTACAAAGTGTGTAAGTGTATGTCTTGCTGAACGTAGTCGCTATGAATACCTGGAGGCCATTCATCTCCTTCATTTTTAAAACCTCTGTTTCCAGCCAGCAGTGTGCCCTCACATCACATCCCTTCAGCTTTTTCTGACAGTTCACTGTTCTTGGGTTGACCTTGCATTTTTTTTCTGCCTTTACTGCCTACTTCTAAACTCCATCTAGCTGCAATAGCTCACACACATGCACACGCATGCTCAAAGCCCTTCAAACAGCACAGCCCCTTTTGCACACACATTGAGTCCTCAACAAAATGTTCTTTAACATGATCTCGGGGCAGCTCCTGCCTGGCCTCAGGGGCTCTTCCCACGCCAGCTCCCTTGCTCAGAAAAAGAGCAGAATTGCTTCATCCTCCAATTCTGGATGAAAAGCAGCTGCTAAAATCACGAGTTCCCTCGAAAATAATTTCCTAAAGACAAAAGAGAAAAAAACAGGAACAAAAGTGCAGCATTTTGTGATGAGGTTTTGAGTGAGAGGGGAAAAAATCCTTGCAAAGTCCAGTCTGCTCAGTCTCTCCGAGTTGGGAAAGTACCAGCAGGACATCTTGGACAAGATGGATTTTCCCTGCTTCTGTCTGGAGTTACTTGTTTTCTCTTCGCGATTCTGGTGGTAACGATGGACTGAGACGCAGGGGCTGGAGGTATTGCAGAGTGCCCGGTATCTCAGCCCGCTGCCCTCCAGGGGTCTCGGCAGGGTTTGGACTCTGCTGTTGACTCTCGACGCAAAGTGTGATGTTGTGACCTGATAGGTTAGGCAGTGCGTTTGCCTATTTTCAGCATGATGCAAATAGCATTATGAGATATGCAGAAAATTGCCCAAAACAGCACCAATATGCCCGAATAGATGTGAAATATCTCCACACTGTAACAAGGAAACAGCCTCTTCAAGTATCTCAAAATAAGGCACATACATAATATACATGAAAAATCACCACTGCCCCGATAAATCTGGAAGGCAATGCCTCTTAAGGTTAGGGGAATATAAACAAGTTAATATTCTGAGCTACACCATGTTGCTCTTCTCTGCAAGCACAGAGCACTGCTGCCTTCAGAAACGGACGGGTGCTGCTGCCCGTGCCCACTCTGCCCCGACAGAAGCAGCAGGGCTGTCTGCTCAGCCCACATCCCTGCCTGGGGCTAGTGGCAAGCTTGGGCCCAGTCTTTTTGGTTCTGATGGGACTTTCCCTGTGGTCTCAATGAAGCATGAGACCTTCCTGAATCAGGACTTACATCTTTAAAAATTATTATAAAAAACCCTAAGTGTGTGAGTTGTATGCTGCCCTCAGGGGGGCAACAAATGCAGTATTTCTTATCAATTAAAATATATTTTTGACATTATGCATACAATTCTCTTGAGAGGTCTACTGCCAGAGCTGTGATGTTGCTCTTGCACTTGCAGCTCCGCACTACCGCACACAGTAATTATCTTTGCCAAGAGCATCGATTCCTAATGCCCCATAAAACACACTTAGCAGCGGGAAGGTCAGACATGCCTGTTAACTTATACAAGGAGGGAAGGGGCAATAGATAGTGGATGGAGACTGCAAGGACTGAAGCTCACATAACGTCCAGCTCTCATGCTGGGCAGAAATAGTCAGCGGGAAATGTCTTCCACTGGAAAATGCTAATTTGGCAACATTAAATGGGCTCTGGGAATGGGCTGGCAGCCAGGCAAGCAGGCAGCCCTCCCAGCTTTCTGCACACCTGGTTCCTCCCATCCTGTCCGGATCCCCCAGATCGCACCTTGAAGGGTGCGAGCGGGCACAGCTGAATGCACACAGTTATCTGCTGTTAATGACAGCTTGATCCCATTAATAATAACAGCTTAATTAGTAAAATTTGTTCTAACGAATACTGGATGTGATCTGTTTCTTTTCCAACTCTGTTTTCAATCAGGAAAAAGGGAATTTTCACCATATTTTTGTTGCTGCGTGTACCCTTCCAGCTGCTGTATGAGGCAGGCAAGATGAGGCCTTTAAAAGAAGTACAAAAATCTAAATTAATAGGAAACTGTGCATTAATTTTAATTATCGCCAAAGAATTAAGAAAAGGCATCTTGCCTCTCCCCAGCAGCATTTAAGCAATAAAGATAAATACTGTAATAATTATTTTCCTTGTACAATTGCCAAAGACAATAATTAAGATGGTTTAAATGTCACTAGAGACAGTATGGGAAATCAGCTGGGAAAGGGAAGACACAGCTGTTCAGATAACACCTCCTTTGGCAGGGAAGGGAGGGAATTCAGTACGAGTCTCTCGCAGACCATCATGTTGTTTAAATTAGTTGGATGAATTTTAATAAATAATAACTTACTGAAGGTGGCCACAAGTGGAATTGCTACCTGTTGCTTGCTGAGTCTTGCTATGATGAAGGATATTTTGGCTTCTTGAAGAGTAGATAGAGAACCCAGGAAGAGAAGGCTTTGCTGATCAAATTTCGAGGCACAAGGAGATTTAGCATCATGATCATTCATCCTGTTTATATCTATGCCAACTAACAGGAGGATGATTACAGCCCTGCTTCAGGATCAGCACAGCTCCCTTCAAAGACCAGCACACCCTTCATTTGGGGGAAGTTTTTTCTGTTGTTGGGGATGTGCCCTGGTTTTTCCTTGGCTTTTTCCTGCAGCATCAGACCTGGGAGGCTGTAGGCTGCAGTTAAACCCACCAGTCGAGCTCTGGGGAAGGCTCAGGTAAACTGGACCTTCAGCTGCTGGCTGGTGCTGTGGACTGGGTCAAAAAAGCGATGGACAGGATTCAGATTAGACATACAAAAGCCTAAAAAACATGTTTTTTTCCCATTTGAGGGTGAGGGGTCTGATTTTCAAAGATGTTCTGCCCTCCAAAGAGGCAGAAAGGTGCTTCGCAGCATTTTTAAGACATCCAAGGGCTTCTCCTCTGTTTGAGATCATTAGAAACTTTGTAAATAATTTTGGTCAAGTTGCAGGAGAACAAAATCACTTAAAAAGTTGCAAACTCCAAACCTGTAGGTTTAAAAATAAATAAGAAGATATGCATATATTCCGGGAAATGTGAAATAAACAGAGGGAAGACAATAAATGAACACTGTGGAGTTTGCCTTCCTGTAGCACTGTGCAATTCTAACAAATTGTCATATAAACATCCAGATGCTTCTTGCATAACTGTATGCAAGTTAGACTTGAAATGGATGTGGTATTTCATTGCTGTAACCAGCTTTCATTTTTTTATGGCAACTATTAGAGCCACTCTTGGCTTTGGGAAGTATTGAAGGTGAGAAAGTGTTAGCATTGAGCTGAATCTGTAAAGTGGGGAGCCTGTCCTGGCACCTTTCCACCAAAAAAGCAAGAAGAACATCTATCGCATTGTTGGGATTTTATTGGTGTATTAAATGAAACGGAGTGATTCTCAACACATTGAAAGGAGCCCAATTAAACATGTTTTTCATTGTCTACTTATAAATTTACACACCACTGCAGAGCTGATGACTCAGTACTTAATGTATTGTTGTCTTGTGAAAGGTGCCAAATTTCTTCTTAAAATGATAATGTGAAAATCCAAGGGTAATGCCACCTCTGGACACTAGTGTGTGCAGAGTGGTATGACAAAAGATACTTGCAGTGACCAACTAACTTTCTGCGTAAGAGCTCAGAATTGGGGTTTCCAAGCTCCCCCGGAGGCTGCTGGGGAGTGGGATGAGAAATGCTGACCCCGCCAGGGGTGGGTGGTGGCAAAAGACCCAAACGAAGGGACAGCCAGAGGTGAATGATTTTGCATGTCCTGTGTGTTGCAGTATTGTACTCCATGCCATGTCTGTAGCTAGGCATGCCAAAAGAGGCGGGTCAGCATATAAAATTGGGCAACAGGTGAGTGCCAGCAGTGCCCCACATCTCTGCCGACTCTGCACACGTCTGGACTGCAGCTCTGGGCTAAGGCAAGAGCCCCAGGGACCACAACTCTACGCCCTCATTCAAAAGGAGGCCAAAGACAAATAAGTTATGAGTTGCCCTGATGAAGGCAGAATTTCCTCTCAGGAAAATTCACTGTGCTCGGTGAAAGCCCATGGGATGTGCCTTACCGGATCTCACGGAGCTCCAGTTCAAGCTTCCAGCCAGCCTGAGAAGTGGCTGCTGTGCTCGTGCCTGCTGCACAAACTCCCAACCAAGAGCCTCCCAAGCCGTGACCAAGCCTGTGGTGGAGGAACACAGTTCAGGTGAAATTTTAAAACCACATTGGCATGATGTCCCTCAGCCTGAATGACAATGTACCAACTTCCCCCTAAATCCTGCCCAATGACCTATAACAAGAGGGTCTTTTTCTGCCCTTACGCACTTCTTGTTGACTGATTTTAATCAATCATTGAGTCAAAAGGAACAGAATTACTACAGCACCAGGAGCTGATTGCCTTTACGTTTTAGGAAATACTGGGATCTAAATGTTTATAAAATGTCCTGTTACAAAACTGGATATTACCTCGTTATTCAGTCAATGTTAAACTGATCCCTTGCCTGTTGAGAAGTCCTGTTTTTTCAGTGGGTCTGGGGCTGTTCTTTATAGTGGGCAGGGTTTGGAAAAACCTTGAGGGCTTATAACACAGACCCAAAGCAGGCAGTACGAAAGAGCTTATCACCGAGGAGGTAACAGACACCCCTGTGGGAGGTATCAGCACGCTGGACCTAACAGAGGAGTGCCTTGATAAGGGTCATTGCAAAGCTCAGTGGTAGAGCCAGCAAAAAGGATCCAGATCTTCAGGGTCCCATATAAATTAGGGCTGCATATAAAATAACCTTGCCTAGTAGTAACTGAAGTGACTCGCTGCCTTTCTTCCACCACTGTGTGAATGAAGTGAAATGTAGAAATGTAGCCTGAACACACAGTTAAAGACATATGTATCCAGTTGGTGGAAATGCATGAGAGCACATCAAACAGTGGGACTGAGTGAATCTCTGTTTTCAGGTTCAAACAAGTAATTAAAGCCTTCCAACTTTGTTTCTGAATCCTGCTCCTGTCTTGAGATACATCCCCAGGGTATCATTTGCAAACAATTAGAAATTAACTGGGGAACCAGCCAAAAGGCAGTTCCTTAATTTTCAAACTGAAAAATCCTTTGTCCTTTGACACTGCAAAAAGCAGGTGTCACTATCACTGTGTGTTATGTCCAGAAAAATAACATATCCTCCCTCACACAGTCATGATCCTACCTGTAGTCCCATAAAAAAAGGGTTGGCATTAAATTTAGAGAGCAAATGAGCTCGTTGTGGCCAAAGAGAGGTATAGTCAGGCACAGGCTGAGGGGAAGGGCTAGGGGTCTGCCGTGCTCTTGGTAATGTGCTTTCAGTAATACTGTAGCTGTGTGGGTTCAGAGACAGAAGATAAAATAGGCTTAATGCAGATGTGAACCAGCCCTTCATCTTACGAGTATTTGTAATGTATGTGTTCATCAGCAGGTGTCACTACACTATCGGTTGCAAAAGTGTCACACCATCACTGAAATCACTTCATTTTGAGCCTGTATCTGAGATTTTTTTGCTGTGCACTCCAGGGGTGTTTACTGAATAGGGAACACTCCTGGATGGATCTTCCTTTCTTTTTCTTTTAACTAACTTACCAAAGAAGTTACCTTTCTACTTGCTACTGAGATATTGCCCTTGAAAAGTCTCCTTGGGATTTAGTGATATGTTTGAGTCTTCTTGCAAGGGTTTGATTGTTCCAGACAAAAACATTGGTAGATAGTACATGATTCAAAGCCCCAAAGCCTGTGATAATTAAGTCTCCTTGTTGTCTGATGTTGGCTTGCTGTGTACTAGATATTACAATATTAACAGTGTGAGCACAGTGGAAAGCAAGGCAGTGAGTGAAAAGATGCATCTGATGTCTCACTGTGAGCTCTCTATTAACTGAGAGCTCCAAAACATTCTCTGTTGTTATGGCAAAAGTGTTAGGGAGGAGAATGAGTTACAGAGTCACGTAGAAATGTTGTCCAAAAGGTGCCTTGAAGACTGATTCCCACCATGGCATTAAATGACCCTGGAGGATAATGTGTGGATTAGCACTGAGTTACCTCTTCCCCAAATGGGAGCCAGCTGAAGACGTGGCTCTTGTGGGTAGGAGACGTATTTAAATTTTCTGGATAGCCAAGCCAATTCACAGATGGAGCATTAGCATAAAGTACTTTCTATGCTGGGCTGTGCTTAGTTTTGGAAAAAGGATTGTGCTGTCAAAGGCCAGTGAGTCAGAGTGAAAGACCTCGAGGGAACAAACTCCTGAAGTGACCAGGTAGGGAGCTGGAACCAAAGGGATGGAGATCAACGTTAAGAACAAAGGGAGCGACTTACGGCTAACAGGGCTCTTTTGTTTGGGTATCTCATTGGGTAGGTGGAAAGAAAAATTGCTTTATACATGGTTTTGGCTATTTCTATTCAACTTTCTATTCAGTGGATATAGAAATTACACTAGAAAATAACCCAGCATAATTGGCACAGGTTTGATTTCTGATGGGGAAAAAGATATATGGTGAAGTTCCCATACCTGCTGCTTTCTGGAAAGAGGCAACATTTTTTTAATCACCTGTACTTCAGTGGAATAAAGATAACTTGCAAATTGCCATCTGTCATCATTAGCATTATCTGGCAGTTCTTCTTCCCATTCATTCAAATTCCACTCTTAGGGACTGACACTTCCAAAACTTCTTTCCATCCTGCTTCTCTGCCAAATATTGACTCCTTTGGACCCACACTGTTTATGACACTGATTTTTTGTGGGTGATGAGTCTTGAAACACAGGTCCCAATAAGTTTGTAGATTATTACTTTCTTGCGCACACCTTGTACAGGTGCAGACAGCCACTGACAACATGCAATTTAAAAAATAATAATAGCAACGACAAAAGGAACAACAATAATGACATTTAATCATGCTGCAGTAACATGTAGGAGTCTTATATGAGTCTTCTTGAATCAGGTTACATGTATTCTAGGAAACATTTCTGCAAATATTGCATGGAAGTATCTATCTTTAAAAGCTTGCGCAAAGAATTTCATTATACGCTAGCATTTTTCTGTGCCATTACCAGTACCGTGCGTATAGGTTTGTAAGCTTTTAACACTAGGGGCAACTTTGTTGTGGTATCATTAAATTTCGAGTCTTGATACAGAATAGCACAAGCCTTTTATTTGTAGGTGTTTCCAGTATAGGTGGTCAAGCTTGCCTTGGGCAAGGGCAGTTCCCAAAAATTGATTTTAAGAATAGGAATTCTGAGAAATGTTAATGAAGAATTCAGTCCTGAATGATTTTCTTTTATACTTTCTTTCCTAGAAGCTGACTATTTTCTCTTAGAAAAGCAACACTGAATGCTGTGGAAAGTGAATGCCCATCAACGTGAGAATGGGAAACACTGAGCAGTTTATTCCTTCCTTTCGAATGTGACTTGTGGCCCCGTTTTGCATTGACCACTGCTGAAGGTGTCAGAGACCTCCACACAGGGGTGTTTTAGCTCCCTGGTCTCTTGCTGGCACAGGTCTCTTTACTCAGAGAGCAAATTTACTCGTGCCTATTTTGAGTAATGGTGCTGGCCTAAGACCATTGAACTTTTAAATGCTGGATGTTAAAAAGGGCTCAGTTGGGAATGCTTCTACTTTTAAATCAGTAAAGGATGAAATACTAATACCTTCTTGCCAGTTGGCAAAACATCCCTGTCTTTACAGCTTGCTCCTGATCTCTTTCTGAAGGTTGCTCTTAGGGAGTTCAGTGCTTTTTCAAACTTTTCTTTTCATCTTTTCAGTAAAAGACACTCTTTTGGTTAACTTTTGAACACAGAATGTTTTCTTCCTTCCCTAATTTACCTTTGTTCCACTTTTATAATACATTTTGCATTTACATCATCTGCAGCACTTTGGTAACACTGCACTAAACCCATTTACTTCAGGAAGAACTGCCTGATGAGCTCTTAAAAGATGCAACAGTGCAGATTATAATTGCTGGTAGACTTTTCCAGTTCTTAAAAATCATGTGATATTTGCAATTTTTCATTCTTTAAGGTTTTGTAAAGAGCAAACTGTCTGCTTACCTGATACACTCGCAGGGATCCATGTTTTCGTGCTAGCACTTTCACAGCCAAGTCTCTTCAGGAAAATCAGATGCTGAAGTACTGGAAATTTCAAGAGCATCAAAAGCTCACCTGCTGCTTCTCAAATGCATTGATTTCTACCGCTGAGAGCAAAAATCCCAAACAAGCACTCTACTTTCTGCCATTTTCTGTAGCCTCCTTCTCAAGGTCGAGAGCCTGAAAGCAATTTTGGAGTTTGATTTTAATGTAGAGTGTGTATTTCATTCAGCTCCAAGATCTCAACACAGTCATGTTTGCTTGGGTTTTTTTTAAGCCTCATCAACAGCGGCCATTTTCTACATTTCGAACCTATTCTATCATCTCACTCCTCTTGGGTGGGGTGTATGCAAAAAGCCAGAATCTCCGAAAGCTCCAGAAATTCCTGTCTCTGAAGGAATGGAATTCAGTGACATCTCAGAGGGACCATGGGCTGCACAAGCTGGCTGTGATCCAGATCTTTGCATCTGGACCCACACAGGCATGAGGATCCTGTCATACAGGGATGTCTGCAGGAGTAGGACCTTTATAATACACTTGCTAAATTTTTATTTTCATGTACAGATAAAAGTGTTTCTGTGTGTATATATCTGTCCATACACAGATGTATACAACAGATACAAATACGCATGCAATCACAGACACCACACTGGAGTTGCTCTCTGCTTGGCCTTTTGCAGCTGGAACCAAGAGAGTTGAAAGGGGCCAGGGGAAAAATTTAGGCAGCTCCTTCTGCAAAGTTTAAAATATTTCTGGAGGCAGTGGAAAATACAGGCCATCAGGCTTGCAACATCCTTCGTTAGGTAGCAGAGGGGACTGAGGAGATTGCTTGCAGGAACAGGTGAGTGAGGAGCTGGCAGCAGCATGTCTTAAAGCAGAGGATGTTAATGTCGTAGAGCTGTGGCAGAGGAGGGAAAAGGTTCCCGGACACAGTGAAAATGACCCAAACAAATATGGATGATGATCTTAGCAGGTGTGTGTGGAATGGGTCGAAGGAGAGTTTAGATGCCCGCGGTATTAACACAACTGTTTAGCACCTCTGTCATGGTATTTATTCAGAAACATGTCACCATTGAGAGTTGGGGCTCATCTCATCTAATACTTTACTTAAATGCAGGTATCTGGACTAAACTTGTCCCTAAGCCTCTTTCTGCAGTCAATGGATGAGAGAGCACTTTCAGAGGGTGATTCATATAACTTCTCTTGATCCACAGTTATAAGGTGGGTTGAATTAATGTTTACTGGTATCTATTTATCGTTAGATATCAAAGAAGCTCTTGAAGTGACTTAGCGACCTGAGACAGGTGGAGTTAGGTGGACTGAACCCCATCCTTAGAATATAAGTAAAAATGCAGGCTGATCCACGGGGACTCTCAACTTTGGCTACAGTAACTAGGATATTAAACTATGGATATTAAACTAGGCTTCATCAGCTGTTATTTTTAGTCTGGCACCTATTTTTCTCCTTCATATTTTAATTGCCAGGAACTGCCATGGAGCATGAATCAATTCAAAGCACATGAAGAGTGAAGGAAAAGTGGAAGAAATATCTAGAGTAATTCCTCCTGCATGAAGTTGTTCAATGGATTGAGGAAGGACAAAGAGTTCCTGTAAAAAGGACAAGAAAGCTTTTGGAGTATTATAGCAGTATTATATTAAGTCACATGCTTAGAAAGTATGTGACCCACTTCTATTTTCATACAAGTAGTTCGTTACCCTGTTTTTAAAGTGTCTCACATGCCCCAAAGCCAGGCAATGTCGAAGCCTCTCCCAGTTTTCTCCTATGAACATCCGAAGGAGGTAAAGGCGGATTCATTCACTTTGTGCTTTGAGATCTTTCAGTAAGAGGCCTTCAACTGTTCACCGAAACTCTCAAAGCCATCTTTAAGCAGTGATTATGATTCCTGCAAAACCACTATGAATGCAAATTATTTCCATTTAAACCAATGGACCCCCATCAGGACAGAGGAGTCGCGGTGCTTTTGAGTGTATGTCGTGTGATTTGTGTCTGACGCTTCGGTATCTTGGGGCTTTCAAAGCCGAGAATGAAAGTTGACGGTATGCCGTTGTTTTGGAATTCACGGTCAAACAAATGAAGAAATCTTGGGCTACTCCCATAGTCCAAAACACTAAGGTTTTCTCTCTAGACCTCCATCTTTTCACAGAATATCTCACTATTTTATCCCTTTTCTTACCTCATTGCTTCTCAGGGTATCCTAGAGCTTATGCATTTAAGTTGTTTCTTCAAAGGCATTTTAGCTGCCTCCCAAACCATTAACTGCAGTGATCTGAGCCTTGCAGAATAATTTCAGACCCAGAAACTCTCCTAAATCCTTCATCTCGGAGAATAGGCATGCCACTTCAGTGGAGAGAAAGTGAAGTTTCTAGGTGGTGCCAGTATGAAATTATTATCAAAAAGCATCCTAGTCCATTGTTTTCCCAAAGGAACTATTACCCACCTGCCTTGTTCTGGCTGGTCAGTCTCGCTTTATCACTTGTAAACCAAATGGTGTTTCATTCAGATGGCAAATCACTGCTGACACCAAATGCTGTGCTGGAATTTAAGAACTAGATCCAGAGCTTTATATTTCATCTGTAAATCCTGTGACTTATGCTGAAGGTTAGTTTCTTACATGACATAGGTTGTAGAGGATTTTGCATCACCTATTAACACAAAAACTTCATCTCAGCCTTGTTCTGGTATACATCAAACATTTTACCACCTCTTAAAAATGCCAGTAATCTGAGACCCAATGGACCTGGGTACATCTGATGAAAACTACTCCTAGAATTTCTTTGGGGATGCATCTTACATCACTACTGCGGTAAGGTAAGCTTTGAGGATATTTTTCTATGCTCATGGAATATCCCTCTCCCAAACCTGCTAACTTTCCCAGAGTTATGCTTCATGCTTGTGATCGTTTTCCCCTGCAGATGTCAGGCTGGGTGCGCACAGACCGCAGTGCAGCACCCATGGCAGGTGAAAGGCACTCCTGTAGCAGGTGGCATCCCCTGTTTGAAGTTGCCTGAGGACAGCTGGCTTGTTTAGACTTTCTCAGGGGAGGGCTATTAAATTTTAAGCAGCCTCAGGCTGGCTGGACTTAGCAGACCTTCAGGTTCACAGTTATTATTGGACACAGACTTCGCCTTCATCGTTTCTTTTTACAGCTGGTATCTCTGTAACCTGCAGTGAGCTATTATCTCCTCTCACCTTGGGTATATTTGAAGGAAACTGTCTTTTACTATATTTTTATATTTGCATATCTGCAATTACATGGCTTACATTTGCAGTGCAAAAGACATTAAATGAGTAGATGTCGTGATTCATAACACATTGTTAGTCCATCACAATACTTTTCTCTCAGAAATTAATTGGGAATGAGACAAATACTATTTTTACACTCTCTTCCAAAAAAATTGATGCAGTGAACAATGCATCAGCAGGCTGGAAAGCACAAAATATTTACTTTCCGTTGGACCCTGTTATTACAGTATTGGGCAAAATGGAGAAATGTGCAAATGAAATTATCGGGCTCCTTCATTCTTTCTTGTTTATAATAGACAAGGTTATTGCCTCACAGATTTCTGCTGACTAAAATGCCAAAGCTGTCATGGTATTTCCAGGGAAATTGTTATGTAAAGATTAAAAGACCCATAAGGAAAAAATAAAGAGGGAAAAGCAGTAAAAGCTGAAAGGGGAAAAAGCAGAAGGAAGTGGCGGAGAGAAGTGAAGAGGAGCAAGGAAATACCTGTGGAGTTTCATCTTGGGCATAACTTCACACCAAAAGGCTCCCACATTGCCTAGAGGATTTCACAGCTTTCAGCACATCTGAGAAGGAGCTGCTGCTGCCATCCGGAGCAGTGCAGGGGACGTCTCTGAGCCCCAGCCACGAGAGGCAAGGAGGAAGAGGAGTTGTTCCTCCTGCTGAGCAAAGGCTGTCGCTGGACTCTGGCTACAACCCTTCTCGGCATGAATGGTTAAAATGTGGCCTTGTGAGTTAGGAACTTGTCCTGGTTTCAGCTGGGATAGAGTTAATTTTATTCCTAGTAGCTGGTTGTCATGGTTTAACCCCAGCCGGCAACTAAGCCCCACACAGCTGCTCGCTCACTCCCCCCTGGTGGGATGGGGGAGAGAATCAGAAGAGTAAAAGTGAGAAAACTCGTGGGTTGAGATAAAGACAGTTTAATAGGTAAAGCAAAAGCGGCGCACACAAGCAAAGCAAAACAAGGAATTCATCCACCACTTCCCCTGGGCAGGCAGGTGTTCAGCCATCTCCAGGAAAGCAGGGCTCCATCACATGTAATGGTTACTTGGGAAGACAAACGCCATCACTCCAAACGTCCCCCCCTTCCTTCTTCTTCCCCCAGCTTTATATACTGAGCATGACGTCATGTGGTATGGAATAGCCCTTTGGTCAGTTGGGGTCAGCTGTCCCAGCTGTGTCCCCTCCCAACTTCTTGTGCACCTGGCAGAGCATGGGAAGTGGAAAAGTCCTTGGCTAGTGTAAACATTACTTAGCAACAAATAAAACATCTCTGTATTATCAACACTGTTTTCAGCACAAATCCAAAACATAGCCACATACTAGCTACTATAAAGAAAATTAACTCTATCCCAGCCAGAACCAGCACACTGGTATAGTGCTGTATTTTGGATTTAGTATGAGAATAATGTTGATAACACACTGATGTTTTAGTTGTTGCTAAGCAGTGCTTACAGTAGTCAAGGACTTTTCCGCTTCCCATGCTCTGCCAGGTGCACAAGAAGCTGGGAGGGGGCACAGCCAAACTGGCCAAAGGGCTATTCCATACCATATGACATCAGGCTCAGTATAGAAACTGGGGGGAGTTGGCTGGGGGGCAGTGATCGCTGCTCGGGGACTGGCTGGGTGTCGGTTGGCGGTGCTGCACGGTTGTATCACTTGTTTTTTTTTCCTGGGTTTTGTTCCTCTCTCTCTTTTTTGTTGTTTTCCTTTTCATTACAATTTATTATTTTAATTTTATTTTATTTCAATTATTAAACCGTTCTTATCTCAACCCATGAGTTTTCTTACTTTTGCTCTTCCAATTCTCTCCCCCATCCCACCGGGGGGGGAGGGCTGTGTGGTTGACAACTGGGGCAAAACCACGACAGAACTGCACAAGAAATAGGAGACTGACAGTTCAATAACAAATTCTCTTTGCATGTTCATCACCATGTGATGTTTCATCTTGCTCAGCAATATGACATTTGATCTAAGTAGAAAGCACCACTACCTTCAGTTTCTTGTCATGGTAACTTGACTATGAAATTTCCATGTGAAAGAATAATCTATCTTGTTTTAATTTACATTTTCAGAATGCTGCTAGATAAATTAGTAATAAAAATACAATAAAATTATCAGCAAATGCAGAGAAATCCCGCTCTAAATCAGTCCACATTTAATTGCAGCAAAAAGTAAGGAGTACTTGGTGAAAGTTAATGTCAAGGTACCTCTGCAGAAGTGGTCTGCAGCTTTAGCTGATCAATGTCAATCTGTGTGGATTTTAATGGACCTTAAATAGACATTTTTGAAAATCCAAGCCGCAGGTCCTCCCCTGAAGCAGGTGAGCATATAAAAGAGCAAATGTGTCTGCCACTCTTGTGTTTCAGCAGTCCAACCTCTCCCTCAAACCAATTTAATTCTGGCTGACTGTACTGAGCTGGTCTAGGAAAACTCAACTTGAAACAGAGAGTCCCTAACTGCTAGTTACACAGCGGTACAGATCTTCTTGTCATTTCCCCATATGGTCTTGCACAGAAAGGTGACAAAATATAGCCTTTCTTTCTGGTTAGCCTTAGGAAGATTTGAGCAGCCATCTACTGTTGTAAGTGTTATACCAGCAAGAAGAAAGCAGAGCTGCTTAAGAGCAGCTTTATTCATTCTAGCTACGGTCAATGAAAAATATCTCCTTGTTGCTCATCAAGGAACATTACCATGTAGTTTCTCATGCTATTTTTCTTCCAATGTCAGTGATCAGAAAACAAAATAACTGAATAAATGTTCCCTAATCTTTTTCCTTTTGGGTGTTTCTGATTTTTGGCATGTGCAGATGGTGATCAAAATACATCCTGAATCAGGGTCTTCTACTGTCCAGAACCTGTCACAGAAAAACAACCTGGTCCTTTTCTTAGAAAAATATGACCTATGGCATCAGTGAGGCGTATCAACGTTTATCAAAAGCAAGCAGCTGAACTTGCCCCAAATCAGAGGCCAATCTGAAATCTTCTGTTGTAAGTCTTCGTACACAATCAATTTTGATGCAAAAATTAACCATCTTAGAGAGGGTACTGTTACGCCCACATCTAACGGGAATTCACAGACACACATCAGCATAACTGTTGAGGCAGCAGCTTCCTTCTCCCATGTTGCTCACAACATTACACTTCATTGACAATCATTCTTATCTGTCCTCTTGGTACACGGTGGGAGGTAGAGCAGTGAAAATGTATATCCACAGGGAAATAAAAGAAAACATAATTTCTCTAAAGATTTCTCAGCAAGTCCAAATCCAATTTAGCTTGCTGGTCTTGCTGCAGATGGGGTATGTGATTTGCAAATCTTTCAAGCAGGAGCCTATTTGTTTCTCTATCTGACTATTTTACCTGTAATTGCATTCCCAAACTTGGCTGTACCTTGTAAATGGAGTCTATTTCTCAACTCAGGCACTCAGCTGACTTGAGATGTATTTTTCCTGCTGCTTTGGTGCACTTTTATTACCTGCTTTGCACTGCTCTTTGGAGCCTTGCCTGCAGTGCCATTGTATACACCCCTTCCTCACTTGAAGCTGAACGTGAGATGCTCCACTGCATCTGAGAGCAAGTATTGCCTGTGAGTCTCTACGTGGTTTTCAGTTTCTCTAAATTACCCTGTGATTTGATTTGGTAAACTCACTGCAAATACGAGACGCAGCTTTAGGGCTCAGCAGGGAGTTCTTCACCCACTGTGTTTTCTGCTTAGCTGTGATCTGACAGCAAATGCAATGCTGTTGGTCTTTAAGGACTTTTACACTAATATTTCAAAACGTTATGAGCCACAGATGATCTGGTTCCTCAAAGAGGGCAGAGGGACTTTAGAAACCCCCCTCTGAACTTTAGCCTTTCGTACCTCTGTGGATGTGGGCAGTGGTGAGGTGTGAAGCACTGCTCTGTATTCACCCGTACTCCTGATGACAGAGAGGGGTTACCAGGAGGTGACTTGGTTCTCCAAAACAGACCATGACATTTCAGCATTTCTAGGTACCAATGCTGATTAAAGGCAGGGTCAGTGCTCCCTGTAAAGAGCCTGAGGAGGGTGGGTTTGTCCAGCTGGTGGGAATACCTCTCCTGGAGCCGCCTCAAGGGGTACCATAAAAATTTCCCAACAAGCAGGGACAGAGGAAAGATGAGCTGATGTTACTGAACAAGGTAGATCTCCACAGAGATGCTCCCAGCGGACCCTGGCATGGCCCCGGAGGGTAACTCTTGTGCAAAGGCTGGAACAGATCCCCCCAGAGGTGGCTCTGCTCTGTGTGTGTCCGTGGGACAGCTGGCTTGTGGGGTTCAGCGCTTGGTGTGGATCGTAGGCTAGGGGCTGGTGACATTTTGCAGTAGGCAAGCTGAATCCATTTCTTAAAGACATTTTGAAACTCAGCTTAGGATGAAATAAGAGTTGATGTTTACGGATGGTTGAAAAAGTTGCCAGACACGGTCCTTTGTAATACAAAAATCGCTCTTTACTTCTTAAAGAAATTGCTGACACTGACACCTGCTGTGGGCGTGCAGAGCTATTGCTGCCCAAACACTGCTGCCCAGAGATAGCACAACAGTGTTCCCAACTCTCCTTATGTTATCATGAAGCTTGAATGGCATGCAGCATTTCTCCCAAAGTCGTGGTTCACGCAATCTTATGATTATGCAGTCAAATTGTGGTCACACAACTAACTCCTCCACCCCCAAGATGTGACTGTGAGAGGAGTTACGTGACATGCAATAGAATTGCAGAGCACTGCTTAGTAACGTGTGCTGTGAAGGCACAGAAGAGAGAGAAAAAGAATCAAACATTATTTACTTTGAAAATTTTTTAAGGATTGCCTCCTGATTTTGGGGGTTTGGATCGTGACTGGGAGCTGGCAATCTTCTCAGGAGTTCTTGGTGGGTTTTTCTACTCAGTCACTGTAAGCTCTTGTGCTTGGTTCAAGAAATGACCTGCCTGGAGTGTACAGGGCTGCAAGTGAGCTGCAAAGCCAAAATCCTTTGGGCCATTTATTTATTCCAAGGACACTGATATATTTTTCCTTCGGTTCTTGATGTTCACATAACGCTTCTCTAAAATTTGATGCAAGTATATGAACGATCCAATTGCTCTTTGAAGACTGGGAGGAATCAAGATGGGAGGGCAAGGTCTCAAACAGAGAAGATGCCTTAGCACCACATACCAGGGTCTGCAGATGTTGCTGAACATTCTGGCAGTGGGTTCATTTGCTCTCTTGTCTTCCCACCTAGATGTGCCACTTCCCACAGTTGTTATGCTGGCATCTGCTGCCTCATCTGTTATCCCTGGATGGTGGGAAATATTTTTCTTGTCTTTTACCATGGCCTCCTGATGCTCAGAGCTTTTCATCTGATATTAGCAGAAGGATTTTATTAACAGTTTTACCATAGCCCCATTTGCATTCAGTGTTCCCATGAATACTGGCTTGTCAGATGAAGGTGCTTCACTACTACTGGATAATTTTCATTTGACCAAGCACAGCTAATCCTTAAGCAGACAAATATTAACGAGAGGAGAGGAGCCCTGAGCTATACCTGCATTACACACCTCTGCTCCCTCTGCACAGTGGATTAAAAGCAGTGGCCGCCACTGCCCTGCCAGTGGCAGTGTTATTCTTCCTGCACAGCCAGACAGCAAAGAAAAGATTGGAATTTCTCCCTTTGAAACAAGTGCCCAGTGAGAGGTTTCCTTATCACTCACTGACGTGATGATTAGTTAGATTAGTGTGAAGATCAAGGGTTGAACAGGCCTTGACGGTATGAGCTCTACCAGCATTAGTGCAGCAGAGGGATATTTCCATCAAAATACCTAGCACTGCACCACAGCCCTAAGGTACAGAACAGTGCAAAAACCTTCACTTCTGCAGGGAAAGCTGAGGGCTAAAATAACCTTGCTCTTGTGTTGGAAAGATACTTTTTCTTTGGTGTTATTAAAATTGATAAATTGATTGTAGATTTTCTGGCAGACCATTACTCACTCTTAGGAAATTCCTGTTCAGGGAAATTGAAATACTCTGTAGGAAGACATCTCTATTAGCAGAAAAGGGGGGAAAGTAATGAGCATAAGATTTTTGTTAGGGTCTCACTGCTCAAGAAAACTCAACCTCAGTTGAATATTTTTCAGGACACTTGATTTTTTTTCTTTTAAATGTCAGAATTACCCACCGTATCAAAATTCTGAGTTTTGACCAGCTAAAAGCATCATAACTGGATGTTTTGTAGAAAAGCAATTGTGGCGCTCAGCTGAAATGTAGGTTTTCCACTCTTTTCATTTTGTCTGTGTTCAGAAAGAGAATGGTCAGCCCTAACACTTTTCAGGTTTCACTGAAATAAAATACGTATTTCTCAAGAATGCTTATTCTGACATCCTCCCAGGCTGTGGATGGAGGGGTTTTTCTGTATTTGCTTTATCCTTCATGAGGATGTGAGCTGGGGAGTTTGCATCCCTTTGAACTACCAGCGCCATGGGCAGGTTTGGGGAGGATGAGGAGCAGTGAGCCCAAGGAGCAAGGCAATGTACGGAGCGGGTGCTGCAGCCACAGGGACAACCTGACAGGAGACAGCATCTGCATCAACCCAGATATCTCTCTGAGGTTAGGATCATAGATCTAAGCCTGAAAAAAGACCTTACTAACAACCAGAACCAAGCCTTACTTACATAGTAGCCTTCTACATGTTGTTTAATTTTGCATCTGAGGTTTTCATATGCCTTATGAAGACTACAACCAAATGGAAAGAAAGTTTGCACTTTGTGTTGCCTGGCTGGACAAGAATGATGAAATTGCTAAATCAGGTCTGGCCTGACAGGAGAGATTTTCTGTTTTCTTAATGAGCTAATTATATTTTTTATTCCCAGCCATTTACATTATTACATGATTAGAGGATCAACACTCTCTGTAACACATGGCCAGCGTTGCACTGTGAGCTGGGAAAATGGCCATATTCCCATTGTCCATTTTAATTTGGGAAGCAGACAAATTACAGTTTGACAAGCTAAAGTCATATGCAAATGGTAATAAGCACCTCCGTACACAATGAAGATAAACAGAAGCCAGAAAACATCTTGCGGGTGCCTACCATATATTTCAGAGCAGCTTTTATTCTTAAAGACTTGTCCAGACCGGCCATTCATGTTAACAATAGCCAGTATTTATGTCATTTCTGCAGAAGATTTTTGGTAGCACAGGCTGCCTTCTGGAGACTCACGCGCATCCAGAAGAGGTTTGGTACATGCACTGGGGAGGGTGCAAAGCAGGACTGGTTCCCCGCAGGCACCCTGTATGAGGCCACCTTGATTCAGGAAAGCAGAGAAGAGGCTCTGCACTGATGGATACAAACCATGGGATACAAACCCACTTGCCCTTTGGGGCATTTGACCCTGACCTGTATTGCTTTTAAATAAAGATATAGCCTTGCTGCCCTCAAATCTAGGGGATCTGCAGCAGAAAATCCTGCCCAAATCTTCTCTGATTGACAGATTCAAAACAGCATCTTCTGAGGGGAGCATAGGCTCATGGTTGTAGCTTTTCTTCCATTAGCCTGATCAATGTTAACATCCCCTTTGTTGGGCTAGTAAGCCCTTGTGAGTCGGTCTGGGATATCCTTAGGGGATGACCAGGACCATTCAATGCAGCTGTCATTAAATGTACTCCAGGCTCAGCCCTCAGCGGGTCTGGTCTCCACTGAACTGGGGCAAATTAGGAGCAACCAAACCCACTGATGTTAACAGTGCTACCGCATAGGAAAACAGGACAAAACGATGTCAGAAAAAGCTCTCCTTAGTTTTTTGGGGGTTTTTTTGGTTTTGGGTTTTTTTTGTTTTTTTTTTTTTTTCTGGGGGGGGAAGCCCTTTCTCTTTGTTTTTTAAAAAGAACAAATTATATACATACTTAGCTGAGAAGAGAGTTAGGTAATTTTAGAGCAGATTCTCCCATTAAATGGACAGATGGTCCTTCTATTGCAGCAATAATTTTAATAGGATGAACACACACAAACTCTGCTCATTCCCTATGTAATTTCTGAGATCACTGTGAGTTGATGTTAAAGGTTGTAGCGAGCGGGTAACGGGTAGCCTTTCAGACACTGCAATAAATTGCCAAGGAGCCTGCAAATTTTTCTTGGCACAGCAGTCTCAATTATTAGAGGATTCAGCAACAGAAAACATCAGGGAATGGCAGGCTTTATTTTTGCAAGGAGGGTATTTATACTTTTTATAGTAGCTAATCCATCAGGTTCATTTCATTGTTCAGGCAGGAAAGCAGGCAGCAGACTATTTTACGAGAGCAAGTGGCAATCCCTTAGAACAGGGGACCCAGTTTTTGCAGATAAGCTGTTTAAGCGTGATAGGCAGATGAACAGCTTCCTAAAATCCGAAGGCAGTCCAATGATTCACCACCCACCCTGAATACTGTACATTGCACCCTGGATCCCTCCTATGCCACTAACAACTGTAAATTAACACTTGAGCATTAAAAGTAGATGGGGTTTTAATTAAGCACGGACTACCTGGTGCTCCTGATCTGACCGAGACCTCACCATCAGGGGTTACAGACCGATGTAGGGCAGACGTGGACACATGTAGGACTGCTGTCGCAGCGCTGGCTGACATCTCATCGTTCGAAATTTAATTGGGAGAGACTCTCAGTGCAGCACCCCTCACAGCACCGCCATGGCGGTGACAGTCCCTTCGTTGCTCTCATTTGCCCCCAGTTCCTGTAAAGGCAGTACAATAATCCCTGGTTTTTTTAGCCCACTTTTCCAGGTATGTTTCTGGACACTTACAAGATTATTACTTCTTTTCCAGGAGCTGATGTTTTATTCTCTGTCTGAAATGTTTTGAGAGTCTTTCTACATTTACTACTGAAGGCTCACCTCACCCCGGGAAGATCATGAAGCAAATCCTCCTGAAAGAAATTTCTGATCACGTGAAGGGTAAGAAGGTGACTGGGCAAATCATGCCTGATCAGCCTGACTGGTTTCTATGATGAGATGACCATCTCGGTGGAGAAGGGGATGCTGTTTACTTTAACTTTAGTACCTATCCACCATGATATCCATGCAGCCAAACTGGTGAGATATGGACTAGATCAGTGGATGGTGAGTGGAAAACTGGCCGGACATGAGGGCTCAAAGGATGTGACCAGTGGTGCAAAGTCCAACTAGTGACAACCCTCAGGGACCATCACTGGGGCCAACACATTAGTGTCTTTACTAGTTTTGTGGATGATTGGACAAGAGTGCACTCTCAGCAGTTTTGTGGACTATATGAAACTGAGAGAAGTGATCAATTTGTTGGAGGGCAGGCTGCTGTGCAGGGGGACCTGGACAGGCTGGAGAAATGGGCAGACGGGAATCTTATGGCATTCAGCACTGGGAAGTGCAAAGTCCTGCACCTGGGGAGGAACAACCCCATACACCAGTGCAGGCTGGGGGCTGACTGGCTGGGGAGCAGCTCTGCAAAAAAGGATCTGGGGGTCCTGGTGGACAACGAGTGGGATGTGAGCCAGCAGTGTGCTGGGCTGTATCAGCAGGTGTTGCCAGTAGGTCAAGGGAAGTGTGTCCTCCCCTCTGCTCAGCACTGGGGAGGCACATACAGAGTACTGGGTTCAGTTTCAGGCTTCCCAGTACAGGAAAGACACGGACTTGCTGGGGTGAGTGCAGCAAAGGGCCATCAGATGAGATGGTATAGAGAAGATGGTGCTAAACTCTTCTTAGCAGTGCAGTGGACAGGGCTACAGCAAGATGCAATGGACATAAGCTGGAACTGTAGAAATTATCATCAGATAGAAGGAAAAAAATTTTCATTGTGAGAGTGGTCAAACAGTGGAGCAGACTGTCGTAGCCCAGAGAGGTTGTTGAATCTTCATCCTGAGATATTCTGCAGCTCTGCTGAGCAACCTGCTCTCACTGGCTCAGCTTTAAGCAGGGGTCGCAGCAGGTGGCCTCCGGAGGCCCCTTCCATCCTATGTGGGTCTGTGATTCTGCGATAACGAACTGCTGAATAAATCTTGTTCAACACTGCTGCCAGTTTCCTCATCTTCTCATCTTCTCATCTTGAAAAGCCTTGGCAGCGGAAGAGGCCAAGGCAGCTGTCATCAGGAGAAGGAACAGCTCCCTCCAAGGGCCAGGCCTGCCAAATGACACTGGCACAAACTTCTGACAGTAGCCGAGGAAAAATAGGGGAGTTAGTAGACTAGAAAAATCACGAGCAAGTGTTCAGGCTCAGAAGTCATCGTAATGGAAACAGATACAAAAGCTGCAAACCTTTTCCAAGAAGTCTTCTGGTTTTCTTTCTAAGTAGCTTCTAAGGTTCTGGTGGATCCACCTTTTGCATTGTATCTTCATATGCTGCCATGCAGAAAGAGTGGCAGCAAGTAGATCGTCACTGCTCTACGTTCCTGTGCCACTTACAGGAGCTGAACTGTGGGCAAAGTAATCTGGAGGTGTGGAAGCATTTCTGCTTCTATTTACAGATCTGCTATAACACAGACGCTTAAAAATCTCCTGCTTGGCTGAAGATGTTTCTATCTTCACAACTAAAAGCAAACAGTTTACTATTACATCTTTTACTGACTTTCCCCAAGGCATGCCTGAAACATGTAACTGGCTTGTCCTTTGGGTGCAGAGAAGTCCTGGTACTGACCTGGCGTCCTTGCTTCCTTCCCTCTGTCTGCCCTGCGCTGCTCTGAGTCAACATCATAGTGATAAGGAAAATTACCTGAGCAGCAACAACCTTAAAAAGGAAAAGCATTTTAAAAATAGCTTTCCAAGCAGAGTTTCTTTTAAAGTGCTGGTTGGAAATGAGGTACAGTGGGGTGAATTGGAGATGAAAAGGTGACATCAGCCCAGGGAAGGGAAGATGCTCTGCCTCAGTAAAAGTGCCTGACTTTGTTTTCCACAAAATACATCAGCAGTGACCATAAAAGCATCTGAGGAGTGAGAGGGAGCATTGCAAAAGGAAATATGGGAGGTAGGAACTGAAATCCTATACATGCATAGAAAGCTGGGGTGAGGCAGCAGGTCATATTCATCTCAGTGCCCTGGAAGGGGCTCATAGTTGTTTCACCTCCAATTATGCAGCATGTTTTTGGGTGAGATGTCTCCTTCCTTCAGCCGCACTTGTTAAAAGCATTTAAGCACACGCTGAACTCTAAGTGTGTGAATAATGCTGTGTTCACTTAGCAAAGGCCCTAATGACTTAATCTCCTTAAGACTCCTATTAATTCTTAGGACACTTATTTCCTACTGTGAGAAGTGCCATGACAAGCAAGATTATAACACAGTGGACAAAACTCCCTGGCACAGAGTATAGGAGATGGAAAGATTCCTAAAGAAAGCCTCTGTCATACTACATTAATTACCTAGGCTTGCAATATTCAGGCTCAGTTTTGCTTTCATGTCATTGCCGCACAGCTTACAGGTAGGTGCCCACATACAAAAGATGTGGCAATAAATGTCATTACAGGAAACTCCGTGCAAAATTCTTTCATCTAATTGGAAACATGAAAGGAAAATGACGGGAGCATCAATTCAGCCAGAAAGATGTTCGGCACAGAAACGTGCTCAGAAGATTTGTCTTGATCATGGGGTTGAAAAGAAGAAGCTGTCGGGCTCCTCAAGTGCCTGGTACTTCTCTCTGTTCAAAATAAACTGCTGACTCTAATGACTGCCCTTTCAGAGATGGTCTATTTTAAGACAATGGAGTTATGCCAGAAGGAGCAATCACAGGAATGACAGCATGCAATACAGCAAGGGAAGCCAGGATGGATTTTTGATCTTCTGCAAAGGGATTCCTTTCATGCTCATGCTTTAGCACTGGATTTTGCATGAAGTCTGGATTTTACATGAAGTTACATGAACCATGGGGATGGAGAAGAAAGAGCTGGCAGCCAGAGGCACAACAGTTGTATTTGTTCTGCTGAGAGGGGAGTGCCTTGCAGCATGGTCCAGGGCAGATTTAGCCTTCCTGTGCAGCAACATGTGCTTGATTTGTCTGTTTACTATTGAGTATCTGCTTAAGTGCTTTACTGAAGTGTATTCTTAAATGTAAAGCAATATCCTGCCTCTGGGGAGCCCATGGTGAAATGCTGGGTGTTTCAGTGATGGGGTATTGCATCCTGCTGTCTGATGCTCATTAGTGAACCATCTCTGACTCACTGCAAGATCCTGCAAATCATTACAAATTTGTCCCAGTCTAAGTCCAAAGTGCCTGTGTGGCTTGCCTGGAGTACAAAGGAGCCCTGAAATTCCTTCCTTTAGTGCATTTCTAGTGGAGGTGGGTTCTTCCACACCCTCACAGAGCATTTCTGGGTCAGTTAGTAAGCATTTGCCAGTTTTGCCTGGTTTCCCTCAGTCATTCTTCATTGCTTGGGGCATGTCCTACACTTCAGTACAACTGCTTTCTGTCATTGTAGTGTTCATTAGGATTTATTTTTGTTCTTGCGTGCACTGGCACAGCTATTGATGAAATGGAGTAAGTAATGTGTAAGCCTAAACAATAATAAATGCGATCTATCTCTCGACATGTACAACAATGTAACTAGATCAGCAATATTTCTTTGTGCATAGGATTCACTTTTTCAAAGAGAATTTGATCAAGTTGAAAAGACAAATGATAGTTAGACCTGCATAACATTGTAGGAATCGGTAGACAGTTACTGTGGGTCTTGCTTTGCTGCCTTTTTTATGGCTCCTTCCCAAACTAGATCTTCTTCCTACAACATTGGGACTCCAGGAGTAAAGTGCAGGTTAGCTCATTTCTGCAATGTGTGAAGGAATGAGGATTGCAGATTTGTCAGCACTCGTGGTGATATATAATGCATAATAAATACAAATATATAATAAGATCTGGACTTTGAGAAGAGGCGCTGCCTTTTCAGTGGTCCCATAGCCACTAAAGCTCCTCAGAGTTACTTCGATCAGTTAAACCTCCATCAGCTCACAAGAGCCATGATTACAAGGGGGCTCATCCTACCTTTGCAGGGTCTTTCGCCCTATTGAACACTCACCCTGCACAGTTATAGCAAGCTGCTAGAAGTTAAGGTACGACGCCTATGTGTTCTAGGGAAATAAGAAATATGTTATTTATAGTATAGTATTTATAGTATACATAATATTACATGGTACAGTATATATTTATCCTGTTTAAACAAACAATAACTGCAATTATATCCTGCTTCAGTAAATAGAAAATAAATGTAGGAAGCATTTGCATGAAAAGGAGAATTGCAGACAATACCTAAAATCTCTTATCTCCCTTTCAAGAAAGTTATGAGGGAAAAAAGCAACACATTTCAAAGGAGGGACTAAGAACATGGAAATTTTCCCTTGATTTCTAAACAGACAAATGCCCTTTGAACAAGGCATATTTCGTTTCTGTATCAATGCTTAAGTTTTTAAGCTTGCCTGGTCTTTTTTAACAAACTGGTACAAAACCTGACACTTTCTGAAAGACACGGAGAAAACTGGGATTTCAGCTTTAAAAATGCTGTCAGCTCAACATCAGTGTGCAGTGTGTAGGATTAAGAATAAATGGGCAAGCCTCCAGCTTGGCCTGAGTGGAACCATGGCAGTTCCCATCCACTGAGGGTCTTGGACCCTTCAGGCTTATGGGGTGGTGCCTTCTGGCAATTATGCCTGTGGCCTCAGCTGATTGCTCTGCCACCTTGATTGCCTAATTTTCTATTCTGGACCCTTTGCTTGCTGGTATACTCCCTAGCTTTCTTGCTGTTTTCCTATTTTTGAAGTTGTCCTTTCACCTTGATTATTCTGCCTGAGCAGCATTCTTGGTTTTTCAATCTTGCCTTTGTAAGAACAATATTTTCAAGAAAGGTGCATGTAGCTGCCGTACCTGGGTGGCAGGTGGATCCTGCCTGAGGCTGCTGCCCTGCGTACCAGCTGCCCCTCGCCAGTCAGAAATGCGGAAAGCCACAGACAGACAAAGAGATGGGAGCCTCTGCCCCAAACATGGGTCATTTGGATAGCCAAAGGAGGGTGCCTGGATCTGTTTCAGGACCAGATGCGGCAGCAGCGTGAAGGGGGGATGCCCCCCGCCCCGTCACGCACCGAGACAGCACTGAACTGCCCTGGGAAGGGTCAGTGCTGCCTTCGTCTACTTCTCCGCCTCCCCAGTAACCCACCCACTCCAATCCAGCGGCTCTCTTGGTACATCTAATAAAAGAGCAGGTAATCGGAGCTGTCAGGTATGCAGCGATGCAGGGCCTCTGTGTCTATTCTTCATAATTAGAAAGCATTGTAGCAAATAAATGCCTCCTCAGGTCCTCCTTCCAAGGGAGACACCCCCAGAGTCCAAAATGCTGACTGACTCCACAGACTGACTTAGAGCATCATCTTGCTATAAGAGATGATTACGTGGGTGACATGTCTCTATCTCATACGTACACACAGATCTGCTTTTATCTTATGTGTTTATATTAGTTTTTCTCTGCTTAGTCTGGCTTTACAGTCCCTTCTAAAATGTCATTTTACTTGAAGAAACCTATGAAGAAAGTCTGTGTGATAAGTTCTGTAATATTCTTCAGAGGGCTTCAATGCAGCATGATGTTTTTCATTAAACAGTAGACTTAGCCAACAGCTGTGTTTCATTTACATACGGAGCCTGAATTTAACAGTGATCTTTATGTGAGGAAACCTTTTCTGGCTATTAGTTTTCAGCAGTTCTAATATCTGCAGTTGCTATTTGTGTTGCAGTTGGCTTTCCAGAAATGTTTGCATGTGGAAGCTTTGTCTGGATGAAAGGAGGACTGGACCACTTGTCTGAGCCGTTGCCCTTGCTACTGATGTGCTGGCATGTCTAGAAACCTCATGGTCCTGGGCCAAATCACTGCTGCCTGTGGACAGATGCAGGAGGAGATGGATCTACTTGGCAGGTGCAGTCCAGAGACAGTAGATCCACAGCCTGCATATTTTGGACTCACCATGGGTGGTCTTCAGAGGGCACAGCCTTGTACTTCCATTTGGGATTTCCCAGAAATTCTTCTTAACTGTCACATTTGGCAACATAATCCTGAACAAGAGTAGGAATGACACCATTACTGGAAAAATTGGCTTAAGCTGGTAGGCAGGCAATTTCACCGGCCTTGACCTTTTCTAATGAGCATGGCAAAACTTTCATTCCATTTCCATTTCATCAGCCCTTTCTGGCTGTTTTTGTTTGTTTGCTTTTGTAGATTGGGAACTAGTTGGGGCAATGTGTGTGCTGTGTTTGCTCCCTGACTGTCAAGACACAAATCACTGTGAGTCAAACAGCGTCTTCAATTGCATTCACGCTTTGCTGTGGGCCTCAGCAGCTTTGCTGGGGTGGAAAAGGAGGCAGGATTTACTCCAGAGACTACAGACCTATGTGAATGCTTAAATATTTCATAAGCATGTGACTTTTGTCCAGTAATGGATGCCTTGGGCACCCAAGGTTAGAGAAGAGATGAAAGACTCCAGTAGTATATACAAGGTGCCACTGACCCAGGCTGACACTGAGTGTTAGGCATCTAAACCCCTCCATGGCTTCGGACCTATGCGACCTACACCCACTTTCTCAAGGAAGGGTGGGCCAAGTGCCAGTGTTTTTAGGGCAAGTTAATGTCAAGTACAATTTTCTAAAGTGCTCAATCAAGCAAGGCGGATGAGTCCCATCAAATTACAATGAAACTGTGGACAGTAATGCAGGGACTTTCATAAAGAAAATGTCTGCACAACATGAAACTCAACAGGAGCTACTCCAGAGAGATGAACTTACTGTAACTGCTCCTGGAGGGGCTGCTGTACCTTGCAGCAACCAGCACGTTTCCTCTTCTACTTGCCGCCTTCTGCACTTGACAGACAGGCAGCTGGGGAAAATAACTCTCATCCAAGAGCAGGGTCATTAGTTCCCTCTGGATCTGTGAGAGCCAAATTCCTTAGACCCAAGCCTCTTTCTGCTCTAAATGACAGGGAGCCCAGGTTACAGTGGCAGTTCAAGGAAGGAATATCTCACATACCATATGGGGAAACACAGATAGCTTTCTGTGCTGTGGTGAGCCTCCTCTGTGCCTGGTAATTCTCCAGCTCAGTTCTAGCTCTGAATTTACTTCCTTGCTTTTTTCATAAAATGAGGGTTATTTCAGCCTCAGCATGGAAGTCATGCCCATCCATGCTGTATAACTTCAGAAAGCTTGCCTATTCTTTTCCTGGTTTTCACAGCTGGTTTAGTAAAGATACTGTATCTCCCTAGAAACTCCGTTTTTCTTATACACTGGTATGTAGGCATTTCCATTATCAGTTTTATCTTTTTCTTTCAAATCTTATTTTACTACAGGCTGAGATCCTTTAGGTCAGTTTTACACTGACCGCTCTGGAGGTGCAACAGAACTGGAGCAGCAAGCAGAAATGAAGGGTGCCTGCAGCCAGTCCCCACTGGGGACTCCCCAGGGCAGTCCCCATTGAAATGACACAGGGGACAGACCCTTCCTGTCACCAGCGCCGCTGTCAGCACTGCTGGCCCTACGCAGCGCATAAGGGAGTCCCCACTGACAACAACAGAGAGTGCAGGGTAAAGTGTGGAAGATAATTTCTACACATTTCTCCTTGCCTTTGTTTACGTGCACCTGCCTGGTGTAGCATCCTGGAGCGAAATCCCACAGCATCGTCTCTGCCTATTACTGCTGCCATTACAGTAGCCGCCCGCTTGGCCAGTCCCTCTCTACCTCCACTGGCAAGCGGGGTGCGTGGAGGAAGGGAGCTAACCCTGGAGGTGGTTGTCCCAGTGGCAGGATGCCGTGTTTACAGCCCCCTGAGGGCTCACATGTTCAGGAGAGAGGGATGTGGCTGCCTTTCAGTGTGTCCCAGCCATTTGCAGTCAGTGCATCAGCCTCTGAAAGGGCATAACTTGGAGCAGCGCTCATTCAGTTGTGCTGTGATGAGGAGGCGGTGAGAAGTAGAGGAAAAATAGTGGCTACTCAGTCTTGAAAGATGGCCTCAGCTGTGATCAAGTGGTCCCAGAAGCCAGCCAGGTGGGAAGCACTCGCAAGGCCTGGAAAAGGGTGCACAGAGAGCTGCCCATGCCCGAGCGATGGCGTGACAAGGTGCCACAGGGGCTGCGGGAATAGGCAGGTTTCCACCCCCATGGGAAGAAGATCCCTCCACATTGAACACAGGATGTTACTAATGGCTGGACCACAGATGCACACTTGTCATGGAGAGAACAGTGTGAACTAATTAAAACATGGATGGAGAGTAAATGATACAAGTTCATAACCAATGGGAAAGTGAGGGATATGTATTACAGTACACACGTGAAGGAAGCCTTACAGTCACTGGGCTCGAGCTTTAATATACCTTGGTCCTGCTGTATCAGTAACCCTTTGGCACCTACCACACAGATGAATGAAAGCTGCTCCTGGCCTCTTTCACCAGCTCATTCTTGGTCTGATACCCTGACTTCACCTTCCAGAGTACTGTCAGCTTCAACTAGTTGAGAGTCATGTTTTAATATTATGGTAGCTGAATCCACAAACAAGTCTTTTGCCTTTGATGGGACTTGAGACAGCATGGGATGCTTCACACAAGCTCCCTGGGTACCCGCAGGGAGGTCTCTGCAATCCCTTATGGCTAATCTCTCTCCCACAGTGAGAGCCTCACCCTGACCAGTGCACCCTGAAGCTGATGGGAAGAAGAATACTGTCCATGAACCACCTTTCTGGAGTGGACAAGTAAGGACTGATCACCCTTCAGCAAGGAAGTAGCAGGAACATTGCAACATACACAGAGCAAATGGACTAATTTTATTGTTCCCAACACAAACATTCCTTTGAAAGTGCTTCTGCACATTCACAGCATGGCAAAGCTGCAGGTGAAGTGAGGGCTAAATAAAATCCATGACTTTTCTCACACGGCCATGAGAAAAGGCATGGTTATACTGAAAAAAGCAACACCATCAGCCACTGCGGAACTGAAAGGCTGATTTACACTCTCTCTTACACTTACGTGGCCTCAGAAACAGCACTGGAGCCACATAAGCAGTGTTTGGCCACTCTCCACTATTTATTAGTTGTGGACATAATTAGTATGATAATTATTATTCTTTGACAGTTTATCAAGAGACTAATGGTAAGAAAAGCATCAACAGAAGTCAAGGTGTATTTGAAAGGAAAAGGTTGTGTTACAGGCTTCTATAACGACAGGTTAGTGGAAAAATTGCCTCTGTCTATGGAGACTTTGCGTTTACCAGGTGTTCTATATTTGAGACTCCTGCAGTTAGCTTTTGAAGAGGTAAATTAGAGATGATAAGTTTCAGAGTTAATAATTATTGTTACATATTTGAAACACCACCTGGTATTTGCAGCATAATTAATGATGTTATGACTCTTGCACAGTGGTTTTAAATAGTCTTCAGCAATGTCTATCATTTGAATTGGTTAGGAAAGATAATCTTATCTGCCCCCGTAAAACAACTGCTTTGGCTGTGCTTTTCATCATCCATTCATAAACTCTCTGTGTTTCTATCTTTGCAAGACATCCGCCAGGGTGAAGCTGAAAAAACGCTTCCAGAAATGGGAATTTGAAACTTTTCAACAGATCTAAGATGAACTCATTTTACTATCCATTGAGGCAAACAAATCTCCTATGAATATCTCTTATCCAAAGTGTGTAATTCACAGTAATATGACTCATGTTGTGTCCAACAGCAACTCAATATTTCCATGAGGCTGCTTTATTCATAGTAAATAGGTAACTATGCAAATTGATGAACACTTATGTGTAATCAAGAGAGAAAAAGAGTGGGGAAACCAAAGTTTTATTTTCTCATTTGCATGCTTAGGATATGCTTATATGTGATGATTTTTAACAGCTGTCTGCATCACCTTAAGTGTGCACACAAGCCAGGTCTAAAATCTTCTGCAAATCCCACCTCGGGGAATTTTTGGGAAAAGAAATTAAAGTCACTGTAATGCTAAAAGCTCTGTTAACCTGATCCAGAAAGAGACCTTAGAAGGAAGACACTTTTCTTGAATGCATTTATATTTCATGCTCATTGTTCTCCAGTATATATGGGAAGGGAAAATTATGTGGCTCGTGAGCTTAGCATCTGCTGCAGCACTGCCGAGCAAAATGCAGAGGCTGAGGAGATCAGTGCATGAGGGTAGGTTTCATCGCGTGCTTCTGCTGGCCCTCCTAGCTCAGAGGCCTGGGGGGGGGTCGTCAGTGAATATATTTACTTTTGTATTCATGAGTTGTTTCACATTCAATGGGAGCTCTGAACATGTGCTGTATCCATAGAGCTCCACTGACGTCAATGGGGTGAATGTACAGAAATCAGCCACACTAACATAATCCCTTTTGTACTGCTGTCATTAGTCGAGAAGAAAAAGCTTGAGCAACCAGACCATAAGCTGTCAAGTATCATTACTGCAGCTAAAAACTAAGCAAGTAAATTTTGCAGCATCCAAAAAGTCACCTGCTGAGCAACACAGAAGCACAAGGTCACAGCAGCCACCTCTCGGCTGCTCTGAGTTGTGTGTGCGGTGAGTAGGTATGGCACGCTTACCCCATGAGTTTGTGCTGGTGGGTGCTCAAGTCAGGTCTCTGTGTACCTCTCGGGATGAATAACTAGACATGCTTACCCATGAGAATGAACCTGAAAGGGATTCAAGGGGAGCAGAGCTTACCAATAATCCTGAGACAGGGCTGAGACCTAGTGGTGGGATCCTACAAGCCAGAGGGATGCACAGATATGCCTCATCTTCTACCTGGAGCTGACTATAACCTTTTCCTTAAGCTTTAACCCCTGTACCTTCAGGCAAACACAAGTACGAAGACAGTGTATGACAGCACACCTGGGATGGGCCACCTCACTCCAGCTAGGGTTTTTTCCCATAGAAATTGTGTCTCTGGAGCTCTGTGTCTTATCCCACATCTCAGTGAGCTCCATATTTGCAGCAGCTCAGTGAAAGCAGTGTTGTCATAGGTGTTTCATTGGAAATTACTCACTCCGTTCACACTCAAGCGCACTTATCAGATTTTTTGGAAGCTCTCCCGTCCAGACATGCAAGTCTGAGCTAGTTTTCTAGACTCTTTGCAGTCGATGGGGAGAAACGGGCACACATAGGGCTGACTCATTGCTCTACTGGGTATATTGACTGGGATGAGCCAATCTCTGTTTCTCACTGCTGACATTTGAGTCAGCAAATGCAAGAATTTCAGTTGCAGGCATGCACCTTGGTCAGATGATCCCTAGCCTTTGGACTTGCTTAGGTCTCTTTCCTAAGGCTGTGTTTAACCTGTCTGCAGCCCCGGGCTATTTCAATGTTCATTTACACAGTAGGAGAAAATGAGAAGGTAAGTCACAGGGTAAATTCTATAGTTTTCTACCTGAAATTCTCCTCATTATCAGGATCTGCTCCTTGGCCAGAAAAATTGTTCACCAAGTCCTTTCCACTTGCACAATTCAATGCACACTCTCACTCCAGAGTTCTTGCAGCAGGTCCTCTTCATTAATAATACATATACAGCCTCAGCATCATTAGGAGTGGCATCTAGCTAGAGGTCATCCCAAATTCTTACTTTCATGAAACAGCTGTCCTTGATGGAAGCTCATTCTGCCTATCTGTGTACCTCTGGTATTCATTTTTTAATGGCTTCACATATTTTTTCATTAAGTAATACAGACCACAAGGGTTAGTCTTGGGCCCTAGATTCCATATCTTCTTGTATATGTATTTCAATAGATAAGCATTATTTATATATATACACATATAGCGTATACACTATATACACACACATACACACACAATATACACATATACATATATTACAATTTCAGTGTGTGTGTATAAATAGAAGGGACCAGCTGCATCAGCTGAATGTTCACAAGTCCATGGGGCCTGATGGGATTCAGCCCAGGGTACTGAAGGAGCTAGCGGATGTTATAGCAGGACCCCCTCTTGATCATCTACCAAAGGTCTTGGGAGCCTGGGGAGGTCCCCGCTGCCTGGAAGCTAGCCAATGTTATTCCAGTTTACAAGGGCGTGAGGGAAGACCCGGGAAACTACAGACTCGTTAGTCTAACCTCAGTTCCTGGAAAAATTATGGAGAAGATCATACTGGGTGCTATTAAAGGCATTTAAAGAACAATGCAATCATGAGGCACAGTTAACATGGGTTCACAAAGGGACAGTCCTGTTTAACTAATTTGATATCCTTCTATGATAAGGTCACCCACTCAGCGGATTAAGGGAAGGTGGTGGATGTAGTTTTTCTGGATTTTAGTAAGGCTTTTGGTACTGTCCCTCACAGCATCATTCGAGACAAGTTGTCCAGCTGTGAGATGAGCAGATATGCAGTGCACTGGGTGAAGAACTGACTGAAGGGCAGAGCTCAAAGGGTTGTAGTGAATGGGGCTACATCTGGCTGGTGACCAGTCACCGGTGGTGTTCCTCAGGGTTCAATTCTAGGGCAAGTTCTGTTCAATATGTTTATCAATGATCTGGATGCAGGAGTTGAATGCACCATTAGCAAGTTTGCTGATGATACCAAACTGGGAGGTGCTGTTGACTCTCTTGAGGGACAATAGATGGCTCAAAGCTGCATCAGGGGAGGCTCAAACTTGACATTAGAAAACATTTATTTACTGAGAGGGTGGTCAAACACTGGAACAGGCTTCCGAGAGAGGTGGTTGATGCCCCATGCCTGTCAGTGTTTAAGAGGCATTTGGATAATGCCCTTAATAATATGCTTCAACTTTTGATCAGCCCTGAAGTGGCCAGGCAGTTGGATTAGATGATCTTTGTAGGTCCCTTCCACTGAACTATTCTATTCTATTCTATTCTATTCTATTCTATTCTATTCTATTCTATTCTATTCTATTCCATTCCATTCCATTCCATTCCATTCCATTCCATTCTATTCATTAGTAATGTTTTGGAGGGATTATAATGTTTGGAAAAGCTCTAGTCTACAGAGCATGACCTTGGCAACAAACATACACAAATTTGGCAAGAGGCCTGACTATGCTTTGTTTTATTTAACTGTTTTCACAGACAGTTAAGTTTTCAGGAACAGAGCATTTAGCCATGCAGCTGCCTCCTCGCTGTCCACTGGAGTGTAAAGCTTGGTGAAGAAAGAGTAACTGTGCTTCCTCTGCAGGAACCTCTGCTGAGCAACTGCTCTGATGTCTTTCTTTGTCCTTTCACATCTGTATTGTTGAGGAGGCTTATTCCTTATTTTTATAAATTACTGGTGTGATTCTCTGCTCTCAATGTTGGGCTCTCAAGACAAGCCAAGTGAAATACCATCAAGCCCATCACCACTTGCAGTGATGAGGCCATTTGCTTGTGGAGGGTTTGAAGGGCACCCTGGTTGCATGCTTTCTTGGCAGCTGCTCCTGTGACACGGGGGGATACCCTGGGGTGCTGGAGGCAACTCACGTCATCCCCCTCTCTATAGGGAATATACCTTATGGCTCCAAAGGGAGGCCTTAAGTCTTAAGGACCATTAACCTCTTCACACCCTCTCCAGCTTCTCACCCTCTCACATGCGTGCACATGCCAGCCTTTATATCCAGCCCCACCAGTTACCTGAGGATGCAGTTATGCCAGTTCTGTCCACCTTTACTTAATTGCTGTAGAGAAGAGGTGAAGATGCGAATAAGAGCACAAAATTCCCCCAAAATCTTACCTGGCTGTCCAAAAGAGCAAAGAGGCAAAAGAAACTCAGTTTCAGATGGATTTCTCTAAACTCTGGCCCCCAGGACAAGGACAGTTCAAGCTAACCTGCTAGAAAAGGAGCTTGCTGCACTATCCTAAATGGGAAGCAATTTTCATCAATAAAAGAGTAAACCAAATGGGGTGCAGCTGAAGGAATTTAATTTTGTGGCTGTGCCATCATCAAACTTCTTCCAGTGGATGGATAACTTTTATGTTATAACTGTAAACTCTAATGAGGGCCTCCCGCATACTATGTCTACCTTTGAGGCTGCCTTTCTTATTTCTCAGCATGATTTTTGTTTCTCCTGTCCCCACACCCGTTTCCAGGCTGGCATCGCATTGATGTTTCCATGGGATGCAGCACACCCTTTTTCCTTTCCTCTTCTTTATTTTCCATATTTTATTTTGACCACTTGCCTCTTAATTTTTCTGTTCCCAACTTACAAGTTGGAACAACTTCTCTCACCCTTACACGCATTTTCTCCTCACAAACTGTTTAAATCAGGAATAAGTCCATGGGATTCCTTGGTGTTGCTGCTGTGTAAGTCTGTTATAGCTGGGAAAAAGGTAAATTCTATGAATTAGTCTTGGATATTCTTCAAGAAATATAAAAAAAATTACAATTTCATATCCTAGCAGGCAACATATTCTGGTTTTGTTCTAGTGTTTCACCTTAGATTCGTAAGTTGAATACAACATACACAAAAATCTATCCAGACTGCAAGAGGTGCTGGAAAAGGAGGGAAAAGTTATTACAAAAAATCATTTCTACAGACAGCCTGTTATGGGACTGTGTTTCACGCTTCTCTCCTGTGGGCAGCCAAAAAAAGCTGCAGAAAAACTGTAGTATGAAGGTGTTGCTCTGTAGTGAAAATTTTGCTGTCCTTTGTTTAGAGGAATTAAAGGCAGATATTTGAAGTGATGCTTCCCTGATCTGCAGACACCAACATGCCGCTTAACTCCTCCTGCACTGACTCCCCCGTGCACCCCTCGCAGCCAGCCTTGCCCTGGCCGCAGGGGCCGTGTCCCTGGTAGAGGGGCTGGTGCAGGCAGCCAGGCAAAGGCAGCAGGAGGAGGAGGAGGCGTTAAGGGTGACAGTAAAGCAGGTAGTAGTGTGTTTACAGCAAGGCAAAAGTAAAGGGAGACAGTAAAATTAAACATGGGAATGGGATGGGGAAGTCTGGTGGAGCGCTCTCATCCTCTGCTTGCCAAGCGCTACAAGCTTAAATGTTAGCTGTCATAAAACGCAACATAAAACTGAGCCTCTCGGTTTGCTCCTATGGGCTATTGCTAAAGAGCAATACAACCATTTAAATATGGATCTGATGCACGTGCTCAAGCAGTGAGAAATCAGATGTATGGTTTCATGAGCTGCGATGTGAAATGTAGGGAGTGTCAGTCTGCAGACCTGGGGGCACAAGCAGTCTAACAGCTACATTGGGAAGTAGCTTTTGTGCTCACCCCTCCATGCTGCTATTGCACTGCTGCACTATTATGGGCACCAACTTCTGCCCCATCTGGGCCTCCCATGTTAGGAGCAGCCCAAACACCTCCTGGATGAGGGGACACACGATGCTGTGCAGGGAAGGGGAGGAAACGGGCAAGTTAAGGCCAAGGGCAGCTTTTGCAAAGACAGGGTATCACACAGCCCCTTTCCCCCCTGCCATGGCCGGACTCCCTGGGACATTTGCAGAACACCCACACATCCCTGGTTGGGCTCCCAAGGAGCACAGGGGACATGGGGACAGGCGGCTGCCCCATGGGTGCTGCAGCAGCCTGTGCTTCTCCTGGGTGAGCAACCGGCACCCCTTCGGCAGAGCTGCCAGGGCAGGCACAGCGAGCGGGCACAGCTCTGAAAGGTTGCCCTTGCAGAGCTCTGGAGCTTTGGTCTGAGTAAAAAGATGCTCCCAGGACTCTTGTGACTTGAATTATGTGGAAAAAGGAAATTTCACTGGCACATCATAAGGATAATTTGGAAAGTGCTGCATGAAACAGCCTCTGTGCAGCTTGGCCAAATAGCCTGTCACTAGTAGCGAGTGCAAGAGCAGCTGGGGTGAGGCAGTGGAGGTGAAGTGCAGTATTTCACTTCAACACTGCATCAAGCTGAGCTCCCACGTACAGGCTTGGGGCTACCCAGTGCTGTGTTTAGATAAAAGCTGCTTCAAAGGTGCTGGGGAGGAGAGGAGCTGCCAGGGAGCCATTCCGTCTGCACCGGCTCTGGCAGATTAGTCTGGATAATGACCACTCCTTGCTCTCTACCCCTGCTGAGCCCTGCTTAGCTCCCACGCCCTTTCCTCTCTGCCAAATATACCCTTTGCCTTCAGCTGTAGCCAGAAGAGACCTCAGCCCAATGTCCAAATTCAGGTGGCAAATGCTCTTTTGCACAGTTTGTGCTGGTGAGGGAGTTATTTTCCCAGTGGAGTTTGTAGCGTTTAGAGGAACCACATAAGCTCTCCTGGCAAACTGCCATAAAGAAGATTGCTGTGTCTCTCCAAGGCCATCTCCTGGCACAGCTCTGTCAGCTGCACATGCAATTTCTTTAACCCTCAGGCTGATATAATTATGCACACAATACTCCTTAAACATGAACTAAGGGAGCGTATATTCGAAGTGTCCCTGTGCCGCCTCACTCGGACAGTGTCTGTCACAAACTCTTACCTGTTAGTCACTTGGCAAAAAGAGCTGGAAAAGCCAAATTTGTGCAGGAAACAACTCTGCAAATGAAACCTGAGCAGGAGCAGATAGAGAGCCAGGATCACAAGAAATAAGCTATTCTGTGGCTAATTCGGTGGCTGCTAAACTGTATGGATCAGAGGAGGCAGAAATGCAACTGCAGCAGTGAGGGGAACAACGCAAAAGGTGTCTGGGGATGTGTGCTTGTTTAAGATTAGTCCGTGGATTATGGGACTTTGTGTCTAAAACCAACAAGGATTGACTGGCTCACCAGAGAGCAAAGATCTGACAAGTGTAGCAAATTCAGGATTTTAAAACAGGACATAACTTAGTTTGCAGGTTTTCTAATTCTTGTATCATATCAGAGCAAGTTTTAACTCTTTGCGGTCATGCTGCTAATTCAAAGAACACTCTCTCTTTATCTACATCAAGGGCTTTCACGGGATAAATTATTTTCACAAGTCTGCTAAATGTCCTGTGCACACAAGGGCTTTTGGACATTTGTTCCCTCTTCTAGCCACTGACCTCTAAATATGCCACCTAAATTTCTGATCCTCTCGTATCCCTACAGTTTTACCTGTTCTGTATTTCCCCTCCTTCACAACCATGCAAAACTGTTCCAGAGAGTTCCACAATTCAGTTAAATACTGCATAAAAAAGCACTTCCATTTGTTTGCTTAAAACCTACTGCCCAGTAATCTTATTAGATGTCCACAGTCCCTGCATTGTGAGAAAAATCCATTGTTTTTCCCTATTAATTTTCACTGGAGCACCACTTCTTGTGTATGCCTCTAGCAGAGTCCCATGTCTAATATTTTTTTTCCATGCTGAAGAATCTAAAACTACATTTTTCTGCTCTCAAAAGAAGCTGCTCTATACCTCTTATCTCTGTAGTTTTCAGATTTATTGTATTTTTAAGCTGGGATGACCGCCACTGCAAGCAATATTGAAGATGCATTTATATGCTTTTACATGGTGGCATAATGATGTTTCCCATTTTGCTCTCTCTTCTTGAGATGCAGAAAGGGGTTTGCATGCCTGAACACTTGTCTACTCTTTCTAGCTACACTACCTAGACTAATAAAAGGTATAAAATCCAAATATACAAACGTTTTGTGCTCTACTGCAGCAGTCACACTCCTGACCACATGCTTAATAGTCTACTTGCCTTTCTGAGTGTCTCTGAGCACTGAGTGATATTTTCAGGCAACTAGTCACATTGACATCAAGAGCTCTTCCCTGGCTCATAAGGGATAAATCAGAAGCTGTGGATGGGTATGCATGGCCAAGATCACTTTCTCCTTGTGCTTGACTATGCTTTTATTTGCACTCAATTTCACCTGCAAGCTTACTGCTCACTTATTTAGTGTTCTGGTGACAATTTTTGCAGTCAGCTTTAGATTTGACTATCGTGATTTATTTTGTATTATCTTCAGGCTGTGTAGCACACATTGCTACTTACCTCTTTTCCATCAGTACATTGAACGGAGTGTGTCACACATACAAAATGGCCTATGTACGTACATATAGGATGCATTGAATGGTCCCAGTAAAGAACCTCATGCACCCTGCCAGCAATCTGATTAATGCCTAATCTTTAGCTTCTTGCTATCAATCATGTATTAGCCTGTCCTGGTTTCAGCTGAGATAGAATTAATTTTCTTTATAGTGGCTGGTATGGGGCTATGTTTTGGATGTGTGCTGAAAACAGTGTTGATAATACAGAGATGTTTTAGTTGTTGCTGCACTAGTCAAGGACTTTTCAGCTTCCCGTGCTCTGCCAGGTGTAGGAGAAGCTGGGAGGGGACACAGCCAGGACAGCTGACCCAAACTGACCAAAGGGCTATTCCATACCATATGACGTCATGCTCAGTATATAAAGCTGGGGAAGAAGAAGGAAGGGGGGATGTTTGGAGTGATGCCGTTTGTCTTCCCAAGTAACCGTTGCACGTGATGGAGCCCTGCTTTCCTGGAGATGGCTGAACACCTGCCTGCCCATGGGAAGTAGTGAATGAATTCTTTGTTTTGCTTTGCTTGCATGCACGGCTTTTGCTTTACCTATTAAACTGTCTTTATCTCAACCCACGAGTTTTCTCACTTTTACTCTTCCGATTCTCTCCCCCATCCCACCGGGGGGGAGTGAGCGAGTGCCTGTGTGGGGCTTAGTTGCTGGCTGGGGTTAAACCACGACATAGCCTGAGAAAGAACTTCCCTTCTATGGGAAGCCCAATGGCAGCCCAATTTCTTTAAGAGCTATTGGTGTGAACTTTTGTGTTAAATATCAACTGGATCACCTTTTCACAATGTACTTGTCTCCTGCAAAAGTGTTCGAATAACAGCTCGAGAAACCAGTGTTCAACTGGATGTGCATGAGAGAGGCAAGGGAAGGGTATATGCTCAATGTGACGGCTAGCAAAACCGAGAATGGTGGTTGATAAAATGGCAAAAATACTAGAGTTACTCTGAGCAGAGAAGACCAATTAAATAATGCAAGAATATATTAAATATATTTTATTAGAGAAAACACTGAGACTGCCATCTTTGGTTTGTGCAAATTCTGTGATTCATGGGGAGGAGAATACAGAAGAGAAGAAATGAAAAGGATTAGCAAGAAAACAGAGAGTCCTAAAGAGTTAACAAGAAAGCTAAGATAGTTGAAGGATGCATAAATATTTGGAGACCAATATCTGAGGGCCAAGTTCTGCTGTTCTCATAGGTACTCATGCAAAGTAACTTTGACTCACTGTGCAATCTGGTTGGACAACTCAGATAACTTGAATGTGGGACTGACATGAGCTGATGAGCTGCAAACCCATGGCTATGTAAGGGTATATTTCTGCATGGGTACCCACAAAGGATTCAGTCCTTCCAGCACGTGTGGAGCTTCCTGCAGATGACAATTGCGTGTACACCCAAACGTGTTGCTGGTACTTACACATTTGAAATTTGAGCTCTGAAAATATCCCCTACAATCTCTTCCTACGAAACAGAAGGGTTGCATGGGAGTGGCTTCCACAGCCAGAGGAGCAGTTACCTCCTCCATACTAGATACAGGAAATGAGGCAGATTTATGCAGCTGCCACCACATCAGAGCCTTATATATTGCTGGTTGCAAGGCATTTGCACGGTGGGCAATGGCAGGTTGGCTAAAGTGACGGGAAGCTTCAACACAGCCAGACTAATGATAGGTAGTAAAAATTCAGACAGCTGAAGACCATTATTGAATCTTAGGTAGGCTTTGAGAGATTAAATGAGTTCAATGGCTGTTCTACCATTTGGAAAGCCATAACACATTGCTGGATGCATTGGAAGTAACATTTCAGAGTCTAAAAATAGGCTGCATATACTACTCCTTCTGCTTCCCCTGGAGTGCTGAGAACATTCAGTACTTATTAAAGAAAGCATTAAAAATAAGTTGAGGTTTGCATATTCCTTTCTATGATTTCCCTTTTGAAAAATACCAGAATAACCATTTATAGGTGTTTTCTTGTGAGGAGTCAGACAACAGCAGAAAATGAAAAGGAGGGGATATACCCCTCACTCGGCCACACGACTTACTTCTGCGGTGGGGTCTGGCGGTTCCTTTTCTGCACCTGGCCATGAAACCTCATTCTCAGCCTGACTGTTTCTCAGCAGCTTTCCTACTACAAACCTAGGAACTGGCAAGCCCTTGAGGCCATGACTTGGGGAAGAGAAACAGGAGAAATCCCATGTTCCAAACAAAAGGCCAAAAGGACAATTATTGGGTGATATTTCTATAAGTCACAAGAAAGTAAGTCCCAAGGACTTTCTTCTGGATTGTGCTACAGAGGATCTAAACTGCACCTGCACTAGCCAGCCCAGAGGTATTGGTCACCACAGCATACTATTATGATTAGTGTGTGTCAAAATGTCCTCGGGGGCATTTAGCCCCAGAAAGCTTCCAGGAACTCACCTGTAAAATCTGATTCATGAAAACACATAACCAATATCAGCTGCATCTGTATGTTATCTAAAGCCTTGTGGCTTATGTTTTGCCTTGTGTGTTCCTGCATCCAGTGTGGTGCCATACAGAGAAGACCCGAGGACACACATAAGACTTCCCACAAAGAATTCAACATAGATGAGAAGAGCAGGTCTTTCATGAATTTGTACTTTCAAGTCCTGGAAAATGTCTTTGCATTTTACAGGTACAGCTTGCAATCTGTGTTTCGCTGGATTGATACTATTTGTGGAGGTGAGTGCCATTATTTTTGCTCTGCAAATATTTTGTTGGCATGCAAAGGCTCCTATTGAAGTTGAGTTCCCCATCAGACCTGAGGCTGGATGAGGGCTGGACAGAGCAGCTTTGACTTCATGCAGGCTGCTTGCTCCATGGCCTCTAAGGAGCATTTTGGGTTTCAAAGGACACATCCATGTCTCTTCAAAGTACTGATGCTGGGGTTGTTAATGGAGCTGGCCTGGCTGTATTGTGTGTACCACTGGGGGCCAAGAGAAGCAATAGTGGAAAATGAAAGGAGTGGAAATTCTAACAAGGAAACTGCAACTAATTCCTTCCCACTCTGTGGGCCTTTTTTTGAATCAAACATGAACTTCCTACACAACAAAGCACTGCTAATTCTTTTAGCATGCACAGTGAGTTTGTAGGAACACGTAGCTTGTATGCACAAAATCCTGCATTGCATAAACATTGAGATATTTCCACAGGATCATACCTGTAAGTATTTCTTTAAATATAAAGCCACCTCTCTATTTTAAAGTGGGCCACTGAATGTAAGGGAAATGGTATTCACAAAACAGGAGAAAGGAAAATTTATTAAAAAATAAATTACCAACAAGTTGTACTTAGTTTTGAGTGTGGAGTTTCGTATCCTGGAATATTTCTATTTTTATATTCAGGATAAAAGGACAGGATAAAATGTACTTAATGAAAAGTCCCAGGTTCCCCACCGAGTGCCCTTGGCTACATGCTCACGACTCCCACGGTTCTTGCCCAGCAGCTCCTAGGTTCACCCAGCCTCTCATGTTTAGGGCATTTTCTTGGTAGGTAGAAATGGGTGTTTGAACCACCTGTGGCTAAAGCAGATCTCACTCCCAGATAAGGGTGCCAGGACATTACAGTTATCCTCCTTTAACCATCTTTCGTAAGAAGACTGTGCAGCCTTGCACTTACCCAAGCCAGAGAGCCAAAGAACAAAACAGAGGGATTTAGACCTCCCCTGGGAACCAGGCAATTAAATTTAAGCCTCTGCCTCTGAAGTTCTTCACTAGAGCTAGATATTAGCAGCTATTTTTTTTTAATTTTAAAAGGCAAATGCTTTCAAATCTCCTATAGCCTCTGCTTTCACAGCTTTTTAAAATTAAATCAATAACTAAACTGAAGAAGGGCAGAAAATACTAAATGTCCTGCATTCAGTAAAACTGTGCCAGTTTTAAGTAAACCAGCAGCATTTCCCTGGAGAGCCTCTTTTTACTTTATTCTATATAAAATTCCGAACAACATAAAAATTCCCCTGATATTATGAGGTCTTTTGGCATTTGCAAAGGATTTTCAGGCAAGCTGTTAAACAATGACACTTTCCTTTGTAATTGGTACTAAAAAATCTTTCCCTCTATTTGTGTATCAGAGGTAGATGGAAAAGAAAACTTCTAGATCCGAAATTACAAGGAGCCTGGCAGTATGGATTGAAACTGCAATGCTGACCTAGCAGTGCCGCATTTGTGACTGATGGCAGACTTGACTAAAACATCTCTCAAAAGCAAGTGAATTTTCAGAGTTTAGGGGAAAAGGATTACTAAAATTGGAGTAAAACTTTCCATCCCTCCCTGACACGCACTTACTATACTGTATAAAATAGCCATGCTGGTACTCTCTTAGCAGCTACTAGTAAATATCATAGGTAAAAGATCAATGTATGTGTAATACGAGGAATATATACTTACTTACTTAGCCTTCATATTTTTGGCATAAAAACTTTGCTTGCTGTGTCAAAAGCCGCTTGATGTTTGAGTGATGACTCCCTTAAAGGCTATTACTGTGTATCTTGTATAACCCATATACATGTTCTTCATGGAAAGATTTGTAAGGTGTACCCATAAAAGAAAATGTTATTTATTTTCTGAAAGGTTTCAAAGCTGCGGAAAAACACTATCTATGCCACAAATTACATCAGTGGTTTCTAAACTAGTTGGGCCTGTGGACCGCTGCCAGCCTGTAATGTCTCTCCCAGATGACCACACATAGTCCTCACCATGCTGTGTAATTAAAAACACCACTGATGTGGTTTCCAGCTCTCTCTGTGTGCTACTTACTGCACCTTGGAGGGTCACTGCTGAAAACCACCGCCATAACGCCAGTGGCTATCGAGCTATTTTGAAATCTTGAAAATCACGGTCCCTGTTTTTCGTTTGGCCCCCAGTCTCGTAAAGGCCCCTGCTGTAAGCAATCCCTGTGGTAAGGAAGCTTACAGCGCAGAAAGCCAAGAACATGCCATTGCAGTTTGTTAGAGTAACATAATCAGAATATTTTTTTCCTTTCTGAGTTGGAGAAATACAAAGCAGACTCTGAATTATGCATGCCTGCAGTAATACTGACATTGAATTAAATCACTAGGCCCAGTGCAAGCGTTCCACCTGAATTAGTTTTTAAATTCAGAGCTTTTTCCCCACTGTGTCTTTCTGTTTGGTTGACTGTGGTTTTAAAATTGGGCCAAGCACACGAAATGGTGAAAATAATTTTACTAGTGTGCTATTTGCATACTGCCACGCTATTAGCTTAAAATCGTGCCTACATAGAAATAGCTGAACACTTTCTCCTTGGCAATTCAGAATTCCTGGGTTGCTTCAGCTGTCACAGACCCCGACAGCAAACATGCAGAAACTGCGTGACTGCTGCAGGAGACATCTGCTGCAGGAGGCAGTGGCTGCAGGGTGACCCTTCCCTCTCCTCTCCACTTGTCCAGCCAGCCTGACGCTCTCGTTTTAATCTCACGGCACTGCTCTGAGCACACATCACACCTTGGGATGAGCTGTGTGTTAGGCCAAAACCTGAGCAGAAGCGCAGCAAACAGCAATTCATCGCTTGGCCCTCCCAAAGCCCTGTCCCTGCCTGCATCCATCCCCCAGCCCAGCTATTGCCCTGTAGGATGCTGCAGCCCAGGATGAGGCCAGGCTGGATGGCACCAGCAGCTGCTGAGGCAGGAGGATGAGCATGCCTGTGGCACAAAACGCCATCTCTGCATGGTGAATGTGTCCCCATGGAGACACACAACATTTCCTTCAAATTTGGGGTCTTCCTCAGTGCTGAGACCATCGTCCCTGTTCCTACCGTGGGACATAGCTCTCTGGTCTCGCAGCAACTTTGGTGCCACCATCGTTGCTGGCCTCTGGTCCCATAACGTGGTGGCCGCAGAGGCCCCACCAGTTGTACCTGTACCCCATACCTCCCCGCAGCCGCCGGGGAGGAGGCTGGAGACACCATCACCCCACACCAATGCTGCCCACCTCAAGGGGAGCACCCGCAGCGGGGATGGGGATGCATAAAGCTCAGGGGCTGCGAGTACCACCCTGCAAACACCGGGAAAAGGCAAGCACGGGATCCCTCTGACATCTGGGTATTTGCTGTCTGCACGTGATTCCCATTACTGCCGCGTTCAGGGGACTCGCTGCAGCAGTGTTGTGCGAATGTTAATTAAACTGATACCAGCTTTTATGTGTCTAGCTGATAAGGCGGGCTGGCGGTGCTCTAAATTTAGATGCATCGGGAGCTGTTTGGGAAGACAAACACAGACGGTGCCACACTGACGGATCTTGCAGCAGCACCTGCACTCTCAAAATGGTGTCAGTCCATGGTTAATGGGCTGAATAAATAATGTGGGACAGCCCTGCTAACAGCAGCAGTGTTGTTATATGTCAGTAGTATCAACCAGGCAAGCCTTGAGCAGGTAACGCACCTGTCACCCGTGTGTGGACTGTGTTCAGAAAAGGGAGATGCAGGAGGCGGCGCTGCTTTAACTAGGCAAACAATATAAAGGTAGAAACCTCACCCTAAACAAACACTCCCCCCCCCAATTGAAAATCTCAGCTTTTGACTGAGATTCACTTTTTGGCTGTGTTTTTGACTGAGATGATTGACTGATTTTGAATTTTTCCTGGGCAGTTGTGTCATTACTTTAAAATAGGACCTGGAGTTTTTTTGTCTCTTGTTTTTTCAGGAGTCTCTGATGTTGTACCCCCACCTTTGTGCTTGCATCAGTTTTGCAGAGCACCTGAGGCTGGGTGCCTTAGGTGGCTTCTGCAGGTTGAACTTACTGAATATGCCTCACATTGTACTGTGGTCGGAGCACCCAGTATGTTGGCACTCCTCAGAGAGGCTGTCTGGAGAGACGGATGTGGAAGTACAAGTGAATGAAACAAAGAGTGAGCAGTAGGAAGACAGAAGAACACAGAAGTTGTGCTAGTTCTTCAATTTGCAGAGGGTTTGTGCATACTTGTTTGTATGCTTTATTGGAAAGTTGAGTAGCTTGGAGTTTCCAGAAAGAGTCAGAAGGTAAGGCTGATAAATGTAGTTGGCTGCCCTTCTAAATCTAGTCTTTGGTGCTCAGTGATATGAAGTTTCTGTAGGATTTGGGTATCCAGCCACTTTTGCTCCTTTTTGGTGCCCCTTTCTCTGTGTTCTCAGAAGGGCAGTATTTGTACCTAAGGACTTGTACCATTACTTCTTTAAGAGAGTACCAAAATCCTGACCTTTCATGTTACCTACAATTCCTCTTCTGACGGTGTGCTAAGCGAGCTCCTTCGGTCTGTCGTCTCAGTGGAGGTAGGGGATGGAGATCCATGTGGCAGCAAAGACAAAAGGGTTATGGATGTGTTAGAAACCACGGAAGCACCTGAGAATGGTCACGTAGCAATTAGGGCTTCTCCCCCAAAAAGGTGATAGGATCAATAGCCCAACTGAAGTGCATCTACACCAATGCATGCAGCATGGGCAACAAACAGGACGAGCTGGAAGCCATTGTGCAGCAGGAAAACTATGATATAGTTGCCATCACGGAAACACGGTGGGATGACTCACACAACTGGAGTGCTGCAATGGATGGCTATAAACTCTTCAGAAGGGATAGGCAAGGAAGGAGAGGTGGTGGGGTAGCCCTGTATGTTAGGGAGCTTAATGGTGGTGACGATAGGGTTGAGCATTTATGGGTGAGAATCAGGTGGAAGGCCAACAAGGCAGATATCATGGTGGGAGTCTGTTATAGACCACCCAACCAGGATGAAGAGGCAGACAAAATATTCTATAAGCAGCTGGGAGAAGTCTCACAATCGCTAGCCCTTGTTCTTGTGGGGGACTTGAACTTACCAGATGTCTGCTGGAAATACAATACAGCACAGAGGAAAACAGTCTAGGAGATTCCTGGAGTGTGTGAAAGATAACCTCCTGACACAGCTGGTGCGTGAGCCAACTAGGGAAGGTGTCCTGCTGGACCTGTTGTTTGTGAACAGAGAAGGACTTGGGGGTGATGTGACGGTTGGAGGCTGTCTTGGGCAGAGCGATCACAAAATAATAGTTTTTGATTCTTGAAGAAGTAAGGAGGAGAGGTTAGCAGAACTGCTACCTTGAACTTCCAGAGGGCAGACTTTGGCCTGTTTAGGAGCCTGGTTGACAGAGTCCCCTGGGAGGCAGTCCTGAAGGGCAAAGGAGTCCAGGAAGGCTGGACATTCTTCAAGAAGGAAATCTTAAAGGTGCTGGAGCACCTGCTCCCCATGGAGGCCCAAGGAGGCCATCCCCATGACAGCTGAAAGACAAGCCATCAGGGAAGAAGAATGGCCTGGCTGCACAGAGAGCTTTGGCGGGAACTCAGGAAAACAAGGAGAGTTAATGACCTTTGGAAGAAGGGGCAGGCAACTCAGGAGGACTACAAGGATGTTGTGAGGTTATGCGGGGAGAAAAGTAGAAGGGCCAAAGCCCAACTACAACTTAATCTGGTTACTGCCATAAAAGACAATAAGAAATGTTTCTATAAATATATTAGCCACAAAAGGAGGGCTAAGGAGAATCTCCATTCTTTATTGGACGCAGGTGGAAACACAGTGGCAAAAGATGAGGAAAAGACTGAGGTACTTAAGGCCTTCTTTGCCTCAGTCTTTAATAGTAACACCAGTTGTTCTCGGGGTACCCAGCCCCTGAGCTGGAAGACAGGGACGGGGAGCAGAATGAAGCCCCCATAATCCAAGGGGAAATAGTTAGCAACCTGCTACACCACTTAGACACACAGAAGTCTATGGGGCTGGATGGGATCCACCCAAGGGTACTGAGGGAGCTGGCGGAAGTGCTCACCAAGGTGCTTTCCGTCATTTATCAGCAGTCCTGGCTAACCAGGGAGGTCCCAGTTGACTGGAGGTTAGAAAATATGATGCCCATCTACAGGAAGGGCCAGAAGGAGGATCCGGGGAACTACAGGCCTGTCAGTCTGACCTCGGTGCCAGGGAAGGTTATGGAGCAGATCATCTTGAGAGCCATCAGGTGGCACGTACAGGACAAGCAGGTGATCAGGCCCAGTCGGCATGGGTTTATGAAAGGCAGGTCCTGCTTGACCAACCTGATCTCCTTCTATGACAAGGTGACCCACTTAATGGATGAGGGAAAGGTTGTGGATGTTGTCTACCTAGACTTTAGTAAAGCCTTTGACACCATTTCCCACAGCATTCTCCTAGAGAAACTTGCTGCTCATGGCTTGGATGGGAGTACTCTTCGCTGAGTAAAAAGCTGGCTGGATGGCCAGGCCCAAAGCGTTGTGGTGGATGGAGTTAAATCCAGTTGGCGACCGGTCACAAGTGCTGTTCCCCAGGGCTCAGTTTTGGGGCCAGTTCTGTTTAGTATGTTTATCAACGATCTGGACAAGGGGATCGAGTGCACCCTCAGTAAGTTTGCAGATGACACCAAGTTGGGTGGGAGTGTTGATCTGCTTGAAGGTGGGAAGGCTCTACAGAGGGATCTGGACAGGCTGGATGGATGGGCTGAGGTCAATTGTATGAGGTTCAACAAGGCCAAGTGCTGGGTCCTGCACTTGGGCCACAGCAACCCCATGCAACGCTACAGGCTTGGGGAAGAGTGGCTGGAAAGCTGCCAGGCAGAAAAGGACCTGGGGGTGCTGGTTGACAGCCACCTGAATATAAGCCAGCAGTGTGCCCAGGTGGCCAAGAAGTCCAACAGCATCCTGGCTTGTATCAAAAATAGTGTGGCCAGCAGGAGTAGGGAAGTGATCGTGCCCCTGTACTCGGCACTGGTGAGGCCGCACCTCGACTTTCAGGTGTTCAGTTTTGGGCCCCTCACTACAAGAGAGACGTTGAGGTGCTGGAGCGTGTCCAGAGAAGGGCAATGAAGCTGGTGAAGGGTCTGGAGCACAAGTCTGATGAGGAGCGGCTGAGGGAACTGGGGTTGTTTAGCCTGGAGAAAAGGAGGCTGAGGGGAGACCTTATTGCTCTCTACAACTACCTGAAAGGAGGTTGTAGCTAGGTTGGCATTGGCCTGTTTTCCCAAGTAACAAGCGATAAGACAAGAGGAAATGGCCTCAAGTTGTGCCAGGGGAGGTTTAGATTGGATATTAGGAAAAATTTCTTTACTGAAAGGGTTGTTAAGCATTGGAACAGGCTGCCCAGGGAAGTGGTTGAGTCACCATCCCTGGGCGTATTTAAAAGACGTGTGGATGTGGTGCTTAGGGACATGGTTTAGTGGTGGACTTGGCAGTGCTAGGTTAACAGTTGGGCTTGATAAACTTAAAGGTCTTTTCCAACCTAAACAATTCTGTGATTCAAAAATGAGTTATTGTTTGGATGGGAAAGGTTATTTTTTAATCTGGTCTGATCTATAGCACTATGGTAATCTGTTACAAACTGAGTTTTTCATATGTTTCCACATTTCAGAATTTCTACTAAAGCCTATAATTATTACAGCTCTAATTATTCTGTCATTTAAACACTTTTATTTTCATTTCGGCATAATTGGCTACTTGATTGTAAAATACTTTCTTTATGACAGTGTTTTCTTCAATAGGGTCCTCTGACCCTTTACCAAGAAAAAGATGTTTTTCCCTTCCTCATTACTGCAATTACATCAGGAAACAATAGCTCACTGAATGATATAAATGTCAGTGAGTATTGTTCTCTAGAAAACCATTTGTCCCTTTTCCATCCACAGGCAAAAGTTAGTACTTTGCTTGAAGGGATTTGAATTTTACATCAGCAAAAAGCTCAGTGCCAAATCATTCTGATGTGCAGGACTTGCTAACCCACTCTCGTCGGAGGACCAAACTGCTGTCAGATCATGATATGGGGACATCTGTGCTGGTCACGACATGGGGACATGCGTGCAGATCATGACATGGGGATATCCATGCAGATCACGAAACAGGGACATCTGTGCCGCCAAGTCCGTTTACAGCAGCTGAGGATCTGACGCAGGTTCAAGTGCATCAGTAGTGACAGGTCAACAAAGGACCTGGTTTTTGTGAACTGTATATTTACCGACTGGAAAGCCATTTAGCTCCTCAGGCAATTATTTTTCTGTTTGTTTTAAAACAGCCTGTGGAAAATAGTAAAGGTTTGAAGCATAGGACAAAGGGTTGGTAAACAGCCTGTGTGGCTGACAGCTTTGCCTGCACGGGAACTGCAGTGTTTCTCACCTTCTTGTTCTTAGAAAGGATCAAATCCTGACCCACTGGCTCTAGGATATTTCCCTGAAGTCTGCGAGGAAGGAAAGGACAGTGCGAAATTTAGGGAAAAAAATGGTCTGGAAAAGCAGTGTAAGCCCTTTCCTCAAAGCCTTCTCCCATTGTGGCTGACAGAAGCACATTTTCAGAGCAAGTAGACAGGATTCATTGCACCATCTCATTATAAAGTAAACATTAAACTGACTATAGAAATTGCACCCTGAAATTGCCTGTTTCTTTTCAGTGATTATAAAAGGCAGCACACAGTTACTAGAACTAACTCAGACCTCTTCACTGTAGACATCTCACATTAGATGGTGAGAATCCCCCCTTGCTATGGACACGTTGCCCTGTGATGGGCATCTGAGTGAGGATTGTCCCTATGTTTTTCCCCTTCTCCCAAGGATCCCAGTATCTTCAGGTCACCTGGACCAGATTGTGATGTAGCACTATTTTGTTTTATAATGCTGGCTGGCATATACATTATTCATGGGAGCAGTAGCACGCAGTACATGATTTAAAGGTGGTAATTGCTCATCTGTATATTCTAGGGAATCACCCTGTTATTAAAAATATTCTGAAGCTCCCAAGCAAAATCTATTTTTTCTCTCAACTGGAAAGAGATTTGGCTGATAAATGTATAATTGCTGTAGGATGCCAAAAGACGCTTTAGCTGACAGGAATATTGTGATAGCAGAGGCAGAAATTCAACGCAACATCTTAAATATAGGGCACAAATTCCCTTCTAATCTGAGGGCCACATATAAAAATGGTAAGATTTTAAAAAGTATATATTTTTGCTCATATATGAAGTTGAATCATAGAATCATAGAATCATAGAATCATAGAATCATAGAATCATAGAATCATAGAATCATAGAATAGTTTGGGTTCGAAGGGACCTTTAAAGGTCATCTAGTCCAACCCCCCTGCAATGAGCAGAGACATCTTCAACTAGATCAGGTTGCTCAGAGCCCCGTGCTTGCATTTCTCATAGTACTAGAGGTGCTAAGAGCAATGTTACCACCCACCTGAGTAAAGCAAGCAGGGATTTGTGGCACCAGCTGAGCTCTGAGAAATTTTGGTTGTGATGAGATTTCAGTCTTTCAAGGGGAAGTGCTGGTCATTTCTGGCAGGAGCAGAACCACTGCAGACTACGATCAGAGACATGTTGTAGCCTTTGGGAGAAACCTGCCTCTATATGTGTGGAAACAAGGACAGGCTGCTAGCAATAGTATTTCTTTGTGCCATGCTGGCTATGGGTTGTGTCATCTGTGCTAACCAGCCGGGCCAGTGAGGCGTACGGGGACATTTGACCTCCTGCAACACGACAGAGCTACCCTTTAGCCCAACCACAACACAAAGCAAGCACTTGCAGATGCTTCAGAGAAAAAAAGTAAAGCGTATGAATGCATATGAGCATACTCAAATTAGTTTTATTTGTTTGAAACTGAAGGCAGCACTGCTTGCATGAGCCTGCTACACTAAAACTGGTCCTAAGTTGCAAAAGCTCCTAGTTTTATCCCTACTCCCTCACGTGGGATGAGGAGTTGGTTTCCTCAAGCAGCATTATCCCACCTCAGGCTGCTCCTGTCCATCCCTTCTAGCTGCCCCCAAACACCTGGGCAGCAGGCCCAGGGCAACAGCCCCCAAGAGGAGAAGAAAGCATGAGAGTGGGATGCTTTGCTCCTTGCCAGGCAGGGAGGGAAGAGGCCAGCCAGGGCAGTGAACACTGCGATGAGGGCAGTAACTGAACCCAAACTGAAAAAAGGACATCGGTTCTTTGGACTGAAAAAAAAATCAAAACTGAAAAACAAAGCCTGTTTCATACAAAAAGTATTTTGGTTAAGCAATTGTTGTCTACGGTGTAGTGGAAAATTGCCTAAATTAAGTAATATGGAGTAAGTGACCCTGCCATCTGCTGATATATTATAATCCTGTGGTGTCTGGCCTGGGAAATAAACTAATTTCCATTCTTGCAGGAGTCAGAGACAGCCTTATGTATAACAGAAATATATCTATTAGCAGCCACAGAGAAAGCTATATATCTATTAGCAGAACTGTCTGCATGTTGCCTGAAGTACCGCTAGCCCTCTGAGCAGAGTAGCAAGGATGGGACCCACTCGGTGCAGTGGGGACTTCTCCATCCGTGGGTGTAGCTCTGCCACTATGGCAGAGGTGCTGGTGTCTTCCTGATTTAAATTGCTAAAAAGCAGCACTAAGATGCTCTGGCAGGTCTGTGTGGGGATGATTTCTGAACCTGAGCTGCAGGGGATAAGAGCCCATGAGAGCTGCCTGTGGTTGCAGTTAGGGGGTTGCAATACTGCTGTTTGCCTCCCGTTGGGAAAAAGTTGTGCTTTAGGTCGACCACAGGGCTCTTCCATGAGGGAACTGAAACCAAGTCCTGGAGCGTGATGCAGAACTCTGAGGACAGGGGTCTCCAGACACCTGCAGTGCATCTGCCTGTGGCAAAAACAGGGAGGGATTTGGAAAGGGAGATGTTAGAAATCAGCATGACATCCCGGAGATTATCAGGTCCTTCTTTTGTTTATTGCTGCAGCATGAAGTGCATTGCAGGTGTGCAAGGAGTGTGTTTGGTGCTGCTTCTGCAAACCCCAAACTCCCTGATAAAAGAAAGACCTGGGCTGTATGTGGTTAGACCCTGGCTAAGGAGTGCCAGCAAGTGCTGCCAGAAATACATCATGAATGCTGGCTGTACTGGATTTTTGTTGACTGCCGTGTATCCTGGGTTGCTGACATTTTCTATGCACTTTTCTGTTTTCTCAGAAATCTATTTTCTCTCCCACAGCAGCTAGTGAGGAATTCATGAGAGGGTTCACCCGTAGTTATGGGCTGTGATTTAGGGTTCTGCATTTACCTCCCAGCTCTGCCACTGACTCTCCCTTGAGGCCCTATCTAACTCAGGGACTCTGAGCCTTGCTATAAAATAGGCATAACAAGAATATGCTTTCTCCATCCTTGTTTTAAGTCATGCTTATTTATACAGCAAGATTTAGTGTCAGGCCAGGCAGCTCACTGCAGGGAAGAGGAAGAGGAGGGCAGGGAGCCCGCTGGGGTAGCACCACCCAATGCAACACTTCTGCACAACGCAGAGGAGAAAAATTGGGCAGCTGCATGACGGCCTGTCTACACTGCAACACATCTACCCAGGGCAGGGACTCCCTCTTCTGAAACCCTCGTTGAGTGCACGGCTTTCAGCAAAGGTTTCGGCACGTGGAAAGGTGTGTGAGCAGTCCCCGAGGGGCAGAGCTGGCCAAGCCGTGTTTGCTCACAGCCTGCAGCTTGCGCCCGAGCTCCCAGGTGGATGTGGCATGCCAAATTGGCGCCGATCCCAGGTCTCGTGCCATACAGGCAGTAGTAGTCTCTCTCCCTCATCTGATTTCAGGAAAACACACAGGGACGCAGCACCTTTGAAATAAAAACTGCTTTGTTAAATCTCCTTAAAATGGATCAGTGGCCTCCAGGGTACTGAGGATGGGACAGACAGACAGGCAGATACAGCATGTTTGTGTGAGCCTCCTCTCCTTAGGAAAGCAGGTTAAAAGTGATAATTTCTCATTTGGTTGTTGCTTCTGATGTTTAAAAGATGCTTTCAGTCTTTGATCCCAGTTCTGATTCCAGCTGCAGCACTGGACAGTGAAATACTTCCACTGGGTTTATTGGAGCGAGTCTAGATTTTCACACTAGTAACCGAGATCATGAACTTTTCCTTTCTATTTACTGGTAACTATTTTCTCTATTTTACTGTGACCTTAAAAAAAGATAAACATTTTACGATACTTTGAATTATGGTTTTACTGATATTAAAGTATAATTATGGTGGGATTTTTGCTGCTTTCATCCTGCAGACATGAGCAGTGGGAGCTATTTCAGTTGTCTGGAAATCTTTTACATTAGATGCCACTTTTGGGGTCAAGAGGACATCCATGGGTGTTTGCAACACAGCCAACAGCAATGTGACTTTTATGATAATGCAATTACATTTCTGTTTGGGAATGAAAATAGCAATCTCCTCTTTGCTGGGATCAAACATCAGATCTCAGGAGGGGTATTTTGCAGACACTGGGCTTGGCAGTAGTTATTTAAAAAAGAAATTAATGCTATAGACATCGAGACTTATTTTAAAAAAACATTGTATCCTTGGGAAGGTGGTATTGGGCTTAATACCACCACTTTTTGTTTTAAGATTCCAGATAATATTTTTAGTAGAGAAACAAAAGGACTCGGTAATGAGAGCATTACAGATTCTTTAGAAATCTAAGGTGTTTATGAATTCTCTGAAACCATTATCATCACATTAAGTTTTGCCATGAAACTTTCATGAAAATAAACTATTTGAAGACTGTTTTAGCTAAATGCCTTAAAACAAATCCCTCAATGATTTAAAAATAGACTTTGTACTAAAGGACAGTGAAAGGTGAAATTTTCATCTATATTTACCAGCCCATTTTAAAATGTTAATACAGACTACTGAAAAATAGTTCTAACCTTTAACAATTGGTCAAGATATATGAAAGCATACTGAAAAGTTTTGCAATTTTGAAAGCTGAAGCTTTAAAAATTACTGATGGGTTTTGAACAGTTTCCTCCCTATATTCAAGGCCTCCCCTGTGTTCAAGTACAACAGATTGAAATATGCTGCATCTGAACTGAAAGGCTGCCAATCACTAGGTACATCAAAGAGAAACTTTGAGACTTTTCAGGCAAAACAGAAAACATTATGTGAATTCACAGTGAGCAAAATTTTTCCTAGATAAGCCATGCACTGCTTCAATAATTCTGGCCCCTGTGCTAAGGTCCTTTGATGAGGTACAGGAATAGGAGTTATGTCTGTATTAGGTGACAGATCCATGTCCCTGGCCTTTCTGAGAAATCAGGATAACTTCTTGTTTAGTCCTTTAAAAATAATATTCACCTCCTCAGTCTTGCTGCTTCTCAAGACCTCATTGAAACAGTACATCTTTAAAATCAGCGACAAAATAGAAAAAAGACAGACACCATCTTCCGTCCAGTTCAACCCACGTGCAAGATCACTGAGTGCTGTGCCAGGCAGGGACCTGGATGGACTGATATCAGGTCACTGACTGATATCCCAGTCACTGGTATCAGTCACTGATATCCCAGTCACTGATATCCCTGATATAGTCACTGATATACTGATATCACTGATATATCACTGATCCCAGTCACTGATATCCCAGCCAGGACTGATATCCAGGTCTTTGACTGCAGCGAGCTCACGTTCAACCAGGGACATGTATGTAGTCTGCTCCTGACATCCCTCCTTGAAATCTCCAGAGGCAGTTCTACCACCTGCCTGCCAGACCTCAGAAAACTGATGGCCATGTGGTTGCTAGCAAACGTGTGGTATTCACAGAACCACAAATGCCTAGATTGCAAGTCTTAATTACTGAGAAACCTTCAGGGGCTGTGCCTACATTGGTGAATGGTCCAACACAGCATGAATGAGTCAGGGGAATGAAGCAGCTGGTAATGAGTCCTCACATCTACACTGCTGGTGGTTCTGAGTTTTCCCTTTGGAGTAGATTTTGTCCAGTCCCTTGGAGGAAAAGTCGCCCCCTTGCATGTGGCTTGAAGCTGTCCATGGTGCTGGTCACCGCTTTGGGCCTCATGTCCCCGCAGAGCTGGGAGCTCCGCTGGCACCCCCTGAGCAGAGCTTCCAGGCTGGTGCCTCTGAAAGAAATCTGCTGTGATTGCACCAAAATTGCAGCAGCGTGCAGGAAGCTGGAGAACTGGGGGAATCCCTTCAAAAAAGCACTACAACTGTAAGCAAAGGCCTCAATGCAAACACAGGTACAGATGACCTTGAAAACATTTATGATGTCATCTAGAAAATATTTATTGGTATGAACTTAAGGTGTTCTATCTAGCTAGGGAACAAGATTGCATATCGGAGGCCTAGTTTATCTTTTTGTATATCGTCCTAGTAGCAAACAGGTTTATTTTTAACATCTTTTTGACCTTGTATAACTAGTTGATGTAATGGCTACGCATGGCGTAATTGTCAAACCACATGAAAGTAAAAATTACTTGTGTTTGGTCTTCACAAGGTTTTTAGACTAAGATGGTAAGCTTCAGTTAGAGATATCACTAGGAATAAAAACCATTTTTTTAATATCAAAGATATGGACTGCATATTTTGCAGTGCTTTAATGCAGGGTATTGGCTAATAAAAACAACTACTTGTACAGGTTTCATTTTATCTCCTTAATGAATCAGTAACTCAGGTTGTTTATTTAGAAAAAAAAGTAAGTTCCCTTCCCCTGCTAGTGGCACAAATTCTGACTCAGCAATATAAACTAGATTGAATGCAGCTATTTCCATTGATTTAACTCAATCTAGCCTAATTTTCTTGGATATTTCTTAGCTGAGCTAAAGCATTTCCATGAGGTATAAATTGGGCTGATGTAAAACAAACAGACATTAGTGAAGTTTACTAATCACTCTGTCACAGTTAAGCAGGTGCAAAATTCTTCAGTGCAGCTCAGGACATAAAGCTGTTGAACAGAAGAAATAAGAGAACTTATCATTAAAAAGAATAAAAAAGAAAGAGAGAAAAAGGACAATGACTGATCCTTAATGCTGATGCTTGGTTCTACCAAGTTGAACAAGGGAAGCTAATCTAAACCCATGGCAGGTAAAGGGTTTTCATGTTCTCATGAGATTATACAAATATTTATAAACTTAAATTTACTCAACTTGTTCAGTAATCTTTTATGTGCAGCCAAGTGGCATCCAGTCAAATCCAACATGTTGTTGATTAACATGTTTTTAATAATCTGCTGGAAAATTGGTTGTAAGTGTATTTCTGAGGTTTGGTACCACAACAGTGATCCTACCTTCTGGTTTATATGTGTTTCCAAAAATAATAATGCTACTGCTACTTCTTTTTTTTTAACCCAGACACAGTTCTGGAAAGCTAAACAGGACAGCACAGTGAAGAATTATGAGCACTCTGAAATAGTTTTTATAAAATGCTAAAAATAGATAGTCTACATCTGCCAAAACCTAAATAAATCATTTTAAAGGTGACTGATGAAATAATTCCAGATATTTAGGACTGTTTCCCTGTTATCCATTTACATGAATTGTTGGAGTATTTAAATTTCAGCTTCCTTTTGATGTGCAGAGCTTAATGCCTGAGGGGCTTGATAACCAGGGAGGGACGTCCTGATGCTTGCTTCAGAGACACTGCAAAGTATCCATCCTTGGAGATGTTCCAAACCCGACTGGACACGGTCCTGGACAACCGGTGATAGTTGACCCTGCTTGAGCAGGAGGATTGGACTAAACAAGCTCCAGAGGTACCTTCTAAACTTATTTTTTCCTTTTTGATTCTCTGATTCTGTTTATTATCAGTTCTTACACATCTGTTCAAAGTTTGAGGCTGCTGATCTCTAACTCATAGCCAAAATAGTAATTAATTTCCTTTACAGAAACCCTTATGAAAAAAATCCACCCCTTTAATCAGTCCATCTTTTTTGTTTTCTTTCTTCTGATGCTGCCAATCAGCAGCTTTAAGTGGGAGAATTTTTTTCAAAATAGATCTCATTTGGAATATTACCTTCAGGCAAAGAGTCATTTCAGAAACAGAGGTATTTCTGTTGAAGGTCAGTTTTCTTGTGCTGATATCTAGTAAGAGCAGCTGTGGAGACGGTGGTAGTAAGTGCAAGTAAATGGAGTACTGTGGGAACCAGAGACCTGCTGTCGTGGTTTAGCCCCAGCCAGCAACTAAGCACCACGCAGCCACTCGCTCACTCCCCCCTGGTGGGATGGGGGAGAGAATCAGAAGAGTAAAAGTGAGAAAACTCGTGGGTTGAGATAAAGACAGTTTAATAGATAAAGCAAAAGCTGCGCACGCAAGCAAAGCAAAGCAAGGAGTTCATTCACTACTTCCCATGGGCAGGCAGGTGTTCAGCCATCTCCAGGAAAGCAGGGCTCCATCACGCGTAACGGATACTTGGGAAGACAAACGCCATCACTCCAAAAGTCTCTCCTTTCCTTCTTCTTCCCCAGCTTTATATACTGAGCATGACGTCATATGGTATGGAATAGCCCTTTGGTCAGTTTGGGTCAGCTGTCCTGGCTGTGTCCCCTCCCAGCTTCTCCTACACCTGGCAGAGCACGGGAAGCTGAAAAGTCCTTGACTAGTGCAGCAACAACTAAAACATCTCTGTATTATCAACACTGTTTTCAGCACAAATCCAAAACATAGCCCCATACCAGCCACTATAAAGAAAAGTAACTCTATCTCAGCTGAAACCAGGACACCTGCTTTTTGGGGGAGTTGAGATTTTTATTTTGATTTTTGTTTTCATGTTGGTTTGGACTGAAACTTCAAATTTCAGAACTGAGAAGAATATGAAAGAGGAAATTTTTTCAGGTCAATCACAACATTTCATTTCGTTTTTTTTCTTTTAATTAGTACAGGTAGCATGTATTTAAAAAGCACATAAAGTACATAAAAGTACTTTAAAAGAAAATAAAAAAGAAACTCAAAACAAAAGGAAGGAAAGGAAAACTCAAAATTCTGCAAATATTGGAATGCCTTAATTCGAGATTGATGAACATTTTCCCTTTTTTCTCCCTTTGAATCAAAATTTTCATGAAATTGTCATTTGTTATGAAGCATTTTCAAGTCATATCAGTTTGTGTTTTGCAACAAGTCTGTCTTCTGAGTGTGTGGATGGAGAACTTGGGAAACATGGACTTCAGGACTAGCTTGGCTGTGGTTTCACTGGATGACTCAATAAATTGCCTCACCCCTGCTATCTGCTTCCTTATGCATAAAATATGGATAACAGCAACTGCCTCTGTGAAGGCAGCTCTTGAGCTCTGTGATGGAAACCACTATATGTAGAAGGTGGGTAGTATTCTTCCACCATCACAGCCAGCCTTTGCTTCATATCAGAAACTCTTTGGAAGCAAATACTTTTCTTAAGAGAACTTCACCTCAAGAGCTGATAGAGATCAGCCAGTGTTTTTAAAAGAAGATACCTGAAGTTACATGGTTAAATATCTTTTGAGTGTGTGCGTATAGACTACTTCCAGAAGAGGTTTCCCATGAACATCAGTGAGTGCAGCTGAAAATGAAATTATTTATATAGACTATCTAAATAGTCATTCCTTTAAAAATGAACAAACAAACAGTTATAATTAGTTAATATGTAAGTAAGAATTGTGTCTGGTGTTTTCAGACTAAGCTATCTCATAGTATTCCTGACATTTGAAATAAGTGGAGCCTCGAATAAGAGCATTCACACATACTTTTACAGTGTAATTGTGTGCGAAAAAGCTGAGTGAGAAAGGATGTAGGTCCCCCATTTGCATCACTAGGCTTGGACTGCCTTGCCCAGGTTTTTGCATCTTTGAAATCTTATAAAGCCCTATATGAAGTGAGCTATAACCAGATAAATGGAATCAGTTCATTACAGTAACATTATAAACAGTCCGGTAGTTAAAGTTATGTCAACATTTCATAGCAGAGGCTCAGTTTTTTATCTTATAGTTTCATCAAGAAAAACAGTTTTGAACCAAGCCTCGTAAAAACAATGTGAATATTTTTGTGTTTATAATTAAAGATGAATTTGTCTTTTTATAAATCATACAGGCTAAAGGAGCAAACCACTGACTGATCTAAAATACAGCTGTATATCTAAAATACTTTAGATTTGGAAAAAAGGGACACTGCAGATCATCAAGTCCAGCATTATAAGGAAAGCCTTGCTCATGTGGGGTCCCACTATGACGTGATTTGAAAAAACCCCAAACTTTAAACTGGGATTTAAAGCTAGGTAAAGACTCGATCTTGCATCACGGGCAGGCTGCTGCTTGCTTTCCTCTGAGGCAGGATCTCATCACATCTGTTCAGGTGAGGGACCCCTTCGTCTGGATGATTTGGGGCACATGAGGCAGAAGAGAACACTTTTGGCCTACCAGGTTGACTTGGTGCAGCATAAGGACTTTTAAACTCTTCTCCTTCAGCTATGGACAGGCCAAAGAGTCTCCGAGAGTGACTCACCATGGGTTACACTGGGAGCCTGGGATCAGAGCTGGCAGCTGTGCCTCTCCATTTGCCATTTATGTTGATTGAAGGCCCTGACTGACCTACCTGCAGTTGCGGTGGCTCCTTGGGCTGGTTCCTCCCATTGCAAGGAGAAGGGGTGTCTGCTCAGGGTGAAGATCCCCATGATGTCTCTACAGGTCTAAAATAATCTAAATGTGGGGGCTTTCTGGCCCTAGCTGTGAGACAGGAGGTGTGTTTGCTGCATGACAGAGTAAGGTTCAGAGGTGTCTCGTGGGGCAAAATGCAGCAGAAAAGCTCACAGTGCTTCTACATCAAGTACTGTCCTATTTCCAGTATTGCTGGAAGGTACTGGAGAAGATTGGACACACTGCTTTTCACTTATAAATCGATGTGTTTATTCCCCAGTGTGCAGCTCCAAGCACCTAAACTAAGTAATTAGGTTCTCCCCAACATTGAATATTTGTGGGGTTTTTAATTTCATTTTTATCCTTCTCCCCTCCCATTTTAGTCCCAGCTGTCTCTACTTTATCCATCCATGTTACTTCTAGATCTCCTCATCTCATCAGAAGACCACCAGGCTTTGGTGATTCCCCTCACCGCATCAGTCTCCTGCCTTTTCTGGCTGCTTTCTCCACCCTGCATTGCAGGAGCCTCTTTCAGGACACTTTATACCCTTAGACCCTTTATACCCTTTATCCCTCAGATACAAGGGAGCAGGAAATTTGTGATTACTTTTCTTTCTACTTTCTCTTCAGGAGTTTGACCTCATCCCTCCATTGCATGGTGATTGACAGTTATCCAGCACTTCAGACATTTACACGTCTGCAAGCATGCGGTGCTCACCCAGCCGGCTGCGATACGCTTGGGCTCATGCAGACTCCAGCACTGGAGTTGCATAGTCCTTGGGAAAGGAATTGCACAGTGGAAAAACCCCCTTGCTTATTTGTATTAATAATTATGAGAGAATTGCTTATTATCTTTCCTGATGACAAACACACCAGCTTAAGAGCATAAGAGGTGCTCTACTGGGTCATTTTGCCTAGTACCACGTCTCCAGCAGCAGACACCAGTGAATCCTTGGGGAAAGATAACAGAGCAAGGCAGATGTACTGGCAACTCCCCCGAGGGTTTTCTTTGAGCAATATGAATCCTAGGGACCTCATGAGCTAATAAGGTGTGAAATAATGTTTCAAGACTTTTTTTTATGAACGCATTTATACTTTTCACCTTTTCAACTATGACAATGGTATAATTAATAATTACACACTGTGTGAAAGAAGTACTCCTTTTGTTGAAACCTGCTGATAGATCAATTCACTGGGTGTGCCTGTGTTCTCGTATTAGGAAAAATACAAGTTATTGTTGATTTGTCTGAATTTTGAATTTCCAGCCAGCTTAAGGCTGGGAAACTTCTGGGCTGAGTTGAGTCGCATTGGCCATAAGAAGGAGAAAAAGGACAAAACTGGGGGCAGACAGCCTTGGAGAGTTGTACTTGTCTCTTTTATCTCCCATCACCCCTCTCTCTCCCAAAACAGAAAGTCCTCCTCTACCAAGCATGACTGCCATTGCCCAGCCAGAGAGCAGAAACAGGACTATGCAATTTAAGTAGCCTTTACTCTTGCTGATAATGAATTCTAAAAAGTCAAAGGAAAAAACTTTTTGACCACTGGTATAAATTTATTTCTGCAATATATTTGAATAATTAGAAATTCTGGCCTAGTAAACCAAAAAAAGAAATTTCCAAATTGTCATTACTCATCTCAGGTTGGTCAAAACCACTCCTTTTTCACAAGAAAGCTTGAAATTTTCAAATGTTATTTTCATTCTGATATTTTGAAAATTTTAACTTGAATTTCTGGACAATTTTTTAGGATATTTTAATTTCAGAACTTAAAAATTTAATTGAAAGTTTTACAGGTTTCTCCTATTTCGATGTTATTCTTTGTCACATAGTGATGCAATATTGTGGTATTGGTGAAGCAGAGTATGACTCGAAAGATACTACAATTTGTATTTACACCTAGTGTTAAGGACAAAAGTGTTAAGGACAATTATTGTACCGTATTGATTAAAACATTTTTACTCCCTTTTCCTAACTGTATTATACTGAAAAAAATCCTACACTTGTTAATTTAAGAAAGTGTGTAAGTTAAGGAATGCTTTTTAATTAGAATATCAGACAGCGATGGGCTTTGGTACAGTAATGGGTCTTGTTTTTCTCAAACAATTATTTTTACCTTTTGATATGTCTTCCTTTCATTTTTTTTTCTGCTACTTTAAAGTTACAGATGTACTGCATGGTTTGTTTCTTTGCATCAGGAGGAATCTCTACCTTCTCTACTAATTTGCCAGTTTCTTTTAAAACCATCTGGAACCAACTTTCTTTGTGTTGTTATTATTATTATTATTATTATTATTATTATTATTTAGTATTACTCTGGCTTTCAGCAGTGTTAATTAGAACTGCAAATTTGTCTTGCAGGCAACCTCAAATGTAGAACTTCAATGCTCAAAACATAGTTATTCTCAAGTGTAAAGTTCAGGATTTCTCTAGAATACTTTAGCTTATATGTTTACAATAAAATCCAACCAGTTCACTTCAGCTGTCCTGCAATTCTGTAAATGTAAATGTGCGATTGTCTCACTGCGCGCTAATGGACAAATTCTTGCTGACATTACATTGAGTGTAAAGAATGTGAAAGACATTCAAACCCATGTGAAGGGTTATTTATACTTTGCTTTGCCATATACTATTGATAGCAGAACGGGGCAGAATTTGATTTTAATGATATATGGAACCACTGTCCCTCTCAAGTCGAACATGTCTTCTAAGGGTAATTGTTTGCAACAACAGCGCAGCTGGACTTCTGCACAGCTGTACTTCTGCACAGCTTGAGTCCCATACTGGCTCTTCTCAGTGGTCACAACTGAAGATACCTACTGTGGGGTCCACCTCACTTATGTAGAAGTGAGATATCTAGTCCAGTCTAGTGTCTAGACTCCCACTATAGTCAAAGGTGAGAGAGAGATATTTCTGGTGGCAAGAATCTGTCCATTTGTCTTAGACACCAGTTTTCAATGGGGATAAGTTCCAGGTGGCAACTGAGGACTGATGCAAACAACATACCTAAAATTTAGAGGCAGAAGTTAGAAGACACAACTCTGACTTGGTATTTAATAACCTACTACAGACTGCATTGACATCATGTCCAAGTATTAATACATAGCAATATATAGGTTGGAGTCCGTGGTACTACCTCCTGCCCTTCTTTGCCAGAAAGAGTCAGAACAGGGACTTGGAATAAATACAACCTACCTGTTTCAAACATATAAGGAAAACACCTCCTTCTTCTGAGATTTAAGGTATGACCCCACTTTCCATAGTACTCTAGACACAGAGAAACATGAACAAACCCACTCTGTGTGTTTTAAGAAATGCTATTAGGATAGAAAATGTACCATAAGCTAAGGAAAAGATGGAAGAAACACATTGCAACTTGACATTGTTACCTTATGAGGTCACGAAAGGAAAAAAACTGATTTTTAGGGGCTGGATTCATCTCACCTGTCTTTGGGGATTGATTGTAGTTCAAGGTGCAGACACTGAATTTTAGCCTCTCCACGTAGGTGTCCAGAGGCTTGCTGGCAGTTAAGCTCGTGCTGCAGTCAGCGGCTTAGCTGGAATCTCTTAAATGAACGTAATTGAAAGACTGCCATATGTACCTGCTAAAAATAAACTTTTATAGGCAAAGTGTTTGGAGCCTGTGATTTTTTTTCTGTATTTATACCATTATCGTCAGTATTTCTTTCCAATGTATTTGCAGTTAAAGAGGGCAGTCTGGGCATCATCTGATGTTATGTGGCAGAGAGAATTAGATAAAGGGCTCTGTATCTTAGATTTTAAACATCTTGGTGATAGGTCCATGGGTGATCTGTGATTCTATGGTATTACAACGGAGACAACATAAAGTGTGAAAAGAGGAAAAGTCAGCAGAAAAAAGGAAACAATTTTCTGAATCAGTCTATTTTAACTGCACTAATTCAGTGCCTGTGTTTTCTCTTTTCCTACGACAATAAAGACATAAAAAGGTGTCTATAATGCATTAAATTTCGTTGCTAGTTACGGAGAAGAAAGAATCCCTCCTGGGAGCTGAGTGCTTTTATTAGCAAAGACATTAAGCAGTTTCTTAGCAGGAAAGCACACGTGGGGCATGGGCCCTGTGCTACAGTATTTGCAAGATAAACTTTGCTGTTTACATTTTTACTATTATAACCCAACCATGACTGTGGTCATGCATGCAGGTTTAATAAAAATTAGCAATAACTTTTATAACCTGAGGCCTGAAATGGCAGTCCGTAAAGAGATACCTTTATTTGTTTTCCATGAGTCATAACATTTATGTGGGGTTTAATCTGTTCTTTTCTTTTTCAATCAAAAAAAGCTTCCAGAAGGTAATCTTTTGTTAACATAGGTTGTAAGATGAAAGAAAAGGACATTCTGCCTGACTTACTTACAATTTGCCTGTATCAGGAAAAATAAAAAAGTTGTTTGCATTAGGAGTGACAGCAGATGATATTCATTTAATCATGAGATAAATATTTCGAACTAAATGCAACCTCAAGACACTCACTCTTGGAGGAAGTGAAACAAAGAAAGCCTTAGGGACTAAATGTAACTACTCTTTAAAACAGTCACCCTTTTAACAAGAGACCATAGGCTCTTTTTTGTGGATATCATACTGCATCTTTTGCTGAAAGGGTCCATTTGTTTCACCTGAAGGTCAGGTTTTAACTTCCCATGTTCTCTTGCAGCTTAAAGCAGCAGTACGAGCAGCAGTGACACATACAGCTTGGGACACAGCCCTCCTGGGTGTCAAATGTGAAATCCCACTTCCATCTTCTAGATGATGGTGCCAGCATGATATACTGACGTCCCAATCTTTAAAAGGGTATGTAGCACCCAGCCCCTCCCATTAACAATAAAGGGGAGCTGTATTTTGCACAGCCCTGTCTAGCTCCATCTCCTCTTGCTGTCTGCTCACCTGCCTCAACACTGCCAGGACCAACAAGCTGGCTGGAGTTGCTTATGGACCGATATTCCCTTTACTCCTTCTCTGGACCTTTGTATGGGGCAGCAGGCGTGGAAGGTGCCATTTGGGATATAAGACCCTTCATCATATGATGTAAAATGCACTGCAGAGAGCTTTAAGTCAAAACAAATGCTGTGGCTTGCAATGCCTTCATCAGTCTCTGGAAGACTGCAGCAAGTACACCAATATACAGAAGTGGTTTTTCATAAGGACAGTTTTCAAACTATTATTCGAAGCCTTAACTTCTCTGTCTGTGGCTACTTATGCTACTGGTTCACCTGTCACAAGCTTTAGCCCAGATGTCCTTCAGGCTACAAGAATTTCTTTGAGCAACATGGTTTTTTGACCTAGAAAAAGCAAACCCAGACTTAAAAGACTTTGACCTGCCATTCAGTGAATGATCGAAACATAACAGCATACCTGGACCTTGATACTGTGCCTAGTAAAATCATCAGCAAACCCCTTATTGGAGCAAAATCAGGACATTAGCCTGGTTACTCAGGGAGGAAAAAGAAGCTGAAACACAATTATGCCAAGCGATGTAATCTAAGGGTCATATTCACAAACATTTTTCCATTTATGTTCTGCCTGAATTACAGGCACCTGCTCCCACTGACCAAATAACTCATCTTCTGTTAGTGGAAAAGTCTCTGCAATTTTAAAATCAATTTTTCAAGTAAGTAAATAAATATATATTCTTAAAAGAATGTCAGATCTCTGTCTTTAAAAGGCAAGTACAGACAGAGCTAAAACTGCTTGTGAAGGATAATGAGGAGACTTGACTTCAATTAAGATGAAGCAAGAACAGACTCTGAAGTAAAGCAAATACAAGTTGGACAGTGTTGCATGACACATCCTACCTGCCACTCCAGGCGTGCAGGCTGGCAGCCTTCCCAACCTGGCACCAAATTAAATGCAGGAGGTGGCGGTGGCAGGTCTGTTCTCCCATGCAGAAGACACACAGACAACTTTCTTTTTTCTGCTCTTAGTCTAAAAAGCACTGCCTTGTTCCCAGAAAATAGCTCTGCTTTGCTTACGGGATCAATCCAAGCAGCAAATTTCAGGCAGGTAGTACTGCTGCTGGAAGCTGTGAAAGCACCTGTCCCTCTGCTGGCTATCAGCACGCTAGGGAAGGAACGTAAGCCCTTATCTCAGGTGACCTGTACCTTCATGGAGTAAACAGCATCCCTCCCCGCTCTTACCATGCCGAAGCCTCAGGGGAAGGGTGCCGTAGCTGCAGATTGTGCTGATGTGGGTTTTATTCATTTTGATATAGAAATTGAATAAAACCACAGCTGATAAGGATCTCTCTGGTCTCCTACTAAATGACTCACATGGTCAGATAAGCAACCATTTATCACTGCAGAAATATCTTCATGGGGACTACCAGACAATATTAGATGCAAGCATTGCTGTTTCTCCCCAAAATAGTTAGAGTTCAATTTTGTGGTAAGGTTGTGTGTATAAGGCATAATGATGCTTAGCACCCTTCTGCTCTAATATCCTTGACCCAGCCTCCACACCAGGTCTGCACAGTAGGGAGCTTAAGAGATACATTGCATTTACAAAACAGAACATGATCTCTTTATATCTTGACTGATTTGATGACAACCCTGCTATTGCTGCCAGCGTTTCAAAAATCTGTTGTTTTTCTTTGTGCAAAAGGGAAAAAAGGGAGAAAATAGTACAATTACTGTGAAAATCTTTCCTGACTTCTTGGACTATTTAAACAGTAAATAATACAATTATTTCAATTGAGTCTTATAATGCAACTCAGTTTTAGTTAATTTCATGTAGCCTTCTGATTGCTGTTTTTCAACCTAATGTAATTTGGCTAATTCTGCTTCAGATGCATTTTAAATTTGATTGTGAATAGACAAGGTCAAAAGTCTCCTGATATTGCTACTGTTAAAAGCAGTCATTTTGAAAAGTGTTTTTTTTACAGAAATTATTACCTTGTGACCTTTTTTCTGAAGTTTAATTTTTTCCTATCTTTTTCCTTGACAATATTTTAACTGAAATATTTAATGAAATCCTAGTATTGACCTGCATTTCCCACAGAAAAGGTCTTTCAGTAAACAAAAGATCAAAAAAAGTGTTTGCAACAAGCTAGGAAGCATCATGAATTTTAAGAAAATCTTGGGAAATGTAAAAATAAATGTTCCATTTTGAAATCCCACAAAGTGGAAGCATTCAGAACATTTCGTTAAATATTTTATTTTTCAACAGTTACTTATTGCAAATACTCTGTTCTTTGGTTAAGTTTTTAAGCATCGAGAGTTTTTTAACAGAAAACTTTATCTAAGTGAATTATTTGCTCTTGAGTAATGAACAGGAAATTCCTTTAAAAAAGCAAATAATTCTTCTCTGCTTTCTCTAATGTCCTGCCCAAGGCAATGAAGACCTATTTTCTTCCCACTCCTGCCCAAAGATTTAAATCCAAGAATGTGAAACTTTTGAGACTTCTCAAAAGGCAGTGGATTTAAATCCACTTAGAGAAAAGGTTATAAATTGCTTTCTCTCCATTAGGCTCTTGTCTCCAGCTACTGAAAGGGAGTTAGGAGACCCCTCTTAACACAGGGCAGACAGAGCCGGGAGACCATCGTTCTCTCAGACACTGACAGTCCAGTCATGGACCTGCCTGGAGGAAAATGGGACATTTCTTCATGTCTCCTTCTTCTCCTCCTGTCAGAGGGCTCAGTGGTGACCGGTCATGAGGAGCCATCACTTCCTGTTGTGTTGGGGCCCATGGAGGAGGCAGATCTCTATTTCATTAATTACATTAACCGTATAACGTTGTTTTTCCATTGACTTAAGATCACTTTTCCTATGCAAAAAGCCTAAGTTATTAACTGTGTGAGAAATGTGGGCTGAAGCATGTGGTTTTTCCTCCTACAGTAGTTAAAGGAAGTAGTTCTGCAATCTGATAGAGTACTATATATATTGCATTGGTGCTGATTTTTCATTTCTTCCAAAAGAATTGTGAATAATTTTATTTTAAGGTCAGACAAAACAAACAAATTAAAACAAACATACAAAAAAAGCTTGAAATCCAGCCTGTCTTCATTGATAGTGTGGTAAAACCAGCTATTTTTGATGCCAGGGATTCAGTTTCTAGTTTTAATGTGCATGTATTTAATCCAAGGCAGAAGGATAGTTTCATCAAATAAAACAGGGCTACTTCTGCAGGAAGTCGAACAGGTGCCTGAATTACAGAACTGGGACAAAGTCCAGTTCCTACAAGTTTCTGAGTTATGCTGTGGTTCTTCCATTAATCTTCATTACTAATTAGCATATATGAATAATTCCCATCCAGAGGTTTGTTAAATTGGTGTTTCACTGTCTTCATGCTACACGAGCTATGTCTGTGTGCTTGCATAGCAATATGCTACACACTGGGATTAAAGAAGACAGGATCAGGATTCAGTACCTTCTCTGTTTGATTTAAACTTTATTTTTACAGTTTTAATTCAAAGACTTGTTAAAATTTGACAAAAGGACCCCAAACGATGCAAGCCTGACCAGCAAGACTAGGAGCAGCCCTAGTGGCTTGTACAGGTGAGAAGGAGACAAAGATTATGCTTAAATATTATTTTTTGAAACTTGTCCTTGAATGGTAGAATGAGAAGAAGTGACTAAAACTGAAATGGAGGAAGGAAACGATGAGGTGAAAAGACCAAATATGTTGGTGTAGGTGATATGTAAGGCTGTATAAAGTGATCGCCAGAGTAGCACACCTAAGGTGAAGTACACTGTAGTCCGTTAAGTCTGTATGGTAATGCACATGGTATTCAGTCCATCGATGTGGTAGGTGCCATCTGAGACTGTGGCCCTTTGTCTGTAACCAGGGGCTGAGGACCCTCTGCCATACCAATGCCCAGGCAGTGCCTGTGCAAAACACGGCAGCAACAGTTGAAGGGACTGCAGGGAAACAAACAGACATAGTTGCGCAGACTTTTGGACCTCAGCCTGTAGCACCCAAACTGGCCCTAACTGAACTGCAGGGTGAGCTTTTGCCCCTGCCAGAGAAGAGCGGTGATGCAATGCAGTGCTGCAGGACTGTCTTGGTGAACCCGCTCGTGAAGGGTGGGCAGAGGGAGGTCTACCATGAGCCGGGACCCAGACTTGCCGGCACCCAGTGCAGGACTTCAGTCCTGAGGGGCCCAGAGGAAATGCATGTGGCTACTCACTAATCCTCTGTTCCCTATCATGGCACTTACAGACAAAAGTGAAGCAAAACAGCCTCCGCTACTCTTTCTTTAGCTGATATCTGCCCAGAGGCCCAGCCCCACACTGCTGTCCGTGGATTTGGCTCCATATGACTTGCTGTGCCGTGTAAGTCACTGCAGATTTTGGCCCTGTGTCTCTGAACAAGGAGTTCATCAGCTGACAGCTGACGCAGATTTCTTTTACCTTAGGCAATTTTCCAGCCTCCACATTCTGGAGCACAGCTTTAAGGAAGAGACTGAAGTGAACAAACAGTCTGTTCTTCTCATGTGTTCCTTGGAAGACATGAGTTTCTAATCCTACAGATTTGGGCCGGTCTTGTCCTGTCAGTCCGATCAGCTGCAGAGTACCAGAGCACCGCTGGGACCACCCCGGTGCAGGGCGAATGTACAAACACACAGCCAATGGACCAGCGTCCGTGTTTGTGGGGTACCTCCGGAGACACTCCAGAAAAGTCATTAGTGTTATGTCTGTCTTTTGCAATGAAAGAAACAACCCAACCTTGTATGTATATCACATACACAAAGTAAGGACACATTTCTGCTGAGGACATTTGTCTAACTATAGCACTTGATGGGAGCTGCTGACAAAGCTGTGTGCTCCTAGGGCTGTATTTTTTGCCTCACTGTTCATTGCAAGGAAGATACTGTCTGTTTAGGAGGTCAGCTGGAAGGGCAGGCTGATGGGTCAGGATGGCTGGCTGGAGCACGTTTTTTATGTGTCAGTTCATCCCCTGCACCTCCATTCTGTCTGTAATCGTGGACACTGCTGATCAGGGGGTACACATGGTGCTTTCATACATGACCGATAACTTGTAAGGAAAAGCCACAAACTGTATCACTAAAAGAAATTTTAAAGCCTGAGTGTGAATCCAAACAAGACTGAGATTTTATAACTTTTTGAGGCAATGTTTCAGTTCCTGTCATTGCTCTGCTACAGAGCTGGACAGATGTTTATGGTAGTCACAAAAAAGGAAACCAGGGCAGGCTGCACCAGAACATTTTAGAAGCCATTAATAAGATTTTATGTTGTTATTCTGAAGGGCATTTTCTGCTGCTTTCAGCACAATATTGTGACTGGCCTTCACAAAATGGAAAAAATGATGTATTCGTACTTCATCCTAAATAACAGTGCAGCTGACGTGAGAACAAATCCCGGGGACGACAAGGCGATTTGCAGTTTCTGTACGTGCGAGGAAACTCTAATGTTAGACCTACAAAGGACCCAAATGCCAGCTAGCTTCAAAATGTCACCTGGCTTCGAAATATCAGCAGCTGACTCTTTCGCAGTGCCCTGGAGCCGAGGGACGAGCTGACCCTGGGCTTGCTGAGCGATGGCTCTAACCCCTGCATGGTGGCTGAGGCAGGGAGGAGGGCTCCTACCCCAGCCATGGCTTAAAAGAAAATGGCAGCTATCGCCTTTGACAAAGGCAGCCCAATCTCAAGGACTTGGCCCGAGGCTCAAGTGAGGGAGCAGTCGCATCGTTTTCTGCAGTGTGTCCTGGGTGCAGTGGTCCCCAGAGTGGCCCATTTCAAAATGAAAAAAATAGTTGCTGTTTAGGGGGCAGGGAGAACAAAAATCTTATGTACACTTTTCCTTCTAGCAGAGAAAAAGAAGCTATTTTGCTCCCAGGGAAATCCCTATATTGGTGCATTTACTTTAATCATCCACTGGGACAAAAGTACTACACACTGACGTATTTCAGGAAAAACACTTACCTGAAAGATGTTTTAAAGAGCCATGGTAAGACCATTTCATTTTGGACGTTTTGATTAAGACACAACATTGCCACACTGCAGTGTCTGATACTGAACTGGCTGGAAACAGTGCTTCAGGTCATCCTGGAAGAGATGGTGTTTCCCTGTCGAGGGTGGTGTATCCCCAGGTGTGGGAACTGGTCCTCTCCAGGGCACTGGAGCTCTGGAGGTGGGATAACCACTTCGCAGCTCCAATGCATGTCTCCTAGGAGGTACTGCGCTGCTTCATCAGAGAATGGCTACATCTGTCATGGGACTTACAGCCCTTTTAAGAAGCAGAGCTCTGAAAGTGCAGCTCCCATGAGACAGTGCGCCACAACAGAGAAATGCAATATATAGTGTCACATGACTTAAAATAAAATGTTTCAGGTCAGTCAGACAATGCGATTCAGCTCAAAGTGATTGCAAATAGAATATTTTCTTCTGGAAAGAAAAGAATCATTTGAATAAAAAAATTCTTGAACAACCCACTTTTCGTATTCTCTCTACCTTTCATATATGTGTGTGTTTTCTGCATATCTGTGTGTACGTAATCAACACTACAGCAAGAATCTACCTTGTGCACATCACGGATTTCTCTTCTTAATGCAGGCAACCCTGCTAGTTCCTGAACTTCGGCCATCTGCTCGAGCCTAAGGGGCAGCAATATTAAATTAACTGTAGTTTGACATTTCTTTGATAACTGACATTTGCACAAACAAGTCCCCTATGCACATGTGCACGTTAGGAAATTAAAGTGTAAAGTAAATAAGATTATCATTGTGTGTTTCTTCTCAAAAACATATTGCAAGTCATTATCTCTCCCTCTAATGACTGAAATTCTGTGTGCAAAACCAAGTAATTTAATTTACATATCTCGAATGCATGCCATTTTGTTGTTGTTGCAGGGCCTGTACCGAATGCCTTGTGAATTAAATCATTTCATCATCAAGAGTCGGCACAGCTGGGGGTGGATAACTCTTCTTGCCACATTGTGTGAGAGAACAGACATGCACCAGAAAGTGCTGCTCCTCCTGTCCCTCTGGAGCACTCCTGGGGATTTTGGGGGAAGGCTTCAGCCACTGTGCAGCTTTCCGCTTCCTCTGAAAGAAAATCCTGCTCCAGATTGGGCTCAGGTATTGGTCTCATTGCATTCCCACTCAAGCCAATGGGAGTTTTTCTGTCGTCGGTGGTGAGAGCAAGATTAGGTCCACAATAATTGGATGAATTTCAACTGCTTGGCTAGAAGTTGGCAAGATGGTGAAAAGTCCTGTCCCTCTGTCCTTTGACAACTGGCATAAGGCTGCTGCGTTGGTAGCTACCTCAAAACCCCCTATATTCAGATAATAAAATGAGTTGAATGAAGTTGAATGAGTTGAATAAACTGGAGGGTCAGGGACAGACAGTCTGCAGTGGATGCAGGCATGGCTGAGGGTATCCACATGGGATGCCACAGATAAGGAGCCCAGTCTGACATGTTAATTCTTTTAAATACCAGTATCCACACAATGTCCAGGTATGCACTGGGAGGGCAACTAGGCACTTCTCACAGTTTTCCTACTCAGTGAGTTGATCATAAAGAGTATATTCTTTTTCTCTACATCATGGTGCCGGGGCATAAAGTTTTAAGTATGGGGAGCAAAAAGTATTCAGTAAGCACATACTACACTTTATTCTGTCATAAACTCCAGCAGTGAAGAAAGAGGGATAGATAGTTTCTTTTCCCAGCTCACACACACAGTCTCGGGATCAGAAAAGATTGTTGTCAAGAAAAGAGTGTTGTCAAATGTCCATATCATTAGGCGTTGCAATGGTGGGAACTGAGCACTTCAGAAATGAATTTTTCAGTCTGGGCTGACTGTCTCCAAGGAATCCCTCACTGGAGGATTTTTCTAGGGTTGTCTCTTTCTGCATAGAGGAGAAAAGAATTTGTGTCTCCCTACTGCAAGTTGCAATCCCTTCACTATCAACTGATAAATGGTCTCAGATTTTATTACATTTTCTTCTTCTTTTGTTCCTATCGTCAGTGCCACCTGTGATTTCTCCGCTCTTTGTAGAACCTTATTTCCCCCAGATTTAATTCCAGCTGAGGAAAGTATACACTTATCTTTTCATCACCTGAGCCCATTAATCTCTCCTGGAACAGTAGTTCTTGCTAAAACCTGCTGTGGTTTGAAAGGCTTGCCAGGATTTAGCCCTAGCGTTCTTCCTCCTGTCATCAGAGGGAGCTGCAGGTGCTCAGGAGGTGATTCTGGATCGGTGCAGACTGCTTGTCATATATGCTAGTATGCAGGGAAAGGATTTTGCTTTGATAAAGGTCCAGGGGCCATTAGGAGGGTAAGGATGCAGAAGAGGTGCATGTGCAGGGCTGTCAGGAGACCAGGAGATGTAGGAGGCAACAGCACCCATGACAGCCTCGAGCCCCTGAGCAATCAAGTGCTCATGTTTGATTACCTATCCTGTGTCTTTTGGGGCGTGCCATGTAGCAGAGTGTAAGACACCCCTCATTTCTAGGGAAAGGTAAGTTAATGAGATTGTCAGCACTTCATTACTGCTCCCACCACTGCCTCTCTGCTCCCACCAGAGAGGTTCAGTGGTCACGGCGTAGGAGAAAGCAGCATTATGAGTGGCAGCGAGTAGCTGAAGTGCACCTTGATTTTAGGTTCCCTTTTTACAGGGGAACATGTATCCGATCCTGTCAGAAAACTGGAGAAATCCTCAGAAGGTACCTGTCATCTCTGGACCATGCAGCTTCTGAAAACTCATGTTCTTGGACCAAACAAAAATGGGTCAGAGTTTTACAACTTTTATACTGGAGTAAAATTACATTTTTCCATTATAAAAGCTCTTCATTATTCAAATGAATGAAAGAAAGGGAAAATTTGGTCATTTGAAGCCTGAGAAATCAGAAGTGCTCTCATTTCCTTTCCTTGTTCTTTGAGGTGATGCTTAATATGCAAGTTCTGGGTGTTCTTCTGGACTGGAAAAATGAGAACGCTGCTACAGTAGGTGTGAAAAAAGTAATCATAAAGGAAGCTAAGAGTAGATGTTCTGTGTAATGGATGATGTGGTGAGTGATTGACAACTTTCTTCATGTTATGTGATCACAGCCTTTGCAAATAGGCCTTCCAAAAATGTGAGAATATCAGGTTTTCAACAGCATGTTCAGACCTGGGATCTCCTTTGCTAATGATGACAACAGAGCTCCCTCTGCTTAACGTTATAAGGAAGCAGATTCAGCTGAGATGCCTTAGCATTATTTGATATGCTTTTAGATACCCTTGCAATCATGCCTTAGCAGTTCCTCACAGTGTGAACAGGATTAGCTTCTGCAAGCCTGCTCAGTAACATAAAATGCTCTGTTTTTTCTGGCATTTGGGCAAGACATGCAACTAGCTGATGATTTTACTATTCAGTGTCTGTAAAATATTAATTATTGTTAGATTTGTGGCTTCCATGTCATTTGGACTGACACATGTATATTGAATATTGTCTTCATTTTCACCATGAAATTTTAATTTCCCATACTTACTGTGTAGGTAAGTCCAGATACTCTGCATCACAGTTTAAACAAACAAAAATAGTATAATGAAAATGCTGTATTTTTCTCTCTGTTCTTGCATTCACAACTATTGCCTTGAGGTTTTACTCTTAGCTACATGTCCCCTCTTTCCTTCAGGTACAAAATATTGTGCTTCCTGGGTATACATGGTGAATAATACGCTCTTGCTTAGAAAGAAATTTGGGCCCTCCATAGCAGAAGTGGATTACTCCAAAAGCAGAAAAACTTCCAGCAGATGTGCTTGTTTTGAACAGAGAACAGGAAGAAACGCAGCCAGATTTTATACTGATTACATAAACAAAGAAATTAAAACGTGGTTTCAAATTGGACCAGGAAAGAATGTTGTTGGTCACAAGCGCAGGCATCCTGAGGCATTTGGGGTTTGTATTGTGCAAGGCAAAGTGGGCATTGACATCGCAGGGTGTGATAAGCGTAGAGTCATGCTTTTGCTCTAGCAATGTGAGATTGCCTTTGCCTAAAATGTGCTGGAAGTAGCTCTTAACTGTGGAAACTCTGACAGCTCTCTGCACTGTACAAGTGATTAATTCAAAGCCAAGTGCAAAACAAAACCATCTGCTTATTCATCAGCCTGGTCTTACAGAAGTGATCCTAATGTGTACCTCTGGGAGAGAATAGCCTCATTACGGAATCAAGCCGGAGAACTTCCCATAACCAGAAATCCTTTGATTCTCCCAGAGCTTTTCATTTTACCACTTCTTCTCCTACTGTGTTCATTAAAAATTAAGGGAAAAAAAAATTCAAGAAACTAATAAATAGGAGCCTCTTTTTTAGGTGGCCATCTGGTTCAGGTGGAAAATTATCTTCTGACATCTGTTCAGTGACATGCACTATATGACAGTATTTAAATTGGTGATCTTAAGCCATTTTCTAGTGGACACAAATATCTGAAGTTGCAATAACATTCTGGGGGTCTGCAGGCTCTCCTCTGGGAAGCAGCCAGTGCATTTGAATTTTAATGCTGCTAAATGGTAACCAACAAACCAAATCTGCTTACTGGCAGTTCAGCTTGTCGAGAGACGTGCTCTCTCCACCTATAACCTTGAAAGCGCACAGTGAGGATGATAAAAGGAAAGATTTCTGTATTCATATCTCCGTCCTATTTTCTGCAGCACTGTCAGTGCCCCTCCAAGAGCCCACAAAGCTTTCATTTCTTTTCCAAAGGAGGCTGGCAAAAACTTGTGCAAAAGCATGTTAGCATCTGCTTGGTTTTTCCAACCTAACACAATCAAACATGCATCGATTGCAAAATTACAACGGTGACCCCCATATGGTCTCCTGTTAACTCATCAGCTCCTGTCACTGTCAGGTGTTTGCTCCATTTGAAAAGGCTCTTTCTCTGTCAGGAATTTCATGATTAAATACTCTCCACTGAAAATGCCAGGTTATTGAGAGTGAAAGTGGGAACAGGAGAGGGTCTTTCTTTGATAAATACAGCCATTTTAGAACATTTCAGAAGAGAAATTTCAGCATGTTTTGCTTTAACAGTTTCTAATTTTTCTTCTAGTCCAAATCAGCTTTCAAAATGCAGGTAGTCTCTACCATAGAGAGGTAAAGATGATCAAAAGTAGAAATGAAAACCTAAACTCTTTGAATGAACTGATCTGAAACTGATTTTAGATAACCATTTCATCCTATTTTACAGCAGTGCTATAAGACAGCTACCTGAGCAACTTCTGCTAAGCAAATCTGCAATGAGTTGCTGAAGTCGTATGGCCTCTGCCTTGGTGCTGTTTCCTGGGAGGATTTCCTATAAATCCTCTGTGGGAACGTGCTCTGTGACAAGTGCAGCCTTCGCCTTTGGCCAGCCCTGTCAGCACATCTGGGATCACTTTTCCCTGGAGAGCACAGAAGATGTCACCACCTCTTTCTTAGGTGCTTGCCCAAAACTTACTGCGGGGTCAAGAGTGACAAAGCCTTGCAGTATATGGAGCTCTGATCCAAAAGACAGCATCTTCGCAGCCTGTCTGATCACACTCTAATCCAGTAGCAGGGATGAAAATATAAGGGACTCAGCTGCCTACTGGGACAGGTAATAGGTTGCTGTTGCACAGCTGGAGCACATCGCAGCTGCTTTTGCAGTGAACCTGTGTGGTAGGAGTGAGAGTTTGGAGGCTAAGTCTTCCATAGGCCAAATGATTGATTGCTCTTCAGATCTAGAAAGTTGTTTCTGTATATGAGCTGAGCAGTCAATGGTGTTTCTGTCCCAAGCTGCCCGAGTGTTGCAATGAGCAGTACTGCACAGCTTCGGCAGTAATCTTCCCATGCACAACAGGTGACAGACCCCAAAATTTGTTTCTGTCAAGAGATGTAGGGAGGGGAGAGGAAGGACCAGAGGTCCAAATGGAGGACAGAAGACCCCGAAGCAATCTTTACTGCTAACCATGGGCTGGCAAGGAATTGGAAGCAAATAAATGCATGCCTCAAGCATATTCTCTGGGAAATGAAAACAGGAGGAATGTGACTTTAAGGAGAAAAAGCTCTAGGTCTCCTTCACCAGACACCATCTCTCAGAAGCTTAAAATTCCCATTCAGCCTTGAGGAAAGACACTGAACAATCCCACAATGTACATCTGTGCCAGGGACTGAACTCAAGGACTAAACCCCTGACACTCCACATCCTCATTAGCTTGCTCCCTTGCTTTGACTTGGACCATGCAGTGCTTTGAGTTGGACAAAGCTCAGACATGGCCCTGGGAGAGCCCAGTACAGACACCAGTCTCCAAAGGCAGCATAGCACCAGGTTTGACTCCCCCCCTTACTCCTCCTCCAGCACTATCCCAGCAGGATTTGCCCCCTCAAGCACTCCTTCCCTGAGGCATGTAACATATACCCTCAGCTTTATGCGTTTAAAGCTTCTTTCTTTTGGGCTGCAAGGCAGCCCTCATAATATTATGAATGCTTTAATATAAATGTCTCCCCCGTCCCACATGAAAACCAATAATTGTGTCTTGAGTCCATAGAGGTGGCACACACAGCCCAGAGGAGCCACAGGCAAATGCTGGGGATGTGGATGCAGCCTGTCTCCCTGAGTGTGGGTGACAGTCACTGAGCCACGGAGCAGCTGAAGCTGGCAGGCACCTCTGGCCCATCCCTCTGCTCAAGCAGGGTCAGCTAAAGCTGGTGGCCCAGGACTGTGTCCAGGTGCATTTTGAGTGTCTCCAAGGACAGAGGCTGCACAGCCTCTCCAGACAACCTGTGCCGGTGCTCTGTCACTCTCACAGTAACAACATTTTTTTTAATGTTCAGATGAAATTTCATGTGTTTCAGTTTGTGCCCATTGCCTCCGGTCCTGTCATTGGGCACCACTAAAAAGAGCCTGTCTCCTTCTTCTCATTCTCTCCCATCGGGTATTTATACACATTGGTAAGATCCCACTGAGTCAGGTCAGGGCCATCTCTGCCCCACGCTCTACAGGCTCTGATCAACCTTCCTTCAGTGCTTTGCCCTCTGCCAAGTCCTCCAACAGATGAGTGCTGCTGCTGGACTTTGGCCAGTTACTAAGGAGTAAGACACCCACTCTATATACAACCATTTCATGTTGTATACAACACATCCTGAGGTCATATTTATGACCTGGATTAAAAATCAGTGAGGATTTTTAATCACCCTTCTCATATTATAATGCTTTAAGGCAACCCTTGTTCATCATACTTAGCAGGCTCTTATATGTGAATAGGAGAAGAAGGATTTGTTCCAGTGCATGTAAAAACTGATATTCCCTTTGTTATCTTATTAGATACATGCCCCTTTTCAATTGTTTTGAACTAAATAAAAAAAAAAGAAAAATCCATGGGTTAATGTTAGTGTAGAGAGCAGGTTGATATTGCTAGAGGTAAAAGCTAAAAGAACTGGCTAGAAACAATACATACTATTCTTATTTTAGGTATTATGTGACTCCTTATATTCTCCTTACTTTTCCTCAGTACCCACTATCTCCTACTCTGTGTGCAACAGGTATTAAGAAAAGTTTCAGAATATATTCCCTCTCTCTGACTATTCAAGAATGAGGAAATGGAATTTATCAAGTCACCAGTATTTCACCTCCTCACCAGTGTTTTCACCTCGAGGGGGGAGGAGGGAGAAGACAAGCAGTTTTTAAGAAGATCTAGCTGTGCATAGTCATTAGGATCTAGGGTTCATGTAAACCAACTAATGAAAACTTAAACAACATCACAGTTAGTGTTGCAAAACAGTATTTATTGAAAGAAAATTCAAGGCTTTTGCAAGAGGCTTTTGGCACAGCTTCTTCGTAGAGAAGTGTATGCAACAGCTCTGCCTCCTTTCCCCCTAGTTGTATGTCCAAGAACTACCTTGACAATTTTGTAATGTATATTTCATGGACGGAAGCTCTGTTTGTCTTTACTAATTTTGAGAGATTTAAATAAATCCAGCATCTCTTCCTTCTTTAAAGTTTATGGAAATCCAATTTTTTTTCCCAACAGAACAAAATCTATGATGCTAAGTCAGTGTAACTCTTGACTTTGTTTACAGTGGCAGCTCGTTTGTCAGAGCTGCAAAGTATTGCATTTTAAGGACAGTAATCATGCTATCATAATGTCATTTCTGTTGACATCCTGCCCAAGGTCCTTTTAAGCTTAGAGCATGACTTTGTGATCTAGCAACATAATAATACAGCAGTTAGTACAAATTACTTATCTGAAAGCAAAAAACTACATTAACGCAACATGCAGGTGTCTCAGTTATACACCAGCATATGTGCTTTAACTTTTATTGCAGAGGTTTTGTAATCCAGTTATCCTTGTAAATGTATTCATAACAGAATCTATGGTTAATTATTTGCAAAGGTAACTTTGGTCCATTTTTACCATGTTATCACAAGTATCTATTGTCTTTTCAAATCAAGCCCACAGATTTAACGTGTGAAACCAGGTTGTATGCAACTAAACAAAATGGATACTTATGTAAATGTTATTTTGTGTTATACACAGTAAAACCACTTTTTTTTTTTTTTTTTTTTGTAAATCCCAGGGCTTTTTGTACTGATTTACTTATTGTAGATTGAGAAGGTGTAGGTCATTTTCAAATGGCTAAACATAAACACATATATTTTCATCACAGTAATAACCTCCTGTCTGAGCCTGGTTACACAAAGCATTTGCCGATTGTGAGATGATGCTTTTCTATCTCACTTTAATTGGAGGCAACTGTTCCGGCTGGACTGGCTGTCTTATACAGAAGATGATGACGTTGTTAACAGGATACAGGTTCTTCCAACCATCTGTCTCTAATGGCAAGATGCAGGGCTATCTTCAGGATCTTCCTATTGGCTGGGTTTTTCAAAGGCGATGAAGAGGATAAAATTTCTGTTCATGTTTTTTGGATCTGGTGACCAAACACACTTAGGCTTCTCTGGTAATTTTAACTTTCTTTCAGCGAAGTCTAATTAATGGCTTAACTGTTCTCAATCTATGAAGCCTAGTCAGTATTATATTTCTGTAGAGACATGCAAAGGATATAAAATAAAAAGCTGCGGTAGCCAATGGTGTTTTTCTGAGCTTATATAGCAATTGTACCTCTGAACTCAGACCACTGGATTCTAAAGTCCTGCTTTCCATCTCCAATATGTGTGCCGCTGTGCTTGCCTGGGACCGTGGTGCAAACCTAGCAACAGCCTCAGAGCATCAGCTCTCACAACTTCAATAACCATAGGTCAGAAATCAAAATAATGTGAGATTGGTCTAAAAATAGAATTAAAAGCAGTGGATGACACTGGGCAGCAATCTTCTACTTTCTTTCTTCTGCCCATTTTTGATACATTTTACAATTTGGAAAGTTGATGTGCGTTGCTTGCAAAAAATTACAGCCCCAGCTTTTGTGAAGCTGCTCTGACTTCCACCATTTGTTGCCCTCTTCACACTCCCATTCCAACGGACACCTCATGCCACCTTGCCCCAGCTGCCAGCGTCCCTGCAAATGACCTCCACTCCCTTTGCATGCTGGCAATGACTTCCCTGTTCTGCATGTGATTGCTGGAGCAGGGGCTCTCCTGCCAGCCTCAGAAAGGCATTGCATCAGGCTGCAAATGCTTCTGCCATTTGTTGCACTGAAGGCTGCAGCCATGCCAGTGCCACCAAGGGGACATCACAAGTGACTGCAGTAAATGCCCTGAAGCTGATGCTCTTTCTCCTGAGAGAAATGCTCCTCTAATGCCAGACTGCATTTTTAACAGTGTCTGAACACTGGCAACACTTTACAAGAATTAATCTGAGCTAGTTGTGATGTCCTGAAATATGTTTGTTTGTTTCTTCAGGATAACAAATTTCATACCCCTAAAACACACAGAGCAACCCTCACAATTATTTAGCCTTACCGTAACCAAGCAAAACAGCTCAACTTTCTGTCAAAGTGAAAATTTACCATGGCTGGTGCCATGGCTGGTGCCATGGCAAATTTACCATGGCTGCTCCAAGAGGAGCAGGTTTCCCATTTCTTTCAGCCTATTCCCCAACCACTTCAAAATGAGCCTTATGAAGCAAGAGGGGGCTGCAAACAGGCAGTCTTACTTCATTGCTCCTGGAGGAGGCTTCCTCCATCAGACCCTCATGCTGGGGAGGACCAGGAGAGCCTTGGCAAAAAGGGAAGCCTGGGAAATGGGAGATTATGGCAAATCCATAATACCATAATCGTGAGTCTTGAAGGAATATACTATTTGCCAGTTTCTTTTGGAAAAAGATAATGCACCAACTGGGGTTTTTATTAGCATATTTGATACATTGGCTCCTTCACTGGAAATAGAGTGGTGGATGCAATTAACGTGTTCTTGGCTGTTGTGCGTTTCTTTCTCTTTATAGTTGCCTCCAAGAACATTGGAATTAAGAATGAGAAATCATTAAAATGCAAAGCTCCAGAAGCTGTATATAGCTCCAACTCCCCCACAGACTCCAAATGAAGTAAGAAGGAGTTCAAGGGGACAGCTGACACTCAATCTCTGATGCAAGACATGTAGTACGAACGTTATGTTGCTAATGGACTAATACTGTGTACAGACTTACCAAGAACATATATTCTGTCTTTTCTCCTGGAGGAAACACTTTATTGTGAAAGAGACAATAAATAAATCAAAATATAGGCATAGGAGCCTAAGTGATAGGTCTGTAAAACACAGCTGTGTAGAAGCAGCAGTACTGGGAGGGAAGACTTGGCAGCAGGGATTGAGAAGCACTGGGGTGGACAGAGATCTGTGGAGTTGGGATGGGGATGTGTATCGGATAAAAGCTTAGCAGAGCATTGGCTTCATAAGGAAAGAGAGGGGAGCAATGGGGACACACTGAGGCCGACCAGAAGGGAGCTGGCGGACTGGCAGTTTAGGTTAGGAGACATGGGAGATAATGCTGCAAGGTGGGTGACAACGGGAAGCTGGCAAAGACATGGGCAGATGACACAGGAAGGCACGCGGGAAGGGCTGAGCCAGGGCGAGCAGCTTTCCGTGGGCTGGTGTCGACATGAAACCTTCTCCCTAGGATGCTGGTTATTTGAGAGTTACTGTCAGCCTTCTGGCAGAATTCGACATGTGCCCCTCTCCTTCCTTTATATGCTTTTTCTTCTAGTAGCTTTTAGTTTAACTCAGGATAAGATAACAAACAGAAAGGCTTGTTACAGTTATTAACACCAGTGCAGACCCGTGACTTCTGTCCCCCAGAGAATGTTTCATTCTTGGAAATGAAATATCGTTACATTTTTTATATGAAATATTAAAAGTGGTAGTACGGACAAGAGAAGGAAAAAAGAAAATGAACAGAGAAAGTACTATGAACAAGAACACCAAAGCATCTAGAAGACCCCAGAGATGCAGCAGGACACTTGAGAGGTTCAAGGGAAAATGTGATCTCTCCCTGAAGGCAGGTAAGGGTGCAGGGATGGACGGGAACAAAAAGAGAGCTGTATTTCTGAATAGTTCAGGGTCTGATTTGTTCAACAGCTTACACCTAAGTGAAGAAAAACACACTGGTTTTCAGAATTTGCTGTAGAAATTTGGAAAATATTGCACTCTTAGAAGGACGAGTTTCATGCTGTTAAGATCAACTTGAATGACATTCTGGGGAGTATAATCACCTTCCTAAAGAAGTACGTTTTTCAACAAAGGTTGTTTTACAGGCAGTGGGCATTTAAAGATGCTAGTGGCTACAAAGTATTGGACTTCAGTCCACATGCTTCTTAAACTTTGGGAACACTTTGAGAAGCCTGGGGCCGGGAGAGGGAACACCAAAGGCTTGTGGTCGTTGCAAGGCTGCATAACAGTTTTCCGTTGCATTTTCAGAGATTCTGGTATCAATTCTTGCAGCTGGAGGATGTGTGGGAGCTGGAAGCAGTGCATAACCAGCAGCTTGATCACAGCCATCACAAAGGCTTAGCAGAGACCATTGTCTCAGTAAAAGCTGAAAGTAAAAGAAGTTGGTATGACAGCAGAAATGAATGGTGAAAGGATAAAATGTTGTACTTACCTGTAAAAGCAGTTACTAAAATGTTTTTTTTATAAATCAGTGAGCTATTTTCATTCTAAACAAAAGAGAAACTTAAGGGCTTGATTATTTTTCAAAGGTATTGAAGTTGCAGGTGTTAGCACAATTTCTGTCTGTGTGTGTATATGTTTTTAACAAAAGCAAAATCTCACTGCTCTTGAAAGGAAATATGCTGCAATCACACCATACAGACACTTTTTAATCCTGAGCAGCCAGTTGAAATAATGAACATGTGATTGTAAAAGTCAACTGGTTTGTGTCATTGCCCTATCTAGAACACTCTCTTCTGAAAGGCAAAAAATAAATATGAAGTACTTTAAAACTATATCAATTTAGTATAATGTAGCAATGAGGAATGAGGTTTTGGAGCAATTTCTTAATTAAAATTGTTTTGAGGTGGAAATCGATCAGTTTATGTACGGTATTAAACAACTTATTTCCATGGAACTATCCCAGAGTGTTCCTTCCAGTCCTGAATAATGTTTTGCTTGTATTCACCTTTGAAAAGGATATAAAAAACCCTGAATTGTAACATTTATATTTAACACTATATCAGATCTCTGAGACTGTGTGTGTCAGGTGCCAAAATTAAAAAAGAACAAGGCTGATGGACACCTTCTGTCAGAAACAGGGTCCACTGTTTGCCCCAGTCAGTCTTATTAAAATCACAGAATGATTTGGGTTGGAAGGGACCTTCAAAGATCATCCAGTCCAACCATCCCTGCCATGGGCATGGACATCTTCCACTAGATCAGGTTGCTCAAAGCCCCGTCCAACCTGACCTTCAACACTTCCAAGGAACACTCCTTGAACACTTCCTTGCTGAAGGAGCATTATGTGGCTATGAGATATGGGGAAAAAAAGCAACCCAATGCTTAGTGAGGAGATACTGGTCTCTGCCCTGGCTGGGCGGCTCGTAGCTGCTGTACTGAGAGGAGGTCACCATGTGGGAAAGAGAGAGACCTTTCTGCTGCCAGGTCCTCCATCCTGGCAGGTGTGCTGTCAAACTGCAGACACCAGCTGAAAGGCACTGGGACACATCCAACCCACCAAGCATTGACTGCGACAGGACAGTATCTGCTCAGAGGCTGGAAAACCACCACGATGGCCCCAAATGCACCCAAGTTGACCACTGCCTTGGGGCGTGGCGCTGAAGGAATGGGGCAGGGATTGCAACTGTTTTCATCAGTTCTCCTGAGAGAGGCTCCCAAGGAAGTCCATTTCACTGACAACATCATCCAGAGCCACCTGGTAACTGGGGCAGGATGGCTACAGGCTTGTTGGCCATCTCTACGTGAAGATAAATACAGGAGGTGGGAAAAATGTCATCATATGTATCTACAGAATCACAGAATTGTATAGGTTGGAAAAGACCTTTAAGATCATCAAGTCCAACCGTAAACCTAACACTACCAAGTCCACCACTACACCATGTCCCTAAGCACCTAATCCAAACGTCTTTTAAATACCTCCAGGGATGGCGACTCAACCACTTCCCTGGGCAGCCTGTTCCAATGCTTGATAACCCTTTCAGTGAAGTAAGATTTCCTAATATCCAGTCTAAACCTCCCCTGGTGCAACTTGAGGCCATTTCCTCTCGTCCTATCACTTGTTACCTGGGAGAAGAGACCGACCCCCACCTCTCTACAACCTCCTGTCAGGTAGTTGTAGAGAGCGATAAGGTCTCCCCTCAGCCTCCGCTTCTCCAGGCTAAACAAGCCCAGTTCCCTCAGCCGCTCCTCATCAGACTTGTGCTCCAGACTCTTCACCAGCTTCGTTGCCCTTCTCTGGACACGCTCCAGCACCTCAATGTCTCTCTTGTAGTGGGGGGCCCAAAACTGAACACAGTATTCGAGGTGCGGCCTCACCAGTGCTGAGTACAGGGGCACGATCACTTCCCTAGTCCTGCTGGCCACACTATTTTTGATACAAGCCAGGATGCCATTGGCCTTCTTGGCCACCTGGGCACACTGCTGGCTCATATTCAGGCGGCTGTCAACCAACACCCCCAGGTCCTTTTCTGCCTGGCAGCTTTCCAGCCACTCTTCCCCAAGCCTGTAGCGTTGCATGGGGTTGCTGTGGCCCAAGTGCAGGACCTTGCACTGGGCCTTGTTGAACCTCATACAATTGACCTCAGCCCATCCATCCAGCCTGTCCAGGTCCCTCTGCAGAGCCTTCCTACCCTCGAGCAGATCAACACTCCCGCACAACTTGGTGTCATCTGCAAACTTACTGAGGGTGCACTCGATCCCTTCATCCAGATCATTGATAAAGATATTAAACAGAACTGGCCCCAAAACTGAGCCCTGGGGAACACCGCTTGTGACCGGCCGCCAACTGGAGTAAACTCCATTCACCACCACTCTTTGGGCCCGGCCATCCAGCCAGTTCTTTAGCCAGCAAAGAGTACACCCGTCCAAGCCATGAGCAGCCAGTTTCTCCAGGAGAATGCTGTGGGAAACCGTGTCAAAGGCTTTACTGGAGTCTAGATAGACAGCATCCACAGCCTTTCCCTCATCTACTAGGCGGGTCACCTTGTCGTAGAAGGAGATTAGGTTGGTCAAGCAGGACCTGCCTTTCCTGAACCCATGCTGGCTGGGCTTGATCCCTTGGTTATTCTCTACATGCCATGTGATAGCACTCAGGATGATCTGCTCCATCAGCTTCCCCGGTACCGAGGTCAGGCTGACAGGCCTGTAGTTCCCCGGGTCCTCCTTCCGGCCCTTCTTGAAGATGGGCGTCACATTAGCTAATCTCCAGTCAGCAGGGACCTCCCCAGTTAGCCAGGACTGCTGGTAAATGATGGAAAGGGGCCTGGTGAGCACATCTGCCAGTTCCTTCAGTACTCTCAGGTGGATCTCATCAGGCCCCATAGACTTGTGAGTGTCTAAGTGGTACAGCAGGTCACTAACCATTTCCTCCTGGATTATGGGGGCTCCATTCTGGTCCCCGTCCCTATCTTCCAACTCCAGGGGCTGGATACGCAGAGAACAATTGGCCCTGCTATTAAAGACTGAGGCAAAGAAGGCATTAAGTACCTCAGCCTTTTCCTCATCCTTGGTGACTGTGTTCCCTCCCCCATCTACTGGGGGCTGGAGATTCTTCTTAGCTCTCCTTTTGCCGCTAATGTATTTGAAGAAGCATTTTTTGTTGCCTTTTACAGCAGCAGCCAGATTGAGCTCCAGCTCAGCTTTGGCCCTTCTAATTTTTTCCCTGCACAGCCTCGCTACACCTTTGTAGTCCTCCTGAGTTGCCTGCCCCTTCTTCCAGAGGTCATAGACTCTCCTCTTTTTCCTGAGTTCGAGCCAGAGCTCTCTAGTCAGCCAGGCCGGTCTTCTTCCCCACCGGCTCATCTTTCGTCCCCTGGGGACAGCCTGCTCTTGTGCCTCTAGGACTTCCTCCTTAAAGAATGTCCAGCCTTCTTGGACTCCTTTGCCCATTAAGGCTGCCTCCCAGGGGACTCTCTCGACCAGTCTCCTAAACAGGCTGAAGTCTGCCCTCCGGAAGTCTAAGGTGGCAGTTCTGCTGACCCCCCTCGCCGCTTCTCCACGTATCAAACACTCGGGGCACCTTCCCTAGTTGGCTCACTCACCAGCTGTGTCAGGAAGTTATCTGCCACACGCTCTAGGAACCTCCTAGACTGTTTCCTCTCTGCTGTATTGTATTTCCAGCAGACATCCGGTAGGTTGAAGTCCCCCACAAGAACAAGGGCTAGTGATCGTGATGCTTCTCCCAGCTGCTTATAGAATAGTTCATCAGTCTCCTCATCCTGGTTGGGTGGTCTGTAACAGACTCCCACCACAATATCTGTCTTGTTGGCCTTCCCCCTGATTCTTACCCATAGACACTCCACCCTATCATCACCATCATCAAGCTCTAAACTATCCAGACACTCCCTGACGTATAGGGCTACGCCACCACCTCTCCTGCCTCGCCTATCCCTCCTGAAGAGTTTATAGCCATCCATCGCCGCACTCCAGTTGTGCGAGTCATCCCACCACGTTTCCGTGATGGCAACCATATCATAGTTTTCCTGATGTACAATGGCTTCCAATTCCTCCTGCTTGTTGCCCATGCTGCGCGCATTGGTGTAGAGGCACTTCAGCTGGGCTGTTGTCCGTGTTTCCTTCATAGAAGAACACCCCTTGCGTGCTTTGAGGTGTTTCACTGGCATTTCCCTCTTGGCTCCTATTGCCTCAGTATCCCCTAGCTCAATTCTGTTCGACTTCGGCTGTGCCCCAGCTATTGCATTAAGAGTTACTGTCACATACAAATAGGAATTTGAGGAGTGGCTGGGGGGGGAACCCTCCCGTTGAGTCACGAGGTTCAGACAGGACCCCCTTGCTTTCTAAACTCCTTCTCAGAGAGGAGTCTAGGTGCGGCTAGGTCCAGTCTTAGTCTCAGACTTGGTCAATGGTTTATTTTCTAAGGACTGTGTGTATAGCCACTTATTAGTTCAGGGCTTTCGCTAAGGCGACAGCATTAATTTTTTACACCCCCCAGTGTGGTCGTGTTGAAGGAACTATCACGGCCAGAGCAGTGAAGAGTGCAGTTTATTAGAGCAACAGACACACAGATTCTTTGGATTACTGGTGATAAATTCACTGTCTGCAAAGCACATGAAAATACCAAGAATATGAGTATGAATAACACGGCCGGACACAAACATGTATATAACACGGCCGGACACAATGCATATATCAAGAATATGAGTAACACGGCCGGACACAAACACGTTAAAGATAATAAAGCGACTCTATATATATAGAGAGAGATTTCTAAGTTTTCCGTGGAGGCACTTGATATAACCAAGTGTTCGACTCTTACCCAAAGGCGTCCTGATGGGGGGGAAGAGAGGCTCAGCCTGTTGACTGATCCCAAACGTCAGAGTGGTACGCGATGGTGTCTTCCCTAACATTCTCTTTCTCTTAAACCATTTTATACTATCTTTCACCTTTCGGGTGGAGGTTGACTGACTCTAGTCATACATACCTTTGTTTAGGATTGGTGTAAAGTTTTCTCGCTTCGCTTTTAAAGGTATAAGCTAGAAAAATTCAGTGCGCAAGCTCAGTGAGGGATGGTCGCACCTTGGAGGCGGGTAGCTTTTGGGATGGAGGTGTGTTTTGGTATTATAATGATGTTATAATGAGCAAAGTTCACCAAAAGGACAGCATTTCATCAAAAACGTGGCAGGCTGTTGGCCCAGGGTGGTAAATATGCAGATATCAGTTCCATTACACCTTTAAGTTCCCCTATTATTGCAGAGCCTGGCCGCAGCATCTCCACATCGCTCCACCCTCCGGGCAGCACCTCTTAGAGTCAGCACACCAAGTTCCCCTGGCATTAGCAACATCTAAGGTTGCAGGCCTAGGGAACTCCCATGGAATGGATTCCTTACATGTCAGCCGCATTCCACCTGGGGAGCTTCTTCAATGCTGTGCCTTACCTAAAAGTGTGAATATAAGTTCTAATTTTTAAGTCACCTCAGCCATTATCCCACACCAGCGTACCCCGCACATCTCAGAGACACAGGCCGAGTGCCCTCACTGGCACCCGCTCCCTCTAACCGTGGCACGTCGTCCCTCAGCTTCCCTCGGGCAAGCCTGATATTATCCCCCTCCCCCTTCGAGTCTCGTTTAAAGCTCTGTCGATGAGCCCCGCAAGTTCCTGAGCAAAGATTCTCTTTCCCCTTTGAGAAAGATGAATCCCATCAGACGCCAGCAAACCTGGTGCTGTGTAGGCCATTCCTTTGTCAAAAAAACCAAATCCATGGCGATGACACCAGCCACGGAGCCATGAGTTAATAGATTGGGTGTCTCTGTTCCTTCTAGTGTCGCTGCCCACAACTGGAAGGAGAGAGGAGAAAATAACCTGTGCTCCAGAGTCTCTTACTAGCTGTCCCAAGGCCCTGAAGTCTCTTTTGATTGCCCTAGGACTTCGTGTTGCAGCTTCCTTGCCCCCCACATGGAAGAGCAGTAGGGGGTAATAGTCCGAGGGCCGTACCAGGCCAGGGAGTATCCTCGTGACATGCTTCACCCAGGCCCCAGGGAGGCAGCAGACTTCCCTAAGAGGAGGGTCCGTCCGGCATATCGGACCCTCGGTTCCCTTCAGAAGGGAGTCACCCACAACTATAACCCGTCTTCTCTTCCTTGTGGAGGTGGTGTTAATACGAGAGGTACGTTCTTCTGACCTGGGCAACACCTCTGGTGTAGATAGACTGTCGTCCCCGTCCTCCATTGACTGGCCTTCCACCTCCAGGGCCTCATACCTGTTGTACAGAGGCACCTGGGGAGGCGAGGTGGGCAGGGAGGGCCTTCGCCTGCCGCCACGAGCGTGGACTTGCCTCCATTCACTCTCCTCCTTTGAGCTGCTGCCTTCAGCCCGGTGGGGGGAGGGATAGAGGATCCCCTCGATCGTGGGTTCTTACTGGTGGCTGCTGCTGCTCCTGTTCCTGTCTCAGGTGGGGCAGAGCATGGCACCACCAGTCGATCTCTTTCTCAGCCTCCCTGATGCTCCTTAACCTTTCTACCTCCTCCTGTAGCTCTGCCACCATGCAGAGCAAATCATCCACCTGGTTGCACCTCACACAGCTGTCCACACGGCTGCCATGCGTGAACAGCGAGAGGCCCAGGCACTCCCTGCAGCCTGAGACCTGGGTGGCCACATGTTTTTGTGGGAGCTCCGTCTGGGTAGCCACATCCACTCTGGCGAGCACAGAGGGCATCGCTTTCTGACGAGTGAAGACCATAGCTGAGTTTCTTCTGGAAGGATGGGGACTACCGAATGAACTCACTTCTCACAGTACCTCTTGAGCTGCTAGGGTGCCTTCGCCTTCCCTACACGCCCTGCCTGCGCGAACTGCTGCGCAAACTGACACGCCACGCCCTTCCGATGCACCACGCCCTGTTTGCCCGTCCTGTTCGCCACGCTCCTGGTTGCTCGCACTCCCTGGGAGATGCTCTTGTACGGGAAGGGAATTGCCGCCGTCACTCTTGTCCCCGCCCACGCTGAGTCAGAGCCGGGCCCTCGTCAGGAGCTCCCTCCTTCCTGCTCAGGGGCCGGGGCGTGGCTGTGGTAGCCCTCTCTTCTGTGCCCCCCCCCCTTTTTTTTTTTTCTTTTCCTCCATTCCCTGTGCAGTTTTGCCACGGTTTAGCCGATCCAGCAGCGGTCCCCCAACGTGGTGCTCTGTCTCAGAGCTGCTCGCCTCGGAGGCTTCGCTGAAAAAAAAGGTGGTGCTCATCTGAATGAGCACCATTCAGATGAAAAAATTCATTTTTTCACCATTTTTTCACCATTTTTTCATTCATTTTTTTAAAAATTTCACCATTCAGATAAAAAAAAAGGTGGTGCATCTATCACAAAAGGTGGTGCTCATCTGAATACCTAGCCAAAAATGGCCACAAGGCAGAGTCTGCTGCCAGTAGAGGATCTCAGTTTTTTGGTTGGTTCAGTTTAGTTTTGAGTGGGAGGAATTGAGAATAGATGAGAATTTTTAAGAGTGGAAGATAATTTCCATGAAAATGATTTAACATGATAAAATTCATTAGTCTAAGGAATTGGCTGAGAAAAAGCAGCAGAGTAAGTTATGGACTCAAAAAAGCAGACTAAGAAACTAGGAAATTGGTGGGAAGAACTTCTAAACAAAGACAACAGCTTTAAATACAAAGAACTGCCGAAGACTGACAGCTATTAAAAGAGATTATGTAAAAAGCAAAGTGCCAGCTGTACCATTGCAAAATTAAAAAAATAGGAGAATTAGAAACAGACCAATACAGTTTTCTAAGGAGTTCTTTAAGGACTTGAAAATCAATCAGATAGATATCCTGAAAAATACAGAAAAAAAGAGCAGAGGATAGTAAAAGGTGGGGGCACAAGGTGTAGAGTTGAAATCAAAGAGGATAAAGTTAAAAGTAAGGTGCAGACTTCAGGGACATAAAGGGAACCAAGAAAGAGATGTGCTAACTGGATTAAAAGGAAGTCTAGGTCTACCACGAAAAAAGAGAAAAAGCAAAGTAATTCATGGAAAAATGCAGAAATATTACATGCTTTCTTGGCCTCAGCTTTGTGAAAAAGAATTAACTGCAATCATTGAATTACTGACTTTCATCTAAGAAGGCAATACAGGAACAGGAAAGAAGAGAGAAAGAACTAGTTTTGACAAGAGATATATTCAAGCTGTCTGATGAAGAGGAATGCAAGAGGGAAAACAACAGGCTTACCTTTAAAAAGCAGAAAAAAGATGAACCCAGAAAATCACATACTCATCAAGTCAACTTCGATCCACTGAGAGAATGGATCTAGAGGATAACAGGGAATAAAAACAGCCAGCACAGACTTGTAAATAATGCATCCCATCAAACCAGCCTACTTCTTTCCTTTGGCAGGGTAGCCAGCCTTGTGGCTGAAGGGGGTTGGTATGATTCATTTTGATTTTAGTGAGGCTCTTGGTGTTATTTCATTTGAGGTTCTTATAACTGCAGCAGACAAATATCCAGCAGAGGCAATCACTAAAAGTGGGTGCATGGCTGACTGATGAAACCCTCTTCACGAGGGTTAATCAAGGATTCACTGTCACTCTTCAAGGGCATTGAAGTGTGGTCGTACGGGGGTCAGAGTCATTAGCAGTTTCAAGATTGTGCTTAATAGCTGAGATGATGGAACAGAGTGTGTGATCATCAGATTTGAGAATGACACCAACCCGAGGAAAGAGAAACTGCAAGGAAGGACAGGAATGTAAAGTGGTTTTCAGTGAGATGAAACTCAATAAAGTCAAGTACAAAGTGCTAAATTTAGGCAGAAGACTTTCATGTATAATGGGACGTATCTGGCTGAGTGTCAGTACTGCAGGAAGGAACCATACATAGCTATAGGATGAAGTGATGGAAAAAAATGGAAATTTTATTCAGGAATATATTAACAAAAATTATTAGTAAGATTGGATCATACTTATAGCTGTAGAAGTCTAAAGTGGAGGTCACTGTCTTCTTGGAGTGATACATAGTACATGCAATCTGAAGGGTGTTACCTAGTAGAATGATAGGGAAATCAGAAAGAGTCCAGAAGAGACTCCAAGAATATGAAGAGGTTTACAGAGGCAATTTATGTGGGAAAGAGGAAGGAAATGAGATAATTTTGTCTGGAAAATGGAAATCTGAGCAGACAGATGAATGAGAAAACAGTACACAACAATGTTATAATCTGCTGGAAAGGGAAAGGTATGCTCAGTTGTTCTCCTTCACAGCACAGCAGAAATCTGTTTACTGTTCAGAAGGAAGATCTAGGATAGATATTAGGAAAAAACTTCAAGGAGGATGGTGAGGGTTTGGGTACAAGCTCACTAGAGAAGTTACAGAAAGTCCTGCTCTATAGGTTTTAAGAACGTGTTAGCCAAAATATGTGCTTGGGGTTGGCAAAGGTAAAGTCAATCCTGCCTCAAAGCAGACTGCAGTGGACCTAGGAGTCTTCTGCTGACTGACTTTTCTACAACTGCCCTCCCTTTCTGGTGTTTTCGCCAGGCTCTCCCTCCACCCAAGCTATCTGCCATGTGTCTCTATCCCTACTGTCTCCTCCAGGCTTCCCAGCTTCACTGCCTCCCATTGCTCCAGGAAACCAAGAAAGAAATTGGTCCCTGTTGATGATCAAAGCTATGGGAGGAGGTGCATACTGGCATCCCAGGTCTTGGACATCTTCAGATGTGTGCAATTACCCCCAACACCACAGGCCTGCAAAGGGTGCAGGATCCTCCCACGTAACAGCTGAATTGATGCAAATATATGAATATTTATGCATGTTCAATATCTCTGTTCATCTTTGTTTCTTCAAGGATATTGGAAGGTACATTAATGCCGCAGGTGGCAGGGGGAACTATGAACAACAGGCGTCAATAGGGAGAGGGGGTGCCTGCCTTTGCCGTTCACCAGCCCTGAGTGCTGCACAAACTCAGAGCCTCCTGCACCTGCAGGCAGGATGCTCTCCGACAGAGCAAAAGCACTGGAGTTAGAAAGAGCGGAGAAGCCTGAAACTTGTCTGTCAGGGCTGAAATTATGGCCCCAGTACAAAAGTTTCAAATACCAGGTAATTTGAAGTCAAGTTTTCTGCAGTCAGTGGTTTTCTTTTTGAATGATATAAATAACTGCAAAAAGGTACATCCTTGAATGCTCTAAGGACTGGCTGACAACACAGTTTAATACGTTGATTAACATCATTTCCCTATTTCCTTCTGCTGTTCATTTCACAGTAACAAAATGTAGAGGGGAAGACAGCCTGTAGGTAACTTTTACAATTACCCCGCTACAGTAGCATCTCAGATCTTTGCAATAGAATAGCTGTGTGTGTGCACATTCATCCCTGCAGGATAATATTTATCTTGTGTTTAAAAAAATGGTTCTAAGAAATTCAACAACAAAATGCTTTAATGCAGTGATAAGGTTGTGCTGTGACAGTGTATGTCCTTTTATGGTGTTTTTTTAAGAACAACTCAAACATTTGGCATCTGAGAAATAGAAATGCAGCCTTAGCAGACCCATTGGTACAACCCTAACTCAGCCAGTATACTGTCCCAGTATACCCATTGAAGACCCATTTGTACTTTCCATTGCACAGGGTTGAACAGGATCTACCTCTGTTTGCCTTATGTTCAACCATTTAGCCCTTCAAAAAAGTCTGCTTGTGCTAAACTGCATGAGCCCTTGACCCCATCGATCCTGTACATGTTACGCCACACCGTAACTATATTTCCCATCAGTAAACCCATAGAGGGCTTTCAAATCATTCTCACTGGTTATAGCTGGCCTTAATGGGGTAGGAAGGAAGCAGAGTAAAGGCAGTGTGGCTGTGCATTGCAGTGCTATATTTCTCAGTTTTCCAATATTTTGAGTGTTGCTGAGCTCAGTATTCTGGAAGGACAAGACTTATCACTGGGCACTGACTAACTCAAAAAAGATTTATGAAAAAAATGAATTGCCTCTGAAATGATGGAAATTAAGTAGCATAGACCCAAAATGAATGTTCGCAAGACCTGCACGCTCTATGATGCACTGCAGCACTTCAGTGCTATGGCCAAGCCGGCATACTTTATTTCTCAGTGATACGAGAGGCTCATCTCAAATTGGCTTTGTACTATTCGTATTACCTGCAGCCAGATATGTTGATGTCATCTTCTCTTCAGGTGTCTTTCATGTCTGAATTTGCAATAACAAAAGGACTGGTACGTTGGAGGCCTTGTCATGAGAGCACCCTAAGAGCACCCCCTTAATGATACGTGCCAGAGCCAGCTCCTGGTTGGGACCTCTTGGGTCCCACTGGGCAAGCAGGTCTTGGTATCAGTATGGAAGTAGAGAATGCTTCAAAGTTCACGCGGGAAGCAGATCTCAGATCATCCCTGTGACTTTCTGCTGTTTGATGAAGAAAAATCAAACAGCTATCTACTTCCTTGGAGTTCAGAGGAAAGCTAGCCAAGCAACTGATGGCACCCACGAAATCTGGGACTCAAACCCTATGTTTTGGCAGAAGTCTTAAGGAGCACAGGTATTTTCTTCAAAGGAAGAGGAATCCTGAATATGCTGAATTTCCTTTCTCTGAACCTCTGCTTCTGGAGTGTTCATTGTACATGGACACTTGTGCTGTCAAATTTAACTTGCTGAAACATTTGTAGAGCTAGTTTTAAGCTCAGGCAAATAAGCTGTCCTACCAGAAGCGGTGCATTTGATGTGAGATGGAATAGTATTTGACAGCAGAAGGGCTGAATTCCCAAAATCCTCAGCCAAGGATCCTGCAGAATGGCAATGAGATGAGACAAGACCTGTGCACCTTCTGCAAGGAGGGTGTCTGCAAGCATAATTGCATTGTGTTGGTGTCTGCAGCTCTGACAGAAACTGGAGCTGAATATCCCCAGTTTTCCCTGGTGGATTTTGTACATTGTAGGACAACGCTCAGCACAGTGAACAGAGAACTGGTCTTTTTCAAAACCAGGTGCTTAGAGCTCTCAGAGGGTCCCAGCAAGGGTGTAACAAGCAGCTTTAGCCATGAGAAGGGCACATGGAAAAATTGATGTGATAGTGATCTCCAAAATCCCATTTGCTTACAATTCTATAAATGGAATTTTATTTCCCTTGGAACAATACCTAAAAGGAAGCATGTGATTTTTAGAAATAGTATCCACAAAATAAAAAGTTTAAATGATGTAGAAAACATCAAAGCTCTCAAAGCTTTACTTGAGATATATAAAACTACAGGGGCTGCTCAAAACCTTCCTTCTAAGACTACTGAAGTTAGCTGAAGGAAACTGCAACAAAATTTACCTTGTGAATTACAAGCAGGGGAGGCTGTTCGTATTTCAGGTACTGGATGCCTACAGCACATGAACAAAACCAACCAACCAACCAACCAACCAATTAAATCCCAGAAGAAAAAAAAACATTCTTAGCTCAGCAAGAACAAAATTACACCAAATTCATGGAACCTGTTCAGAAGACATTATATTTTTGTCTTTTTTGGGGGGGATGGTAAAAATTCATTCTGCTTGATTCCAGTATTGGAAAATAAAACAAAAAATCAGAACCAATGCTTGGTAAACTGCTGGGCTCTCATTATGTGGGAGCACTTGCTCTGCACAAACACATAACTGATGTGGTCCTGTCCACTCCAGCCATCTTTACCAGTGCCAGTGGCCACTCTGGCATTCCAGCTCCTCATGCTCTCTCTCCTTCTCTGCGTTCTCACTGTGATCAGGTTTTTGGTCTCTGCATTTATCATTCCTCCAGACATTAGCTACATAAAGACCCATTTTTCTCTTCCATGCTCAAATCCACTCCTTTCCTTCTTGCCCTGCTCTCCCTCTGATATTACTCTTCTTATCCAGCTGATTCCAGTCTTTTTCAACCCAATAGATCTTCATTCAGTTTCAGCATTTCCCTTAACAAAGGGAATTCCCACTATCACCTCCACCTCCATTTCTACCCTCCCCAAATTTCCCTTGTTGACATTTTCTACCAGCTTCTCCAGCTCAGGAGACCCTACACTTCTCTACTCCTCCATACATCACTGGATCTAACCCTGACCTTCTGCACTTACCTCCATTTTAGTCCTTTTAAGAAGTGCTTATGGGAGCGTCTGTGTCTGAATCCATTACTAAATAGAGTCTTTAGTGTAGCTATAGCTACTCTAAGGCAAATAGAGAAAAGGGCTTTAGGAACAGAAGGGAAAATCCTCACATCTCATCATATGTTGCTCTGAGATATGCTGGCTACACTGCAGCACACTTGAAGTCTTACAGAGATGAGCCAGGGGCTCCTGAGGTAGTAGGAGCCAACAGGGAAACACCAGTGAAATACCTCAAAGGAGTTAAGGGGTGTTCCTCTAAGAAGGTGACACAGCCGACAGCCCAGCTGAAGTGCCTCTACACCAATGCACACAGCATGGGCAACAAACAGGAGGAGCTGGGAAGACTGATAGAAAGCTATGACCTAGTTGCCATTACTGAAACTTGGTGGGACAAATCCCATGACTGGAGTGTGGCTATCGATGGCTACAGGCTATTCAGCAGGGACAGGCAAAGAAGGAGGGGCGGAGGTGTTGCCCTCTACATCAAGAAATGGATAGATTATGAAGAGCTGTCTCTGAAGAATAGCCATGAGCAGGTTGAAAGCTTATGGGTAAGAATCAGAGACCAAGGCAACAAAGGGAACCTTGTGGTTGGTGTCTACTACAGGCCACCCAATCAAGGGGAGCCTACTGATGAAGCCTTCTTCCTCCAGCTACAGGAGGCTTCATGCTCACAAGCTCTTGTCCTGCTGGGGGACTTCAACCACCCTGACATCTGCTGGAAAAGTAGCATGGCAAGCTGTACGCAAACCAGGAGACTCCTGGAGTGCATTGAGGATAACTTCTTAAGCCAGGTAATAGATAGCCCTACCAGAGGGGATGCGTGTTGGTCACCAACACAAGTGAGCTAATGTCAAGATTGGAGGCAGTCTGGACTGCAGTGATCACGTGCTGGTGGAGTTCTCAGTCCTGAGGGATATGAGTCAGGCCAAGAATAAAGTCAGGACCCTGAATTTTAGGAAAGCAAAATTCCAGGTGTTCAAGGAGTTAGTCAGTCAGACCCCCTGGGAAACTGCCCTCAGGGACAGGGGAGCAGAACAGAGCTGGCAGGTCTTTAAGGATGCTTTCCATAGAGTGCAAGAGCTCTCGATCCCCAGGTGTAAGAAATCAGGAAAGGAAGGCAAGAGACCCACATGGCTGAGTCGAGACCTGCCGGTCAAACTAAAGGGCAAGAAGGAAATGCAGAGGCAGTGGAAGCAGGGACAGGTATCCTGGGAAGAGTAAAGGGATGCTGCCCGGTTGTGTAGGGATGGGGTCAGGAAGGCCAAGGTGCGGCTGGAGCTGAACTTGGCAAGGGATGCAAAGAATAATAAGAAAGGCTTCTACAGGTATGTCAGCCAGAAAAGGAAGGTCAAAGAAAGCATATCCTCCCCGATGAACAAAACTGGCAAACTGGTAACAATGGACGAGGAGAAGGCTGAGGTACTCAACAACTTCTTTGCCTCAGTCTTCACTGGCAATCTCTCTTCCCACACCTCTTGAGTGGACAGACCGCAAGACAGGGACTGGGGCAGCAAAGTCCCTCTGACTGTAAGAGATCAGGTTCGTGACCACGTGAGGAACCTGAATATACATAAATCTATGGGACCTGACGAGATGCATCCCAGAGTCCTGAGGGAATGGGCTGCGGTAGTTGCCAAGCCACTCTCCATGATATTGGAAAAGTCATGGCAGTCAGGTGAAGTCCCTGGTGACTGGAAATTGGAAACATTGCACCCACTTTTAAAAAGGGTAGAAAGGAGTACCCTGGGAACTACCGACCTGCCAGCCTCACATCTGTGCCTGGGAAGATCATGGAACAGATCCTCCTAGAAGCTATGCTAAGGCACATGGAGGACAGGGAGGTGATTTGAGACAGCCAGCATGGTGTCACCAAGGGCAAGTCCTGCCTGACCAACCCAGTGGCCTTCTATGATGGAGTGACTGCATCAGTAGCCAAGGGAAGAGCTACAGATGTCATCTATCTGGACTTCTGTAACGCCTTTGGCACGGTGCCCCACCACATCCTTCTCTCTAAATTGGAGAGATATGGATTTGATGGGTGGACTGTTTGGTGGATGAGGAATTGGTTGGATGGTCACATCCAGAGGGTAGTGGTCAATGGCTCAATGTCCAGATGGAGATCGGTGACAAGTGGCGTCCCTCAGGGGTCCGTATTGGGACCAGTACTGTTTAATATCTTCATCAATGACATAGACAGTGGGATCGAGTGCACCCTCAGCAAGTTTGCAGATGACACCAAGCTGAGTGGTGCGGTTGACATGCCTGAGGGACAGGATGCCATCCAGAGGGACCTGGACAAGCTGGAGAAGTGGGCCCATGTGAACCTCATGAGGTTCAAAAAGGCCAAGTGCAGGGTCCTGCCCCTGGGTCGGGGCGACCCCTGGTATCAATACAGGCTGGGGGATGAAGGGATTGAGAGCAGTCCTGCTGAGAAGGATTTGGGGGTACTGGTGGATGAAAAGCCAGACATGAGCCAGCAATGTGCACTCGCAGCCCAGAAGGCCAACCATATTCTGGGCTGCATTAAAAGAAGCATGGCCAGCAGGTCGAGGGAGGTGATTCTGCCCCTCTACGCCGCTCTGGTGAGACCCCACCTGGAGTACTGTGTCCAGCTCTGGAGCCCTCAGCACAGGAAAGACATGGACCTGTTGGAGCAGGTCCAGAGGAGGGCCACAAAAATGATCAGAGAGCTGGAACACCTCTCCTATGAAGAAAGGCTGAGAGAGTTGGGATTGTTCAGCCTGGAGAAGAGAAGGCTCCAGGGACACCTTATTTCAGCCTTCAGTACTTAAAGGGGCCTTATAAGAAAGATGAGGACAAACTTTTTAGCAGGGCCTATAGTGGTAGGACAAGGGGTAATGGTTTTAAACTGAAAGAGAGTAGATTTAGTCTGGATATAAGGAAGAAATTTTTTACAAAAAAATTTTGTAAAATTCGTGGTGAAACACTGGAACAGGTTGCCCAGAGATGCCCCATCCCTGGAAATATTCAAGGTCAGGTTGGAGGGGACGCTGAGCAACCTGATCTAATTGAAGATGTCCCTGCTAATTGCAGGAGGGTTGGACTAGATGACCTTTAATGGTCCCTTCCAACCCAAACTGTTCTATGATCCTATGATCTCTGGGAATGCTAACCTAGCCAGACCTGGCTGCTTTGCTCCATGTATGAAATATTTCCACACAAATATTACGGGCTAGATAGCCTTCAATCTATCCTTTTTAGACTTGCTCTAAAAGATGGACATTAGACACTTTTTGGTCAATCTCTGATTTGATCTTCATCTTGTAGATCTCTGCAGCATCTCATATTGTAATTTCTTCATTGCTATTCTGACCTTCGTACTGGTGTTTCCTGAAAATCACTGGGTTCCATCTTGCATGACTTCTGCATCACAAATCCAACTTTTTTGAGCTCTGTCTGACACAGACTTCTCTTTAATTATCCTCCATGAACGGCGACTCGTATAGAACTGTCACATTTTAGCATAAACCTTTCATATCAGATATCTTTATACTGATTTCAGCTTTTCTCCACAAGTTCTAATTTCATCTGACTCCATTTCAAAGTGTATTTCTTCGTTCCTAGTCTACCTTTTTGTTCCTTCCATACACAAATCAGTCAGCCGTTTCTTCTGTCCAGCCTGGATGTTACCAAGGGAGTTGCACAGAGCACAGGAGAGGAGAGTCTGCCCACCCCTGACCAGCTGGAAACCACAATTACCAGAGAAGCCTAATTCTTCTCTGGTAGCTTTGAGTTCAGAGAAGATCATGTTTGTATGACGAGTGACAAGTGATGAGTGTTGTTCGTATGACGAGTGACAGAGTGACGGCAGCACTTTAGAACGAGTACAACACAGTGGAACCGCCATTTCAGTGAAGCCTCCGAGGTGAGCAGCTCTGAGACAAAGGACCATGTCGGGGCACTGCTGCTGGATCAGCTAAACTGCGGCAAAACCGCGCAGGGAAGGGAGGAAAAAGAAAAAAAAAAGGGGGGGGCACAGAGAGAGAGGGCTACCGCAGCCACGCCCCAGCCCCTGAGCAGGAAGGAGGGAGCTCCTGACGAGGGCCCGGCTCTGACTCAGCGTGGGCGGGGACAAGAGTGACGGCGGCAATTCCCTTCCCGTACAAGAGCATCTCCCAGGGAGTGCGAGCAACCAGGAGCGTGGCGAACAGGACGGGCAAACAGGGCGTGGCGCGTCGGAAGGGCGTGGCGCGTCAGTTTGCGCAGCAGTTCGCGCAGGCAGGGCGTGTAGGGAAGGCGAAGGCACCCTAGCAGCTCAAGAGGTACTGTGAGAAGTGAGTTCATTCGGTAGTCCCCATCCTTCCAGAAGAAACTCAGCTATGGTCTTCACTCATCAGAAAGCGATGCCCTCTGTGCTCGCCAGAGTGGATGTGGCTACCCAGACGGAGCTCCCACAAAAACATGCGGCCACCCAGGTCTCAGGCTGCAGGGAGTGCCTGGGCCTCTCGCTGTTCACGCATGGCAGCCGTGTGGACAGCTGTGTGAGGTGCAACCAGGTGGATGATTTGCTCTGCATGGTGGCAGAGCTACAGGAGGAGGTAGAAAGGTTAAGGAGCATCAGGGAGGCTGAGAAAGAGATCGACTGGTGGTGCCATGCTCTGCCCCACCTGAGACAGGAACAGGAGCAGCAGCAGCCACCAGTAAGAACCCACGATCGAGGGGATCCTCTATCCCTCCCCCCACCGGGCTGAAGGCAGCAGCTCAAAGGAGGAGAGTGAATGGAGGCGAGTCCACGCTCGTGGCGGCAGGCGAAGGCCCTCCCTGCCCACCTCGCCTCCCCAGGTGCCTCTGTACAACAGGTATGAGGCCCTGGAGGTGGAAGGCCAGTCAATGGAGGACGGGGACGACAGTCTATCTACACCAGAGGTGTTGCCCAGGTCAGAAGAACGTACCTCTCGTATTAACACCACCTCCACAAGGAAGAGAAGACGGATTATAGTTGTGGGTGACTCCCTTCTGAAGGGAACCGAGGGTCCGATATGCCGGACGGACCCTCCTCTTAGGGAAGTCTGCTGCCTCCCTGGGGCCTGGGTGAAGCATGTCACGAGGATACTCCCTGGCCTGGTACGGCCCTCGGACTATTACCCCCTACTGCTCTTCCATGTGGGGGGCAAGGAAGCTGCAACACGAAGTCCTAGGGCAATCAAAAGAGACTTCAGGGCCTTGGGACGGCTAGTAAGAGACTCTGGAGCACAGGTTATTTTCTCCTCTTTCCTTCCAGTTGTGGGCAGCGACACTAGAAGGAACAGAGACACCCAATCTATTAACTCATGGCTCCGTGGCTGGTGTCATCGCCATGGATTTGGTTTTTTTGACAAAGGGATGGCCTACACAGCACCAGGTTTGCTGGCGTCTGATGGGATTCATCTTTCTCAAAGGGGAAAGAGAATCTTTGCTCAGGAACTTGCGGGGCTCATCGACAGAGCTTTAAACGAGACTCGAAGGGGGAGGGGGATAATATCAGGCTTGCCCGAGGGAAGCTGAGGGACGACGTGCCACGGTTAGAGGGAGCGGGTGCCAGTGAGGGCACTCGGCCTGTGTCTCCGAGTTGTGCTGGGTATGCTGGGGCACAGCCGAAGTCGAACAGAGTTGAGCTAGGGGATACTGAGGCAATAGGAGCCAAGAGGGAAATGCCAGTGAAACACCTCAAAGCACGCAAGGGGTGTTCTTCTATGAAGGAAACACGGACAACAGCCCAGCTGAAGTGCCTCTACACCAATGCGCGCAGCATGGGCAACAAGCAGGAGGAATTGGAAGCCATTGTACATCAGGAAAACTATGATATGGTTGCCATCACGGAAACGTGGTGGGATGACTCGCACAACTGGAGTGCGGCGATGGATGGCTATAAACTCTTCAGGAGGGATAGGCGAGGCAGGAGAGGTGGTGGCGTAGCCCTATACGTCAGGGAGTGTCTGGATAGTTTAGAGCTTGATGATGGTGATGATAGGGTGGAGTGTCTATGGGTAAGAATCAGGGGGAAGGCCAACAAGACAGATGTTGTGGTGGGAGCCTGTTACAGACCACCCAACCAGGATGAGGAGACTGATGAACTATTCTATAAGCAGCTGGGAGAAGCATCACGATCACTAGCCCTTGTTCTTGTGGGGGACTTCAACCTACCGGATGTCTGCTGGAAATACAATACAGCAGAGAGGAAACAGTCTAGGAGGTTCCTAGAGCGTGTGGCAGATAACTTCCTGACACAGCTGGTGAGTGAGCCAACTAGGGAAGGTGCCCCGAGTGTTTGATACGTGGAGAAGCGGCGAGGGGGGTCAGCAGAACTGCCACCTTAGACTTCCGGAGGGCAGACTTCAGCCTGTTTAGGAGACTGGTCGAGAGAGTCCCCTGGGAGGCAGCCTTAATGGGCAAAGGAGTCCAAGAAGGCTGGACATTCTTTAAGGAGGAAGTCCTAGAGGCACAGGAGCGGGCTGTCCCCAGGGGACGAAAGATGAGCCGGTGGGGAAGAAGACCGGCCTGGCTGACTAGAGAGCTCTGGCTCGAACTCAGGAAAAAGAGGAGAGTCTATGACCTCTGGAAGAAGGGGCAGGCAACTCAGGAGGACTACAAAGGTGTAGCGAGGCTGTGCAGGGAAAAAATTAGAAGGGCCAAAGCTGAGCTGGAGCTCAATCTGGCTGCTGCTGTAAAAGGCAACAAAAAATGCTTCTTCAAATACATTAGCGGCAAAAGGAGAGCTAAGAAGAATCTCCAGCCCCCAGTAGACGGGGGAGGGAACACAGTCACCAAGGATGAGGAAAAGGCTGAGGTACTTAATGCCTTCTTTGCCTCAGTCTTTAATAGCAGGGCCAATTGTTCTCTGCGTATCCAGCCCCTGGAGTTGGAAGATAGGGACAGGGACCAGAATGGAGCCCCCATAATCCAGGAGGAAATGGTTAGTGACCTGCTGCACCACTTAGACACTCACAAGTCTATGGGGCCTGATGAGATCCACCTGAGAGTACTGAAGGAACTGGCAGATGTGCTCACCAGGCCCCTTTCCATCATTTACCAGCAGTCCTGGCTAACTGGGGAGGTCCCTGCTGACTGGAGATTAGCTAATGTGACGCCCATCTTCAAGAAGGGCCAGAAGGAGGACCCGGGGAACTACAGGCCTGTCAGCCTGACCTCGGTACCGGGGAAGCTGATGGAGCAGATCATCCTGAGTGCTATCACATGGCATGTAGAGAATAACCAAGGGATCAAGCCCAGCCAGCATGGGTTCAGGAAAGGCAGGTCCTGCTTGACCAACCTAATCTCCTTCTACGACAAGGTGACCCGCCTAGTAGATGAGGGAAAGGCTGTGGATGCTGTCTATCTAGACTCCAGTAAAGCCTTTGACACGGTTTCCCACAGCATTCTCCTGGAGAAACTGGCTGCTCATGGCTTGGACGGGTGTACTCTTTGCTGGCTAAAGAACTGGCTGGATGGCCGGGCCCAAAGAGTGGTGGTGAATGGAGTTTACTCCAGTTGGCGGCCGGTCACAAGCGGTGTTCCCCAGGGCTCAGTTTTGGGGCCAGTTCTGTTTAATATCTTTATCAATTATCTGGATGAAGGGATCGAGTGCACCCTCAGTAAGTTTGCAGATGACACCAAGTTGTGCGGGAGTGTTGATCTGCTCGAGGGTAGGAAGGCTCTGCAGAGGGACCTGGACAGGCTGGATGGAAGGGCCGAGGTCAATTGTATGAGGTTCAACAAGGCCCAGTGCAAGGTCCTGCACTTGGGCCACAGCAACCCCATGCAACGCTACAGGCTTGGGGAAGAGTGGCTGGAAAGCTGCCAGGCAGAAAAGGACCTGGGGGTGTTGGTTGACAGCCGCCTGAATATGAGCCAGCAGTGTGCCCAGGTGGCCAAGAAGGCCAATGGCATCCTGGCTTGTATCAGGAATAGTGTTGCCAGCAGGACTAGGGAAGTGATCGTGCCCCTGTACTCAGCACTGGTGAGGCCACACCTCGAATACTGTGTTCAGTTTTGGGCCCCTCACTACAAGAGAGACATTGAGGTGCTGGAGCGTGTCCAGAGAAGGGCAACGAAGCTGGTGAAGGGTCTGGAGCACAAGTCTGATGAGGAGCGGCTGAGGGAACTGGGGTTGTTTAGCCTGGAGAAGCAGAGGCTGAGGGGAGACCTTATCGCTCTCTACAACTACCTGACAGGAGGTTGTAGTGAAGTGGGTGTCAGTCTCTTCTCCCAGGTAACAAGTGATAGGACGAGAGGAAATGGCCTCAAGTTGCACCAGGGGAGGTTTAGACTGGATATTAGGAAATTTTACTTCACTGAAAGGGTTATCAAGCATTGGAACAGGCTGCCCAGGGAAGTGGTTGAGTCGCCATCCCTGGAGGTATTTAAAAGATGTTTGGATGAGGTGCTTAGGGACATGGTGTAGTGGTGGTCTTGGCAGTATTAGGTTTATGGTTGGACTCGATGATCTTAAAGGTCTTTTCCAACCTATAGGATTCTGTGATTCTGTGATTCTGTATGGTCTGTGGGAAAGGAACATGCTCACTGATGGGAACTGTGAGCCTGCTAGGAAAGGACAGACCCTTCAGGCACTGAAAATCCAAGTAAGTTCTTTGGACGGTATGTAGATTAGGATTTTATCCAGGCTTGGTCACATTTTGACCTGTTTCCTCAGGGAAGCCAAAGCCTTAGAAACCATCCCTGCAACATTTCAAAAACTCCAATCCAGCATTTCAATGAAAAGATCATCTGCATTTTTTTTAATCTACAAGAAGAGAATGTATTTTTTCCTCATCCTTATTTTTTGACTTGGCTGAATTTTCTTTGCTGACATTTCCATATTTTAAATCCTTCAATATTTCTAGCAATAATCAAGTGCCTAAAATTTTGTGAGGAACACGAGATGAAGATTTCCCTTCCCTCAGAGGAGAGAACAAATAATTTGAAAGGAGCTTTGTCCCTGAATGATGAACAATATTCAGCTTCGTGGCTATGTGTGTTGGGAGCAGCTTTCCAACCAGAGCCCGCTTCAGGGTATTTTGGCTTGTGCTCACCCCTCATGGAAGAGCTTGGTGGCATTCCACCCACTGAAGAGTGAGCTTGGAGCTGGCTTTTCAGCACTGACACGCCACAGTGTGGGAGGTTTCCAGGAGTAACATGCCATTTGCTGAGATACAAGTATACCACATGTTACAGAATATTGTTTTCCCCGTTTCATTTGTCCTACTCTTCCACTGGTGTTTTTAAAGGCACTTAAATGTGTGCATTTTCTAGGATACAAAAATATTACTAATAGATCAACTGCTTGCATAATAATACCAACAATAATAGTGGTATTTGTGTAGAAATCAGTATGTTCTCATGGCTTTGAGCACATTCAATGGTTGGCTGCCTTACCTGCTGCTGGCCAGCTGCATGACATCTTGAAAGGAGGAGGAAGCACATGGGTTTCCTTGCTGAGATTCCTTGCTGAGATTCCTTGCTGGCTTCATTGTGCCCAGTACTGTGTATGATGTGAGTAACAGTCCCTTGAGAGCAAATGTGCTCCAGAGAGGCCATTAGGCACAGAGAGATGGAGGTTTTGATTACAGTCATACAAGAAGTCCTGAATCATGTATATAAGTTCCACCTCTCCACGTAGAGGTGGAACTTATCACACCCATCCATGCTATTGGAAAGTGAGGTGTTTAGACAAGGTTAATTGCCTTGGCTCCTCTGTAGTTAATAGAGATAAAGAAATCTCCAGAAGGGGTTTTGTTTCATCCTGAGGCAGGTGGGTAGGAAAAGTGGAATGACTCATCTTTCGGGTTTGCCTCTCTGTCTTTATTCTCTATGGAGGGAGCCTAGTGATTAGTTCACAAAAGTTGTCCAACCTTGTGAATTGCATGAGACGAGTCACAATCAAAGTGCTTGTGGCAAACCAGGTCATTACCAGAGGAGGTGGGACCCTGCAGCAATTGTGCTCAGAGAGTTTTGGAGTTCAGCGCTGGGATTTCACCAGAAGCACCTGAAGGCAGAAGGTCCTGGCTCTCCCTGTGTTCAGCATTCCTGGCTGGGGTTCAAGCCACAGGAGCTGCTGGTGCTGGGCTCCTTCAAAAAAATCACTCCCAAACCATGTGTTTGGCTTAGTCAAGAGAAATTACTAGACAGTCTGTAGCTCATTTAACCTTAAGACACTGTTCTCTTAATGTTTACCTTGTAAGGATAGCTGGTTAATGGCTATTCAGCATAAAATACAAGATCAAGAAACAGGAAAATCAGTAAACCAAACCCATACCTGAAAACACTGATTGATGGGCCACTTAATGAACCAGTCAAGTGCAACCTTGAAGAGGTAGAGCTTGAGATGCAACTTTGTAAAGGTAAGAAGAAAAACAAGATTACCATGTGTCTTATGGGAAAGAGCAATCTTATGACTTGAAGGGGATTGTGGGACTGTTTTAAACTTATTATGCAGGATTTAGGGGAAGAACCAAAGGGAGGCATCAAGAAGGACAGGGAAGGAACAAGTGTGGGGGAAAAAGGGTTAAGGGGATAACCAGGGTGTAACCACGCACTGGTCAGTATGCTCACCTGGCCAGGACCTGTGCCTGAGCACTGCAGACTGTCCCACCTCCTTATTAAACTCAATCCCTAGCTATCTGCTATGCAAGTGTCCCCTCTCTTCTCTGTGTGCAATCCACTAGCAAACTTCAAGCCAGACTAGCCAATGAGTAGGACAAGAGGTCTGTGGTTGGATACTGGAGGGACCACAGGTCTGGGGTCGAGCCTTTGGAGAGGTCAGGGGCCTGGGGTTGCAGGATTTGCGCTTCTTTGAATGGTTCAACTTTCAACGACCATCTCCAGTCTTTTCCCCTGACAAGACAGCCAGCAACATGTGCATTTCTCACTAGAGCAGCATGCCAGCTTTTCCCCAAGTAATAGTTACTCAGTCTCTCTCTATTGCTGGCGTGAGCTTGCCCATTTTCCCCATTCCCAGTGTTCCCAGTTTTGAGGAACAAGACTAATCAGTCTGTGGCTGTCCCAAGGACACCACAGTTTGGGATTAGATTAGATTTCAGCCTCCTTCTGAACTAGACATCCAGCTTCTTCCATCTGATCCTCTTCCTCCATTCATATATCTATAAAAGCAGCGCATTGATGTCACACTGGGAGAATTTAACTCATTTTTTAAGGAATATGTTGGACAAGCTCCCTTGAAAACTGGATTGCCTCAGAGAAGGACTAAAAAGAATGGCTCCTACTGCAAAGGGGGCTTAAGTCACTGGCAGAAAAATAAATTAATTGCCCCAAATGAGTCCTCCTTCATGTGGTTCCAGTTTGCCCATGGTGGATTTGTAAGCAGTTACAACTGTTTGTATGAAAGACTCCAAGGCGTGAAATTCAGGGTTTTAATTTTCATTTTAAAAGTTAGGCAGCACTTTTACACAAAGGAAGATTTGTTTTTATTAATCAGAGCTTCAGACAAGCTGTTTTGATTTTCTCTGTGGTCAGCAGGACTCTGCTCAATTAGTACTACAGGCAACCTAATCTATGGCAATAATAAAACACTAGAAGAAATTACTATTAGTTTTTGAATTATGCAAGGAACAAATAGCTGCTGCTTAATTTTCCATTTGGCTCCACAAGAGTTACCACAGGCCTTAAAAGACTGACAGAAATATTTACCAGAGTCAACTGAAGTTCATGACTTTTGGAGGTTTATTGTGTTTTTTCTCTCAGTGTACTTCTCTCATTTACCAGTCTGATTCTAGACTACAGTTAATATTATTGATCTCATCTTCTAATGGGTTCTGTAACTATTTTTTTCTGCATTCATTTGTTCCTCAGCCATAGTAGAGGTGCTTTCAATCTTCCATCTTCTCAGAGAAAGGACTTTTTTTGTCTGTAAAAGCCATTTTTTTTCCCTGACTTCAAGATAGAGGGTGACTATCCTGGAGCTGCTTTTCAAAACATTGTTTCCCAGGTGAGTTCTCAAGCCTTGGTCCATCCAGGAGCCTCTGTGTCATAAACATTTTTTTCCATAAAATTTCAGATCCAATGCCTTGTTCCCATTCATATCTTTTATCATTATCCAACATGTTTATCTTCTAGTTTCAATAGCATCTTGATGAAAGAGGTATTGGGGATAAAAATATCTAAGTGAGGAACATGGAGTACACCACTTTCTCTTGTCATGTACTTTGTGTAAATAATAATTCTTGACTTGATAGTCTCATTGTGATAATAGGCAACTGAATAAAAAGAACACTAAAGAGTCATTTTAAATAACACTGTGTAAGTTCCAGGAGCTTGCATTTGAAATAGGACAAAGGAAGAACACTAAAATATATCTCCCAAAGAACAGAGCTGTAACTACAGCTACTATCTTTTTTTTCCCCCACTTGTCAATAATTTTCATATTATCAGTATCTTTCATGACTAGATTGAGCAAGGAAATCAATGATATTCCTCTAATGTCTCTAGTAGATTTATTTTAAGAGATTTATTGGATTGAGGTCTATAAGAAATATTTGAATTGGAATTACACAGTAGAACCATGGAATAGTTCAGGTTGGAAGGGCCATTTGGGGATTGCTTAGTCCAACTCCCTGCTCAGAGTAGAGCTCACTTCAAAGTTAGATCAGGCTGTTCAGTGCCTTGTCTGCCTGAGTTTTGAATTTCCAAGGATGGAGATCCCACAGTCCCCTGGGCAGCCCAGACTTGTGCTTCACCACCCTCACAGAGGACATATTTTTCTTACATCTGGTTGTAATTTCCCTTGCTGCAACCTGAGACCATCACTTCTTGATTTTCTTCTGTGCATCTTGGGAAAAGCCTGGCTCTGTTTTCTGTAAAACCTCAGTGTTGGTAGTTGATGACAGCAGTCAGATGCTCCCTAAGCCTTCTCTTTTCAAGGCTGGACACAACCAGCTTCCTCCGCTGATGAACTTGTTCAATCTCTGTACCTCCTGGGGGTGGTGCAAGGGGTTGGAGGTATAAAAGAAAAACACTTCTGCTGTAGTAGTGCTGTTTCTCTTACAATCCTAAATGTAATGGTTTTCTCTCTTAGCTAGATAGCTTGCTAATGATTGGCAAATAATTTCAGAAAATGCCATACCAGATCCCACACTGGTTTGAGAAATGAAACGTTACTATCATAACCAAAACAGTGCAGTCTATCTCTCTCCTTCATATGAGTTACTCTTCTTATTTCAGTTTTCCATTTTTATTTTATAATTTATGTAAATTATACCCAGGAGAATGGATGTAATTTCTGTAATGCCCCAATGGCTGTAGTTTGAGGAATTCTTTCTTTCCAGTTGAGGAAGGACACCCAGTTCCCAGCACAGCTCTTTGCAAATGTACCTCTTCTGTAATACATTTTGTTACTAATGAAGAACAATATGTCTCATCTACTTGCCATCATATAAAGACATTAGCAGCCATACAAAAACAAGAATAGGTAGGGAACAATTAAAAAGCTTTATCCCCAAATAAAAAACTCCTGCTGCAGAACTGTCATTTAATTTTGAATAGTGACAATGCAGAGATGAGCTAGACCATGTTTGTGGGTAGCAGTAATATCTTTTATTAGATCATCTAGTACATTCACAATCTGCAATATTGTTTTTAAACCTGGTTCATGGAAGTTGGTATCTCACGCAGACCGGCACATAGTGTCCAGCATGACTGTCATTTTAAACAAGACAAATTTCTCTGCATTCAGATGAAATCCTATCACTTTCCTAAACTCACCTTGTCACATAGCAGGACAAAATGGTTGACAGAATTGTTGAGGTTGGAAGGGACCTCTGGATATCATGTAGTCCAATACCGCTGCTAAAGCAGGGTCAGCTGGAGCAGGTTGCCCAGGACTGTGTCCAGTCAGAGTCTAAATATCTCCAGGGATGGAGGCTCCACAACCTCTCCGGGCAACCTGTACCAGTGTTTGGCTGCTCTCACAGTAACAATTTTTTTTCTTATGTTAAGATGAAATTTCATGGGTTTTAATTTGTGCCTACCGCCTCTTGTCCTGTCACTGAGTACAACCAAGAAAAGCCTGGCTCCCTTTTCATTCCTTCTCTTCTCCAAGCTGAACAGTTCCATCTCTTTAATCATGAAAGGTCCTCCAGTCCCCTCATCACCTTTTTGACTTTTTGCTGGGTTCACTCTAGTATGTCCCTGTCTCCCATGTGCTGGGGAGCCCTGACCTGGACCCAGCACTCCAGATGTGTCTCACCAGTGCTGAGCAGAGAGGAAGGATAACCTTCCTCAAACTGCTGGTAATGCTTCCCTCATGCAGCCCAGGATGCTGTTGACCATCTTTGCTGTGAGGGTGCATTGATGGTTCATGGTCAACTTGGTGCCCACCAGGACCCTCAGGTCCCTTTCTGTAGAGCTGGTTTCCAGTCAGACAGTTCTCAGCCTGTACTGGTTCATGGGGTTACTCTCCACCTGGTGCAAGACTTTGCATTTCCCTTTGCTGAGTTTCATGAGGTCCCTGTCAGCCCATTTCTCCAGCCTGTTGAGGTCCCTCTGGATGGCAGCACAACCTTCTGGTGTATCAGCCATTCATCCCAGTTTTCTTTCTTCCTCTGCTCTTCCTGTATGACCTCTGTCTCTCTTTACAAGCTCCCATTCCTGACTGATTTCAAACTTTGACAGTAAACCAGAAATTTAACTGTTCAGACTATTATCCAAAAAGGCTACAGTCTGCCCAGATGTTTTTAACTAGGCTGTGCTCCATCTGCCCTTGGCACCTCAGATGCTGTGCTCCTGTTTCACTGAGCTTTTACCCCTGCACCTCCCAGTGTATTTCATAGGAGATTACATTTCTGACTGCAGTCAGACCCGTTGGAGAGAGGTTCTTTTCCCTAATTAATGAACCAGGAGAAAGCTACCAAGCACAATTAAGATATTCAACACTTTCAATTTAAAGCAGTACTACAAATTTTTTCTCTCTGAAGTACCCATAGATACTAATTTTCAGGTCTAACTAATAAAGCAATCTTGGATCTCATCAGGAACAGAATAAGGTCACAGTGCCCATACTGTGCTTTTAAATAGTTTCAGCCAAGATTTCTTTCCCCTGTGTGTTTTTCTGAATATCAACTTCCTTTCTCTTTCTTACTTTCTTAAGTCTAGAGGAATGCATATGCCAAGGTGCAAATACTTAACATCATGAATAACTACAAAGTGGCAGTATTTAATGTTTAGTTTACAAATCAGTCCAGAAACTTATTTCTACAAAAGCAATTTTTCTTCATTAATTGAGCTAGTGACATTGGGGAAGTACTCATACTGTTTACTTAGTTGCTCTAATTAGTTCTTTGGAAGTATTTACTTCTCTCTACTGACTAGATTGGAAACTTAGGCTCTTAACACTTGGTAATTTGAATCATGCATTTAATCAGATAGATACAAAAGTTGCTTTGAGTGATGGCAAGAATACTTTCTGTCTTCAGACCTCCTGACTTTAATAGAAAGTAGAGATCCACAACGTTCTGTCATCACTCGCATTATTTTAGAGGCACAGAGGAAAAGTGACTGCACCAAAAATGTTAGTTACACAAAAAGGCACTGGAATTCTGACTAAGTATCTGTTTAAGTACTGGATTTTACATAATCCCTGCATAATCCACCATCTGTAGAAGCAGAGCTTTTTGTTCCAATATTTAGATGCTCATGAATCTGTATGAGAAGTTTTAGTTATTACCAGGTTACTGTCTCTATCCTGATGCCTATGCATTCCTGAGATGAAGGAATGGTAACGCAGTTCTCTTCTGAGGAGGAAATAGGAAAATATGTGTGAAAATGGTCATTTTTGTGAAACAATGAAAAAAATCCTAATATTTCAGAAATACAAAAATGGAATTCAGTTACCAGATATTGCTTTCAAAATAGCCAGAGACAGGTTGTTTCCTAAATGAATAGGATTAAAAAGCTATAATTGTGGTCAGTGAATCTTACTCACAATTCTGTACCACATCTTTCGATATTCCCAGTTCTTCTAAATTTTTTAACAGTTGAACTTTCTTGAGTAATTCATCCCAGGGCTTGTCTATGTACAAGCTAAACACAGCATATAGGGCTAGTACATACATTAAATGGTAGCTCACTGGCAAATATAGTTCTATTCTTGGGATACATTCTTTGCCCCTTATTATTAAATAAAAACCCATGGGTTATTTTTCTTGATGAAGGAAGAACTTTTAGTTCTTCAGATGTAACTTTACCTTTCTGCTGGTAGTTCAAGAAAATCTCAGCTAAGGATGTTTTCTTATCTACATTTCCAGTTCCATTTGCCAGGTAACAACATCCCTGTTATCGTCTGATGTCAGATTAAGTTCCAAATTGCTCTGCATAGTAAATTGCATTTTTTAGCCTCTAAACTCGATGAAGTGTCTTCACTCCCCTTCCCCTGGATAATGGCAGAGGTGTGGAGCTCATCCACGTTTTGGACAGAGGATGGAGGGATGAAGCTGTACAAAACAGGTTGCCAATTTTTCTTCAGCTTCCTCTTAAAAGTGGACCCAGTCTTTAACACCTTCTGGTGGAATTATTTTGTGTCAATCAAATCTCCAGGGAGACCTAGTTTCTTTCTTTCTTTTTAGAGGATAATCTTGAGAATATTGCTTCAGTCAGCTTTTATATTTACTTTCACTAAATACATTTCATAACAAGATACTAACAGATTTGGCCTTTCATGTACTGTCAAAGAGGGCCTCATTCCTGCAGCTTGCCAATAATGAGGAGGAAAGTTCTGTGAGAACATTTACCTGAATTTGTGTACACAGCAGTTATTTGGGAATTGTAAAGTTAAGTCTGAGTTGTTAGAGAGGAGGCCGAAAATGTATTAAAGTGAAAACGACAGGCTAATGAATCTGTGTGGGCTCTTCATTGGCAGTTATATGCTGTCTGGCAAGAACCAGAGAGAGAAAAATACCTTGCACCACAGTAATGTTTTCTGTCTCAATACCTAGAGAAAGTTTTACAAAATTTAAACAGCAGAAATGCTCAAAACACCTGTATTTGGGTAACCCAAGATCATACAATTTTCCATTTTCAGAGATAGCATTTTGTCTCTGTTGGTAGTCCTAACATCAGGTCACAGAGCTCTTCTGGTTGCAAGAGGTCATGGCGATATGTCTGTAGCACAGAGCTTACTGCAGGAGCCACCCTCCTTTTCACCAGAGCCAGGAGAGGTGCTTGAACACTCTTAGCCTTGGGCCTGCTGCTGCCTGCTGTTGTACTGCTGCTAGGAAGGAGATAGTAAAGCTATTGCAGAATGTGCATGGCCAGTAGCAGGTAAATCAAGGGCAAATGCAAACCAACGTGGCATCTCCAGCTTCTGCCAGGTGGCCAAGGGGTGGTCGTCCCAATAGCTCTGAAGCCATAGAGGCTGTTCCCTGTTGGGAACAGATACGCACATCCAGCTTGATTTACTTTCTTCAAGCAAGAAGAAACCTTGCTTGATTTCTTCACTGGGTATTTGGAACAGACTCTCCCTTCCTTTGCTTGGGTCAGCTCTTGGGCTATTTTTCTCATTGGTGCCTGCTGTTTCCAGCTGCTTTGCACGGCTAAAACGCATGGCATGGTCCCTTGAGAAATCAGCTGGAAGACTACCTGCTAGAAAGGAGCATAAGAGAGATATTAAAGAAAGTATTCAGGGCAGTTCCCAGGAGGGGAAAGATATATCCAGAATAACAGTGCCTCAGAGAGAAGAATTTTATAGGAAGCAGGGAAATACCTGTATCTGGGGAAGGAAATGTTTACAATTATAAATGATTCATAAGCATGCTCATTTTCTACTTCATAACTCTGATTGATAAACTCCTTCAAAGCCAGCTTCCCCTCTAACATGTTCTCTGCAGTAGGTAACAAAGACAGGTTTGTCCCACTGTGGTCGAAGTACTAGAAGGTGTCTGGGAGTGCCCTTAATAACTCATATTTTCTCCCAAGAGAGACACAAGACTCTGGTGTCCAGAACCTGCCACTTCATTGCTATTTACCACCCAGGTGTCACTCCTGACAGGTTTTCCTCTCCATGGGGTCTCTGCCAGCACCCAGAGCCAGGAGCCCCCGATGGCAGGGGATGAGATGAGGCATGGGTGTGTGCTCAGCAGTTGCTGCAGCTCCCTGAAAACTGCAAAGGCAGCTTTCGGTCACCTGAGGGACCCCCAAGGGTCCTCGGTTTTATGAAGCCTGGAGAAACCTATCACTGAGGGGATGAGGAGGCCTCAGCACCTCTGCTCCTCGGGGAAGATGCAAAGCATCGGGGATCCCCAGAGAGGACCCATCTGACCCGGAGTCTGCAAGCCCCTGTCCCAGCCCTGTCCCGCCTCTTCTGCTGGAAGACAGATAGCAAAAACTGTGAGGAGGTGCAGCCGGATGCGCTGCCTGTGCCCTGGAAGGTGCGAGGCTACAGCAGCCCCTTGTCTGGTTATAACTGTATGGATTATCTGGCAGGATCCGTACCACCAAGCCGAAATCCTGAAGTCCTTCTGTATTCAAGTGGGGCCCCAGACTTTATTTCAGTTTGGGTACAGTGTAAATATGGGTGTCCTCTGCTAGATTCAGTTTGCCATCTGAAGGTAGGTTGACAGACAGATAAATAGATACATGCAGATCCCAGTTTACATTTATGTGATGTGTAAGGAATATTAAACAGCCATTACTTATGATCAACTCCAGTTCTTCTTTCCTGATAAAAGAGTACCTAGTTTATATTTCTCTCTGCATATGAAATTGCAAGACATTCGTTAACTAATCTGTAATCTAACATCTTCTGGAACATCCCATACAATTTTTCCAGTCAGTTTAAGCTGGTTACAAATTTGCTAATGCCTTCATTTTCACAGAAATAGGAGGAGAAAAGAAGTATCGTCATTGTATATTAACGAACCACAAATTTTACCCCAAACAATTGAATTTATCAGTTTATAGAAAAAAAAATGTTTTTCTGAAAAATAAAGTTCCACTTAGATGCTTGATCTGAGTTCAAGAATATTTCAATAAACATAAGGAAGTTAATAGTGCAGGTGAAAAACATCGTTGTCTATTCCCAAAATGTTCTAAATAAATGCAGTTCATAATTTTCTGCAATTGAATTAATGACTCACAATAAAAAGACTGATGAATTCATATGACATCTTGGAGAATATAGCAGAATAAGATGCTTGGGCCTGACCTTTCATACATAACCTGGGAGCTGCCTGTAACGTTTTACAATATGATACGCTCCACCTGGTTCTTAACACACTTACTACAGATTTGTGAGAAGACAATTCAAGCAGAAGTTTGATACGTATATTTGCAAAAGGGGGACGATAGCTTCATATTGCCCTCCTGCTTATTCTTCGCAAAAGGGCAAACCAGAGAAGGAGCAAGGATCGAGTGCTCACTTGTTGTGTTGCTGCTTTAGCAGGGTAAGAAGCATAACACAGACAAAGAGACCCAGTACCTATGCCACTAAGGAAAAGCCAGTACTAAGAGCTGGGTGAACTGGGGATAAATTAGACCTGCTTTGGGTAGGAGACATAGGTCTTCAGAGCTTCTCTTGGGTTTGATTTTCTTCCCTCTTGCACCCTTTCTTTCTGGTGCTCAGATGAAGCAACACTGTTCCCCTGATGTGCTTGTACCAATCACACTGGGCAACAACCTGCTGAAGGAAAAGAATAAAATCCAGATGCTATTTTTATGATCTTCCCCAGTGTAATAGGACCTAAATCCTGGAATTTCATGACAAATTTTAGCTTTCTTAAAGACAGTATTTTTCCAAACTCTATCATGACAGGAAACACTAAAAAAACCACCAAAACCCCAAACAAACAAACAAAAAAACCAACCCCAAACCTACAAGAGGTTCAACAGTGCTGCAAGACACTGATGATAGTTGCTAAAATACCATGGGAACCAGCCTCAACTGCAACGAGCAAGACTGGGACAAATGATGACAACATGTTCTCCAGCCCCTTCTTTCCTCCCAGCCTTGCTGGACGATCTGCCCTCCTGGGAACGGCCAGTTCGGTTCGTGGCAGGATGACTCAGGAACTCCTTCTCCGAAGTCAAAGGTTTCTTGTGCTGTTTGCTGCATTGTGACTTTGTCAGCTGAATCTTTTAATCTAGCCCACAAAGATGTTTAAGACAGAGTGGGATTTCTAGCAAAGCAGGGATTATTTCTGTGTCCTTTGCTAAGCAGCAAAACACATCCCTTGCCGCTGTGCAGTCCAGGCTCTGCAGGGCGACAGAGGGTCCCTGCCACAGGAGGAGGCGTACTTCACTAACTTTGTCTGTTAACATTACACAGTATTTTGCCTGGAAGTTTAAGAAAATGTGTTGCATAAACTTTTTATGAATCCCATTCCTTATATCTGGGGCTTTCTGCCTGTTGATAATGATCTCTGCTTATTGCCAGCTGTGGACAGGGAAACACATCAGGAACTGACATTGTAAGACTTTAAAGGAAATCTGGATGTGAATATAAACTCCACGCCTTGTTTTTTCTGCAAATAAAATACAGCGTTTTAGTGAGCACATTCCAGGCAATTAGAAAATGTGTATTTTTGCTCCCTGTTATTTAAATGAAGTGAGAAACATAACTGGCAGCTGGAATGTGAACAAAAAGTACTTATGGATGTATTTCATGCTGAAAGGTATTCTTTAGATGACTCTTAGGCATGGACTTTGATTACCCTGAATTTCCTCCTTGTCCATCCTCCCTCCTCTTCTCCCATATCCCCTTCTTGCAAGATCTCTTTGACTCCAAGGTTTAGCCCTTTCAATTGCATCTCCATTAGTCACACATCAAATAGGCTAAGAACACCAAAACTGCAAACCCGTTAGATGAAAGGACCAGAGGTTTATTTCAGTGTAAAATAGTAATCTAGGCCAAGTGAGAGGAATTGTCTTCTAGACATTTCTCCTTTTCTATAGGGCAAGGATGGTCTTAGAGCACATGCCTGCTGGCAGGTAGGGGAGGTTGGGTAAGGTGATGGCCACTGTATTGAGATCACCCCCTTCCTGATGTCTGTCCGTTCACATCTCCCCTCCAGACCTCTCCATCTGGTTGCATTACTGACATCTCCTTTGTTCCTTGGAGTGGGATGTAACTGCTTTTTTCTGGAATTATGCAGGGTGCAAGGGAATATTTGTGCCCTGGCTGGGCCAGCCCCTGGTGCAACACCAGTAACGTGGGCTGAGCCTCTTTGTTCCCATGTGGATGACCAAGAGCCTCCAAGGAGCAGTGTAGTGAGCTGGAGGGTTATCAAGATCTTCACCAATACAGAGGGTGGGATGTGTGCCCCTACATTTAGAAACTGAATTGTGAAAACATAAACTGAGCAGACACTAGATAGTGAAGATCTTCTAGCAAGCAAGACCGTGCTGAATTGGGAGGCAGAATCACTTACCAGCTTTGTCAAGAAGTTTGTTAGGTGCCTTGATGTCTCATTGGTAAAAATAAATAGGAGAAACAAAAACAGATTCTGACACTCCCTGTCCTTCAAAGTCACACTGACCATTAAAATATGTAAAAAGCAAATATCTGAAAATAAAAACATGGGCTCACCAAGATAGGTCATAAGCTCATCACTGAACCCTTTAAAAGAATTAATGAATGATTCATTAGCCTTTTCTTTCAGATATTTGTAGACTTTCAATAAAAGTAAGTAGATACATCATATAAGAGAGCTGCCTGTAACAACATTAATCTTTCATTAATTTGATTTCTTTCTTTGTGGATATTATGTTTTTACAATACATTACAGGGTGCCATGAGTAATTGGTCTTCCCTTTACTTTAGATCTTCTAGGCTTTCAGGTGCAATTCTGTACTAAGGACTTAAATGAAAATAATTATAAACTGTAAAAAATATTTGAAGTGATTCCCCAAACCAAAATCACTGAGGAAGTTTTTCCTCTTTAGAGCTGCACTTGATGCTGATAGTGAGGGCTGCAGACATGTATGGTCTGTGCTCCTGTTCCAGGCACCCAAGTTCATTATCTGGGGCTTCACCCGGACAAAGGTACTGCAGAGCTGCTCCAGCAGCTCTGCTCTAGCCCTCATCTGGGCTTTCTTATGAGAAGGTCCCTTGACTCTGCTGCATGTAAGACATTTCCACCTGCTTCAGTTCAAGCATGGACCCACAAAAAGGTTGTCTATCACAACAGTTCTTCTTACAGTTATACCAATTTTTGGAGATATAGGATATAAGAGTTAAACTATCACAATTTTATGATGTTAAGACCTAGGAAAGATTTAAATGCTGCAATAGTTGCAAACTGATTGTGGTTTTGTTTTGGTTTTGTTTGTAGTTGAAATTTCTTTTGTCTAGAATGTCACACACATTTAAAGTTCTCATGAGTGTAAGTAAGATATTGTTGGTAGAACCTTGGATACATTTTTTTCCCAAGGGAGGAGATTGCAATACACTAGTAAAATTGAAGAGGGTTTGCTTGTTTGTTCATGGTCTGTTCACAAGAAGGTTGACACATTAATTGTGTCAACCAGATAGTAATCACCTGCCTGTCTACCTGTTGCATACACTTGACTTGTCTTCTATTGGAAGCAATATGCCAAAAGCGCGATACCCTCACTGGCACTCATATTTTTCATCAGCAGATGGATTCAATGTCCTTTAGGAATGATTTTTCTCTTTAATGTCATTATTTCTATAAACCATTCTAATGTGTTACTGCTTAAAAAAATAAGAAAATCACAATAGAAAACAGCTGATAAAAAATGCAATTATCACCATATTCAGTCTTAAAACCATGGTATCAACTGGTTCTATTTTGTCTTTAGAATAGAAGCAGAAGGATGCAGCTGGAGACTAAGACACCTGGATTTAGGTGTCTGCCAGCATTTTAGGTATCTAAGCAGCCATTATGGTTGATGGAAATGTAATCAATACAGTAGATGGGGCCTGGGGACACTCAGTTCACCCTGAAGTGCATACCTTAAAAGGGAGGAGATCTGAAACTGAATGAAACTTAAGGAAGATCTCAAGAACAGATTTTATAAAAGACAGCTTATGTCCCAGACCTGTTCATTTGAGGAAATACCACCTAACGACAGATCATTGCCAGTCTTATGGTTAGAAAAGTAAATGAGTATCCTGACAGCTGGATAACAGACAGTGATAGAGGCTTCTTTAACTTGACTATTGAAAATCTGTGTGTAAGCATAGATTTCTTTTACTTCTGTTCATTTGCCTTTGCAGCATGGGGCTGTACTGTTTGCATTTGAATTAAATAAGCCAATATTTATATATAATTACTATGACCAGCCCCATATGGAGTGTAAAATCAGAGAGACTTGCAAATGATGAAGCATTGCATACCATTGAGTCACGCGAGTCTTTAGTCCAGGCCGCTGGACTATATTGTGTTGAGCACTTCAGATCATCTTCTGAAGGTGGCCAGGACACACCTCTACTGACTGGCAGGAGCCAGTTAGGATTGGTAATCCTGAGGGTCACTGAGGAAGAGGCATCTTCCATCTGCCAGCTTCTGCAGTAGCGCCTGGGTTACTTATGAGAAAGTGAAGAGGACAGCGGTGGGTGATACAACCCATGTCCCAAGGATTATGATCATTTTTTAACATCCCTAAAAGGAAAAAAAATAAAAAAGTGGTGTTAGTAGTGAAATAGTTTGTAAATTGCAATTCAAATTGCAGCTGTAACGATGAGATGTGAGCCAAATTTTTGGACTTCACTAAAGAAACATTGGATCAAAACCCTCATCTGTCATCACTTGAACCAAAGGGTGGCAATGCCTTCAGCAATACTGCAAACTCCCAAAGAAAGTGTTTCAGGGCAATGTTTAGGAGAACAACAACCAAAAAAAAAGAAAAAGTTTTAAAATAAACCAATACACTTTGGTTACATTATGTCTTTTTACATGCTTTTGGTACAACACATGAACTGGTTATAAATGACCTTTTTTAGACATGGAAAGATTATTAATACATTTCTGTATTTAAGTTGAAATTGGGCATACTTCACCCACTGCATCCTTAAAGGGGGCAGTGCTCCTGGGGCATGATCAGAAGTGCTTTTAGGCTACCGAGTATAACAGGTGGTCTTATTTGTCAAATAGTCCCAATTCAGGTTTCCTGAGGAATGTGATGTACCAGCTTGCCTCTTTGGAAGGACGTTTCTGCAATCAGTGTTTTGGATCTGGGAGTTTGTGTCAGTGGCCAGGCACTGATGGGATACGATCCTCTTCCAGAGGATCAACACACACTTGAAACAAATGCCTTGTTGAGAGGAGAGCATTGGTGAGCACATTGGCTCAGTCTCCACTGGAGAGAGGTGACATGGGAAGCTGGAACTCAATGGCCGGGCAGCCTGAGCCTCAGCCGGCTGAGGCTGCTCAGGTGCTGGGACAATTTTCCCACTGCTGATGAGGGACATACCCCATCTGTTTGCCTGGATCACTGACTGTTTCAAGTAGCAAAAATCCCTTCTGGGAGAGTGTAATTATCTCTCTCTCAGATGGATCTCATTACTGTTAGCCACCCCTTTCTTCCTCCAGATGGATCCTCCTGTGGAGCTATTCCTGAATTCTTCAAGACTTAGCTTTCCCAGCAGTGTGTGCTGGGGGATTGTATATTCGTTACATGGAGGATTCATTTATGTTTATTTTAATGTTGCACACATCCAAAAACGTGATGCCACACACATATGCAGCACACTGTGTTTCCATCAAGTTTGCCTTTCCTTTTTGAGGTATGAACAGATTTTTAAGTTCAGCAAGGATGCTATGAGTAGCACGCTGTGTTTCAATGAAGTTGTAAAATTTCAGTAAAAACCTTCTCTTCTGTTTTTTAATAGTTTTTAGTTCAGTAAAGAAAAATAAGATAAAAATCAACATGCAACATCTTCATATATAAAATTTGAAATCTCTAAGTATGCTGCTTTCCCTTCCATGACTATCTTGAGCCTGTGTGGTCTCTTCCCCTATGCAAGTCTAGAAAAGGAAGCCCCAAAGTCCCATCTGGCGTACTGGAAAAAGGATGCTTTTGCTCTCTGTTGGAGCAGGAATGTTGAAGAAGCAGAAAGAGAGCTGTTATTAGGACAGATTGAGACAAATCTCCCAAGAAGTTCAGTGAGCTCTTTTAATTGAGATTTTACCCAGGTGTTTATCTAACTGATCTGTATGTCTTAATGTTCATCTGTTATTTCCCCTACCATTGTATTCTCTGTGCTCATTTTCAGTTCTGGTCACTCTTCTTCCCCACTTTTCCACTCTAACCTTGTTTCTCTCTGCTCCTTTCTGTTCATTTCTGCTTTGCATTCTTCCCAAACTGAAGACAAAGGAATTGAGGCAATTGTCTATAATGACACAAAAAAGAAGCAGCATAACATGAAAATTCGCTTTTAAAAGATAGATATTGGAAGCTGATGGGCCAGATGAGCAGGGGATGTACATTAAAGGAGCATGACTTTCCAAAGGCTGTTCTGCCTACTCACAGGTTTTGCTGTTGGGAAAATATTTCCTTGGAGCCTAGGTATTAAGCCCATCTGTCTCTCTCCTCTTCTCTCTAACAATGTTTTATTTGTCATGGGGAATTCTGTGGAGTTAATCTTTAAAAAGTTAGTGGCAAATGATTCAAGTAGAGGTATTAGATTTAAGGCATGATATGAAGCTGCCTTACTGACACTGTATTCTTCCTATATTGTTTCCACAGAATTTAATGATATGAATCAACCTAAGTGGAAATGGTGGTCCCTTCACATTGCATCTTTGGCTTGACATGGCCAAATGTCACAGTCCGTTTGGATCTCTCAAATTTACAGGACAATGTACTCCATAATGAGTTCATTAGGAAAGAAAACAAACACATCAAACAGTGGCCTAATGTGTAAATTCAGTAATTCATCACTTAATTCATAAGGTTTCTAACTCTAATTCATAACTTGTAATTCGTAACTCCTGCACCTATGAGTGAAATGGTTACCTAGCTGATGGTAAGGGTGCTTATACTTCCTCCTCCATCACGGTGTGGGTGTCCCCTGTATCGTACCAGGAAACACAAAAGCCTCAGCAGTCTGGCTGCTGTTGGATCCACTTCAGAAGCTTTTTGGGTAAGCTGACGTATTCTTCCCTTCCACCTTGGACATTTGGTCTATACCATTTCTCTAAGTTAGTGGATTCTGAAGAAACTGTCAGGCAATTAATACACAAGGATGATGGCTGCAGAGGACAGCAAGCTGCAGATGATAATGGCTGCATTAATGACCTTTATCTCTTCCTGTCCATCGTGTCCCACGTGTTGCTCTTGCTTTGACATAATGGCAAACATCCCAGCACACATCAGGCCGTAGCATGAGCTTTGTGTTAGCCAAAGCCAGAGCTGGAGTTGAGCAAACAGTCACACCAAATTATTTCTGACCCAGAAGCAGCACTCCCACGGTGAGCAACAGAAGCATGGTGGGATGTTAGAATAGAATAGAATAGAGTAGAATAGAATAGAATAGAATAGAATATTTTCAGTTGGAAGGGACCTACAACAATCATCTAGTCCAACTGCGTGACCACTTCAGGGATGACCAAAAGTTAAAGCATGTTATTGAGGGCACTGTCCAAATGCCTCTTAAACACTGACAGGCTTGGGGCATTGACCGCCTCTCTAGGAAGCCTGTTCCAGTGTTTGACCACCCTCTCAGTAAAGAAATGCTTCCTAATGTCCAATCTAAACTTCCCCTGGCGCAGCTTTGAACCAGTCCCATGTGTCCTATCACTGGATACCAGGGAGAAGAGATCAGCACCTCTCTCTTCATGTCCCCTCCTCAGGAAGCTGTAGAGAGCAATGAGGTTGCCCCTCAGCCTCCTTTTCTCCAAACTAGACAAACCTGAAGTCCTTAGCCGCTCCTCACAGGACATTCCTCCCAGCCCTGTCACCAGCTTTGCTGCCCTCCTCTGGACACATTCAAGGACATTCACATCCGTCTTAAATTGTGGGGCCCAGAACTGCACACATGTTGCTCAGCAGAAGAAAAATGCCATACGTTCACTATTGCCTAAGTATTTTCTCTGCATGAACAGTAGCAGAACTTGCTTATTTTTCTTATTACTACTTTTTTACTTTTCACTACTATTCCACGCGTTAGTTACAGTGGGAAAAGCTATTCTGCTATTCTCACTCAAAGGCAATTTTCTTTCCATGTGTTCATTGGGTGCATGCTTAAAAGATTTCAGTGTGATTTGCCCTTACCTGCCAAAACAAAGTGACTTCAGCTAGCACTGTGGCAGATGGTCTGTTTCACAGCTCTTGGGTTTTCTACCACAAGAGAAGGCATCTTGTGTGGTACTGTTATGCTGATGTATCATTTTATACAATTGACTTTTCTGTCCTCATAAAATGTTTATGTTTTATCTGTTTATTCAACCAACTCCATTAGCTGTCTCCTAGTATGGTAGCAAGGCCCTAACACAAATTTGCTGCAGCCTAAACATATGAACAAAGTGCTTGGAAGTGAAGTTCTGTGTGTGGTACTGGAGCATCAAACCCTTCAGCCTCCCTGAAAGAGGGCACAGAAATTCAGGTGCTCCTTAGGGACTCTCGTCAAGCCCTGACACACTCAGAGCCAAGAGTAGCTGGACAGTACCAGAGCACCAAAGCACATGCTGAAGATGGGGAAGGTATGCTTTGAAGTGCCCATGTCCCCACCTTTGGCTACCGTATCCCAATGGCTACCCATCTCAATGCTCACTGATCACCTGTGTAGGAGTTTGCAGTTCAAACTGGACTTGGTGTCCTCCACCAGGCTGCAGCTGGGAAGGTTTGGGGGGAGGTGTACACCATGGTAATAGTATTTTCTTAGTAATACTTATCGCACACTATCCTTCTACTGCAGCATTTAAAAAGCTGTGCCTTCACCTGTTTCAGCCTGTCTCTTTTTTTTTTCTCAGCAAACTGGGGAAATGTGGTCTATGTATGCCTTATGAACAGTCTGAATCACTAGAAGAGTGTAAGCAATTATCCAGAATAGTTCCCTGCCTTAGAAGAAGTATTCTGACCCCCACAAAATTGCTGACCCATTGTTTCTCAATGCCCGCTCCTCTGCAGAGTCTCTGAAGGGCTGATGCCAACAGGCCTTTGGAACTGCAGAGCTGAAATACAGTTTTTTCTTTATGTTTCATCTTCCTGTTCTTATTGCATCGCTTTTTGCAAAAGGAAGCAAATGGCAGAGCTGCTTGGGCAGAAGGGGCCTGTTTCCCCATCACCCTGTGCACGAGGCACCACGCAGAGGTGCAGCTGTGCCAGGAGAGCCGTCTCCAGGCTGCCTTGCCCTGCTGGGTCAGGAGAAGGACCATGGGTGAGAATGACATCCCCAGGGAGCTGTGTAACAACACGGCCGGAGCAGTCTGTGATCTGATGCTCACTTCTTCCACCAGCACCCTCCCTGACACTTCCACCCTGCCTGCGGGCACATCTGTATGCCAGGAGCAGCAGCGGGGTAGCTGCTACCCCTGCCACTGCCCCCATGACACTCTTATCACTGAGAAATTTTCCACAAATGCCTTTCTAGCCATGAAAATCAACATTAATAAGAAGAGGGGCCTCCTGCAAGGTGCCCAAAGTAACCCAGGAGCCATGTGCTTCCTGAAGTATGGGCTGAAGCTGTATTTTTTGTGCAGCCCATCCTGGAAACACAACATGGCAGGGCAGCCTGCACTGTCCTGGCGAGGCTGACTGAGGGATGGAGACCACCTTAACTTCAACAAGAAAACAACACAGCCCAGCTCTGTGTCTCCACACAGCCCAGGGGCTCTACATCACTCTCTTGGTCTCTGTATGCCTCTGAACTGGGCAGTCTGGCCATGCCCTGAAGGCAGGGAAACTTTGCCCAGAATCTTTTTGAAAATGTAATAATGTGTAAATAAGTGCTAATATGTAAATTAACACCCATTCATGGTCTCTGTCTTTCTATTTTTGTATTTATACCTGGGAGAAGCAGCAGTAATACCCAAATACAGAGACTGACCCTGAGAGATTTCCTCCCCTGCAGTTCTGATTCAGGTGATCCAAATAGTTTGGAGCTAGATTCAAACTATTGATTCCTCTCCTCTGCACGGTAAGAACTCACTTTAATTCAGCTTCATACGTTGGTAAAAACACCCATTAAGTTCTGGAGTTTATGTTTGTGGAAAAAAATCTGAACTCCTATAAGAAACATGGGAATCAGATATAGAGTTATATGTATAAGGAAAATGAGAAAATGTCCGTTTTGTTGATATCTACCATTTCTGCCTTTCAGAATTTGTTCTGATGGATTGCAAGCATAAAGAAGCCTTAGTTTCCATATCATGCATTGTAAAGTATAAGATTCAAGCTTCAGCTGAGTTACTTAAACGCATCATGATTTTAGAAGATTTAGGGCTTCTTTCAATTTTCAGCAGGGAAGCTGTGACAGTTATGATAGGGAGATGCTGCAGCATAAAGAAAAAAGAACACCAGCAACATCAACTGCCTAAGGTTACGTGAGAAACACATTATTCCCGGAGGAGTTACCACATGCAGCCCTGTGGCTGCCATGCACAATTCTAAAGCTGATTTACAAATCTGTGAGAAGACACCAGGGTAAGACACTACCACCTTCACTTTAATTAGTTCACCACAGATCAAATCCAACAACAGATCACCACATGCTCCCATGGGCTACAAGAAAATAATCTTAAAATATACTTCACTGTTCTGCAAGATAACCCCTACTACTTCTAAAGTAGACCAGTAAGATTTAACCCAAAAAAGAGACAGGATGACCCTAGCAACAATACTCATGCCAAAACATTAAATGACTGAGAAGTCACCGTGACATATTAATCCATTAAAATAACAAGACTTACATTAAGATCAGATTACTGCCAGATCACTCATGTCACTGAAACAATTGAAGTAATTTTCCCCCATCTTTGGCAAATTCATCTTCAAATATGATGCATCGGCCATATCTTGGGCACACCTTTAGGCAGCAAACTGACCCCACTATTTGCTCACCTCTTAATGAGCAATGTGGAGGATGCTAAATGGATTAGGCCCTGCCTTGGCTACACAGATGGACTGAAAACATGAACTTCTGCAAAGAGAAGTTTGCAGAACACACACTGAACAGTCAGTTGCTATAAGTGCAAGCAGGATATGAAAAGCCAAATCAGCTCTGATCTGGCAGTTTGCAACACCTGAGCCAGGTTCTGTTCCTCACCCAAGGTCTCGTTGCATTGGAGCACTATGGAAGAGCAACCAACTACGAGTACGTCTTAACCTGAAGGTTTGGAGGCCAGGAGAAACTCTATCCAGCTTCACCCTTATGAAGAGGTAAAAGTGACAGCTCCACAGTTTATACTGTGTTCACAGGCAGAAAAAATTAAGGTTTCACCCTAAATTTCATGTAATCTCCTTTACTCCTTTTCCAGGCAGCTTTCCTAGTTTATCTCTATAGTACAACCATATTAAATAGAAAATCCGACATTTCTGTCACTTATGAACTGAACAATTTGCAGTATATTTACTTTCAAGTAACAAAATCACAATGAAATACGTTTATATCTGACATCAAAAAAGATGAGAAAAACATAGAAGCCTTGTTTTTGTCTGTCAGTTTAAATATGAAAAAAAAAAAAGACAACAAAAGCTGATCACTAACTTTTTGCTCATGGGACTGGGATGTTTAGGCATAACACGAAGAACAACTTTCCATTTTTTGTCAGTTGATTAGTCTGGAAGCTAAAATTTTACTTGGTATAGATATAGATACAGATATAGATATAGATATAGATATAGATATAGATATAGATATAGATAGATATAACCATCCCTGCTAAAACCCTTCCAAATCTGAGGATAAGCTGATGCAGTAACACCTGCTTTAGGCTTGCAGATACCCTGAAATCATGTCAATTTTGATGAGGTACAAACATCTCTCACGATTTCCCTGAGGGCAAGAGCTGCCCACCAGGAGAGTGGGAGGCTGGGCTGCAACTTGCACTAATGCCCTTAGTGCGCAGGTAGCACCCACAGTTTGACAACACATCAGCCCTGCTCTTTCTTTCTATTTGATTTCCGATTAAAACCTCTTTTACACTCAACAGATGAAGGAAGATTGTTTCTCACACTGTGTCAGTGAGCCTTGACAGATAGATATGTCAGTTTTGGTTTGTAATTCATATTCGCTTAATGTGCAAAACTAACTTATTTTTTAAAGTAGTTTTAATATTTGCATAAACTTTGTATCTTCCATTTTGCCTTTTCTTCCTTTTCCGAACCCTAAAAAGGAAAAAGCCTAAAAAGAAAAAAAATGTCCTCAGACTTATAATGGCAAAAGAAAGCTTTGCATTGTGAGGGTTTTTTTTCTTTTTCTGTGACTTGCTAAATAAATGTTTCGGCTGAAAGAGATGTTTCTCTTTCATTCTGTTCTTCATTCTGCTTCATGACTAACAAGAACTGCCAGCATTAATTCAAAAATTGGAGGGGAGTTGGAACGTTTCCTTCATAAGGAATTCACAGATTTGGGGAAAATTATTCTGAACAATATAAAATAGAAAGATGTTCTAAATGTCTTATGACATAAAATTACCATAATAATCCTCAAAACATGGAAAATATTCAATGGTTGTTTCAATTTTAAAACTTTTCAGCTAAGATCTTACAACAAAGTAAAATTAATTTTGAAATGAAACTCAAGATGTTCAGATAAGGCAAAATCAACACACAACTCATTACCCAAAGCTTTGTATTTCATGTGTTTTCTGAAATGTATAATAAAATTAGTTTGCTCCTGTGGAGAACCGTTCCTTCCAGCAAACAACTCTTTCCAACTGAAACACGCCTTGTGAGAAATTTGCAACTGAATTTACAAATTCTCCCCAACCCCATGCAGTGACTGTGAGCGACGAGTGGCATTGGAACAGCCACTTACTAAATGCAATGAGGTCACTTACTATTTGGTTAGGAAGATATCAGAAAAAGTCTGAAGCTTTTAAAAAGGAATAGGTTATATATTGCAAACTACTCTGTCAGTGTTCCCATGATGCTAAAGTCTGTCGCACTTTAAGTAATGTACATTGTAGGGTGGGCTGGCCCTTGAGCGTGCCGGGGTCTGCAGCCTTTCCCTGGTGGGCTGTCTCCCAGCCAGGCAGATAAAGCATCACCGAGGTGCTGGTTAGTGATGGCCACCCTCCCTCTGGCTCTTCTGAGGTGTGTCCCTGTCCTGCAGCAGCTTACGGGAGATGGGAGCTGGGACAGACCTGCTTTGGCCACTGTCTGCTGGGTCACGCGGTTCTGACAGCAGAAGAAAGGTGGATTTGTACGACTTGCAGCTTTAAGCAGGTTTCTGAGCTGCCACGCGAGTGAGGACAAACAGCCGAGGTGCAGGCTGTGGGTCTAATCCTGCTTCTGTGAAGCCTGTTCGACTCAGAGCTCAGCAGGATGGTGATGGGGCCAACACTGAGCACTTCTGGGAACCCCTCCTTTGCAGTTCAGCTGCACTGCCCTGGCCTGCTTTCCCCCTTACGAGACTGAGGACACTTATAGTCACAGAAAAAGTGTCAAACACTATGAACTATTTTCCCCAGACAGAATCCTTAATGCTAACGATGCTTAGAAGCCTTTGATATCTTCTGGAGCAAAGAAGGTCACCAAAGGTTGGGCACCTTCTTGGTGGAGAGCTGACTGGCTGCTTTTTCTTTCCTGACATCTGGAGCCCATCAAACACTACTAGTGTGTGAGGTTGATCTTTGTGGAGTTGGAAACCCAACACACCTCAGCTGGAAAGACAGAGCAAGAAAAACTGCTCTTCTCTCTTCACCTCTCTGTCCCGTGACTTTGGAGACTTAATCTTTAAATATAGCATACCCCTGTTAATTTTCAGTAGTTACCAGGCATGGAGTTGAATTATCCAAATGCAGCAGGTGCAGAGTGTGGTTTACAAATCCAGAGAGAATAGCCCTTGCAGCAAAATGATGCAACCCAATGAGACACACAGTCTAAACACTCTCTTCTTGCACACTGAACGTGCCCGATAAAGCCATGTACTCTTTTAATAGCATCTTCCTAAGATCATAAACAGCGAAAATGATTAGGCAATACAAGTGGCATTAAAACCAATGATGATAATCTGTTATGACTTAGTTGCCCCGGGGATCCCAAGGGAGGTTCTGCAGCACCGAAAAAAACAAGGAAACAGCCTCACGGGCAGCAGCAGCAGTCCCAGTATTAAATTATAGCCTTAATCAAGCACTGTGTCCTACACAGCCTTGCGAGGGTGTCACAAGCAGTTACGGCCCGAGTTGTTCGTACATAATCCTTCTGGAAGAAAAGAGTTGCTAATTGCTCTGTGTACACTGTCAGAGGGCGCTTGCAGAAAATTTACAGTAATTTACCAAATGAACTGTGGGATCCTTTTACCTCAAGCACATTGAGCAGAGGTCAGGCTGAAGTAGAATCGCAGTGCAGGGTTTATAATGAATACAGAGAGGGTTATTTTGGTTTGACTGAAAAAAGAGAGAAAGATTTCTCAGTAGGGACTGCTAATGAACTCTGGAGCCTTTAATCTTCACGTCACAAACAGATAGCAGTAAAGACAGCATGTTACCCCTCCCACATATGGCATATGCACATATGCAATGGCGTATAGGATACTTTAGGACCAAGATATCTAGGAGAAAGTTTTGACAGTTATTTTGTTGCTGAGTTCTCAAGGAATTGTTGGTGTGTCTGCAGGCAGCCCAGGCAAATCTGCAGAGGAGAAACCATGGGCTGGAGCAGAAAGGTTTCTGATTGCCCCGTCACTCCCTTGGCACCAGCATATCGGCCTGATTTAGAGCTGCTGTGTCCTGTTTGGACGGTATGAGGTTCCACTGTGGGCAAATCAGCTGAGCTAGGGATTTGGAGTTGTAATGTGAAAGAGTTTGTGATGTTTTAAAACATGAAAAAAAAACCCCCAATACGTCACACACAAAGGCCCCATCTCCTGATCTGGATAATTTATTTAGTACAAAAGAAAAAAAACAAAAAAGGATGGACAACCGAAAAGACTTTTTTTTTTAAATGTGGTGAGAGAGGTGAAAGGTAATCTAATGATCTTCAGAGTGAGATTTTGTATTTGAACCAAAAAAAAAAAGGCAAGAAACTTTTCTGAAGGTCAAATTTTCATAAATTTGCTAATATATGAAAAAATATATGAAAAATTATATTATATTAATATATGAAATATATTATAATATATGAAAAATATTAAATTATATTAATATATGAAAAAAAATAAAACCCTGACTTTGGAACAAAATCCAGGTTAGAAATGCTGTCCTTAAGAAGAGAAGAGGAAAAGGTTATTTGGAAGTAGAAGCACATGAATAGTATTTTTTTTTTCAGAGCAATTATTTTGTTAGTACTATAGGTTAGTGGAGTTAAGGCAGACTTCCCGCAAGGGCATTATCTCTCTCTTATTATCTCCAGACTGGTAGCACCTACAAAACTGCTGCATGTTCTCCCATCCAGGTCACACTTGGATCCCTCCTTGAAATAGGTGCAATGTAAAAAATTCTAGCAAGATGTGAGATATGAGACTAATAAGGAAAGGCAAATATTAGAATTTGAATGCAGAATAGTATTATAATTTATACATTATTACCTATGGGTTATAAGAATCCATATAGCAAAGTTAAAAGTTTATCAAACAGAGGTAAATACTGTATGGAAAAGGGAAAAATAGCAAAGTTTTAGTTTCTACTCAGAAATGTCTTCAAGACTTAAAGAAATGGAAGCTTGGGAGGAGGAACCAAAGGGATGGAAGAGAGACAAAGACGAGCTCCTTGGGAGACACCCTAACAGGAGAAAATTGGAATAGGAGGTCTTCTCTAACCACTAAAGAAAAGTATTTAGAAAGATGTAGCAGGTGTGAAGTCAGGAGAGAAAAAGGCCTGAAGATTTCTGAGATGATCCAGGAGGATATTCTGATTTATGTCTACTATAAGAACTAATGAGTGGAGGAAAATTGGGGCCAAAGTAGAGAATACCATTCACCTAAAATTAATGGCCCTTTCAGTACTGCGAGAGACTAGGAAAACCATGAATTCTAAAGACTTTGAGACATTTATATGCTATTGCATGCCTTCACTTTCATTCTGCAATTCCACAGAACTGAGAGGAGACATGCTTGCATAAAATTTGTATAATGAGGTGATAAATTGGGCTGTTATTTTGGAGAGGGGAAGGACTGTAAAGAAGTGACAGGCTTGATTCGTAGCCACTAGTTTATAGCCACAGGAAAATGCCAATGGATATTAAATAGCTAATTATCATATCTAGAGCTAAATTAAGGTCTTAGATTCTTGCATAGATTTCCTTTAAAAAGAGAGTGATCAGCTTAGTCAAAATATCCTGGAATGACAGCATCATTTCAAATCATGACCTAAAAATAATAATAATTTTGTCAAATTTGGTAAACTAAAATTCAAACTGCTTTATGAAATCATTAGTAAAGGTTGCCCCTAGACAACAATTTCCATCATTTAAATCAGTGCTTTAGAGCAATACATTTATTTGCTCTGCAGGTGGTGGACCTTAAGAAACTTGCAGAAATGTGGGTCTCTAGAAGAAAGGTAGGCAGATGCTACTTAGCTAAAACTGTCAAAGGTGTTTTACGCTGTATTGGGCTGTATTGCTTTTTCATGAATACATAATGTTTTTCAGCTACCATCCAGCAAGAACCCCGCAATACTGCTTCTCTTTCTCACATGTCTCATACTGTGGACATTTTGATATTATTTTTAAGGCAGGCTATTTTTGAAAGCCCAAGGCATCCTCTCCTACTTCTCTTGAACTCTGTGGGAGCAGGACAGTCTCTGATGATTAAATCCCTCCCAAACAGAGAGGGAGAGTGACTTTTTGTTACTCAGCTCCCAGTGCTGGCTGCTGTTAATCTGCATGTATATGTCTTTTCCAGAGACATAACGCATTCTGCAGGCTGGTTTCAACATAAATCTGGATAATCCTGATGGATGGGAGTGAAGCGCAGTTTCATGGAAGCCATTACACAGGTTATATTCTTTATGAAACTCTTCTGGCACCTCAAGAGTTTTGAATGAGCCCAAGGAATGACAATATTCTCTTGCTTGCACTTTAAGAGTACTTTTTCCACTGTTGACTAAAGCTGACATATGAAGACAATAAAAAACAGACAGTATAAGAAAACAGCCTGAGACATCTGTTTTTCTCTCCCATAGCAAGTGATGAGGTACTCAGTTTTGTTACTGAACTAAACCGAGGAACAACACCTCTCTGAACTACTTTAATAAAAGTAAATGCAGTGAGACAATAAATGAAATTATCATGAAATACAGAAGGATTAGTGGAGCTGTGCACATACTGCTCCTCACAGGAGGATACCAAAGCTTTGCAATAGATAACAGTTAGCCTTCCCTTATTCCTGTAAGCCAGCCGAACACCAAAAGACAGGATTCTGCTGTTTCTGCCTTCAGAGTGTTACTCAGGGCAGATGTCTGCCAAATCGCCCAAATGGTGCTCGGTCAACTTTAACAAGAGAATTCTGCATTTGCTCACTAACAGTCAGACTACTCAGATATTTGATACACTCCAACAGTTCAGTAGAAATACTCTAGAACATCACAAAGAGTATTTGGACCAGTGTGGATGCATATTTCAAAGAGGTTATTAGGCCACAAGTCTACAACATGTCTTGCTTGCATGGACTTAGAAGTTAATAAACACAAGGCTCCAGCATACCATGGGCTCATTGGCATTTCAGCAGACACGTGTGACACTCATTCTTCCAGCCAAGCTTGTCTGTAGTGCCCCCAGTGTTGCCTGGACTCTTCTCAGGATGGAAACACGGACATCTCAGCATCCCACCCTGCAAGCTCCCAGCAGCAGGTTAGCATTAAGGTTAGCAATAGATTGCTTGCCTCACTTCTCAGCAAGGTAGACAAAGCTGCAGAGACAGATGAACACATCCACAAACCTCCATGTCCCTTCTCTGAGTGTATCCAGGATCTTCTAGATGTGCAGCTATGTCCTGCACATGTGGAAAAACACAGAGCACACCTAAAAGCCATAACTCCTTTCCACCGCTTTTCTTGCTTTTGGAGGAGCAGAAGGTAAAGAAAATAAATATCACAAAATATATACTACCTGTAGATAGCATGCACATATACTAAAAGACATATGTACACTGCAGAGAATGACAGGCAACAGCATCAGAGTTTCACCCTCACCAGATGCTGGTAGAGGCATCATATCTCAAATAGAAGTGAAGCTCTGTTTTTTAATTCAGGAAAATTACCACAGCCTGACCGAATACAAGGGCATGTGTTCTGGGAGCTTTTTTGGAAGAGTTATTCAAAAGGAATACTGTCTATACACAGTACTTAATACTTCTATGTAGGGCTCCCCTTAGGTACACAACTAACTTCTGAGGTAGCTATTTCCATGTTTCAACAGTAGCAAGGAAAGGCAGCAAATACAGTTGAACAGTTTTCATACATTCTTCTGCTACCAAAGTATCTCTCCGCTTTCTATAGCCAAACTATTCTCATCCTAATTACAGGGCCAGAGCTTCCCAACCACATCTCCTGAGAAATCCCTGGGTGATCTCACCAGAAGAGAATACTCACCGTGAAACTTCATCAATTCACATCTTTGTAAAATCACATTTTGGGGAAAAGTGATTAAGTGATATTCACAAATGAGAGGCAAATGTCTGATATTGTTAACACAGACTCTGCAATCAGTTTCTTAATTTGTGGGAAGACAGCCAAGACAACCATCTTTTCTTTAACAGCTTTTAAGATTTAGATGCTTCAGACCAAACCAATCCACTGATGGCAAAGACAGTTTCCTCCAGAGCTGAATTTGGCCAATTGAATTTTTTGAAATATAATTTTGTTATGTAAATGCAATTTTTATTTTTCCTCTTTCTTGGAGTAGGCAGAGCTTCTGCACGAACAATAGATGCCTTCCTTATAGGAAGCAAAACCCATGCAGTGGAGAGAATTATAGGGTGGTTTATCAACTATTTTGTATCCAAGTAGTTTTTAGATATATTCCTTTGTTACTATCTACATCTCAGTTTTAATGCCTATGGATGCTAAAAAGTCTCTGCCTTAAGCACTGTCATTTACAGTGACAAAATTATCTTTCAGACTTCTATCCAGCTCCAAAAAAAAGCCAACTTAACGCTGGCATCTTTGTCCAACAGCGGAAATCAGCACATCTTTCCGTCTTCCTCTTGAGAAATTCAGTGCTTCCCTTCGCTCCTTGTTCACTCGCCAGCACAGACTTTTTTTCTCCAGACAGAAGGGGAGGGGGTGTCACTCACAGCATCACATTTCCCGCCTGAGGCTACTTCTGCCTCAGTTCTACCACACCGTTCGCCTTCCTTGGAGGTGCAAAAAAAGCTCGGTGTTGTCGTGGACTCTACTCTGCCACCTGAATCCCATCGCGTTGATTTGTGCTCTCTATGCAGAAGTCTCCTACTGAAGGTAGTTTATTATTTCAGCCTATAAAAGTAAAGGGACAAAGGTAAACCTACCTACCATTTAGCTTTAGGTGGTTTGGGCTATGACAAATCTGCTTTTGGGGATGTTTCTCCCATTGGGGGAAGAATAGGGAAAATGAAGTTTATCTGAAATGTTATCAAATGTATATAGCCATCCTGGACATAATTTCAGTCAAGGAATGGAATTCACTCACCCTAATGTAGCTTCCAAAAATTATGCATTTCAGTCAAAACTAGGGACCATTTTATACATAATGGGCAGAAAATGGCAACCCTATGGGAGATTTATGTAATGCTAAAACAGGGTCCAGGATGGCTCAGTTGCATCACCTTACCAGAAACTACCTCTCCCCACTGACTATAAAATTAACCTAACGTGACCAGCTCCAGTTTACATGTCTAATATTAAGTGACGTAAGTCCCACTCTCAGGATCTGTGGGTCAAGGGAATCCTGACTTATGAAATAACAGGAACAGTGTAGTAGCAGTGCTCCTCATTCGTGTTTCTGCTGCCCATGTCTTACGTCAGGGTCAAGTCCTATTTGCTCAAAATATAGAGGAGAACATGGTCCATCCATATTTTCTACTCTAAAGTTGAATGCGTGCAGCTGAGTTTTCGCTTTGGGGAAAAAAAGACCAAGAAGCAGTTATGGAATTTCTAACATTATGTGTTAGAGTCTATGGCTAAATAAGAGACTATTTCAGGCAATAAAAATGCTCAGATTTATCTGTGTGCTTGAAAGCAGGAATTAGAAAGCTCAGGTTAAACCACAGCTTCTCTGCATCTGTGTGCTGCTGTTATTGCTGTATCATGGGGCTGAGATAAGCTCAGCTGGTAAGACCCCTAGCAGCCTGTCATGGGTACCTTCATACTAGGGACTCGGAGCCCTTTCTAGTCCCCTGGTCAGCCACACACCTTTGTCTCAAACACGTTTGTGTAGGTGAGACCTAGATGTACAGCAGCACTGACCTCCCCTCTTCCCCCTTCCACACATATGTCCCTTCACACACCTCAGTCCACTGATGTAGCATGTTGGATACAGGGACCAGATAAGATGGTTAGTCAGATTTTCACCCCAAAATGAACTGTTGAAGGCCCCAAGAGATCTGCCTGTATAATCAAACTGGTCCAAATGATGTGCTTAAACTTAAAAGCAGAAAATACTGGTGAGAGCATCTTAAAGATGAATGAATCTCTGGGCACAGCAAACTATTTAACCTCCATTTCACTTTTGTTATACAGTCTGTGGAGATGAAAAGAGATTAGGTAAAAAAGTCTATCTTAAGCTTTAGTCCAGAAGCATGACACTGTATAAAATTTGCATTGGTTCAGATTAGAGTGAACCGTAGGGCTAGGATTTGTTTGCATTCATTGAGTCCCTTTTGAAAATACTTATGTTCAAAAAGTTATGTGGGAAGCCAAACAAATCACATTGACCTGCCCTGGCAAAAAAAGTAATGAGAGTATATTTGTATTATTAGGTCTGTTCGATTTTGTTTCTCTTGAGGGATCATACCCAGGGACAGAAAGAGAATGACTGTTTTATATTTTGTCTCACTGCACAAAATCTCCAGACTTTAAGAAAGAAATCAGTCCTTGACTTTTTTTTCCTGGTGTTGAATTCAATCCAAGCATAAGGAACAAACAGAAATGTACAGTATATGTCTTGTGATTGATTTTGAAATAATTTTGTAGTTCTTATGAATTTCCATGAAGTTCTACTGAACAGGCAGACAAGATAACTCTCAGAGCATCTTTGAAGAATTCTGTGATCTTGTTTTACCTTACAATGAATTTATTCAAAAGCCAATATGCTTACCAAGATAGGAAATACATTTACATATAGTTTTAAAATAAATGAATCTCATCAAAACATGTCTAGGTGACTAAATTAATCAGTTTTGAAATTTCATTGAATTCACAGGGTTTTGATGACATGGCTGAATTTGGCACAATATTTTTCTTCAATCATAGTAGAACACCTGTGGAACTTATAATTTAAAAACAGAAGATATTGGTAGAGTTGTGAATCCCCAGGCACTTTTAGAAAACTAGACCTGGAAATGAGTCAGAGGATGAAGCTGATCTAACTCTTGTAAATGTTAACAGCTGACCTGCTTCCCCGAGGCTCCCTGTATAGTCAGTGGAGACAACAGACACTTCTAGAGTAGGATTCACCTTATCATAAAGCAAGCAGCTGGAACAGGTCAGGTGAGTTATATCCTGAACAAACCAATTCCTCTCAACAGACTGTGGAGGGAGCCTTAGGTGTCTAGCTCACATTAAGATGTTTATGCCTTCTAGACTCTCTAGGTCAGGTGAGGCCAGAAGGATCTGTTCCATCATCCACTCCCAAAAACCCCACGCCCTAATATTTCATCCTGTTGCCTCTGTATTGTGCCTCGCTAAAGCACACCTGACTAGAGGCACTGAAGCATCAAGATTTGAAGACCTCAGTGGATGGATTTGTTCCAATGGCTAATCCCCCTCTGGAGGCTCAGACTTTTAACATAGCTGATCAGATCAGCTGAAATTTGGGGGACAATATAACTGGTGTATAAGTCATTTATCAGCACGTGCAGATGCTGATATACGAATATGATATAGATATGATATGATATACGAATCAATATGATATGATATACAAATGCTGATATAGATGCTATATATGAAGAAAAAAATACGCGCTTTAAATGTCATCCAAAATGATAAGCAAACCATCCTGAGGAATACCTAATATTTCTGTTAACTTTTCTATACACATACACACACGAGTGTGTATAAAACATAAGCCTATCTTACTGCATCAGACAAAAGGTCTATCTAGCCTGATATCAGGTCTCTCAGTGTGGCCAAAGTGAATGCCTGGCCAAAGGGAAATTAATAAGACCAGGACAAGTATGTATGATGTTTCCCCCACATACTCTCCCTGCTTCCTAATCCTTAAGGTTCAAGGACTTCCTGAGCCAGACATTTTTCCTACGATATTTCTAATCTCATTGGACCTGATGATATTTCTGATCTCAGACTCACTTCTTCACTGAGCTCTCTTCACCTCCAGAACTTTCAGTATCTATAACATCTTGCGCTGAGGTGCTCTGGAGCCAACCTACATGCTAGGCAAAAAGTCAGTTGCTGCTTTGCTGGTGTTGAACCTGGCACCCACCTGTTTCATTTAACGCCTCCTCATTCTCGTGTTGAGAACTGAAAAGTGGGTCCTTATTCCCCCACCCAGTTCTGCTCATGAGCTTAGAGACCTTCATCCTGTCCTCTGCCAATCACCTACTTTTCAGATGGAAAGAGACCCTTGCTCAGTAGCTCTTTGTATGAAAGTCCCTCTGTACCTCTGACCACCTTTGCTATCCCTGAACCTCTCCAAGCTCTACCCCATCAAAGCACAGTCAGCAGTTCCTCTGTGGCAGCTCTCTTTACTGTGGCAATTATATTCTGCACTGAGCAGTGAACACTGAAAACTCCTGCCCTGGATGTGACCAGGAAGAGGAGAGAGGGAGAGGAAGGGAGCAGCCTTTCAAAGCATCCTCCAAGGAAAAATACACCCACCACCCCCTGCCCATGCACAGGTTCCAAAGACCTGACATGCCCTGCTTAGCCGCAGCTGCAGCACAGTCTGCAAGCTGCAGCTGCAGGCTTGGTCAGAAAAATATGCCATTTTTATGGGTGTCAATTTTGCTATGGAATAAACTTGGAATTGTGCTCCCCTTTTACTACTTCAGTGTAATTCAGAGGCTCCTGGCTCCCACCACAGATGCTGTAGTGATATCCGTATCATTTAGATGGACAGAATCACTGTTCACATGCAACCTGTTCTGGTTCTGTTGCCAGCAACTAAAATCTTGCTTTATTTCTGTTTAAACTCTGGTGAACACACCTTTGTAATTTCTCTTTCATTGGTGCTAAGGTCTGCTCTGTCAGCCACTTGAATTTGGCCACACCACAACAGTAACTTTGGCTTTGGTGTCTTGCCAAAGATAGCCACAAAAACTGTTCTGCAAACCTGTGAAGACTGCAGACTCAAAAAGATTTGGTGACACCATCAAGGGTTTAACTCCGTCATCCTAACATGCTCTTCCTGGAGAAACTATCTCACGCTGGGACTTTGGATCAATCTGCTGCCCACTGCCTTTGCAGCAGGAGCAATTACAGGCCCAAATATTTCTTTTGCTCTTTTGACACTGCCCAAGGAATCATTTAATGAAGCCTTCATAGACCTGGGTGAATATTATAAGCAACTTTTCCATGGCTGCTTATTTGATTTCCCCTGCTTCATTGTTGTTCCCATCCCTTTCTGCAAGTAGGCTAATGTATTTGATGCCTTCTGGCATGAATACTTAGCACAGCTGGGAATTCTGGCTGAACAGGAGCAGAAAGCAAATTCTGAATCCCTAAGTACTTTCATCACAAGAAAGGAGACTCCTGGAGTTTTTCATAAATAGTTCTGGTCTATGTGACCCAGTGAATGTCATTAAATCACGGAGGCTGGCACCTCAGTCCTGAAGAGCTAACAACCTAATCCAAGATAAGACTTGACAAGTCACTGCAGCAAACCACATGGGAGGAAGGATGCCAGGGCTGGCTGTGATAAATGCTGTATAGTTTTAGAAAAAGTTTGTAAAGCCAAAAATCGTTCTAAGTTTTGCTTGCTTGCTTTCAGATGTAAATACATGCAGGCATGTTCCCCTGGCTATGAGCAACTGGTACTTTTCTTCAGTAACCCAGTCAACGTGGATCACGAATACAATCATGAAGAAACGCAGGGGGTGACTTCAGAGATTAACATGGGGACAGACTTTCATTTAAAGAAAGCAGAGGCAGAAGCGAAGAGATTGTTGCTCTGCTGGCAGAACAAACAGCAAATAAGTTATTTGAGCACAGCCCCGTGTGGTACAGGAGTAGCACAAAAAGGCAGCAAACTTTTAAACAAAGAAAATAATTAAGTGTCAGGAACTTCTGCATACTTTTCCTCATTCTTGGTGGGGTTTTCATTTTTCACCACACTGAAGCTATGCTTTTTTCCCCCATCCTTTGTTATTGGTGTTGTTGCTGGAGTTGCTGTGAGGAGCTGTCAGCTCCCCTCCAGCTCGGTGCCAGTTCACAGGCTGCGAACACTCGGCACATGCACCGCTGTGGATGCTCCCAGTGCCTGAGCCAAACAGTGATTCACCAAATAACAGATCAGCCTGAGAAAAGGTGCTGGAAGAAAGTTCAACCTAATCCAGAACGATGGCACTTGAACTCCCACCGTGTTCAGGATTACTGCATGTCCCCTCGGTGCAAACGCAGTCAGACCTAGACGTGGCATCTCCTGAGACATTCTCCTACCCGGGATGTTGATCTCAGGAGTCGCTCAGTGCAGATCTAGATCTCTAAGACAGGACCAAGCTACACGGTTTATCCAGTCCATGGTTTGCATTTTTAATCTATACATTGGAAAAAAAATCAAGCTTAAGTCAAGTATGGCTGTAGTGGATCTCACAGGTGGCTGCATTTTCTGTGTGGTCGTTGCGTGGCTGACACAGGAGGGTCTCAGTTTTGGCTGGGGCCTCTGAACATCATGGTAAAAGAGAGACATAGTCAGATGGTAATATTGCAAAGCCGTAAGTCCTAGCAGAGAGGGACTGAGGCTTCTGTGTTTGTTTGTGGTGAGTAAGCACAGAAGGCTGTCCCTGCTCTGAGCAAGACATGCTCGCAATGAAAATTAGCCCTCGTGCCAGGTGAGGGTAGGCTTTGGTTCAGAGAGGATGCTGGGAGGGGGCCTGGACATTAGCTGGAAACAGAGCTCATAATTAGCCATTTATGCATTCTTCTGCCAGGTAAGGTATTGCCTTTATATTCACATTTATGAAGAGGCTAGTCTACGCAGAGGTGTCTGATAGGTGAAACATACCAAACAAATAACAGGTTACATCAGATTTACAAGTGAAGTCTCACTTTTTTTGAAGGAAGAGTGGATTAGACAACAACTGAATGGGAGACTGACATTTTGATGACAGAGCAGACTCATCTGAAAACCTGAGAGATGTGAGAGACCTGCTGACGCCAAAAATGTGAGAGACCTGGTGAAGCTGCCATAAGGCAAGTTTTATTGCCTGAGGGGGGTTCTCTGCTTACCATCAATCACTTTTCCACATGCATCTCTGCATGTGCTAGTTTATTAGATCCCATGCTATAGAGCAGCCGCTACCACTGTCAGGGTTTAGCAGTACAAGAGCAGCCTTCACTGTGTGACCTTTCAGGGTGATGAGGAGGTTGGAAGCATAACAAGGAGTTAAAAAACAAACAAGCATATTTTCTTACTAAATCCATTATTTATATTTTCTCTCTCCCTTCCTAAAAATTTCCAGTAGAAAGTTAAGTTATGACTAACCCTTGTGGGATTTTTCTTTTTCAAATAAATCCTTTCTTTGGGTACATCATTAAAGGATGTGTTACTGTCAGGTCTAGTGAAACTGTAATTACAGTGAGTGCAATAAATAAAAGCATAATGGCTCCACTGCATAAATAATGGCTCATTATCCCAGTTTTATTGGTGTTTAGTTTGCTGAGCCAATAACTCCTCCTGCATACCCAAAGAAACTGTTCTGATCTGAACAATTTCTGCTAGGTTAAGTGAAAGAAACAAAGGAAGAGGTTTTGTAGGAGAGAGGACATTTGGTCACGCTGGTAGTCCCCCTGCATGGGCTTGCACCACTGCTTCCCAGCTGAAGACATGTGGCAGCATCCCACCTTGCCATGGTGCTTACCATGGGTGGTACCAGCACAGCAATCCACTGCCTTGACAGGGTGAACCCAGCCTGGGTAATCCCCCAATATCCTTGCTGGGGTCAGCCTGTGAGCATAGTGCTTTGGGCCTGGTCACACCGCTTTGTGCCATGAGTATTGGTGGGAAAGTAGCTCCAGCTCGAGCCTCAGTGCCCTGCCACCACCGTCCCTCCAGACTTTGCCCTCCCAGCTTCTCTGGGACCTCTTCCATATTTCCATTAGCTGAGTCTTTCCCTTCCAGTCTCTTGAACACTTTGTTTCTGTTTCAGTATGCTTGAGTGAGATTATTAAGACATTAATGTTAGTTTGAAACCTGCCAGTCTCCTCAGGGCACCTCATTTCCACCTGCCTGCTGACAGTAGGGTGTTAGCTCCTGTCTTTGCACCGTTGTACGTGTTGACATGCACCAAACCAATAAGTAGCAATAAAACTAACAGCAAAGCCAACAATCTGCATGGAAGAGCATGAAGGTGAGGTTTTCTCATGCCTCCTACTCACTTGCCCTGTTCTCCAGAGCAGGTATGATTTAGCCCTCTAAGGCAGGCAGGAACTGTGTTCTAAATTTTGGTCCCACTGCCCTCATGGCATGGCATCAGACTCTGAAAGGGCTGGAGATCATTCTGCCTTTTGTCACTTGAATAATAACAACAAATGAAGTAGAAAACCCTGGCATGTTGGAAAGTTTCAGCATTTGAGCAAGGAGGAATCGTAAAATGTCGATCCTCAATCAGAGATGCACTTGGATGATCAGAACTGGTGGTCATACAGGCTGCTTCTGACATCCAAGTTCATGCTGAGTGCTTCCTCCCCACTGCAAATGCAGCCACAGAAAGCCATGGGACTGCTCACACCAACAGGGGGACAAAACTGGGTTCCAGATGATTATTCATTACTCATTCAGGCAAATGCCTGCCTGACGGGGGCATGTCATTCAGCTCATCACAACCGCAAGGCACTGATTGGTACCAGATACATCTTCAGGCTAGACGTATAATCAAATTACCATGGTGTAACAAGTTATTGCATGTCACCTGAGTCCCGGTAACAGCCCGTGCCTATGCCCCTTCCCCGTGGCAAATGGAGCGCTTCGCATTTGCTGTGAGCCAGAAGTGCCCGTGGATGTTTCCCCTGGCCCAGCTGAGCACAGCAACCTGGCGGCTGCAGTGCCTCCCCCGAGGCCGAGCCACCTGCTCACAGAAAGAGGGTTTAGCCTCACCACCAAGGGTGTTGCAGCTCCCACAGGTCAGACGCTGGCCCCCACAATGCCAGAATCTCCTTTGGCAGCTGACACTTCCCTGGAGTTGGTGCCTCTCCTTCTACCAACACACTCTCCTCTCTTGGTGACGTAGGCTGATCTGGGTCTCGCCCAGGGTGCTCTGAAACCGAGTCATCAGCAGCATGACCCAGACTGACCCAGAAAATGGGTGAAAAATGGGTGAATTTTCTACCATTATTATGACCTTCTGATACTCTCTTCAGGTAATCAGTTTAAATTATGTTCAATAGTGCTATAAGAATAGCATTCAGCACAGAATCCTGCTCACAATGCTAGGCTTTCTCCTGCATATTGACAGCCTTGGATGGTCTAGTATTTCTAAGCCAAACCTGAGCCCAACACAACCTGCCTTGGGCTAGGTTTCCTGCTCCAGGCATTTTCATGTGAAGTTGTTCATTGGGCTGTACGCACCATACTCCTCAGCTCAAGTGACTTCATGGGCATTACGAGAGCCGAATTATCAGCACAGAGCTGCTCATCACCCCTTCCCAGGGCAGTAACTCCATCTCCAGGAATCCCAGACTCCCACCAAATACTCTTTCTGGAGCTTGGCAGGTTGGCTCAGTTCAGCGTAACTAGCAAACACTCCTGTCCTGAGCACAGCTGTTAGCACTGTGCATCTCACTCACACAGCTGGCTCCCTGACTTTCAAGCATTGCCATGGTGAGTGGCACAAAGCCCCTTCTGGCTCCCTTTCGGGTCCTACCTGCTGGCTTGTATCTTGGAGAAGCTGCATAGGAGCCATCACACTTCACCATGCTCCCTCTTTCTTTCCTCCCACGGCATCCAGTTTCTTTCATTTTCATCCTATCTGTCTAATTGTGGATTCACTTTCTGGATCTGACTTTAGCTCAATGCTACTTGTTTTCCCTCATGACTGATGTTTTGCACCAAGGAGGTACCAGTTCTTCCTCGGTGCAAAACAATTGGGTTTAATACATTGCATTCATTTGCTTTCCAAGGGGTGAGATTTGCTGTAATTGCTTAAATCCCCTCTGTATGACCCTCATTTGGGGCTTTAATGAAGAATTGCTGAAATGCTTTTCTGAACTCTGTGTACTTTCTTTCATGTATGCTCCCATATTTACAGAGTCCCTGCATAAACAATCATCATCAGTGTTTTATAGGGAAGCTGAAACATGAAATGGCCCCAAACCTATCTGTTACACGGAACATTTAGTTTAGATTGTGTTATCACATATCTTGGTGAGTTTTTCACTGAAGGCTGTAAATTATGGTGCAGACAAAACATAATCCCTGTCTTTCTATTATAGTCCATCTCGGAGCTAGAAACCCCCTTTTTAACAGTCTGGGCTGTGCCTGGCAAGTCATGAGCACACTGCAAATAATATATAAACAAATAATAACCTTTAGGCTACAATAACTTCTGTAGTCTTGGGAGTGAATGCAGTCTTGGGCAATTGCTGTGTTTCACTGGGGTTTTCAGTGTTATTCATCTACAGCATTGTTTCAAAAGGAACTGGAGGTTTTGCCTTCAATATACATATCCAATGTATATTTTTTCTAGATGGCAGCTTGAGTGCCAATTTCTTAAGCTTTTATTTAAATGGAAATACATGTAGGGAAAGAATGGGACTCCTGTTATCATTAAAGATTTAAAAAAATCAGTGCTTATTTAACTGCTATTATATAGTTCCATTATCATTTTTTGAATAGTACATTACCAGTAATTGGTTTAAACTTTATAGCCATATCTATATCACATCCATTATCTAAGCAGATTTGAAGAGTGCTGGCAGTATGCAAAGACAAACAGAGCTAACTGAACACACATACAGTCTCATGAACCAGGTTTGCAAGAATTTACCCAGTGGAAAACCTGGTTTGACTTTGTCAATTAATCTTCAATTGAACCACCTTTCTGGGACCTAGATGCCCCAGTACAGCAGCACAAGAAGCACACTTTATGGTAGTCTGCATGGCTGAGCACTTGCTCAAAACTAAATAAAAAAATGAACAAGGCCTCAGGCATTCTATGTAATGAGTTAATATTTCTTACTGTAAAATGACTTAATGACTGACTACAATTCTCCTCAAATGTATTTAAGTTCAGATTGCTGTCTTATTGAGGGAAATGTATGGGGGGGATTGAGATAAGCTCAGGGACCAGCAATCAACCCATAAAATCTAACGCAGGCTGGCAGTGACCAAGAGAAACAAACAAATTGTTACTCCTTTTTTCAGAAACAAGCATCAGATGATATCTAGATTCCCTTATGAAGATGTCATTACATGCAAATATGTCATGGCTATCTCTGGAGCTTTCTCAGTGCAGCAGACCCAGCAGCCATGAGCTTTCTTCTCAGGATGTAACTTTAATTGCAATAGATTTTAAACTAATTTTATAAAATTAGTTTTTAAACCTTTATGGGGAATTGTTCTCCCTTTCTAACTGAGGATCCTTCAGATGACCCCACTGCTTCCTTGACTGGTAGAACAGACACAGGCCCCTGGAGCTGGAGTTTCTGCTGTGCAGCACCAGGGCTTCAACACTCTCCATGGGTACAGTAATAACAACATATGGCAGAGGCCAAGAGCTCCTTATGTGGATGCCACGCTTTATTCTGACCAAGTAAAAAATCACCATTAGCACCGTCACCACTGCAAACTAGTTGAATTAGTTAATGTGTTGTAGAGGTCTGTGTACACTGTGAGTTTCTTCTAACACAGCTCTTGCAGTCAGGGATCACACTTTTTTAAACCCCAGACAAAGTACCACCTGTGAGGCAGGGATGCACGAAGAAAGGGTTAGGAGACCCTCATTGCTGTTTCTTTCCTCCACTGAATCTTGCAGGACTGAACACCACCCCCACTGAAGTAAGAAAATACAACCATTGTCTGATTTCCATAGCTCATTCAGGACACCAGTCATAGCATAAACTTCTGACCAGCTCACAGGCATACATTGCCCCTAACACGATGATCTAGAATCATAGGATATCCTGAGTTGTAAGGGACTCAGGATGATCATCGAGTCCAACTGCTGACTCCACACAAGGCAACCTAAAAGTTAAACCATATATCTAAGAGCATCGTGCAAACACTTCTTGAACACCAACAGGCTTGCAGTCATGACCTCTTCCCTGAGGAGCTTGTTCCAGTGCTTGACCACCCTCTCAGTGAAGAACTTTTTCCTTATATCCAATCTGAACTTCTTCTGATGCAACTTTAAGTCATTCCCTCGTGTCCTATCACCAGACACCAGAAAGAAGAGATCAACACCTCCCTCTCCACTCACTCTTTTGAGGAAGTTGTAGACAGCAGTGAGGTCATCCCTCCAACTCCTCTTCTCTAAGCTGAACAAACCAAGTATACTCAGCGTTCCTCCTACGTCATGCCCTCTAGTCCTTTCACCAGCTTTTTTGCCCTCCTTTGGACACATTCTAATACGTTATATCCTCCTTACATTGTGCAGCCCAAAACTGCACACAGTACTTGAGGTGAGGCTGCACCAATGCTGAGTATAGTAGGACAATCACTTCTTTCAACTGGTTAGCTATACTGGGCTTAATGCACCCCAGGACAATCAACAACAAGGGACGGATTTGTGCCTTTTGAAAAGAGATGTTGCTGGTACCACTGAAAGTAGGTAAGAGGACCCCGAAACCATCATGACTTGTTATTTCTTAGTAATATTACTAGGTATTAAAAGAGACAAACACAAAAAAAAGAGAATTTCACCTATGACAACAATGTAGCAGCTGAGAAAGAAGAAAGAAGACCTACATGACTCCCCATCACTACCCTCCTCTGCTATTTCCACACAATATCTCCAGCCTTCCTCACCATCATCGCACCTCTGCTGCAGGATTGTTTATTATACCAGGAGACAGCAGAGAGGTGAAGAAGAAGATAAAGGGCTGCTGGGAGGTAGGGCTGCCATGGTCACCGGATGCCTAGCCACCATCTCATGGTGGAGATACGTTCAGCGAGGAGATACGTATAGCAAGGAGAAGCTACTCAGATTCAACAACAATGAGAAAACTAGACTCTGTCCTTCCTGGGTCCCTCCAGGATAAACTGGCACTTCATTATGTCATTTGTAGAAAGGCAGCTCCGGGTTCTAAAAATTATGCTTTATTAAATAATTGCAGAGTCATTTATAAAAGGGAAGAGATTTAAAAAGAACATTAAAAATGCCTCTTCTTCTGCTGAAGTCCCCTGAAAGTTACCCTGAGTTACAACTCATTACTCTAGAGTACTCTTAGCATTATACATTTCTGTCTGAAATATGCATTGGCTTTATTTTTAACTATAATGATATGTAAAGCTAGATATTTTTAGTATAAAAACTCTACACTACTTATTAGTAGAGCTGTACTGATATCAGAGCTTTTTTCCTTACTCATTTCTCCTTGATTCCAGGAAAACACGATCCTTCCCTGAGAACAAGGTTTTATTCATGGCATTTGTTCCTCTGACTGATGAGGTCGATTGTGCTTTTTTATGGGTGAGGAGTGCCTACCTGAAATCAGCCGTTTGTGAAACTGCGTGTTAGAGATGCTCCTCACCTCAGGTAAACTTCCTGGAGGAAAGTGTCTTGGCAAACCCCCGGCACCGGGGCAGTTTCGTCTGAAGGGCCAGCAAGCCAGCCATGGCGTCTTCTGACCCCAGCGGCAGCTGGAGGAGTGCTAATTACATACCATTAAATTGTTTGACCTGATGTTTCCTCTCCTCGTGCTCTTTGCTTCAAAGAGTAGTTTTGAAAGATTAAGGAATGGGAGGGGAGAGAGAAAATAAAAGACTAAAATCACACTTAGTTTTTTCATGAAACACATACATAGCAGGCTCAGAAAGGGATCTAGTTCAGGCTGCCTGTCACAACAGTAGTAAAAGAGCTGATTCAGTGCATACTGGTGCAAAAGGTAAAATTGATGTCTTAAGAAGAGTATATATTTCTACTGCCTTGAACAACACTTTACATAAATTCAGAGTTTTAGTAATGCTTTGCACATAATCAGAGCTGTCTAATCTTGTCAAACATTTGCCCTCTGGCAAACAGGCATTTCCAAGGAGTGCATCTGACAGTCAGCTGCATTTTAGAAGCCGACAGCAGAAACACCCAGTAAGAGTTGCACCAGGAGCTTCCTTCCAGCTACAGCAACATTTAGGCAGTTTTTGTTCCTCAGGCAATTTTAGCTTCCAAGCATAGGGTGGGTTTTTTCCCTTCTATTATGAATAGTAATCATTTGTACCCCTGTAGTTTTGTGAAGCCCAAACTGTGTTCACATCCCACTGTGCAAGGTCTTTTAAAACCAGGAGAAAGCAGTGTGGAGGTTGCTATGAATGCCGTGAACTTCTTTTTCCCAGTGGGGATCAGCTCTGTAGTTTCACAGTCATGGCTCATGAAATGAATCTGGCCTTTCTTCTACCAGTAAGCTGGGGCTCTGCAGTGTTTAATGTGCACTTGTGACAGGTCCCATAGGTGTATAGAATTGTGATTTCTCCTTTGGAGACGGTGCTATACGCCTTCCTGCTGATGCAAGGAGGGGAACAGCAGTGATGGCAGCTGTACTGAAACGCACAGAGGAAGGAGCCATCTCCCCTTCCTCTGCTGGAAGCAGAGGGCTATATCCATATTATTCATGGGGACAGTCAAACCTTCCTCACCAGCTGTACTGTCTTTTAACCACTAGCCTGTGTGAGTAGAGCAAGGTGTTTAAAGGCAGGTAGGTAGGTAAGTGTGCCTCTGTGTTGCAGGTGGTTGAAAAATGTCCAGCTAAGCACTTTCAAAGGAGGCTCCTGTGAAAACTGGATGCCTTCGAAAATTGCCTCCAGGTGCCTTTGAATATTGCCTCCGGGTGCCTATATACATCTTTAGACATCCATATCCCTTAATTAGTTTGCATCCATACCTGTGAGGGACATTGACTGAGGACATTTCCAGGCACATGTGATCCAGAGATATCCTAGCCAGTGCAGCCTAGGTAGGATGCTGGCAGGAGAGAGAAAGTGTTTGGAAAATGGCCTGTTCCCCTCCCTTACATCTTTGTCTTTTGTCTTTTAGTGATTTGGGCTTTTTTTCCTTCCCTGGATAACCAATGTGAAATTACTTTTTCTATGAGGCATTTTCTTTGCAGTTTCCAAAAATTATCTCACCTTAATGAGCTGCAATTCTTGTCCCTGTTGTCACGAGGATCTTCCATTTACCCTCCAGGAAGTTCCCTGTGATGAGGATTGGAAAGCTCTGCAGCAAAAATGAGAGCAACCTGAGAAGATGGAGGCATCTTACATAGCTGGAAGTATCAGGGCCATATCACAGCTGGAAGTATTATATACTTTTCACTAATCCCAATGGGTGCAGCTGCTGAAGTACACCATGAAGAGTCAGAGGAAAGCAAACACTCAGTGAGCCATCTGAAGCCAGACTGCAGTTCAGACATTGTCCAGCCTTTTCTGGTCATGGGCCCTCCCAATGGCAGTGGAGGGATTTATTGCCCCAGCAGTGCTCAGCTGTCAGGAGAGGACCTGGCCACAGAGGCAGTACGAGTTATGTGGGGTCGGTCACCTCCTAGAAGGAGAAAGCTCTGTACACCAGCAGCCACTGATACTTTCCAGAGTGGGAGCTTTTTTAAAGTCTGTGACTTCCCCCCTATTGAAATGAGACTTGAATAGCAAAGCCCACAGAAAACAGTGCGCAAATGGCCTGGGGAAAGAAAGTAATTCCAAAACCTACCTTTTATTTTTCCATGTGAATGTTTTAATGGCGTTTTCCAGTTTCCTGGTGAGGCACCAATGGACACAAGTGCTTCTCTCTGCCATAGTAGTTTCTGGATTAAGTCTAGAAGGTCTCCAAAACCCCAGTTCACTCGAACACCCATGAGGTCAGAGGCAGCTACTGAAGGAGGATGCTTCCCTGCATCTAACAGCAGCACCCTCAGTGGCTTCGCCCTTTCCTGGAGACTCGTGAACAGTGCTGTTGGTTCCTGAAAGACACTGAGCCTGCTGCTTCAGTCCATTTGTCTTGCCAGACTCCACTAGAGAGGCAAAGCTGTTGGGAATGATGAACAGTATCTCTCTGGGAGCTGCAGAGGAGTGCGTCCTTCCTCTCACTCTAGAGTCTGCTGTGTTAAAAGGAAAGGAGACACAGTCTTGGGATTTTCCTGCAAGTCTCAGTCAAGCGTTAGGCTGCTGGCCATCCTGTCACCACCACGGTGCTCAAATACTGCACCTTTCCTCCCTCATCTCCCCTACTCCTGTGTGCAAGCCAGGTAAGATCTTTCTCTGAATCGCAACATACAATCAAGATTTGGAGTGACGCATTCCTGAAAGCTTTAGGAAGAACAATATCAGCTCCAAAATCCCTTCCGATGCAGGAAGCTGTCATTTCTGTTCACCAAGTGCTCTCTCATCACAAGGAAGCCATCCAGCTACAAGTACATATAAACACTGTTCATCTCTATCACAGACATAAATGCGAAGGACAACACTCAGACTCTTAAGGCTTTGAGTCTAAAAGGCAGCAAATGTTTGAAAATTAAGAATAAGTACTTCTATCTGTGAAAGAAGATCTGTCCCAAGTGTTTAAATGAAATGCTTAATGAATGTTTACATGAAAATGTTACTTATCCACATGTTTAAAAAACAAGCTGAGTCCTTTCCTGCATAAAGCAATGTCATACTTCTGTCATAAGTACAATAACTAAAGATTCTGTTTTCCTAGTATAAATAAAGAAGAACCTATTGAACCATATCAGTCTGTACTGGATGGGTGTTATTAAGAGAAGTCAGTCCTGTCTTTGAAGACAACTTCAAATCCCAGAGGTCTAAGTCTATATATTAATCTTATGGGTCAACAAAGATAATTCTTTACCTTTTCTGATTTTGTATTTCTCTCATATAACCTCAAGATACATCAGTTTTCATGTCATGGCAAAAATATCTTCATCAATTCTATGGTAAGAGACTTCTGCCTAGGGAGATGGTGTCCCACTTGCTGCTCTCCAGCCCAGAGTTGCAGGTTTGTCTGTAAACCACAGCTGTGGCACGGAACATCTAGAGCAAGCAACGTGGCTGGGGTTAGAGGCTGTCAGTGCCTCAGCAGGAAGGTGGGCAGCATGGTGCTAGCTGTGGAGCCAAAATGTGGCTTGCTGTCAGACATCCAGCCCCGCTGCTCTGGCTGGAACTGCACCAAGTAGGTATGTGGAGGTCTGTCCCCACTGTCAGAGCAGTGGGTTGCAGTAGGTCATGTAGATCACTCCCCACTTGTTGACGGGGAGTGCAGGAGCAGCCACCTAATGCATGCCTGAAGTGCATTAAAGCCCATTGAAAATACCTATGCCAATACCAGGAAAGGAGGGAACACTCACGCGGTTCAGTTACTTCATTGCGGGTTCCTGTAGTATGACATTGACCATCACGCCCAGAAGCCCAGCAGCCTCTCCTAAGCAACAGAGACCTGGGCGGTTTTGTCATTGCCCATGCAGCACCCAGGATGCCAACAGACAGAGCCAGCCAGGAGGATGAGATACGGTGAGTGGTAGGACAGGCTGAAGTGGCATCAGGCATTTGGCTGTTCCAAGTATCCTCTACTGAAATGCCATCAGGACAATGCAGGATGGGTATTCCTCTTGCTGACCAGCAATAGGGCACAGGACTCCTCATCTCCTCCCCAGGGGCATCTGGTGTCACTGACTTGGTTGTGCAACCTCACTTCTGACCTTCTCCCGCATCCTCCTGGCCTGCCTTCCCCATTCCAGCACTGCCACCAGCCTTGACACCCCATGCCCAGCTGCCGGCACAAGGAGCTGTAAAGCTCCCTTTCCCGCGGGATCACAGGGCTGGGGCTGCTTCCCCAGGCTGGTCTGCAGCCCAGCAGTTCCCCTCCCAGGGCCCATCACTCCTCTGAAGCTGCCAGGAAGCTGCCAGTTGCTAATGGGCAGGCAGCAGGACCGCTGGGAATAGAGGCGTCATTAAACTAGCACTTGCTGGCTCCCAGCCTCAAAAGGAAAATCTGAGCACTGCATATTCTCTACACTCCATAGGCATGGTTTTCCATCGCTGTCACCCTTCTTTTCCTCCCACACTTTCACTGTTTGCTTTGCCAGCTGCTTGCCTTGCCCCGGGGGTCCTGCGGACAGGGACCATCCCTGCCTTTTGGCTGGAGGAGGCTTGGCTCGGCACACAGCCTCCCCATCCCAGCCCGTGCACTCGTAAGGTGGGAGGTAAATAATACCCATCATAACTGTCGTCTTTGAATAACATGAAAAAGATGCCTGTACTTGATGCCTGCAAGTTATCATTTCTTTGGCAAAGCTGAAAACATGGGACAGATAAAGGAGAGGTGCACTTATAAAAATTGGCGATGCTTTCCTTTAGATCAGCTTCGTGATTTTGTAGCCAGCTGTAAAAGAGGCATGAGGGAAAGGGCGAAGCGGGGCAGGGTTGGGTGGATTGCCATTCCAGTTCATGTCCTTCCCATGCCTCATAAAATGAAATAATGATACAGTAAAGTACAGAGCACTTCTGATGTTGTAGCCTCACTAGGAGATGTCATAGCTGTGATAGCCTAATGAGCTTGAAACGACTGAAGAGTGTCAACAGATAAAATCTATTGTGGGAAGATTTCTAATCCGCAGCACAGCAGGGAAACACTTTCTGAAATCCCAGCACATTCATCAGTGACAGCTCAGACTGTAAATTCATGCAGTATGAAGATATATTCAGTACTCTAATAAAACACATTTTCATTTTTATGAATCCAGAATATTGACGAAATAAAAACAGTTCTAAACAAAATCTGAATGTGGAGTGTTGTAAAGTGAAATACACTTTAGAAACTTGAATTTTTGAGTTGGTTTTTTTTTAGATTTTTTTCTACATAACGTGGAATATTAGGAGTAATTAAGTCCTCAGAAGTACATCAAACAGCTTCCTCTGCTTTCAAGGACACATGGCCAAGATTTATATGTTAAAACAAACTGTGTCAAATCAATTAAATTACCTCCTGCAACTTCATAACAGTCCTTGTGAATAGGGGTGAAGAAGGAGACGTCACAACTTGATTTTATTGAAGTTTCTTGGTGTTGTTTCAATTACTTTCTCATAAAGAAGCTAAGGAAAAAATTATTAAGACTGTTAATGGTGGATGCAAAACTCGGTGCATGATCCAGAGAGCTTGCTATCCAAAATTTACTGTCAAAATGAAGGGGTGGAAATGTATTGCTCTGGTTCCAGCACCGATCCTTGTTTCCAGTAGGCACCAGGACGACAGAATACACAGATGCAAATCCAAAGAGCGCAGTGCAGTGCATGGTGGGAGACAACTGACGTTGCTGGTCGTGCTGGGGAAAAGATGAGCTGGTGGGAGGCAGACAGGGTGCAAATGATGGACAGTTGATCACAAGCCCCATGTGACTTGTCGTTGCAAAAAAAGCCAACTACAGCACTGAATGCACAGGCTGGAGTTCAGCAGATGAGGTAATCCTTCAGCTCTGCTTGGCAGTGGTAAGGTCCCATCTGAAGTACCAGACCTCATCTGGAGAAAGCCCAGAACATACTGGTGAGCATGGCAAGAGGTCCAGAAACCATCCCTATAAAGAAAGATTTAGAACAAAGAACTGAAGAAAGAGGGAAAATGTGATACCAAACACGGTTCAAATTCCATGAAGACCCCCAAGAGGAGGCTAGACAAGCATCTGCAGAGACTGGCATGGGTGCAGGTGAACCAGAGTGGAGGCAACAGAAGGCACCAAGAGGCCATGAAGGCCCTCCCAACCTTCTCCTTCTAAGGTAACACAAAAGTAGAGCAAAACAAAGGGCAGAACATCTGCTTGTCCACAAATCTGTTGGTCAAAAGGCCAGAACAAACCCTGGCCAGACCCCTCCTGCGAGCAGGCTGTGCCTGAAGTGTGGGATAAGGACATGAACAAACAGCTCTTTCCAAAGACCAGAGCAGAACCGTAGCTAATTATACCGTCCATAGTCTCAATGCAGAAGAGTCTCTGTCATCTGCCTGGGAGCTGATACATAGGATTTGACACTTGATTTTATTGAGACCACGATACAGAGGTACTAAGAAATGACTAAAAACTCATTACTGATGTGTCTGTGTAAGTGTGGAGGATAAATCAAATTTTTCTTGAGTTTGAGAAGCAGGTCTTTTTAAGTATCACAAGTACACATTTTTTTCCTTCATGTTACTCCTTCACTTTCAAATCTGTATCTGACAAAAAAGCTAGTCTCCTTGACAACAAAATGAAGCCTTTTACAGAGAGGGATCATGCTGTATGGCTCATCACAACTTCCATGACACTGTCACTGGACAAAGGGTACTCACTCAAAACAGGCAAACTCCATAGAGTTCTGTTCATGGCAACGAGTCCCTTCACAGCCTTTCATGGTCAGCAATATGTATTAGAAACCAAAGGAAAGAAGGGAATTTCAGGGTAGTGAGTTAAATATATTTTTTTCAGGATCAAATAAAGCACGGTGGTGCATTGATGCATTTTTTTAACCTGAGATCCTTACCTGTTCCTTTTTGTATTTCTAACTAGGAGTGACAAGTCATATAAATACATTAGAAAAGTTCTTTCATATTCATCTTGCAGTAGCAATCATCTGTGTGAGACAGAGTATCTTATGACAGTGGGTAGCTGGCTCTTGACTTTTTTCAGGCAAATAACTCTTTCTTGCTTTTTAGTCTGGTGTAAAGAACAAGCATAAATGTTGGCAATTGGAAATTCAGAAAACTAAGGAGAGCTCTAATCTGAGTCCTTTCATTTCTCTCACTCAGTTTAGCTATGTGTGTATTACAATTATATTGGTATGCAACAGTGGAAGTAGGATAAATGAATTAACACTTTAACAGTGGAATTAGGATAAATTAATTAACACCTTTCTTATTTTTTAATAAGAAAAGCTCCAGAAAGGAATACTGTCATTTATGAGTTTAATCACATTATTCAAGTTTAACAATGTGACAGAGTACTTAGACTCAGAAAAGTAACTAGGTATTCAATTGTTTCCATGTTTTTCAGCCTTTTCTGAAATGTCATTTCATCAGTGTAAAATAGAACAGAACAAAAAAAAATCTCATATTTTGCTGGGTTTGCTCTGAGAAGAAATAAGCTTTACGAACCATAAGTAATTAGAGCCTGTTTTTAATAGCCCACTAAATTCACTGCAGTCATCAGAATTTTTGCTGAATTCTGAAAACTGCGTTTGTCATCAGGAGTCAAGAAGTTTCAGAGACAAAGACTCCCGAGCAGCCGTGATCGGGCTGGCACAGGCAAGCAGAGCTTTCAGCCTCCGCCTCTGAAGCGGAGGCACATTTTTAGAAGGATGCAGAAGTGTTGTTCTCTTTTTCTCAACTTTGTGTTGTTGCTAAAGGACTCAGGCCTTTCTTCTGTTGTCTCTGGTTACTCAGGGAATAAAGGGACATGCAGAACAGAAAATCTGTTATTAAAACAAGTGTGTCCATCCTTGTCGTATCAATTCAATCAGGACCTAACAAATTGCATGCTAGATAGAGACAGGACCAGGGCAACTATTTTTCTTCAGTTACTGCATTTGTGATCCAGACATTAGTAAAACAGAAATTCGATCAATGAAATAGCAGAATTAGCCAATGGAATAATTTAATGCACTGGGAAATATATGTAAATAAAGATACAAATTAAATTGTTTGTGCAGGAAACAGCATGTTTCAGAAATCAATATCTGAAGTCTGCTCAAGGCCATGTCATCTATGCCTGCTGGTTGTTTTCTTCTCACAGGCCAAGAATGTGATGAATACGAAGAGGATAAGAAACCGTTTGCAAGATTTTGCTTCAAAAGTGTTCATCTTTCATGTGAACAATAAAGAATTCAAACCCTGTCCCTCAATTTCTGCTCTGGTGAGCCTGGGACGTGCTATCCTGTTAACAATAATCAGTCAAATCCAGCAAAAGTAACAATTAAGCCTTATCTAATCTCAGTCCAATCGCACAGTCGAGGCTGGAAAGAACAAGCTCCTGACAAACGCACTCTGCAACACAAAGTCCCTCCCAGGCTTCCACGCCCAGCACAGAGCCTGAAGCCAGCATGAAGCAGCACAACCTAGCCAAATAACCAGCATATATCCCAGAAGCTCTGTTAAACGCAAACTGGTGAACCATTGCTCTGCCTCTATTTCAGTCCCTGCTGCTCACTCCCTTCCCCATGCCCGAAGGTGCTGTTTGCCCAGCAGATGTGCTCTCAGCTCCTTTCCTCTGTGAAGGTGTGTGCATGCATGCAGGTGCTTTACAACTAGCAAAGGATTCTTCGAGTGAAGAAGCACTGGCAATGGTGCTTGAAAATGTTAGCAGTGGTGGCTGGAAGCTCATTTGCTTCAGATAACTGTGAAGGTGCATTTAAATGTTGTTCAGAGACAGCAGGACAAAAACTCATAATCTGAACTAGGGGGAGAAATAGCATGATGCAGGGGAGATGATGAAAGACCCCAGCATATGTAAATGAAAACCCAGAGAGGCAAAGTGCATCCAAAACACACAGTCTTGCCCTACCTCTCCTCTCCCCTGTGGGGAATGGTTTGGATGTACTCCTGGCTTTGGTCTGAAAAGCACAAACACAGTAAGGAGCGCAGAGCATTTCCATCCTCGCTGCATCCCACTGTTTCTGCTGTCACATCTATTCCTCTGTCCTCGCCCTGAAACTGATATCACGCTGAATTCACTGCAGCGATCACAACTGTTACCTTACTCTGACAGCTGCATTCATCATCAAGAGTCAAGAATTTTCAGAGACAAACGTTCCCATGCAGCAGCAATCGGCTTGGCAGAGGCAAATAAACTATTTGGTTTTAGATTAAAACCAAAACTCCATGCTTTTAGATTAAAGTTCCTGTTAACGAGAATGCAGAAGCATGGCTGCAATTTTCTCAACCTTGTTCTGTTGCTAAAGGAGTTGGGCCTTTCTTCTGTCATCTCTGCTCGCTCACTTCCCAGAGGAAAGAGGAAGACAAGGGTAAAGATTCCACACATTCCCTATGGATGGGGGTCCTCCGAATAGAGAGCTGGAGGGGTCGATGGCAGCAGTTTCCAGACACTGTGGCCCACACACAGCTGCCAAGCTGGACAGTTTCCCATAGAGGTCTCTGCACTCACACCATCTGATCTGTAAGAGAGAAATACAGAGTCAAAATGGTCCTGAGGATTATTGCCTGTCCTCACTGGTGCACCAGAGCCTGGAAACCATCATCTAAAGGATAAAACAAAAAAGCTTGAAGGGCTGGTGACCACGTGTCTAAGCACAGCTTCTCCATGTATTTGATATGAGGACTTCAGCAAAAAAATCAACCCTTTTATTTTTTATTTCTCAGGACTTAAGCACTTATACATGCGATGTCAGGCATATGGGCCAGGGTGATGAGGTGATAGCTAGGTGAGAAGGTGAGAGGTGGAAGATGGTGGGACCACTGGGTGCACCAGGACATGGACACATAGAGAATGAGCAGCTGTCAGGAAGATCAGGAACTGTTCACTGACTCCTGTAGGAACAGGATACAGGAACAGATGTGATGATGGATGCTGGATGCTTCCCTGTGTTTTCCATCTGCATACGCTGGAGTCCTTCTATCTTTCCATCGCATCATTCTGTTTCTCCCAGTGGTTTGAAGTATGTGTTTCTACTCAGTATTATTATTTCCTGGCACCTTTCTTATCTGCCATTTTCTCTGTCCTACACGGCACGGCTTTCCTTTGTTTCAGCAGCTCTTCTCATTTTTTCCCCCAGCTTTGTTCCCTGCCTGTTCCTGCATTAATTTATCCTGTTGGCTGGCCATTATGTAAAATATTGTGGGAACAGGATGTTCCTTTGATACATAATTAAGGATAGAGTGAGAACAGCTGATCTTCTGGCATTTTCACCAGGAAAAAAAGAAAAAAAAAAGTTTTTCCATTGCATGTCTATTTTGGATGAAAATTGGCACTGGACAGAAGCCAGGTCATGCAGTGACCCCAACTATCCCCCAAAACCTTCATTCCTCTCAGGCTAGGATGAGGAATATTCTCAAAGTCAGCTTCAAACACTGGTATTTTCATGGTTCCCTCAAAATTAAGGCATGTAAATAAGAGGAATGAGTGAGGACAGAAATCAGTCTGCTTTGGCAAGGAGTCTTTCAGTAAAAAAGGACACGCAGTGGTGGGTCCACTGCAGAGACCTGGCTTCTTGTGCGGCTTGAGCTCTTTCTCGAACCAAACCCATAGCCTCCAGGAGTACCTATGGTGTGGAGAGGGGAAGGTATACTTGTGTAGAAAACTTCCTATGAACATGACTTTGAGAAAGGTATGTGGACAGTGGTCACCACAACCAGCTGAACATGAGCTCTCAGGACTAGGCAAAGACAAATGTGCAACCTTTGGATCTACAAACGGAAGAGAAGGATGAAAAATTGGACCAGGTCCACAGTGAAGTATGAGCATTAGCAGTTTGGAAAATCTTGAGACACTCTGGGAGTTCTCAGGTTATTAAACATAGGTTAAGCTCTAACTTCATCACAAGCTTATCTTACCTACCCAGGGAAAGGACACCCAAAATAAACAGCTATTTTTAGCCTAAATACAGTCAGATAGAAAATAAAGATGTACAAATTTACTGCAAAGAGGAGCTAAGCACTGTAACATGTTAGTAGTGGTGATGGGAGCCGCTCCAGGACCAGAATTTTTAAAGAAATTAAGTGCCTTTCTCAGTGCTGCTGAATACTTCAAACGATGATTCATCCGGGATTGTCCTTCAGTCTGTGCTGAGCAGCACGACAGGCAAGATGATCATAGTGATCCTTTTAGGCCTTGTACCCTACCACACACGCTTAATAAAAGTGTATTATAAGGCTGCCTGGCATCAGGCTGTGTATGGTGGATGTGTCCTTACAGTGTACACAAGATGTGTGTGCTTTTCAGTGGGTGGGATCTGAATCAGAAACAATCTGCCTCAAACTTCATAGGGCTGAGGAACAGTCTGAAAGCCCACGCAGGCGTGAGCATGGAAAATATGGGAAAAGGCAGGAGGCCCAGGGGCCGCAGACCAAAACATGCTCTCAGATGCTTCCTCAAGTGGAGCAGTGAGGGCTGCTCGGAGCACCGCTCTCGGCACTGGAGCCAGACCAGCATCTCAGGTCCTTGCGGACTGAAGCCATGCCGCAGGTCACGACTGCTGCTTTGCACAAACATCACGTGAGCGACCTGCTCAGCTGAACGGATGCCAAAAAGCAATCAGTAAAGGCTGAGAGGTTAATCAGGCTTTATTCTTTATCAGAGCATTCACACTCTTTGCTGTGTTTCCCCTGATTTGTTAAGTATTTCATACGCTATATGTTAAACAGGGATTTTAGGAACCAGAGATGTTACCATCTATCTTTATAGAAAATGTACTTATCATGAGGGACACAAGCAATTTTCATCATCCCCTCTGCACTTGGAAGTTCATCCATTGTGAAAATGTCAGAGTAGGCTAATTTTATGCTGCATAATGTATTTGACCTACCCCTTTCACTCAGATGCATTTGAAACTCTTCAGCTGATCCTAAGTAAATCTTGCAACGAGCACTGAACACCCAATGTTATTGATTTATGTTTTTATTGCCCTATATATGATTATAACTGTAGAACACTGTTCAATAGGTCAAGCACTCTCTTCGCCTAATTAATATTTGCCACAGCCACTAACCTGAAGGCATCTTGGTGAAAAAAAACCTAGAAATATCCAGCCTGTAAGCTTCATGGAGCTAAGAAGGTATTTACATTTCCTTTACATCCTGCATTAATCTTCCATCATATCCTGAGACACATACAGTGAGTGTTTTGGGTTGGTTATAGAAATGCACAGAATTTGAATATTACTAAAAACTCTCTGCTTCTGTGGCACCTACAAATAACTGGATGCTTAGTCATAAATACATGCACGCCACACAACATCATGTCCTCAGTGCAACTCTTTGCCCTTCACCTTCAGGTAGCTCTGTTTTGCCTGCCCATGACACCAGTTGGTCATGCTGTGTCTAGCCACATGGATGCTTCCAAAACTGCAGTGTCAGGCTTTAGTTTCAGGCAAGAGAGGCCGAGGGATTTTGTCCTATAGCTAAATACACACATGGGCTCCCTATAACTTAATTTTCAAAAATATTGTGGCTTTGACCCTTCAGACAACCAACAACAATGCTGTATTTCACTGCCAGGAGGCCCTAGCACCATGAGCAGTGGTCCCATTCCCAAAGTTCAGCATCTCCAGCAGGTTTCAGTAGGTGTCTATGTCTGTAACAGGCCCTGAGAGTCACCTAATGTACTGTGAGAAATCTTGCTACAAAAGCAATACCCAGCCCTTTGGGCAGATCTGAGAGAGTGGATTATGCACAGACAGCTATTTTGGTGTGCTGGAGGATTTATTAGCATCCCACTGTGGTCCAGCATGGCCAGCCAGGCTGCCCCTGCACCAGTAAAGCCGCTCCGTGCCCACGCAGACGGGGCTCCATTGGCAGGGAGAGCTGATCCTTTCCAACCCCCTTATGCCAAACAGTTATGTGCTGCTTGCCTCTCAGCAGGGGCAGGACAATTTTCAGGCACGTTAATTGTGAACTTACAGGTCTCTGATCTTCCAGGAGACTCTCAAACTCAATTTTTAAATTTTTTTTATTCTTCAAGGCTGCAGTGTTTTGGCATATGTTCAATTTCTCCATCAGTGGAAGCTGTAATAGCATCTTCATTACACCATGCAGCAGAACATACCTTGCCTCCTCATGCCTGCTTCCCTTTATTTATCTTCACGGACAAATTCATAGCATTTTCTATCTCTCTGGCACTATTCCTGGCAACCTTTAACTCTTCTTCCACCACATTTCCAGTCACCCAGCAAATCCCACTGCTTTCTTTTCTAATTTATTCTTGCTTAGTTGTCCCTTGAATGAATCCTTTACGGTTGGCCCTTAGGGAAATATCTGTTTTCTCACTTTCTTCCAGGAAGGGGATGGGAACTGAATGGCATGGGAGGAAGGAGAAAGGCGGAGATGTTCCTTTTTGCAGGCAGGGAGGTCGCTGTGACATTATGAGATTGCCCTTTGCTTTACACCCTCCTTGGGCAGACACTTCTTGCAAATTTATAAATCTTCACCAGCTGATGTCTCTTCCTGCACTCTGCTTGGGTAGTTTCAAGCAGCTACCATGGCATCCTCATAAAAAAGATATTGGTGACTTTAAACTACAGGCATCTGAATGGGGATAGAAAATCCTATTTCAGTTTCTGCAAGTCTCTCTAATCCGGCCACTGTGCCTGTTCCCTCTGCCTTCCACAATCTGTCCACAGTGCCATAGCTAGAGCTGTATTTCTCTCCCCCTTCCTGCCATCCATGGCTTTTTTCATTTTTTGATGCATCTTGATACCAGCTGCCCCTCCTTTCCCTGTCCCAGCATGTCCTGTCTCTACTCAGCTCTCTCAGTGCCTTGTTTTTCCCCTTGCCCCCTCTATTACTCACCTAAAATGCCTGATCCTTCCAGTTTTCCACTCTCTCAAGCTGTGAATGTTTTTTTTTCCCCCCACCTGTGCCTGGGACATTTCTTCCCTTATGTAGGATCACCTCCTTCCTTCTCCCTTGCCCTTCTTCAGCTCAGTTCCAGTGGTTGTAGCAGTAAACCCCACGCTGGTCCTTTGCCTCTCCAGTTGTTCTGCATCTTTTCATCACACTCAGATGGCATCTCTGCATTTCAAATGCATGGCCCTCTGCAGCTTGATTTCCAATAGAACCTAGCCTTTAGTCAGTCAACACTTTTCTATAAATGCTCAGTCCTACCTCTGAACAAGTCTCTCTACATCAACTTTATTCTGACAAATTTCTGAAGGGCATTTCCTTTAAGCAAATATTTAAAGCTTTGGGTTGTATCTTGTCTGCTCCTGGACCATTGCTTAGACAATTTACCTTCAGTTAAGTTTCTAGACTTCAGGAGATTGCATTTCTCTGCAGGTCATGGGGCTTTCTTTCCCTTTCATCTTTCTACTGAATTGGTATTGTTGATTATATTAACCCAAAAAGGACATTAATAAAACCTCCTAGGGTAATTCTTCTGCAACAAGATCTTTCTTGCCATGAGAGCAGTCCGTTGTAACCCCAGCTCTCTGGTCTGCTGCAAAATGCACGCATTACAAAGATCCTCTAATGAACACAAATATTTTTTTTTTAACTTCATACCAAGCACTTCTTTCTTCTGCAGTTCTTCTTCTTCTTTGCTCCTGTGAGTGACCGTGAACCTTCATCTACCACTAACTGCAGTGGGCATGTTGTGAAAATACATCAGCATGTCCCTAATAAGGCTGGAAGCAGGAGGTGGTATTTATCACTGTACTTTCTAACAAGCCCAGAACTCTATCTACAAAAACAACATCACATCAGGGAAAAAAAAAAAAGCTCTCCTAGCTGTGTTGCTGGTTAAAACTTTTCAGCAAAAGGTGTAGCTGTAAACAGTCAGGTAGAGACTTTTGAAAAACTGATGAAAACAAACTTTCTGAAAGTCAAATTAAAAGCTGCATGAAATATCACTATTTTTTTAAGACTTTGGAGTCAGTACTACTCGCCACGATATGTTTACTTTCAGAAAGAAAAAGGATATTAGTACCGTGGCTAAAATAAAGTTGTTTAATATACTGTTTAACAGAATAGACAATAAGTTACAGAAAAAAAACATATCAGCCTCAGGAAAACATTCAGACAGAGCACAGTATTTTTCCTATGGCAGCAAAGCGTATACAGGAAGTCAGCAGAGCCTGACCGAAATGGGTAGCTTCGTTTTTAGTTTACTAAATGCACGGGTAGAGCAAGCGGAAAATAATGACTCTTGGGAAATAAATTGTATTATGAGAAGGAAAAAAAAGAAGAACTCTATTACATGAAGTGTTTTGGACTGACACATTGTTTTATTCTGGTTTTCTGTTGTCCTGAGTGTTAAGAGAAAGGGGCTTGTTGCAGTGAATTTGGATTCCTGTGCAAGCACCACTTGTGGAGGAAAAAGATAGAGATCAGGCGAAACTCTCGAGCCAGGCCACAAAGAACATGAGTGGCTGGTCCATGGAGCCCATTAGACTGCCTGAGTACTGTCAAGAATAGATGCAAACAGAGCAGGGGAGGGATACGGTGATACCTGGGCCCAAGTCTGCAACTTGGAGATTTTCTGATGTTATAGTTTTGCGTTGGTACATGGAATAAGGTAAAATTACGTATGCAAAGAATAAGAATGATTTTAATGAGTAACTCCCCATTGAATGGTCCCAATAAATCTAGAGTTGTAATTAAATCTCATATACAATATCAAAAAAAAGGCATTAGTGCACTAGTTAGTGACTCCTTTCCTATTGAACTCTATACAGTCCCTCTCTGTGCTGCACATACTGCGGAGCTGTTATTCTAGTAATGTCCTGTGGCCCCTGTGGATAAGGAATCAGGGTCCTGGCCTTTGCACAAACACAGTCAGAAGGTAATACTTTCCACCTATCAATCTACACAGTAGCTCTTTCACTGAAACAATAGACCATATAGCAGGAAATAAAGCAAGTACCAGGATCAGTTGTGAAGGGAAACCATCCAATTTTCTGGGCTGTGATTTGTTGGGAGGCCTTATTTTACAGCAGGAATTACAAAGCATCTTTCCTTGAGTTGCAATCAAGACTTTTCAATGCAGGCAAACAAAACTGTTGTTAAGAACAACAACATGCTGGCCACAGGGGAGGCCAAACCTTGGCCACTTTGTATTAAGCCTTTGAAAGTCTGATCCCACTTTCCTGAATCAGCTTTATTTTACCCTGAAGGTACTGCAGCTCCTGACAGGCTGGAGCACCACCCGCAAAATGTTGCCAGTGCTCTTGGTCATGGCTCCAGGCAGATTTAAGGGGATGATCACTAGAAGTGGGGCTTCAGGAGGCCAACTGGGACATGTCCCGTTGGAGAAGAACATCCAGGAGTGATCTTCAGGAGCTGGGCTGCCCTGCACCGTGGTGCTGCTCAGCCACCCAGCACCATGCAGAGTGGTCTCCACACAGGTGATGGCAGATACCACGATGGCTGCTTGCAGCACTGAGACGATGGAGGATTGCAACGCCTGTGAGCCTGTGGAAATCAGACATCCCTTTGATCAAGATTAATGCAGACAACATAGCTGCACCGAAGGCTCTCATTCATTAATGTCTAGTTACTGCCGTGATACGCTTGCACAAAAGCGTATGCCATCTTCTGTAGTCCACTGTTAAAATCTCAAGGGCTTACTTATTGATGAATTTAAGATGCTTTAATCCTTCGCCCCCTTTAAAAAAGGCTTGTAATGCACAAAGAGACTGGTTTTCTCTTGGAGCACCTGGAAAGAGCAGCTGCTGCGTGTCCCAGATGGCAAGTGATGCTCTACCTCTGCTTCCTATCAGTATTAGCAGCGGAGGAGGGATGGCATTTGCTGGCATGGGAATTGTACAAAAAATCACCAGAAGATTAAACATGGTAAGAGGAAGGGCTATGAAGACTGCCATTTTTTTACTACTCTATGGGGCTTATCCAGAAATATCACAGAAACCACTGAGTATTCCATGGCAAACCCTTCCATGGCAAGTCCATACCTTCCCTCTACTGACAGGAAAGGGGACCAGGGTGGCTAGAACAAACCCAGCAGTAGCAGCAGACAGGGAAGCGATGAGAAAGCCTTGGCCCCAGGTTTTCTGTAGTTCTCTCATTTGACTTTTTTTCTGCCCATTTCCCTTCAGCCGGCCTCCTATTTGCCTTTCAGTTAGACCTGGGGTGGCCTGTCATTTCCAGGCTGTAATGACAAAAAAATGTACTCCACTTAATCACACTTCTAAAAGCACCTCGTCGCTTTGCTGAATTGCATACACTCAGGATGTCTCGCTGTTGTAGCTAATCCCCTGCACAGCACAAACAGCTCGGGCCAGCTGGTCAGTGCTCATAACTACCTAACATTTGTTCCATCTAATTCCCAAAGTGAAAGCAACTTTGCAGTTAGTGCAGATCTCTACCGGTTCGTTTATAGCAGAATAGCTCATCTAAGTGCTAATAGAAGAAGTCTTTGATTACCAGTGTATTCATGGAGATTTAAAGTCCAATTGAAGTAATTAATTCCTTGTCCACTATAGACAAAATGAAATAGCACTAGAGATTGGAAATGCATGGAAGAATATTTTCATTAAAAACTGAATATACCCATTTACCAATTTTAATTAGAGTAGCATAATTTCCATTGCTATAGTTAAAGGCCTATTGGTATTTCTGGTATAAATAGTCTGTCATTTATCGTAATTTCTCAGTATGCAATTGCGCTGAAATAGAACATGACAGCATGTATTAGCCTGTTTTTAAAATGTTTTTTTTTAATGTTAATTTAATACATTTTCAGTGTAAGTACAAATTTAAACCCAGCTCTGAGAGGAATTAAATGTCCCTACTGTAGAGCTGTGTTGTATTAGAAAATCCTTTTAGCATTAACCAAATGAGTTTCCTGCCCTGAAAAACATTTTCTGAGTTTTCAGGTTTTTTCCTACTTTCTACATTAGGATGAGGCCAAGACCTGCCAAAGTTATTAACAACAACAACAAATACCAGCAGAAAAACAAGCCTTGCCTTAAACTAGCTCAGGAATGCCAGCATTTGACACCCATCTTCTGATAGATTCAGGCAAAAAACTTATCTCTGATCTTCCGCACCCGCAGTGCATGGCTTACTAAGGTATTTGGGGCTCACTTCTCACAGCTCCTTGCGCTGGTGCGTCCCTACGTTACCCTTGATGACTTCTCTAATGATCTTCCTAGGGTCTCGCTTCTAGCTTTGCACAGAAATTTTGCCTGTGAACTGAGAAATTTTCCCAGTCCGTCAGCATTTGTCACCAGCCGTAGTCCTAGCTCCTCTCTGCTTCATCGTGCTCCTCTGTACACCCCTGCAGGTGCTCACGTATGCTTTTTGGGGAAGCACCTCTCTCCAAGTGACCTTCCAAAGAGATAAAAAATCCTATGGTGCTGCCACTTCTGCTCCTTTTCTTCCACCCACACACTACCTAGGCATCATATTTTAATTTCTACGAGCAGTAACGAGAGGCTGTAACTATTTACGAGCCCTGTTATGCCAGATCCTGTGGGACAATGTCCCAGTCCTCAGTGTGCTTGTGAGCAGAGGCTATACAGCTTCACTTACGAACTAAACACCTAGGTTTTGTGTAAGCATGGTGATGGGCATCCCCATCCCCGCTGCATAAAAGTACTGGCAGCCAAGGTGTAGTCATCTGCAGGTGGAGAGTAGCTAAGCTGCCCATGCCACGTCTCTGCTTAGCTTTGTGCAGAAAGAGAGGAAGAGAGCTGACAGAGTAACTGTCCCAGTGTAAAAACACTTCTGAGCTGAGGAAGGTGAAGTCCAAGGAGATGCAGCAGAGAGAGGTTGAGGAAAGACAAGCTGGTCATGAAAAGTCTCTTTCTTCCCTTCGCACATCTCCTTGGCAAACAGGGTCTTTCAAGTTTTCATTAAAGGACACCTCGTTTGAGATTTTTTTTCAAAATATATTTATTAGGGAAAAAAAAAAGCTTAGGAATTTTGATAAAAGCTCTCATTTCATCAGACAGCACAGAGCAAATGAAAACATTTCATTCTGCTCTCCCTATTTCCTTTCTTTGCAGGTAGCAATGATGTGACTTACCCAGGCTCACACAGGATACCTATGCCCAACCCAGGATCTGAACCAGTTCCTGAGATTTCACCTACGGTTTTATCCAGATCCTTTCTTTTTCTTGCAGATGAGCCAAAAGGGGATTAAATACAGGTTCTGTGTGTATAGAACCCCAAAGGCAAATGAAATTTGACTGTTGAGCTGTGTGCATCCCTTTCAGGCATAAGTAATATAGTCCAAAGCTATTTTGGCATTTCTGAACTCTCAAATTTACTATTATTTTACACACTTGTCCACTCAAACAAGCCCATTATGACTTTTTCATTTCTATTCTTGCCCTATGGGTGTAAAGATTAAGCCTTGCCACTGCAGAAGGACACTTGAATAGCTCCTGGACAACATTCCAGCAGAAGGAAGTGGGAGCTCACACAGCATTGCATCTCTCCCAGCAATATCAGTGTCTTTTAGAAACAGAAGTAGCAAACACCTCTATTTACTAAGTGATAAACACATAAATTAAAGTTTGGGGTTCCTTCTACCAGCTTGCTAGAACCTGTGAGTTATTTTTCTCACTCCAGATACAGCTGTAACACACAGCCAATGCAAAGCAGCTTTCTCTTATCCATACTGACTGTCATATAGACACCAAGCCTTCATTATCCACATCCATGCTATGCTTACCAATTCCAGTGCTAGGTGCTGGGAGACAACTGCGATATATCTTGGATTCCCCTAAGCTATACTGCACAGGTGACTCTAAGAAGTAGCCAACAGATCATTGTTGGACAACTCTTCTGTTACTGACTTCAAGTACGCAAGTTATTTTTGCCTGACACTGCTCCCAGACTTGGCAGCCCTGGACACTGGTGTGCTCTTGCGGTGGCAGCTGAGTCAGCACAATTTTAGGGAGCTACCATTGGTTACTGAGGATGTCAACCAGTCATGCGCAGTCAAGTGCACCCCAAGAGCACAGCATCATGAAAGATGGCTGCGTAACAAGACCCTCAAGTAGCAGCTTTGCTGAGCTTCTAACTCCCTTCCTAGTGTTTGATGTGACACGAGCCCTCATTGCCTTGTGGGCAATCAGCTGAGTGAATGGGAGCAAAATAGTGCTAGAATTTGGCTATTCCTGCTCGAGCAGGCAAAATCCTGGGGCTTGTCATATTCATGTCATCTATTAACGATGAAGGTCACATTCTGGAAAAGATCCTGATCATCTTGAACTTGGCAGAGGAAAGCTTTATTGGCAGCATGGAGCTGAAAGGGCTGCACTGGCAATGCACAGTGATTTGTAAGTAAAATGAAGGGTGAAATGCAAGAAATCACATTATTAAGTGGATCTGCCTTCTGGACAGAAGGAGATGGTCATGAAGACACAGAAAATAGGAATCTTGTTCAAGTTCTGTAAAAGAGACAGCATCAGAAAACATCAAATTGTAGTTGAGCAAATAAGTAGCAGCCGCAAGCACCTGGAAGCTACACGGAGTCTGCTGAAAACATATGTGGGAAATTCAGAGTGGCGTGAAGAAATCAAAAACAGTTTGCATGAGAGACAATTTCTTCCCATCCCTCCAGACTTGTGCCTCATCTATTTTATTTGAGGGGTGAGATCTAGCATCATGTTAATAAGAAAGACGTCTGCTTTGCTTATAACTGTGATTGAGAAATGATTGACTGTACCTTTGTAGCACCACATTAAGGCAAAGGCAAGTGAGGAACCTGCTTAAATATGAATGAATAAATAAATAAATAGCTCAGTAGACAGGTAAATAAATATTAATCTCTACACACATTCTAAGAATCTTTTTTTTTTCTTATTATTACTGTGTAGACATCTGTAAAAGACTAATTGGTACAGCTTTTAAAGTAAACTCTCCTGCTAGGCACCTAACTATGAATGCTACTAAGGTTGTTTATACCTCTACTTGTCTGTATAGGTACATCAGTTAAAGCAGAGAGATTTGTGTCATTAACTGTACTGTGTAAAAGAGTTGGTTGTGGGTGACTTTTGGAGGTCAATTAAAAAAAGAAATTCTTCAGGGGACATAAAGAGCAGGCTCCAATTTTGCTCACTCTGAACTCACACAGATATTCACTAAATATGTGCCGAAGACCCTTATGTGGCCTGTCAGCATGGAAAAACAGTCCAGAGGTGTTTCTCTACAGGCAGTGCGAAGTCCTATGCAGCGCGAGGATCCGCGGCTCAGGCTTCCCGCCGAGGAGGACCCCTGCCACCAGCTGCGGCTGCTCCTCTTCCTCGGCGGGTGACTGCTCTCTCCTGTTCTCCCAACCATCTCCCCACACAACGTACCTGCCCTCCTCTGAGAGACCCTCTCCCCGTTATCTGTGCCATTGCCTTCGCAGTGCTGAACTTCATCCTTGGGTGGGCATGGGGATGAAATGGGAGACCCCCACCCACCCCAGCGTGCAGACGAGGGTGGAGCCAGGTGAGCCAGGCTTGGGTGCTGCTCACGATTTGTGCCGTTCTCCTTCCTTTCTGCTTCCTGAGGACTGACTTGACACTGCAGAGGGACCAAGGTCCTCCCAAAATAGCATCTTAGCCCCCTGCTCACCAGTCCCCCAAAGTGCTGTACCTGTTGTTCATAAGGCAATTACAGCTAGACAAGGAACTCCTGTCTTTGTTGAAAAGATCCCTCCTATGTTGCCATGGATATGATGACCTGTTTCTAAACTCCTTTTTTCCCCTCACAGTATATGATCTCTACTATGATCTTTACATTTTGATCTATATTAAATATAATTTCTAAATTAATTACTGTTCTGTTTGTATCTTGTGATCACCGAACTGCCCTGCAATACAGTAACACCCAATTCACCTTCAGCCAGTCTTTCCAACCAAATCCCCACTGAAAAGACAAGGAGAAGGAAACGCTGATTTGGCTGAATGGTTTTTTTGCTTGTTTCTTTGAGGGATGTTTTGTACCACAACAGCAAAGCTGAAATGGATGTGGTGAAAATAATTAATTTTTAACCATGTTCCCACATACAAGCTCAAGAGATCCAGAGCTTGTTCAGTAATGCTAGAGACAACTATCCACATTAACTCTGCAACTTATTTATTCATCAGCTGTGCTTGTTTACATGATGCATGAAAGCAACAAATTTTGGGAATAATAAAAAACACATTCAGGTAAGAAAATGAAGCCTCAACTGCAAGTATCTAATAAGAAATCATTGTATGGGGGGATTATTTCTATTTTTTTGCTAACTGTGATGGGTATGTACCCACAGACCTCCTTCATAGACCTCTCCTTGGCCTGAAAATGTCACACCAAGAGCATCTTTCTCCCTCTGCTATTTGTTCTTGAGAGCCTCCTTTCTCTGACAACAGCTCCTTTCGGGGCATGCAAAATGAAACATCTGTGGGTAGATCTGAAGGCCGAGCGCACCCACATTAGTGTCAGAGCAGCCTGAGACAACTGCAAAGACACACTCACTTTTCCCTCTGTTCTGCAACAATACTCCTTAAAATGTTCTGCTTTGCTCTCACCCAAGTATTTACTCCATTTTAAGCTCTGCTTTTAAGATGCACCACAGCCACAGTGGAAAACACCTTTGCCCATGATGTAAGGAACAGTTTTCTCGACGTTTTTCTGGAAAGGAGGGTTAAGCTGGACTCCCTAGGCTGTTCCTACCTGGTGGAGCAGGGAGAGAAGGTAAACATGGGTTTGTGATACCTCTGTCAGCAACAGAGAAGATGAGGAGAGGCGTATCTTATTTTGGAAATAATTTGTACTTTTGTAGCCCAGCCACTGCTGTCCGCCTCCCCTGGGCTTTGACACCACGAGGCAGCACGCCAGTGAGGCAGCCTTGCTGCTCTCTGTGCAGGAGACGGCGTCCAGAGGACACCCATCGGGAAAGGGACCGCTGGGCTGGTGGGGGTCATTCAGCTCCGCACCGACACCCAGGACGTGGGAAGTCTGGGCTGAGCTGTCTGTATCCCCAGGGGATGTGATCCCCGAGTTTGGTTTTGAAAGGAAATACCCCAATGCGTGGCTGTGGGTGATGCTGAGCTGAGCTCCCCTCTGGGACCGTCCTCCCGGGCAAAGCTGTGCCCATGCAGCGTGGATGCAGGCGCTGCAGGGATGGGGGAGAAAGCAAGTAAGTGATGGTCTGTACATCTAGTTCAGCCAGACAGCCAGTCCCAACAGAAAGAGCCACCTCCAGGGCTTTTACACTTTCCACTTAAGTATCGTCAAATCAAAATACATAAATAATACTGCAAAGAGAGGGACTGAACCTGCTTAGATCCTGGCTAACAAATCCTGAAAAAATAGCGGGTGATATTAGAGATAAGCACTGTGAATTTGGTTTAGCTATCATGCAAAGCTAAGATAACTGTAAGTGGTGTTTCTATAACGAAAATCTGAGCAATGTGCAGAGAAGAGGGTTTTTTAGTTAAAAATGCTGCTGTAACTTAAAAGGAAGTAACTGATTACTGTGCTTTGTGCAGGGCTATTTGCAGCATCATTAAATCTCCCCTGAAACCTTGGTATTGGAAACTGGATTTAGCCAGGGCCCATTATGAGCCCAGACAACTGTACAAAATTGCCTGCTTTATTCGTACAATGATGCCAAAACTGTTTAGACTTGGGTGCCTCAAATCAGGCATCTCTCTATTTACATTCCTAAATTAGAGTCCATTCATTATTCATGGCTTGCTTACCTGCAACAGATAAATCGCGTTGTTCATATGACCCATCCCATCCTGTCTCAGGGGAGTTCGGTGTAATTAAATATTCCTCATTTTCTAGCAGCACACTGAATTTTCTATAATGTAACCCATTCCAGAGGTTTTGGCACTTCTACTCACCTATCTCAGCTGGCACCTAAATATGTGAAAGGCAGTAGTGGAAGGTGGGTTTAAAAAAAAATCCTCCTAAATATTTTTCCAAATTTAATCAATTGCTCTTTATGTTTTCTATAAAAACTCAATATTGCAATCAGTGTGTGGGGTTAGCAGAGGGTCAAGTTATCAGTTTGCTGAGGGTTTGCCTCATTCTGCATGCAAAGAGGCGGGTAAAGGAAAATGTAAAGTACTAAAAGTATTTAAAATATATTTCAGAGGTGAGGGGAGATGATCTCTCTTGCTAATTTTTCCCTATTATAGTTAGTCACTGCTGCACACTTGGTACCTATGGCAAAATTCGACCTGTTTAGGCCTTTTTGTAGGTAAAGACATTATTGTAGTGCACTGAAGAATTAGGAAGCTTTGAGATACGATTAGACACTTTTCTAAAGGAGGGACCTACTCTATCTCCCCTGCTTTCTGGGGCTCCCTGCTCTCCTGCAGGTCCCCAAGAGCTCAGCTGAGCTATGGTGGTGGTCACCAGCATGCCTTTCCTCCATGCCAGCTCCCACATTACGCACGGCTAAACAACGCACACGGCCAGGGGAACGCACCTTGGGAGCCTCGGAGGACGGAGCAAAGGAAGCTTTGCAGCAAGGGGTGTCCCTACAGTGCTGCTTCTAGGGTCTGCAAATTCCCTCCTTTGTACCAGGCTAGAATAAAATGCTTCCCAAGGCTTAGTATTTCCTCCCTGACCTGTGATGTCTCGCAGTGGGAGACAGATGATCATAGAATCATAGAATCATAGAATCATAGAATCATAGAATGGTTTGGGTTGGAAGGGACTACTTCCAACCCCCCTGCCATGGGCAGGGATGCTCAAAGCCCCATCCAACCTGGCCTTGAACACTTCCAGGGATGGGGCATCCACAACTTCTCTGGGCAACCTGTTCCAGTGCCTCACCACCCTCATAGTGAAGAATTTCTTCCTAATATCTAATCTAAATCTACCCTCTTTCGGTTTAAAGCCATTACCCCTCGTCCTATCTCTACATGCCCTTGTAAAAAGTCCCTCTCCAGCTTTCTTGTAGGCCCTCTTCAGGTACCGGAAGGCTGCTATAAGGTCTCCCCAGAGCCTTCTTCTCCAGGCTGAACCACCCTTTATGATGGTTATAAAGTCATTGCAACCTGCTATCACTAAGGCCTTCGTGGCTCTCCCTCAGGCACCTCTCTCCCTCTCTGGGTCATGTCTGTACAGTCCTGTTTTCCAGGACTGGGGAGTACTTCCATCTCCTCCCAGATGGACAACTCTGCCCAAATTACCTCCTTCCCACTGGTCCCTGTTCTGCAAATTCCATACCCCAATCTGGTGTTTCTGATATGGTTACGTAGGCAAGCTCAGCTTTATATACAATTACTGACGCAGTGACCAAGGTGCTGTGGGTCTTGCAAGGCTGTGTTCCCAAAATGTCCCCAGCGCTCCCCTCCACTTATCTGTGAATTTTGGCCATTTCTCACATAACTCCATCTCAACCACCTGCAAAACCCAGCCATCCCTTGGGGCACCATCTGTGACTTTTGTCAGGTGCCTGCACTGGTATCTGTCCTGTCCAGGGATTTCTCATGTCGTGCCCAGCGGTGTCCCCTGTGCTGTTCACTCAGCCCATCCTCTGGCCAGGACCGAGCCAGGGCCCCCCTGTCTCCCTGCAGCCCCAGGAGAGGAGCAGAGCGTTTCTGCCCCGGAGGAGGAACCGGCCTTTCTGCCGGGGCAGGGCAGCAAAGCTTAGGGGGGAAGGAGAAAAGAGGTCACATAATTCCAGAAAAACACAGTTGCTCCAAAAAATGAATGACGCACGTCCTTCACTTGCAAAAGCTGCCAACAGCGGTATGCACGTCAGGAGCAACTTTGGGCTGTGGCACAAAACCAAACACACAGGGCAGTCCTTTCTCTTTTTGGTCAAGAAGGTGTTACTGTTAATGAGCTACTGAGTGCCCCATAGAGGCACTGGTAGGGGAAGAGGTTTATTCTTCCTTCTTTGCAGCTGCACACCACTGAAACAGAAGGTACGGGCCTATAAATATTGTGTAATTGAATCTTCCTCTGTGTACTGTGTCCTGCCAGTGGCACTGCCTTTTCTCTCAGCCACATATCTTTCAGCACTTGCTGCCGTGATTCCACAATAATACCTCCGCCTGCTGCTGAAATGTGCACTCACATCAGCAGCTCCTTCCAGCAACAGCACTATTAAAAATAATGAAATGTCAGGTTGTGCTACTGTGCATCTAGATCCATTATGGAAATGTGCTGCAGGACCATAGCAGACTGAGTCAGTCCTCCATTCAGCCTTTGGAGGGATAAGATACTGATAAAGACATTTGTGGTTTTAAATAGCACCTTGGTTCCTGGCTGTGGCTAACCTCTGTCTGAACAGTGCTTTTCCCAAGGGATGTATGGGGCAACCTTTTAGTGAAAAAGGCACCGAGCAAATCTTGCTTTACTGACAGCCCTTCTGTCAGCAGACAGAACCCCTGTTATTTTTATCCACCAGAAGTGTGTGAATTAAAATGAAATGAAAGGACATTGGAGGCTCTAGAAGGAGCGGGCCGGCACAAGATTTCAGAAGATTGGGATAAACAGATCTAATAATGTATGAAATGAAAAAGTAGCAGACACTGTACAGTAAGTTTCAAATACTGTTAGCTACACTGCCAGAGAGATGAATAATATTCTGTCATTACTGATTTCCACTGGGGATAGAAGGAGGTCTTTGGGGGGGGAACAACGAAATGATGAAGGTGCAAGAAACGTGGAGAGTCATGTGGAAGATACTGGTAACTGGAATTTCTCATGCAACAAATGTGCTTGAATTCTCTCAAAACAGTTTAGCCTGATTGCACAGACAAGTTCATTTCCATCTACATTATTCCTCTCACTGGGAATTCTCCACCTGCTTCCTCTAAATAATCACAGGCCAAATGAGATGAGCCTAAAGGAATACAGACTAGACAAAGAAAACGCTGCTTGGTAGTGATGGGGTGTGCAATATCTCTAGAATTACATGCAGAAATGTCCTACCCATCTCATTTGATTTGAGCCTGCGCTGGCGTTATGAAGGAAACAAACCTGCTTCTCCCTCTGTGATCCCATAGCGTCTCTTGTCACGAGGATGCCCGGGTTGTGTCGCTCACCTGTGTGTCGTATTGAATACCCACAAGTGCACACACATACAAGTGGACAATATGACCTAGTAACAGCATATAAAAGCATCTGGCGTATAAATGGTGTATACAGTGGCACATAAAGTTGTTTCTGAGCAATCTGGGATTCCAGAGGGAAGCCTCTTCAGATGCTTCTGTAGCTCCAGGACATGGCCCCCTTCCCAAGTGGGTTGGACCCATCGCCCATTTGCTCTTTCTGTGTGTGTACCGGAAAAGCGTTAGAGTTAGCATTGCCCTACATATACACTCTGTTTTCCCAAGCCATAGCAGTGAGTAAAACAGAGTGACCAAATGACGGCCATGAGAAGGAAGCGAAGCTGTCAACTCGTCAGTGATTCGACTGAGCAACCACCCTCAGCAGCTGGGATGCACCTGGTAGCCCATGCAGATAATCGGGCAACCATCAGCAACAAATACTGTGTAAAGCAAATGTGCCATGCACACTTGAGAAACACATGACCCATAAAAAGCACTGCTCCTAACAGTGGCGTATGTAAGCTGGGCTCTGTCATGTCAGAGAGTTTGCAAAGAGAGAGTGTCAGCTCCGCTGGATGGGGCAGTGGCATCAAGAGCCGCATTGGCGGCCGGTCACAAGTGGTGTTCCCCAGGGCTCTGTGTTGGGGCCACTCCTGTTTAATATCTTTATCAATGATCTGGATGAAGGGATTGAGTGCACCCTCAGTAAGTTTGCAGACAACACCAAGTTGGGCAGGAGTGTTGGGCTGCTTGAGGATAGGAAGGCTCTACAGAGGGACCTGGACAGGCTGGATCGATGGGCTGGGGCCAATTGTATGAGGTTCAACAAGGCCCAGTGCCAGGTCCTGCACTTGGGTCACAACAACCCCATGCAACGCTACAGGCTTGGGGAAGAGTGGCTGGAAAGCTGCCCAGCAGAGAAGGACCTGGGGGTGTTGGTTGACAGCCGCCTGAATATGAGCCAGCAGTGTGCCCAGGTGGCCAAGAAGGCCAACAGCATCCTGGCTTGTATCAGGAATAGTGTGGCCAGCAGGAGTAGGGAAGTGATCGTGCCCCTGTACTCAGCACTGGTGAGGCCGCACCTCGAATACTGTGTTCAGTTTTGGGCCCCTCACTACAAGAAGGACATTGAGGTGCTGGAGCGTGTCCAGAGAAGGGCAACGAAGCTGGTGAAGGGTCTGGAGCACAAGTCTTGTGAGGAGCGGCTGAGGGAACTGGGGTTGTTTAGCCTGGAGAAGCGGAGGCTGAGGGGAGACCTTATGGCTCTCTACAACTACCTGAAAGGAGGGGGTTGGTCTCTTCTCCCAGGTAACTAGCAATAGGACAAGAGGAAATGGCCTCAAGTTGCGCCAGGGGAGGTTTAGACTGGATATTTGGAAATTTTACTTCACTGAAAGGGTTATCAAGCATTGGAACAGGCTGCCCAGGGAAGTGGTTGAGTCGCCATCCCTGGAGGTATTTAAAAGACGTTTGGATGAGGTGCTTAGGGACATGGTTTAGTGGTGGACTTGGTAGTGTTAGGTTTACGGTTGGACTCGATGATCTTAAAGGTCTTTTCCAGCCTATACAGTTCTGTGATTCTGTGATTCTGTGAAGAGGAACAGCAGACTCACAGCACATAAGTGGGTTCTTGCCTTATCCAGTGGTGGCGAGATTACTTATCTGACCAACCATAGCTGTAAGCATGTGAAGGATTTAATTGCTTAATTGCTTGCAGCTATTGTCCTAAAACGTGTTCTCAAAAACTCTGGATACCTCCTTGGCCCATAAATTTTTCTGTATTGTTAGATCCTAACGCATCTTTGATTGTTGGTGATAAAACCTGCTATTTAGTGAACATCTTACTGGGCACTGGCACCTTTATTATGTTCTAGGTAATGTAAAATGCTACTTCAGTATTTGTTAAAGAAAGGATAGGAACAGACCAGAGCACATCTGAGCAGAGATGTTCTCTGCACAACTTGCTCCAAGGGTGTGATCCATCACCCATTAGACAGGGCAAGTTTTCTTATCAATTTCAGCAGGCTTTGGGTGCAACTAAAAATCATGCTATAAAAGTGTCTGAAAAGACTTAAAGTTAATCCAGTAGAGGGGACTATATCGAATGTTAGACTGAAACAAAATTCTAGCCATTGAGTGTCATCTTCATTTCATCTTTTAAACCCATAGTGAGATATATCCCTATAAGGGATCATGTCATCCCCACCTCTATTTATCACCTGTTTCAACATCACCACTTAACCATTTGACATTGGCAATGGCAGTGTTCTCAAACAACATCCCAAATCAGTGATCCATCCCCATTACAGTCAAGCTAAGAACCATACAACATCCCCAGCTAACAGCTGAAGTTACAGCAGCAATACCAGAGCACGCTGCGTCATAAAATTTACAGCCATCACAGGCACACCCCCAGTAGGTGGGATAGATAGAATTAAAGAACTGCCGCGGGATGTAGCCAAAATGAGTCAAAGTTTGGGGCAGTTCTTTGGAAAAAAAAAAAACAACAAAACAGAATACCTTTATTCTGGAGGATTTTATCAACTATAGCTATTGCCTACAAGCAACTTTAGACATGCGTTGCTTTGGGTGCTCAGTGTGAAACTGATATTGTTTTTCACCACTCGACCACGTTTTTTCCTTTCTCTGTAATTTCCGTATGTTCACATTTTGAATCATAACAGAACACAATTATTTGCTCAATGTCTCCACAAATGTTTTTTATTAAGCTGAGAAGATACAGACTTTCAAGGTTTTAAGATACTGTTTTGGCTATTCCTTATCAATATGAAAGTCATTTAGAAGCATTTCTTTGTGGTTTGTCAGAATAGCACTAAATTACAGAAAAATAAAAGCAGAAAAAAAATTATCAATTCATTGTACAATATGGACTAAATTGCATACTTCAGCACACTCCTGTTTTAGCAGAGAAATTCTGAGTGTGCTCAAATATACTGACTGCTGTACTAGAATCTCCCCATACATACAAAGTCATGGAAAAAATTTGGTATGAAATTTGAATGAATTTTTAATAAACCTGGAGTTTAAATACTGACTGTTTTCAGTTTAAGAGGAATAAATATTCCAGCAACGGATAGTCATCCTAAGGCAAAGAGTTTGTAAGAGGCATCCTGTTCGATTCACTTTATTGCCACAAAAATGTGGGCTAAGTTTCAGGTTGTGTTTTCATCCATTGGTTATTTGTAGCAAAATTTTAAAATATAATGTTATAATACTATAATTAAAGCAATTCAAGACTTAATTTTAGGTGCCATCTAAATAACATGACATCCTCTGTCAAGAGTACTCTGTGTTGTGTGTTTTCTCACATTTTAATCAACGCTAGGGGCTTTTATCAAGTCCAGAAAGGGGTCCACAAAAACTCGTGAAGCAATAATGAGTATGCCATTGAAAATCCAAAGTACAAGTCCATTTTTGTGGAGTTTTGAAGCCCCTTAACTGTATATACAGATTTTTAATATATTTTTCCAAATGCATATGCCAGGAAAACATGTATAATGATTCACCAACTTCCATCTCTTCTAGAAAGCCCTCTGCACGCCCAGTGGATGGCCATATCAAAGTGTGCAAAAGGGGCCTACGCTCTCCAGTGCACGGATGGTGAGCGTGAAGGGGGCACAAGCCCATGTGCACACTTTGTCACTGCCCTGGCTCCAGCATACCCCAAACTGCATTTCCTAGAGGTTTAATGAGTATTGCAGATCTTCTCGACCCCATAGCTCTGCTGTATCTTGAGCCAGGATTTAACTTCTTTATGAACACAACTTCTGCAGTCCACATGCAGCATCTTCAGACAGCATCTTCGGGTGGTCGGAGCCCACTGCCCTGTGAAAGGACAAGAGGGGTCCTCAGGTACCGCACAGTGCCTGCCAAGGAGGCACCGCAGCACCGTTGCCCCAATGAAACTGGGGTGAGGCAGGATGTGAGAGACACCTTGTAGAAACCACATCTCGGTAGGTGCAATTCAGGGGACTTGAAGCTTGTATGCAACAATACACAATACAACCTGGTTGGCTGTGATCAAGTAAAAAAACTGTGACAAATGTCAGCCTTGGCGGAGCATTAATTGGGATATATAATATTAAAAATTTGCTAAAGCATTAACCAAAGCAGATCCCATACAAACTGTGATCAGTAAATGAACTGCCTGCACAGGAATGAGCTGCTGAGGTTTTGGGGATGCTACAAGATAAATGAGCCTGCAAAATAACTGAGAGAGAATGATAGAGTAAGGGTGACATTTGCTGAGCATTTACCAGTGCCACTGATAGAGGTGGAAAGAAAACACCCAGAGCAGGGTACACGCATAAGCTAATACATAATTATTTTGCCCACTGTACAAACAAACTAGTCACAAACAGGCTTTGCCCCAGCGTAGCAGAGCCAGAAGGCACAGTGCATGTACCATGCCACATGCATTAACACTTTGTCTGTTAGATGTGAGCGTGTTACAGCTGTGCCCTCTGGGCAATGCTCCTGGCCAGACCTTTGCTGCTGAGCAGACACCACAGTTGCTCTGTTTGAAGTAAGACAGCACTGACGGCACCGGGCGGCACATCACAGCTCCAAGGCATCATGCTGCAGTGCTGACATGTGGACAAGCAAGGACCACAGAACAACAGCAAACTAATGACCAATTACCAAGGAATACAATCCTGCCAAGTTTTGAATTTCAGCAGCTTTTATTAAGACAGCATTTTTAAAAAGGGCAGCTCTGCTTTTCCCTGCAGAAGTATCATCTGTTTATACTTCACGGTCCTAGAACTACTTATGACCAGGGACCACCCATGGAAAACATAAGCCTGGGAGTGTTTCTGAGAAGCTCAAACATAAAAATACACAGTATTTACACTGGTATTTTTGGTATCATCTGTCAACTCTTAACTGCAGAGATTAATCTAAATAAAACGAGGATGCTGTTTTGTTAATTTGCTCATGAGGAGTAATTGCAGAGCAGTAGATTACTGGCCACTGACAACACAATAGATCACTTCTTCATAGAAGGAAAAAAAAATATTATCTCCTTTGGAAGGTAGTGGGATGGCATCCAGAGCTCGGGAAAGAGGCAGCTTTGAGAGAAGGACTATAGTAGTCTGGTGCGTGCCTCGTACAGCATCTCATCGTAGCCAGCACAAGGTGCTTCAGAGAGAGCTGCAAGAGCCCTTTAAAATGAGTTTTGAATCATTCTGCTGCTGAAGAAGAACCTGTTTCAGTGCAGGCAAGAGTGGATCTGGAGTCACCCGTTTCCGAGCACCCAGCCATGGTGTTGAGATGGGTAGGTGGGTGGGGGCAGCCCGTAGCGAAATGGCACCTCTGGAACCTGCTTGAACAACATTCCTTTGCCCCTTCCTAGATTAGCATCACCCTGCTGCACTGGGATCAACCTGACTGATCAGCACTCCTTTTATTTGCCAGAAAACTGGAAAGCAGCTCATATTTGCTCCTAGCTAGGATTTTATAGGATATGCAGAAAAGTCTCAAGAGATTCTCAATCTCCACTAGGTCATGACTACCAGAATTACTCAAAAGAAGTGAGACCCATTTCACTTCACTGTACATATCTAAATGTTAATCATCTCCATCTAAGCGAGTCACCCTGGGCTCCCTTCAGACTCAGTGGAGAGAAATGGGCACCTCCAAAAGGCAACTCATTTCATCTTCACATAGATGCCTAAGATGGATGAGCTGAGTTGCCTTCTGGAGGTGTGTATTTCTCTCCATTAACTATATAGAGAGCCTTAGGTGACGAGCTTCACTCAAATGATTAACTTACAATGTCAAAAGCTAAAGGCAGATGAATCCCACATGTAGTGCATTAGCATTTGAGCAGTCAGCCCTGCAGACAGAAAGGAGGGGGTTACAGAGCACACTGCTGACAGCCACTCTGGCGGCTTCTTCTAGCTCTGCAGAGACGTACCTGGTGACATATCCAATGACTTCCTAGGAAAGAAGCAGCAACCTGAATGCAAAGAAAGGATTGGGAAAAGAGAAGGGCAATACATTAAAGAAAGAGAAGAAATGTGTGTAGATAACAACCAGCCAACAATTCTGCTGGATTTTTGCTGCCCAGAGCAGCATGGCTCAATGTGACTGAATGATCCAGAACTGAAGTAAGGGAAACTGTGATGAGTGCACAACAAGATGGCCTCACACTGCCTTTCCTCTTGCATCCACAGTCCTGCCATGATGGAAGTATGGCTGACTGAGCAAATGCATGCATACATGCCTGAATGCATATGAAATTTTGTCTGAAAGGCAGGTTCCTTTTCACGGCAAGACATATGTGACTATCTGAAAGGAAGCAACTCAACGTGCTCTCCATCATCCACCTACAAGTACGCCCAGGAAATCACAGACCCCGTCTGAGGGCCATTGCTGGGATACAGTAAGAGATGGTCCAGTTATGGTGATACCGCCCTGCCCCAGTTTGTTGGAATGAAGAGTTGTTTTATTGCCATTCAGAGCTGGGCAGATGAGACACAAAACTCTTAACCAACCTCTCTTGAGCACCAGTGCCATAATTACTGACTAATCCTGCCTCTGTAGCCTGTCACAAGAACAGTTTTTGGCAGTCATTCCAGCTCCTTACACAGTCACATGAAATTAATTTAATTATTAAAAAAAATCTAAAGAATAATGGGATTTAATTGACTTAATGTGAAGGTTTCTGGGCTGTCACTCCACCCAGCTTCTGATCAACTTGTACTCATTCAGCTGTGAGTGACTGACGTTTGTGCCTTTCATTAAGAGCCCATTGTCTCAGTTTAAATCCTTCCTGCCACGCTTAATTTTTGCATAATATTGCTTTTATTTTTCAAGCCTATATTTTCATGGTCAGGCACCCTGGAAGGAGGTCTCCCCATGTGGATGTGCTTGATGCAGTCGCCTCCTGCTCCTAGAAGTTTGTTCTACCTGTAGCTGCAGTATGTTAGGGGAGGACGGGTGAGATGCAGAGTCACTGCCTGGGACACAGGCCAGAATGGAGTTATACAGCAAGTTGTTTTATTCGGTCATGCACATGTCTAAATAAATACTACATTTTACAGTTTTTGTTTGTCTGACCATCATGACAATGGCCGCACTGAAGACTATGGCCCTGTTATGGCTGACACTGTGTGAACACATAGTAACCTTCCCATCTCCTCTAGCCCCCAAACATAAGTAGGAGATGTCAGAAACTCTACAAAAAGTCCTGGACAGAAATCTTCTTCAGCACTACTGACCATAAAAAATGTTTGGCAATCTCATTGCTTTGTTGTGCAAAATTTGAGGAGGATATTACCACATGATTAATAAGGTCTGAAGATTTTTGCTCTTGGTCTGTGCCATCTCCCACTCTCATTTTAGACCATGGAGCTCTCCAGCAGTCTTGGACACATTTCACCAGAAAGCACGAGGACAGAAGATCTCTTTATTTTCTCTGCTCCTTTGGCAAAGCAGGAGAAACAGGAACAGAGACTCAGTGAAGGAATTTTTAAACCAGCAACACTCCACATTAAAACAAAAGATTCTACAGCTATGCAAAATAAAATTATTTCTAATTAGAGACAACTTCCTTAGACAAAGCAGAGGTTCTTTTACTTCCACTCTTCACTTCTTGTTTTTCTTGCATCCCATGCATCCATCCTTCCTCAGAAAAGCAGAAGCCTTTTAAGATTCTCCTGTGGCATTTTTATCCAAACTGTTCGATATGTGGGGAAGCTTCCATCCTACCTATTTTGCCAGAAAATAGAGCATCAAAGTTGCATTTGACAAAGCAGGCATTGCTAGTAGAAATTATGTCATTCTCGGAGGGAAAAGCTACTTGCTTTTGAGTCATTGATGGCATCTAAACTCTCTGTATGATACTCCCATAGGGTATATATCACTCTGTATAGGGTATACAACGCAGAACTGAGTGACTTTCCCTCCTGTGTCTTCAGCCAGCGTGGATGCAACGTTACACTCACAAAACAAGCTCGCAAACCCACACAGCTCTCACTACAGCCCCGCCTGGTCCAGGAGCTCTTCTCCAGCACCGGTCAGCAAGGGGTGTTCAGGGACGGGCTGCGAGGAGAGGGCAAGCCCCACGCAGGCTCTCCCGGTTTCCAGAGAGCCCCTGAAGCCGAGACCAGCCGGTACCAGCCCTCGGAAGCGCCCTGCCCGCGGACACACCTACCCTCCGCGCGGCTGCCCGTGTCGGGGCGGCCTGAGCCCCGCCCGGGAGCGGGGTGACCCAGCCCCGCAGCCGGGCTCCACGCAGGGCTGCAGCTTCCAGCCGCCCCCCGCCCCGCAGGGGAAGGACAGCCCCTCCAACGCGGGTCCAGCCCCCCGCCCATCCTCGGCGCGGGGAGCGGCGAGGGTCGTGCTGAGCACCGGCGGCAGAGGGTCGTGCTGAGCACCGTGCCGGCGGGGGAGAGGCGGTGGCTTGGCCCGAGCGGCGGCGGCGGCGGCAGCGGCGGGACGGGGGCCGGGCCCGGGCTCCCCGCGCTCCTCACCCCGCCGGTGCCCGCGGCCGGCGGTGCCCGGCGGCGAGCGGCGGTGCCCCCTGGCGGGCGCGGCAGGGCGGGGGCGGTGCCGTCTTCCCGCCGGCGCGGAACGGAGCCGCCGCCGCCGCCGCCGCCGCGGCCACCGCCGCATCCTCCCCTCGGCCCGGCCCCGCCGGCTCTCCCCGCCCAGGGGGCGGGCAAGGCGGCGGGCGCTGCCCGCAGCCGCGGCGCGCCCCGAAGTGGCTCCGCACGGCGCGTCCCCCCCCGCCCCGCTGCCGCCGATAAATCCCACTGCCGGGGGGCAGCGCGGCACTTGGCGGCTGCTGCGCTGCGGGGAGGCGGCGGGGCCCTTCCCGGCCCTCCCGGGGGCAGCGACCCCCGCCCAGGGGGCAACAGGAGCCGCTGCCGCCGGAGCCCAGGTGAGTGCCTGGGGCTGGGGGCGGCGGCGGGAGGAGGGAAGGGACCGTGTGGGGGTCCCCGGGAGCCGCGGGAGGGTGCGGGCTGCCTCGGCTGGCATCCCCCGCTGCTGCCCCGAAGGGACGGGCTGCAGGGGGGAAACCTGCTCCCGAAGCGGCGGGCACGCAGCAGGCTGCCGCCGTTATAGTTACTCCTGAGTTTTCCTCCGTGAGCTTGAGACGGTTCCCGTCGGCGTCCCTGAGGGGTCCTTGCGGGCTGCGGGGCTCCTGTCGGGGGTTGTGGTGCCGGTGGGAGGCTCGGAGCGAGGGTGGGCGGCGGGCATCCCCCGAGCGCGGCTTCCCCGCGGCGCCCAGCGCTTCTGTGGTCCCGGTTAGCAACGGGCTCTCCCGGGCTGTCCGGGCATCCCCACTCGCTGTTCGTGATGCCGTGAGGTCGTCCCTAAAGTACCTCGCCCTTTCTTTCAGTGGGTAGGAAGGGCAGGTCTCTGCCCTCTGCTTTCCCACGCCCGGATGGGGGCTGAGTGGCGAAATGATGCACAGGGTGTGAAAATAGTTATTCTCAGCACTGTACAAAGGTAGATTGTGCTCCTCACTTCAGGACTGGACCTCCAGGCACGTGAAATACAGCTGTTGGACTGTCCATCCACCTGTTATTCCCTGTGACCCAAAATGTGCATCAGGTGGAATAGAAACCTCTCCTTGGTCACAGGTGGGGGGCCCTTCAATATATATAGAGAGAGATGGTGGGCAGAGAACAGGGCTAATTCATTTTATTGTTTATAATCAACCTTACACTCAAAGTCCATGATTTGGGTCCACACTCCCTCTAAGTAATGAACTATTAAAAGCATAGGGCATTTCATCTGTATTTATGTATTTCCTGGTGGCTGGGAATCTTATTGAAAAACTCCTGAAATGTTCAGTTTTAAAAGAACAAAGCTGGAATTGGTGTGGAGTCATACATGCAAAAAACTGGGGCTCTAAGTGAAAAAGCCCCACCAAATCTGCAACTCTGATGATACAGAAACTGCAATACTTTCTCACAGAGAAACATATAAGTACAGCTTCCACCCAGCAAAGTGCTTGTTTAATTCAAGTGAGGGCTTAGTTGCCCTGAGCTTCAGTGGAATTACTCAGCAACCGAAGTCAAGGCTGAAGGCAAACATGTGCTTCTGTGCTTTCCCAAACCAGGGCTTAAGTACTGCTCTGAGAAGCATTCAGTCGCATGAATCGCGCTCATTCAAAAGTTCAAGGCAGACCAAATCAGGGAAATCACGGACCGAACAGCATTGCCAGCCCCCCTGCACAAGAACTAGGAAATCACCAGTACTGTGGATTTTTCCTGTGATTTTTAGGAGGTCTGTTAGTACGGAGCGAGCTGTTCTTGACTTTGCCTTGAAATGCAGATCACAGCCTCATAAGAGCCAATAGCCCTCCATGATCGTGGTCTGGTTTCAGCCTACCTTTGCATTTCAGTCGTGTCTCAAACTTTGGGATCCAGGAGGGCAGCTCTTACATGATCTACTCAACTTAAAAAACAAACAAACACAGAATCTCTTATTTGGTAAAACTATGATCTGCAATTCATTTACAAGCACCAAATACATAGATGGTTGTCAGGAGCCAGACCACTTTCCAGCATAAAAGAGAGAACATTATATAATTAAGATGTCCAAAGAGTAGCATTTATTTCTCAATAGCTTGATTCTTCTGCAAGGTTCCTTTGAAAATTAGAGAAAATTGTACTTAACTGTTCCCTGTTTTTCCTCTGCTGACAAAGTCCTGTGCATGCTGAAATCATCTGTATCCTCAGATATCTTCCCTTTCTTTTCAGGAAGCAGATAAGCACGCCTGCCTTAAGAGCTCCAAGAAAGTTAAGATGCACTTTTACTTGTATTGTTCTTTGACAACTGCAGGAGTGTTCAGGCAGAGGCAGTGTTGGCTTAGCAGCTCTGAGCTTTTATCTGTTGCTGTTGATGATGTGTCTTGAAGCTTTGTGGGCTTTTTTTCTTTTCCTGTAAAACCCACCAGCTTCACCAAGTGGCCACCTAAAGACAGTGGATGTCGGCTTTAAATCTCATGTTCCCCTGATCCTGGTATTTCTGCTGAAATCCAGGTGCCCCTTGCTGGCAATCGCATGGGTGTGCAGAAAGGGGAACCCAGTAGTCGCATCCCTTCTGACTAATGGGTTTGGATTTAGCAAAACCTCCCCATAACAGTGATATGTTTAAGACATGAGGATGTCTTTGAGGACACAGAGGGAGTAGTCTTGTATATTAAAAAGGGAGAAAAAGATCTTTAAGCAAACGGTGAGAAAAGCCTTAAATCAGTTCAAAGCTATTTGAAGAGTCATTGATCAAACACTGGGAAGACACCATGATTAAGAAAAAGGTCACCGGGCCAAACTCATCTCCATCTAATTACATTAAGTCTGTCAAACTAATCCCTGGCATAACTTGACTGAAAATACCATTCTGGTTCTCCTTAATAAAGTGACCAGCATATTAAAACAGCCGGCACCTATTCTCCACACACTCAAGTATGTAAATACGGCTGCTTATGAGCAGCCCTCATAAATTCAATGTGTTTGACCTGTGTGAAGTTAACCACCTGCCCAAGGTTTTGCTTCTGCAAACATCTGGTGGATTAGCCCTTCTGAACCTTTTTACATAGCTAGTTTGGTGCTCTTGACAGTCCTGGCAGTAACAAATGTAGGGTCTGTGGAGGACATTGTGGTGGGCAGTTCAGCAGGTACAGATGAGGTCAGAATTTGAATGTAACTGAGGTGAATTGGAGATGTGATCTGCAGAAGCGAGTTCAGGAAGGCCAGGTGGGAAACATTATGCTGAGCTGGGAATAATCCGCTGCACAAATATAGGATGGGACGCAGCTTGCCTGGTAGCACTTCTGCAGAAAAAAGCAGTGCTGAGAGAAAGGCAGACATCTCGCAGGGCTGCACAAGGAGGATTGCACCCTACAAAACACATGGAGGGATTTGGTCCTGCAGCTCAGCATCAGTGAGGTGTTGGCTGGAGGACATGGCCGCTCAGTGTGTCAGCTACCTGGTGAGGGTGCAGGGAAGGTCTTAAAAACATGGTCCAAGGGAGATTAATCGGGTTCTTTAACCTGAACAGTGAACTGAAGCAGGACACGCTAATAGTCTTCAGATCTATAAAAGTCTGCTGCAAGAGGAAGGGAGTTATCTGCTCCCCGTACAGCCAGCACAGGCTTGAGCCCCGGTGCAACCATGGCTCTGGACTGCCAAGAAACTTCCCACAGGGAAAGTTTCTAAAGGCTCAGTCACATTCACAGTAGCGACTGTGCTCCCATCCAGGCAAGGAGATAGCCCTGAAAGAGTCACAGGGTGACTAAGACATCCTGGACTTGGGTAGGACTTGGCATGGGTGCTTTTGTAACAAGGAGCTCCTACTACAAAGAGGTATTTTTCTTTAATCCCACAGGCAGCAAAGTCAGGTTGGGCAGAACCGTTTGGGGCTGTAAATTATTTAGAAACCCAAGAAGCACATTGATCAACCCCAACATCTAACTCCTCTGCTCACAGGGAACTACCCTTTTCGTTACTGTTCCTTCACATCCCGAATGGGAACAAGGAGCCAAAATGCCAAAATTAAGGCCACCCTCTTAAAGACAAGGCTTAGTCTTACACATGGCAGTCACCAAGGCTGTGGCTGCTGCCCAGGGCTTTCTGAACACCGGTTCCCTCTCTGTTGCCTTTGCTGGCTGGATCCTTTTGCCCAGCTGGCAGCTTCTTGGGCTGCACAGAGTCAGCCCGATCCCCTCAGACCCGCAGGGAAAGCTCCTCCTCACCCCACTGCTGGGGCTGGGGCACATGTCTGCTCCTGACTCTGCTCTGGACACTGCTCCCCGCTGCCGGTGTTTCCTTCTCTGTCACCCATAAGCTCCCATTGCTGGGCACTTCCCTTCCCAAAGGGCCCCTGGGACACGGGGCACTGCCTTTCCCTGCCTGGCCCTGCTCTTGTGGGAAGACACAAAGGGACTTCTCTGCCAGGAGCAGGCAAATCAAGTATTTACATCTGTCACAGAAGCTTGTAGCAAAATCGCCTCTGAGGGTCACCCATGTCCTTCCAGGGGTCTGGCTCAGGCCCTAAATGAAGGGGGGATTTTTTGTAACACCCAAACCATCGTTCAGTCTCTGTAGTACTCTCTGAAAGACACAGTGGTACAATATTGGTGGTTCTCCAAATATGATTTAAAAGCTAGGAAATAGAAGCGTATCGCTGGTCCCCAGCATTGCCACTTGGTTGCTACCACTGGAAACCCTCCTCCTTCACACTTCTGGCCGAGCATTATAGCTTCAACCTGGCAGGTAACAGGCTGCACCAAGACCTCCAGCATCGTCCTTGCCTGCAAGACTTCCTAGGTTTGGATGTCCTGGAGGGATATCATGCTGCCAGCTTCTAATTACGCTGCTAGTAGATTTACCAATTTATGCTGATTTAAGAGCCAGAAGTCATGGAAGGCCAGGAAAGATCCCCCTCCTGAACCCACATCTCAGACAAAGTAGCATCTCTTTGGCGGAGCCTTTCAGAGTAGGGGAGCAGTGCTTACCCCCTTCCCCAGGTCTGACAGCCCCAGCATGGGCCACCGGAGCCCTTGGCTCTTGCCTGTCCCTCCAGAGACCCTCTTCGTGCCCCTGGGTGTTCTTGCAGTTACCTCTGCTGTGACAGCATCTCACCAGTTTCCACTTTCAGTCCAGGGCCCGAATACACTGACCAGCTCCAGATCCACCCTTTTAAATCTGTTTGGAAAGGAGATTTTGTTTTATATTTATAGCACAAGCAACAAAATAAAAAAAGATATTTATAGAGCAAACAACAGACACATTTATTTACTTTCAGATTAACTTACTCCTCCCCACAAGCTAATTAGACAGGTTTTTCTATTAAGATATTATTGGTTCTGATTTACTTTTTTTGTTTGTTTGTTTTGCATCAGGCAGGCCAGGCTATCTGCTACCCCACAGACCAATTGCTACCTGGCCTGCTGTTTCTCTCTTTTTTTTTTTTAATTTTTAATTTTTATTTTGAAATACCCATTTCAGACTAGCACAGGAGCATGCAAATGGGGGCCCACATAGCAAAATACTCTCTTGAACCATGCTCCATGGGTTGGGTCCTGTGCTGCTTCTGTCTCTGAGTGTCTTTCCTGTAGGAGAGGAATTTGAAGCCAAGCATATAAATTGAAAAATACCATTCAGAAAGAGATTTATGATCCTGTTTCATCAGGGTTGCTTATGTGGAATTATTGCCTGCCTGAAAGCACTGACTCAGAGCTCACATGTAAATTGCCAGGATAATTCCACTGTTCTGTGTTTCACAGAATTGAATGTTTTGTGCCTTGCTTCAAGTGTTTTGTTGATGAACATCTTTCCATTTTCTCCTAGAGAGAGTTTCATAGACAGCTGAGCTGTAACTATGTCTTCCTGACTTGCAAACATGCAATGACTGCCAGTCAAATAGGTAATATCTTAATTTTGAAATGGACAGCTTCCCGTGAACACCACTGTGTTCTTGGAGTAATGCTTTTGAGTAGTAGTATTTCTCACATGTGTGAAGTTTTGCATGAGGGGAGCTCATGCTTTGCATACTTGGAGCTTAGCAAAATTGTATCTGTACTGTGTCTTAACTTCACATCCCAAAAAATCCAAAGGTGCAAAACCAAAGGTGGCTGTCCAATGAGACCTGCTCATGGGAGTGGGTGGTGGTAATACACAGGCACGATTCACATGTTCATACAGCCAATAACTTAATTTTGATCCATTTACCAAGACACGTCCTTACAGCACTGAAATAACAAAACAAAGCGCTTCTCAAACTGCTGAAATAGGTTATGTTCAGTAGTTAGCACCCAGTTTGGAGATTAAGAGTGAGCTCTGAAATGGGTCACACAAGCAGGCAGACGTACTTTTTCTTTACTAGATACTTTCCAACTGATTCTGCCAAACTTCTGAGGGTTAGAGCAGCAAGTGCCTGCTCCAGCCAGAGTGAAGTGGTCCAGCTGGGTACGTCCATCAACCCGGCTCTCTGTTTGACGCAGCTCGCTGTGATAGCTGTTGCTGTACATTTGCTCAGATGGTTTTCCGTGCAATTCACGTTTCCCTGAGCTGTGAAAGTCAGGTATCCACCTTTCTCTTTTTGCTGAGACTAATGACTTTGTAGCTGTTATATTTCATAGGCTAGCACAGACTAGCCAAGCGATCTCATAGAGCTGTAAATATTTGATAAAGCTGCTTTGCACAGTGTGAGTGTGAATTCCACACTGTCAGAGACAGCTAAAAATCAAATTATGCTGTACATTATCTTCCTGAATGAAAAGCCCAGATCATCACTGGTTTTGTTCCCTGGACTGAAACAAAGATCTGAAAATCCTGAATAGTTTGACAAATTATGCATTAGGGGCTGGTATGAATAGAGCACTCACCTGAGGGGTTACAATTGCGCTTCCCTGCTGTATGTGTATGAGCCTTCATGCCTATGTGCATTTCACACAGCGTCTGCTTGCTGAGTCTTAGGAGGGCTTTCGGGGATATTAAAACACACAGTGTTCTTCTGAAAGACAGCGATCATCTTGTCCATATTTGAATTCCTCCCACGGGTCCTTGAAAAAGCTAACCCATCAGACACAGGGAGGAGAGGAGGGGTAGGTCTTGTTAGCTATTTGAGCCTTTTGCTCAAACCCATGGTCTCCTTTTGTGGATGTTTTCCAGCTGTGTCAGGTAACACATGGACACAAAAGAAAAAGCCCCCGTCTTACAGAAGAGAACAAAACAAACCAAAAAAGAAAAGGAAGAAATAGTAGGAAATCCTTATTCTAGTACAAGAAATAGTAGTTATCCAAAATCACTACAATTTGTGCTTGGAGCCCAGTGTCGGGAGATCTCCCATGGTCGGACTGTGCTGCCTGGCTAAGCCTCGGTGGGGTCTGGGGGGTCCAAAAGGCTGTGCCTTCAGTCTGGGGGCAGGGACTACAGTCCTAATTGCTCCCACTTGTAGAGAAGTTTGGAACCAGAAGTTAGGGAAATTTCTACATGCAAGTTTTCTTATCATTATTAAAGAACTGAAACAAGCCCTGCATTTAACCTGTTGGTTGTGATGGTCTCTGTCCTGAAGAGTTTGAGGCAAACACAGATTTTCTCTTCTCTCTAGTAGGCACAGAAGCATCTGCGAAAGAGGGAGAAATCTTCCATTAACAGCAACGGTGCCAAATTTGCTCGGAAACCTTCTGATATTAAATGGCAATTGACATTTTTTAATGACTTAGTGTAGTCCACTTGTTTCTTTGAAAAGGATACAGTATTTAGTGTCACAATATCAGTTTTCCCTAACTCTTGTTTATAGGCTCTGACTTATGATTTAACGTATATATACGTATAACGTATAAGCTGCTAAAAGGAAATGCATGTAAAAAAGTAAAAGCTTGCTTATTTTCCCAAGTATTTGGTAAGAGAAGAACTATTTTCAAACACTTTAAAAAAAGCAAAAGAGGAAGATACTGACAGTATCTCATACAGGAGGAAAAACCATGTCATAAAGAAAACCAGATCAGCCATACACAAGGGGTTTAGGCACAGCTTGCTTTGAGGCAAGTTGGATATGTGGGTGGGCAATAGATAGTTATACTGGGATTTACTGCTGGATGTATTTGCAACTTTTTTAGCCAGCTGTCAAAAAGCACCTCATGGGTGTTTGGAAACTTATAATTGTGCCATTTCTGTTAACTTTTCCTGCTAATAAGTGCTAGCAGAGAACCCTGCCCAATGCTGATGAAGAGCAGCCAAAAGAACAAGTGCAGAAATGAGGTGAGAAAGCCCTGGCCAAGCTCTAGGGACAGCCAAGCTCAGGGAGGGAGCTGAGCTTGAGGCTCATGTTAAGGTACTGCTTTGCGTTATCGGGAAAGCTTAAATCTGGAGTACGGGCAAGTCTGGATACCAGGTTCAGGGGAGAAGTAAGGACTTGGCCCAATCACAGCAGTGTACTGGAAGAAAAAAAATCCATGCCAGTTTTCCTGAGTCCCTGCTATTTATTCAGATTCACTGCATGTGCTTCTGGGTTTTGTCCACATCCCGTAGGCACTGTAGATGCCCACTGGAGCCAACAGATATCTGGGAACTGCTGAGAACATAAATGAATTATTAATATATAATCAGATAGGGGAGAAAATATTACTTAAATGTCTTCTACACCTTATTAAAGAGTTTAGCTTTTCTTAAGCCAAATTTCTTTATTTTTCTGGTTGCTGAGGGAGTTTTCTAAGGGAAAATGCTATTATCCTTGTTGCTTTATAGTTTGGAGAATTCAGCAAATGTGAATAGAGCTAAGTGCAGGCTCTTTCCCAACCTATTCAGATGTGAAGGAGTTTTTGCATACCCTGTATGTGAGATCCAGGCTGCGTCACACTGAAAATGATTCTGTAGCTTTCCCTCATGGACAGGGTGCGCTGGCATTCATCACCATCTTCTGCCCACGCTCAACACCACTGTGAGGCTTGTGGCCAGCAGAAGTATCTCATTGCTCCCCACCCTGGCTATCCCTTGCCAGTGCTTCTGCCTGGGCGTTAGAGGAGGGTTGGAAGAACCCAGGGATTGAAAGGGTGGTTCCTGAGCAGCCAGAGCCAGATGATGGGGAGAAAACTGAGATTTTTGCATCCTTGACTAAAGCAGCTTCCCAAAAGTGAATAACATCGAGTTGCATCGTCCTCCCATGCTTTACGAGTGCTGCAGGGTGTGACCAGCTCCTGTGCCGCCGAGCAGCCCAGTACAGGTATGGGGAGCTCATGGCTCTCCCTGCCATGCAGCTGTGCCCTGGGACCTCTGGGACTTCCAGCTGCAAGGGAGCGTGTAGCACAACAGCAAGGAACAAGCAGTAGTGCTGTTACCATACAGTCTTCAGAGCTTGAACTTCGAATATAAAATGTAAAAGTAGGTTAAAAATGCAGAGGCTAGCATTTCTCTTTTCTCTTGGTTTAATTTTTACCGTGCAGCTTAATTTGATTTTCTCTTTTTTGTTTGACAGTGTATAGCACATTCTAATCAACTATTTAATAAGACTTTCCCATAAGGTTAAGAGCCACAGTAAAATAGTCCTTATTTACTGATAGATTTATACCTGAGAAGCTTGCAGGCAGCACGCTGTGAGCTGTGTGATGATTTTAATGTGAGGGTGGCATTTTCATGGATAAAATTTCCATTATTTCATAACCAAGCTATTGTTTTCTAACCATGCACACAATGGGCATTATTCAAGAGGGGGGAAAAAAGATATTATAGTGATTTAAAAAATTATGCTTTGGGTGCATGTAATATCTCTCTTCTCTGTGTATTTAATTCATTAAATTCATTATACTATTGATACCATAGTCAATTTTCAGAAAAAATGTTTTTTCTGTGGAACTGGTTTATAAAATTATGGTTTTTAAATGTTATCTTCAGTAGGCAAAGCATGGAAGTAATTTTATTTTGACTATTTTAAGTGTAATGCTTTTATATTGTTGATTCAACAACAAATATCTTAATGAACCTTTTAATGTAACAACCTTCAAATAATTTTACTATCTAGTACAGCAGTACCAATGCTGATCTAATTTTGGGCCATATTAGATAGAATACTTTAAGCTATTCCATGAGGCAAGAAATCCTGCATATGTGGTTCAAACTGTGTGCAGTACAAGGCTGAGCAATACTGCGTGATCTTGAAAATGATTCTGAAAATCAATAGGTCTGAATTTTCACTTGTGCTAGAATGTTTTTTGGCAGATAGAGGGAAAATAAACATTGGATGTTAAAGGGTCAAAAAGAGCTTGAAATGTACAATGCATGTAAAAGTAAACCTTGCACAGTGAAGCCAGAGGATGGGAAGGAAAGCATCAACAAGCAATGCCTGCTGATAAGTGCCACATCCTGGCCATCTACCCATGCCCAGCATGATGGAGTTAAACTGCCAAAAACTCCTTGATGATTCCTTGCATTTCTGCACTGAAGCATCGACACACAGAGATCGAGATAGTCATCGCAGAGATCGAGATAGTCATCGCAGAGATCGAGATAGTAATTGTTTGTTGTGGAACCAGCATTGTCTTCAGAAATGTCCCTGGACAACTGACTACTAGTGGATTTCAGAAATGGTGTCTCTTTACCTAATTCTTTTGATCCCTCAAAATTTGTGTTCAATTTCTATTACATCCCTGTCAGGTATGCTACAAAATGGCAGCTCAAATTGCTGACTTTGACAGCTCATTTAGACATAAATTTCCCTTGAAGCCATTTCCAGGACACTTTCGAGCCTTCCTTATCAATTTGGGCAGATATGTTGACACAGTTACCTACTTCCAGTCACCCTCCAGTGCTAACCTTCTTGTGCCACCATTTGTCCCCAGGTGCATTATCCTTTGCACTGAGTTCACAAGTGGGTGTGGGTCTTTCCAGAGCCAGCATCTTTGGAAAGAACCGGAGCGCCTCTGATCATATCCTCTGAAGGGACATCAGGGGCACTGGGGCGATTGGTTGAGGGATCAGGAGCACAGGTAGTGTTTGCCTCAATCCCATCAGTGGCAGGGAAGAATACCGAAAGGAACAGGGAAACTCACCTGCTCAACACATGGCTCAGAGGCTGGTGCCATCGGCAGAATTTTGCTTTTTTTGATCATGGGGACGTTTACATGGCACCGGGCCTGCTGGCGACGGATAGTGTTCAGCTATCTCAAACGGGAAATAGGATTCTCACCCATGAGTTGGCGGGGCTCATTGAGAGGGCTTTAAGCTAGGTTTGAAGGGTGAAGGGGATGTAACCAGGCTCACTAGAGAGGAGTCTAAGGGTAGCATGCCAATGTTGGGAATAAAATCGATAGCCCAGCTCAAGTGCATCTACACCAATGCACACAGCATGGGCAACAAACAGGAGGAGCTGGAAGCCATTGTGCGGTGACTTAGTCACCATCACAGAAACGTGGTGGGATGACTCTCACGACTGGAGTGCTGCAATGGATGGCTGTAAGCTCTTCAGAAGGGATAGGCAAGGAAGGAGAGGCGGTGGGGTGGCTCTGTATGTTAGGGAGTGTTTCAATTGTGTAGAACTCGGTGATTATGACGATAGGTAAGGATGAGGGGGAAAGCCAACAAGGCAGATAGCCTGCTGGGTGTCTGTTATAGACCACCCAACCAGGATGAAGAGGCAGATGAAGCATTCTGTAAACAACTGGCAGGAGTCTCACAATCGCTAGCCCTTGTTCTCATGGGGGTCTTCAACTTACCAGATGTCTGCTGGAAATACAATACAGCAGAGAGGAAACAGTCTAAGAGGTTCCTGGAATGTGTGGAAGATAACTTCCTGACACCGCTGGTAAGTGAGCCTACCAGGGGAGGTGCCTTGCTTGACCTGCTGTTTACAAACAGAGAAGTACTGGTGGGAGATGTGGTAGTTGGAGGCCATCTTGGGCTTAGCGACCATGATCTGGTAGAGTTCTCAATTTGGGGCGAAGTAAGGAGGGGGCTGAGCAAAACCACTACCATGGACTTCCGGAGGGCAGACTTTGGTCTGTTCAGGACACTGGTTGAGAGAGTCCCTTGGGAGGCAGTCCTGAAGGGCAAAGGAATTCAGGAAGGCTGGGCACTCTTCAAGAAGGAAGTCTTAAAGGTGCAGGGGCAGGCTGTCCCCATGTGCTGTAAGACGAACCAGAGGGGAAGACGACCAGCCTGGCTGAACAGGGAGCTTTTGCTGGGATTCAGGGAAAAAAAGGAGAGTTTACCACTTCTGGAAGAAGGGGCAAGCAACTCAAGAAGAGTACAGGGATCTTGTCAAGTCATGCAGAGAGAAGATTAGAAAGGCAAAAGCCCAGCTAGAACTCAATCTGGCCACTGTTGTAAGAGATAATAAAAAATGTTTTTACAAATACATTAACAACAAGAAGAGCCGAGGAGAATCTCCCTCCTTTATTGGATGCGGGGCGGAACATTGCCACCAAGGATGAGGAGAAGGCTGAGGTACTTAATGCCTTCTTTGCCTCAGTCTTTACTAGTCAGACCAGTTATCCCCAGGGAATTCAGCCCCCTGAGCTGGAAGACAGGGACGGAGAGCAGAATAAAGCCCCCATAATCCAGGAGGAAGCAGTTAACGACCTGCTACACCACCTGGACACTCACAAGTCTATGGGGCTGGATGGGATCCACCCGAGAGTACTGAGGGAGCTGGTGGAGGAGCTTGCCAAGCCACTCTCCATCATTTAGCAGCAGTCCTGGTTAACAGGGGAGGTCCCAGACGACTGGAGGCTTGCCAGTGTGATGCCCATCTACAAGAGGGGCCGGAAGGAGGATCCAGAGAACTACAGGCCTGTCAGCCTGACCTTGGTACTGGGGAAAATTATGGAGCAGTTCATCTTGAGTGCACTCAACAGGCATGTGCAGGCCAGCCAGGGGATCAGGCCCAGCCAGCATGGGTTCATGAGGGAAAAGCTGTAGATGTTATCTACCTGGACGCTAGTAAAGCCTTTGACATTGTCTCCCACAGCATTCTCCTAGAGAAGCTGGTGGCTCATGGCTTAGGCGGGTGTACTCTTCACTGGGTAAAAAACTGGCTGGATGGCCGAGCCCAGAGAGTGGTGGTGAATGGAGTTAAATCCAGTTGGTGGCTGGTCACAAGCGGTGTTCCCCAGGGCTCAGTTTTGGGGCCAGTTCTGTTTAATATCTTTATCAATGATCTGGATGAAGGGATCGAGTGCACCCTCAGTAAGTTTGCAGATGACACCAAGTTGTGCGGGAGTGTTGATCTGCTCGAGGGTAGGAAGGCTCTGCAGAGGGACCTGGACAGGCTGGATTGATGGGTCAAGGCCAACTGTATGAGGTTCAACAAGGCTAAGTGCCAGGTCCTGCACTTGGGTCACAACAACCCCATGCAACGCTACAGGCTTGGGGAAGAGTGGCTGGAAAGCTGCCCGGCGGAAAAGGACCTGGGGGTGTTGGTTGACAGCCACCTGAACATGAGCCAGCAGTGTGCCCAGGTGGCCAAGAAAGCCAACAGCATCCTGGCTTGTATCAGGAATAGTGTGGCCAGCAGGACTAGGGAAGTGATTGTCCCCCTGTACCCAGCACTAGTGAGGCCGCACCTTGAATACTGTGTTCAGTTTTGGGCCCCTCGCTACAAGAAGGACATTGAGGTGCTGGAGCGTGTCCAGAGAAGGGCAACGAAGCTGGTGAAGGGTCTGGAGAACAAGTCTTATGATATGGCTGAGGGAACTGGGGTTGTTTAGCCTGGAGAAGCGGAGGCTGAGGGGAGACCTTATGGCTCTCTACAACTACCTGAAAGGAGGTTGTAGTGAAGTGGGTGTTGGTCTCTTGTCCCGAGTAACAAGAGATAGGACGAGAGGAAATGGCCTCAAGTTGCATCAGGAGAGGTTTAGATTGGATATTAGGAAAAATTTCTTTATTGAAACGGTTGTCAAGCATTGGAAGAGGCTGCCCAGAGAGGTGGTGGAGTCACCATCCCTGGAGAAGTTCAAAAAACGTGTAGATGTGGCACTTCAGGACATTGTTTAGTAGGAGGTGTTGGGCTGACGGTTGGACTAGATGATCCTAGAGGTCTTTTCCAACCTTAATGATTCTATGATTCTATGTAGAGATCTCTACACCTTAACCTGTAGACTCTTTCCCCAAATCAGCATCATTCAGGCAAAGATAAATGCTTCCCCTGACCCCAAAAAACTTGCATTTTCCTGACATTTCATGCACCAAACATAACCTAGCGGAGGAGAAAGCCTTGTCTTCTGGTACTGGTGGGGACCAAATGTGAGCTCTATTCTCCTAATGGCACTTGCCAGAACTCTGTTAATGTCCTCATAAGTAGAAAATATTTAGCATCAGCTATTTTTTTTAAAAAATGGCCCCTTCTCCAGTTACTAGAAATTATTGCTCTTGTATATATTGCTTCTGGGACTACACCAAGGAAAGGGTCTGGGTTTGGTTGGGAGATGAGTCCTGTAGATGTCAAGTAAGGGAAGGTCACTGGAATGCTGCAGAGCTGCTGTAGTTGTGTAGATGTTGTGCTAATCCCCTTCATTTCCAGCTGATGCTTTCTCTTGAAACACAAGATGACGCTTTCTGTTGATGCTCTCTCACAAACAACCTGAGCACTTACTTTTCTTGGAGCTTCAGAGCTAATGGACTGAGATGCTCAAGGGAGGTAGTTAACTGCTTTCCTTCAGTCTGGGAGCCAGGACCAAATAGAAACCTCTAGAGAAGCAGTATGAAAGCTGGGGGGAGAGGACATTCCCCCTGTCATGAGCTAATGACAGTGAGAAAAAAGGGGAGAGAAATTTCCCACCAGCAAGCAGAGCTAGCCTCCCTCTGAGCTCCCATTTCTAGCCCTATGCATGCCCCTACCGCTCCATGCAGGAGCGTGGGGGTAGGATCCCTCGCTCCCCATCCCAGCAGCACATGTCCAAACCAGCACTCACTGTGAGACACCCTGCCCCTGGATGCTTACTTTCTTCTTAAAAATGAGTTATAAAAGACTGTCTGGACCCATTTTGACACATTCTTCTGATTTAAGGACATCAAATTCAGTCACTATAAGCTCTGGCGTGGCTGTTTTTGCTATTTCCCTCAATTCCCAGCAGAAATTAAGCAGAGGAGCTGGGATTCAGATGTTTGAGATTAATGGGATTGCTCAGGTATCGAAGCAGTGACAAAATGGAAAGTTCTTCCTAGCAGAAAAAGTAATTAGTCCCTTTCAGATCTTCAGTTTGACACTAGCATTAGCATCAATTATTCTCTGTTGGGAATATTACATCTTAACAAGGTTCACTGTAATACCATCCTTTCTCAGTAGTAATCGGAAGAGAGAAGGCCTCTTCAAATCATTGTCTTGCTACCTTGAGATTTTTAACATTTAAGCCTCCTACTTATCAGCTGATACCTTGCATTGACTTCAGCACCTGAACAATTCCAGTACTCTCAAGTGTCTGGAAATCAACTCTTTTTTTTTTTTTTTTCCTTTTTTTCCCCCCCTTTTTTGGCAAGAGTCTGCAGAGAAAATAAACATTTCCAAGCTAAAAGGTATTGTTACAAGTGAAGTTAAAATCCTCAGAGTGGAGAAAATGTGTCAAAATAATCTCGAAAAGCTGTGAGACTGGGTCTCGGGGAGAAAGGGTAGCTCCACTGTGTTGATTTCAGCTTAATCAGGAAACTGTGTCAGCTCCAGGTCTCAGCTCCTGCAGATCACAACAATTCTGAGTGGAGCATGCCATCTGTGGCTGTTTCCAAAGGTGTAAAGCTGTCAAACTCCAGACTGCTCAGGTGCAAAATACACTGTATTTTTAAGAGCGGTGCTGCTGTCCTAGCGCATGGTTCTTGGGGAGTTTAATAAAGCGTGGTGCGTTCTATGCTATTTGGTTTTCTCAGGCCAAGACGATCCTTCCTCCATGCCACCACTTGTACTACAATGTCGCAGCCAGTTGCCCTATGCAGAAGTCACACCTTTGCTTAGTTTCTAACCCTGGTGCTCCCTCTTCCATTTCACCATCTGTAATCCAAAAATCCCATCTCCAATTTAACATCATGTGTTTGAGACTGTTGAGACATGGTTAAGGAGATGTAGGTGCACAGCTATGTGACTAAATCCCCTAGATAGATTTGATAATCAGCCTTTATGCACAGCTCCAAGTTATTTTGAATAGAGGACTGCTGAAAATAACCAGGAAAAAAAAAAATATAAACTCTAAGTGACCTCCTTTCCTACTCCTCCAGACTGGGGGACACTGTGGGTAAACATCTCTGAATAAAGCTGTTCAAAATTAAATAAATCACTGGCTTTGGTGGGTATAATATGAGGCTGGCAATAAAAGCTATTTAAAAATCCCATCAAGATGTTGAAGTCCTAATCCAGGACGCAATGGGACTGGTGTGAGCTGCTGCCAGCACACCTGGCCGCAGTAGCTGTCTCATGGACCACTGTACCCTGATGTGGCCTGTTTCTGCCTACCTGGACTTGCCATTTGGATGTCCAGAGCAGATCACCAGCTCCTTGCTCAAGCGACACCTTGGGAGGCGGTGGGATAAAATTAAATCACTGTTGGGACATGGAGACAAAGCGTAGTGAGGGCACGACTGCCACAGCTGGATAACATCCAGCTTCAGCTGCAGGGCCTCCAGAAGGGTTATGAAGTCGGGCATTTTTGAAGGACTCACAAAAACTGTTGGGTTCAGCAGGGAAGCTGTGCTGCCTCTGCAAGAGCAGAGGGCTCCTGCGGAGACGTTTGCTACGGGCTGCTAGCATACAGCCAGCCCAGTTGTCATAGGGCCTTAGCTGAAAATGAAAAGGCATATTTGAAGCCAGTTGTGCTGAATACTTTAACTTGATTATTTGAAGCATTTGTAATAATTGTATTGTAACCCTCATTTTCATTGGTGTGGTTGTTTTTGCAAATTGTTAACAATTACAGGTCACCTTTGAGATGGAAGCGTCTTAGCATTTGTTGTGAAAGCTTTTTAAGAATAATTCATGTCTTATTTACTCTGTCACCAGATCATTTCATGTGCTAATGCACTGGGAATGTCAAGCTGTGCTGATAATAGCAGAGTTTTCCTTCTACTCGTTTTTATTCCCGTGCAAATATAATTAAGGCAAGAAGTGTCTTAGGGGTGCCTGATCACATGCATTAGATTAGCTCCCTTTTTGCCTCCTAAGGCAAGCACACCCAGAGGTGCAAGTTCTCTAGGAAAGAGCCATGGCTTCTACCTGTTAGGGCAGCACCTCGGACGCTTGGCTCATGGCTTAGCCTCTGAGCCCGCACCCGTGCTGGCCCTATGCAGGCAGTCGTCGAGGGTGATACACTGGGAACTAAATACATGTCTAATTTTCAGCAAGGAAACAGCCCCAGCAACCGCCTCTGGAAGTATTGCCGTATTACATGTTAGGCCTGTGCTTAAGACTTTCTGAATTTAGGTTTATATTGCAGAAAGACTCCAACAAATAGAAGGTCTTGAGAAAATTGGGATGGGGGATTTGGCGGTGATTCTTCCAAAATATTGGGGAAAAATGGAAATCTTTCTGCTAGCTGCCAAAAGCTTTGTATTAGGCCTGTGAAAGAAGGTATGAAATGATATCCAGAGGACATGTGTCTGCATGTCTGTGAACTGGACCCAGTGTGACAACAAAGCTTCCATGTAGCCCCAGGATGAGTACACAAGGGCACACTGAAGACATGCAGGATACACAGGAGGACAACCCTAGGACAGAACTATATCTTAAGGGTGAATTTTGCAATTTGCTAATCTTTCTCTAAAGAGCCACAAGGAACTCGCAGTATTTGATGGGGCTGTGACTGGGCTGGAGGCACCCAAAGGATAAGTTCATCCATCTGCTGAAGGCTCCAGTGTGTCAGACCAGGCACTCTGACAAAGGGTGGCTTGATACCAGGCTACCTAACAAGCAATCATTTTAGTTACTCTCACCATACAGATGGAGTAATTTAGGCAGTGACCCATGCGTGCTGATGACCCCTGCAAAACCCCAGCCTGTTTTTGATTAAGCATCCAAGAGTGGTTTCAGATGCCTGATATAGGATCTTTTCAGATAAGTAGCCTACAGTGGCTAGGCCAAACCACTCCATCACTACATCACATTATTTGATACATATAATTTGAGGCATATAATTTGACCCTGTGTAATCCGTCAGAGTTCATCTATCTCAACTAAAAATGACCTTGCACGTGAATATATGAAGCTCTAATGCTGTCCCATTTTCTAGTTCCACTGTTCCCATAAATTAAATGTGTTCAGTAGAAGACTGGGAATATATAAGTGAAAGGAATCAGCTCTCTGCCCTTTTAGACTGACAAAAAAATTGTACCAGACTACAACTAAAAAGTAGTCATAACTTGTGAGTCACAAAAGACCCTAGGGTGAACACAATTAGAAAAAGAGAATTAATGGTATATTGTCTACGTATGTCAGAACTGCAGGCAGACACTGAAGTGTCAATAACTTGAAGCAGGAGTGGCTGCTGTTGTTGCTCAATTTTTTTCAGACTACTCCAACATCCCGTGCAAAATAATTTCAACAGCTTCCAGCTCTGAGGAAATACGTAGGAAAAACTTACTGCTATAAACATATATTCAAGAGGAGGACAGAGTAATGCTCTGTGCTAATCACTGTCAGCATCCTGTTGAATTGTCAGTGTCACTAGATGATGTACATAGTGTCTGAAAAAACACAGTTTTTCTGTTGTTGTTTACATGGCTTTTTTTTACACTAGTTTCACCATCATAGCAGAATGTCAGATACAGTTGTCTTACATCAGTTTCAGTGGAGATATGGTCTGGAATAACCAGTCAATATAATAATGCTGCACAGGGGTGCAGGGATGAAGATATGACAAGCCATAGTAAGATTGGTAGTATAGCAGCATCATTAACCTTTTTTTTTTTCCTGCACTAAATTTTCCACAGACAAGAGCATTAGTAATTTTAACTTTGATTGAGAACTGCTATTATCCACTCACAGCATGTGGGAGCAAACAGGCACTTGGATAAATCACAAAAAAGAAAACCGCTTAGCATGCTGCTTTCCTCAATAACACCTTTTTCTGAAGGTACAAGGCTGAGTGCTGTAGGGAGAGTGTGTGTGAAGAGAAAAGCAAGGCTACAACAGCCCACTGAAGCGTGCTCAAGGTCAGCCCCTCTCACAGAAGACCAAGAGGTCACGTTTGACTTAGAAGGTATTCTGATATGTTTAAAAAATTTAAGTAATTAAATAATTCAGTGAATGAAAGCCATCAGGATTCTAATGCAATATTAATGGGGTCTTTCAGGAATCACGAAGATCAGCCTCACGAGCGACATAACTGGAGCCATTAGCAAGCTCATCCAAGAGTAATCATCCGTCAAAGGTGAGTGCCTGCACACCCGCGATGCAGAGGAGCGTGAGGAGCAGCACAAACATTCCTGCTTGCAACCGCTGCAGTGGGACATGTACGAATAACCTCTGAATTGCCTCATTTTCCTCCTGCAGGCTATCAGCCCAGGGGTGTGTTTGCCACCGTTCAGCCATGGATGAAGTGGGCAGTGACTCCACCAGCGTGAGTATGCGGGAGATCATCTTTCCCCACAACCAGCGCTTGCTCCAGCAGATCGCTAGGTGAGAAGCAGATCAAACTGATTTCAAACATGGAGTACCTCTCACATGGTCATTAAGAGGAAGACTTGCTGGACAGTCTCCATGAAACCTCAACACTGTTTTGGATTGGTATTTCCTACCAAGGGCGCAAGCAGTGCCAACGTGACAAAAGACAACTAGGAGTAAGGGCTCCAGCTGCTCCTCTAACATTGCTAGGACAGCCTCCAGAATAAATTTCCAGCTCCTGCAAACTCCTACTGGATGTATCTTTTATGCCAAGGCCTCTGGAAAGGACCTGAACTGGAGGAGGTTTGGCCCTTCATCTGTGCTGTGTAGAACCCAGCAATAAATTACTCTGATATGAAGGTCTAATACAGTTAATAGAGCATATAAAACTGTCTACTGTGTTTCATCATATTTAATTTGCTGCAGCAACCTGCAGCTATCCAAGTTGTTTCAGCCTCCCTTTTACAACCCTCCGGTGCCCTGAGAGATGCTCTCCCAGCCGAGGAGTCCCTGTGTCACCAGCACCTCTGCGTTGACAGAGCGGTGCAGTGCCTCCATTCAGCTGCTTCTCACCCTCCAACATGGTCCCAAGTGAAGCAGCTCTCTCACCACTGTGGGGAGAGCCAGGAGGGACCCCATGGCCTGGCCATTCCTGCAAAGAGTGTGCAAGCAGGAGGGCAATGCCAGCCTCTGGCAGCCCACAGCTGCAACATCTTCTGGGGCATGAGCTTTGGGAGTGCTTGGGCTGTGCGGCAGGTTGGTGCATCTCTCCAGGGATTTCTCACGTTTTGTGGTTTGCGAGGGATATGATTCACTACTCCAGCAGCCTGCTGTGCTGCCTGTGCCCCGTGATAGGGCTTAGCGGGAGAGCAGTGACTCACCGGTCCCCCCAGCCCACAGGATGGTGGGACTTTGCTTCTTGCAGGGGCTGGGGTATCGCAGGGTCCAGTTCATGCCTCCCAGCCTTTGGTCAAATGTGCCTCAGCTTGGGGCACATGGCTGTGGCAAAACAGGGGTGTTGGGATGAAGGGAACAGGCCTACCTCAAGCTTATCTAAGAAAAGCCACTGTTAGGTTATATGCCTGCCCAGACGAGGTGTGGTACTGATGCTGCTGTTCGTCAATTTAAAGTTGTTCAGTTTTTTCTAAAAACCTTTCCTAGGTAGACGCTTTCCTTTTTAAACTAGGATAGGTTGAGATGACTGGTTCACTCATGTATTTTCTTGTAATGTATGTAACAGTGGCTGTACTCATAGAGTCATGCATCATGTAGGTTGGGCCTCCAGAGGTCATCTAGTCCAGCCTTCTTCTCCAACTGTAAAATACGGGTTAGTCACCTGCAAGCATGTCATGCCATGTGAAAGATCACGTGAAATGACTTTTCAGGAGATTGCAAGGTGTGTTGGGAAAGAGAGCAGCTGAGACATTAGCCAGTGCCACCAAGGATGCTGCAGCTGGAGGCAAGGGAGAACGGGGGATAGCCACTACATAGCAATCAGAGACTGCCTCCAAACCTCCCATCTCCTTCCTCAGTGTGTCTGGGTGGTGCAGGGCCAGAACAAGCTCCAGGCAGAAGGTGGCTGTACCTTGGACCTGCTGGGTGAGTCCTCAGCATGACAGGGCAGGTTGAGTGCCCTGAGCTCTGGGACAAATGTGCTGATGGGATGGTCCATTTGAGAAAGGCTGTTAAAAAATGTGTTGGTTTCTCCCATTTCTGCCCAGGTTGTTCAGATAATCTCTTTCCTCTGATAAAACAGTGATTCGCAGCCCCTGATCCCCAGCAGGGCTGGAGCACTCCTGCGAAGGCCAGCCGGGATTCCCACAGGTCTGGAGTGTGAGCAGGTAGAAGGAGAGTTACCAGCAGAAATGTCTGGGCACTGCTGCCCCAAATACTACCTCAGCTGCCCCTATCTCTCCCGCCCTGAGTGTAGTCTACATGCTCTCAGCCCAGCACAGCCTCCCGGCATCTGGATGGCACCAAGCAGCTCCCTGAGCGTCCACCACCATCTCTGATGTCCCACCTCGGCTCCACAATAAGGTGATGGGTTGCAATAATGCTAGACGTGAGCGCACTTTGGTCTAAGGGTACAGGTGAGGGAAATAGGAGTACATATAGCTAGGGATATTATAGGTAATGTATTCCAAGTCTAGCACTACTGGTGCCCATCAAAGAGACAAAAAAATCTCATATAAAGTATTTCCAAAAAACTTTTACAGTGTCCCAGCCCAGTGATCAGTACAGTGGTATGGAAAGCATCCTGCAGCACATTTATTTGTGTGGTGGCTGCTCTCACCTGGGCCAGGTTAAAAGGATTATATCCCAACAGAAGGTAAATGAGAGCTCTCCTCACCAAGACATGCCCCATAGCTACTCAGCTGGAAAGCAGGGATCCTACTCATGCCTTTCAGTCAATACAAAGCATGCTGCTGAACTTCTGGGAGCTGTTTTTTCACTTAAATTAATTGATGACCATAATTAACACATGAAATACTTTAAAACACTTATTTTGCGTAAGCTGTGACTTACAGTCATTGTCATGCGAGCATGTCCTGTAGCTAGCCTTAGATGACAGGCATAATGTGAAACTATTTCTTGTCCACTCTGCGACCTAACCATGAAAGGGGACAGAGTGAATACAGAAGTGTGGAAAGAAAGGATTGCAACAGTAAATGGAGAGCAATTAGTGGAATGCCTACAAACTGGGTGTAGGTGCCTCATCTCTGCCTTTTGCAGCTCTTGCAAGGGTGTTGCCTTTGATTTTGGGCAAAGGCTTTAGCCTCCCACTGCAGTGGACAGCTGTCACTACAACTTTCCCTGCACTCGTTGCATTTGCAGGCTGTGATTTTGGCCATACCCCAGCAGTGCAAAATGCAGCATTGAGCATTGCAGCATGGGCACAGCGCTGGTGCTGACAAGACTATGAAGGCAGCAGCTAGAAAACTCTACAGTGTCCCATGCTCTAGAATAAGAAGAGCATTTTTGCTGCAGTAAGAGTCAACATTAGGTGCTATAGGAAGTGTAATTGCTCACTTCCAGGTTTGGTTATTGATTGCCAGTACAGAACATGGTAGGGTCTTAATTCCTGCGGGTACTGTTAGGGATGGCATGTAAAGTGTAAATGGAGAATGATATATTAGAGATCTTAAGCTGGGAAAGGGATGAAGACTTTATCTGCTTTTTGGAGTCTGATCTTGACTCAAGATTGTCAATGATTGGTATACCAGTTTGGAGGATGCTAAGTATTGGTAGTGAGTTTATGGAGCTACCACACCCTGAAGACTAGATAGTTTTGCAAATTAACTTTTCACATTTGTAGTAGTAGTCAGAATAATGCACTGCCATGAGACATCATGTAAGGAACTAAGTACACTCTGTCAGATAATGGGTGTGAATATATGAAACCAACACATCTGAGGATATCTGGAAGTTTAATTATCTGGAAGTTTAATTAATCTCTACTGACAACTGACAGAGGAAATACGTTTTGTGTTCCATGACTGTAGATATGTTTCCTTGTGTGCCACTGGTCTTCAGTAACAAAGTTGGCAAAAGTGATAGCCCTAGAATAAAACAAACACTTTCTTTTGTAAGCAAAGTTTAATGGAGCTCTTGCTTGTAATGTCACAGCACAGAAGTATCCACAAGCAGCATTTTAAGGCTGCATTTCATAAATGCAGTCCACTTCTACACAGAGCAGACAAATGGATATATGATGTTTGTGGTAAAAAAACAAATGAAGGGAAAAGAAAAGCAATGCTAAAATGATGCTAAAAGATGGCCCATCGTGGATGCTTCCATTACAAATCTTTCACTGTGTGCTTCATTACTGGGATTTGGTGGTGGTCCTGGCATATCGACATAAAGCAGGTGCATAGGCTGAAAAAATTGTTTCAGTTTTCCACTTTCTGGGTGAATCTCTAGCATTTCTGTGCTGTGTTGTCCAAAGTGGTGGTGCCGTTATGGGGCAAGAGTCGACACCCAATTAAGAAGATCGTTGCTATGGACAAGTCTGATTTCCTGTCTCTCAATTCTCACCCCCTGCAGCTACCTGTATTTCCCCTCTGGGCTGAAAATTCCCATGTTTCAGCCTCCGTGTGACTTTTTGCAAGTCTGAGCAAGAACGTCAGCTCCTTCGGTTTTGCTAGCAGGGAAAAAGTTTTATTTCTCCTGCATGGTGCAAGCACTTGCCCAGCTCAGAAGTGACTGAAGGCAGCAACTTCAAACTGCTGGGCTCTATCCTTCCTAGAGCAGCAGAGGAAGAAACAAGTCAAGCTGAAATAAAGGAGATCATTCAGCTCTAAGTGCTTTGTAGTTATGAGCAATATATTGCCTGCTCACATTGTATTTTTCTGCATACGTTCTTGCAGATTCTTGCCGTAGGGCAGTCCAAGAGGGCTAAGCATGTGCGGATCCAGACACCTCATTTCAGGATTCTTCAAGTTATTTCTATTCAGGGTGTCTTGTGGGAGAGCAAGTCTAAACACCCCATTCATTTCAAGAGGTGCAATAGCAAGGTCCAAGAGGTTAAGAAGAAATGAGGCTGACTGTAAAGATACTGAGCTAAACACAAAGGCAGTATGAATATCTGCAAGTGTTGGCTTGCTACGGTTTCAGTGATGTGTCACTCCACATAACTGAAGCGGGATGCTCTCTCTTTGCCATAGTGCGGTATTCACCAATCATTTGTCGGGCAGACCAAACCTCCTCTGGGCACACCAAGAAGCTGGAATTCATCTCATCACACATTTGCCATCTTAAAGTTAAGAGTCTGTTTTGAAATGCTCATCTATGTACCTGCAAGCAACAGAGAGGGATAGGCATCTCAAGCAGGTGGCTCAGCTAATCCTGAAAAGGGGTTTAAGGCAGGAAGGATAAATTTCTCTCCAGAGATGTCTCCGACTTGTCTTTGACTATAGAAAGAGCCTACACAGCAAGTTTAGACTAGACGCTTAAGACAGAGCTTGCTAAAGGTTGGTAGGAGGATTCTGACCAAATAATAATGGTAGCAGCTATTCTATGCGCCCATCAATAAAGCTTGCTCCATCTTGAGTCCAGTGGCTTTAATATCAGATCAAAATTGTACATTGCATACTTGACGCTGTAGGTCTCACTGGCCAGACTTCCTGGGTGTACATGATTGTGAAGAGCAGGTGGAGCAATGGATGAAGAAAACCTGGCCTTCAACCCCAGCTCTTCCAGGACCTCTATGTGTGACTGGAGAAGACATTTCACCTCTCTGCCCCTCAGCTTGTCCATCTATAAAAAGAAACATTGGTACTGTTTTACGCTCAGTCAGGATCCTCCGAGCAGTCGTTCACCTCAGTGATGTTGTGAGTGTTGAGAAGTGCTTCTGCTCCTTGCTAGGCACCAGAAGACATTTTTCTCTACTGCCTCCCAAACCTGTGTACACAACTGAGTGGTGGTTTGGACATCCTAGGAAATTATATTGGAGTGCCGGACCCTGCAAGACTCATCTGTTACCCTAGCTTGAAGATGTTGATGCCCAGACTGACAGACAAGACTGCCGTGTTCTTCACCAGCTACCAGAAAGCATGCCTAGCCCAAGCCATCTCAAGCCCTCTCTTTGTCTGAAGACACCAAATGCAGACCACTCACTTATTAAGGTGGCAGAGGCAGGTAAACAGCTATGAGGGAAAATCACCTTTTTAGCTACCAGGACCTATGTTTTCTGCAAAGGTTTCTCTCACCTTGCACTACCTGTCTGATTATTAATTTAGGAAATGAACTCACACATACATTCTGGGGATCCAGTTCTTCTATACCTCTAGTTAAAACTGTCATCAAAGAGGATTTCTGCCTGGGGACAGATATTTCTGTTTATTTCCTAAACCATTCCTCTGGATGTATTGATTTCTGAATTCTAAATTCCTCATCATGAGTGGTACCATGTCAGCCCAGAAATAAACTTGTGTAGCAGTGACGCAGAATCACAGCAGCTCCTTTTCTTACCCCAAGTTCTGCTCTGTTACATTGGTATAATGTCCCAGAGACTCCACTATGTGAACAAGGAATATTTACCTTGCATAAGTTTTGACAGAGAAAAATTTACTCAGTCTGGAAGGTTTTCAGGACCATCCCATTCAGAAACTAACTTTCCGTCCAGTTAATGTCACTCAGGTCGGTATGTGCTTGCTTTGGAGATAGAGAAGTGTTGCCTAGTGAGCGGTGTCCATGTCTAACGGAGCAGGAGGGGTGTCAGGCCCGGCAGCCGGTCTGAAAAGGATCAGTAGTGTTGTCTGGGTGGATGCTGCCCATCATCTCTCACTGCAAGCAATGCTGGGCTGGGTTTCAGCTGCAGAGGTGATGGGATCTGGAAAGGGAGATAGCAAGTCTTCCCACGTGGGATGAGGAAGCCTCAAACACCACATAAGCCTTGTTCAGCCCTTGCTGGGGTGAACAGGGGTCATGCAATGTCGGCTTCTTTCCTTTTGTCATCTCGGGGGCAGGTGAGTCAGCACAGTTGTGGCATTCATGATTAGAGATCAAAAATCCTGAGACTTTCAATAAGTATTTAAGGAATAGCGTACTGGTGATACAATTTCATGGTAATTGTGTATGCAAACACACATACATGCACATTTTTAGTCCCTGTATGAATTAGAGAATGTATGCTGTTTGAATTTTACAGAACTGATGCATTTTAAAACATTTTGCTTTGTTATATTCACCTCTGATCCCACAGTAAGTTCTATCCAAGTCTGTATCTACCCAAGCTTCCTGAAGTAGATGTCTGGTAAAGCAAAAGAGAGACGCTCTCCATCTTCTACCCCCTCATTGTCTCCTTCATTTCCTGAGGCAGAGTAAATCAAGGCTTTGCTTGTGCTGATGATTAAAGTACTCTGGTTTATTCCAGAAATTAATATTGTCCTTAATGAGAAAAATGTATTTGAAATGCACACAGTAGGTGTGAAATGTATCATGCCTTTAAAAATCAGTCTTCTACCACTGAGATCGGCACCTGGGGGGAGCAGGGGGAGGGGGATTCTGGTTGATTTGGGGGGGGGGTTTTGTGACCCTTCCCTTGATAGCACGATATTAATATCTCTTATTTGTTACAAGTATCAGCTGCTGCAGCAAAACCCAACCAAGGGCAGGACAAATGTTCATGTAAGCATTCCTCTAGTTAATGGAAGGATATGATGTGCTACTTGTCATAGGATGTTATTAGTGTGAACCAGTCTTCTGTATTCAGTATAACCAATTTACTACAAAAATGGAAAATATAAATATGGTATATATAGTATATAGCTGGAAAACAGATGACTTCCAGTGGCATTCTGCTGAGAATTAGAGACAAATACTGTCCTTTCTCTTTCTCCAACATACACACCAACTTCTGCTATCTTAATATACATTACTTCCAACAGAGTTTGAGTCATCATATTTTATTACACCTGTTAAAAGACAGCTCAATCTTTATAGTGGATGAACTTTTCTAATTACTCTATATTTATGTTGTATTTGTGGGTTAATTATATTGTGCTTATGGGTTTTGACAGGTAATTACTACTAATTCATATAATGACATGTCTGAAATGCTTGATATTCAATTGTTTTCATAATGATAGATTTTGCTTATCTTGTATTTACGTGGTAATTGCTCCAGACATGTCGTTACAGTACCAGTTATGTGAGCTTAGGTGCAACTAAAAGTCTCCAAAAGCAGAGATATGGTTTAGTTATCCCAGGCAATGGACAAAAATAAACATTTTAGCTTGGTTGTAGGTATCGTAAGAGTCTCAGAGAAAAAGTATGCCTTAATATGAAAGCTACAGCTAGAACTAGTTATCGCTAAGGCCCTGAAGAATGTAACTGCAGTATCACAACAGTGGCTGCATTATATGGGTAACCAAAAAATTGTCCATATGAGCTGTCAGCTCAGCGAGTGTCTGGCATTGATCTATCAGTTCCCATGGCTTCCACTACCAACAGCAAAGTTCTAGAAATAAAAGCAGTAATTCTCTTTTTCATGTGATTTTTCAGGAGCTATTGACGGGGTTTAGCTTGAGATTTTTGTTTAAATCACGGCACAGGGCCTCAGCCCCACGAGCGTTTGCCTTAAGACTGCAATGGTAGCATGAGTCCAGTTCAAATACAAACTCACGCTACCTTAAATGTGCCGCAGCATCCCTGGACCCTCTTCCCACGTGGCAAACCAAGGGTGCATCAGGCCACCATGGAGGTCGGAGCTCAGCCAGTCTATCTGAATGTCTCTTCATCAGTGGGATTTGCACTCAGGACTTGTGCAAAAGTGTTTTCTCATACTAAACGGGAGTCTGTCCTTGACCTTTAGGGTGTTGTACACCACGTGGGCTGTCAGTAATTCGTTTCTCCTGCACTTGCAGCAAACACACAGGCCAGATGGAAATCCCACGCTCGCAGTCCCCAGCAGCAGTCTCATGCCACCAGCCCAGTGCTTTTCACCAACATGAGACATTTTGCAACATGAGTAAGGACCCGCGGTGCCTTCTGCTACAATAAAACTATTTGTTCAGTCATACAAAATTTTCCTTTCAAAGCAAGCCTAGAGCCATTGTATGAGTCATCTGCTTTATTTTATCAGCGAGAAATTGGGCACATATTCACTAAGGCTTAATCTGAAATCTTGTGCTCACAGTAGAAACATTTCCATTGATTTCAAAGGGTCTCAGATCAAGCTTCAAGGTCCTTAACACACTATTAAGTTTTAGTCTGTCAAATTTGTTCATTTGGGGCCTTTATGAATTGCAGAGCAGTTGTGTACAGAAGCAAGTCATGTGGAGATTAAATCAACCCCGTCAACATCAGTCTCCTGACACAGAAAGGAGCAAGAAGCAAATATTGATTTGAAAAACAATGCATGTACAGTGGCATTTAGGTTGTATAAAGTGATAGTCTCCATATAAATACAAATAGCACCATTTCCTCAGAGCTGAATAAATGATATTCATCGGTAAATATTTGTGTGTCTTTGACATATCTCTAAGCACCAAGATGAGAAATTGAGATGGAAAATGCATTTGCAGGTGACAATTCAGTGCAGATTTTTCTTACAGTTTTTCTCAACACAGTTGGGAGATCTTGAAAAGCAGATGCTTCTTTTTCTAGTTAGTGGTTTAAATGTAAAGTAACAAAACTATAACAGACCACGGCGTAATAGGTTCCTGCCAGTAGTTTCCTGACCCTGCCCCTCATGCTGTGCTACACTGCAGGGCTCCAAGCCTGAAAACACTCCTCAGAAAGAAAACCTAAAGTAGCTAATTAATTTAGGAGTCTCATACCCATATTCAGAAAGGATTTATGCAACCGGGAGCTAATGTTTCACTGTCTTTATATGAGAGTTAGGGATTTTATGGACCAGGGTTTCTTTTCGGTGGGCGTTAAGTGACCTAAGCATCTTCAATAATGTAGCACCTGTATAATGGGCTTTTTCCTCTGTATGAGGAATAACAGTACAGTTCATCAATATGAGGAATGAGTGCACAGGCAGACTCTTTGGGTAGGAAAGAGAAGATTGAGGGTCCCACTGATGACAACAGAGGTCTTTAAAACCACAGGTGACACAGGAAAAGGTGGCTGGGCAATAACTGTTCACCACAGGGAACAAGTCTTCCCTATGAGGTGCAGTCTTAGAAACATAGTTAGGTTCCCTTTAGGCCATAAAACAATGAAGATAAAGTAGGATTTCAGGCATGTGCCTAGATATAAGCCCAGTGCATCAGCAGGTTACAGTGCTGCTGAACTTCTAGTGCCGACTCAGCATTTGGGCATCAGAGGCTGCAGGACAAGTCAATCCTGTTGTCTTTACATGGTTACCTTCTTGCAAACTGCATTTCCCCCCACCCCGCCGAGGCATTAATAAGTGAGGAATTGGACCGTGCCTCCTGCAGGGTCTGTGTGCAGTACGTGAAGTGTTAGGCTTGCAAACTGCGTCGGGATCTTCAACTCAAAGAGAGTAAAAATAAGGCATGCCAGATGGAGAGTAAACCCAACTGTTCCTTCAGTGACTTTTTCTAGTTATATTAGATGTCATCCTCTTATTCTTCAGGGGAATTTTTAAGATGTTCCAGTGAGGTACTTTAATAGTTGGTAAATTAAACAAATTCTCATCTGGGCTCCCTTTCCCATGAAAAGTTGGACTGAATGACCTTTCGAGGTCCCTTCCAACCTGGCCTGTGCTATGATTCTTTCTAACGAAGCATTTTTTAAAAAAATACTTTTCCCAGATAGGATTTTTCTCCAGCAAAATTGTCTTTATTTACAACAATTTTGCAAGTTCTGCATGACTTCTGTTCCAAAAGGACCATGGGAGGAGAGTCACAATGAGGCAGTTTTGTTTCTAGTTACAGAACAAACAAAACATGTTAGTTCAAAGGATACTAACCTTCAAAATAGCTTGTATTATTTTAAAAGTTACCATTCCTGAAGCTTTATGGATAGTTCTTCCATTCTCCACATGACTGCAACCTCTGGGGAAGTCAATTTAAAAAAAAAAGAGTAAACATTAATCAAAATGAGTTTTGAATAATGGTTTTTATTTTCGTAAGCCCATTCAAGAGGGGAAACAAAGATTTCTTACTTAGAGAGATTAAACTGTTAATGACCAAGGGGACACTGAAACATTTTGTCCCTGGATCTATTTTCTAAAGCAAGATAATTTTTTTCAGAAGATAATAGAGCAAACTGCTCTCCTCACAAGTCCTCCAGCACCTTCTGTCATTCTCTATTTCCTTCAACACCAAGATGCTGTCTATGCTATTCCCAGCTAAGAAATGTGGATCTCTTCAGCGCCAGTCTTCCAGTGTCATGACAGCATGGCCTCTACAGTTAGAATTACCAGCTTTGATTTTTTTGAAGGCAGATGTGATTGTAGTTTATTTTGCTTTGGGAAAATGTTGCTGGGACTTGTTATGGATGAATCTACATCTTAGCTGCTGCCTGGCTGACCGAGCGATGTAGCTGCAGGCAGATGCCTGCTCAGGACCATTCGCATGCCATTGGGAGAGAAAACATTGAGGGACTTCACTTTACAGTTAAACCTTACTAACCAGCTTCCCCAGTACATGTCCCTGGGCCACCCATCAGTCAAACATCATCCCAAGTGTTGTTCTTCTAAGGAGGGCTGTAAGTGCTGGAAATGGCACGTGCCTCTGCCCTCCCCCCCTTACGAATTACGTGGAGCGATCGCAGAGCTTAGCTGCCAATGTCTGATACGGTATCTCATTATCCAAGCTGTCCTCCCACCTGTATTTTATCTGATTGCAGGTCTTAGTCATACAGTCAATGGATAAATAGTCTGAATGGAAGTTCGAGCAGTAGGAGGAAGGACTATGGAGGGCCTCACAGATCCGCCAATACTCAGCATCTGCGCTCTTCTGTTTTGTGCCTGTGCGTGCGCCTTGCTGAACCATTCAGTAAAACAAAAGGGAAGCACAGAGCAAAACAGCCGGGCCAAAACCAGCAGTGGGTACTGCAGCAGCACAAAACCTGGGGTAAAGGTCTTCCCTTGGGACAGCCACCTGTCCCACAACCAGAGATTTGGGTCCGCCACCAGATCTTTAAAGATTATATGTTTTCCTGAAGCAGGTTTTGTGTTTGTCATCTTTAAAAATCCATAGTAGGGATCAGTGACACGCTCACTCTTATAAAACAACATAGGTTAAGAAAATTAAAAGCTTTAAAAATTTAGTTTAAAACACAGGAGAGAGAATGTTGGTAACACGGCATCTTGTAAAGGTGCACATACAAAGACAGATAAAACAGAAAATGCAGAGAAAAGGTCTTCTTTAGTGGTGTAAATAATTTAGAAATATGAAGTTCAAGTAAGACAGTCTTAACCACAAGTTTTCTAAAGTAAAAAATTAATCAGAGACTAACCTCTCTATGTGAGAGTAACTGCTAAGTGTGAAGGTTGCAAGGGTCAGCAACCTGTGCAGACCATACTCTTCTTCCCAGATGAGAGGTTAAGTGTGTAGGTTACATGTCTTCTAAGTCTGGCTATCTACTAAATTAGGAAATCACCAGAGATCAAGAGCCCCTTCTTTGCACTGCAACGAGATCTGCTGATAAGCACAGCTCTGGAGCAGCCAAACGCTGCTGTGGGGCAATCAAACAAGCTTGCGTACCTCTGTTAGCGTAGATGTCCCACGTACCAGGTAAGAGCATGTCAGCTAGCTTTAATCAGGTTAACTCACATAACAAAGCTGTGCAGCTGCAGGGACCAGGAAATCTGTGGCATGGCAGAGAATTTACCCTATTTCTTGGCAGGGTGAATTAACTCATTCAGCACTCCATGCTAATGTAGCATGCTGTTTCTGTTACCCAAGCTAGCTCATTTCAGCACTTACACAAATACAGGCTGCAAAACAAATGAACATCTTTTTCTTTTCTGCACTGTCAGGCACAGATTACAGTGAAGGAAGGTTTCTATCTCCATAACTCATCTCTGGAGAAAGAGGAGGCACAGGGAGAAGGTCTTCCTGACACACCTTGGTGGGAAAGGCAGCACTTGCATATTTTGACAGTGTACAGTTGTACAACTGATTACTATAAATCCTGCCCCCAAAAAGGTTGCAACGTCTAGCTACCCATGTGTCCATGGGAAAATACAGCCTCCGGTGTTCATAGGTTTACCATCTCAGGATTTAAGGAGGTGCATGAAAAGGGGAAGGTGAAGTGAACTACAACGAATGAGCTGAACCTTAAATGAGTATTTTGTGTAGTATAAAACAAAAGGGACTTTTAAAATGTGCAGTGCTAAGGGTCTAAAGTGTTATGAGAAGTGATGATGAGTTTTAAAATTATTTTTTATTCAATAGTCTCTTTAAAGCAAGTTATTATAAATTTAGAGTATTATTTATTACAAATTATTACAACTAGAGTAGGCGTCTACTCTAGTTGTTTACGAGAAATCTGTGTCTTTTACCATCACAGAGAATTTTATTTATGTCTGACTAAAGACAGGATGAAATCTGCATTGAGTCCTAGTTTGTATCACATTGCAGCTCAGCAGCATCTTATGAGCTTTCACTGCCTAAGATTTACTAATTTTTTATTGAAAGCAGATAAAAATGAGTAATCATCTGTGAATGATAATTATACCACTGCTTGTGGGAGGAAGCATGGTTTGAAGATTGTCACTAATTATTGTTTCTCATTTGCATGTGCCAAGATCTACACCAGAAAATCTTACCTCTGAAGTGCGATCCTGGAAGGATTTCTGTAAAAATAGTTTTGCAAAACTGCCGGCTTGTGGTCTTTCATTGACTCCAGATCAGATTGCTTCAGGCCCAGGTTTGCAGTGGTTAGGCAAAAGGGTGCATTTTCAAATGAGTTAGTTAAACCACAGCAAAACTCATCCTGGAGACTCTCAAATGAGTTTAAAATGGGTGTCCATCCATTTGGCTTAAGAAGGTGCCTTACCAATTGAAAATACATCAATAAGCCCACCCTAAAGTATTTGACTTGGAATTCTTGTAACTGGAATTTCAGGTTAGAGTATAACTGTTTTCAAATATGATGATCTTGAGCATTGCCAACAGACAGAAGCATTTATGAATTGGATGTGAAGAGTCTGTAGGAAGCTGCATACCTGTAGCAAACTGCATCACTGCATAATTTTTGTTAGAGTGCAGCCAGGAATTTCAGCAATGAAAAAACAAATTTCTCCCATTTTGAGGGCATAAAGGCTGGGAGCTGGGATGTACTGAGGGAGACAAGTCTTAGTCCTGACCTCACCCTGAGCCAGAGCCTCTCTTGCCCCTCCAGAGAGAAGATACTGATGGGCTGCTGACAGCACCATGGCTTTTTGGGAGGCAGCACATCCCCTCTCCCAGCAGTTTTCTCCCAGGCTCCTAACTGGGAAGGAAATCCTTCAGGCTTCCACTGTGAAGGGAGGTTGAGCTGCCCTGACAAGCAGGGGGAGATCCACTTTCTGATGCCGAGAGAGTTAAAACATCATGGTAACGCTGGTGTTCACCCTAAGCTTTTCAGCAAAAGTGCTGGAGAGCAACAAAACAGCAGATCCGGGGACAGAAATAACAGTGCTAAAGTACCGCTTCGCAGCTTGCAGTTTCAGAAACCCCGTAGACAGCATTTAAGTTTCAATGGATGTTAAGCAGAGCCATTACAGTAAGCACACACACACAAAACTGGCCTGTGTGAGGACTTGCTTTTGCTCTTGCACAGGTGAGAGGACAGAGTCACACCTCTTTGCCCCAAGGAGGTGGTGGGTAGCTACCAACGCCATCGGGTCTGGGTTATTACCCTGATTTTGGCTGCGGGTGAACAATGCATACACCATTTTATCCTTGTTATCCCTTCTCCCATTTCTTGGCCCTCCTCTTCACCAGCCATGAACCTCCCTTTCTCCATCCCAGTCCCCTCCCAGATGGACAACCCTGCCCAAATTACCTCCTCCCCATCAGTTCCTGTTTTGCAACATCCATACCCCAATCAGGTGTTTCTGATATGGTTATGTAGGCAAGCTCAGCTTTATATGCAATTACTGATGCAGTGACCGAGGTGCTGTGGGTCTTGCAAGGCTGTGTTCCCAAAAAGTCCCCAGCGCTCCCCTCCACCTACCTGTGAATTTTAGCCATTTCTCACATAACTCCATCTCAACCACCTGCAAAACCCAGCCATCCCTTGGGGCACCATCTGTGACTTTTGTCAGGTGCCTGCACTGGTATCTGTCCTGTCCAGGGATTTCTCACGTCGTGCCCAGCGGTGTCCCCTGTGCTGTTCACTCAGCCCATCCTCTGGCCAGGACCAAGCAGGGGTCTCCCTGCAGCCCTAGCAATCTTCATGACACAAACACGCTGGAGAACAGGCTCCAGGCCATTATATCCTTGATTAAAATGTACTATGCTCTGGTTATTTATGTCAGGGTGAGTACATGTATGAACGTTAGTCGGATGCCCACAGATACAAATACAGAAACAGCTGTGCCTCCACACACCTTGCTTAGTCCTGAGTTCCTCCAACCTGGCTTTCCATCATGCTGCTCGGTTCACCGGTGTGCACAGGGAAAATCTAACTTGAAGGTCAAATTCCTAGCTCAGTTCATACAAAATTCATAGTAATTTCATTCTCGGCCTCATTCAGTCTGTGTAGAAAAAGGTTACATCCCTAAATCTGGGGCCCCATAATGCAGCTAGGCATTTCTCAAAGACAGTTTCTTACAAAATTTCAGATCTCACACAAAAATAGCCATTTCATTTATTGTCCTACCCCAGTTTACGCTGTTGTAAGATAGCCTCGCCCCACCTTCTGATAGTTTGCCTTCATTTTGCCTACTATACAGCTGGCATCAAAATCTTATGCTCTAAGCGTGAATATGAACTGCCTGGTAACAGCAAGATTTTATTTTGCTGACAATCCTGCCACAGATTGGTGTGATTCTGACCATCTCCACTTTCTCAGCTTCTGGGTATTGCTTTTCCCAATGTGACATGTTACAAACAGCATCAGTACCTATATAAATTGCAGTCAATTAAGACTGCTGCCATAACATGACCTCTGCAGCACTGAGATCCTCAGAAGCCCAAAGCAACACCAGCGTGCCAGAATACAATGCAAAGTATTTGGAAACCTATAATCTTCAGTTAAACTCAGCTCTATCAGTTGGCTACCAAGGAGCCATGAAGTCCAAGAAGATCGGCTGACTTTACAAGAGCAGGATAATCTAGCAAGTTGCAAGATCTTGCAAAATAGATTTGAAGTGAAACGCTTGAACTTCAGTGCTTTGTATATGAACTTGGAAGAGAGCACTTCTTTGAGATAACAAGGAAGAGTATTGGAAGTTTATCATCTTTCCATGGTTTGAAATATTAACATTATCATAAATGTGCTAAGTCATATTTTCCATAAGCTAACCACCTGTCTCACAAAGCGTGCCACAGATTCTTGCCCTTCACAGCTACAATCATGCAAATATTGAAAGTGAAAAGCACTCAGACCAATTCAGGGTTTAACAAAGTCAAATTGATTTATTGCTGTCAAGGGCACAAAGATGTATCATTTGCACAGTGCCATAATTGCCTAGAGGAAATGTAAAACCGTGGATGTAAAGGAACTAACCTGCCCTGCACAAACACATATGCAACACCAGTTCCCCTTGTTCTTTCCAAGTGATGATATTCCATTTCTTACAAAATGGTGAAAAGTTCAGTGGCCAAGGAGTGGGAGTCAATCTGTCCACCAGAAATGCAGAGTATTCTGCTACAAAGTGGTCCTCTGCTGAGGAGGTGGAGATATTTTCTGGCAGGAACAGACATGGACATTGCCATCTCACAGCTTAAAGCTGTCCAGCTGCTTTTAAGGAACAATTAATCATCCTCTTCCCCCTTTCCTCCTCCCAGACAGCACTCAATGCCATTACTGATAATCAGCTAATATGAAACATGATTGATTCCCGTTTGGAGGAACCCAGATGAGTTTCTCCCACCAAATCAGTAAAATTAGTCTGTGTGTGTAAAATTCATCCTGTATGAAATGACTGACAGCCTAAAGGGATACAGCTGCAAAACATAAACATGGCAGTGCTTTTAGTGAGAGTACTTTAAATAAGATAACTATGTTATTAATGCCCCTTCCAAGAAGTCACTTATAAAACCACAATCAATTACTGTAGTGATAGTAATACTATATATAGCAATAGTACGGAAGTGATAGAGATACTGGAAACCAGCTGTTATTAACTAGAGGTAGTAAAATTCTCCTTGTTAACGTACATGGCTTTTTCACTGGATCCTTTGTAGCTAGTCTCTCTGCATCTGTTTGTTTGTCATAAATGACCTAACACTGAGACTATAAATTTTCCAATACTGTGTTTTCATGAGACCAAATCTCAGAGTCCCTGTGCCCCTTCCCCAGTGCCCCAGGACTGGTGCCTGTCCTGGTCACGCCAGCCCTGCCTTTCATGCAGCCTCAGCTGAGAAGCAAATCATGGAGGTACCCTGGCCAGACCAGAAAATGAATGCCAAGAATATGAAGCCACATCAGTTCCCCAAGCCAATCCTAAACTAAGCAATTGGAACCCCTTACGCGGGGATTACCCCAGCAGGCTTTGCCTTCCTGAATCACAGCCTGGGTTCTTTTGTTCTGTTTTGGACTAGATCGTCCCTGACTCTGCTCAAGGGCTGCCAGGTACCACCAAAGACAGGCAGTAAACAAAGAATTAAAATACAAGAACTACAAAATATATGACCACAACCACACCTGCATTTTTAAAGATTAATGTTAAGTAGCATTTAAATCCTGCCCTGTATTAATAAGGAAGATCAATCACTGACATCTAGTAAGGGACCACATGTGCTCTGGGCGGCAGGAGTCAGGATTAGATCATATAGAAACAAGGATGGCTTGGAAAGGGGTGCAGCAAGGGAAACAGCTGGAGAAAGAAAACACAATGCCTACAGAGCACAGGAATTAAAACCGAATAACTCCCCAATGATGGGTTTTGACATGAAGCGATGGGCCTGCCTGATCTGAGGTACTTGCAGGCTCATGTTCTGCAGGGAAGATGCTTTGTTTATATTTTTCCCCATCTTCAATTATTGCAGTGGTTTTCCAAGGAAAAAAATGTTGGTCCTGCTGAGCAGTGAGCAGACTTAAACAACCAAACTCCCCCACGTGATCAGCAGTACTCTTTGTCCTAATGGAAACCTGGTACTTGGGCCTGATAAAGTGTGATGGGGTTTGTTTAAAGACAAGTTCATTAAGGAAAGGAAGAATTTATTTTTCAGAGTATCCTTGTGGTGCAGAGAGTGGGTAGAGCCCAGAAAGCATTTCCCTGGGGCTATGTTGGTGTGAAGGGCCATTTGGGGAGAGAACCACAGCAATTCAGTTCCTACTGGATTAAAGATGCATATAGGCAGTGCTCAGCAGAGAATAAGGCAGAGCCCACGCAGGATGGGGAGAAATGCCGAGGCCATGAAACTTCAGGGGTCCCAGAAAAGTGAAGGACAAGCAGAAAAAATGCCGCTTACTTCAAGAAGCAGCAGGAGCTCTCTTGTGCATGGACCAGATCAATAGGCGGTTGTGGAGGACGTGCGAATCCCCATGGTGTCTTCCAGTACCTTTGAGTGTGCTTGTGGACCAGGGGGCACTTGCTAAGTGATGGTGCTGAGGAAAGCATGTGGATTGCAATTGCTTATGGTCCATGCTCCAGGAGCGCAGAAAGGTAGAGAAAGCCTCTTTGCTTTATCCTCTGGTCAAAGCGTCAGACGTAATCAGGGTGCAAACTAATGAAATCAAGATCTGGCTTGACAGAGGAGACTTCCATTAACAATTTGTGAAGAAGGTTTGAGCTGAAGTTTTGGCTTTAGGCCCAAACAACCAAATTGGCATTTCCAGTGCAGTAATGACCTGAAGACTGATGGATGAATTTCCATCTGGCTTGTCCAGTCTATTCTTAATAAGCAGGACTGATAGTTTCTCCAAGGCTATTGATACTTGAAAGCAGTTTCTGAAGAGCGGAGTGTAGTTCGTGGGGTGGGGGAGGGCTTCTGCTGTCCCTTGGGTAGAATTTAAAGCTCACATTTTCGACCCAGAGTCTACAACAATACAGATCTGCTTTCCTAGGGCCTATCTGCAAAGAACAGGGTTTTTTTCTGAAGTTTCTATTTTTGATTGTTCCTCATTCAGCTCATTCAGAAGACGGCACTCCAATTTCTGAATAAGAGCATATGTACACAGAGCTAAGCAGCTGACTAGCTTTAAATTCATAATTCCTCATTCAAATTCTTAATTCCTCATTAGCTTGCATGTGAAAACTCTCTCTCAGAGCCTAATCCAAGTCCCACTGGTGTCAGTGAGAATGGGTTTTACCTCTCAAATTTAGCCATCTAAAAATCAGGCATGTATTCTAAATGCGACTGTGGAGGAGCCACTTGTAGTCAAAATAGAGAAAGATCAGCATTTCCAGGATGTGATTCACGCCATCTGCCTTAAAGGCTTGTCTTGAGAGAGGACAAGTGTGTTTCTGGCAGCCACTATCTCCTGCCTGTCGAGGGAGCCTGTGCAACTAGCCTAGAGGACTCCTTACTCTTCGATAAGTGAAGCCAGGGGAAGGAATCTTTCTGTTTACTTTAATGGAAAAAGATTCAGGCTTTCCATTTTCTACATCCTTTATGCCAAGATAAATTACAAATGAGTAAGCAAGGCCCCAGAGGGTATGCCAAGTTGCATCTCACAGACTGCTCACTCTGGCTTCAGTCAACATTTGGATGTATGGAAAAGACATATGAACTCCTGAAACAAAATTAAACCTTTTTTTTTTTAAATGATTATTTGTACCTTGCATCATACTGGACTGCCTGACAGAGAGCACAATTTGATAGAACTCTCAAAGCAAAGGCAAAAGCTTTTTGTCTGTCTCCTCTAAAGACACACACAGTGGGATATGTGAAATGTCAGGAATAATTAGACAAAACTATATAAGCTCCTAGCAACACTAATGTGCTGCGTAAAACTAAGCGTTTGCCATAAAGCTTTAAACATTGTTTGAAAGCTGCATGTTAAAGGTAATCTGAGTGATTTTTAAGTACTGTTTCCAAGATATTAATACAGACATGGATATGAAAAAGCAGAATAGAAAACTATGAAATGCTGGCATGCCTTCGCTGAGATAGGCTGCTCTGTTTCTTTTTTCCAAAGGTGATATATAGAAGTAATTGATCCCTCTCATACAGCAATTAAAATGAAAAGGCAGATTTCCTCATCTCTTCACCTGCTGGAGCCTATTTAACAAGCAGGAAAAGGACTAGCTCCTAGTATCAATAATGCACAGAGATCACAGAAATCTTTGTTGGAAGGGACCTCTGGAGGTCCCTTAGTCCAACCTCCCACTTTAAGTGAGATCTCCAAAACCAAAGGAAAAATAACCAGTTCACATCAGCAAGAAATCTGGCCCAAAGTGCCCTTTAGAGAAGAAAAAGACATGAACTATGAATGCAGAGAAAAGGGGGAAGAAAAGGCATGAGAGGAGAAGAGAAGGAAAAACAGACCAAAATTTTTATTTGAGGTGGTAGTATTAGAAGCATAGGGCTTTTTGCCAAAAGGTGGGATTTTTCTAGGTTCACTAACAGATGTGTTTTTATCTTCTAGGAAAACAATGAATGGGAGGAAACCTGGAAGCTTTTTGCTGCTCTGTTGAATATGGGATTATTTTAAAAAATTGCACCTGGAGCATCTCTGTCCCTCTTTCAAATGGGTGACTTCTGAACCTGGAACTATTCATTACCAGAAGCAGCAACTTCTTTCACTGTGCATCCTGGAGGGGAAAATGAATTTCACAAATTGCACCACTGAAGCCAATGTGGCTGCGAAGCCAAAAACAGTAACTGAAAAGATGCTCGTTACCCTGACCTTGGCCACAATCACAACCTTGACTATGCTGCTGAATTCTGCTGTAATTGCGGCAATCTCCACAACCAAGAAGCTCCACCAGCCAGCAAATTATTTAATATGTTCACTAGCTGTGACAGATCTCCTTGTTGCTGTTCTCGTCATGCCCTTGAGCATCACTTACATAATGATAGATAAATGGACTTTGGGATACTTCATCTGTGAGATCTGGCTTAGCGTCGACATGACCTGTTGCACATGTTCAATCCTTCATCTGTGTGTCATTGCTCTGGACAGGTACTGGGCAATCACAGACGCTATCGAATACGCCAGGAAAAGAACAGCAAAAAGGGCTGGGCTGATGATAGTCACCGTGTGGACTATCTCCATTTTCATATCAATGCCCCCTTTGTTTTGGAGGAATCACCACAGTGTCAATATTCCCAGTGAGTGTCGCATTCAGCATGATCATGTCATCTACACTATTTATTCCACATTCGGGGCATTTTACATCCCCTTGACTTTAATCCTGATCCTGTACTATAGAATTTACCATGCTGCAAAGAGCCTTTACCAAAAGCGGGGTTCGAGCCGCCACCTCAGCAACAGGAGCACTGACAGCCAAAACTCCTTTGCTAGCTGCAAGCTCACACAGACGTTCTGCGTCTCAGACTTCTCCACATCCGACCCGACCACAGAGTTCGATAAAATCAACGTATCCGTGAGGATCCCTCCTTTTGAGAATGACCTGGACCTGGCTGGCGACCGGCAGCAGATCTCCACGACGCGAGAACGAAAGGCTGCTCGCATTCTGGGGCTGATTTTAGGTGCTTTCATTTTGTCCTGGTTGCCCTTTTTCATCAAGGAGCTGCTTGTGGGCCTCCACGTTTGCACTGTCTCTCCAGAAGTAGCAGACTTCTTGACCTGGCTGGGATACGTCAACTCCCTTATCAACCCTTTGCTGTACACTAGCTTTAATGAAGATTTCAAGCTGGCCTTTAGAAAGCTCATCAGGTGTCGAGAACATACTTAAAAGTACTGGGAGATGATGATGATGACGTGACACCTGGCCTTAAGAACGAGCAAAATAATTTGACTCTGTCACCATTTCCCTTGATAAAGGGGATTTTTGTGTTTGCCTATTTGCTTGACTTATCTTTAGCCTGTAATTCATTCTGCCGTTTTTTACCTCTAGTGTTATTCATGTTAAAGAGTTTGGAATAAATTTATTCTACAAAGGGACAGGTTTTTTAGCAATGAAACAGCAAAAAAAAGAAACTATTAGATACTCATGTTTAAGACATTTTGTGTAATCAATGATTTGAGAAGCAAACAACGATATTCACTTTTATACTTTTTTCATTTAATAATCAAATGTCTAAATTATCGTGCACTGTAGTAATATAAAGGCTTATAAACTGAACCCCATAAATAAGTATTCAAAAATTAATAACACTTCATGGTCATGACAGCTAAACAGCAAATCTTTATTGTGGCATTCTGAGAAAACTGTAACAGTCATTTAGAAAGAAAATAACCACCATTTCCAGCTTGGGCTAAGGCGGAATAAACCATTCCTTTCTTCAGGAATACACTCCCAGAACAGAAAGCAAAGTTCAGTTCATTCCATCTAAAAATGGATCCCATTTTGTACTCCAAAGTAATTATTTAAGTAAGTGGCTCTCTTTGTGTAAGATTCCTGGTTTATGTTCAAAGTATTGGGCAGACACTTATGCAGCTTGTTTGGCAATTGAGAGGATGCAGCTAGAAAGTGTCACACTTGTAAGACCAGCTGCATATCCGACTGGTCATGTTTTTAATACCACTAACCATATTTTTTCAGGGCTCAGGCCTTGTGCATTGGTCGATTCTGGGGTGGCATTATTCACTTTTGCCACATTTCACCTGGACCTTGCGGTGCACAACCCCATGTATCGATTGATCGTACTCCGCTGACTTAAACAACTGGATATCTTCTCAGCAGGCCAGCAATATACGGAAATTCAGAAACATCATCTAAAATAAAATTATTTTCTGTTTGAACAGTAGCAAAAAAAATTAGGGAATATAATTTTTTTTAAATAGCAGTCTGCACGTCTGCCTTACCGTCGTCTTACAATTCGCAATGGCATTCTTGTCAGCTTAACCTATGATCGGGTCCTCTAGCAGGATTTCTTGTTCTGGGAGCCCTTCACGGAGTTACTTCCCCTGTCTTGAGAGACAGACAGAGAGCCCTTCGTATCCTGTCTTCTATGCTTATGAAAGTTAAAATGTCCTGGTTCAGATATTGTGGAAATCAGGCTGCAAAGGGGCAAAATCAAAGCTGAGAATCTGGTATTGTCCATCAGCAGCTCCTAAGCACTGTTTAAATATTGATTACTTACCTTGCACCATAATTTTCTTCCCTGTCCATCTTTCTGAACAAATTCTTTTTGAATTATACCAATATACCATATAGAAAATATCACATACATCAACCTGACACGCAATAACAGTGAACTATAGCATGGCAGCTCCAAATCCATCAAAACAAATATTAGAAGTAGCAAAAGTGTTGTAACAGCACTGGAAGCCATCTCTGAAAAATGTTTTGAAAATTTACAAGATTACAATCATTCGTCTTATCAAGAGTCAAGGAACTGTAAGTAACATGTGAGTAATAAACTCCAGATGGAGCTGAGAAATGACATCCTTATTTCTGAGAGAAAGCGTTCGGTTGGAAATATGCAGTGCCGCAAGCTGAGTGTAAATCAAGTCTGAAGGTGACAAAAGTGTGACCTACTGCTTACCCACATGCAGTGGCATTCTGCTTTAAGGACTCCAAGTTTTCCATGCCTGAGTTTAGGAGGTTTATCTCCAGCTGCCCTTCTGAAGCTATTGTCACAGCTGCCTCCACCAGCTGCCTTCGGGTTCCCTACTAGCTAGCATTAATATCTAAAAAGAGGGAAAAAATAATCTCAGCCACTGAAAATGTCTTCTAGTGAGGAAGCACAGAGATCCATTATGGTTTTTCCTTTTTGCAGCTTGTTGGAAGTGGAAACTGTTGATTGAAGCTGGGGAAGAGTGTCATGACCCTGTCTATCTATAAAACTTCCAAAGCAGCTCTCCAGAGTACATACGCTATTAGGAAAAAAAAATAGCTGGGAATTAAAATAACAAGTAGTATTTGTAAGAACTGCTGCAGAATAATTTTATTTTTTCTTTCAGCAAGCTCAATAGAAATGATTAATAAAGAACACAGATTGTGCATAATTTCCCCAAACAAGCTCGCTGCTGCAGGGAAGACAGGACACACAGGCAGTGGTTGCTGGAAGAGAGTAGGTTTTGGTGTCCCTTGGGCAGTTTGCTGCTCTGCTACAAGGGTGCCCAGCTACAGGAATGATCAGAGAGGGAAAAGTAAATGTGCAAGATTGCCCTAGCAGACAGTTTGAGTCACCCCGAGGCACTCGGCTAAGATGAGGCAGAAGCTGTGCCCCAGCCAGCTTCTTTGGGGCTGTCTCTGGGGCTCGGGGTGGGCTGCACGGGGGTCTTTGCTAGGACAAGGGACGAGGTGGGAGTGACAATGGTGGTGAAAGGTGTTTCAGAGGGGAAAACCAACGAAAGGAGATAGGCCGACAGCTCTGACTGCTGCTCCTAGGGGCACATCGGCACAGAATAATTTAGGTTGGAAGGGATCTCTGGAGGCCAACTAGTCCAACCCCCACTAACAGCAACCCTCAAAGTGGGGCCAACCCCACAGCTAGACGCTGCTGCTGGCATGCGGTGTGCAGTCAGGTTTCTCATGCAAAAGTAACAGATCGGTTAACTCTGTCGCCTATACTGATGCTTGTTTAAAGCCAGAAGTATGGCTGAAGGACCAGAAATGGTAAACATGACCTCCACAGCAGCTGTTGTAGGTAGATAGAAATGTTTCAGAGACAGGTATGAAAGCTGTAAAATACAGGAGCTACATCATCTTCCTTTCTACTAATGTCTTTCTTTTAGTATCTGATCTGCAGTATTACCACTCAAACTACCAATCAGGTTGAAGACTGTATTCAATTTTAATATTTAGAGGTAATTAACAGGAAAAAACAGATGGATGGCTAATTTTTGTGCTTCCTTGTTAAATAAAGACTCACCATTCACTGCCAGCTGACTACTGCTTTTCTAATTAAGCCATTAGCTAAACACAGAGTGATGTTTTCCAACAAATGCCACTAGACTGATGAAGATGTCCTGTACATTTTCCCCATGCTCAGACTCAAAGTCAGGAACAATTTAAAGGACTGTTTACTTAAAACAATTTAACTTGATCAGAAATTACCTGTCGTCTCATGGAAATAAAAACTTTTGCTAGTCTGGCACCATTGTTTGGCAACTTCATTTTGTTTCTGTGTTAAGTATTTGCTGATTTTACAAATGGTTTGGAGACATTTCCTAGACTTTGACTTCTTGTCCATGGCAACTCCTCATTCATACCTATCCTGGATCAGGCCCAGCCACACCACGCTCTGCAATGCAAGCTCTTCCCAGCAAGCTCCTAATGATGCATCCAAGACCTTCAGCCTACATCCATCTTCCTCAGCCTTCTAAAACATCTTTCCTCCTCAAAATCTTATTTTTTCCTAATGCTCCCCTTGCATAGTTGTCTTCCTACCTTTCTTACTCAGAAGGTTTCATTTCTCAAAAGGTTTTTCCTCCCCTCTCCTCCTCTCTCTACAGCAGGGTTCACACAGACCTGCCTATTCAGGCGCTCTCGTCACTGCTATGTATTTTCTCTGAGTGCTATTTCCTCCTATCTTTACACCCCCAACTCACCATCCTGCCTTTGGGTTTCTGACTCTCTCTAATCCCTAAGTTTACCGTGGTCCTACTGGACCGAGCCCCCGCTCTCTCTCCCCATCTCAGAGCTGTTGTCAGGATTCCCATGACTGTGGGTGTTCACGTCTGTCAGGTTTTACTCTGTCTTACATGTGTCCAGGCCATATCCAGAAGTTTTTTGCTCTGTGTAAGCAGCCAGTGCTTTGGAGTGAGTTCATACATCCCTAGCCTTGGAGACTGCACCCATGAACCAGTTGGCCTGCCGAAAAGACATACTCTTCAAATGCTATTTTACCTGCTATTTTTATCATTACCCTCCTTCTGTACCCTATTTTTGTTGTTCCCTTTCTACCACTCATATTAAAATTGACCCTCATATTATCATTTTAGGGGCCTGTATCTTCACTTTTAGGGACCTGTACCTGCACAGGTAACTCAGGTTGCATGCAGCTTCTGCTCTTCTCCTTGTGCCAACCTCAGCTCTCTTCTCTGCAAGCTTTGTCTTTACCACCTCCATACAGTGCAACCTCACTCCTGTTCCTTGCAGCTGATGTTTTTTTCCTTCTCAAATCCACTTCTGACATGACTCCTGAAAGGAAAACTGTCAACATGGGCAGTGGAGGAATTATTGTGCATGTATCATTTGTACTTTTTCTCCATCTTTCCCACATAGATCACATCATCTCCCAAGGTGACCTATCTCTCTCTAGTGCACAGCATATCCTAGACACAGCAAAAACATGTTAAGAGCTACGTACATCCTGAGACACTTAGATCTGGCTCATCCACACCCCTTTAAAGCTTGGGGGTTCCCCATCACAATGATGTACCAAGCTGTTTGCAGCACGTGAGATTAATTTTGTTGATCTTCCTGAATGGAGATAGATGATGGGATTTAACTTTCCAAATGGGAAATTTTCACCCTGTTTCACCAAGTTTATGTAAAAGGCTGCCACTATTCAGACTTCACTGCCATGTACCTGAGCTGTCCAGTTTTCCATAGTTGCCACTTCTTATTTTTCTATACTGCCAGCAGACTCTGTCCTTTGCATGTACCAGGAGGGAATAAAAAAAAATAAATGTGGCTTTACTTGGGACAAGATGTAAAAGAATAAGGGAATCTTTTCTAAGGTCTTTATTTCCACTCCTCTGTTTTCAATCAAAAAGTAAACAGCATTGCAGTGGTGAGGGGAAATACAGGCTTCCAGCACAAGTGAGAGATTGTCCTTGTGCCCACGTATTGTTTAACCATTGCAAATATCAATAACAGACGGGTTGGTTTATGTTCATCTTTTACACACCCAAATGATTTGTATGAATAATTATCTTAAATTGCTTTATTGTTTAAGTGGACACAGTAAATATTGTGATATCTTTTATTGGTCTAGCCAATATATTACAAGGTGTATTTCATTAAGAGTCCCATACAACACATATTCCCTTGTAATTGCTATCTGTTTTTCTCTTAAGGCCAAAAAGAATAAAATTTTTAAAAATTATCTGAGTTTGGGTAAATGCCAGGCTCATCAGCTGTAAAATTATTCTTGAACATTCTCTATTTTATGCTATGTATGTAATATTGCCAATATTGCTCCCTTCCCTACCCCCCCATCACTGCCAGGGGATTTTCACTTTTTCATGAATCCCATGTAGGTGATCACACATAAATGGTATTATATGATGAAATTACTCCTTTCCGCTCAGTCTAAACTAACCATTTGCCACATTCAAATTAATGTAAACTAGGAATGATATCCTGCCATGTCTATCAGCCCTAGAGAACAATTTATAAAATTTCTCACGGTTTAATGTGTGCCCACCCAAGTATGCAATAACTCCACTGCAGATCACTGCTTGGTAAGTGTGACTGGGAAGAATTCTGCTAATTTCTATAAGCACTGAATCAGCCCTTAACTGAATCAGCCCTTAAAGGTAAACTTTTAGTGTTGCTACTGTAAGTAGAAGATGTAACCATGAGCGAGCTGGGGGAAAAAACATATACTGGCAAATATGAACCTCTGCTCAAAGACCTAAGGAAGAATTATTTGTTTCAACTTTTTTCCATCTTAATCCCTTTTCTTTCCTCCTCATCTCACTATTTCTTGGTCTGTGGCTCCTGTTCATTAATTTTTCCCTCTGTTTCTTATCTCTCTCCTCTCTCTCCTTCCTTTCCTTTGCAGCCTTCCTCAGCACCACAGTGGTACCTAGTAACCTGTAGCAAGAAGCAAGGCTACTTTGTGCTGTGTTGATACACAACACCTAAGCATCACTCTGCTCCTGATTTTAGGAAATCAGGTGGCAGGCTCTGTTCCATGGCACTGCTCTGCAGTCTCTGCTGCTGGTTTTTTGCAGTGTTACTACAAATCAGATTTCTAACATGCAGCAAGATTATTCCAAATGAAAGATGCTGTGCAATACACTACGATGTCTTCCCATGTGTCACGATTTTTTAAGACCTCTTTAATAATTCTCTCTCTTCTCCTTTCCCATGGGGCTTCTATTAGTAGAAACTAAAGCCACAGCTAGTACAGTTCCCAGATGCAATAAGCAGTGTTGGAAATGCCCCCTTGCACAACTCCACTACTCCCCCCCCCCCCCCCCCGATATTTCACCCTCTTCCAGTTGCTTGCACTGCATTCTTAAAATACATTAGCATATAGATCAGCTCTCTGAAGTTTTCATGGATTAATTTCCTGCATGACAAATTCTTACCCTCATTTCTATCTGGTGCAAGATCCCATGTCACTGGGGTACTCAAATCTTCTAAAGCACTATGTCTCCCATACTCATTTCGTACGCCACACGACTGCAAATGGACACATTTCTATGAGGTGAGGCATAAAGCACTATCTCCTTGCAACTACACTTTATGAAAGATGCACATTTTGTCAATTAAGAAACAAAACATAACTTCTGGGAAGAGGGAGGACAGAATTCCTATTCCTTTGTAAACTGTTGTTTTGCTTCTAATTTGAAACGACTCAGCTTCTGGCTATTAATTTTAAAGGAGCACTAAGAAGCAAAACACGAATCACATGTGCATGGCTGAACTACCTGCAACAAGCAGAGTGACCTTCCAGTGGATTTTACAATAAAAATTTGTTTCTCTCCAAAGCTTTCTACAACGATCTTTTCAGGGGAATAGGAAGTTCCACACAAATTACTTCCACTTCTGTGATGCCACTAGAAATAATATCTCAGTCCTTTATAGGACAAACAGCCTGCCAAGCTGCTAGAGTGCTGGGATAAGCCTCAACAAGTTTATTATTTCTCCAATAAATAAAAAATCAGGCTAACACCTTCAGCCTGAGAGTTTTTAAACTGGAGAATTTGACCACTAAAATCAAGCCTATCAGCTAGAGTTTTACTTTTACTTATACATATTCCTGTGCAATTCCTCATTCTTTTATTGCTAAGTCTGCGTATGAGAAATAAAAAGAACCGCTTTTTAAATTTAGAGTAACAAGAGAGTACTCTATCTCTTATTTTTGCAATTCCAGGAGACCATTTTTGTATGACAGACTGGACGGTCATTCTGAAGCAGGCAGAAAGAAAAAATTAATCCAATTAGGTCACAGAAGTTAATCTATGATTGCAAAATTAAGCATGGTTGTCTTGGTCCGATGCTTGCATATACACACAAGTCACAGATCATAATCCTTTAATTTTTCACTACAGCAGTTTCACTCCTTGCTAAAGAGCAGGCTATCTGTGGTTTTAATTAAGATCGGTACGAGGCTGTACCCCTTCCTACCATGCATGCAGAGGCCATGGGCAGGAAGGGGATTGAGACCGGGCGCTTGGTGGCTGGCAGAGGCTGTGCATTGCCTTCCCTGGCGCACTGGGGACACGGTGTCACCGTTGTCACCTGCCTTCCTCAGAGCCCGGTCTGCCCCCTGCCAAACTGCTGCTTCCACCTTCGCCCAGGGGACTCAGGGCACCTCTGACCAAAATAAAAGTGGGGGGTGTGAGGGACAGGACCCCTGTCTCCCCCAGGCTGTGCACTAAGCAAGTGGCCGGAGCTGTGTCCCCCGACCCCGTTGCACCAGCAGGTGGGTGACAGAGCACGACAAGTGTCCGGACAGGCGACAGACTGCGAACAAGCCGCCTCTGTCAGCATCGCGCCCCAGGCAGCTCTCAGCGAGGCACAGCCCCCAAGGCAGCCACTGTCCCTTTCCCTGCAGCATGGCCCACCACGCCAAACCTGCTCCACATCAGTGGCTCCACTCAAACCTGCAGCAGAAGAGGGAGAGCAGACCTACCTGGACTGAGCGTGTGCTACTATATCCCTGCTACTTTAATCCAGCCTGTATGGCAAGTTACAGCAAGGCAGACAACAGCAAGGGCCAAGCATTGTCCCTCACAGGGCTGTACTCATGTGTCAGCCCATGCAAGGCTCGGGCCACAGCATCTTGACCAGATGTACCCCAGTTAATATAGAAAGGACACATAAGCTCATGTTACAGGGGTGCTTTTGCTTTGCTCAGTTGACCTGCTTTTTTTGCCACCAAACTCTTCTTCGTACTGCAGGGAGGCACGTACCCCATGGGCAGTAACAGACCAACTCAGGTGGTAAACCAGCCACACCGGGCACAGTTTCTAAACCTCCCCTTTCCCTAAAGCAGACTAACAAGTCATGATTTTCCACAGACCAAAACACCACCAGGCAGGAGATTCGAACCCACAGTAAAAGAGAGCATTGCCGTTCTTTCCTCTACCCCTCCTGGCTGGAAATAAGCCATTTCCCTAGTACAGACAACCCAGCGACTGTTCAGGCTAAGAGATATCGACAGTGCATACATGTTACTGAGACCAAACCTAGCCCATGCACAGAAAGCCAAAGGCACACAGTGGCCGTGCCAGCCAGTACTCATCACCAAAACATTTAAAAGGTTGTGTTGACAAAGCCAAAGGAGGGCTGATAACACCCACCATGCAGTGACACCATTAACCCCTGAGCACCACAGCTGGGCTTCCCAACGCCTCGCACAGCGGCCACCAATGTTCACAGAAGCAACTATTGCCAGGGCCTTGCCAGTCTTTAAAGGGCCTGTTGTGGTGACAGCAACTTCTCAGCTCAGTGCCCAGCTTGAACAGCTGAGGAAAGGTAATGGAAGAGACCAAATGCCCTTTCTCCCCCCAGGCTGGGGAACCGCAAGCTGGTGCCACTGTAGCCCTGAAGCAGCCACAGACCTGTGTCCTTGCTGCTCTCTACCCTCCAGGTGGGCACAAGTATAGAATAAAGGAGTTTTGGTCACAGCTGATAGCTTAGCTCACCCTTAAATGTGCCACGTGGCAACCACCAAGAGCAGCCGTGGCACTCAGCAGCAGTGAGGCATGTAAAAGCACATGAAATAGCTCATGGGGCACTGAGAGCACTGAGCAGCTCCTGCTGGCTCTCCTGGCTAATGGACATCCTCTCGCCTCCTTCCACATCCCTGTTTGCTCCTTTTCCTCTCCCTCTTTGGAAAATCAATCATTATTGACGGATCTTGATGGAGCCAGCACAGTCACCCCAGGTCAATGGTGATGACTAATGGCACACAAAGGCTGGAGGTCCTCAGGGCCAACTGCACTCCCTTTGGAGATTACAGTTATTTCTATATTGAAGAAACAGCCTGTAGGGGATCTTCTAGAGGAGAATTGCTTTTAGAGGAAAAAGTTTTGAAAAGTTCTGGAGCATGGTGATCTGTTCATCATGTTAATTTTATATATATTGTAGACCCACAAAATTTTGGGAACTGGATCCAAAGTCACACAAGTCAGTGGTAGACCTGGTACTGCCTTCAGCTACCTTTGAATCAGTCTCCAGTCTCTCTGGAACACCAGCAGAGGTAGAACGTATCCAGGATGAAGGTTGATTTGCCCTCCTGATTTGCTCCCTACACATCCTCCCGTATTTCTCAGTAATTCTGGATCTCTGCAAGAGCACTCTGCACTTTGTGGTACTCTGAGATCAGCGTTTGTGTCATTGGAGTGACAGGAAAAAAGCTAAGAAAGCTGAAGAAGTGACAGGTGAAATGCATTATGCTTTTACATATATATGTGCACCATTAGGGACAGAACTACCATCAGCAGCATGAAAACGACAGGCTGCTGTCATCTGAGCTAAAAGGCATACTTTTCTAATAAGAAGTCTTGTCTTCTTGGCAGGCCAGCACCTGGAGGCAGACATAATTTCACACCCCCACACAGACCCCTAGCACAGGAGGCAGGGGTGGGCTGCCCAGCCCCAGCCCCGATATTCGGCTGTCACAGAGCAGACGCGTGCTGCACTGCCACCCCCATGGCACTTGTCAGGGACGTTCCACTCACCTTGAACACTGACACAGCTCAAGTCTGGGTTTAATTCACAGTTGTCGAGTATTGTCTTCCTCTGCAGAGGAGTGTGATTGCAGAGTGGAGGTGATACATTGCAGGGAAAACAGAGGTATGGAAGTGAACCTCCTGCCAAAGCCTGTTCCTCATTCATCCAGCTGCAATGGACTTTGCCATGGGGCTGGGGACCCCAAGAAAGCTGGATGCAGGGCTACGCACCCTGCTCACTCATGTGCTATAAGCTAGGGAAGCAGCATCTATACTGAGTTTGACTTTGTTTTCCTCCTTGCAACTGACATCACATATTTTTTATAACATCGCTGAAGAGTTTGATTTGAAGAGGCAGCCAGCGACCAACCCCACCAGGAACAGCCCCCTGGGTTCAAAAGCACTGCCACCAGCCCCAGGAGCACATCAGTGTCACGGATGTCACTGCCCTGCACCAGGGCAGGCAGCGGGAAGGCAGCGCAGGCAGCGGGAAGGCAGCGCAGGCAGCGGCTGCACGCCCAGCACCCACAGCTGAAAACTTCCCTTTCTGAGTATGGCCATGAGACAGACGCCTTCAGAACACTCCTAAACACCCAGCTTGCTTTGTAGTACAAACAAGTGCCTGTGTCAGAGCTACAGTACCCCGAGGGGAGTTTGGGCTGAAAAAGGAAAGCTACTGCTTATTAAGTTAACTATTAAGTTCTGTTTATTAGGAGGGTTTATTTCACAAACAGGCTTCCAACATAATTTGTTAGACATATAATTTACAAAAACATTATCAAAAATTAACGTGCACGTGCCTAAAAATCAAGCAAATCCCATTTAAAATGTTCATTGAAAGCAGCAGAAGAACAATATTTTAAAGGGCATTTTGAGCTAAGTAGAAGGAAACAGCTAGGCATGCTCCGAAGATGAATCTGTTCCTATAGGTCTTCACTTATGTTGATGAACTGTCTCAGTGATCTAACCTTCCCAGTTACTTTACCCTGAATACTTTCCAATGGTAGTTTTCTGGCTTTTAACCAACTTAATATGCACGTTGTTTTCACTGCTCATCAGGTGTGTTAGGCACACAGTTCTTCACATTAGTCTTTTCATTTTTTCCTGGTAACCCACAATTTCATGACCTTTTTAACCTATCTATTTTATGTAAGGTGATTGACAAGTGAGCATCTTGAGAAGCCACATTAATTAAAGAGCAAAAATCAAAAGCTTCAATAGCTATAAGACCTCTCACTGGCTCTTAGGCAGCTTTGCCACTTATTTTTCTAATTCCTGCCAATGTATTGGCTACATTATGCCTTACATGAAGTTCATTTTCTTGCTAGAACAGGAAATGTAGTACTTGGCTTTCTGGGTATAGAAATTTTAATGATCCAAAGCTTTCTGGTGTCCAATTCATTAACACTTTGTTTTCGAAAGACAAAATTGAAAGTTCTGATTATTTCACGTAACTCTCTGCTTAAAAAGGAGAGAGAGAGTAGAGCTCGGTTGCTCTTTGCCAGCAGATGCAAAATGAATTGAAATCCCAAATGGTCAAGGCTGCATCATATCCCCAGCCTAATGAGGCTGAGATTGGGAGCACAAGAGGGATATCAGGGAGTGTCTGGATTAGAGACAGACAGGATGGGATCTGGCTACATATGAAGACACCAAAATTTATGTATAGTGAGAAGTTCCTACATGTGTGCTGGGTTTGTCTGCTCCAAATACAGCCAAGAAAGATCTGTCCAATGCAGCCTTTGGAGTCAGGGGTTGTGACTTATTTCATCCGGGAAGAGACACCTGCACCTAGGCATGACACAGGCCTCACAAATCTGTACCTTTGCAAAGCAACAGCAGGACACTTTATGGCACCTCAGGTATCACTAGATGACTACCTGTGGGCAACCGAATGAAGCCCTAGATTCTCACTGGCTCCAATGGGAGCTAGGACTCCTTCCTTGTCTGTAGGCAACTGCACACACACACTTGAACACTGAAACACGGTCATCCAAGAATGAGTTTTCTAGTTTGACCTTTTTAAAATAAAGTCTTTAAAAAACACACTCTGTGTGAACAGCCCGACTTCTAGGGAGAGATAGTTTTCTTCTTTTTCCCACTAAGCACTTGCTTTGGTCTTTCTTTGAATCACATAAAGGTATTTTTTACTTCACTTCAAGATAGTCATGTGTAAATCAACAGGGTGCTGGAAACAGCAAGGCTACCCACGGAAATAAAGGTGAGAATATATGTTCAGATGAAGGAAATAGCCACCTTTGTGCAGTGAATACATGACCATGCAGGGGAAAGGGGATGCAAACAAAGCCAGTCTTATGGGTCACCTAATTCCAAGCAAAAGACATAAAAACCTGGAGATAAGAATAAGTTTCTGCACAAAAAAAATAAAGGCTTAAAAATTATTGTTGCAGCCAAGGCAGAACAGTTTCTATGCTCACAAGCTCATGTGCTACATGTGTTTGTGTTAACACGGTTTACCTTGAGAGTATTTTTTTTAACTGATAGTGTATCTGTGTTGTTGAAATATTTGCTAATGGACTGTATAAAAACATCCTTTGGTCTACAGGCAGAGAAAGGAAACACAAATGTGGTGGGAGCTCCTTACCTTGGCAATAGCCGTGAATCCATGTGTGAGCTGCAGCCTCATGCAGCTGCTCTCCAGGACAGCCTGGTTTGCACAGTTGCACAAGAGAGAAGCACCAGTGCTTTGAGGAGCAGCGTGGTTAGGGATTGGTCTCCATGACCATGGCTTTGCTGCTCTGTCAGGTTGTCATGACCATATCGACACTGCTGGACAGACATGGTAATATCAGTCACAGCAGCTATCCCACAGGCAGTTTTAACACTCCAGCTAGGTTCCCATCCTCATCTCATCTCCGGTCATAGGCTCCTGCCCACCCACAAGGCTCTGGATCTTGCTGTGTGGGCCTCCCCCACCTGCTCAAGAAGGGAGAGAAAAGCAGCAGGAGATCCTTGCATGCTCCAGGCACATGGGGTCATGCCACAATGCTCTCTGTCATCTGTACTGCAGATATCCCAGGGGTATCTTAGAAGCTGGAGCCCCAGCACCGACACCAGCAACAGCCAGTCTTTCACACACCAAAAGCATGGCCCATTGCCAGGAGCTGTTGCCATGAGTTGTAGACCTACTTTGTCTTGACCGTTATGGACACGTCACAAGCACCCTGTTGAGACTACCCTACATTTGGGGAGACAGCTAGGCCACTAATTTGAGGATGTGGATCTTCATGGTCCTGGGCCCAGAGCAGCCACCAGCTTTGTAGTGGCAGCTCACCAATGTCTAGCCCTCAATCCCTGTACAGATACAGGTAATTGCTCTCTTCTGAAAGCTAGTCACATCAGTTTCCTATCCCCCCTGCTCCATATTAGGAGCTAACCATCAGCAAGTTCATGGTGGCCATCCTTATCATGGAAGCCTGCAAGTCATACTGTCATCTGCTGCCTCTCCAGCTCATGCCCCCCATCCCAGCCCAGGCCTTGCCACCCCCTCCCATGCAAGCAGTATGCCCAACTATTTTGGAGCTGTTGACTGGACACCTATATCCCACCCAGTATCCCTCAAAGAAAAGTAGTGGTTATTGCAATCACGGGAGGAGGAATTTCTTCATACACTGAGGCCCCATCAGTCACTGCCACAATTCACACACATCAACATCATTTGCAAATACGATGCTGGCATACTCTGGAGCCCTGTTTTTTTCCTCTAAGACATGTACCTATACTGACACCTAGGGTGTAATGATGATGACACTAGCTGATTTTACCATTTTTACCACCGTTCTGCTGTCCCAGCAATAACAGTGGTCACTGGGAGACCAACCGTGTTGTCATTTCCCATCTGATGCTGTCAAGCACAGATTTTGGTGGCAAAAGGCCGGCTGGTACTAGCTACAAAACTAGCCAGAGCTGAGGAGGCCACCTAGATCACCGTGACTAAACCGTGCGTTTCGCACACTGTGGGGAAATGGTGGGAAGCAGATGCTGAGCGGGTGGAAGCACACTGGACACTGTGAAGGGCCCTTGCCCAGCCAGCTGACCATCTTGGATGCAGCTTTGGTCCATGTGGCTCCTGTAAGGGACATATATCATGTCACCTGAGGCACTGTTCAAAAGCCCAGCAAGAGAGGGGAGAGCCAGGGAGCATGCAGGGAAGGGGCACCATGCACAGGACAGCGTCAGGAAGATGCTGTAACTCACACAGGTCTGTCTTACACCACTCAGGTCCTACCTGAACCAAGAATAGCTCACACTTCAAAAATAACCAACAACCCCCCTCAGTTCTTTCGAAAGTATAGCGCTGTATGACCCAGTCTGCGGTATTAGAAGCAGCAAGTGTTACACTCAGACCTTTTAAAATAGGCTTCCTAAATAGATTTCCTCACTCTCTCACTTCATTTTAGGAAATTAACCCCAATTAAACATTAGGCGTTAAATTCATGGCTGTTAGGCTTACTGTTTGTACTCACAGTGGTCTAACAGTCTGACAAACACATTGCTGTGGTGTTGATGCCAACAGACTTGTCCGTAGTAGATAATTCATCTCAGACAGCCAGCAGATCATAAGGCTGGAAGGGCCTCATCCATTCCCTAGCCTTAAGGCAGGGTCACCTACAGCCATGTCATTTCTGACAAATGTTTGTTCGATCTGTTCTTAAAGTCCTCCAGTGATGGAGATGCCTCATCTTCCTCAGACAGCCTATTTCCTTGCTTCATTTCCTTCAGCAACAGAAAGCTTTATTCACTATCTAACCTGAATCTCCCTTGCTGCAATTGGAGCATGTTGCTTTTCATCCTGTCTACCACAGACAAAGAAAAAAAAAAAGCACTATTCTTTGCAGCAGCATCTGAACACTTATCACCTGACAAATCTTCCTTCCTATTCTGCTTATGTCTTACCCGTAAACAGGTTGCAGCTATTCAGACATTATGGTCAGAAAAGTTTCCCTCAAAATGTCGTGTATTTTTAACGCTTCCAATCTGAAGATTGCTGCTTCACTGCAATTGCTTCACAGACCCCCCGAGACCTCTTCTGCTCAGTTCAGCCATGGAAGAAGGCACTAATACTTACACTCCAGCTTCTGCTGAGAGTGTTTGCTGACAGCAAATTTCAAATTTGCTTAATATTAATATTTGCCGAGTAAACTTTGGCTGCACAAAAATATATGGGAAGCAAGCCAAAAAGTTTAGCTGTAGACGTTCAGTGTTCAGCACAGGAAACCATGCACTGCAAAATAAGGTATTTAACGCCAGTCTTCACCATCACCTCCTACCACCCTTGCCCAGGGTCTGCCTCCTGGGCTCCTCAGTACTCTGCATCTCCTCACCCTTCGGCTTCCTCCTTGGGACACCACCAACCACCTCTTCTTCCTCGGTGTCCTCCTCTGTGCCTCAGGCTCCAGCAGTGCCACTGCAGAGCCGAAACTAGCAGGCTGAGCACGGCTCAACAGGGTGGATGCTGATCTACCATCATGATGTGTAACGGTGGCAGCACTTTGAGCTTCATCTCACCAGTTAGCGACTGCTGCTGTAGGAAGCACTCAGGTGGGATTCATTTATCTAGTTCTGGCCACCCAGAAATGAGGCACCTGAGCTACTCATGTAGTCTTCTTCACTATGCAACAAGGACACAAATTACCCCTGTACAGGGACATGTCTCTCTCCACTGGTTATAGAGGTAGCCCTAGTACCTAGGCGATTTAACAAACTCCACTAGTAGTGAAGAGAAATAGTTTCCATCATCAATGCCAAAGGCATTGGATTTCACACGGTTTCCAACAAAACTCGAACAAGGAGCAGAGTTTGAACGAAAGATGACTATCTTGCACCTAATAATGAAGAGGTCAAGGTCAGTATCAAAGCCTCACTGCACAGACAATTACCTTTTCTTAAGATGCTTGTTTTTCTGCAGATCTCAGTGCACAAGGAGCCTGAGACCCACGAGTTGTAAGTGAAAAAGACCATCAACTTCCCCTCAAGTCAACAGGAGTACAAGACAAGAAACCAGCCTACATTCAATAAGCAGTTCAGAATGGCACACTTTATTCCTCTTTAATTGAGTGCCTATTACAAGAAGTACTTACAAGTATGAAATGCCCCATACAGCATACATTTAACTATCAGGATATTCTTCAGCAACTCTTATCTCAGGAGAGAAGTATTTCAGGAAGCACACCACTTAAACAAGCATGTATTTACCAGAAAGAGAAATGACCTTTAGCAGCAAGAGAAATCTCTTATGCCTATCCCTGAGCTCCAGGCTCTACAGACAATCACTTTTCATATGCCTCACAAAGATGCATTAAAAAGTTGCTTTTCAGTGAAGTACATAAGCCCTGTATATAAAATAACAATTTATCCTCAGGTGGCATCCTCAAATATCCCTGGCAGGCGCTGGCTAGGGAAGGAGAGCACAAGTGATTCCCTGCTCAGCTAGCAGATGGGATGGTAATCCAGGCATCTAGCAGGTCTAGGACCAACTTGTACAATAGTGCCAGCCCATCTCACTTAAGTCGTCTGTCTCCCTCCTCGCTCCACATACACATGGTAGCAGAGCCAGTCTGAGGTAAGAGACAGCATATCCGCACACCTAGGACTGGATGGGATGTCCACGTCTCTGCCCTGATGTTGTCCCCCAAATGCTGTGTCATACCGTCTCTTTTACAAACAGACCACATGCCACCTTAGCCTAGTTTCCCTATTTCTATGCCCACCTCAGAACAGGAGTTTCTTCCAAAATCCCACTGATTTGACAGTGTGAGCTGGTGGGAGCTTGAAGCTCAGTGCTCTTCAACCCATGCAATGGAATGGGGTCGCTCCTCAGCAGCCATCTAGTGGCATTATGGATCTGGGCTTACGTTTGCATTATGACTTTCTGATCTATCAAAACATTGCTGAATGGACAAACGTGACAGATGATTACTATTCTAGTTCTTCCAGGGGCTCTGAGTACAGCAGTGCTTGTTCAAATACAGCCTAGGCTATCACAGCTGCAGAGGGCATATGTCTACATAATGCCGCTGGAAAAGCTGGGGGACTGAGCTGTCTGTGACACATCCTTCTTCTTCTTCCAAGAAATTTGGGACAGTTCCCCCAAATCAGCTCCCAGAAGTTGGTAGTCAAGCACAAGATGACACCCATTCTTCCAAAGCATCATACCCTTACCATTACACTGGGCAGCCACTTCTTCCTTCCAGCCCAGGTACAAACCAAGGCAACTGCAAGGACTGCTGCATGATGCCAGCGCACCATAACTTCCGTTGCATTGTGTTGACATACCCCAAGGACCTCTCTCCTACCTCTGTCCCAAGGGTAAGATTCCATCATGTATATACGTGACCAGGAAAAGACCTAGGTTTGTCTCTCTCCATCCCTGAGCTGCGGAACTGACATAGGGAGAGAACTCAGGTCCATTTACTAGCAATCCAGAGGAAAGTTCCAGTTTTGTTACTTTTCTGAGCTTTTCTGTAAAGGTATAAATGAAATCACAGCACACAAGGCAGCAAAAAGTCACAACCTTCAGGTTCCCTCTCTTTGCAGAAGAGCAAGAATTTATCCCCCCACATGCCTGACATAAGCTTTGTCTTGTAGTGACCAACACTTCAATTACCACAGGCTTCAAAATATTCTGACTCTACCCTGACTGACTACGATTTCCATGTAAATAGTAATGTCCCACTTCTGCACCCACCCCCCTTCCCACTTCAGAGACCAGCAGTAAATCCACTCTCAATCCCCAGTGTATTGAGCTTTCTGAATGTAAGACCAAGAACATCGACCATGTTCAGGGCCTCGGACCATTCTGAAAAAGTAATTCTTTTTTTTTTTTTTTGGCTATGAATCACTTGAAGATAAAAGCTCCAGATCATGGGGCAGGGAATGCCTTTTATTGTTCTTCAGTACAGCACCTACCTCAGTTGATAATTACTGGTAGCAAATTCAACCATAACAGCTAGCAATGGCACAGAAATAGTAAGGCTTGCTAAGATTTCATGAGTTGTCCTAAACGTGCTGTTCAATGATGTCCTAAACGTGCTGTTCAATGAAAACATCCTGTACGTACCTCAGTGTGTATTTTAGCTGAATGCTATGATAATAACTACAGTATTTCAGTTGAAATACATAAATATGGGCATGCCCATCCTTCTCATTTGAACTTACAATTTGGACATAGATGGAGAGAAGTTCAAATTCTTTTAACTCTATTATAAGATACCAGTGTGATAATCAAAGTCTCAGCCTGCAGAAACCAGCCCCCTCATCTTCTAAACTTTTTACCAGAGTTCACTGATTGATTTTGGGGGGTGAGTTCAGCCAGCACAGCTGTAGCTCCTACATGTGTTCCCCACCTCTTTTCCCCAGGTTACCATTCCTGATGCAGGAGTGGCTTAAGGGGACAAATACCTCCTCTTGAGCAGTTTACAGTTCAGTGATTTAATAATGTATGTAGCATAGCATTAATGCAACTATATACATTCTCCTCTTCCTCCCACATGGCTGCACAGTGTAGTGGCAGCTGCAACCAGTGGGAATTTAAAAGGACATCAAAGACAGACTAGAACAACTACATTTCCTAAAGTCCCTTTTCAAATATTTAATTCCTCCCCTGGAGAAAAATTAGACAAAAGAATCTATTTCAGGAGATTTTCAATACAAACCAGCAGTATGGCCATCAGCCACTCATACTTTGGGCATCTTGAAAGAGCAGTCTTCCCAATTAGCCTCAGTGTTAAATCACTAATATTTATTTGTCAGATCTTAACAATTCCTTGAAAAGAGTTTCCATGAAACAAGTGGTAGAAACACTGTGAAAATGTGTTTTCAAAACTGGCAGAGTCCCCAGAAAAATCAAAGTCCAGGCTTCATTTGTGGCTGTAGAAGCAACAGGAAAGCAAATGACTTTGTGAAGCATCACCTAAAGTTTCCATTCATTTGCATTACAGTAGAGCACTGACAGACAGCATTTGTTAGAGAAGCTCTGCAGATCATTTCTAGACAAAAGTATTGATGCACCTTCCAGTAAAGCAGCAGGAAAAGTTTCCTAGTTAAAAATTTAACAGGCAGCCACAAAAGAGTAACTTCTCATGCAAGTTTTCCCATCCATCCTTGATGGACTGAACTCTGCCAAACTCACCTTCTACAGGGAAGATGTTTCAGCCCTGCATTTCTCTCTATACAAGAATTTTCTGTCTGCTAGGAGACTACTAAGTTCCCTCCAGTTCCTTCTCTTTCCTGGGCTAAACAAGCCCACATCCTCCAGCTTTCCTTCACAGCTCGTGTGTCCTGCACCCCTGATGAGACACGGTCTGCCCAAAAACACCTTCTCCCCCAGCGCTGAACAGAGCCAAGTAAATACCTGTCTCTCTTTCAGACTCCTGTCCAGCTAATTCAGTACAAGGTGTCATTTGCCTTTTTTTTTTTTTTTTTTTTTGACTTAGGAATGCCAGTTTTACTCCATGCAGCTTGTGACAAGAGGCTTCTATTCTGTTGCTGCAATGCTTTTATATAGATAATTATTTTAAAATATGTGCTTTGCACTAGACTTCCTACGTGTTGCACTTTCACTTGCCTTTGTTTTTATTCCATTTCCTTGATTCTGGAACATTTGCTCAATTTATCAAAATCAGTGTGAATTCTTCTCCTCCGAGGTACATAAAATCACTGACCACTTAATGACATCCACAAACTTTGCAAGTATCCCACCTAGTTTATCACCCAAGTCATTAATAAAAATAATGATTAGAGCTGCCCTTAGGTCTTGTCCCACAGGACTGCATTTGTGAAGTCCTCCTTCTTTGACAGTGAACCCTTGAAAATTATTTATGAGCACAGTTTTTCTGCTAGCTGTGCACTGATCTAGGAATGAAAATTTTCCCTAGGCCTAGACATGATTTGAAAATAATATATCCAATAGCTGTACCAGAAGTTTGACTTAAATGCAAGGTAAATTACATTTCTCACTTCCCCTCATAGAGTAGGCCATTATCCTGTCAAAGAATGAAAATAGTTTTCTTTGACACAATTTATTTTCAACAAATCTATGCTGACTATTTCTTTTTACTTGAGGAGGTGTACACAGATTGATTGCTTAAAAGTGTGTTCTACATCTTCTCAGGTGTCAGAGTTAGTCTGGCTGGGCCTGTAGAAGGTTTTTCTTTTTTAGGAATTATATTATTCAAGCTCTATTTGCACTTTTCTAAATGCAGGCGCATTAAGCCTCCCCACACTCCTTTCATTCTCTGTGATAGTTGTTAATTACACAGAGGTGGCTTTGACTAGTTCTTTCCATACTTGTTTAATCAGATGCGGTCAGCCTGAAGGCATCAATCTTACATGTTCTTTAATCTACTCTTTGAATTAATTTTAGTCTATTCTTTAATCACTCCTCCCCCTTTCTGGCCTTGTTGTGGAGAGCAGAGGAGAAAGCGGAAAAGAAGCGGGGCTGTCCTCCCCTTGTGAACCTGTAGCTTCTCGCATTTGATTAGTTTTGATGGCATCTGCTGGCAGACACGGGATATGCCACTGCAAGGTAGAGAGGAGCCAGCGGACAGACATGGACTGTCAACAGGAATATTTGCACCCCCAGTGACAGAAAACAAAGTGAGAAAGAGCTGTAAGGATAGGTCCTGGTAAAAATGGGGCTGGTTTGAGAGGAAATTATCTGCACCCAGCATCCAAGGTTGTTCCTGTGCTGCTGGAAATGAGAGTTTAACTACACTACTTGCAAATAGAGAGGAACACATCAAACAGCGCAACACTACTGAGACTCATAAATACTCCAGGCAGAAGCTCTGCCACAAGGCAGAAAACACGCTAGTGTGGCACTAGGATGGCACGGGTCTTGGCATGGCTGCATACTTACCCATCAGCTTCTTCAGACATGAAAGCCATGGCCTCTGTGCAGGACTGGCAGAAACGCGGTGTACCCACATGAACTGGGGCTGGCTTTGCCCAAACCGGAGATCTGTGCTGCCTGCTGGTATCACCGCTGTCCTGAGCACCAGCAGGACATGTGGCAATGGCTGCAGGGTACCACGCAGGCAGGCAGAAACACCCGTACAAACAGTACCTGTGCCTCTGGGTTGTTAGGATTAACTCAGTGTAGAAGTCTCATTCCCTCTCTGCTTCCTGAATCAGTTTCCTCTATCCCTCTACCAGGAATTAGTGGCTAACCCCAAAAACGAAGGGAGATGCTGAACCCTCTGGTTCAGCCTGAAGAGGACAGTCAGCACTGGGGAGCAGAGGCAGACGCTGGAAGGACCAGGCACCCTGGACCGCAGGCAGCCCTGCCTGCCTCTGCCTGTCTCTCTCCACTTGGGTGCCTTTCTCCAAGATGTGGGGGTACAAGGAAGGCAGGGAAGCTTGACAAGATGCTGCCACTAAAGGCTGTAAAGCTAGCAGGCAAATAAATTTACAATCTATTGCTGCTAATAATTTCATTACTTCTATGCTAGGCTCTTAATTTTTGAGGCTTGATCTGTTCTTATTTTTCCGCACTTGGAGAACTGCTACAAATCCTGGTTTCTAAAAGCACTTTGTTCCTTGAGAGATGCAGCAGATAAAAGAGAGATGTGATTTGCCTCATCAAGAGACAAGTATGCAGGATCTTCATGAAAAAAAGCACTGGGAATATGCCTGTCAAAGCAAAGGGTAAAGAAAAGTAACACCAACAGAACTGAGTGATACCTCTTTCCTGGGATTAGTCTTCATAGACAGGCAGACTTGGAGTGTTAATTCCAAAATGTATGCCACTGTTGTTGCAATAGCTTCCCTGAAAATTATAGCTGGGGAGGTCAGTGGCATTGCTGATCCCATAGTCCCCATCCCATAGCAGTCCTCCCAAATATGCAAAGTGTTTAAACACTCAGGATGAAATGAAAACTGGAGTGGGTACCATTTTGTGCCTCACCACAACAGCTAAGGACTGAGTAGCCATTATTGCCAATGCCAAACATAACCATAAACACTGTCTGGGATTCAGGATTTATTTAAGTGAGTACTATATTCTGCCCAGGACTTGTACACAAAAGGTACAGACACTCAGCCATCTAACAGTACAAGTCCTTGCTCCCCGCTCCTGAGGCCAGCTGGCATGGTCTGTCCTTCTCTAAACTTGTCCTCCAAAACTGGGGCCATACTGGAATAATCCCCGATGCTCACTCTTGAACTAGGTCTGGGATTTGTGCTAGATGGCATAAACCAACACAATGTCATGGAGCATGCTAACAGGTCACCAGTATGTATGAAGGGAACTGTTAGGTGGAGACAGCATGAATATCTGTTCATCTCCGCACTCCAAATCCTTGCAAGGCAATTGGTGAGGAAGGGTCCATGTAGGAGCCTGTGGCTTCAGGACAAGTGCTGACCCTTGTTGTCAAATTGGTGGTCTAGCACTGGGCAGCGTAACTGGTCCCACCTCAGGGTGCAAGTGGAGAATCTTGCTGGAGGGCAAGAAATCATAGTTTGACATGCATCTCACTGAAAAGCAGAGGTGACTGGGCAGAAAATATTTTAAATAGGAAAATTTGCCCCAAATAACGTGAGTTTTAAAAGACTAAAAATCAAAGTTTTGCGGAGATATTAAAAAGATGCTCTTTTTTTTTTGTAAGAAGAAATAATAAAATAAGAAAATGTTGGGGTTTTTTTTTTTAATTGTTTCTTTCTGTTTTCTGGCCATTTACCTCTTTGCTCTTTCTATGTTGCCACCATTAAGTGGCAGGGATGGGGAAAAGCAGAAACTGGGTGAGGAGAGTAAACAGTGAAAACCTGACTTTTTAAATTGTGGTTTAAGAACTGAGCAATTATAACTATTTGAAGAACTGTGCTTATTGTGTATGTTTGTTGTTTGGGTTTTTTTAAAGTCAAAATCAAAACCAAACTTTTCAAAAAACAGTATGTATTTTTAACTTCCAAACAAATCTGCTGTTTATTGGGCAGGCTGAACTGGTAGACTTTGTTGTTACCTGCAATCTGTGTTTTTGTAATTGCATAGAATCAAATCCTTACTGAATCCAGAATGTCAGAGAGTACTTTTACTGAAGTAGCAGTGTACTCTCAACAAAACATATCTTGCAATCTCTGCGTCTCAGGTTTCTGAAATACCCAGTTATTCCAAAGACTTGCATGGAAATGGTTAATGAATCAGTCTCCCTCCACATGAGCTCACATTTTAGCTCTAGCAAAACCCAAGAGAAAACTCCACCTAAAAAAAATCATGATGATGAAAAAGTCAGCCCTTGCAGCTGTCTAAAGCTTAAAGTTGTTTAAAGCTTGAGCTTTAAAGCTAGACAAATTCAAATTATAAATAGGGTCTATTTCTATCTCACATTTTAAAGAACTGTGAAACACCAGATGGCTTTTCTGTTGCTGTGACCTGCCATATAAAATATATTTTTATGATTTCTGATTTCACTGCAAATAGGGCACAAGAATGATATGCTGTTAATGTAAAAATAATTTTACGTGTGAACTTGCTGTGGCTGGAGGCAGTTTATCAGCAGGCTGGGAGATGCCCTGCCTTTCCACCACTGGATGGGAGATGCCCTGCCTTTCCACCACTGGATGGCATTCAAGGGCCATAAATACTCACACCGGGAACTGCAGCAAAAGAAAATGCCTTTTAGAAAATTAAAACACAAAGCGTCCAAAGCCTTTGGATTCTCAGTAATGCTTCTGTAATATATTCATATTTTCGAAGTTCCAAGGAAATAAATCCGAAAAAATGAAAAACAGTTTCTGAGGAGAAAGGAGCTTTCCTCTGACATGCAACTGAATATGCATGTAGGACACGGGACAGGAGATCTGAAAGCAGTACTTCAGTTAGGAGAATTCAACAGTCATACCCAGTCATCTCAGTGTACATCAGCATTAATACAGGTTGGCAGGAGACAATTGGGTGAGACTTTTGTTTTTCCTTCCAGATGTGGACCCAACAGGGAGAGAAAAGGTGAGATGTCTTAACTTGACCTTGGGTCTACACAGGCATGACACCCTGGTTGTGCAACACCTGCACACACAAAAAGCTCTTTAAAGCATTTCTGCCTTTGTCTTCCTTCTTTAAAGCTCAGACCCGTCCTACCAGCAGGCAGCATCATTAAAAGCCACCCCATCTCTCAGCTGAGCCGGCTGTGAGCCGGAGATCGGGCTGGAGACCTCCTGGGATCCCTTCCCACCTGAACCGCCCTGAGCTTCCACGGCCTCATTAAGAATAAAGACAGATTGACTTTTTCTAATAGATAAGAAGAGCACCCCGCAGGGGTAACAGTATTTGTGGGGGTGTAGCCGTGAGGGTCTGGGAGTGCGAGTAGGGTCAGGTTTGCAGAGAGGCAACTGCTTTTACATGCCAGCTGATATACCTGGGAAAGAGGGGTGAGCTCTGGAACAGATGAGCATCTCCTCAGGTCTGAAGGAGCACAGCAAGCTTCAGGCTAGCTGCAGGCTGGCAATATTTGCTGAGTTTTGCCAATTAAAGGACTTTAAAGAAAAGGATAGTTTGCACCTCTGTGGTACAAAGAAAGGTTCGGAAGAGGAAAGGTGACAGAGCCACAGCCTCTGCAGTGTAAAGATGGGGTAGAAGCAGGAACAAACTCACCAGGAAAAGCTGTGGTATTCTAGGAAACCAGTGTCCTGCCAAGTCTGTAATTTTTGCTACAAAGCCTAGCTATGAACTTTAGTTCCCTCTTTAATTTTTGTAAGTCTGCCTTGGGAAACCACTGTTCCTACCGTTTGCTGAGAGTGTGACTGGTGGTGGTGGTCTGGTCTCACTCGCACAAAGGTGTCTGATGAGCTGCGTTTCTCAGGCTGTACTGCCTGGGGTACTTGTCACAGCATTTCTAGCAATGGACTCAGGACTCAGTTTAGTTCCATTTGGGGTATGATGGCTACAGGATGTGTTTGCTTCTGGAGAGGATTTTGCGATGGCTCAGGGGAGAGATGCTCGAAGGTAAAAGGGGGGATCTGAGAACACCTAAGTTATAATGTGATCTTCTCCAGTTACTATATAGGGCACTTTGCAACAAAGAGAAGTGCATGGTTGACGGGGCTTCATCTTCCTATGGTAGTAAATGTGTATGTGGTGTTCAGGTAGTTCATTATATGTATATATTCACGTCCCTGGAGACGTGTCCTTTGTTCAGAGAAGATCCCCAGCGGCGCGCGGGGCAGTCTCCTCACAACAGGCTGGTGGTATCTTAAAACCCAGCTACACACAGCTTTTAGGGGTGTTTGGTTGCTGATTTTCTGGAGAGGATCATGTTGGTCTCTGGGTCTTTGATATATGACAACTTGTAATTATCTCTCTGATATAGATTATAAGGCTTAGAAAGAAGATGATGGAGTTAAAACGGTCCTGCATGTACAACCTTGTTCTCCCAGCCTGTGCACTATTCACATCAGGGCTTCAGGGTGGGGAGAAGCTCTCAGGGAGCAATCTTCTGGTCTTCTGTTACACCATCTGCTCAGAGGACTCCTTATCAGATACAGACCTTGTCCAAACCCTCTTCCCTGTAAGGTCCATTTTATGTTACCTGAAGAGGTGGAAGTCGGCGCTGTGGTTTCCAGTCTTAAACTACTGTCTATCTACCACGCAGAAGATTTTCTGCCCAGCCCATTGAAAGGAGGTTTTAAAATAACAAAAGCAGAAGAACACACTTTTTTTTTTTCCTGGAAGAAAACAGTAAAAATTTTACTTGACACTTTATACTACAGTGTAACATAAAACAGAAGAAATAGGAAACATCAAGGGCAGAGTTTTAAGTATAAGTATCAAAACAGTGACTGCAAATTCGGTTTTAGAAACTACAAAGCACAGTTCAAATATATGATCGTTTCTCAACAGAGATTATGTATACAACAAATGCATTATGTTTTAACACGTTCCTCATTTAAGATTCCCACCGTTATCTTCGCTCCTTAGCCACTCTCTAATCAAATGCTCAAAAGGAAAAAAACCTTTGTCATTACCTGCACTACATTCATGGCCGCATGGACACCCAGAAACCCATCAGCTAATAAGAAAAGTTGTTCCACAGTCATCAGCTTCTGCCTGTAGAGCCCTAACATCCAGTTCAACAGTTGGGAGCTACAACTCCTTCCTGAGCTGATCCACAATGCAACCACAGGACTGATCCAGAGCATAACCACCGGACTGATCCATAACATCACCACTCTTTCTCTTCCCAGGCACTTCACAGAGATCTATCGCATCCATGGCACCAACAAAAAGCCAACGGGCTGATGCTGCCCAAGGATGCAGAAACTGCAGAGTGCAGAAAGGCTAGTTGCTATAGTAAATAGCTTTACACTGTCTCCATGGGCTGCTTTGTTATTGCGAGCACTCTGCTGTTTTTTAGTCTCCCCACTGCCTGACAACACGTCCACAGCAAGATCATGTTTTCTCTTCTGCTTGGGACAGAAGATATTCAGTAATACGAGGAAAGCAGAAAGGATCGTTATTAGGAACACTGTCCACTAGGAAACCCTGTATCATCACCCCCAGCAATGGTTAATGCCTTACGCCCAAGGAAAGGTAAAAAAAATAAAAATAAAGAAAACCCATCATGAACAACTATTTCATCTGACCAAAACACAATGAAGAAAAACATTGTTCCTAATGCCTACAGGGCCAATTTACTTCTTGAAGCACTGGATTTGTTTATGCTTGCCGTTATCTTTGCATTCATAGCTGCAAATGTTACTAATGGCCATGCAATTATGCATCTCTTTTAAACATTAAATTAGAGCTGTTTCAGACTCTTACCTCCAGCCCTGCACTTGGAGGCCCCATCAGCTGGAGCTCCTTCCTGGGGCTCCCAGGCAACTGCCCATCGTCCCTTATGTCTTTTCAAGAATTCACGGCTCAATGTTTTGCACTTGAATTTATTTGGTGACTTTTCAGAATTGCGTTGTTGTATCCTCCTCTGGGAGTACATTTGCATGAAAGGAACATTATGAACCGCTTAGTATAAAAACATAAAACAAGTGAAATGACAAACACATGTAAAAACATAGCTATTCCAAATCAGGCTAACTCAAATACTTGCAGGGGAAAAAAAATAATTCTCCCTTCATGCCCTCATCTGGCCTTACCTTACTTGGCAAATTAACGAGTGGCTGCTCATGCTAAGGAGTGAGAAAAAGGAAGAGCATACTCTGTCCCTGTCTACTGAGGATGAGAGCTGATGGGCCTCTGCACTCACTTGAGTATCACTATGGAGAAGATGGGCAGAGAAGGATGAAGGGGAAGAAAATGGAAAGAAAAAAAGGAGAGAAAAAGAGCATGTTGGCTCTTTCTCCTTAAACACTGGTTAGCTTAGCTGTGACCGTTTGGTGGAAGTTATTGTGTTGATATAGGCTAGCAGTAACTTCCTATAATCATTTCTGGAAGGAGGAGAAACAGGGATAGGAGCTGTGGTCGGAGTGGTGGTTTTATTTCTGGACTGGTTCTTCTCTGGGCTCTCTCCATGCAGAGGTGTAGGAAGTGGCAATGCAGCCAGGAAACTCAAGCCTTGCTTTCTCTGAGCCTAACTATAGCTAGGCTTGCTCCAAAAGAAAATATCCTTATGAAATTTTCAAGAAAGGAAAACTGACTCAGCTGTGAGGAGACCTGACTCCAAACCCAGCGGCAGGGTAAAGGCAGTCTTAGCAGCCACCGGGCGGTTGTTCAATCTCTATCAAGCAGCAGCTTGAGACAGCTTGAACTGGATACTAAGATTTGGAGTGTTTCGCAATTATAACACTGCAGAAAATTGAGACATGCCAAAATAATGCTGAAAGAGTGTTATTAAAGAAACTTAAGTGGCCACAGGGTTGCAGGAAAGATTCCTCTTATGAAGTAAAAGCTGGCTAAAGGATAGGAAACAAAGGGGAAGACTTAACGGGGCTTTTTACTTTCAAGGAAAAATGCTGGAACCAGTTTTATTCAACATATTAATCAGAGATCTAGTGAAGGAAATCCACAGTGAAATTTCCAAATTCATGGATTGTACTAAACTCTTTCAGACAGCCAAATCTTATGCTGATGATGAAGGACCCCAGAAAGACCATACAAAACTAAACGGGCAAACAGGTGTCAGATGAGCTTCAGAGTAGACAAATGGAAGTTTATCTAGGGGAAAATCTAGGGAAAAATAAGCCAAACCACACCTCCATGATGCTGAATACAGAACTGACAGTGGCATGTCAGAAAAAATGTTCTTAAGAGTCATCATTGACAATTCTCTGGTCATCAATAAAAGCCAAAACAGTATCATGAAAAAGGGTACTGAGAACAAGACGGATGGCATAATTTTGCCACTACATATAACTTTGGTGTAACCACACTAGAGTACAGTTCATGGTCTGCTCTCTGCATCTCAGGAAGGATGCAGTAGAGTTAGAGCAGGTACAGAGAAAAACAACCAAAATGATCAAGCAGCTGCCTAACAAGGGAGAACCAAAAATGCTGGGCTCTTTGTGATGGAGAAGAAAACGCTAAGAGAAACAGTTGAGTATTACAAAATAATGAAGGCACTATCTAGGAGATTAGTTTAGAACAGATTAAAGCAAGTATTTTTTATACTTCTCTAACTTATCGTGACAGGAGGTTATAGAGGCAGATAATATCAGCAGGTTCAAACCAGACTGGATAAATTCACAGAAAAGAAGTGCATGGGTAGATACAAAAAGGACAAGGCAGAGAAGTACCCTCTAATACCCCCAATAAACAAATGTGGATACGGGGGGTGGTACAAGGGGAACTGACTGCAAGAAGTGACCAGATTCATGTGCTCCCCTAAACAGCATCTGATATTGCCAGAGTCAGAAACAGAGTACTTGGGCTAGAAGAATGATTGCTTTGACCAGAAAGGCATTTCTTATGCTTTTAAAACAACCAAATCATGGAGAGAGACAGATGTTTTTAAAAACAAATGATCAAATAAATAACAAACAAATTCCCAAGAAGTTATGCTGAGTTGAAATCCTCTCCCAAAGCAAATTTGCTGGCTTTTTTGTTTCCCTCAACCAAAAGAATACTGGTTTATCTCATACCTCAACACCCAGAATGGTTTGGCAGGACAGTAACTGTTAGATTTACTGCTTACACGTGTGCATATAATGAGATGGCATCTTACTGCAGCTCGACCGCGGGCCAAGTGCTGGGTTAACATATGCCAGAAACATGGGAAACTGCGCAGCAACAGGGAAACCCCTTAAATGGGGAAATCCTCCAGACACCAATGAAGTGATTAACTCTTAGTTTTATTCCATCACCAAATGTGTTTACATGTTTCCTGATGTCATCTTCAAATCTTTCTTTTTGTCATGGTAATCCTCTTTGACACAGCCAAACGGCCTTCCCTCCACTGCAAGAGGCTCCTGCTATATATGAATATACTTAGGTGACTTCCAAGTTAGTAAGGAGCTTTCACCCAGCTGTAAAGGGAAGACATATAGCCTGCACTTAGCCAACACAACTCCTGGGATAACCTTCTCTTTCCCCCTCACCGCTATTTAAAACATTGTTTAGGCAGGGTGACAGGGAGAGAAAAGGAAGGCTACTACTCACTTGGAGCTTCTCGGGCTTGCTCAGAGTAAGAAATCTGGTCTGAAATTTCAGTTCATTAAAATCCCTACAGCTCAAGAGCTTTATCTCTCTGCCGAGAAGACACCTGTCCTGCACTCACCAGCTGTGGACTGGAAATCGCAATACCTCTGAATCATCGGAAGGATTTTTAGCCTGGAGTCTTGCAGCAGTGAGGCACTCACACTGTCTGTCTGTCCACACAGCTGTCTGACAGCCACTCCTCAGCAACTGTTTAATCCTTTGCTTGGTTTTGATCATTTTTGGATGATGGGTAATCACCTGAGACCTTGGAAGGTCTTGCCAGTTTGGGGAAAATCAACACCTGCTAATGGCAAAATATAAAAATTGGGGTCTGATTGAAAAGAAGTCAGTAGCAGCCTATTCCCAGCTCTAAGAAAACATGCTGGATGGACAAACAGCAGCATGGCCCTGGCACTGGCTGACAGTTCTGCACCAGCTCGGGAGGGCACCGGATGGGGCTGCCCCAGGAGGAGGAAGGGGGGTTTGCTGAGGACAAGGTAAAATGGGGCTTTGGTGAGGCAGGGCACAGATCGTCAGGAAATCAAGCTTCATTAGTCCCTCTGCTCACAGAATGAATTTGTTATTGGGACTATGGTGATGTAGGTTTATATAGGTCACTGTGACAGTAAAAACATATCACTTTTATCTTCAGCTTGCTTGATCTTCAGCATTTTAATCTGCAGTATCAGCCTGACTGATTTATTACTACTTATAAACCACACTGACAAGGACTTCATTTTATCTCCATGCACAAATACCCTGTTCCTAAAATATAGAAGATGCATGTTGGCTATCACTGTAAACAAGAGATTAGTCTCTCTTCTGATTTTGTGACATTGTCTCTCCATGCCCTCTCTAACACACATTACTGATCTAGCCTTTCTCTCAGCCATTTTCTAATGTAAGGAAACGATATTGTACTTCTTTTTCTGTTTTCCATTCCTACTGGAAATCTGGTATTTAACCCCTACAGATATAAATCCAGATTGTCTTCCAGCATATATTCCCATTCATATCCCATTAATTCTCTATTATGGTCAACTGTATTAGCTTCCTAACAACATGTAGCATTGTTTTTCCTAGCCTTGACTGTATGGGCTCACTGAACTGCCATCACCACTCTTCTGACTACGGCCTACACTCACCTTCAAACATAAACAATTAAATTCTGACCTGATTCTAACAGCTACAATGTCAAAAAATGTATTTGGATAATACATATTAAGGATGTAAAGGTTGGCTGCTGAATCCCATGGACTCCAGGACCCAGGGATCCCTCCTTGCTGACTGCTGCAGCCCAGCCGGGGGCACGCAGGGACTCAGGAGGTCTCTCCATCCCAATGTGATGGGCATGGCTCCTGTCCCTGTGTGTAGGTTTGGCCAGCAGCGAAGCTGAGCATCTGTTCCAGACAGGCACACACATACACACACGTACACATAGAGGGCACCAAGGCAGCCGGACATGCAGACTCCCCGACAGACCACTGCCTTTACCCACACTCACATAAAAACCAGCAACCCTCACTTAAATGTAAGTAAGCCAAGCCCTGTTCCTCCTCTCTGGCTGATCAGGATTGAAGTCCGCTATGAAAACATACATGCCCTTACTTTCCCGATTCACAAGCACACTCACATTCACAGATCCTTGAATATCAGCACAGCCTGTAAAGCCCTCTAATACCCATGCCCGGGCTCCCTTACCCAGTAAGCAGGTCTCCTTCTACTTGCCAGCCAGTCCAGCCTGAAGTTTGCTTGTAAGCAGAGGCGTGCACTACACACTCATCTCACAAGCACCCACACAATCACAGATCACTTGAATATTAACACAGCTTCTCAGTCCACCTGTGCCCAGACTCTGGGTCCCCTTACCCAGCACAGGCTCTGACCTCGAGTCCTTGCAGATGCAGGCTTCCTCCTGCTCACCAGCTAGTCCAGCTTCAAGTTTGCTAGCAAATTACACATACACATGCACACAGGATTAAATTCACTGAGGGAAAAGTAAACACACTTCGGTATTTACAGGTGCTGCTATTTAGACCTCTCCCACATAAACATACACCCTGGTCCCTCCAGTTGCTGACACCTAGACCTACGAGCCTTACGGCCCACAGTCCCTCCAGTTGCTACCACCCACACCTCTCTTGCCTACTGGTCTCTCTAGTTGCTGGCAGCAAGACCTACGGGTCCCTACTCCAGTTGTTAGCACTTAGACCTTGCAGCACTCACAGATAGGATAGAAAGTGAGATTACACAGAAAAAAAAAAGGTTAAGTAAAGGATTTGATAAGACGATAGGACAGACTGCAGTGATCAACCAGAGGGCGCAGTCAGACGAGCATGTTGACTGGCAGCTCGCACGCACGACCGGCCCCTTTAATACCCCTCTCCTCTGTTTTCCCACGCTTGCTCCTCCCCAGTCCACCCTAATCCCCACCGCCACCTTTCTCCACCTTCGGCCCTTCCTCTAAACATCCTACAATAAGTTTTGCGCAGTCCCACGAGCCCCGGCCGAATCCCACCAGCAGTTTTGCACAGCCCCCCCGCCTCCCCACCGCCCCGAGGGCAGCCTCGCTGCCCTGCCCGCCGCTTGGGGAGCTCGGCCTCGCCCTCTCCGCCGCCGGGCCCCGGGGCCGTGGCTAATGGCCCATCAATCAGTGGCTGAAGAGGTCTGGTCTTTCTTCTTGTCTCCCGTATCGCCTGCTGTTAGGTTTGTGTATCTGCGCGTTTCTTTTCTCACTTTCCTTGTTTTCTGTTATTTCTTCTAAACCGAAGAGTTTGAGCCGGGTGAACTTAATGGGGCGGGTGCTCCCGCATTCCACAGGCCCTCACAATCCACACTTCGCAAGCTCTCGCTGCCTGAAGTCGCCTTAGGGGGGAGAGGGATCCATGAGTTGAGAAGTTCACGACTAAATGGCTTTCTACAGGCTAGAGGGAAAATCCGCTGAGAACGAAAAAGAGACCAGGCATCCCAGAATGGCACAGGGCTACAGCATCCCATGTCTTCTTTAAAGCATGGGTGTCACTCTAATGGGTTACTGGTTTTCAATATTTCTACGGTTTTACAATGCAAAATATGGAAGTTGATTCAGAAGATGCACACAGAAGTTTATCGTGTCACCAACCTGCTATTGTGGGCAGCACAGGCATAGATAGACAAGCAAGTACTTGATTCTGCCAGAGGAGCTCACTTGAGTAAGAGGGCATCCAAGAAGTTTGGCAAGATGAAAAGGCACATCTCCCCTGCAAGTGAACTTCAGAGAATGTGTTTCCCTGCTCTCCCTTTCAGTCCTGTCAAAGTTATGAGAAAATGCAATACCATTCCCAAAGGTAATCATCTTGCAGCTTCAGATCACTCCTCTCTCGTTGCCCAGAAATCCCAGGCAGGACCTGGCTCTCCTGCAAAAGTACCTGCATCAATCACGTTTAACAAAATTGTAGAACAACTTGGAATTGTGAGTCAGCTATAGCAGCTGCTTGACGTGTATTCCCGTAATGCCTTGAGTGATGATCCAGAATGAGAAATTAGATTTCTCATTGTGAAAACCTGTGCTGCTGATGTTATTAAACTCATCATAAAGACCACACTACTGGAATACCTCCCCTTTGACCAAAACTAATGTTGAAGCAAATGAGACATAGATAAAACATTAGGGAAAAATTTTCCAGAATTTTCCAGCATAGTAAGAATAGTGAAGTGACAAGATCAGTCTCCTTGGAAGATTCTGGAATAACCACTGGAAGTTTTTTTCAAGAGCAAGTCAGGCAAAACATCTCCCAGGAATGGCACGGTGCAGCTGCTTCTGCACTAGGACATGGGACTGGACCAGACCAGTGGTTCCCAGGTGGGAGAGACTGAATCAGGGGGTTAAGGCATGGAGATCAGGCTAATAAGGTTTACTGGACATATGCTGAATAATGCTTCTCTAAGAACCTCATTTCCCCTATCTATGAGAAGTCTTTTCTTCTCCACAAAACCCCATGATTGTATTCTTAGAAAATAGCACTGAATTTGCACTCCAATAGACAGAAGGGTGGAGGAATAGTGGATTCAAACCATCATCAGATCCTGGTGGCCTTGGGCTGTTCAAGTGCCCCATCACAGCTTAGCCCTGGAAGCCTGTCTAAACTACTGGAGTCATTTGGCACTGGCACAGACATCACCCATGGCCATGCCCCAGGACAGACCAGCCACCCTCACAGCGTGACCCCAGGCAGCCTTCCCTGTCCCCTTTAGAAGCTCTCACTGCTACCTTCACAGCATCTGCTGCAGGGAAATCCCCCACAAATATATGTGAGGCTTTTTGAGACAGCACATTGAAACCCTTGCAGCCAGCGACCATAGCAAGGCTGATGTTCTCACCCCAGATATTAGGGTGAAGAGCAGGGGAATTCCTTCACTTCAGTTCCCATGAGCAGGCTCCAGACCTGCAAGCAGTTCATTCAGAAACCCCGATCCAACCCACTACAACTGAACAAGTGCTATCTCTAAAATCCCAGTTTATGATATTAAGGTCATGTATTCTGAATACATATTCTGTGGTCACTTCTCACCTAACATATTCCCTACCTTTCCCATGTGTATATCTTGGTCCAGCACATTGCATTTGGGAATTACTAAAGCCCTATACCATGCTGCTCAGGCATACCTTAAATAGCTAATACTGTTGTAGCACTCCTCTATTCTACCATTGCTACACCAAACTGTACAATTCTTTATAACATCTGATTCTGCATCCATTTATCTATCTATATGAGAAGAGATTAAGTTCAAAGAAAAATAAAAGATGGCACAGAAGGACAGAGCACTGCGCATAGATAATACACTGTTAAACTTTCTGCCCACAAGGTAAAGAAAAAACAGAAGAGAAACAGGAGAAACAAAATGTTGAGTCTTCAAAAAAATCTAATCACTAAATGAATAAGGGGAAATTATTGCTTCTTTTTCTATCCACTTTCCCATCCCTCCCTTCCTCCTTCCCTCCCTCTCCCACAAAAAAAAAAGAAATCTAGAAATTAACTGCAGCAGAATCTTTTTTTGTTTTAAGCTATTAAATCATCATTTTTCCTCAAGAAACATTGATGATTTAACTGACAGTTTATTTTAAAAATAGATCAAGCCTTCGGTTGTCATGCAAGTGCTGTATTTTACCCCTAATGGAAATTAAACTTACTTAAATGCATGAAGAAGCAAAAAGGAAATAAAATAGCCATCCATCTTATTCAAAGGTCTACCCAGTGTCTTGACCAGAAAACACAAGATTTTACACAGCAGTGCTATAAAAGCTGAAAAACAAATATTCCATTCACCGTTGTCCTTGATCATTAACAAAGGGACAGGCTTTAGGATTTATGATAGTAGCAGGTACTGCAATGACAATCTGTATGGTTCTCTATCTTCACATTGTCCTTAAGGGTAATCTTAAAAAAAGAAAACACACACACATAACAAATAATTAGGATTAGCTAGACAGTAAAAAGAGCATTCTCAAGTAAAAGATGTCTGAAGCTTTTTTCTTAACCACAAGATACACAGGTTCTTTGGGGTACGTGTACTAGAACAGCCTCTGAATGCCAGCCTGTGAAGCTGCATCATCGGTGGCTTTCAGAGCCATAAAAAGAAAGTTTTCAATAGTGATGTAGTTTGGTGTCCTTAATTTGGCACTTCTTAAAGTGTCTAGTTTTCAAAAAGTGTCAAGTAACTAATCTATGAAAAATCAGGAAGTGTCCTTAGAATTTTTCACACGGGGATTATAAAACCAGAGACCACAAACACGATGAGTCATTTTTATTTTTAATCTCAACCAAATTCTAGTTGCTGCCTCAGGGCAAGTATCATGTCAGTGGTCTAGAAAAAGATCTATGCTCTACTCAGATGAAGAGCCAGGATTCAGCCAGATTGAGCTGTAGGTGTCTATAGGTAAGTCAGGTATCTGGGCTCTCATCACAGCCAGTGGAGACCCAGCGCTCTGTACAGCTGCGCACACAGAGCCATCAGCTGCCATTTGAGATGTCAGAGGGAATCCCACCAAGCCTCCCGCTGCCACTCCAGAAGGTCTTTTACAAGTCCTGTGTCTGCCAGCAACACACAGATGTCTTGAGTACGCCAGGGTATTTCAAATGGCACCAAATCTGTGAGTGGGTAACTGAACTGAGCCTCTAGCCAACACACTTAATGAGCCTGATTCAGATTACCACAGGATAGACACCTTAGCTTGTTTCAACTAGATCACCATTTATTCAATAAAATTTAAGGTTTCTTCACCTGGAGCTGAATCATTCCCCAAATAATCAGCTTTAGCAGAATCTCTCTTTAAGAGAACCTTCCAGATGAGACCGTTAAATGCTCAAAGTAGTTGCACACATTTACAGTTCCCTCTTGGTTATACTATTAAGAGTAAACACAACCTCAATTCATCTAAGCACAGATGGTTTTGGTCCCTTATTCCCTTATACGTAATTGATAGTATTGACCAGCCACTTTCCCAGAGAACTCCTGCCTATGCAGGAAAGACACAAGGAAAATTACTAATTAAAATCAAATACACACTGCGTAGCATTTAAGGGGAGGGTACACATCCAGGAGAGTTAAAAACAAGGGGACAGCAAGTCCACCACCAGAACTTCAGGTGTCATGAGTCAAAGTAGTTTCACTGAAGTCAGTGACACTGCATCAATTTCCACATCCCAACTGAATATCAGACTTGGTTGACATTTTAATTTCCTCTTTAGAAAAAAGAAAGAACCCAAGAGCAAAGGATATAAATGCCAAGGATGTTTCCCTCAAATAGTTCTCCAATGTCCTCCAGCAAAAAACATATTCTTCTCTATTCACTGGTTCAGCTAAACATTGCATCCTAAAACAAGCTTAAGTGGGTCTCATTCACAGCCTCACCTTGGTAAAAGCCTTTGCTACGCAGCACGTTGCTTCTGATGTAATGTTCTTTGGAACGAGCATGGTCTTCTTGGACCTCATTGGAGTGGGATAGGCCCGGGAGAAACAGCACCCAGTGCACTGGTAAATGGGCGCTCCCGGCTTGGAAAAGAATCTGTTCTCCCCTAGCTTGCACTCTGGACAACCTGCCATAAAAATATAAGGAAGAGACTTTTACTTGGTCTCCAGCTGTATTTTCATTTTCATAAAGAAAGGGAAAGTGCGGGTGGTAAGAGGAAGCACCAGCCGCATTTTGCAGCTTGATGTCTGCAGAACAGAAAAGCACAGACAGCAAAGCTCTCCCCTTTAGGGTCCTTCAACTCTGCAACGCACACCATCTGTAAAACCAGAGTGTGGCTTTCTGGGTAAGGCACAAGCATCATTGTGTCTTTTCTGGTATTCTAACTTCATTTTGTTGACAGTTGTGGAGGGTTTTTTTGTATGTCTACTACACTAGCTGCCCCTAGAAAATTTCCTACTAGCTACAGATAGTTAAATAGCACCAGCAGGATTTGTAGTGCTTCTTAAACATTGCCTGTTTTCAGGCAAGACTCTGTTATCAAGAGTTTTAAAAATGCCCAGTAATCCCGAGGTTTTTGTAGCTCACATTTTTCTATATTCAGTTCGAGGCTGAATAAAAAAATCTGCAACCTCCAAAACACCCCTAAAATCTTCCTAATATGCCTCTTCCATAGAATGCTACACCACCAACATCTCATATTCTGGGATCTACAGAGGAAAAATATTCTGCATATTATGAGGAGAAGCTATGGTTCTGCTGTTCCTGATGTTATGTTGCCATTCAGATCTCAGGAGCACAAGAAACCAAGAAGTTTCTGTTTGATAATGTTTCAAGGATTAAAATCGCACATGTCAACATGAGGACACGGTCATCTGGGAGACTCTCAACCTGGAGAAATCAAGTTTAGAGAAGCAATAAGAAGTATACTCATAGCAAAATTATCTTGATTTATTATACCTTCATATCTCAGCGTCAATAAATGCAACTGAATGATACCATTTATGACCACATTTATAAAGCATGTAAAAGTTTAATTAATACTCTTTATGAACAATTGCCCTATTTCTGAATGTTAAAAGCAGCTTACCCTGCATGAGAAACTCTCCATCTGGGAAAGCATGAAGAAGATGCAGAAATACAGACAAAATGGTCAAAGTGACAGCTCCATACTTCCCGTAGCAACCCATCATCCTTCTGGAAATACAAATAAATACATTTTTAAGGGACCATTTCACATTGGGTACAGTACCAGCATCCAGGCTACACACTGATACAGCATTCAGCGCAAGTAATAGAGACAATTTAGAACCAGGATTGGAAATTGAAAATGCAGCATACATTTTGCAGCTCAGAAAATTGACTTCATCACCATAACAAAATTGTGCCTTTCTTTCTGGCCTTAACAGTTTTTTCTGAATATTAACATAAACCACAGCACAGAAACTTCAAATGTCATAACTGCCTAATATTTATGGTAGAATGGATAAAGCCAGCAAATGTTTGTGGAGAGGATAAAAGAATCTGCAGAATCTCGGCCATGAAAAGACTAATTTCAGGGGAAATAATTTCACACCAGGACATAATTTCCTGAGCCAAGGGTCAGATTATTTGTCCACACACTGGCTTCTTTAGTGCCAAAGTCCCCATAAACATATTTTCACAGTCCTGTCCCTCAGTGGGAGAAAGCTCCTCCAACCATTGTAATTAGAGTGGCACTATGTGCTGCGCTCCAGAGCACCTGAGAAGACACGGCGCCGAGAGAGAGCTCAGGAGGGCTTGTAATAGCCCCAGGGCCACCTGCATCGCACAGAGGCCTTGTCAGGGCAGCTCAGGGTCAGGATGGTCCCAGGGAGTTCAGCATCGCTGCAACCTTCTGGACCGAGATTTCTTTTAGGCTCCATTTTACTGATGCAGCAAACTGACTTTTGGGTTCTGGTATAAACACACCCCAGTCAGCTCGAACTTTTAAAAGTTTTTGCAATAGATTAATTTTGTGCAGGAAGGCTACATGCAGCACGGCACATCTGTCCTTCTACTGCTAGCGCATGAAATGAAGTGGCCATAAATAGCATATTGCATGTTCTCTGGGTAATTCAACAGAAATGCAGTTGTGTGACTATATTTGATCCAGATCAAATCTATACCACAAGGTAATGCATATCTCTGATATGAATAACTGCAGAAACCATAACATTAAAGATGCAGAATATATAAGGTGCAACTGCATGAATATCATCCCAAATTCTCTGCTTGATTTTTGTAAAAATGAATTTACTTTTTTTCATTATTATTCACAGTAAGCTTTTTTTCTGGGGGGGGGATGACACACACACACAACCTCGGTTCTCTCCGTATCCAAACATCAGATGTACAAACATCAGATGTTCTCTCCATATGCAAACATCAGATGTGCAGGTGACAGAGACAGCAGCACTCCTTCGTCCATCCTGGCTGGCTGGGGATAGCCTTGCCTTGGAGGATTGAGTTTCAGGGTCTTTTTAGTGCTGAGACACGGAGCACATTTCAACAGGGGGACCTGCCCTGTCCTTGCAGATTATCCTGTGAGGGATTCTGGGCTGAGCACTGCTCACCTTCACCCTGGTCCTTGGCTGTGGCTGTGCAGCAGTGCCTGGTTCACTGGCCCCAGTTGTTCCTGACTGGCTTCAGACAAGCACCCCAGGCAGCATCCCAAGCCCCCAGCTCCTAATCACCAAACTCTTTGCCTGCCTTCACAGAAACGTTATCTGATCATGCAGATCTCTCCACCTCTGCAGTCAGCCCCCCGGGCCATGCCTGGAGCTGACCGACAGCTTGTTTGGGCTGTGTCTGAACTGCAGTGCTGACAGCATCTCCACAGTCTTGCAACTCAATCTTTTGAACAGTTTCTTCTATGCCTGCATAGACCACCTGATCACTTGACTTTAAAAGACCGAAACTGTCACAAAAGAGCATGATGTGCTAATGACTGATGTGCAGGATAAGGCCCCAAGTTGACAACACTGATATATATATTTTAGATACTGAAAGCTACTGTGCTTAGCAAGGACAAAAAAAAGTGTTCAATCCTTAACTACTTAAGAGCTTCTCTTCTTCCAAATACACCAGTCAATGCTGCCACTCCATGATAAATATTCTCCACGGACAGATCAAATTGTGGCACCAAATATTTATAAAAATGAAGTAGCAACGAGAAGGACAGTAATGCCAGCAACAAAGAAATTGATCTTGATATTTGGCATAGAGGTTATTTAAGCATGCCATACTGATCAGAGAAGGCACTCACAACCCTAACGAGGAAAGATGGTAGAAAATCGAGAGGGAAAAGTATAATTAAACGAAGATAGCTTTTGCATAATGGAAACATATTTCTTTTCAGATTTTGCACCTACCCAGCAGAATCCCTGCAATGACTGCCACAATGATGCAAATGTTCAAATAATGCCTGCTCACATCTGCAGGGACAGGCAAACTTGAGGTGGTCCAAGGAGTGAAGCTACTTGGCTGGTAAGATTAGCTGAGAGTGAACCTGGAGCACTGGGATGTGTGCAAAGAGAGTATTGATTAGCAGAGGGACACTGCACAAATTCCCGGAGATATACGGGGACATGAGGCTGCTATGCACAGGTTAGCAGGTGTTGGTTCATTGATCAAACAGACATACAATGCAGTCATCAAAGGTAGCAGTTCAGATTGCAGCAGAGCACAGGCCCTACAAGGTAGCTTTGAAACCAGGACAATGATGGAAACAAAATCAAAGAGAGCTCCATCTTTGTAGTAATCAGAAAAAGATCATGCCCAGGTAGATGAGGCTGAGACTAAAGGCAGGATGATGAGAACACGGCCCTTGCCTGACTGGGGTTAGCAAAGTGGAAAGAAACAATGTTGATGAGCAAGACCGATGCACAATGCTCTTCAGTGCAATGAATGAAGGCACAAAAGTGGAAACAACCCTCTTTCTAATTAAGACAGCAAAAACTAGAGGTAAGAGACTGATCTGAAGCCCAGCTAAACCGAATGATTAAGAGGCCAATGAGGTTGCAATTAACGAGTGGCAAGGGTTGGGTGCTGGGTACAAGTAACTTCGCCTCCTCCCTCCCACCTGCCCAGCGAGTCAGTCCATGGTAGCAGAAGACAGAGGATAAAGGAGTTAAAAGCAGCCGATAATGAACAGGAAGAAAAAACATTGGCAGCAATTGTGGAAGCACTGGAAAGAAGCATTTGGAAGAGGTATCAAAAAGCCAGTTCAATGTATGTATTTGTGTATGCACGCAGGCTGAATGCAACATGTAGTTACTCATCTTTGCTTGGGCTTTTACCAAAAACCCACCTGAGGACAAGAAATAGTTAGTATTCTGATGTTAGTCAACAGGTGGCAAAGGAAGCGGGGGATGCCGTTCACACGCTAGTCCCACAGAAGCGTTGAACACGGCTCTCAGGTTTCTGAGAAGCAGCTGCCAGCTCTCTGTGCCCTGTTCCCTCAACAAGAGTAACCTGTGTCCACAGGAGAAAGGTGGTCCTTTACACCATTTAGATCCACAGCCTCCTATGGTCCTGCCAAACATTTTGGGAACTGAACTGAGCTCAGCCGCATCTATGGAGTCACGTTGAATAAATTGGCTGGATCCGTCCCTCCAGCAAATAAGGCTTTTTAAAAGATTATTTACTGTATATGCTCTTTCCAGCCCCATAGAGGGGGTGTGTCTGCTGGCAGACTCGCCTGCACTGGGACACAACCCCACCGTTTAGTGTCAAGCCCTGCTCCATCCAAGGGGACATTCCCCAGAGTGCGAGGAGCCGGCTGGAGGGGCTCAGGCACCAGCAGGAGAAGACAGACAGCCTTTTCCAAACAACCTGTTTCCTCATCATCCTGAGCCTTTTGGTAGCCTGGATGCTCCAATGGCCCCAATAAGACACCAGCAACAGGAATAACACCACAACCCTTGACTGATTATTCCATGATTTCATGCTCTTTGCTGAAGGCACAGTGGCATTCTCCATCCTAATTTTTCTAAGAACACAGAATGCTATGATTTGGTACATTATAAGGGTTTGAGGCAATCCCAGAGGGAAGTTGTTTAAATTACATTAACCAAAAGGGGAATTGAAATTGCAGTTTTGCACTTCCTCTATTGAGTCAGACTGTCAGGCTCATACCAAAAACACCAAAGATACCTGTAAATAAAACCCAGATGTGATCCTCTCTACTATTCCAATGCGACAGCCATTTTGCCTGATGGTCTTGGTTTTCTGACTGTGCCCACACTGCTAATCCAGTTAGTGTCCACACCACTCATTTCATCTCACCATCAAATCAAAGGAAGCTTTTACGTTGCCGTATTAAGTATCTTTCTTAAGCTATTGGAACATTATATAATGCATAAATTTCAGCAGCTCTTTGGAAAGATGGTAATTTTAAGTCTCTCCCAGCAGTTAAAGTCTCACCTCATTACTTACAATATCTTGTCTTTTTCTGTAAATATTATCATATTATCAGTTACCGTCATAAAGACAGGCAATCATCTGTATTTGCAAACAGGTCTTCAGGTTCTCTGTGGGACTCTGTGGATGCCTTTAGATTCCTGTCAAGCTCCACTGGATCAGAATCCCGTGTCCTACTCTGTGGTCCATGTCCTGGCACAGACATGCCAGCGAGCTCTGTTCAACGGGCATCCTTTGTACTGATTGTACGAAATAACCTAATGTTTTCAGCATAAACTTGGGATGTCCCTCTATACTTTCCCATAGGGTGACAGTGGTGCCGTCATACCCAACAGCAGTCAAACACTTTGCACATTGTGTTCATTTCTTTCTGGGATGCTTGGCCATGAGGCACAGCTGTGTCACAGCAACGATGAACTACAAGTGCCAGCACTTCACTTGCAGCCCAGTGTCATGTACACAGGAACCTGCTAGCAAACCCTGTGTCATGTACACAGTAACCTGTTAGCAAACCGCTGAAGACTGAGAAATCTTCACTAACATATTTTTTTTTCCTTCCCTTAACATATGTAATTCTGACTGGCAATTTAAAGACTCTGAAAGATATGTTAGTACCACAGGTTGTGTAACATCTGACATTTGACAGCAACACGGTTGACCAGGAGAAAACCACAAAGTTACTGATGAAGAATTACCAGACCCAATCAGAAATCACAAAATATCAACATTTAGTTGCAATACAATTCTAGAACCTCATTTTCTCTTGCTTACAAAGCTCGTTTAACCCCAAGCACTGATGTTTTAGTCCCAAAGCAACCTTTAAGTTAATTTTCGAAGTAAAAACTTTGACAGAATGGAAGGAGAAGAAAACTTTTTGAGAGAAGGGAAAGAGAGTGTCAAAAAATATGTAACTGTTCCTCTTTAACAGTAACAAAAATTTAAAAATGTATTACCTCCCTTGTTCAACAAGAATAAGTCAGACAGCTGAGAAACTGCAGGAGGGTGTTTAAAGGTGAGCGGTCCTTGACGCTTGGATGTACGTTCCCAAAACTGATGTATGAAAGAGTTGCATCTTTCTTTTATACCAGTAAAGCTAGATCATATTCCTCGCCCACATCTAAGCCATAGGATCAACTGTACATTTTATCTAATGACTGAACATTACTTTATGTAATTACCAGCCCACCATGCTGATCTTATCTTCGACTTGACTTTCATAAAGATTATTTTTTTCTTATATAATGAAAGAAAGGTCAGCTTGCGAGCACAAACTCAGTGCTGTATGAGTTTCCTGGGGAACTCAAATATCAAGCATCCAGTCATTTGCTGCAGTTTTCAGTGAACAGAATCTCATTTTTAAAAAGGAAGAGTTACTAAGGTTTCCTAATGCTTCTTATCAAACTGGGGAGTAATTTATTTTTTAAAAAACATAAAACACTTCTACAGCAATGGCATTGTTTTAGCAAAGAATAACAAAATAAAGAGCAGCAGAGATCTATACATACATTTAAAAGAATAATCTCTATTTGAATTTAATGCCCAGAGAATGAATGCATGGATAAATATAGAAGGATTACCTTTATAGAGATAAGATTTCTGGCAAGATCTCATTTTGGGTTTTAGTGTAAAGCTAATGCAATGGAGGCACTTCTGAAAACTGCACCAGGGTGCAGATTTTTAAGACTTAGGGACTTGGAAGTCCTCAATTTCAAGTGACAAAGTCTGTGTCGATGCTGGCTAAATAAGACAGGTCCCACTCTGCCTTCTGGCACTGAGGCCAAGCAGCACAGCAGGGCTTGCGTCCACTCAACTCTTCCTTTCCCCTTCCCAAAGGGGAGGTGCACACCCAAACACCTACTGGGAACAGCCCCTGGCAATGCAGACAGTCCTGGGTCAGTGCTCAAGGCCATTCCTGCAACCCTTGTGTTTTCAAGTCCTGGAGACTTGAGGGAGATTCACTTCAGATGTCCGAAGTTCACTTCAGAAGTTAACTGCCTAAACCTGAGTTACTTACTCTAGACTACCTTTATAGTCAATGGAGAGAAATAGCCTTAAACATCTATTTCGATACAAGATTAAGTCACTTTTCCAGTGTGCCTGTTTTTCACCATTGAGAGCCCAGGGCAACTAGCTTGGCTTGCTAACTGTCCTGCCCTTAAAGCTTTACAAATATTTTATAGTTTTAAGAAACTCCTAAACATCCAAAGGCTTAAAATTACTTTTTACGCACCTACTTTTTGTCACTCACTGTTGGAGATGCGATATTGAAAGAGACCCCTATAGGTTCTTGCATTCCTATGAAAATTAGACTTTGGTTCGTGATTCAGTCTCTTCCAAAATGTTTATTGTATAGTTGGATATGGTGAATCATACCTGTCCAGATTTCTGCTGTTCAGTTTTCTTGTCCATTGCTTCATATCTCTTTTTAATAACAGCAGCACCCCCGGCCTCTGCTAGCCATTTCAGACACATTTATCGCAACCGTATCACCTCTGCCTTTACTAACATACTCATCTGCTTCAACGTGTTGGATACCTTTTTCTCTTCTATTTATTCCACTGATCATTATAACAAAGGTAAACTCAAAACAATTGTCCCCAGCCTACACTTGTCTTGAAATTGGCTTCTGTTTCAAAACTGAAGATGGATTTCTGCACCTGGAAGCTTGTCTGGTTTTTATCCAACAATATGAGCTGGTCTAATAAAAGATAAATAAAAAAAAAAGTCTCTCTTCCTATGATCTTGCTTCATTTAATAACAAAAGCATAAGGTTGAAATTTGAAAGCTATTGGTAAACAGTTTACTGAGAAATATTCCCCTGAAAGACAGAAGCTTAATATTTCTTGTCATTCAAAGCAAAACTGATGAAAATTGCTGAAGTTTATAGAGTGCCTCTGACTTGGCTCTGTCCTGCCCATTTCATACTCACCCCAGCTTGTAGTCCTATGGGAAACCCAGGATGACTTGTGATGCTTCACAAAAAACAGAAAACTTCATCATCAGGAAAACAAGTAATGATTGTGTTGTATATTCATACGTGGTACTTACTTACCTATACATTGTAGCATGTCATCAACTAGTAAAAAGGAAATGCTATACAAAATAGTTCTTTCATTAGAAGGACTCAAGCACAGTGACAATGTTACCCCCACAGCATAAAAGAAAAATAAAAGTGCCCACAACCTGGTACTCTTTTCCTATCAGAATGTATTAGGAATAAATCTTGTGAAGTCAATGGAATTACGCTGGTATAAAAGATAGTTTAAAAAAAGCTCCTATTTTTATTAAGAGGATTTCTTACTTTAGCTGCTCCAAATCTCCAACTAAAAATACTTGGTCAAATCTGTCTTAATGTGTGACTGAATAAGAAATGAGAGAATGTGGCTCACTGTTTTAGAGGGGGAAAAAACCTCTAGTTTATTAAACAGGGTATTCTTAAATCACTTTGCAATACTCTTACAGTTTTTTGCTACACTGTGATATTATGACTTTATGGCCTATATAAGTATATGGATGAAAAGATAGGTAAATATATATGCCAAACTGGACCACAGAATGTGCTTTGCCAAGATCAGTATTTTGTTTTCTATTTGTAGGAGCAGAAAAAATCATTCTGAGGTGGAAAAAGGCAACAAACTGCTAAAATTTTCAAGTTTCTTTGAGACCACTGTGTTCCTAAATTGGACTGGGACTCTATTAAGGAGCATAAGTTAAACTAAATATAGCATTTGTTAAGACTGAAATCAGTGTGAGCTCAGCACCTAAGTATTATGGAGTTTCAGAACTCTTGGCTCTTTTCTAGGAGCTGGGTCCCTACAGCTCCTTCTCTGGCTTTCTCTGGAAAGGAGGGTTCATGCCTCTTCCCTTGCTCTGCCAGATGCTGTCTCAGGGTATCTGTCCTACTTCCCTACTTAGCGATATCTGCTTATCTACAGGCTGCTTCCTGATGCTGCCTCTTCCTCGCTAGCAGAAAGCTTTTCTTCTTTGCCACTGAGCGGAGTTGCAGGGCATCCCCCAGCACTGTCAGTAAAAGAATGGGAAAGGGCTCCCTTGCTTCAGAAAATAAACTCTTTTATTCAAAAATAACAACTCCACAAACAGACACACTCCCCCCCCCAAGTGTGGTCACAGATTAGCACTATTAAACAGAATTTACCTAATTTTAATAAGAGTAATACAAGGTTTGCTATACTATATACCAGCAGAAAGGACAGTACAGAGCATGCCTACTTTTTTTTTACCACTGCTGCATTCTTCAGAACCATTCCTGCCTTCTTTCTTGATTTTCCTATTCTTTGTAGATAAGCAAATGAGAAGAAACAACCTTTAAAATGAAGTTCTGATATCACTTTTGGCTTGGATGGACAAACAGGTTGAATTCCGGAGGATTTTTTTTTTAATAAATCACATTTCAGAACTTCCTGCAAATGCACCCAAAATCTACCCTTCATCATTTGTGCAAACTCAGAAAACAGAAGCCCCCCTTCTGAGAATGGAAGCTATCACGCACGCTCACCCAATGCCAGAAACTCCTCTTCCCTTTGCTCTTTCTTGCGATCTTCGAAAACCTCCTTGGTTTCTTTCTCCAGCCCTGCCCTACAAGTTCAAGCCTGCACCAGGCCCTGCACCAGAAGGGATCCCGAAGCACTGGTACTATCTTTTGCATCTTGGGTGTCACTTCCTTCATTTCTCGTGTTATCTTCCAAGCGTCCCAGGAGGAGAGAGGTTCCCACATACCACAAGCTGCTCCGCACTGACGCAGGCAAATTATCAGAGTTGCTGAAGAGAGATAACAACAAAAAGTCCCACCAAAATGACGAAGAGCAAGATTTCCTGGGGATTCAAGGAAAAAAGAAGCAACCTGAGTGTTAAACAAAAAGATACACGGTATTTCAATATTTTACTGAGTCTCCCAAATCCTTCCCAGTTTGCTTGAAACTTTTCCAGTTGCCATTTGTCTGTTTTCAGAGACAGTAACACCAGCTCAGTAGATACACACTTAAAGAAGGCTCCCCAGGACAAGGGAAAATAGAGATATACACCATTCTGAAATAAAGAGCTCCTGTCTGCCAAAATACTTCATACCGTACTATGTGGAGAGTGAAAGTCAAGTTTTCTGTTCTTTTACAGATGTTTTCAACTGATCATCTAAAATTATCTCTCAAAGCAATACTTTTTGGCCTCATCCTCCTTTGCTTAAAATCAATAGGAGTTCTGCCATTATTTCAAATGCCACTGGGTCAGGACTTTTAAGATTAGCTATTAGTGTTCTCAAGCTTCAGCCAAACATTGATTATTCTGAGATAATAAGGTTTTCAGTACTTATTGCACATAAATAATTGACTGCAAAGCCTCTCCTGTTCTAAAACCATAGTGTAAAGAGGGTTCACTAATACATATCTTTTTTTTTTGCTTTTTAAAGGAATTAATATTACAGATGATGGCACTTCAGAAATATGTGCAATAATCATTATTTCACCAGAGCTAAGTAAAAATTGTGCCTCCGAAGAAAAATGGTAAGATTATAACGAATACACATGCTTTTTTCCCCTTTTTTACTGTAACTTGTCAAGGTCAAATTGTTTAATCATGGCATGTTATCAGGCAACTTATGGTACTAACAGGATGACGGCTTCTGTTTAGCTCTGTTTTCATGCTTTTTTTTGGAATAGGTTTATTTGAAATCCAATTCCTTTGAGCAAAATTAGAATAGATAATATTACAACTGTCACAGCATTGTGGAACAGCAAACAAAATGTCATTAATGTGTAGGTTTGACCTCAAGGGCTTTAGATATTGTATTTCAATACTCTTTTCTCTACTTTTAATTAATAAAAGTAACTACACCTCATATAATGACTAAACCAGCTCACAAGGTCAGGAACGACTATCGCTTTTATGTATAACATTGCCCAGTTGAAGTAACCAGGTTTGTTAGAATCCTGAAACATTATTATCAGACAGAGGTAAAACACTAGACTAGACAGACTACTGATCAAACTGATTATGTCAGTGAATATGTTCCTGCACCATAAGGGTAGACCATGAGAGATAGATAATGCAGCCTTACTTTAAACATATTTCAGTATTTAGCTTTTTTCATGAAAAAAAATAATTACCATATGAATGGATCATTGCATGTCAGGTTTAGATCTGATAAATAGCCATGTAAAAGTGAAATGTATACTTCAAGTGCAGCTAAAACAAAGAAGCCTGATCAATAATGCAGGATGTCTCATTTATACAACTAGCAATTTCAGCAACTCTCATTATCTAATACAGAAATAATTGTTCTGACAATTAGCTATTATCTTTCTCTAGCCCCAAATCTGAACACTTTCATATGCTCGCTGTATCACCTCTTCTACTAGTAGAGATTTCTATTATGAATTGCTTTCACATTTCATAGAACTTTATTGCTTGCTTTTTACAAATGAAAGCAGAAAAAATGCTTAAGTTCATCAAATTCCGATCAAATCGTGGCAAGCAAGAGTAGCCTACAGTGCTGATAATAAAAAAATGCACTGACATAGAAACATAGCTGGAAAAGGGTTTCTGAAGAAAACAACTTATTGCTATCACATTACCAAGAGGCTGGTTACCAGGTTGCTGTGACCCTCTCTACTGTCACTGCACAGAGAAACTTGGCTGCCCGGATATTCAGCTGAATGAAAAATTCACCATACTTATGATGCGTATTGCAGCAACACCTAAGAAACCCACACCGAGACCAAGCGGAGATGGTCCCCTGCCCCGGAGAACTCACCATCTCGTACCGGGTTTGGAGGATTAAAGTCATTCCCCCAAACTCCTCCTCTTCCACCCACCTGCGTGTTTTTCGGAAGACATGAGATCTCAAACTGATGTTCTGGGCTTCACCAGGATTTCCAGATGAGGTTCTAGGTCTACATAGTACAGCAGGTCAGCTCCCACACTCACAGCGGTCTCTTCTGATCACACATCTAAGCAGTCCCTTCACACAGCCACCTGCCCCTCTGAAAGAGCTGTGCATAGCATACGTTTCATATTTGTGAGAGACTTTCAGAGCAACGAATTAAGGGAATTATACATGGTATTTGGTTATCAGTGTGACTCAGTGCATGGAAAACAGGCTAGTGCGGTGTAATTAATGCCATACTGGAAAGTAAAGCAGGCCAATATTGCCCACCTCCATACAGGTACCTTTCAGAAATAAAAAGGGCTTACATTTACGTAATAACACTTCAGTATAGATCTTATGGTACTTTGAAGGCCAGACACTGAGGGTTGATTTCCCATGACATTGAAATGTAGCCACTCTCGAGAGGCAGAACTGTAGCCATTTGCTGCCAGGAACATGACACGGCTGTCCTCAGAGGGCCAGGAATGAATCATAGTAATGTCTCAAATTTAAGCTAAATGTCTAAGTAGACTGTAAAGGTCTAAGCTGTAAATTTGGGGGGAGGGAGAGGGCAGGGAAGGAAGTCCGAAAACCAGTAAAAATGTAAAAGTTGCTATTTTATATAATCTTGTAGTCCAGGCTATTTTTTAAGCTAAGCTTAGATTATAAAAGGAAAGAGCTGAGAAAGGACTAAATAAAATCTCCTAGTTCAGATGGTCTAGATGGTACATGTGTCCTCTTTCCAGATATGAGAAACACAGTGGGAAATGCTTCAGGGGATCGCTCCCTGCTGCAACACTCAGGAATCATTTTGTTCATGCAAACTCCTGTGTGCACTTCAATAACAAGCTGTCAAGAAGTACAGGTTATTGAAATTTTACCCTTGCAAAACAGCACAGAAGGAGAAAAGATACCACAGCGGGACTGAATTCCCCCCAACTTTAGACATCTGCTGTACAGGTGGCCAATGTCCAAGCTGGTTACTCTGGCTACCTCTACAGTCAATGGGAAGACACAGGCGTTTTCAGGGTGCAGTTCATCTCATCTATCTTAGTACTCTCCTTAGAATGAAATGGGTGATGCCCTACAATTGCTTGTTTCTCTCCACTGGTTATACACAGGTCAAGAAACTGGCTTAGTCATATCCATTTTTTAAGATATTCACACTTGACCAGATGAATCCAGCCCAAAGCATCTTTCACGTTATGGCTAATATGCCAGGAATAGATACAATCATACTTTTTTTTTACACTTAGACAATCTGAGGTCCATGCTGTTTCCCAAGTTCTCTGTAACTTCCTACAGCCCATCCAGGAGGTGAGGAAGGGGAGGAAGGTGAGAATTGATCTTATCTGTTAATTGCCTCCTAGATTCTTTTTGTGCTCATTTGTCATCTCTTGCCTTATTTGGTTTTGAGCTTGAAAATTCTCTGAAGCAAAGGCTATCCTTTTATTCAAACTATTTTTATCTATGACGAGGGCTCCTAGACAGTATAACTATTACAGATCAACACTCTTGTGCTGGTTTTGGCTGGGATTGAGTCAATTTTCTTCACAGTAGCTATTTTGGGGCTATGTTTTGGATTTGTGCTGGAAACAGCATTGATAACACAGGGATGTTTTAGTTATTGCTGAGCAGTGCTTACACAGAGTCAAGGTCTTTCTGCTTCTCACCCCACCCCACCAGCGAGTAGGCTGGGGGTGCACAAGAAGAGGGGACACAGCTGGGACAGCTGACCCCAGCTGACCAAAGGGATATCCCATACCATATGGCAGCATGCTCAGCATGGAAAGCTGGGGGAAGAAGAAGGAAGGGGGGATGTTCGGAGTGATGGCGTTTTATCTTCCCAAGTAACGGTTACATGTGATGGAGCCCTGCTTTCCTGGAGATGGCTGAACACCTGCCTGCCCATGGGAAGTAGTGAATGGATTCCTTGTTTTGCTTTGCTTGCATGCGTGGCTTTTGCTTTACCTATTAAACTGTCTTTATCTCAACCCACAAGTTTTCTCACTTTTACTCTTCCGATTCTCTCCCCCATCCCACTGGGGGGGAGTGAGCGAGTGGCTGTGTGGAGCTTAGTTGCCAGCTGGGGTTAAACCACGACAACTCTGCTTGCTTGATACTAAGAAGGGAATGCACCACATCCATCTAAAGGATGGTGCACCAAGTGCGGCTGCTGTGATGGCAGTAAGCAGACTTTCAGAAACATAATCACCTTCCTAGAGCTATTCCCAGGTAGGGATAACTTCACAGAGACCTAGAGCCTGATAAGCATAGAGAAGCCCACAGACTAACACAAAATGCATTTAACAGTACTTGTTTTGATTTCAGAGAAATACATATTGAGGTCCTTCAGCTTTTAGAGTCTTTGACACAGGCAGATACTCACAGACTGGTGAAAAGCTATGCTGGTAAGTGCCACACAAGATCCTGCAAGCAAACCCTAAGCTCCAGCTTCGGGATGTTGATGTCTTTTTCAGGAGTGCACTACACGCTACTCTAAGAAGGCAGCCAGAACTTTTGGCTAGCAACCTAATAAAAATATTTCAATGCCACCATTCGTTAACTGACTGTATTTTTTCCCGGGAATATCCTTTGGAGTTGTTTTGGTATTTTATAAACATTTAAAATGCCATATCTAAATGTTAGATGGGAAATTCAGAGATAGCACAACTTTGCTACTTCTATTGGCTAGTAACAAATACTACCAAGTGAAGTACAACTAGGTAACAAATGTTAATGTTTGATATGCCTTATCAAGCTGAAACATGCACTTTTTTATTTTAAACAGAGCTTCACTGCAGCACTGAAGCAAACAGAGCACACTGGCCAGTGAAACCAGATTTGCTGCTGTTTGATATGGTGCAGAACACGGTAATACAACTGATTCATTACAGCAAATAAGGTCATGAGTTTGCCATTGATTTATTGGTTTAAAGGGTCGTGTGTGTGAAATCAGCTCACTCTGATGGAAAAGTAGAGCTCAGTGCCAATGTCTTTGTGTTTTAACAGTTTCCTGGCTGTCTGCTTTAGCTCTTCCACCAATGTTGCTTTAATGTGCAGTGAAACAGAGGAAGCAATGTCCTTGGGAACTTCTTCAGCCCTCATACCCACAGCAGTGTGCTTTAAAAAGCTATATTAAGCAAATCATGAATTAGGACTCATAGACATATGATCAGTAGTCCTCAGAGCACAACTTACAGACTTGCTCTGTGCAAACAGGCAGGACAGGGAATGTAGTGAGTGATGGGTTCAGTTTCCTGGGGCGTACAAGAGTCCTCTGTGCCTACCTTCAATTTACATTACGAGTTACTCCTGCTGTCTGCGAACCACTGCTGGGTCACAAGATATCTGGGTGGTGGTCTAGCAAATGTTTGCAAGAAGTTTAAATCCTATGCACATGCTTCCCCTCCCACTCAACCAAATCCTACATACAAAGTTGCAATCAGTACCATCTACAAATGAGGAATGAGCAAGCACTAACCACGGAGAAAGTGATTCATCAGTCTAGCAAATTAAAGTCTAACAAAATAAAATTGAATGCAGATGAAAGAGTGGGAAGAGAACTGAGAAAAAAAAAAGCAGGCGTAGATATGAACTGATACTTTCATTATTTACCATACTTGCTATGTATCTTTGAGGGTACGGCTACACATGTTCTGCAAAATTTACTTGAATAAGCCTGAGATTTGTCTGATCAAATGCAGGTAACTGCAATGCCATATAGACACTTGAGCTGACTGTCTAGATTCCCTCAGAATCAAAAGAGAAAAAAGGCATTTTTAGACCTACTTTTGACAACTATCTCAGGACAATATGAACTGACCACTCTCCTTGGTTATAAGGGGAACCTAGACAACTAGCTCAGATGTAGGCACCTACAGCAGCGCTTAAGATTCTTACATTTGGCCAGATAAAGCTCACAGCAAGCCCCAAAAGACCAAAACCTCACTTTTTAGCAGCCTGCCTAAAATTACTCTATCTATTCCCTACTTCAACCACTACAGCTTTTCTCAGAACATCACTACAGATACTGAGCTTCTGAAAGCAGGTTAAAAAAGGCCAAGGAGGGTATCAATGCAGGATGTAGAGGCATTCTGCAGACACCAAATGGCACCAGGACATCCATCAGCATGGTACGGCCCCATAGGAACACACCAGCTTGGTCCCAAAAGAAGTAGAGACACAGCAGCATGCTGCCACATCTGAATTGCTAGGTTCAACTGTGAAGCAAGGCTTGTCACCAGAGTCACAGAGATATCCCCGTGCAACTGTATTGCTCCTGTACCCAGGACCAGCACAGCTTAGGCGCCCCTGCACATGCTTCCCTGCTTGGCGTGGAGCTCACACGATCAATCTGCCCAAGGCCAAAGACAAGACTTGGTGCTTAGGATCATAGAATCATAGAATCGTTTAGGTTGGAAAAGACCTTTAAGATCATCGAGTCCAACCGTTGACCTAGCGCTGCCAAGTCCACCACTAAACCATGTCCCTAAGTGCCACATCTACACATCTTTTAAGCACTTCCCTGGGCAGCTAGGCTGGCACACACCCTAGTTTAACACTTCAGCATGCAACCCTCTCACACCCAGCAGTGACTACGCTCACCTCTGCTCTCCTCCCCCACCAACACACTCTCTCCTTCTATCCCAGCATGCAGAGAGATAAGTAATTTCCAACAGCAAGTAGACATTCAAATACAATTTAGGGCAGGGGATCACACCAGGTCCCTGACTGAGCAGTCTGTGGTTGTTTGCAGAGCAGCCACTGGTGTGAAGTCTCATTAACTTTGGTAATATAGCAAGTCCCAGTGATTTCAGAAGCATTTAATCATGTACTTACACGTTGACTGAGCAGGGGTTGTGAAGCATTGGAACAGACTGCCCAGGGAAGTGGTTGAGTCACCATCCCGAGAGGTATTTAAAAGACGTGTAGATGTGGTGCTTAGGGACATGGTTTCATGGTGGACTTGGCAGTGCTAGGTTAACAGTTGGACTCAATGATCTTAAAGGTCTTTTCCAACCTAAACAATTCTATGATTCTAAGAGCACACATGCTTTGCTGATTACAACAACTTTTTGACACTAAGCACATACACTGCAGAATGATATTGGGATTGTCAAGTACAAGCTTAGAAAGCCCAGCCCTTGATCCCATGATACTTAGAAAAAACAAAAAGTTAGAGGTGTTTAAGTTAGTGAGCTGTAACAAAATTCACCATGAATGTTCAGAGAACTAGCTGAAGTAATGTTTGAATCATTGATGATCATTTTCAAGAAATAGCAGCAAGCAAGGAAGGTTCAAACCCTAGAAAAGTAAAAATGCAATACTTTTTTTTAAAAGAGAGGATAGAGGAGGTAGAGCATTTCATACCTGTCAACCTAACTTTTATCAATTGAAACAGAACAAATTATTAAATAAAGAATTTGTAAATACCTGGAAGATGATAATTACTAAAAAACAGTCAAAATGGGTTTGTCATGAAAAGAATCATATCAAGTGATGCTAATCTCCTTCCCTGAAAGGATAATTGCTCTAGCAAATAAGTGCAAATAGCAGATATGATGCATCTGGACAATGACGAGCTTTTGACACTGTCCCACACAGCATTTTCCTAAGTAAGCCACGACAGTGCATTCCAGAGGTAATTAGCAACCCAGTAGGTGAACAACATTTGAAAAATTGTTCTCAAAGTGCAGTAATTGATGGTTTTCTGTCCATCTGGGAAGGTTTCTCCAGAGGAGAGCCACAGGACTTTGTCCTGGGGCCAGTTTTATTCCCCACATCCATTAACAGCCTGGGCGATTGCACATGGGTGCGCTGCCAGTTTGGCGGTGACATCAGGTTGGGGAAAGCGGCAAAGTGCTTTGAAGGATGGAAATACCACTAAAAATGGGCCTCAAAAATTGAAGAAGCAGCCTAAAATCAACCAGACAAAATACAAACCAGACAATGCTGTGGAAAGAGAAATCTAATGAGGGCAGAAAGTTAAATATAGAATAGGAAACGACTGTGTAGGCAGAAAACAATGTGGGAGATCACAAACTAAAGAGTCAACAATGTAATATATGACAGAAAGAGTAATTATTCCACTTAACTCAGCTCTGGCAAAGTCCCAGCAAGCGTAGTACTGGGTTCAGCATTGGTCACTGTACTCCAAGAAAGATAATGGCAATCCACCAGGGGGGACATACGACAGCAAGGAGAGTTTAGGAAATACCAACTGTGAGGAAAGCTGAAGGAATGGGGTTTACATGGCTTAGAAATAGAGCAGTAAATTGAGAAATGAAGAGATCAAGGTGGAACATTATAGCAGCACTCCAAAATGTAGGAAGCTGCCATAAAAGATTTGGTGGCCATTGTTCCACCGTGACAACTAGAGGAAGGACAAAGATCAGACGAATTTGCAGCAGAGATTTAAGTCGGGTATTATGAATCCATTCAGTTAGGATTGCGAAGCATTGAAGCAGGCTATTTCAGAGGCTGTGAAATCTTCCCTCCAGAAGTCCTGATCCTAATTCTTTTGAAACAGCACATAGCAACTTCGTGTGATTAATAAAAATACTAAAGGTGTCGTGGTCATTGGTGAGTTTGAAAGGTCTGTTTGGTCTCTGTAAGCCAAAAGTTACTCAACTCCTAATAACTCTGCATCATTGCAACTCCACATCGCAATGATTCAATGTTTCTGTAAGCATGGGCTTGAACGGCAACAGGATCAGACCTACATTTTTCCTTACACAATGGTGCCTAAGTAATGGAATGTGTGTCTCAGATCTTTTAATGTAACATAATTTAATGCAGTTTTTGTATTTGAATAGTATGCATAAATCACTGCAAAAGAACTGCTATCTCACTGTAAGAAGAGAGCTACTAAACTGTGTGTCCTAGACAAAGGAAATATTTTTCAAGTGGTTTGCCTGAGGGGGGATTTAACAGGGGAAGTTAATGCATTCCAGCAAGAATCTCCATCACTATAATACCAGTGGATTAATTGTAAGTAAAGCTAAAGCTGTGAGTGAGGAAAATTTGCGGCACAAGGAATGTTGATGAAAAGTGTAGGGTGGCTGTTGAAGATAAATACATAATTTGAAATGAATGTTATTTAAAAATGGTTATATTTTTTCAGCATTTTGTTATTCCCATGACTAACACTCAGCTATAAGAATGAGTGAGTTTTTCATTTTATTCCAAGAAATCATTTTTCAATCAAGAATTCATTACATTTCCATCTTTTCATTTTCACTGCAGTGGTTTCTTTCTCTCTGCAATGATTCTATCATCTGATTGCAATCAATATTGCTGTAACAGGCAGTACATGTAGTTCATCATCAGTCAGAGAATGGTAAGGGATTACAGAGCATTTATACTACCCATGCTTAAAATCCATCCCTCTATTTCCTCCTCCTGCCCTTTGCAGGCTGTACCTTTTTTTCCTTCTCTTGACATTGGGATCTGTATTACACCAAAGGTTTTGAGTATTAATTTGCTGAAAAATTCAATGAAATATTCTTTTTTAAAATAAATATGTTGCTGTAAAACGTACTCTTGAGAAACATTTTTATGCTTTATCACAGCGAAGAGCTGTGTGCTACTACCGAGTAATAAACTGATTATAAAATAGCTAAATCACAAAGAGTCAAGAATGCAGATCAACAGGAAAAACAAAATCTTCTTTTAATTGACCTCACACATACCAGCAAATTCCTCCTTTACCTCTTAGCGGGATATTCACAGTTGTTATTTAAAATAAACTCTCTCCCCACCCTCCCCGAGTTGTTCACAAGAACTGCCCTATCCTGACGCCAAATCCCTTTTTTCTGTGCTCATGAAAAAGGTCCAGTTCTTAGACACAAAATTAAAAATAAAAAGTGTGTTTCTGTGGAATCCTCCTAATTTAAATGCCTATCTTGTCAAATGGGGAAAGGAATGAAGAAAACAGTGCAATGATGGGAAAACATATCCATCTCCAGGACACCCTTTCTTTCTTTTAATAATTTTTTAAAAGTACGGCTAGAACTCTGTTAGATTCTCTCAATAAGAATAAAACTATTGAGGATTCAGGCAGTGTGCACTGGGAAGTGAACAAAGGAAAATGACAGACAGAAGAGACAACTGGAAAGGTAGAAAGGCACCATTAATTACAGGTAATAGTATTGTGGTTTGTATTAAATTATGTAAAATGAGAACATAACCACTCCCTTGCTTTCAAGATAGCTCTGAAACTATTTTGTAAGATTTCCTTTTGAGAAAACAGCTCAAGCCATGACCCAGGCTGTATTTTCAAATGTGCTGTCCTCCCTCATCATTAATTTACTCCCTCTGGAATAGAAAGATTCTCCATGAAATCTGAAAATGGATGTTGCAAAAACTGTCTCATTTCCTCCTCCCAACTCATGCAGAAGACAACCTACAGACTACATTCTGCACAGTTGTTTTTTTTTCTTGCTCACAGACATTTAGACCACTTTGATTACTGAGTAATGTATAGACCTACATCAGTGATTTTGAATATGGGTGAAAATGGCCCCAGCCTTGACAGAAGCCAGCAGTATCATTAAGAAAGATGTGACTACATGAGATTAATTTTCTTCCCCCTTTTGGAGTTCATGTTTCATTTGCAATCAGTTCTCATTATCAGATCCCCTTGCACAAATCTACCATTTTACAGTTTTCATGAAGTTTCTTTTGTAATGTTGTGGAGGAACACATAAGTGCCTTAGAAATAGCACTATTTATTGTCTAATATGATAGCTATGTCTGTTTCAACACATTCAGTAATCAGTTAACACCAGTTTTTCTTCACACAGTATCATCCTTTAGCTTGAAAAGCTTTTGTCCTAACTGATGCTTACTTTTAGAGTTTCTAGACTGAAATTATATTTCTTTTCAACTTTTGTTTCACCTAAGCTAAATGAAGCATTTTTATTCTCCTCTCATCAAACACATTCTCCATTTTACTGATCATCCTTTGAGTCCTTCTCTGTACCTCCTGCAGTGCAATCTCATCTTTTCTGAATAACAGTGACCAGAACCACAGAAATTGTTTCAGATGAGATGAGACCAATGTTTTTTTCTCAGCATCTAATGGAAATAGCTGACCTGCCATGTCATGTGATTTTAGTAACTTTCTTTGCAGCTGGATCATATCTATCTTGGTCATCGTCAACTAATACAATGAGCACTTTGTACCCACTGTCACTTCCAATTAATGAGGTTCCCCCCCCCCAGCAGAAAGTACTGCTATCAGTCTCCTTGCATGTTGTGTTATTAAAATTAATCCATTCTATTATTTAGGTTCTCAAGGTCATCTAGTCTCGATCCTTCTCATATTGAAAGTGTCTCACTATTTTGTGTCATCAGCACATTTCATTATTACAGCTCATGTTTTTGTACCTACATCATTAATGGAAATTTCTGGCTGAATAAAGATCTTCTGATGTTTAAGATGGGTATGTGATAGGTTTTTTGCTTTCATCTCAAATGTGGAAACATTCGTTTTCATATCTTCTTTCTCATTAGCCCCCGCTTTAATTTCCTTTGTAAGGAAACTCAGCTGGACTTCTGACAATTCTCACTTTATTCTTACCCTTCTTAATATTTTTCAAGCAATCATTTTGTTCCATTCCTTTCAAGCTTTTGATTGTCCCAATAACCCTTTTGAAGTGGCTATTTATCCAGCTGGGACTGACTGTCCCTCTTGTTTGAGATATGAATTCCAGATACTTTTTTGCAGAGAGACTTGACAGATGCCAAGCCTTCTCCATATGCAAGTCTTCGACCACCTAGATGCAGTTGTCATCACCAACTCATTCTCTTAATTTCTCCAGGTTTGACTTTTGAAATTAAGAACCTTAGTTACCAACCTACTTTTGCTCCAAGTAGTGTTTTTCCTAATAATCTTACAAAAACTATTTCTCGCCAGACTTGAACCCAAAGCATATCTTCATGCTCTCTAACAGAAGCTCTTTGCCGCATTTCCCCAACACTGACTCAAACAAGTTCCACTTTATCTTTCCTATCGCTGTTTGTTTCTTTAATATCTATCACACTGCAAGTTCTAATCCTCCATCAATCCCCTTTGCCTCCCAAACACCGTGTTTTAATATTTGTGTGTTCCTGTCCTAATTTCTATTCTGTCATACCTCCCGTTATCCCTAAAAGACCTAGTTTTGTTGCCAGGGCTCCAGTGACACACAAACATCACAGTTGTTTCTTGCTAACATGACATTCTCCCTGGAAGAGTTAATAGTCCTCCTCCCAACTATCAGTCTAAGAAATACTTTCATCACTATTCCAACCCTCTCTCCTTGCTGTCCGTCATCCTAACTTCTGGTACTCCTCTTGCTATTCGCTTAATTTTCCTCTTCCAGCATCTTAAAAACAGTGGTGGGACATCACATAAATTGTTTATTTTTTTAAAGCTATTTCAAACAACGGATAGGTAAGTAATCCACATATAGGGGAGCTTAGATCATGAAGACTCCTTTTTCTCTTATGCGTTTCTAGGCAGGCCCAGCATCCCACAACATACAAGCAGAGTATCTGAAGAGCCATAGGATATGCCTCCTCTTAATGACGGGTTTATTTGAGACATGAGAATCGAAGTGTGGAGCTAGGAAAACACCACACTGTGGAAATACGGAGTCAGTCAAGGAAGTGGCAAGAGTACAAGAGCAGGGAAGAGTGTATCTGAATCCCAAAGGAATTTTTGGTGATGAGGAATCTTTACTGCCACAAGCCCTTATCTTAAGTCTTTATTTCTAGCACACCCTAGTTATTACTGTTAATTCTTCTTAACAAGAAATCCCATCGTTGTACTGGTGTAAAACTCAGGTCCTTCCCCTTCCAGTCTTCCATCCTTTTTCTGTTCTTTCTCACAATCTCCACCCTCTTTTTGTTCCATGGACTGTTTTGGTTGAGTTCCCCCCCTCCATGGGATTCATTGTCCTTCCCCATTGTCCTGGTTGCAGCTGAGATAGAGTTAATTCTCTTTATAGTAGCTAGTATGTAGCTACTATATAGTAGCTAGTGATGACGTTTGTCTTCCCAAGTAACCACTACGTGTGATGGATCCCTGCTTTCCTGGAGATGGCTGAACACCTGCCTGCCCATGGGAAGTGGTGGATGAATTCCTTGTTTTGCTTTGCTTGCGTGCGCGGCTTTTGCTTTACTTATTAAACTGTCTTTATCTCAACCCACGAGTTTTCTCACTTTTACTCTTCTGATTCTCTCCCCCATCCCACTGGGGGAGAGTGAGCGAGCGGCTGTGTGGTGCTTAGTTGCCAGCTGGTGTTAAACCACGACACCCATACATACATCTTCCTCATCTGCTTCTTTCTTCTCTGTATTTTCCAGTACAGCAAATGCCTTCCTTCACTATATTTCCCCTGCAATAGTAAGCCTCCTCTCTCTTATATTCACATTCTTTCACCGTCGCATAGTCTGCCCCTCAAGAGAAAATAGGTATCTGAAAAGACTGTCTTCTCCACATAATCTCTTTCTCTCCTGTCACCGTCAGGCACCAGCTCTTCTCTTCCATGACCTCTATGTACCACAGTGTAGTTTCTGTCAGGATTCAAAGACAGGACAAATACCACAGCTTTGTATCTGGTTGTGCCCAGCATTTTTTTCCTCTTCCTCAGGCCACCGCCATGCTTGCCTCAGTAGCTGTCATCATATTCTCACTGTTGTTAAACAAGAAAAAAAGAACTCCTCCCTTATTCACCGCTGTTTGTGGTCATTCCTTCTACTTACTAATTCCTTCCTTGGTCTCTTAGGTATAAGCTTAGCAATTAACTGCCTGTGAATCGTGATTAAAGACAGGAATCCTCCCTTGCACAAGGCCCCTGGAGGCCTAAGTGCAAGTCCTCTTCAGGGTAGGACAGCTTAAGGACAGGCTCCTTTCCACTTGACCCTGATGAGAACAAAACAAACAACCCTTACTCTACCATCTCCAAGTGCTACCCTTTTGCATGAGGAAGAAACTCATGCTCCATGTTTCTCCTTCCTTCCTGGCCTGGGCTCAATTCAGAAAACCCTCTGGGCAAGGAGGAAACAAGACAGCAAGCTAAGACAAGGACAGACTATGAATATGAATTTGGCTATTGTGGTTTACCCTCAAGTGAAAATAATTACAAATAGCACCATATAGGACTGAAAGAGTTATCCAGAGAAGTTATTTGAGCTCCTGCAGATAAATTAAGTGATTGAGAAAGAATAAATAGGTCTTTGTGCCGTTGTTTCTACTATTTGCATCACTCATTAGTACTGGTGTTACAGGCAGTTTGGTGGTGAGGAATACATGCAAACCAGTCAGATTTTTCTGGTACTACATTAAGCCTTAAGTGGGAAAGCTGAAAGTTTTCTCTTCTGCTTGGAACAGAATGGGTTTCATGTACAGTAAAAATCAGAAACTTAGCTTACAATGGCAAACAAGATATTTACTTGGTTACTTGTATGGGAAACTAGAAACATACCACTTTGGGTTTACTGCTATGACCCAATGCAGTCATTTTTGGACCAGACCTCCAGGCCCGTCTCCAAAACGTTGCATATTCAATACTATGGCTGCGAATGTCTACACTTGCAGACTAACGTTTCTGCAATCTTGGAGGAACCTCTTTTCTTTCCAGCCCCAATTTAGTGTTCGTTCCATCATATACCTCAGCTTTCAACTGCATGCAAGCAGTAGGTAGCGCTAGTTTTCCTTCGTGACAAAAAAAAAAGAGAACATAATCATCAAATCAGTCCAATGGTCATACGAGATAAGTTAGTGGGTGTAGGATATTGTATTAAAGCTGGGGCTGAGCAAGACTGACTGACATACTGAGGAATCTGCAGCTACAGTCTATTCCAGCCAAAAGCGTTACACCTGATTTAAGCTAGTGCAAAATACCAGTGTTCCTCATTTTCCAGATGATGTGAAATGCCCAGCCTAACAAAGCACACCTTCTCTCACTGCTGGCTGGCTAAGAGAAATGATCCAGTCCCGACAGACAGTGCTCTCACTGCAGTAACACATTCCCTCCTCACTTCCTCGATGAACACTATCAACGCGAAGAGTGTGAAGCCGTCAACCTGTGTCAACCTATACAGCCTAGAAGACTGCAAAACATGAATCCATGCCAACTCAGTGCTCAGCAGGTCCATGTTTTCCTCCTCATCAGATTCAACGCCTCAGGCCAATCTCCAGTATTTCCAATACCTGTGACAGGTGAGTCTCCTCAGCTTCTCAAGCAGATGCAAGGGAGGTCTATGCCCACCACTGGAGCTTTCCACTCTTCTGAGGACATCACCAGTGTGCAAAAGGGAGGTCGGCCCAACACCAGGACCCTGTGGGCAACAAAGCCCTCCAGAACCTCCAGATCTCAATTGCTTCATTTGAAGAGCAAAGCCATACTTCTCACTCCCAATTATAATAAAAGCAGGACAATCCAGGTATGAAGAAGACAACGCAGTGGCATCCTTGAGGCTCACACACCCTGTTACTTCCTGCAGGAGAAGAAAGAAGAGGGAACGGCATGCAACAAAACCCCAGAGGTGTTGACCACGGCTGACCCAGCAGTGTTTGGTACCACACAGTGCTCTCAGGCAGAAGCGGCGAGGAAATAACCCATTAAGGCCCCTGGGGAGAGCCACAGCCTCGCTCCACGCAACGACGGCCAGCAAGGGGAGTGCAGCTCTGGGACAACCAGGCCACGCGTAAACTGTCGCCACCTTTGGAGCTCGAGGGCGAGCGGCGAGGGCCGCCCTAGCGAGGCCCTTCTGCGGCAGGCCCAGGAGGCAGGGCCGCCCCGCAAGCCCAGGCCACCGCCATTTGCTGCCATTTGCCGCCAAAACCCGTCGGCGGGAGGGCGGGGAGGGCCGTCACGTGGCCGCGCGGCCGCCGAGCGCGTGGCGTCGCGTCACGTGACGCGCGGAGACGCACCCCCTTCTCGCTCTCGCCCCTCCCCGGCCCAGTCCTGCGCCGCGGGGGACGGAGAGCGCGCGCGCGCGCTCTCCCCCGTCTTCTCCCGCACGTGACCCCTCCCCGGAACGTGGCATTGTGTAATCACGTGACCTGGAAACGGAGCGGGGGGGGCCGGGAGGCCGAGGCAGGGAGGGGGGGGCTGCGTACGCGACGGAGCGGGGTGCGAAGATGGCGGACGAGGAGGCCGAGCAGGAGAGCGGTAGCCTAGGTGGCGACCTCCTGGAGCTGCGGCGCCTGCGGGAGCGGCTGGTGGAGCTAGAGACGGGGCTGCGGGAGAGCCCCGAGCCGGCGGTGCAAGCGGCTACCGAGTACTGCAAGCAGCTCTGCCAGGTCAGGCCGCCTCTTGCCTTCCCTTCCTTCCCTTCCCTGCCCCCGCCCGCACTCTCCCCTCCCCCGCCGGCTGTGTGTGTGCGTGTGCCCGGCTGAGAGGGAGCGCGGGGGGCGGGCGGGAGCAGCGCCGCCCCCGCCGGGACGCCGGGGGGGAGCCGCAGCCAACGGCCCGGTGCGGCGGTTGGCCCGGGCGGGGGAGGGGGCGCTGGGAGTTAGTGCTCCGGGCCGGGCCGGGCCGGGCGCCGCGGGGCGATTGACGCCGCCGCCGCCGCTCATTGTGGGCTGAGATGAGGCGGCCCGCCCCCCTGCGCCGGGAGCCGCTCCGGCCGGGCCTGTAATCCCCTTCCCCCGCCTCTCCTCCCCCCCTCCCCGGCGGCCGCCCCGGTTCTCGCGGTCTCTAGGCCCCTTTGTTGTGCTCTGCGGCTCGGCTTATCGAAGGGCCCTTTGTTCCTGGCGGTGGCGGACCGAGGGCCCCCCCTCCCCGTCCCCTTCCCTTCGGCACCCCTCCTCCCCTGGAGGCGAAGCGCGGGGCGAAGGGAGGGAGGCGGCAGTCTGGAGATGGGGGCTCCGCTTCTCCTCCGAGGGGCCGGCGAGGATCTGAAAGCCCGTCCCGGCTCCCCTCTGCACGGGGCTCCTGCTCTATGTCCGAGTACCCCGCTCCTCCTCCCCCTTCCCTATCTCCCTTCCCCTCTCCCTTCCCTATCTCATACCCTAGGGGGATAGCGGAGTTTTCGCCACCCTGGGAAAGAGAAGGCGGTGAAGTGGCGGTGGACTAAACTAAGTCGCCAGTGATGGGTGGCAGGTCTGCGATGCTGCTCGCCGTTTTCTCGCCCTGTCAAGGGAGCGCAACCCCACCTCAGGAGAGGGCTCCTGAGCAGTGTCACTGTTTGAAGCACCATTGTGTGTAATTATTCTGGCTGTGACTGCCGTCGGGAAAAGGCCTGCTTCCCGAGGGCTTGGGCTGGTCCTGAAGCAGGGGTGTTTGCAGGTGTTTCTTCTGAACTGGTGACCCTGCTGAGTATCCCTTTCTAAACAAACTTTGTGGTGCTAGCTCTACAGTTAAAACAAACCGCTCCATTTTAGTCACGTATGCATCTATACGTTGCCCTGATTTCTCTCAGATGTCCTTTCTCAGCTAGCATTAGGTATGACACAAGGCATAAAACAAGTTCTTAAATATTTTAGGCCACAGAAATTCACAGAAACCGCTACTTCTGTGGCTTTACTATGGGTTTAATAGTCTATCTGATAAAAGTGATAATGCTTGTTTACGCATTACTGTCACCCATTCATGGAATGTAGGCAAATTATTAAAAGGTGGAACGGATAAGAGTGAATTCACACGGTCGGTTTGAATGGTGTTTTCTTTGTGATTTTGTATCTGTTTTCTTAAAGAGTTGATTCTTGGTGGTAGCCATTGTAGCATGGTAATTTACACCTTTGTCACTTCTGCATTAAACTGGGCTCTACTTTTTGCTAACCAGGGAGATTTGCTGCTAAATATTTTAAGCATATTCCTTTCTCGTATTTTATTTCATGTGTACGGGAATCGTATTTCAGGTTCTTTTTCTCCAGTCAAAATTTATCATATTGTATTTGGGTAGAATGTCCGTGTAGATGCACAGAAACAAGACTGGTTTATGTTGGTTCAGATCACTGTGTTCTCAGTCTATTTAATCTTTCTGCCTACTTTCTTAAATTCATACACTGGGAGGTGGAAATCTGGCTTTCGTGTCTCTGGCTCAACCTCTAACTTGTGAATGAGCTTTTCATTGAACTGAAGTACTTGGGTAGGTGGGAACGAAGACACCATCCTTGACAGGTACAGAGTAGATTACTGGTGTGTAAAGCAGAATTATCACGGAAGTTATGGTTGCGTGTGCTTAGTGAGTGACTTCAGTAATTGACTAATTGATTTAAAGTTTAACAAAAAATAATATTCTTATTATTATTTTAATGGCTTTTGCAAAAGTCCATTGCAAGGCCCAAGTTTACTAATTTTCTTAAAAGTACACCTTTTAAAAACAAGTATCACTGGACAAAACAGTTGTGTAGAAACTGACTTAGATAAAAATCCATGCTGTTTTGAAATGAGTTACTGTCCCTTCTACACCAAGATTTATAGGAAGGCTGTATCTGTTTTTGCAGGCTGAAGGCTGATGTGTAACACTGAGAGTTAACACATGCCATTCAATATTGAAAGATCCTGCTTTTCAAAGTTTAAACCGAGGTCTAAACAGATGCTTAATGTATTAAATAGTGTTGTTGTTGGGCAGATATTTTTTATACTGGTTCAACAGAGATTTTTTGAATCTGTTCACCTGTGCTGGTGATGCCAAAATACTTATTCAGCCTCTTCTACAATTTTAATCCTTTATTGGGGCTAACACAAAATAGCATTTATGATTCAAATAGTAGGCTTAGCTACTTAGCTTGCACTGCATGACAGAGGTTACAGAAAAGTCATGTAATAGTAAAAGCCATCTCAGAAATCTCTTTTAAATAAGTTTAAAGGCATCTGCCATGATTTCTAGCATAAAGTCTTTGAATATATATGCATGAAAGAATAATTTGACTGGTCATATATACAAAACTTAGAGTCTTATTTATATTTAAGTCTGGAAGTGCAGCGCTGAAGAAGTATGTTAGTGTTTATGTCAGTATGATTTCACCTGCCTTTTTTTTTTTTTTCTGTGCTTAGTTTCTCGGCATGAAATAACTACACAGAACTTGAAAAGTCTTGTGTCCTTATTTTATTTTGCCAGGTAGTGACTCTGGAGCCCAGCAACCACATAGCTTGTTGCCATAAATCAACTTTTAAATTTTTTTTTTTAAATGAAGTGAGTAGCATAATGTTTGAGAAATAAGCGTATTTTCATACACAAGGAAGCTAAAGAATGTGCAGTAGAGCATTGAAAGGTCCTTTGGTTCAAAGGTGAATAAGGGATTTAAGTATTCTACTCTAATTAAATTAAGTGGGAGTTGTATGGTCAAATCCCTTATCTGGTTTTGAAAAATCTCAGTTTGGACTGTTTCAATGTTTATAATCCAACAGTGTAGTACAAGTGTTACAAACACAGAAAAACGAGATCCCTTGTACCTTGACAGAAGATAAAATTATAGAACTGTTTTCTTCTCTTGTAAGAATAAAGTTTACTTTGATGCATTTTATATGCAGCATTTAATTAGCTATAAATATTTTTGTGTTTTGCTGCTGATTGCACTGTGAAATTATGCAATTATTCTTAAATTTTAAGGGGTTTATAGACTGGACCTTAATCCTGTACCATATCTGTGTGAATGTAGTTGTGTTCACCATTGTTAGCATGCAATAGAGAGCATTATTTTTAATTGTTATCAAGTGAAATTCACATCCGTACGGATATATGTAAGATTACTTTTTAATTGTGATTCATGCTCTTCTGTTGCAATTTGGTAATTAGCAATTCTGTGACAAACGGTTATGTTGTCACAAACAATATGTGTGCAGACTGGGGCAGACAAAACAAGTATCTTCAGCTGTAGCGACTAAAAATTGAAAGTGTGAATTTTGCAAGAATTCAGAATGGTCCAAAGAAAGATTGCTGTTCTTGTCACCGTGTGGTGGCTGATTAGATTCTTTTCAAACTTTGCTCTTAAAGGTGATTGTTCATTGTGTTCAGTTAGAAGAGACCAAAACATTTGGGTTTTTTCCCTGAGAGAGCTAGGTGAACGTGATGCTGATGGGTGTATCGGAGCTCTTCACTATGGGCTGTGTTCCCTTCCAGTTGGTCATTAACCAATGTAACCTTTATTTTCTTAAATACCAAATTGCAGGCTGGTAACAAATTTTCTTTTGTAGCTAGTTAGCTGTGAAATCTTTGTGGTACCTCTACTTATCCTGACTATTTTTCTGTAGCTGGCATGTTTCATCTTTGAGCTTATCGGTCTTCCCTCCATTGTTATTTTTGACTTTTCATCTCTCTTCTGAATCTGCTTCTGAGGTTTTTTTCTTTTCTCCAAAACTGTAAGGTGGTCAGGTTTGTTGTACTAATGTACAGGTTGTCAACATATAGTGAGTCCAAAATATTTGGACTGTTGTGCTATCCTTCCTCAACAACTTTGCCTGTACTTTTTGTCTCATCTGTTGGTTGTCTTGTCATGTCTGCCTGTTATGAGAAAATCCTGTCTTAAAATATGTTAACAAGTGTGCTTAGCCATCAGTAGACATGTTAATAGCCTTCTAGTGTAGACAGTTTACTAAATATTAACCTAGGATCTTCTTAGCACTAGCAGCAAAAGTGTAATGCTGATGGAAAAATGGGGGGGGGCATGCGAAGGTTTTTAGCTACTTTAAAAAAAAAAAAACAAACAACCAAAACTTCTTTTAAAAAAGCTTGGTTTTAACTGATGTGACTGCATAGAGTTTGTTCCTACTGTTTTAAACTGATGTTTATTGTGTGTTGAGGTACTAGGGAAGTATTAGTTGGGGAACGTGCATATTGGTCCTACCTTAAGGTCGTACGCTTTTTTTGTGTGTGTGTGTGTGTGTGCTGACATGCTAAGAGTAGATCTTGGTAATGTTAGGGAATATATACTGTACTAATCCAAATATAAGGTGTTGCTCCTAAAAGCAAACAAAGATAGCTCTACATAAAAAGCTTTTTTAATTACATACCTGTAATCAATATACTATAAAGTTACAAAGTTTTCACTAATGATTTGTTGCTGTTGGAGTTTAGTCCTGTTTTCTTCTCTTATACCTTACTACAATTGGCTTTCAGTTTTTACACCTCACAGACTTCACAACTTTCTGGTGCTGTCACCCTCTTCACTGTTGTCATCTTCTCCCTTTTGGTTTCTGTATTCTCAGCTTCCTCTTCAGACTCAAGATGACAGAAATAATCTTCAGTTCTGTCCATAGAATTTGAAATAAAGTCTGTCTTAAACCTGTTAGCTACAACTTCTGGATTTATCCAAACCCAGTCTGTCTTAATCCAATGACAAGTAAGTGTTTCAGTAGGCTTCTTCATTTTTTTCCTGTAGGAATTAGAGTATGATCCCTTGCCAGGAGTCTTTCTGTATGTAAAGACCTCAACAGTCTTTGAAAGGCTTATTTGCTATTTCATTAAGCACCTGCAGTTGTGATGTCCTTCCTCCTGATGTGACTGTAAGATTGGTGTTCACTGATGGTGAAAAATACCATCAGCAAAATGTCAGATGCCCTTTTAATACAAGTAGAAAACATTTCATCTTTTTCTTAATGTCACACCTGGTATCTTACTCCAGACAACATTCATTGAACTCTTCATTGAGTGTGTAGGTAGACATCCACCATTGATTTTGTTTGGCTCAACAGCTAATAGTGATCTTTACATAATATAGTCACAAACTGCTGGAATGTGAATGTTGGTAAGGTTGCTATTTTTTGAGTTTTCAGTTTAATGATTTCCTGTGTAACCAGGTCTCTGTCTCTTCTTTTGAGTATGCACAAATTCTACAACTTCTTTAAGTAAAAAGTGTTTTCTTTTGAGTCCAGTGAGTGACTTCTACACTGAGCCTAACCTTAAATGCTTCTGTTTTGGTGTTTTCATCTTTGCACATTTGCCTCTACCACACTGTGTTTCTTCCTGGTCTCACAATTGCTAGATTTTTCTGTATACGTTACCACGTGTGTAAGATTTCCATCATATCTTCTAATACTTTTCCATTTTGCTTTTGTACCTGTGACCTCCAGATGATCTGCTATTCAGGGAGAGATATACAGCTGCCAGAAATCACAAGGAATCCATTAAACTATAGTACACCACACAGATTCCCAAGTGCATGAGGAAAAACAACTGTCATCACTGTGTCATCTCATGCAAACTTTAAGCTGCCTCAGGCATTTTTGTGCTCCTTCATTACTATAAGACCTGCCATGTCAAACAGTCATTATCTTATTGACCTGGTGGGGGTGCGGAAATGACCCCCCCTGATTTTCTAAGTTAAACTACGGGGAGTCAGGAAAATTGTCTTGCTTTCAAATAAATACAGTGTGTGCATATCTGGATGTAATGTGTATGCGTTTAGAAAAAAACACCCTCACTGTTTAGGGTAAGTCTAACCAATGAGTGTAATTGTTCTAGTCCTTGCCCTCAGTAATGGCATCAAGCCTCAGCATCATGCCAGATTGGAGCTAGTCTTCATTAGAACTTCTGAGCTCTGTACTGTAAGTTTTTATTAATACAAATTTTCCTGTATCAAAGTAAGTGGATGTGACTGAAATAGTTTTTCTACTTGTGTAGAAATTTTTTCTACTTGTGTATCTCTGAAAATTAGAATCTCATTGATTTGCTTTTCTAATCATCCTCATGTCTAAGCTTTCTGCCATGCTGTCAGTCCTTTTTTTTTTTTGTCGTGATAATTTTAGTCAAATATATTTGAGCATGAAAAGTACCAAGATGTGATATACATGGATTATTTTTTTTCTTTTTTGAGATAGCTAACATGTTCAGGCAGCAAGTTTACTTCAGTGTGTGTTTAGCTCATGTCTTACCAAGTGTAATGATCTTGTAAAATGTAGCTTTCTGTAGTTTATTTGAATTGTTTCCCAGTTAAGTATTAGGTTACTTGGACAACCAGAACTGGTGCAGTTAGGTTTAGATGTGTGTTTTCTTTATAATCTGCTTATGAAAAAAGCCAAATCTTTAATAACAGCCTTTTAATATTATCGTTGGGCAGATGAAGGGAACCTTAAACTCATTTTGGTGACAGTTTTCATCTGCTGTAATACATATCAAGTCTCTTCATTTTTGTAAATCACCATAAATGTAAAAGGAATTATTTGTATTCTTGATTTTTGAATAAATTGTTTCTTCTGTGTTTAAAAACTCCTTAAATATAGGTAGACAGTTAGGAAAGAACACATAACAATGTTGTGTTTTAGTTTTGAAAACTTCCCTTTTGAGCTATCTGGTTTTGGCAGTATTTTCCCCATATGGAACATGTATCTGGAAGATATCTCAGTCAGCTAGATCATGATTCCAAAGCAGGATTAATTATTGGTAAGCTATAGCTACAAATGCTTGTTTAACCTGTTCTCAAAAATTTCCAGTAAGAAACATTCCAAGAAAACTCCTTGAATAATACATTTTAGTTCAGTTATCTTTGCCTTCAAACATTTGTTTTGTTTGGCTTTTTTTTTCCCCATTACAGTCTAACTTGATCTCTAATCTCTTGTTGCAATTTAAGACTACTGTGATGTATCCTATCCTATGCAGACATGGAAAGTAGCATATTCCTTTTCTGTTGGAAGCACCCCTTAGATTTTCAAGGCTATTTTCAGTCTTTCTCCAGTTTTCACTTTTGTGAACAGAGTTTTTGCAGTCCTTGATTTAAAATTTTTCCCTTTTCCCTCCCTTTCCTTTTCACTTTGTTACTATATCCTTGGAATCTATGTGGTTTTGAAGTACTTACCTGCAGGGAAGGCAACAATCTAGTAAGAATTCAGTAAGAAGGTGACAACCTATGTAAAACTTAGGATTTAAGTACTTTTCCTGTAAAACATACTATTTATCCTTCCAAGTACAAATAGTCTGGAGAAGAGCAATGGTTCTCAAATCATAACAAATGAAGGTAGTTAAGAAGATGACAAAATGTAGATGGAGGGATTAAAATTAACAAAACTTCAGAATCTTTACAAAAGCTCACCTTTCTCTGTAAGGTGCTGCATATGATACTAAATCAAGCATTCCCATTAGTTACTGTGGGAAAGAAAAAAGCTTTCAGTTCAGCAAATAGATACTTAGTTTCATAGTTACCCTGATGCACAATTTTTGCTGGGTTAAAGTTACTTGATGCTTTTACTAAAGTTATTGAGAAAACCCCTCCTATCAGCAAACTACCATTTCTCTAATACTTTTAGCCAAAAGTTAATACTTGCAGGGTATGAAGTGTGGTTACAGTTAGTTTTCCTCCATAATATCCTTGATTCTTATTGCCCATTCAAAGACTGTGAGGCATTGTGCTTTACACAGTCCTTCAGCCATTAAAAAAAAAATCTGAAGAGCTTACTGTAGACTTCAATTTACTCATAGTGGTTGGCTGTAAACAATAGCTGCACATCTATGCTAGCATAACTAAACATGTTAGGTACTTTCTGTACTGGCATATATATTCCTGCCTTTTCCTTTTCCCACAAATCCAAACTTTTTTCCCCACTTTTGAACAATATATATCAATAATGTCTAGGTCGCTTTCTAAAACTACAATTGTTGAAGATTCACTGTCTAAAAAACATGAAATATTGACTATGGAAAATATCTTCCTTATTGTGCAGGACTGTACAAGGAATATATATATTTGTTAATATTAATGTTCAGTAAGGCATCTCATTTTATCAAAATATCCACAGTATGTCTCAGTTTCTTGAAAAGGAAATTATGTATCTATTTGAATGTTCAGTCTGTTTTCTATATTTTGTTAGAGAACGGATACCTCAAACCATTGATCAGGAGGGAAGGCAGCAAAAAAAAAAAGTGCTCTTCTAGGGAGTCTTTGCTTCCATTGTTACATTGTGATATGTATGGAGCATATCTTCAAGAAACAGTGGTCCTGGCAGTGATTTATATCTATCAAAAATTTTTTTTAGTGTTGTTTTTAAAGGCCTCCATATAAATTCTTGAGCAGTTGTAGTACAGTGTGTATAATTCTTTAGTTTTCATGAGGGGAACGAACATGACATTCTTATGCCATCAGCTTCTCTAAAATGATTATGTAAACAAGTTGCAAATTTAAGTTTAAATAACAGGTAAACAATAGGACTTGAAACTATCTTTTGAAATAGTATTCCCCATTTTATTAGATCTGTGCTTTTGCATATGTTAAGAACTTTGTCTCGTGTTTTAAGAAATGTGCAGGTGTTTTTTTTGAGGTGTGGAATATTTTTTTTCTATTTGTCTTTCCAAATATGCATTAAAGAGAACTCCATGGTATTATTTTTGGGATCTTTCATCTCTAAGGGTAAACTGCACTGCTTTCATTTGGGAAGAGTTAATCTAATAACATCTAGTACTTGGCAGAACAAAGACATTCAGAAAGAAGGTATATGTAACATCAAAAAGGCAGTGGAGCTTTATGAAATTATTCTGTGAAAATAGGCCTGATCTAGTAGGAAATTGGACTAAACTTGCAAAAACATGTGCCTGTAGTTTTTGGTAAGAATAGTTTGATCAAATTTCTTCTCCATCTTCTCTTCTGTAACGGTTGTACAGTCTTCTGGTATGTAATATTCTGGCTTCATGATTCCCTGTATGAAGCTGAAGTAAATTAATCTTTCATCAGAGAATCAGGAAAATCCTGTGCTAACTAATGTAGTTCTCACTTGATTGTTTTGTTAATTATTCTGAGCTGGTAACACAATTCTTTGTCCTTATAGGGACTCATGTAATGTGAATGACTTCTGCCAAAGCTCCATGCAGCTTCAGATACTGACTCCTAGTGTTCATTCTCTCCTAACTGCTGGACAGATGCATTTGTTGCTTTGAGAAACTTAACTCCCTGCAGTAAAATTCTTTAGGGTAAAGACCAGTCTTTATTTTGTAACTCTGCTGTCTTTTGGGTTATAGCAGTTATCTTAAGGGTTTTAATTTGAGCTGAGAGTGAGTATGGTGTTGCTTTCTCAGTCTCCTGTATATCATAACAGAATTTGGTAGGACTCCTTTTGTCTTCTGTTATTCAAAATGATGGAGAGAATTGATTCTGGTGAATAGATAAATCCTGTTTGATACTTATGTATCTAATACATTGAATACTGTTTTGATGAATTCAGTGATCAGGCATTCAATCAAATTACGAGTAAGGAGTTCCTTAGTCTTGTGATTCCTACTTGTCTCAGAAGCTTGTGATAATACACTGTTTTATAACAGAATGAACACAAGGACGAGGACAAGAAGAGGTGAAATGTTCAGAATCACAAAAGACATAATGTGAACTTAATTTTTACTTTAATCATTGGAGGGCAGCTCTTACAAAGAGAATAGCTGGGATAAAAAGTAACTTCTGATTATGAATCCATAATAGAGAAGATGGTAAAACTTAAATATCCCAATTCTACAGACCTGGAACTTGCATAATGTTCTAGTTGAAACTGGCATGGCAATTGAACCCTGCTTTTGGATGCCCAGACAGACTTCATGAACCACATCGGTGTGATGGCAGGAGCTTTGAGTTCTGCTCAGGGTTGATAACATATTCAGGGGAAAGTATAATCTTGGCTCCTCTCCTTCCTCACACATGGACACAGTGGCAGTACTTGACACTGGTAGAAGGACACAGTTGGTTATTAGGTGCTGTGTGAATCAGGTAGATGTTGCCTTGTTCTTTGACAGGAAATGTAGATCAGATGGAAGCATCCTTTGGGATGCCAATTTGACTGTGCTGAATAGACAAGCTTAAAATGGCAATTAAGTAACCTTGCTACTGAGGAAGAAGACTATCAAGTTCTCATCAGAATTAGGTTTGAAGTAGCAGTGGGAGAAGTTGCATTCAGCTAATACAAAAATGTAACGCAGATGAACTACAGAAATATTTGTAATGTCTCATTTCAGTTGACTGAGAGAGCAGGTTCAAGTCACCTATATTGCAGGAAATGCACGTATTTTTAGATTAGACACAGTTATTTCTGGCTATCTTCCTATTTTTAATCTGCCCATATGCCTGTCTGATAATTAAAAGAATAGGTAATTTAGATTTCCTGGCAGAGGATAAAAGTTTACTGTAATGAACATCCCACCACATTCCTGAAATGCCTGTTTAATAGTCAACTGCTGAATATTGTTTTTAACTAAACAGACTAAAATATGAAGGTTGGGATGACAAGTTCACTACTTATGTAAGGATGCAAGAGAAATCAGATACTAGTGACAAGATCAGAAAGAGCATATTGAATGCAAAATGTTGAAAGATTAAAGGCAAGCCTAAAAAAGGATAATTTCTACTACTGTATATGGCAAAATATGAGGCTTAATGGAGTTATTTCCTGTTATTTTAAATAATTTACTTGTTTTCAAACAGTTTATGTATGTAAGGGGAGACTGTCCATTGATTTTCTAGGTTTTTCTGGTTCTTTTTCTAAAACTAGCTGGGTTTTGAATCTTAAGGAAAATAGTGACTAAAGAATAATGGGAGGAATAGCACCAAGGTAATTTCTCTTTTGTTTTCCCTCTTTTAATTTAATAATTAGTAATCTGAGCTCATGCAGTATGTTCAGCATGCCCAGGTGAAAAACATACAAATTGCTTTTGCCTTTTGACATTTGGGGAGAGAAACATCCCTCTATCACTTAACAGAAGGTTCTATGTTTGGTAATTAACTTTCCAGAGTCAGTTGTCTCTCTTCCTTGCTGTGTTTTTTGTGATGTTTTCTTGGTGACTGTAGATGACACAATTACTACTCTGAGAGTTGTAGCAGGGCACCTGCTACAAGTAGCAAGCTTTTCTTCTGTTTCTGCTTCCCTATCTGCTGAGGTGCTTTTTTTCAGACCTTCCTCAATGTAGACTCTCCTTTAGAAATGTAAATGTAAATGTTTTTGACAGCATACTTATATCTGTCTTGGTTTTGTATCTGTAAATTGGGGGCAGTGGTACTTCCCTGCTATTCAAAGTTGCATGCATTAGAAGACAAACCTAGATTTTTTTTGTTGTTGTTACTTTATCTGCCTAGTGAAGTAGAAATAGTTGAATAAGAGGCATGGATAACTTTTTATGCTTGTGTGCTGAAGACTCAGGGCGCTAATGTCCTTACAAATTGAATTGTAACAATAGTTTAAAAATCTTCAAAAAGTTAATCTTAAGGGTGAGTTTCTTTATGCTGTCTATCATCATTACATGGATTCTTCCTGCCATTAGTCTTAACTCTCTTTACCAGAGATGTGCAACTGTGAGAGTGTGAGTTAGTCAAGTAGTTGTAAAGAACCATCAAGGTCATTAACACCTTAGGTAGTGTGAATAAATGTAGGGAAAGGAGGGGGGAGTTCAAATAATCAATGTACTCTTGCATTTTCAGAAGTGTCAATCTGTTTAGTTATTACACATTCATGGTAGCTAGAGCTGCAGTGAGATTTATTAGAAAAGAAATAAAAATAAAACTTCCGTGAGGGAGACCTAAGTAGATATGGTTATTTGGGGACAATCTTTTTAGGCAACAGTCAAAAAGTAGCTAATGATAATTCTTATTAACTTTCTATCTTTCCTCAACTTTCATGTTTTGTAATTTTCGGGGAATGATATTCAAGAACCTTATTTTGCATAATAAACTACTATATATAGTGTATATATAGACACTATATAAACTACTGTATAGATATATGAATGTGTAGGGATTGAACAAACTGAGAAGATGAATCATTCATTGCAGGGTAGTTGATCACCTTTACTGGATTTCAAATGTATTCTCATTCTTTCTATTAAATCAAAATTAATTAGAAGTTAGTATCAGTTCTTTAACAATTACCTCTTCCGTGTGTATGTATTTCTCTGAACTTACTTACTGTTGCCTCTGAAAATCTCCAGGAGGATAGCTTTCCTTCAGTATGAATGTAGGCATGAGTTACTGCAAGATAAATGTATGTATAAGGCTTGATTTCTTGCTGTTTCTGTGCATCTCCTTTTTCCTTTCTGGTGAGGCTTAAGCATAAAACTTAGATCTGTATCTTTGTATTTTTGCAGTTTTGCCACAAGAAAATTCTGCAGTTATAATTCAGTTTATTATTTGTGTTCTGGTTTGATAGACAACATTTCAGATTTACATGGTTGTTCTGAAAACTCAGACTGAATTAAAAAATGAAGAGGATAGAGGAGAATCTTTATTTTAAAAAAAATGAGGCTTCTAGATGGGTAGAATTTTGCAACACTCTTGCTGATTACCTTTAAAACTGTTCAGGAAACGAGTACTTGAAAGTATTTGAGACACCATTTTTTTGTTTAGATAACACCTAACCACATTAGTTCTTAACAAGCAATGGTTATCTATACTAGAGAATGCATACCTATGTATCTGGGTACTGAAGATACCAATAATAATAATCAGTGCCATTGTGTAGGTGGTACTTCACTCTGAGGACAGAATGGAGGGTGCGGTTTTTTCCTGTGGAAGGAGAAACGCTGTAATAGAGACAAGAGTATAAAAATATACATGCTCATACACTATAACAAAACTACTTTTATTGTTCTGAATATCTCTCTTCAGTAGATGAACGAGAAAGTGAGTGGTTGAAATAACAGTTTTCAGATAATGTAACATATCTATAGAAGATATATGTGAACCAAAATAGTGGGTGCCTATACATTAACAGTCTGGGTCAGACAAGAAGTTCACTTTGAAAGTGATCTTCTGATCATCCCTGCTTACCACACTTTGTTTTACATTGTGAAGCACCTTTGCAGTGTGGAAATTGAATGTATTTTGGGTGAAACTAAACCACAGTCTGTGCTGCAGAAGTGATTGCAGGCAGTCTGCTTCAGCCACTAGTAGGTATCCAGTTAATGGAACCAGCTGAAAGCTAGTCCGAAATAAGATCTCCTGTGGTGGATACACTGGGGACTTGGGTTCTCAGCACCAGCTTTTCTGCTGTATGGATCCAGTCCTTATGTGGTGCATTGCATTGAAATGCTGTAGTCATTGTGAGCTTTTTGTTGACCAGCACTTAATTGCAAACTCAAATTTTGGTTTTGAACTTCATCTCTGAATGAGTTTGTCTTGACTTCGTATTTCTTGGACTCACTAATTCAGTACTGACTAATCTTGACTTGACTTGACTTTGCTTTCAGCTGCAGGATAGAGAAGCTGATGGTGTTAGTATGGGGGTGTAAAGTGTAAAAGCAGATGGAGTTTTCTGTTTGAAGGAAAAGGAAAAAAACAGTGAAGAAGATTGGAACTGCAGCCTAACAGTGGAGAAGAGGAGTAGTAATGGGGAAAAAAATTGGATAGCTCTGCACCATGCTTGCAGAAATTGAGAATGAAAGCAATTGCTTAAATACAATCTTGTAGTAAGTGATGGAATTAAGAGCCTGGCTTCAGTCCTCTCATCTGGCACAAGTCAGTATCTCCATTAGAATTAAAGCAACATCAGCTGACTCTTCAGCCAAAGGCATCTTGGCTTTCTAGAGCTACACTTTGCTTAACAACTTTATTGTGAAACAATTCAGAAGGCACAATCAAAGTAAAAATAGCACATCAACAACTTAAAATCTTGAAAGGTTTTAAAAACTAAAATTGAGTAAAAATTGGTATTGATGTTCTTTGATCATAACCATAACTTAAATACTACTTGTACACTAGAAAAGATAGTCAGATTTGATTGTCATCCTTAGTTTTGTAAATGCAATCTCATGTTCTGTACCTGCTGAAGTTTTGCTGTTTGATTTTGGTTTGTGTTATATTCTAATAAGAGCTCTCACAGCACTTTTCTAGCTACAAAGTCAAGATAACAGTGCTAAGCCTTGGTAAACAAATACTGAGTTAACTAGTACCAGTTTTAATTTGCCTAATTAAACTGCTTTGGAAATGAATTAGAAGTTCAATGCTGCATTGACTTGTTGTAAAATGACCTCTCTGTGCACAGATCTAAATAAATAGAAACTGATTTTGTTGACTTACATTGATATGACCTGGTTCTTTATTTTGTCATATCTGTGAGGGCAGCAGTATTTCAGATGGTGCTGTTCTGTCTGATGCTTGTAGTGGAGAGATTTGAAATATCCATGCTTTTCTATGTAAGTTTTGTTCTAGTCTAAAAATCAGTTTGCCTGTAGAGCATCCCAACTAAAAAAACCAAAATGGAAACAGGTCATTTATGTTTGAGGTTCTTTGTTGGAGGCAAAGGTGAAAGGGAAATAAAGATGGATTATGATTATGGTGATAGGGAGAAATGCCTTGATCAGAGGTTGTCATGCCACAGAGAAAGGAAAAGATACTCATCTCCCCCCACACCCTGCTTTTTAAAATGGGCAGGAGGTATGATGGGGTTCGCACTGTATGTAAGCATTTAGCTTACTCTCTTAAGTGCTTTAAAAGTCATCTGTCATAGTATTTGTTTCTAATGCCTTAAATAGTGAAGTCTCATGGGGAAGCTGAGGTAGACTTGGTTTAAATTAGACATTGTATTAGTAAGGGGTTTTTTAACATGCATAACTAGTTCAAGAGCTATTCAAGTTTTTACTTGAATATTCTATTCGATTGACAGCTTAGTTGGGTAGTCTGTCCTTGTACAATGTAGACATAAATGCTGGTTGCATCCCACCTACTCCTTAGCTGCCTCTAGCCTCTTCCAATTAAAGTGCCTTTCATGGGAACCTTAACGTAACAACTTTAAAAAAAGTTGCAGCAGTTATCAAAAGACTCCTGCTTTTTATGTGGTGAAAAGCTTGTTCTCCATCTTCTGGTAAAACACTGAACAACAAGGAGGAGAGAAAGCAGATCACACACACAAAAAAAAAAGGTGGTCTTCAGCTCTAGGAGCTGTAGATCATAGAAGGTGAGAATAATGGTATTTCAACACCTGTAAAGATTGTTTTGGTGCCCCTTTAGGATGTAACTTTTCTGTGGGACTTCACAAAGAGATCATCTGATACTGATGCATTGGTACCAAAGCCTCTTGACTCCAGAGATGTCTAAACTGGGATATCTAATTTATTTTTAGTATCCCAACTATTTCATTAAAAAGAAAACATGTTATAAGGCTATTGTCAACCAGTCGGTCCATTTTCCTCATGGTACAGAAGAGAGACATCACAGGCAATGTTGCTGCATTCACTTAATCAAGTTCTGATAGTCTGGAAATGCTTCTTGAACCAACTCCTTTTTAGATGCTGTGGGGTTTTGAGGACATGACTGCGCAGTGCATCATCTTTTGCTCATTAGTTGTGCCTACTATCATCCTAGTCATTTTGTAATTTACAGTCGGTTCTTGGGGCAGGGATGATTTCAGCATTGCAAACCAGGACTAATGCTCCACTTTGAAAGGAGACATCTGTTCACTTACTTACAGGTTTGTTTTTATTCTACCAGTTCAGTTCCATGACTGACTTTTCATTTGATTCTCTAATGGTACTGGCACAGGGCTAGAGTTGCACAGAAGAGTTGAGGCCAAAAGTCCAGCTTAGTTTGTAAACTGTCATAAATTACACCTTAAAAGTAGACTGTTATCAGCTTTCCAGGAATTTGAACAATGCAATTTACATCACATGCTCAGTTCTTTAATGGTTGTAGCAGCCAGTGAGATTATGCTTCAGGCTCACAGAGTTTTACTCTGAAAAACACAGCCCTCAAAAATGAACTTCATTTGAATGAGACGAATATCTAGCTCCAGCCCAAGAATCAGCATATTATCTGTGTTTCCAGGAAAAAAACCCTTTTTCTTCCCCTATTGTTAAGTCAGAAGACATCATCAACATCACGACTGTATACCTAGCTACTTGATCGCGAATACAAATCAAGTCATCATGTTCATCGTGTTTCATCTCTTAGGATTCAGGGGCTTTGCCATGAACTAAGCTGTCTTGCGATTTGTAGCACTTGATTACTCTCCAGTACCCATGCTCTGTTGCTATTTAGGGGCTTGTCACCTCAGCATGCAAGTTGAGAAATTCCTTCTTGCCTATCCTAAAAAGAATAGAGAGCATTTAATCCTGTTATCTTTATTCCTGGAAAGCAGCGTCTTATACAGTGGATATTCAACATTTTTTTACTCCTTTGATGAAGACATTTTATTTCTCACCATATTGTTCTGAGGAGTTGGTTTATGTATAATACCTTTATTTTCATATTGCAGTTTGAAATAGTCTAACCCGCTGATCTGTGAAATACTTTTTGTTTATATCTATCTCCTGTAGATACTTCACTAGTGAATCTATCAGTATTTAAAAGCACCGATGTATTTATTTTTAAAAGAAATGTGTTCATCTTGGGTATCTCAAAGCAACCGTATAAACCTGTATACTCATGAAATGGTTTTTGAAGCTTCTATATCTGATGGGCTAGCTGCCAGAATTATACTGAGATCTCAAAATATTTTGGTGTCCCTAGGATCAGGATGTATGCACACCCTTAGTGTGAATGTATCTAGAAGAACTGTGCTTGTGCACAGTTGCCTTGCATGCTTCTGTCTTGGAGTGCTGCACATATGAGATGCCTCAGTATTTCTCCTTTTAAGATACTGGTCCCAAATGCAAGAGCTTTCAATGAGCGTATTTGCTGTGTAGATTTAACTGATGGAGACTTTTCAAGTTTGAGCCTAGAGTTGTGTCTGTGTATGTGAACAACACCTCTTGCAGAACCATGGATACTGCAAGAACTTTACTAGTTTAACAGATATTTCATGGTGCTCTTAACTCCCCTGGGAAAGGAAAGTTAACAGTTTCAAATGTTGTTCTATTTTCTTTTGAGTAATAGTTAAGCAATTAGTTGCAACTCATGACTACCATACCTAAAAAGTCAACAATGTGAAGCATATGCATGGAAGGTACTGTTTCAGGGAGAAGCAGATAGGTTTTAATTTTGGAAGTGAAAACTGACTTAGGATTATAGACCCTTGGAGTTAGTATGGGGGGCTCTTTAATCTTACTAATTGGGCTATTTTTGTAATTGAATAGTAGACAGCTCCTTTGTTGGAGAAGGAATACAACAGAGAGAAATGATCTAGGCCTACTAGTCAGACTTTGAAATCCCTATGTTCAATTAGTGATTATCTGCAAAGTATGGACATAAATGAAAAAGGGAACAAAATGACATACAGATTCGTGAAGGGGAAAAAGTATTTTTTACAAGAGATACAGTAAATCTCACTTGTCTGAGCTTCAGTAAAATTACTTTTGAAATGTCAAAAGCAGAAAGATGGCAGTTCAAGAATGGGAAATGCATAGGGTACTGGATAGTGGGATACAGTGGCTGACATTTCCATTTTAATTTCAGTTGAAGTTTTGGTAAGAGTCTTATAGCTTACTTTCAGGACTACATTTCGATTTTGTAATACAAAACAGAGGATTGTGCTGGTAATACAAAGTTGGGAGGCATCATCTGTTCTTTTCTGTTTTCTTCACAGGTCAGTATGGCTGCATTGTCAGTGTTCTTCACATTCAGCAGCAATCAGTTAGCATAGGAAGACTCTCTGAATAGGCATGATAAGCATTTTCATATCCTTACAGCTGCCATGTCTGGCTTTGCCAGGTTCACTTGGCTCATCATTGTGTGCTGTAGTAACTTGGACATTGACAAGCAGGAAGTATCTTAGCTTATTATTGTGCATTACCTTCTTAAAATACAGTTGTTTATATTTGAAAGGTAGTTCGTGCTCATCTGAAGTAGTACACAACAAATTTGAGGAAGTGAGAGCTGAAATAATTGCACGCAGATAGTAACATAGAGCTTTTAAAAGTCAGAGTATTAAAGTTACCACTCTCTTTTTGCACCATTCATTAGCTGACCACAGACAATATATTTCATGACCTGATGGAAATAAATATATACAGCCTTGTGTTTCCCCAGTTTGCATGGAAAAAGAAAACTACACAGATGATGAGTAGCACTTGAGCAGTACTTACGTGGAGCAAACAGTTCATGGTACTACAAATTCTACTCCCTTTCACTTTTTTGTATGTTTTTAAAAGGCAATGTCTGGCAATGGGTCTGAGTTTATAACAAGATAATAATGGAAGATGGCTGTTTCCAAAGAACACGTATGAATATCTCACTCTTCTTGTCTTATCATCAGATAATAGTATTGCCACAGTAAGGTGCTTTATTCCTTCAAATAAAAAAAACCCCTGTTTTTTCAGGATACTGACTGACCTTTTACTTCTGTGAGAGGTGTGTATCTGGCATTCCAAGCTAAATTAAGAGAATTGTCTGCTTTTCCCAGTATCTGAAAAGTAACATAGGATTTTGACAAGAAACATCTTTTCATGTTCTTTTTAGAAAAGGAAAAATACAGATTTTGGCAGTTAATGTTTTTGAACTAACTCTTTGGCAAGAATAATTTGAGATTTTTCTCATATCAATCTAGTAAACTCAGTGTCTTAGACAAACTTTAGACATTCAAATACAGAAAGAAATAATGGATACATCTCTTCCCATGCTTTTTAATTTCTCTTCCCTAGGTTATAATCTTCTAGGGAGGAAGAAAATACCACAGATCAATTTTATGTATTGTCTCACTACATCAAGAATAATGAAAATTTATCAGAACTGTTTGAATGTAATACTATTTGTACAAGATTGATTTGAAAACTGAGAAATAAAGCAGGTACAGACTGTACAAAATCAGAGAAGGCGCCTGTCTAGTGCAATGAGAGTAATTCTTTGGGGCTTGTATCTAGTCTTGTTGCTTTGCCAATGATGGTCGAGTGAGTTGCTCTGGACAGGGTGCAGTTTCTGCAAGAGAACAAGCAACTGTCAGTTGTCTTCAGCTGAGCTGGTTAGTAACATACTGAGGTCACAGAAGAATACTGAAGTGAATTAGAAAATTAACTCAGAAGACTCTTTAGAATGCAAAGGGGAGAATTTTAGCTTTATGACAGGTGAAATTCTTGGTAGTTTAATTACTAGTCATATTCAGTTCATAAATTATTAATTGAATGTTTACGAAACATCTGCGGCCAGTTCTTAACTTTCATACTGTTTTAGAGGACATTCGGGTTGCTCATTTCAAAAAGTGCATTAAACAAAGTGGATCCAAGTTGCATGCTTTACAGGTATTATCATATAGAATATAAAATTAGGGAACATAGAAGCAGTGCACATGTCCTGCAAGGCAATTATCGTGGAAGTTACTGCTTGTTAGCTACTATTAGTGTTGTTCAGAGAAGAAATCTGATAAATCTGCTCATGTCATCCTACTCATTTCATGCAGTAATTTAAGAGTCTTAAGACAACATTTTCCTGAAGGGAAATAATTCTACTTTCTTTGCTTTGTGCTGGCACAAGCACTTGAGTCTACACACTGAACATGTTTGGGGATCTGATAGGACTTAAAACTTGTTTCTTGCTGATTAAGGATTAGCCCTGGTCATGGATTTTCTCAAGGTCTTAATAGCCCTTTCTCCATAAATGTTAGTTAAAAGATGATAGAGAACGAACATTAGGAAAATGTCTATGCGGAGTACAAGTGAAGCTACTAGTAAGCACAGAATCACAACTTCTTTAAACTGTCAGTAGCATCAGTAATGCTGAAAAAAGAAAAGAAAATACTATACTCTTTATGGGAGTTTGATTTAGACTTTTTTATCAATGAAGATGTCATTCAGTATTATGGACTACTGCAACCCATAGGAGTGGTATAACTCCTTACTGGAAGCACTGGATAAAATCCTTTTCACTTTACTTTCAGTCCTTGTTCTTTAAAGCATATTAAAAGCTTGCACTGCAGAGAGAAATTAAAAAAGCTGTTCCTTCTCAGTTTGTGCAAAGCTGTTCTTTCCACCATGGAGTTGCATGTGGAACAATAAAGGAATGACAGTGTTCCCATACCCTTAAATTGGAGGAGACAGAAAGACAGGGCAGTGAGCTGGGGTCATCTCTACCCTGTGTATCTTGGTCTGTTGTGGGAGCTGGCAATGGTCTTGTTTTGGGATTTTTTTCCCAGAGTGTTGGAAATTGTAAGCAATAAAGACTTGTGATGTTTGCCTATGCAAGAAACTAGAATTACTGATTTAAATGATCTGTATACTGTGCTGCTTCTTCCAGATGCTTCTCAGGTTTTCTGTTTTGAAACCGTGATGACACCTCATAACGAGAGGGGCAATGAAGTCATTGAATTCACAGTACTGCCTGACTTGATCAGAACTGGTGTTTTGTGGGGAAGGGCAGGTTGTATGCCATGTGAAGAGTTGAATATCTATCATTATATCAGCTAACATGGGGAAAAAAAAAAATCCAAGAGCTAGAAGTGGTTTTCTTTTAAATGAAAGCCAAGACTTCTGTGGGCTGTAGGCCCGTGGATCAGGCTCTAGGGTCAATTTTGTGGCCTGGATCAGTGTATTGGGACCTGGTTTTGCATATATTTTTGTGCACATGCATATACAGGAGGATGTTGATGTCATTTTCAGCACAAAATTAGCTCTGTTCTACTAACAGATACTGCTGTCTTGATAAATACCTCTTTCTGAGATATTCTGTGTTTTATGTAATCATAAGCCTCTATTTCAAGTCTAGATCTTCAAGAAAATACAAACAGTGACAAAATAAATCTTTTCACAAGCTGCTAATTCTTAAATCAAAGCATGTTTTATAATAAAATATAAGTGTTGTGATAATAGATTTTACATGAAGTTGGAAATTTATCAGGATACCAAAAGGTGGGGTGGCTTTTGATTTAGATGGTCAACCAAAATTTTTTATTCAAGTGTGAAGTGTTATGACATCACAAATTAAATACTAAATAGTCACATTTTAAACTAATGTCTGCCTTATGTTCTTGCAGTTGCTGGCAGTGTGATGTAAATAATCAAAACTCCTTTAACTTTTGTGGTGCTAGTACTTATTAAACCTGCGAGAGCTATTCCTGTACTGAACTACTTGCTGGTCACATTGACAGGTGGAATAATGTCAGGGGTTTTTTATTTAAAAATTACAGATTAGTTTTGATTCCATGCAGTTTGAAGTGAAAGGTTGTGAGCTTGGCTTACATGCTTCACTGATACACTCAGTATTTAACTGTGTTTGAATGGGAATAAAGACAACATCAAAACTTTAAAAAAAAAAAAGTGTCACTGAACACCCTAGGTTTTCACACCCTCCTTGATAACTATTTTTATAATTATGTAATATTATTTAGCTTAGCTATTTAGATAATATGAGAATTTGATGGGTTTGTGTTGTTTAAGAGTATAGGTGTTAACCGTCATATTCTGTGGCTGGTGTCTATGGGTTTACACACACAATGAATGTGAAGAGTCTTGCCTCTTTTTTTGTTGGGATTTAAATTACCTTACTTTCTGCCACACTGAGGGGAAACACAACAGTCTTATCTGAGAAAGGAGGAGCATTGGTGTAGCTACTCTAATATGAAGCATGAAGTTTTGTTTGCATTCATGCAACAGTTTGGCAATAATTCCCATGCATACTAAGTAGCACAACTCCAGAACATACCAAATTTGATAGGAGTCAATGAGAAAGGTTATAAATTGTAAATTCTCTCATGCTATTGTAAATGCTTTATTCTTCGTATCCCCACTATCAATAAATAAATAATCTCCTCCATCCACCAAAAAAAGTATACAGTTTTTCAAATTATATAAATTATTCCCTGTTTGGTTTGGCTTATTCCAATACTGCTGAACTTAAACTTCTTATATGCCATAGAGTGTACATTTTGCTATATACAATTTTCAGATGCCACAAAGCTGAGTTTTGAACTTTACTCACATGGTATGATAGCCAAAAATGTTCACCATGTATGTTAGCCAATGTGGTTGTCTTTGGTTTTTCAGAGTAATTGGTAATGCGGAATTTAGAAAAGGAATAGTTTTCTTACAGAGGAACCATAAGACTCAAGTAAGTCTGTTTGAGTTGTTACAGAAATACTTTACAGATAACACACCTTAAGACTGCCATCTCTGAAACTATGTTAATTTCTTAAATTTACTTATATCCCCTTTAGTTATGTAGCTTATTGGTCCAATTTGTTTTTGCAGGTAACAAGAAAAACTGTTTGGTTTGAGAACAACAAAATTATCATAGTCCCAAAGCAAGAAAAATATAACTGAAAGGAGATTTGTCTTAATATGATAGCCTGTGTATGTATTTGCACATATGTGAATTGCATTTATATTTATTTAAGACAGAGAAACTTCTTTATCCTTGAAGTGTTGCTAGAGGTTATGCCCCTGCCCCATCCAGTTCAGTATTTGGGTATGTGAAGGAGACTTCACCTAGTCTTTTTTTTTTTCTAGGAAATTTGTTGAGATGAAGTGTTCCAGAGTCATTGCTGCAGTACCTTAGTTCCTTTGCTCAGACTGCTACATCCTCCATCATCACTACTGGCAACCTTTGTTGACATTCAGTTCTTGGCATTTTCCACTAACAAACCTCATGTAGATGGGCTTTCTACCCAGGGGTGGAATCTAACAGACCTTGACCGCACACTCACGGTTGCAGCATGCTGTCTGGTGACATTGTGCATAAGCTATTCTTGAATACCTGTTTGATGTAGGTGCTCTTTGTATATGGGTATGTATATGCCTTCAGTTTGCAGGTAGTCTCCCGTTCAAAATGTTTCTTGTTCTGAATGATCCCTCACAATCTCCATGCAGACCCATTATGGCTGTACATTATTCCTGGCATAGCATATTAAACCACATTACCGTGATAGACCTAATCTACCATGCTGCAGTCCATACTTTGGGGTTGTTGACATTCCAAGGCATTTAGCAGAGTTTAGTAAGCAATGTCAGCTTCTTTTCTCCTGATCTTGTCTTTAGGATGTCTTTGTTCTGGATCAAGTTATGGTATATGTCTTCTTCCCTTCAGTCCCTTTAATCCTAAGCATCCAACTCTAAACCAGTCCGGAGTAGTCAGTGGAATCTGGTTTGACTGAAGTAGTTACGGTGTCAGGTTCATTAGGGCGTACAGCATCTCTGCATCTTCCTCTATATGATGATACCGAACTCAGGATCTCCAATTCATTTTCATTTGCTCATGATCCATCTAAAGATACAAGCTGTGAATGGCTCTGGTCATTAGACCGTACCTGCCTTCTTCACAGGGGAGAATCTTAAGCCAAGAAAAAGGTTCTTAAATCATGTGCATGGTTGATATGGGAGACCTGCTTCACTGATTTTCTTATGTTAGCCTCTTTCTTGACTGTAGCCTTCACTTTCTTTTGACATTTCTGTTGGTGTTAACAGAATTGTAGCCATCCTTCACCACCTTTGAATAAAGCCTGCCCTGTTTTCTTGAATAAGACCCTTTGATGGTTCCTGTGAAAACAGCTGCTCTTGGATCAGCTGGTTATTGACTGGTACTGGAGGAGTGGGTAGTGGGGTTGTGGTAACTGAAGGGGAGCCCTGGCTTTGTGGGAGCATGCTCCACATGAACATGAAGTGGCAGAGTGATCTCACTGAGAAGTGCTGTCACTCCTGAACCTGGCTGTTCGCGTGGAGCTCAGTCATCACTTAGCTACCTCTGCCGCTGTGGAAGTTGACTTCACGGAGGGTGTTCTTGCAGCCAGTCTTTGTGTACAGCTCCTAAAGGCTCATCTCCAGGTAACTTGATTGTATCAGGCTTGTTGTTTGGACTCTTCTCCTGTGTGAATGTGCTTGAGGAAGGTCACTGAAGTAGAGGTTTTGCTCGTTACTGGAGTGGTTTGAGAGGTGCAGCTTGCCTGTGTGACCACTGTCTGTCACTTTCCCTGCCTCTTAGTCCCTTGGGCTTAGCAGGGAATGGAAATGGCAGTCCGAGGCACGTTCTAATGTATTCAAGTAAGCTTGCCTGATAACCTGCAGGGATAAGAATCTGATCCTAAGAGCTGAAGAAACATGTAGGTGTGGACTGTACATGTGAAACTCCAGTTAATAGTAAATAATGCCTTCTTTTAGTATGAAACATATTTTTAACACAGCTTTGGTATTGCAAGGCTAGTTTTAGCAAAGAAGGTTGCTTGGTATAATCTTTGAAAGTAGAAAAGCATCCTCTGGTGGGTGCGTTGCTACCGCAACGTTCATGTAAGCGTTCTAATAAAGATTGAAAAAGAGAAAGTGTATTGTTTGAATATTACCCATGGCTAAATATTTTCTACAATTTAAATCACAGATATAATACTTACTGATTTTTATTGTACAAATTGAAATTATTCCATTTTTTGAGCATTCTTGACTGCATAAGCTGCTGCTGAAATAAAATGCCCATTTCAGTCTCACAGAGGAATGAAACTTTGCTGCTGTGCTCTGAATACAGTACTTGGCTTGATTAACAAGCATGTCCTGACTAGGGAGATAAATAACTTAATGAGGCCCAGGGCTGGGGGTAAAATTCTTTCTTTTTATGGTTGTAAGCAGAGCACAACAATGATTCATTAAGCAAAGCAGAATGAATTTGATTTTCTTTGTACAGTGGCAGTGCTGCATAGTCTGGGGACATCCAGACAAGGAAATCTGTCATACTGATGAATACTTTTGAAGGGCGTGGTGGGCATAAGTGCTTAATATAGTTCATGTAAAGGCTTGAAAGTGGCTGATCTATATATACGAGATAAAAATAGCACTATTTAATGCTGAAATTAGTGCCACTATGTTACAGTGCAAACTTGTCTGCTTGCTTTATACAGCGAGTTTGCATCTGTACGCAATGCTTTTAAAGGACAGTATTGGTAGTAACAGTTCACCAAGGTACCAAATGTTTTTTGTGAGGTGGTGGATTCTGAGAATTTGTCAATGTGTTGATTATATCTACTTTTATTTTGGTTTTGGTTAACTTCTACTAAACCTCATATTTTCAAAATTAAATGTTATTTGCTTCAATTTATCCTTATTAATCTGGATGTGAATTGGAGTAGTGTTGGTTGGGTTTTCATAGGTTCTGCAAGTGCTTTTGTAGTTCTTTCCCAATCCAATTTTCTGATATTAATGACTACATGATACTTCTGTAAAGTTCCTAATTATCTGGAAGATTTCCAGCTGGGTTCTGTCATAACAGGCTTGTGATCTTCAGTATCCTCCCTTGTGCAGATCAGATGGTGGTACTGCCTAGCTGGAGGCTTTTTAGCATGTTGACTACCTGGAAGGCCTCTCTTTCCTGCCCCATGAAACTTGAGATCTTCTGATCTGGTTGTTACAGGTCTCTGTGGTCACTTGTCATGGCTTGCTTTATGAATTGGTCTCTCTCTACGGGCATAGCTGGCTTCTTCTTTAGGTTCTAGGTGTTGCTGTCTGTCTTTGCAATGCCTGGTGAGTATCCTGTTGATAATTTTTCAGTCACGCTTCTCAGATGACCAATTGCTTAGTTACATCTCCCTGTTTCCTTCTCCTTCCTCAGCCCCTTTCTTCTTCCCTCTCCTGCTCAAATCCACACGTTGAGACTTTCAGGATATGTTGTCCTGGCTTGGTAGCCAACTTTGAAATGTCCTTCACTTGTCAAAGCTTGCATTAATCTTCTTGCAGACTTCTGAAGAAGACACTAGTAAAGGTAGATGGGCCACACATTCAAAATGGGATTTACATCAAGTCTTTAATGGGTAAACCTAGTGTTTCTGGTATTAAACCGGATTCATGACTTCATGTATCAACTTCCTAAATATAAACTTATCTTATTGGCAGAAGCTATTTGGCAGATTTACGATGGCCAAGCCAGCTCTAGCAAGTTTGGACGATCAGCTGGTTAAAACTGAATGGCAGTTTATGCAACCTGTTACTGCCTTGGTCTGACATGTTAGCTACCACCTGTTTGTTTGTGGGGTGTTTTTTTAAATATTTGATCTAAAAGGAGAAATATGTTGTTTCAAATTAGTCAGGAAAGTAATTCATGATGACAGCATTAGCTTTAACTCAGATTATGAAGCTGACTCCCTGTTTGAGCTAGGTGGCATTCCAAGCTCGTGCAGAGAATTTTCCCAGCATATTTAAGAATCCATATGAACTGTAAACTATGCTGAATGTTTTATTACCATGCTTGTCCCTCTTTTATTCATGTCACCAGCAACTTGTTTTCACGTTTCCCCTTTGCAGGGAGAATTGTTTCTTTTAAGCAAGTGTAAAATTGGTTATGCTGTAATATTCATTTAACGAAAAGCGGTTGTGTGGTGTTTTATCCAGTGCAAAAATAAAAGTCATACCCAAGCACTTAAAAGAAGGAAAAGTTTATTCCTTAAGGAAAAAGGATTATACAAGTATGCTTATTTTACATTTTCTATAGTACTGTATTGTGCAAGGTGCTGCATTGATTGCTCTGCCATATTCTTAACAAGAAACAACATCAAGTTAAATAGAAAGGGGTTTCTTCTGAAAGTCTATGGCATTCATGTAAAGCTGAAGCTTGTCCCATTTGTTCTTTTAATGTGAATACTTCTATCAGCTGGATGAGGGGAAGAAGTTACTGCCTGTTCTGTCCAACATATTGCTTTAAGACCCAGAGGGTGAAGGATGTAAAGTATACTTTCACAGGCTGTTTTTCCTTCAGCTTTGCCGTTTTACCTCTACCATCCTTAAACACGTCATCTATGACAAATCAGTAGCTGAAATCATAGTACATCTGGTTATGCGAGTATTTGGGCAGAGGGAGACTTTTTACTGGAGTTTCTTTCAAGATTCTTTGAAGCAGACTCCTTTGTTCTGCTCTGATTATTCTAGTGCATTGATCAAAATTGCCAAATGGTACCAAAATAGATGTTTGCTATCACTGTTAGCTTGTTTATCCAGTCCTCCTTTGTTGCTTCTTTCATGCTTCTGCTGTATTTTACTCGTCCTTGATTTCTCTGCCATGACCTGTGGTGCTTTTTTGCTGCTGTTAGGAGAGCATCAGATTGGGTGTTACAGTAAAACAGACAATATTCCAGTCGGGTTCAAGGTTCCAGTAGGGAGCACTAGATGCTGCAGAAGCATCTTCTGTTGCAGCAAAAAGGTAGAGCATGTAACTTCTTTAAAGGTGACTGTGTATTAAGACCTCCTTTAAAACCAAAATAGGTTTTAATGCAACAGTTTGCCAAAACCTGCATATTTCTTACCTGTTGTGTCCTTGACTGGGTTACCTTTGGTCCGTGTTTTGTCTGTGCTATAACCTGGCAGCGGTATTGTGACTGCGAATAACCACATTAAACAGTTTTCTGATTCAGTTTAATATAGCTGTCATTTTTTATTCAGAGGGTTTATTTTGGATACTGCCAAATATAAGAATTTTAAGTATGTTCTTAATGGTACCACTAGCTAACTTGGTACAGATATCTAACATAGATAGGGCAATGCTGAATTTAACTTACGCTGAAGACAGGAATAAACCTAGTTTTGTTTTGTCTTGTCTTTTATTGTGACTGACCTGCCTTTCCTGAAGAATTAATGTTAGGTTTTCTTACTTTCTAATACATAAAGCCAGAGACAACTTGCTCAAAGTCCAGTTTTATCATTTGAGCTGCATAATATCTGAGACATGGCAAGTCGGTTAAGATTTTTACTTTTGCATATTAAAAATTAAACAAAATTTTAGCATTTGCATGGTAAAATGAGTTGAGAACCACTCTGTTCTGTTTTTTGTTCAGGTATGTGGGGGATTCTGTAGCAGAAGTGCTTTATTGTCCAGAGGGCTCTGAACCACTGTTGTCAAAGTTAACAGCTGATGTTAATAAAAAGGGGAACTGTGACTTTTGCTAAATGGCCTTGACAGTATGAGCTACGTAAAATGCTTTCACACTGACAAACCTGATTTTCTTCTGTGATGAAATAGCTGGTTCTGCAGATGAGGGGATAGCAGCAGATGTTTTTCTGCCTGACATCAGTGAAGCCTTGGACTTTGTCTCCCAAAGTATCCTTAGAACAAATCCATGAAATAGTCCACTTATCCAGGCAATATGATAAGGTGGCTAAACTGTGGGTCTCAAAGACTTGTGCCTGGTAGTATGAAGTGCAGATGGCAGCTGGCTACATGTGGCATCCTATCAAGGCTTGACACTGGAGCAAATACTCTCTTTATTAGCGAACCGGATGAGGGGACAGAGTGCATCCTCAGCACATTTGCAGATGATGCCGAATTGCTGGGAGCAGTCAATGCACAGGAGGTCAGGGAGACTATTGAGAGGGACCTCAGCAGCCTGGGGGAATGGGCTGACCTGTAGTTCAGCTAAGGCGAGCACAAAGCCTTGCGTGTGGGAGGGAGTAGCCCCATGCACCAGTAGAGACTGGGGGCTGGTGGCTGGGGAGCAGCTCTGCAGACACCAACCCAGCTGTCCTCCTGAACAGCCAGCAGCATGCCTTTGCAGCAGAGTGCCAGCTACACCTTCAGCTGTGCTAGCAAGAGTGTGGCCAGCAAGCTGAGGAAGAAATGATCCCTTTATTAAGTGCCTCTTAGGCATCTAGGTACTGGGGGAGGGGAGGGTGGGAATCACAATAAATGGTAGTCAAACACAGAAACACGTTGCCCACAGAGGCTATGGAGTCTTTGTCCTTCAGGTTACTCACAGTTCCATCGGATGTTACTCCGAACAACTTAGCCTAATGGCCCTGCTTTGAGCAGGGTGTCAGACAACCTAAATTGCTGTCTGTTACTCTGAAGCTTTCTGCCTGTTACAACCCCAAGAACGAAGCAGTAAAATTGATCATCTTAATATGACAGTCTGGAACCTGCAGCAGTTTGGTTTGCAATCTGTTAAGCTGCCTTAGGCTTGAAAGCAGAGATCCAAGGGGACATGGTTTGGATGCTGGCAGGAGAACCTTACTAGCTACTCTGCCTTAATGTGCAGCTGAGTCTGAGTCCCCTGGCCCTAACTGCAATGAACAGAAGCCTTTTGTACTTTGGGTGGTGGTGGTTATTCTATCACTCTCATCAGTTTTATTTTGGAATTACTGTTTGTAGGTGTTCATGTTCACTTCCCACAGGGAAGTAGGAAAACAACTTTTTGACTAATGAGTTTTTGGTGTATAAATGGTGTCTTTAAAATCCATAGTTCATATTCCTTTCAGGACCATGTAAAAAGTGATATCCTAAAGATACCTGTATCGACAAGGTGGCAAGAGAGAAGAAATGTAAAACTGTTCCTAAAAGTAGAGAAGTTAAAATAAAGGCTAATACTTTCAAATTTACTTGCTTTAGAAGCTGAACTGTAGAGGTGAATGTCTAAAAAATGAGTTTTCAGTCCCTTAATTATGAATTTCTGAAAAAAAAGTTAAGTATGTATGTTCCCAGATATGGTCTTCAGGCTTCTATATTTGGAAAATATGAATGTAAAATGAATTGTGTGGTGATACCATAAGGGGGAAGTGTCACTCATAACATTTTTATATCATCACAGAATGATTGTGTGTGGAGTTTAAGTTCCAGTTGTTAATGAAACGATAAATTGTAAGGAAAGAAGGCATGCTTTGAGAACATTTAATTCATATTAAGAAGATAGATGTAATCATTAAGAAGGATAGTCTACTAGTTAGGAGTATAAAACTAAAAACTTATATTTGTTCCTGAATTTTGGGGTTGTGTTTTTTCTTTTCCTAAACAGACATTGCTGGAATATGCAGAAAAGTGGAAAACATCGGAAGACCCTCTGCCCCTGTTAGAGGTGTATACAGTGGCTATCCGAAGTTATGTTAAAGCACGACCTTATCTTACCTCTGAGTGTGAAAATGTAGCCTTTGTGCTTGAACGTTTAGCACTGTGAGTATGTTTTTCAGTTACTAAAACCAATCTGTATGGTATTAACTTTTCACTGCCTAAATGCTTTTCCAATCCAGTTCACAATCTATAGAAATTCTGCATAGGTTGGGAAGCACCTTCCTTCCTCATGGTGAATGCTCTTATGTGAGAATGTCTTTGGTTGTTGGAAATCGGGCAGTCTTGAGGACTCCTGATCTAGGACAAGCCAACATCCCTGGCTTGAAACACTTTGCTACTATTGATCTGCATGCAATCTGGAAGTGCATCAATTTAGGCAGGCTGTTACAGGGTTGGACTTGAATGGTAAATCCAATTTTTTTCAAAATCAGTGTCTTTCAGAGAGTTTGCTTTTACAGTTTCCGCAAGAGTGTCCATGACCTTCTTTTCTTTATATGTTCAAAGAAAGCAAAGTGTTTTGTGACTTTGGCATTTCAAACAAATAACTATTTGGATATTAAAATAAAGAATTGTTGATTATACATTTTAAAAGCCAAAAATTGCCTTGAATAATATTCCCATTTGACTTCCAGAAGCTGTATTGAACTTCTACTGTGTCTGCCTCTTGATTTACCTGAAAATAAATGGGAAGAATTTCAGGCTTTTGTACAGGTGAGTTTGATTCATGAAATGAAGACTTAGTAGCTTTTAAGAATGATTTGGAAACCTAGGGATATTAAGTATGTAGCATGTCTGAAGACTTGTTTCTTGGTAGCTGATAAGATCAAGGCCTTCAGCTGGAAATCCTATGTACTCTGCAGTAATTGCTGTCAGTCATATAATTTGTCTGTCATAGTTCATGTAGCAGCTGTGCAGAAAAAGAAATATTTTCAGCTACTTGAAAGAAAGCTCATGTTTTAAAAGATACTTGTCTAACATTGTTAGAAATTAAATAATATATAAGCCATTCTTTACTATTTATTGTTGTACATTTGAGACTTATTATGAATGAAAGATCTATCAATACTGCAGGATTGTTAGATCTTCCATGGGGCACTAGCTGGTTAAGGGTTAGGGCTCTGCTTTAAAGGAAGGTGTTGAAACAAGTTCAGCTCCTCAGTATTTATCAAAAATATGTAGTGGGAGGTCCTGCCTACAGTTAAAAAAAAAAAAAGTAGGGTTTAGAGCGAAGGCAGGAATAATAGTGAAAAAGACCAGGTACAGTTACCTCAGGATTCTTGGCCAGATAACATAGGAAGATGCAAGGCTGATTTTTAGAGTGAATTTTGACTATCAACTGCCTGATGTAAATCCATTCTGAAGAGGTGCGTTTGGTGCCAGGAGGTTCCACAGCCTTCAGAGCAGGTGGAAAAGTAAAAGAAAAGTGAGAAGAGAGAGAGATGAGCCCTTTCTTTTTTTTTAAGGACCAGTGTTAGTTGTGCATTGCTACTTAAGCCATAGATTTTTGCAGGTATTTAGTTTGCTCCCAAGCATACATCTGCTTTCAGAATTTATCCTAGTATCTAAATGCAGTAGAAACTATTTTAATTGATTTTAAGAATCCAGCCTCCCTTCATCATATTTGCATAGAACCATGCAGTGAGGTCTCACAGCTTGAATCTTTCACCTTACAAAAATATTTTTTCAGTGTCTCCAGTGCATAAAAATTGAGCTGCTGAAAAGTCTGAAAAGAATAAGAGTTTAGGCAGCTGGTGCCAGACCAATATGTGGACCAGAGAAGTTGCTCATCCATTTTTAAAAGGGAGGCCTATTTCCAAATTTAGATTCAGAAATTTAAGAAGTAGCCATGTTAATAAATCTCAAGGCAAGTTTGAGGCACTCAGTCATTTTGGTTTCTCAGCCTAAATCTTAGGTGACAGAGGCAGAAGTAAAACCTATATAGCCTGAATATTAAGATTGTTTTGTTATACATTTAACTCTTTATCTGGTAAGGGGGGTTTTTTGACATAAGGTATAAAGGAGTCTAAAAGACACATATTCTTAATATCTTTTTTTAAACAATACTTTGTTTTGTAAAATATATTCTTCAGGTGGCTCATAAAAACTTGATGGAAAATGGCAGCCGGGAACTGCACATTTTAACTACACTTACACAAGAGAAGGGAGTATGGAAGAACCCAGTGTTGTGTGCTATTCTTTCCCAGGAACAGTTGGATCCAGATAAAGGTAAAATTTAAAATGGTGATTGGGATAAAATATGCCTCATTTTTATAATACATTGAAATATTATTATGATATATGGAAATCTCGTTGAATATAGTTTATGTGATAATTTATAAGCTATATAAATAAATATACTGTAGCATTGTCTGAATTAAGACAGTATGTTCCTAGGAATATACAAAGAATTTATGTTGGTATTTTGCATAAAACGTAATCATACCTGGAGATCTCTTGCCATTTTCTTTACAAGCTGTGTGAAGGGAGATTACATACAGGCTATTTTACAATGGGTAAGTTCAGTACTGGTATACAAAAATTACTAGACATAAAAAATACTTTTTTTTTTTTAATGAGAATGGCATTTACTCAGTTATGAAAAGCAAAGAGGGCCATTACCGAAGATTCATTTAGACCAGAGTTCTGAGAATAGCTAAAAGTAGTTGCACAGGGAAGAGTATATGATCAGCAGAGGCTTACAATGATATTTTCCTGATGTATTATTTCCATTGTTCATGATTTGCAATTCAGAAGTGGTATCCTTGTGTTAATAAGTCTTAGCTGTGTTTTTGATTCTTTGCTTAACTGGTTTTAGAATCTGTATGAAGTGTCACACCTAAGTGTCTGTGGCAGAGTTACACAGTTCTCATGTCAAGTAAAGTAGTTCCTCTTACTGTCTGTCTCCTTTTAGCCTGATGCCTGCTTCTCTCATGTGATATTCTCTATTAAAAAGTAAACTATTCTCGTGTCTTTTAATGAATGCATCATAAGATATGATTCATTAGACTGCTGTCATATCCCATCTTCTCTCTTCTGTAGTGTCTATTCCCTACCATCTTCTGGCTTTACTGTCCCATTCCTCATATGGGGGATCAAAGGTTTATTCAGCAGTCAACATGTAGGTGCACTGATTTTCTGCTTTATTCTGCATTCCTTTCATAGTATTTCCTAACATTAGTCTTGCTTCTTGACTGAGCATTGAACCGATGTTTTCTTAAAACTGCATGGTTTAGTCCCGATTTCTTTCATGAGGAGTAGTACCTCTTTCAGCATTAGGATTTTCCCCTAACACACAGCCTATTTTTCTGTATGCACAGTTAGGATTGCATTTTTTCCCAATTAAAATCACTTTCGGGTTTTTATCAACATTTTAGTTTTGTCTGTCATGCTGCGTTATGGAGTGCAGTCCTCTTCAGTCTTTTACTGTTGGCATGTTTTTACTACCCTGCTTTTATCAGCACATTTCATCACTGTTCTCTACCCCCCTTTTCCAAATATTTATAAAAATGCTGGACAGCAGAGGTCCTGGTACAGATCCTCAGGGAACCCACTGAGAGTTTGTTTTCTTTTTTCCTTTCTTCTTTTAATGGATAATTTGTCTGTATAAAGATCTTCTTTTTGCTACCAAGGTAGTTTGGTATCTTTAGGGGTTTTGAGGGACTTCTTTTAATGCCTTTAGAAAATTAATTGTATCTCCTTTATTCATATTATCACAACTCCCTCAGATAAGTCCAGTAAATGTATAATGTGATTTGTTATTTTTTTATAAAAGTCGTGCTTACTCTTCCACAAGATTAGCATTTTGCTGCTTCTTTTAATAATTTATTATGCTTCTAATACAGATTTTGGATTCGTATGCGGTTCTCAGAGTCCTCCAGAGTACTCTTTTACTAGCTTCATATCAACCACCTTCTAGTCCTCTTAGCAGTAAGGTGCTTCCAAAAGGGAGGTTTAATTAATATTTGACTTGCCTTTTACTTTACTTGCCTATTTGAGGTTTTTTTAAGAACTTCCTCATGAATCTGGTTTTGATGACTCTTTATTTTATCAGTGTTTTCCTGCAAAGTTTTTTACGGGCATTTCAGGATTCCTTTTACTCCTGAATGTTTATTTAAGGATGCTTCTGCCTTGCACTTGACTGACTGACTCCTGTTACAGTTATTACTTGTATCAGTGGCGAGATTGTCATACTACATATCTGTATTTTTGTTACTCAGTTGACATGCTGTTCTCTAGCTATTGTCATCCTATAATACTGGATTGTTTTGTGTCATCTTCTTGCTAATTTGAAGGATATTTTAGTAATTTGAAGGATATATTAGTAATACCAAAACTCCATTGCCCAGAGATCTGGCTGTCTTGTCTGTAATCCAACACTCCCACTAGCTACCACTTACCCTGTTCAGTGGACAGCTGTCTCTCAGCAGTCTTCAACCTTAACTCCAATATAACAATCTTTGGAATATTTGTAAACTTTGCTTACAGGATTTTGGTTTTGTTCTTAATGTTGCCTTTACCATTTGCTATTTCAGAAGTTCCCAAGTATTTAAGTAGTCAGCTTGTTACACTGGGATGTTATCATTTGACAGATTTGGTCAATTTGGTCTTTGAGTAATGGTTAGCATAAACATTTTTCTGTTGGAGATAAAAAACCTAGTTGAGACTGGAGGTGTTTTTCCTAATATCATTCTCTTAAGTTTTTGTTGCCTGTATTTGTTTCAGTTATTTCTTCATGTTTGTTTTATTTTATTTCAGTCTTGGTAGTCTCAATTATGACCTATTCAGAATAATTATAACCTATTCAGAGGTTATAATTGACATAACCAGATATCTGCTGAATTTTAGGTCTGTGATTATCTCTTCTTGAAGGCCTCTGTTGTTGACTCCAGAAGGTCAGTTTGCCTCTTTGCGTCTCCTGTAGGAAGCACAACTAGGTGTCTGTTTCATCTCAGAGACAGGTCCTTTTGAATTCCTCTATTTTAAAATTGTACAAACTCAGGATATAGTGTGAGAGAAGTTAATTTTCTCTGACCACACAGCACAGCTGGTTTGTTCTGACTACAGCCAAGCAAATACAGGCTTGTCTGAACTGAACTACTCTCTTGCTCTCCTAGTTTTGGGAATGGACTGTTGCATGGGTTCCACCTAAATATGAGCAGGAAGTACTCACTTCCTAAGATGTTAGGGAGACTGTTCTCAGAGTGCCATGTCATTAAGTAATTTCTTTACTCCTGACTGCCTTGGGCACAGCTCATTTTTCTGATTAATGTATTTCTGTAAGGATTCATGCACTGAGCTCAAAAAACATAGAGGATGGATAGCCAGTTGTTTGAAGCACTGGCAAGAATGGCATGCCTGTCACTGATTTCTTTGGTGCTGATGGGTATTACTGCATTACTACAAGATGTTCATACAGTACTATGATATAAAACAGTAAAATCTGTCTTGAACTGTACTGCAGGAACTACATACATACAGTAGATACAGATTTGTGTGTGTGTACATATAAAATCTTTTCACAGTGGAAAGAGTTTCTGGCCACTTGATTTGTCACCTGCTTGGGTGACAAACATTGGCATTGCCCTGGTTTTTTAGCCCATCTCTGACCACGAATGTTGGGAAACCTGGCTTAAGTTACCAGATTCTGTGCAATAGATGTCACCAAACAAAAGAGAATCTCCTCTTGGGGACTATTGTAATGCTGATACCCCACTTGAGTCGTTTCTGAAGAAAATTTATCTCTGTCCCCTGCAAGTGGAACATCAGCATTGTCCCTTGGGTCTGTGCTTGTTCCCACAATGCTAATCTGTTTTGTATAGAGGACTAGCCTGGAAATGGGAATTTGGATTCCTAATGAGCTAGGGAATATATTTTTTTTCTTATTCTTGACTGGTGACTCCAAAGATAATTTATTTGCAGAAACTGAATTGTCAGCAGGGTCTTTGGATGTCATTTGTGGGCCCACTAAATGGACATCTGGAGTTGATAGTACTACTAATGGGTGCCATCTGAGAGATTTCCTGAGAGAAACTCCTTTTGAGTTTCCTGAATCTGTTTGGTATTGTGTCATGAATCAATCTACATTCATTTGAAGAATGTCCAGGTAATCTTCCACTCCTTTAGAGCAGTTCAGTGCCGAAAAGAGAGATCCTTCCCCCAGATCCACATATCTTATTATTTCTTGCTTCTGTCCCTTGCCTATGTCTTTACCCAACAGGACCCACAACAATGATGTGACTAGGCCTGCAACTTCTCGATTCAAATTCTGGTTCCTCAGTAGTATTATCTCTTAAAAGAGTGTTCAGAAGCTGTAAATTGCTTGCTTGTTCATGTGAATTTTCTTCTTTTTCTACCTAAACCTGCCTTCTGTGTCTTTGAAGAATGTCTTTCAAATTTTGAGTTTTGTCTATGTAGCATCATGGACATTTTAGACTTAAGACATCACCCGAAGTTACATGATCCCATCAGGTCATGAGGATAGCAGAGTACCAGTCTTCTCAAATGATATTTCAGAGATCCCTTACAAGCACGTTGGTAACATTCTTTGCTGTGGAGCACCGCTCAACCAGTTTCCATTGACCTCAAATAGTGGGAACAACTAGTCTCAGTACCAAAGCAGAAAGAAATTTGGAAAGATATCCTACATGTGAAAATAAAATATCTTATCCACATCATTAAATTCAAGATGGCAGTATTAGCTGTGATCACTGATTAGTCTGAAAGTAAATGGTTCACCTACTTTAGCACTCAGCAACTGTTTTCATATTGCTATCAGATATTGCATTGCATTTGCATGTTGACTGGACCTTCTACTACTTCAGGTTTCAGCTGCATGGCTACTTTTTTCTTGAGGTTGCATACGATGAACAGGAAGCACTTGTATTTGGAGAGAGGAATTTTCCATGTTTCTCTGCTTTATTGATTGGTTAGGGAAGGAAACCTTAGTAAGATAGTCTTAATTCTTCACATGATAGTGGGTCTTTTGTCTTATTGGCCTCCTCCTGAACTACCAGATAGCTTAATTTGAGTTCAGGACTGATTTAATCTTGAATTGAAGCTGATCTGAATTCATGGCAACCAAAATTTATGTTTCTTGAAGTTGTGTGGCTAATCTGGTCGGCCTTATTGCTTAGCATACCAAAGACTGAAAGTTGAAGTATGCCTAAATGGTTTGGATTATGTGATAGCTTGTGCAAGGGTAAAACACTCTACTACTGCACTTCCACCTTCAGTTTCTGTGGCTTGTGCTTTTCAGCATGAATCTGTTTTTCCGTCCTTGAGGTTGTCATTTTCTTGTAGTGATGGTGAAATCCTTCAAAGCTGTCATTGGTATCTCCTCAGCTGGTACTGAGGGTGAGTGGAGGAACTGTCTAGGGGAAAAGGATCTGAGATAACCCTACAAAAAGCCAGGCTGCTGCTGCTGCTTTTTTTCATCTGATTCTGATTATCCTTAAATACTTAAACTTGGATGTCAAGAATTAAGTTCTTGAATTTTTCATAAGTTTAAATGTGGTAGATGGACTTCTGAAGTATGTCCCACTGAAAAGACGTTCAAGGATACAAACATAACTATTCAGAGATTATCAGGGTGGATAACAGGCAGGTTAGAATTTAAACAGCCGGCATGGAACTATTTTCAGTAATCAGAGCATCCGCTGCCAGAAGTCGAATGATACCAGCAGCCTCACTAAAAAAAAAAAAAAAAAAATAAAAAAAAAGTGTTTGCATCCTGGGTATATTCAAAGCAGCCACCTGGAACTTCTTTTACCCTTTCACCAGACAATATGCCATCGTAGAAGCATCCAGGATTGGTGCTACATTCAGCAGAATTGTGCTGAGATGTTGTTTGCATGAAGGATTCTGAGACCCAGCTCCAGGTAAATATGAAAGTATCGAGTACAGTTCAGTCACCCACAGTGTGAACGCACATGTGGACTAACACTTGAAGATGACTACAGAGGTTACTGACTAGTAACTGAAGTTCTTTGAGATGGATAGTCCACATGTACATTCACCTCCTGCCTTCATCCTCCTTGGCCAGAGCAAGGTTGAGAAGAAAAAAAGGTCTGTGGTAGATTAATCTATACCTACCCAAGAATTGGCGAAGAGTAGAGTTAGTAGGATTATGAGTGTTTTCAGTAAGGCAAAAATTCTTTGCTTTGTGCTCTACAAGTCCTCCAGTCAGCCAAAACGTGACATACATGTGGACTGTCCACCATAGAGAACTTATTACTACAGAACTGTGCTCGCAGCTTATTCATGCTCTTGTGTGCTACTAATCTATGGATTATCTTTTCTCTTTTTTAATTCATGTATGGTATAAGCATTACCTGGAATAAAAGTTCATAGTAGTTCTTGTGGACTTGACATGGAATCACTTGGTAGTATGACCTGAGATTCCGATGGGATTCAAGGGAATAATGGGGAAACTGTGTGTGAAAAGTTAGATTCCCGTATCTCCAAGTTGATTTGCAAGAGTTGGTAGATCATAGTACCATCTGTCAGATATCAGCTGCTTGTCTTTTTTTCTCTCATGTTAGTTCTGTGATTTTATATGAATTCTGCTCGTGCGTTGCACAAAGTTAAGTGTGTGAATTTTAATGAATGGTGGAGCATTGCACAAAAATGACATTTAATAATTCTTCCAAGAATCATGCTATTGATAAACTATATAATTTTACTTAAATACTTCAGGTTTTGTGCTCATAGAGGTTAACTAACTCGTGCTGAAAAAGCACTTGTGCCTCAAAGCATTTTTATGAAGTTATATTTGTTATGGTAAACTAACAATTTGTCTACAATAACTTTTGAAATAGACATCACACTATAAAATATGTTTATAAAATGTTTTTTAAAAAAAATTCTTAAGACTCTTCCCCACCATAGACCTGCTTCTGCAACCTCAGCACTGTTTTTCATCTCAAAATGTCATACATAGTTCAGTTACAAAATAAATATAATTAAAACTTGTGTTTTGAATGAGCTTTCAAATGTTAACTGCAATGATTATAATCACTTGGATTAGAATAAAGGATTAAGAGCTAATATTTAGCTTTAACCCTGAGGTCTTCCTATATCTTGTTGAGAAGATAACAGAAAATGTTCTGATGGTTATGCAAGGTAGGCTGGCTGAAGCAGTAAACACTAAAGGAAGGGGATTACTGAGGACTAGCAGATAGAACACAGTCTCTAAAATATTAAATGCAGTAATTATAGTAATAAATCACAGTGAAATGTCTTGGGTTACTAATGTAGCTTAAAGTCTAAGGTGTTCCTGTATTTTGTTACAGAAATACGGTAAAATGTTCCAATGTTATTCCAGGCAGACTAGCTGGGAGTAAGCACTGTGGGTGAAAGGATTACTGGTACCTGGTAGGAGGAAGAGCAAGGCTAAAACTGTTGAATGTAATTAATCTCCAGGTCATTTGTGGGTTGACAAGAGTATGAACATTTTTTTATAAGGCATTGGTAGTGACATTAAAAGAACATTTATTCTGCTGGTTAAAAGGCAAATGTCTTCTAATAAACACAGAAATGGTTACCATCTACCAATTGTCTGCTAGTGCGCTCTAGTTTTCCTTTGTTCCTACATGAATAAAAATCTGGTCATATCTTCATCGACATGGAGAGAGGAAGAAAGAACTCGTATTTGACTGAATATTCTTACACATCAGTGAGCCATCACTGATCATTTGTAACAGTGCACGAGGATCCTGAACAAATAACTAACAAGTTGGTTGAAATGATAATTCAACTATAAATCTGAAAATGCATAAAAGATAATGATGGGGTCTAACAGGCCTGATTTCTGCAAAAGGCAGTATTTTCTGCCCTAAAATTCTGTGCACTAGAATGATAAAAAAGAAAACCGTTGACCTAATTTCGACTGCAAGATGGGCTTTTAGTAATATCCTGTATAAGTAGCTAGAAGAAGGAGAAATCATGAGATAAAATGAAAGACAGTCATGAATAAAAAACTAACTAGGATGCGAGTAAGCAAAGAATAAAATGATATTATCTTTTTTCTTTCAGTAAGCCTCATGTTTGGTATACTAACACTCCAAATACTAGAGAGGTAATTAATTTTGCAGATGCTGATGATAATTATTTCATCAAGACTGAACAGGACTTTGAAAGTCAAGAAAATATAAATTAGGTGAATAGGAAACATGATTCAAGTGAAATTCGAGGCGAGTAAATGAAGAGGAATATAATGAATGTTTCTACCAAGATGTGTCAGAAAGTGAGTGCTGCAAATGCCCAGAAGGTTTCAGAAAGGGGTGATGAAAATACTCAAAGGCTGGAAAAAAATCTCATTTAGAAAAGATCAAGATTTTAACCTAACATTGAAAGAATATAATGAATCTGCTGTTTTTCAGGAAAGAACAGAAACAAAAAACAGTAGAAAATTCTGTCATGAAATTAAGATGTGGGTAATTGAAAACCAAAAAGATTTTTCATGCAGTAACTAGCTTGTGGAAACTGTTGTCTCAGGGAGGGGTTGATGTCAAAAGGATTAAACAAAATTGATTGTCTCTGTGTCTATCTAGTTTTAATAACTAACTTTAAATATTTTGGAGGTAGTATTAAACCTTATGCTTCAAAGCTGAAGTAATTTTCATCTTGAAGATCTGGATGAGACCTGAGATGTATACGTAAGAGTAGGAACATTACCCTGTGCTCCCCTTTTTTGTAGTATTCTTACTCCTTACACTGAAGCACCTAGAGTTCGATTGTTAGTGCAGACAGTAGAGTCTTAACTCTGGTAGCAGCATATCTGCAGAATATAGTTGAATAAAATACAGCCATTCCTGTGTCAAACTATACACAGTCAAGTGTATACAAGACAAGCCTCTTTTTTGTAGGAAACTTACGTGGCTGAAAAACTTTTAAAGGAGTTTGACTGCATTGTATGGATGTGTAATACAAAATATTCAACACCAATACAAAGAACTTCAGATGCTTCTACACTTATCAAATCTATCCTTCTGTAGCAAGGTCTTTAAAAGGCAACTATTATCAAAGGCGTAGCACAAACACATAAAGAAGGAGTGAGAGAAGTGGTTTTGTGTTATTTGTCTTACTGTAGAACTATAATTAAATGGTATCTGAATATTTTAATATTTATATGCTTTCTAAATCTGTTTCGTGTGCAGCTATTTTGCCAAGAAATTAGAATGAATTAAACCCTGCAGGTAGATAACAGGTCTCCTGTAGCAGGGAATCGTTATAATAAGTATAGTTCTCAAAGACGCTTTTTCTCATCTATGCTTCGTACCTTTTGTACCTTTTTGTATAAATTTTAGGGGTTAACCATGAATGAGTAAATGCCATCTGTTAACTCTGTAACCTCCTGTGAAATGTGTATGTAATATTTTGGCTTGTTTTTCTTTGAAGTGAATGAATTTTTAGTGTTTGAAGGCCCCATCCTGCTGGATATGCGTATTAAGCACCTAATGAAAACAAAGCAATTAACGCAAGCTACTGCCCTGGCAAAACTGTGCTCTGACCATCCAGAAATCAATGCAAAAGGCAATTTCAAGCAAACCTACCTGGTCTGTCTTTGTTCAGGATCACCAAATGAAAAGCTAATGGAAGAAGTAAGTAAAAAATGAAGAACTTTTTTTGACTTATTTCTTTAATGATAATAGAAGTCACTAATCATAGGCTGTTTTTCTGTAGAAGAGGTTTTTCTTTTAAAATATGATCTAAAATATTTTTGGTATTTTGTTTTTTCTTTTCATTTAAGTCACTTTTAAACTGACTAGTAATGACTCGATTAAAACACTTGTGGAAGTGTAATATTAGGTTGCTAGTAGGCTTTTTCTGGCTCTGCTACAACTTTATGTTTTATTTTGCTCGAAGTATTTTAAAACTCTGCTTCAGATCGTGTTAGTAAGGTGAAGATAATGGTTTTCCCACTCTTACTATTTTAACTATAGCTTTTTGTGTAGTACCTAGTACATAGAATGGGGGTCTTTAGATGCTACCTTCAGTTCAGAGAATAAATGTAACCTTTTTTGACCCAAATGCCTGGGTGAAATCGAAGATTAAATCAGATATTTGATCTGGTTTGAAATATAAAATCCTTTTTATTTAAATGCAAAAGTCAAAGAAGGGAAGACAGCTTTGCTCTTCTGCATTCTTTCAGGTGACATCTTCATTTCTCACCCCACCCCAAAGTTTTATCTGAGCTTTTTTCCTTCTTAAAGGAAAACTAACTGCAATTGTCAGCTTTCTTGACTGTCTGCATCTCTCTGCTGTCTTTTTGCCTCTGTCATCTTTTTTTTTTAATAATAAGTATTAAGCATGTTGAAATTGATCTTAAAGGGATGAAAACTATGCAGTGATTAGAGTTGGAAAAGTTTCCTACCCTAGATATAGACTAAATTCTAAGATGGCAGCTTCTCACTGGACATGTTCTTCCGATGCTCAGTAGGATCGGATTGGTCTTTACCCTCCCAGCTCTGGCTGCTGTAGGGCCCTGCCAGAACAGGCTCAGGAGGAGCTGTGACAGGGCTGTGCAATCTCATGTTTGTTTGCCAAAGACTCTCAATGGAACTTGGAGTTTTTGACTCTGCAAACGTGCTTTCTTCATTACTCAGCCCCACCGCGCTCCCAAAGCAGAATGGGCTTAGTCAGTGAATGAACTGTGAATCCCGTGGGCAAAAGGAATGGGGTGGTAGCCTTGTTTCTTAGGATGCCATAACATACAGATAAGTTCAAACTGGATTATCACAGAGAACCTAATTCAGGTATTTCCAAACCTTGGATTGCTTGAGTCGCTTAGCTTTGCAGCTTCAGCTGCAGCATCATTTGCAGTATTAAAAACCATTCTGGAAAGTTCATGTATTACCAAGAGGAGGCAGGTATGCTGTTAACATGTCAAGGTGGGCTCCTTAACTGAGAAGGATAGTTGTTTCGCAGTGTGAGAACAATAAGAAAATGGAAAAAAAAGTAAAATGTAAAGAAGTATAGCTCAGTCTTTAGTGGTATGGAATTTTTGATATCCATGCAGAATAGGCAGAAAAGTAGCATTTGAGATCATTTTCAGCTTGGATTGGTCTAATAGTTTGCTTCAATAATGTGAAGAACTCAGATCTGCAGTATGTGAAATGCTAGACTGACAGACTTGATGGCTGGACCTGTACAGACCTTTGCTGGAAGCTGGGTCCCTTAAGAACTCTTAGAGGCTAGAAAAACATTTTGGAAAAAAATCCCTTTATTGTATGTTCAGTTTCCCTTATTCTTCCCTAAGCTTTTAACTGATGGTCCCCGTCTGAGATGGGGCGCTGAGCAAAGCAGACCTTCAATCTAAATTGGTATTACAGTTATGTTAATCCATCTTCTCTGAGGTCTTGAAAAATGCAGTTTTCTTTTGAAGATGACTTCGAGGTTATTAAACCTCAAATGATGTTCAATCAAGGGTTATTAGTATATTTACAAAGTATCAATTTAGAGGAAAAAATTAGTTGCTGTACTCTTCAAAATTGTAGTTTGATTGCTGGACCAATAGCTGGATACCATGGTGCCCAGCCAAGCTGTGCTGCCACCTTATCCAAAGCACCAAACTGGCTGGGTGTTTGGGTGAGCACTTCTGTTTCTTGCTTTGGGTGGTCTTGTGATTTCTCAAGAGATACTTCCAACAGCGCTGTTGCAATGGTTACGTTATTCTTCAACTGCCAGTGTCAAAGAATAAATACCAGCATGTCCTACCAGATGCGCTAATTGATGTAATCAAACCAGTCTGCTGAGAATCAAATTAGACAGTAGTTGTTACAAGTACGCTGATTCAGTACTGATACAACTGTCTAGTACTACCGGGTAACTGTGGTTTTTCCTTTGTTTTGCTGTAAAACTAAGTGCTTCCATCATTGCTTGAACAAATAAGTTACGCTGCAGAGACTGTAATGTTCTTCTAGAAGAGCATTCAGTTGACCTGCTTCTTGCTGTACAGCTTCCCTTTTCTTTTTATCTTTGATTTTTTAAAAAAATACTGGAACATTCATGTTAAACTTCAGATTCATGAATCACTCAGCTATTGTATTAAAGCAGTAGTAACATCACTGAGTAGTAAACTGGGTTAGAATTTCAGGTCATAATCTTTTTGTTAGGCTGCAATTTAAAGTTATAAATCTGCTTATTGTGATTAAATGTATGTAATATATAAGAATAATTCATGTTGTATGTTAAAATTTTAGGTGACTGGGACAGTAGATACAAATAAGTCTTATGCCTGAGAAAAAAGTTTATATTCACTTTAATAAAACAGTTCTGGTGGCATAATCAGTTTTGACTATCTAGAAACGCACTGATTTGCATTCAAGCTTATCTCTATCTGATAGAGTTAAATATTCACTAAGTTCTAAATTACTGTCTTTTTGCAAAGGATCAGATGACTGTATGTCTGAAAATGAAACCACTTTCTTAGTCTTGGTCTTGTTTTTTTTTTCCTCGCTTCTAGATTGCAGAAGTCGATTGCAAAGATGCTCTAGAAATGATCTGTAACCTAGAATCTGATGGAGATGAAAAAAGTGCTCTAATTTTATGTGCAGCATTTTTATCTCGCCAGCTGCAGCAAGGAGAGATGTACTGTGCCTGGTGAGTTTGAATATTGTTTTCAGTCTAGTGGAACAAAAATTAGTTTTGAAAAGATAGAGCTGATACATAAGCCATAAGTTAACTTTCTTTAGCTGATAAAATCTATGAGCTGAACAGGAAGGAGATAAGGAAAGCTCTTGGAAAGCTAAAAAAGAAAATGGACAAAAAAAAAGTAAAGACAAGATTAGCTTCCATTATGGGAATTTGAAGGCTGCATGTATGATGAGGCATTTACAAATACCAGTAGCTGGTTAATGATTTCTCTTGACAGTAATCTTACACTGTAGAAATAAGGAATTTAATATCTGCAGGCAGCTAGTCAGCATTATGTCAACATTTAATGCATAAGTACTGTTCCCATCTGCCCTTATTTCATAATGCAGTATTTTTTTCTCTAACAAACTTCTAGAAAAGAAGGAGCTTTTTACTACTGTAACGAAAATAATAAGCTAGATGAAGATACTTATTGTTTAGGGCTTGCTTTCATTAATGTGGGAACAAATAATTGGTCTTTGTTAGCAGATATTTGAGCTGGTTTTGGTCTGAATTTCCAACTGCTAACAGTTTGGTTGTACTTCCAAACCTGTACAGTTCCTGAAGAATTTGCTTTGTTTGTGCACCTCCTTTTTATGTGTAGCAGCAGGAGAACATCTGCTAATCCAGGATTTTGCTTTAACAGATTCTGCTAAAGTTTTGGGGGTTACACCATTCCACAAGGTACTAAATACTCTTGGCTGTTTGCACCTAAGGAGGAATGAAGTAGTGAGTTAATGTAGATACAGTAATACTGTTTGGCTTTGGGGGATAATTTCTCACTAAATCAGTTAGATTCAGCTCTTAAAGCAGAGCAGCTCGAGAAAAATGTATCTACCACAGAGGAAAGGCATCCTCCTATAGCTGTTAGGAATTACTACGAAGTCAGAAGTGTAAAATTCCAGTCTGTGGAGTGAAGAGTAAACTACTTTGCAAGACTTTTTTTCAAGGCCACATCATGAGTCTGTAAATTATGTAGCATAAATTATGGTAATACTGGTTTTATTCTGATCTGTCCTTCTGGAATCGAGTCATTGTAATCATTTTGAAAATTAGATACTAACAGTGTGGGTATATGAATAAAAGCTTTTTCTCTGTAAGATAAGGTGTGAATAAATTCAGATTTTTTCCTTTCCCAAAGACAAAATAGAAACTGTTCTCAACCTTGCATTTCTTGTGATCAGATTAGTGGTTGCGTTGCTGGCCCTGAAATATTGTTCTCTTGTTCTAGGGAACTGACTCTTTTCTGGAGTAAACTGCAGCAAAGGGTAGAGCCTTCTATTCAAGTGTATCTAGAGAGATGTCGTCAACTTTCTGTGTTAACTAAGACTGTTTATCACATTTTCTTCCTGATTAAAGTAATTAATTCAGAGGTAAGGATACTCCTGAAAGAATATTTTTGGCACTTTTAATGGAACTGTAATCAGGAAAATTTATGAAAGGTGCTTAGACATCCTGTCTCTGTGTAGCATCAGCTTTGGGGCAATCCTAATTGGTTTTAAGAAAGGCCGTAGCAACTTCCTTCTGCAGGTAAACTATAAGTTAATTCATTTTGAATCATTAAAACTTCTTTGTTCCTTTTGGAAAAAAAAAAAAAAAACTTTGGGGGATAAACAGATGAGCTGGATGCCACAACTGAGATGAAGGAAAAACTAAAGGTGAGGTTATAGTCTCTACTATTGTCCATGTCCTCTAAATGAGGTATTTTCTGTTAACAGGTCCTAACATTCCTCTTCATTATTTTCTGTATTTCAAATAATACAGAAAATGAAGAGGAGAAGCTTATGAGGAGAGAAAATTAAAGGTGTATATTAATATATAAGAAAATTAAAGAAAGTTTAAAAAAAAAAAAACACACAAAAAACCCCCTTTTGAATTGCCACTTAAGAATGCAGTTTGTTTTGATAAATGAAATACTTGCCTTTTGTGGACTTAAATGAGCAGAGTTTTTAATACAACATTGGATCTATCTCAGCTAACTTTGTAATCTAATTTTCCTAGTTTCCTCTCATTAGTAGTTGCACTATTTAATGTTTATAGCTAAATTGAGCTCTTCCGAAAGCTTTTAGTTGGGAGATTTCTGTAATTCAGTCTATTAATTCTAAGAATAAAAATTCCTTTTTTCCTTTTGCAGAGTTCTGGTATGGCTAATCATGAACATCTAGCCATCTGGTATGGCTTCTAATCTTAAAGACTATTTTTTCCAAAGATCTGAACTAAATTGGAGTTAGAGAGGGAGAGGAAAGTAACTTTCACAGAGGCTTGTGATATTAAGAGCTCTGTCTGCTCCATGCCATACTGATTTTTCTCTAGGAGCTGTGGATCATTTCATTGATGGAAGAAATTGGAGACCATGTGGGTAGTAGACTTATGCATTCATAAATTCGATGGACTTTATTCTCCTGTATACCACAGCCTCTCTGTGCATCCTTAGCAGCATAAAGGGACTGTAAAGTGGACATAAATGTAATTTACGTTGCCTGAGGGTATAAATGAGAAAAGACCACGTGACCTTTGGAACACTTAAATGATGGAACATTTAACTATACTTATTACTTTCAGTTGGAATGAAGCCATGTGTTCAGTTGAGGTCAGTTGACTTTGAAGTGGCATAATCTTTAAAAATAAAAATGAACCTTTATACCTTAAGTGATTTCTAAATTATAGATCTTTTTGAAGATCACGTGCTTCTCTTACTGTAGCACTTTTTACCATTTGAATTTTAGCCAGTGTTAACTTAATGCTCCATAGAAGCTCATCTCAAATAACTGACACAGCTGGTAGGCTTTATTTCATGGAAAAGGCTCAATATTGCTCTAATATAAACTGAACACCCGTAACATACAGTCATAAAGTTCTCTAACTAGACAGAACATATGATTCATTTGTGTTTTAGTGGTATGTAAACTTTCACAGTTTTTTAGTAGCATGAAGACAAATTATGCAACTTCAGGAATAGCATCTAAAGACAAACCACTATGTTTCTTGAAGTAAAAAGTATTATTGTAAACTCCAGGTGCATTTTTTCTGATACTTAGGGTTGAATAATGATATCTTTTATTTACAAATATAGAAAGGGTTATGATAAGCTGACTTACTAAAATTACTCTTGCTTTACAGATCGATGGTGCTGGACTTGCAACATGCATTGAACTGTGTGTGAAAGCGTTGCGCTTGGAATCCAGTGAAAATACAGACGTCAAGATATCTATTTGCAAGACTATCTCCTGCTTACTTCCAGATGATTTGGAGGTTAAACGTGCTTGTCAGCTGAGTGAATTTCTTCTTGAACCCACTGTGGATGCATATTATGCTGTTGAAATGCTATATAATCAGCCTGACCAGAAGTATGATGAAGAGAATCTTCCAATACCAAATTCTTTGCGCTGTGAGCTCTTACTTGTACTGAAAACTCAGTGGCCTTTTGATCCAGAATTCTGGGACTGGAAAACTCTCAAGCGTCAGTGTCTGGCGCTGATGGGAGAGGAGGCATCCATCGTGTCATCAATAGACGAACTAAACGATAGTGAAGTTTATGAGAAGGTTGAGGATTGCCAAGAAGAGACTAAAGAAACTTCTGTGAATGGCCTTGCTGGCACTTTTGATGAAGCTACAAGCCTTCTTAAGGGTATCAGAGATGAAAAGCAGAAAAAGAGAGAAATTAAAAAACTCAGAGAGAGGGGGTTCATATCAGCTAGATTTAGGAACTGGCAAGCTTATATGCAGTATTGCGTTTTATGCGACAAAGAATTCCTAGGTCACAGAATAGTTAGGCATGCACAAAAACATTATAAAGATGGAATTTACAGTTGCCCTATTTGTGCCCAAAATTTTAATTCTAAAGAAAACTTTGTTCCCCATGTAACTTTACATGTTAAAAAATCCAGCAAAGAGAGACTGGCTGCTATGAAACCACTGAGAAGACTGGGAAGACCTCCTAAAATAGCAACTGCCAACGAGAATCAGAAAACTGATTCTGTATCCAAACAGGAGCAGCGACCCATTAAGAAGAACAGTCTCTATTCAACAGACTTCATTGTGTTTAATGATAATGATGGCTCAGATGATGAAAATGATGACAAAGATAAACCTTACATACCAGAGATAGTGCCAGTTCAAAAGCCACTACCTGTTAATGAATTCACCTGCCCTGTAACATTTTGTAAAAAAGGCTTTAAATATTTTAAAAATCTAATAGCACATGCAAAGGGGCATAAAGATAATGAAGAAGCTAAACGTTTTCTTGAAATGCAAAGCAAAAAAGTGATTTGCCAGTACTGTAGACGACATTTTGTAAGTGTTACTCACCTGAATGATCATTTACAAATGCACTGTGGCAGCAAGCCTTATATCTGCATACAGATGAAATGTAAGGCTGGTTTTAACAGTTACGCTGAGCTGCTGACGCATAGGAAGGAGCATCAAGTCTTCAGAGCAAAGTGTATGTTTCCTAAATGTGGCAGAGTGTTTTCCGAAGCCTATTTACTCTATGATCACGAAGCACAACACTATAATACCTATACCTGCAAAGTCACAGGCTGCGGAAAGGTATACCGTTCTCAGAACGAACTGGAAAAGCATGTTGAGGATCACAACAAGCAGCCTGAAAAAGTGCAACAGCCTGAAAGCCAGACTAATCAGCCTGATCTTAGTCAACCTTCTGAAGCTAATGAAAATACCAATGGAGTTGCTGTTAAAGAGGAATTGACATCTCCTCCAGCTGACAACCAAAGTAGTTTTACTGAAGGAGAAAATGTCGTCTGGAATCAAATCAAAGCAGAACCAGTAGGGAATGAAAGTGTAAATGCATCAGCAAGTATACTGCAGCAAAGCAATTCCATGCCTAATGCTGGTTCGGAGCAGTCTCCTACGGGTTCAGTGAAGACAGAAGTGGCAATTCCAGCAAGCAGTGTTAAGGTGCCTGCTGTTAACCAGAAGATCCGAGATAACGTTGTAAAAAGAGGTAAATTGGCTGCTACTGCCAGTAAAGTAGATACCACTAAACCTGGAGCCCAGCAGTTGTGCTCATCAGTTGACTCTTGTCTTCCAGCTTTCCAAGAGAGAAAGGAAGAAGACTCTCTCAGTCAGACTCAGAATATTCAAAATATTTCTGTGACCTCAGACACACTAAAACCAGAAGCCCTTGAATCAAAAAGCTTAGAAAGACAAGTGAGCATTGTAAATCCATTCAGTGTGCAGAATCAGGCAGGATATCAAAACAGTGTACCCATTTCCAAACTGGAAATTGAAGACAGTATTAAGGCTGCAACTAATCTATATAACCTGCCTTTAAAAACTTTAGAAAGTATTACATTTATTCCTTCACAGCCTAACTTGAATAGCTCTTTAGTTCCAACTGTGCCACCAGCAGCCCCGATTCAGAAATTTAATTGTCAGGTTGAGGGGTGTACTCGAACGTACAACTCGTCACAGAGCATTGGCAAACATATGAAGGCAGCACACCCTGACCAATATGCTGCTTTTAAAATGCAGCGTAAAAATAAGAAACCACGAAAATCCAGCAATCTGCAAAATGTGCCGAACGACGGGAAGATTGTATATCTTATGCCGTCGCAAGTGGGCAATCCCAGTGGTGCTGCTTTTACTGCACAGAACAAACCTAATTTGAATCCCACCTGTTCCAGTCAAGTGCAACATGTCTCAAGTACACTTTTCCCAACCCACCTAGAAAATTTGGCCAATCCTATGTTGCCTATAGTGGAAAGTGTCATAAATCCAAGTTTGTCTACTCGTATTAAAAGTGAGCCTGAGAGTGTTTTATGTTCACATATGGAAAATCTGTCTGGTGCAACCTTACCTTCCCAGTTGGATGATCTGGCAAAAACAGTTATGCCTCTGAATATTGACGGCAGTTCAGATCCTTTTCTTCCTTTGCCTGCAGAAAACGGTCCAATGTCTCTCTTTCCTTCATCAGCAGAGAATCCCCCAAATTCAGTCTTTTCACAACTGGAAAATAATGCAAATAACTTTTCATCACAACTAGAAGGAAACACTAGCTCTGCTTTCCCAAAAGAGGAAACTGTTGATCAAATATTTCCCTCACGACTGAGTAATGAAAATAACTACAATGAAACTAGTTCTCAACTTCCAGCTTCAGAAAAGGTGAAAAAAGATCGTGGCCGGGGCCCAAATGGGAAAGAAAGGAAGCCAAAACATAACAAGCGTGCAAAGTGGCCAGCCATAATTAGGGATGGCAAATTTATCTGTAGCAGGTGTTTCAGAGTTTTCACTAATCCTAGATCACTTGGTGGACACTTATCTAAGAGATCTTACTGTAAGCCTCTTGAAGGATCAGAAATTTCTCCAGAAGCTCTGCAGGCTAATGGACAGTCTTTGCTTGCCAGTATGATTATTTCCTCAAATTCATTAAACTTGCAGCAACCCCAGGAGTCTGCATTCAATCCAGAGACGTGTTTTAAAGATCCATCATTCCTCCAGTTACTTGCAGCTGAAAATCGTTCCACAGCCTTACTGCAGACTATGTTTCCACGGGCCAATGTGTCTAACTTCAATACCAGTGGGAATGAGGAAGGAAATCAAATTATAAAACAAGCCTTGGAAACTGCAGGCATCCCAAGTACCTTTGATAATACAGAAGTACTTCCACATGTAGTTACAACAAGTTGCGTCACTGGTACAACTCAGATAAATGCAGCTGTTCTCCCCAACTCAGCTGCGTCCCCTCTGCTGCAGACAGTCTGTAACCCCAGTACCCTACTAACAGACCAAAACAGGACCCTCAATGCCAAAATTCCTCCAATAAATGAGTGCAAGAGTTTGCCTGTTTTTGCAACAGAGGACTTAATGCTAAAGACTATTGAAAATGGCTTATGTCCTAGCTCGTTTTCCAATACTGTTGCAGCAGCGCAAAACTTTGCAGGGAGCAGTTCACGAGTTTCAGTTATAAGTAGTCCCAAGAATTCAGGATCAAGCAACTTGAATAAGAAGGGAACCAGTGCTTCAAAGAGGAAGAGAAAAGCAACTACACCCTTACCTGCGCCCAATACATCACAGAAAGTAGCAGTAAATAATACAACGGTGGGACTTCTAACCAAAAGCACTGAAGGAAACCTGCAAATACAGGGAGAAAGTTTTCAGTCCAACTTGCTGGCAAATTGTGGCTCTCAAGCGGCGGTGGAAAATCTCACACAGAAACTCAATAATGTTGACAATCAGTTATTCATTGCCAGTATCAAAGAGAACTTCAAAACAAATCTCGAGGCTCATACGACGTTACCCCCTTTAACAGTAAAAACTGAAAATGGGGATTCCCAAATGATGGCTGTAAATTCTTGTGTGCAAGCAAATTCGGAGGAACAGATTTCAGAAGACAATGTTATGCAGAACTTTGAAAAAACCCTGGAAATAATTAAAACTGCTATGAATTCACAGATACTTGAGGTGAAAACTGAAATTCAGGATACCGTTGCTGCTTCAGGACAGAACTTGCAAGTAAATAATGCACAGGCTTCTTTGGGAAATTCTGCACATAGTGTAAAACTACCCACTCCCGCACAGTTTGCCATGCACACGGGGAATGTCACCGCTGTAAAGAGTAGCTCTGCTCAGTCTGAGACATCTCAAAAGGATGATACTCAAATATTGGAAATTTTGGAGGGCTTGCAAAAACTGAAACTAGAAAATGATTCACCCATTCAGGTCTCTGAGACTGTTTCCCAGTGTCCTCCAGCAGATACGCTAGCACCAGCAGTTCCTGTTGTATCAACTGAAAATAAGCCCCTCATTCAGATATCTTCAGAGGCAAGTAACATTCAGTTTAGTGATAAAGTTAATAAGCCTTTTGTATGTCAGGATCCAGGCTGCAATTATAGTGCTATGACAAAAGATGCGTTATTTAAACACTATGGCAAGGTTCATCAGTACACTGCAGAAATGATACTAGAAATTAAGAAACATCAACTGAAGTATGCCCCATTCAAATGTGTTGTAGCTACCTGTCCAAAAACATTCACAAGAAACTCTAATCTCCGAGCACACTGTCAGCTTGTACATCATTTTACAACAGAGGAGATGGTAAAATTAAAAATTAAAAGGCCTTATGGCAGAAGATCTCAAAATGAAACTGTAAACACAGCCCCGCGACCTGTTGAAATAAAAACTTTGCAGACACTAATAATAGAAAACAAAACTGCAGCTCCATTGGTCAAAGAAGCTCAGATAAAGGAGTTTGTAGAGCCTGTAAAAGTCTTGGAAAAACTTCTGCCAGAAAATAATATTCCTGAAAGACTGGAAAAACCTCCCCAAGTGGTTTCTGTTCCACCGGAGCAGCATAATGCAGCCTCTTTTGGTAGTATGCAGGCACAACCCAAAGCACGCAAGGTTAGGAGGTACAGGAAGGAAAAAGAGGAGAGAAAACGTAGGAAGCCTGTAACAAAATCTCTGGAGTTTCCCACTAGGTACAGCCCTTATAGACCATACCGATGCGTCCATCAGGGCTGCTTCGCAGCTTTTACGATACAACAAAACCTAATCCTTCATTACCAAGCTGTGCACAAATCTGACCTCCCTGCCTTCTCTGCTGAAGTGGAGGAGGAGAATGAGCCAGGCAAAGAGGAACGCGATGAGGTGGAAACCAAACCCACCGTCAGAGAGTTCAGGTGTGAGGTGAACGACTGCTCTCGCATCTTCCAGGAAGTTACCAGCTTGATACAACATTATATGAAGCTTCATGACATGACCCCAGAACAAATTGGAAACATGAAATCGGCTCCAGAGGCGGGACGGTTTTCTTGTGATCAGTCTCAGTGTAAGTCTTCGTTTACAGCGTATCTTAACTACATTGTACATCTTGAGGCAGATCACGGTATTAAGATAAGGCCAAACAAAGTAGAAGATGATGGCGTATTCAAGTGTGACTGTGAAGGCTGTGACCGTATTTATGCTACTAGGTCTAACCTCTTGAGGCATATTTTTAACAAACATAATGACAAGCATAAAGATCATCTAATAAGACCCAGGAGACTGACACCAGGTCAGGAAAACATTTCAAGCAAAGCAAATCAGGAGAAACCATTGAAGTCCAAACAGAGAGGACTGAAAAACAGATCGGGAAAAGAAGGTAACAGGCTGTCAGTGAAAACTAAACGAAACAAAAACGTGAACTTGGAAAACAAAAACTCAAAAGGAATGCAAGTTCAAGAAAATAAGGCTTATTCACTGAAACGCGGCAAGCACGTGTATTCAATAAAGGCAAGAAATGATGCCTTATCGGAATGTACGAGCAGGTTCATAACTCAGTATCCATGTATGATAAAGGGATGTTCGTCTGTAGTTACAAGTGAAAGCAACATAATAAGGCATTATAAGTGTCACAAGCTGTCCAAAGCATTTACTTCCCAACACAGAAATCTTCTTATTGTATCTAAAAAGCACTCTGTCTCACAAGTAAAGGAAGCCTCTTGTGAGCAAGAGGAGACTGATAAAAAAAGTGATGTGAAAGAGCCTGAACCGAGTTTGATAGTGAGCAATAATGATTCAAGCACATCTACGTTACCGCAAAAGGAAATTGAAAAAGGTGAGAAGGATGAAGTGGATGAACTGACAGAACTATTCATTACTAAACTGATTAACGAGGATTGTTCAAGTGCTGAAAATCAAGCAAAAATCTCTTCCACTGTAAATAGTGACTTGCAGGAGACCAGCTCCTGCCCCTCAGAAAAGCAAAAATCAAACAACTTAAAAAGAGCAAACAAAGAAAAAAACGTATCTCAGAGTAAGAGGAGGAGAGCTGAAAAAACTGAGGAAGTACTGCCTGTTGACGTGAGTAGCACGCACAGGGAGGAAGAGACTGCTGTCGCCATTCAAACGGCCGAAGAGCAACCTGCAGCTTTCGACTGGAGCTCGTTTAAGCCGATGGGTTTTGAAGTGTCATTCCTCAAGTTCCTTGAAGAGTCTGCTGTGAAGCAAAAGAAAAACACCGAAAGAGACTACCATAGCAGCGGAACCAAAAAAGGATCCCATTCGAACATGCGAAAATCCAACGAGAAGACCTCCGTAGCAAGTAATAACGTCACTTGGTCATGTTCTGAAACTGAAACCCTTGTACCGTTTGCCAACCCATCACGGCTTCCATGTGGTGATAATGTAAAGATAGTTTTAGACAAGGCTCTTAAAGACTGCGCTGAGCGTGTGTTGAAGCAACTTCAGGAAATGAAACCTATCGTCAGTTTGAGAAAGCTCGAAGGACGTTGGGAGGATAATCCAGAGGTTACAGCTGCAAAAGTAATTGTTATGGGTACTGAGGAAGGGGAGTCAAAATACTGAAAACCTAATGTGTTTAACCATGACCTGTAATAAAATTTATTTTGAATAGGAAGCCATCAAGCATGCTAGTAACTGTGGAGCTCTTTTATTTTGAAGTGATTTAATCTAGCAAAAAACATGACACAAGTCATGTAAATTTCTTATTTGTTTTTATCCCTATGGGACTTGAAGAACAGAGTAATTGCTTCATTTTTGTAAATACTTGATCAAAACCTCAACTTTCTATCAGATTGTCCTTTCCATGAACTAAATCTTTGTGAGTTGTCTGTGATTGGTATCTTTCACCAGGTCACTGCTCATGTATAACAGTACTCTTTATTTGTAGATACATTTTTTTTTTGTATATATTTATTATTGTAAATCATTTGCTGCCACCAGCAGTCTGTAAGTCTAAACTATTAAATGACACATTTATATTCGGAATTTTAATTTGTAACTAAGTGAGCAAGTTTTTAAAACTGTCCTTTAATCATTTTAAATTAAGAACTTTTGAACTAAAACTAGCTAAGTCTGCCATATCCAGTTTATTTTGCATAAAGCATTTATTTACAGGAGAGGAGCTGGATAAGATCACATTTCATAGGTTAAACGTACTGACACGCTCTCATTTTTGTAAATTTTAACATCCAGTATCTATGGATGATATTCATATGTAGTTAACTCATAAATATAATAGTTTTCTTATAGCTACATTTTTCATTGCTTTTAATTGGATACAAAGCATTTATGATTCCATAATAAAAATGGAAATGTGAATAAAAATAGTTTGCTACATTGGAGATTTAAAACAATATTTGGTATTAAAGAATCCGTTGTGAATGTGATAGAAAATTAGTAGTGTGGAGCAGTGTATATATTTGAGGTGGTGATTTGTGAAGTAGCCCAGTATTGCCTTAAATAAAATCACATTTCATTTCTTGTTTTATACATGTGATCTTATAAAGGTTATTTTTGTTTCTGTAACTTAGATTGGTGTATAGTTTAATTTTTGTTAAAAAAACAAAACAAAAAAACTTCAGAAACCGTTTTTGTAAATAGTGGGTTTATAAAACAGATGGTTTATTTTGATAATACCAATTTGGTATCTATCTATAAAATACGTGAGTCCTTATGCCATACCGCTAAAAACTGAATAAACAAGGCACTTTCTGAAAGGGAAGTGAGATTGTGATCTTACAGATGAACTCGGTGGTTGTGCTCTGTTGGTGGCATAGGCTCCCTCCGCGTTCTTCTGCCTCTTGCTGACTGTTCCTGGCAGCACTCTCGCCACCTCTCTCTTTTCCACACTGGAACAAGCCTCAGAAGCGGTGCCGCTAGTAGTGCCCGGGATTGGAGCAATTTCTCTGTATGCTGCTAAACGAAACGACAGGTATCCAGTTTGTTGAGTAACCAAAAGCATGAATGTGTTGGTGGGAGCTGTCAGTACCCAGGAATCTACGATGTTGGCTTTCATGCGTGATTGTGCTTAACTCGGATGGGACAAGCCAGCTGGATTGTGTGGTACCAAAAATTTTTCTTGGATTAGTCTCATTACTGGATGTGACCTACCTTCAGTAATATACAATAGTCTTTATCTTGGGAGAGATTGGCTTGATTTTTTTTTCTATAAACTTGTCTTGCCATGTAAAGCTTTGCATTAAATGCTACACTTGATTGCTCTTGAGCTATTCACCTGGAATCTTTGATGGCTTACTTGAATATCAGTGCAGAGGGCACATTCCTACAACCAAATGAAGTGACTTCTTGTGAGAGTGAGGATTATGTATGAAAAAGGGAAAGGCAACTGCATTTCAGCTTGGGCATAGCCCTTGGTTTGCTCTCTGGTGCTAAATTGCATACCTTCTCAGAAAGCCCGTGCTTCCATTTGAATGGAGCCTGTTTGCTCCTCTCGCTTTCGATCACTCCCGAGTGACTAAACTGATAATTCTGCCAAGTTAGTAAATCAAAGGTGCAGTCTGAGAATGATAAAACCAGAACAAATCCTTGTGTTTTAACTCTAGGAGAGATCATTATAATTGTTACAAGCACATGATGCCGTGTTCTACCCAACAGGGGCCGTGGGCTCTCCCTGGATGGAGTTGCTGTTGGATGCAAGCCGTGGTGATTGTAGAGGGGATCTTCTGCAGGGGAGAAGAGGGCAGAGAACCTCCTCTGGAGAGGATCCACAAAGCTCGCCTGAAATCTCATTTTCAGATGTACCTAGCCACTGCAGTCACTGTCGACAGACCTCATACCTGTTAATTTTTAGAAGATACCTTTTGTGTTGTGTAAGTTAGATAGTTTTAACATTGACATTCACGATGATAGATACTGCATCATTTGCAGTTTTTAGACTGAGAATAGCATACAACTATTTAGCTACACAGTGCTATACTAGAATGCTATTTTTAAAAAAAAAAAAAAAAAGGAAAAAAATGCCGGTGTCATAAATACCCAGGAAATAATTTCTGGTTTGGATCTGAATGTAGGGTCTGAATTTCTGAGAATTAAATTTTTAATATTGTCTCGTTCTTATCCCAATTAATCCAATTAAAGTGGGTGCTGTACCAATACAGTCAGTGCCCTCCCTGGCACACTCCCTTTTAGGTGGGTACTGACAGCCTGTCCAACAGGTAAGCTAGTATGGTATTTTTTTTCCTTTTCAAAAAAAGTATTTTAAACTTAAAGTGGGGGCCAAAGGCAGGGTCTGACTGAAGATGTCATGGGCTGCAGAGGGCGCTACAAAAGTTCCTGAGGAAATAAATTTGGTATTTGCGTTTAGATATTTTACCTTGAGTCATGTATAATAAATACCTCCTGCTATAGCTGTGGCAGCATGCCTGGACTGACAGCTCCTCTGGAGCCGTACCCCTGCCCTTGGGGCTGCTGGGCGGGAGGGGGCTCCAGGGTGGCCGAGCCCAGCTCTGCCAGCACCACCTCAGCCTGTGGGGTGCCCCGACACCCATGGGTGCTGCCGGCCCCTGCCCCACTGCCCGGTCCCTCTCTGTTTTCTCCCCTCTCTCTTTCTCCTTCTTCCTCTGTGTCTCTCTCTTCCAGACATGTCACCCATGAACTGTGGTGCATTTGAGCAAACACGCTTTCTGTTAAACTCCTTGTCGCCATCAGGCATGTGCTGACTAAAGCAGCAGTTGTTGCTGATGGGAAAGCAACCAAATCAAGGAGCCCGGATGCAGAGTACAGACTGTTTTGTGATTGAAAGACATCTTTAAACTGGCAGTCAGCCTCTCTTGTGGTTAACTATGTTTATAAAGAAATCTTGCATTGTCTGAGCCCTGATCCAGTGTAAATGAGAGTAGTGGGTTTGTCCTCGCATGTTTTGGGGTGGTCATTCTCAGCGGGATGGGGGAACTGCTGGTCCTAGAGTGTTCTGGCATGTCCTGTCTATGGCCGTTGGATAGCGACAGAGCGATGCTTTTAAAATTAACACTGAAAACAGTCATTGGCTCAGGTGAGGAAAAGTAATTGGCTATATTCTTGCAATTAGTTTCTGTGCCAAAGAATTAGTATGGTTGGGGCTCCCACCTGCGTGGACATGCTACCCTGAGGTATAGGCCCCCAGGGCTAGAGGAGCTCACTGAAGCAGGAGTTGGGCAGCAGCTCCTGCTCCTGCCCTGCTTTTTCCTGTGACTTTTTTCTTTCCCCCAAACCTCATCTGTCACAAGGTGAGGACATTACTTGGGTTTTAAAGAAAATGAGGATCTATATACGGTTTGGATCTTTTAATGTTTGCAGAGATGTTCTGAAATATGAATGAGGTAAATACTTTTGTATGAATGTGCATGGAGTGATCACGTTATTTTTCCAGTACAGTGTGGGCTCGGGTCAGCTTCCTACCAATTGCTGTGTGATTCAGGAGACTGTGCTTTTACACTTTAAAAAGAACAAAACATAGCACTTGATTTTTTTTAATTTTGTCCGTTTGTGAATTGCAAGTTGAATACACAAAAAAGCCCTTAAACCTTTAATCTAGGGACCAAGTCTACAAACGCGTTTGAACCAAGAGTGTAAGAGCAAATGACTTCAGGGATGGATGGATGGATGAGTGAAACTTAAACTGGAGCGCAAAGGAGTATAAAGGTGGGGGAGAGGGCTGTGGAAGGGAAGGAGCCAGTAAAAGACCAAATGCTGGCCAAGAGCAGGCGTTCAGAAAGTAATGAGTTTTTTCTCTGTTCTCTCAGGTTAAGTAAAATCTGACAGAGCTGCCTTGTGTGATGCTCGTTTCCTTTTCATTAGTGGCTTTGTCAAACACTCTTCTAATTTTGCAGCACGTGGTGTAAAAGCCACCTGGCTGTTTGCTACAAGTGAGTCGGGGGTTACACAGAGTTGGTCCGTAATAATTTTTCAGAATATTTCTCATGTAAGGTGCTGGCTTAGTCAAAACTGAAGTATCCTCTGAGACTTGAAACCTGTTAATTTTGGAATTTATTTATCATTTCATGGCTGCTGAAGGTAGGAATTAGAAATAAAACCCTGCATATACATTCCAAAGAATTAAGGTTCTTGTTCCACAGGAAAATTTTTGGTCTAAGTGGGAAGCTCTGACCAGCCACAGAGCTTTAGGGGGTGCTCTAAAACCCTTCAAGCCCTGACTTAACATAATTTTTCTATTAGAGAGCAGCTACTGCACAAATTTAATCAGAAACCTGTGTTGTCTAAACTGTGTTTGCTTCTCTTCATTTTCTCTCAAATAAACCTTGCTTTAAAAAAAAGGAATAAATACTTTTTCATTAATGTGCTGTCTTAAAATCTGTCCTCAATAATTAAAAAACACTCATTTTGGAAGCATTTTTTTATTTTGATAGTGTTGCCGTTGTCTTAAAAAACGATGCATTGGGGTACAAAAGGGCCAAGATAATTCTGGGTTTTTTTCTCAGTTACTCGAACTGGCAGTACACAGTTACATCACAGGCTGATGGGCAATGGTTTTGCTTCATGCGCTGCTTGGTGGGTTTTGTCCAGTAGCTGCAAAAGAGTTTCTAACTGCATTTCTGTCCTGAGCCACATCCTGTGTATGTATAGATTTAACAGAAAATGTTCTGAATTGTGTAAAGCATGTCTTGATATACACACTGATTCAGCGTCACTCGAGATGTAAAACTTTAACTGGCCACAAGCTGGCAAGCTAGTATCTGAGAGACTATTCTGAAATTTGGGGGGAGGGAATAGGTGGTTCTCTTTTACTTTGTTTCTACTGGAGGCTTTTCGTATTTTTAGATTTCATGTGTTTTTCTATGGCAGGGAAATCTACTGAAAGAGTAGCAGTATTTTCAGCCTTACTAAAGGGACCGGATTCCAGACTACTGAATACTACGACTGCTGGCTACTGTTTTGCTGTATTGTGCAGTCTACATTTCTCTACTCAGATCCTAGGGAACTGGGAATTATCTTTTCCCTTAGATGCCACAGCCAAAGAGCAGAAAACAAGTCTAATGGCTCGGGAGATGATCAGTGCAGGTGACCAGGAGTTAACTCTCTACTCTGGTACATGCTGCCTGCACAAGTTTGAGCAAGTACCTTTTCTTATGGGATGTGTTCTGATGATAAATGCCCTAAAAACTGTAAAGGGCTTACGTACCTCCAGAAGGAGGTGCTCCATAAATAGCTAATAACCAGGTCTGTCTTTATCACCATGGGCTAAATTAGACGTGTCTACCTCTTACTGGTTTTCTTTGAGGTGTTTTACAGTAGTCCAGTGGAATGGGCTTGTGATCATCCAGCTCACTTCAAGACACCAGCAGCCACTGTATGGCAGCGCTTTCTGATCACTATTTCAACAGCTATTGGATCCACCCACTTGACAAATGCGGTACATCCCCTTCCTGTTCAGCGTTTTAGACCCAGGTTCTTCCAACTCTGCATACAAAAAGCCTCTTTTTGCTTGTACCAAACCAATTCCGTGTAATATTCAAAACACAACTGTTTGAGCAATTGTTTCAGCATGATTTATCATAAGTATGTGTTTATATTAAAACTTCATGGAATTTTCAGACTTCTACACCTCTTGTCTCAACATGAACAGATCTAGATGAGTCTGTGTATAACATGCATAATGCAACTGAATTTATCCACTCAAGTAAGGGGGAACTAAAAGAGAAAAAATATCTCCTACGTAACTGTCCTTTCAGTTCTGTAAAGCACTGATTGGAAAAGCAGTTTGTCAAATACAGCTTGTGTAATGGGAAGGTGGTCTCTGACCTTCTTCTTTCAAGTCAATGGGGAGCTTTTTTCCACATTTGTCTTGTATATTCAGAGGCAAGGATGGGGAGCTGTTGTGGAACTGTCCTGCAGCTGCTGGTCTGTTGTGACCAATGATTTCTGATTTGTCGCAATCACGTTTTGAGCCTTGACATTTCTTGATGTACCTCTTCAGATAACATTTTATGGAGTATTTGAAAATGAGATAACTCAATTCACTTAGATTTAATACAATGCACAGGCATGAAGAAGCCACCAGAAAATAGAGGAAAATTATCTTCTCTGTGGGTTTGGAAATATAGCAGTCTACGGTATTGGGACATGGTCTTATGTCACATTTCACAAGACGTGATACTTCAAATCCATTGTACAATTTATAAAACAGAACAAGAAAATCTATTTCAAATCCTGTTTTTAAAATAAGACTGATAAGGTAGGTGCACAGCAATCCCCCATCTATCTCTCCTGGACTTTTATAAAGTTTCTGGTTGTGGTGTTTCTCTCTGTTCTCTCTGTTCTCTCAGTAAGCAACATGAAAAACAACCAAGAATGAAGGGGTGGAGACCATGATTAATTGCAAAGCCCAAAGTCTGATGTGGGAGACAGGGAAAAAATGGTCAAAGCAGACATTTTCACAACCAGGCTGCTTGATATTGCATTCAAATTCATCGTGTTCGTATTTCCAGATGTTTTCTGCAGCTGCAATGTAAATCAGTAAGCGGAATATGAACACAACTGCTACCCAAATTCTTCCAATTCCTGTTGAATATTTATTCACTCCACTCAGCAGATCACGTAGGAATCCCCAGCTCATTTTTCTCCTCAAGGAAAGAAGGAAATGCTGTATCAAAGAAACACAAGATCAGAGAGATGCTTCCTCTTGGGTGAAGAAAAATGAGATGTTAATTCAAGGTGAAATATAACCAGTAGCTGAAGCAATTTAAAATTATTAAGCATTTAAAAAGGAAAACAACAACAACAAACTACTCTTAGTTCTGATAATTTCTACCTTCTGAGGCTAGTACACAAAACTTATTTGCTGTTAAAATAGATTTTGTCAATTAGGCTTCAGCCTAATTGTTCTCTTAAACTGTCCTCTGCAAGTAAATGTGCCTGTTCTTTCCCAGGGTCTCGTGAGCATCAGGTGGAGCTTTCTCTGGCAAGTTCAGGCTAGCACTCTACCACTGAGGTACACTCAACTTAGCCCTGTCAGTTATGCAAATACTAAACACAGTCAAATCAGATTTCACTTTCAAATTTATGTATAGGAGCCATGTGTGCCGTAAGAAGTTGACTACCAAACTGCAAACGGTTTTCTTTTTGTCTGTGATCTAACTTCTTGGTAAACTTGTGCAATATTTTAAATCCTGTCCTGCTTCATTGCATTTTCTTTGTTGTATTTCTTATCATTTAAGAAATGCACTAAATTTTACTCAAAAAATGTTTTTATTTTCTAGTTTCTTTTCTGCACAAGGCTTCCCTTGTCCTAACTCTGGAACACTTCTTTTGGAAGAGCTGCCTAAGGAGCCATTGGCAGCCAGACTCTCCTCAAAGTCAAAAGAAGATCTGAGATAACCACCAAGAGCATACAGTCACCTTTCCACCTGGCCCCACTTCCGAGGTCTGCGTGGATCTTTGAGGATACCAAGCTCCTTTGTTTTGTGAGAGCAAAAAGTAGATGTATTCCCAGGACACAGAATGGCTGGAAGACATGAGGAGGGAAATCTGAGAAGTTTCCAGACCTCTGTTCTGTCTTTTAATGTCCTCATCCCATCTACTGCTTCTGCAAGCTCTGCCTAGCAGGAGAGAAAACATACCCCTCTGTGGCTGCAGTGGTACTTGCAAATCCCGCTGCCACTGCTGTAGCTGCGGTTAGTACTGATGTATGAGCAAGTTCATCAACTGGCAAGTTTGAGTATGGCTAGTAATCAGGCCACAGCATCACAAAGCTCAACACAGACAGAAAGCTCAGTACTTCTTTTGCTGTTCCTTGATTCTGCAGCCCATCGTGACCTCTGCCTATGGCCAGACTTCTGCTGGAAAATAAGGTTATTTGCCTATTTGGGTATTCCTACATTGATACCGTTAGAGCTGGTGACTTACTTGAGGAGCTGAGGGACAGCTGCAGAAATGAATATATTGCTGATTTATACTGGGAAGGATGTTGAAAAAAGATACTCTCACAAAGAATGGTTACCAAGCTACTCCTATGTGCTGCAGGTGGAAAAGAAGAACAGGGGAGCATCAGTTGACTTATAACCTATCAGACATATGCTTATATGCTTCTAAATATGTTTGGCAGGGTGGTGACTTTGTCGTTAAAGAGCTATTTCTGTCCTCCATGTCTGGAGTTAGAGCTCAAGCAGAAGTTCAAATCAAGCTCTTCAAGACATCAGCACTAGGGCTTTTAATGCTTTCTAGATAAGTAATACACAGTCAATACATCAGTCTCAAAGGAGCTGAATAGCAAAGCATGAAGATACTACTCCGTAATAAAGCACAGGCAAGGAAACAAAACCTTCACGTGAGCGAGTGTGAATATTAACATGTATGAGTGCATCTTGTGGATAAACTGGAGGAGATTTGAAAGAAAACCTCAAAAGGCCTTTCCTAGGATTTTAAGATGTGCACAAGCACTATAGAAGGGCAGACTGAATTTTGTTATTCCATGGAAAACGAGTATGGCTGTAAGTGGGCTTTTGCTAATGGCCATAAGAACTGTACCACCCCTTTCTAATGTAAAAAGCCTAATGTCACCTATCAATCCATGACTGGAGTTACACCAGTTCTGAGCCTCCAGCTGAACAAGTCAGGACAGAAATGGAAGATATGCTGGGTCACCAGCAAGGCACAAAAATCAGTGGGAACCAACACTGGTGGAAATCAGGCCATGGAGATACCTAAATACAGATTGAGAAATTTACCTTGAGGTCTCTTTTCCCAAAACTGGGCTGCTACTTCCTTACCTAAGCAGCAAGAGGAGTTAGAAAAGAACAACTTTACACCTGCTTTTGCCAATTCCACGTTGAGGAGAAGGATGCAAATGGGAAAAGAAAGTCCTGCTCAAAGAAAATGGGGATCAAGTATTTGACTAAAATCTCCAGCAGATCCTGAGCAATGGGCAAATTCTAGCTAGCCAGAAGATGGGCTGGATGAAATTCCTGCAAAGCTATTTTGAAAGACAGCAACACATTCTGGTACCAAGAAGTCTCGCAGTGAGGCAGCAGGGATTTTACAGGACTAAAGTCGGCTCCTGGTCTGTGTGCTCAGCTGATGAGAAACTGAAATTTATTAAAGGACTGCAGAGCAGGTCTTGTGGCCAGCAGTGCTTCTGCAGCCAGAAGTCTGCAGAGCTTTGGTTATATTTTTCCACTTGCAGCCTCCACTTGATGTTAAAAAATGGTTGTATAGGACAACCTTCAACCACAAGCCTAAAGGGCCACAGAGCCTGTTTTGTGGTATTGTGTGGTGGGTTGATCGTGGCTGGATGCCAGGTGCCTACAAAGCCGCTCTATCACTCCTCTCCTCAGCTGGACAGGGGAGAGAAAATATAACGAAAGGCTCATGGGTCGAGATAAGGACAGGGAGAGATCACTCACCAATTACCCTCATGGGCAAAACAGACTTGGGGAAATTAATTTAATTTATTACCAATCAAATCAGAGTAGGGTAAAGATAAATAAAACCAAATCTTAAAACATCTTCCCCCTACCCCTCCCTTCTTCCCGGACTTAACTTTACTCTCAATTTTCTCTACCTCCTCCACCTGAGCGGCACAGCGGGATGGCGAGTGGGGATTGCGGTCAGTTCATCACACATTGTCTCTGCCGCTCCTTCCTCCTCACACTATTCCCCTGCTCCAGTGTGGGGTCCTCCACGGGCTGCAGGTGGATATCTGCTCCACCGTGGACCTCCACAGGCTGCAGGTGGATATCTGCTCCACCGTGGACCTCCACGGGCTGCAGGTGGATATCTGCTCCACCGTGGACCTCCATGGGCTGCAGGGGGACAGCCTGCCTCACCATGGTCTTCACCACAGGCTGCAGGGGAATCTCTGCTCTGGCGCCTGGAGCACCTCCTCCTTCTTCTTCACTGACCTTGGTGTCTGCAGGGTTGTTTCTCACACATACTCTCAATCCTCTCTCCAGCTGCAGTTTCCCTTGCAGAGTTTTTTTTTTCCCCTTCTTAAACATGTTATCCCAGAGGTGCTACCACCGTTGCTGATGGGCTCGGCCTTGGCCAGGGGTGGGTCCATCTCGGAGCCAGCTGGCATTGGCTCTGTCGGACATAGGGGAAGCTTCTAGCAGCTTTGCACAGAAGCCACCCCTGTAGCCTCCCCGCTACCAAAACTGGCCACGCAAGCCCAATGCATATTGTTTGGGTTGTAACCAGCACAGCTCCTCTGTTCAAAGGAGCTGCAAATGTGCCTTTAAAAGGTTATGTTTGCTTTTTGCACCACTGTTGCTATAGAAGATTGTGGATGTTAACTGATGCTTTTGTATCCTTTGAAAATACAGTTAATTCACTGAAGCATTGCAAAGAACATATGGAATGGAAAAAATAAAATAGACTTCAAAGATAAGGAGTTACTCAACAGGTGAACAAGAGATAATTGACTTCATAGAACAGCACAGGCACAGGCTGATGAGAGGTTAAGTTAGCTGAGGGTAGAGAAGACAAAGACATTACGGGCTGTATGAAATTCAGAGAAAGGTGAGGATTCAGACAACAAAAAAAGAGACCTCTTCAAGTAAGCACACAATTGAGCAGCAGGAAAAAAGACGACAGTGGTATGAGGTTTTGTAACACTTGTGTGAGTGGCAGTACATGTGGAAGCAGATGCCAAGAGTAGTGTCGGGGCATGATGCTTTAGCAAATTATATTCTGACTAACTTAAGGACAAGAGAGGAAAAAATGTGATCCAAATCCTCGTAGCCAAAGAGAGATTTCAACCTTAGCATTCAGAAGAGATTCATTTTGTGCAGAATGAATCAAAGGGAGTCAAGAAGGGAACAGGCTAAATAAATTGAGTAGACTGTGGAAAATGTAGATGACATCAATTTGCATCAAGCTAATGTCCAGTGTTGAGGCTAACAATGAAATTACTCAAAAGTTTAAAAAAATAACAAAAGGGTCAAAGGGGATCTGTTTGGCACTGTGGAAATAAAGACCACAAAAAGACTTAGCCTCTATTGGAAATTACAAAGAAGGCACTAGAGAGTCTTAAACAGTAAAAGAAAGATTATTTGCTCCAAGTGCTCAAGAAAAAGTTGAATGGAGGAAGAAGTGGAGACCGGGGATTTGAGGTTAGATTTACTTTAACCCCCTGCTCCATACGCATACACACAGGTGCACCCCAGCTTGGACACAAGCTGAAAATTAGAGATACGTTGATTTGTTGTACTCATTTCTAGCTGAAGTACCAGGGATGAGCATGAAAACAAGTGCCTGGGCTTCTTCTATTACCAGCCAGGGAATGGAGCAGGTAATCTCTCTTCCTCCTCACATACATAATTTATTCCCTAGATGTGAGTTAAACACTCCCCACCACACCCACACCCACCCACCCACACCCCTTGTCCTGTTCACTAGAGACACAAGTGACCAGAAGATGCTCCACACCCCCCCCCCCCTTCCCTCAGACATACCAGTGGCTTAGATCCCCCCCTTAAGGCTGTACACATGCTCTGCTGAGCAAACAGAGGAACCTGAATGCACCATTAACTTCTGAGTGTACTGAATGTACTTTATTGAGTAAAGTGTTTGAATAATGCTATTGTTGTTGAATATATTCATCAACTAATCATTTCTGTAATTCAATGAGGTCTACAAAAGGTTGGCTAATGTGGATTGAGTAATGTATCCATTGAAAATCATTGTTACTCAGAGAATTAGTTCACCTAGATTTCAGTCAGCTCTGCTAATTTAATTACTTTAAAAGCAGAAAAGGTATGTTTGTGCAGAGGAAAATGGGGAAAAAAAAGTAAGAAAATGTAAGAACAAGCTGACTAAGTAGAGAGGAAGTGGGGAAAGCATCCAAGGCATTAGGGGCACAAAGAGGGCAGGCAGCTCAGAGCTTGGAGAGCAGAAAAATTACAGGAAGAAGGTGCAGTATTATGGGAAATGGAGATGGAACCATGAGAAACAACAGAAAGAACACGAGCCTGGGAACGGTGGATCTATGAATTCTGTACAAGCAAGCTGAATTATCCTTACAGGCTGAGAGATGGAAAAACACTTTCTTTTTCTGATATAAACATTGCTAATGGGAGTATTTTCCTGCACCTACAATTTAGCTTTTCTTTTCTTTTTTTTTTTTTTGACAGGAAGAAAGGGAACCATAAATAGTGGCAAAGGTAATAAAGCAGAGAGCAGAAGGAGAGAATCACAGAGAACGATATAGGATCATAGAAAAGCAGAGCTGGTAACAATCTTGAGAGTTCATCCTCTCCATTTCTTTTACAACTGTCCTGGTTTTGGCTGGGATCGAGTTAATTTTCTTCCTAGTAGCTGGTATAGTGCTGTGTTTTAGATTTAGTATGAGAATAATGTGATAACACACTGATGTTTTAGTTGTTGCTGAGCAGTGCTTACACCAGGCAAGGACTTTTCAGCTTCCCATGCTCTGCCAGGCGCACAAGAAGCTGGGAGGGGGCGCAGCCAGGACAGCTGATCCAAACTGGCCAAAGGGCTATTCCATACCATATAACGTCGTGCTCAGTATATAAACTGGGGGGAGTTGGCCAGGGTGTGGCGATTGCTGCTTGAGGACGGGCTGGGCATCGGTTGGTGAGTGGTGAGCAGTTGCATCACTTGGGGTTTCTTTGTTTTTCCCTGGGTTTTGTTCCTCTCTCTCTCTCATTTTCCTTTTCATTACATTTTTTTTAATTATTATTATTAAACTGTTAGTATCTCAACCCATGAGTTTTCTTACTTTTGCTCTTCAGATTCTCTCCCCCATCCCACTGGGGGGGAGGCTGAGCGAGTGGCTATGTGGTGCTTGGTTGCCGACTGGGGCTAAACCACGACAACAATTTAATCAAAACGTCATTGCAGCACTTTCTTTTTTAAACATGAAGGATCATGTCAGTGTTATGAGGAAAAGAAAAAAAAAAAGCATTGGCACAATGGTTTCCATAAATGACCAAACATATAATGAAGCTTAACTTCAGATGTTCATTTAGTAACTGCATCTTCCCCTTATTTTCTTTGTTTGCTGATGTAAGGGTGTGCGCATCCATTCTATGGTTGCTGAGTGTTTGTGCTTGTTTCATGGACTACCCACTGCCTCCTTACTGAGCACCAGAGGTGTAAGGTCCACAGGCTGAGAACCACTGATTTGCTTCATTCTCGGGCCCTAAGAAAGCTTTGTTGTGCATATACTGTTCCTGACAGATGTTTAATCAGTCTGCTCATAAATTGATGGAAGCTCCACTAGCCCCCCCACGCCACCCCAGCGTGGTGCATCTATTCCAGTGCTCCGCTACAGAAGAAGAGGGAGCAGGAAACCTCCTGGAAACACTAAGGTGCAGTATAACTCAATTCAAAGTCACCCTACCAAGCTGCACGTGCGCCAGCTATTCAAACTGTTGCGCATCTATGATAGGAGCTGAAAAACTATTTCTACAGGTCACTAACCTTGCAATGCTTTTGTTTCTTGTTCAGCAGTAAGAGTGCCAATGTAAGGTGATTTCCAGGTCCTTATGAAAAAGCCAACAAGAGAAAACAGAGAGGTCATAAAAATTAACCTTTTCTTGCTCAGGCAATCCATCTCTTATCATCAGATAAGTAAAGCTGTAACATTAATATCGTATTGATACTTATTGCTTTTTAAGGCTCTTCAGAAACAAGCTAGGTAAGGCTTGAGAACCCATGAGCAAACACAGCCCTCTCCTGGTCTGCGTGCTGACCAAGTTGTTCACTTCTGCCAGGACCGCTGCTAGTGGTAGTGCAGCAGAGTCCATGGTTCTCAGGCTGATGTGAGCCAAAGGTTTCCCACCTATTTCATCCTTCAGACACTTCCAGTGGAAGCGGAGGCCCCTGAATGGCAGATGTAAACGTACTGGCAATAGCTTGTTCTTCTCTCACAGATTGTTGAAAAGTAATCTATAGACATTTCAGATTGAACTTCATTGGTATAAACTCTTCATTAACATGTAATAAGAAATGGAGTCCTCTCCTCAAAACATCAACAATCTAGACAGAGAAGACACGTGCTGCGAAGGAGGAGAGGTCCACCAGAGAGGTGTTGTGGTTTATCCAGCATCACCCAGCACATCAGAGGCAGAGCTAAGAAAAGAGCCATGTTTTCTCATAGCCCAGTCCCTTGCTTTCATCTTCCTTAGCTTACTGATTCTAACCTCTCACCACTTCACACCCGTTATTAACTTTTAACTCCTCAGAGCAAGAAATATGCCCTTTTATACACTGGGAGATAAACCTCTGGGTACTGTGATAAGTGATACTAAAAGTAGAATTCCACGAACAATTAAATAGTGCTTAAAATATACAAATGGTGTGTAAAAACACCAGCCTAGATATTTATTTGCCACCGGCTATGGGAAGGAAAAGACTAGATGGAAGAGGGCTCATCTGGTCATTTAGCAGTAGACCAGAGCTGGTTGGTTTGGCTTTTACACCTGACTTTCATATTGACTTCCTGAGTGGCTTGGAACAAATCTTCCTCTCTGGGCTTCAGGGCCTTAGCTGCCCAACATTCACTTCTCTGAAAATATCATTTACAAACTTACATCTTCAGTAGGCTTCATAACCTTAAGCACGCTTGGCATTCTTTTTTATAGCCAGTGGTGGCAAAATCCGGTCTCATTTTGTATTTAGGGAAACCGCAAACACCACTTAATAACCCAGCAGCTGCTAAGTGTGATGCTTTGCCAGCTGCTAATTGCTGTGGTCTCTTCCACTGCAATGAATGGGTTTGGAGAGAAGGCAGACACAGTTCACTGTTTTCTTTGTTGCTTTGGTAAACTGTGTAATTAAAAAAATTAAACTCAGAAGTAGCCAAAATGGCTTAATTTTTTTTGAAGTTATGATGTCTGTATTTCACCCACACAACTACTACTGCTGCATTTCTCATCACCTTTGTGCCAAACAGATAACCCATCTCTCCCATGCTCTCCTGCTGTAAACAAAAACTCCCTCTGCAGCACATGATCTTAAACATTAATAAATATCACTGCTTCATTCATGCTGCTCTTGTAACACTACTGTTGTAATGCTTCAGTCAACTCGTAAAAAAAATGAATTGACAAAGTCAAAAGATTTCCACTTGAACAAGCGATGGTCAATGGCTACACTACAGTTTGTAACTCTTTAGTAGTCATAAAGTACTGCAACAGTGCAATGAAAAGAGGATTATATCCGTGTTTTATGCTGGCTGATGGGACACTTTCATGAGGCTATTATCAAGCCTGTTTGATTTGGTAAAACTATATTTTATAACTATATTTTATAACAAGAAACTCTAACTTACCTGTGTCTCGGTGAATTATTACAGCTGGACCCGAGCTTTCTAGTGGCATTAACAATCAACGATTCATTTCCGAGAAAGGGAGTTACTGCTTTAAGCCTTGAAAATAGAAACTGCTCGTCTCCTAGGTAATATAAACTCAACGAGTGAAACCTGATCATCTCTTCTGGCACACTGTTCAAACGAGAACCATAATGTGTCTCCAGTCGTCAGAAAGATGCAAGGAAACTACGGCACTTGTTTAAAGTCGCAGACTTTATCTGCATCTTTTGAGCGCTTGTCAGCATCAGCTCTAATGCTGCACGCTTTGTGCTTTCACATTAGCGATGGCACAACCTGAAGACATGCACGCTGGGGCGTCCAGATGGTCCAATGATCAGTGGCAGTCTGTGAGACGTGTAGCCTGTGCACTTGCAAGCCAAGAAGTCACTTGACTACGTCAATCTTGCATGAACACGTGCAGAAGACTTTCTGCGAAGAGCCTGCCTTTCAGATGCCGTTCCTACAGGAATGACCTGGAGGATCCAGCTAGCTCCCCATTTCAGATGCTGCTTCATTACTAACTTTCGTCTCATCCAACTTACACTCTAATATTAACTTCACTGAAATCAAAACAGCAAGAAAGGCCTTCATTAAACACTTCTTGACTCTTAGCACCCCTTCATAGTACGGCTTATGAATTTTTTTCAGAAGAACTTTGTTCATGTGAAAAACTTGAAACCTCTGTATGGAATTACAGTAACCTTCTGAAATCATAAAACTGACCTGAGAGCCTTTAACTCCCACCCTGTGTGCTCTTTGACATTTTACATCAGATTTGTATTTTGGGTTCTCTTGGGCAAGTGAATTGTCCGCTAAAGACAAATATTCTTTTAGGCATGCATTACTCTGAACAATACACAAATATTCAGACAGGTGTTTCTATTAAAATTTTAAATTACAGTGGTTTTCCCAAGTAACTGAAGTCTGTTTTTTGTTATTAAAATGTATTTTGGTTACTGTACATGCTAACCAATTCCCACATTGGGCTAGGCATCTGAGCCACTCCCCATGAGAAAGCCCATAACTTTATTTTTAATAACTAAGCAATGGAATTGGTGTTTATGTCCTGTCTAATGCATCATACCAAGCATCAATGCTTTGATGGTCATTTTGACCTGGGTCGTGGCTATACCTCTGAATAACATGACAAAAAAAGCAGAAAGCCTGAACTCCTTGCCTGTTAAATGAATTCTTCACAGTATAATTTATTTAGCTTAAACTTACTGTGGCTTTTATCTGGGAATTATATGTGAATGTTCAGTAGTTTTACGGAGAGGAGGGTATCACATAGCCTAACACGTGTGCCTGAATTAGGACCTTGGTACTGTCCCCAGAGAAGCTGGTGCCTCCAGAGGGTGACTGAAGGTGCCAGAGCTTGGAGCTGAACTGCAGGTAACGCAGAGCCTCCCAGCTGCCTGCTGGAGGGAGCCGTCTGCCAGGCGAGTGCCTTTCTCCCGGTGCTGCTGCTGAATGCCCCACAAAAGCCACGGCCAGCCAAGTGAGGTTCAGTTCACATCTGTAATTCAAAGGCCAGAATCACTGTAGGAATATTGTAATTACCTGTAGTATTGAAAAAGCTAAAATACCTTTAAATCTAAACTTAATTATGGCATTAAAGGCATCTGAGCAATTGTAAGTGTCCTACAGTTACAGAAAACTGAAAAAAGCCCCAACATTCAATTTTTTCGTAATTAGAACTGCGTGGTTACAATCCCATCACTTAAATGTCAAAGCTGTTTAAGCATCTTTATGACAACCACAGTTGTATCCCCATCGTATCTAGTATATAAATGTTATGCACTGCCTGTCTCTACTCCATTTCATTACATGGTGGTATTTATATATTAAAAGACAACTGTAAAGTGCAGAAAATCGGGAGAGCTCGAGATTACAGAGTGTCAGAGTCCCTTACTACAGAGTTTACTCTGTTAAACCTGTGAAATTTCTTACCTTCCGGAGTCTTCCTAGGAGCTGTGTTCCCTGCCTGAGATCTGAAGGGTGCCTCGATCAGAGAGGGCACCAGCTGAAGGATATTAACATATCATAGCTTAAGCTGATTGGGAACTGCAGTGTTGCAGGCAGAGGGTAGTCCTGGTCTGTGCCCCCACTTCCAGCTGCCTTCCCAACTGCATTGCCCTGCTTACAACAGACTGTCTGGCCCATCCAGTTGAAAAATAAACTTTGTTATTCTTTTTTCTTTTCTGGCAAAGTTAGTTTTCAGCTAGACCAGGGAGCAAAATCAGCATACTCCAAGGCTGAGCAATTCTGAGTCCTCATGCAAGGAAGGCCACAGCAACTGCAAGTGAGAACAGCTCTCCCCTTGCTCCCTCCATTTTCGAGGTGTAGTCTTAGATTAGCTCAAGTTTGTCTTTAAGCTCCACTCTAAGGTATCTGGCTGTGTATTGTTATAGCGAGCAAATTCAGTGCTGCACTTGTTTGTCTGCTCTTCCTTTTAAGTAGAAACTAGCTTTTTCTTTCCAGGGGGGATGCTTTGGGTTTTGATATTATTCTGTTCCCAGTCGGAAACAATTTGCCCACTCATTAATGAAAGTAGAACCAAGCAAAGCACCTTTTCCCTTCCATAATGAATTCAGCTAAAAAGATTTATAAGCTTGATCAGTATTTGAAGAATAACAATTGCTTTAATCTTTGCTGGAAAGCACAGCTGGGTGATTTGTCTGTCTCTCAGAGACACAGCTGGCTAACAAGTGTTATAGAAGACAATGGTATGAAACACAGAAGATGCACTCTAACAGATTTTTGTTTTTAAAATGCACATTGCCTTAAAACTGTTTTGGATTGTCAGTGGTAGGGTCCCCACCACTGCATGCTGCTGTCTGAAAACTCTGCTTTCTTTCAATGGGAACGACACAAATGAGCGATAGCAGCTGAAAAGCAGCATAAGGGCTCTTGAGACTGACATGAGCTGAGCAACAACCACACAGAAAGCTCTGAATGCCACCTCTGTCTAGCTGGAGATCTGTTTGTTTCTTCTTCTGCATTTATGTCCTTAATATGGCAACACTGTTTCACATGCCTCAGTACAATAATTGTTCCCCTCAACATTAGCTGCAAGTGAGGTGGAGGAAGTACTTGTAATTCCTAATTTTTGCTTTCCCTTCTCCTCCAGGCTTGTTCAGGACAAAAAAAAGTCCCAACTGTCAACTCTAATTAAAATATCATGAAACTCACCGTGTATAAAACATTGTAAAAATCAGGCAAAACAGGAATGCAAATACACACTAGACATTCATGTATGAAAACCCTAACAAACATGTGATGGAAGTTGCCCCTCTCACTACAAGTCATATCAGTGCTGAAGTCCCAATGTTGATGCAGAAAGAATTTTCTGTGTCCCAAACAGCTCTGTAGCTGTGTGTCTCCAAAGCAGGGGTAAGTTTATCAGTAGCTCGAGGCATCCTATCTTTATTTCGAAGACAACGTGAAGCTCTGTTCCTGTGTGGTACTTGAAATAAGCAGGAGCTGTGAGGTGAATCAGCAAAGACGCAGAGGCATGCTTCTGCTTCCTGGACCGCATTAGGCTGCGTTTCGCATCCTAACGACATCTGTGGGACACAGCATCAGATTTGCTCTGTTCCCTGCAGAGGCTCTTCTGCAGCTCAGACAATAAGGGGATGCAAGTCTCAAGAAAAGCAGAAACTGCTATTAAGTTCTGAATGGCCAGGGCATACAGCACAATACTGAATGCAGAATCCCAAAGGAATTTATTTAAAGGGAAAATAAATCTCAGTAACAGCCTTCAGTTTGGAAAAGAAAGGGGTTTTTTGTGTGGTTACTTTTCAGGAGAGATACTCGGATATTAAGAGAATGGGTGACTCAGAAATACCACAGATGTTTGCAGTTCTACCCTTTATAGAGTCTCTTCTATAAAAAGATGCCAGACAACTTTATAAGCCTTGATGGATTGAGCATTTCAACATCCTGTTGGGTCAGATGACAGCAACACAATTTTCACATTAAAGATAAAATAAGATGCTTTCCCACAGTCATAAAGCAAAACTAGGAGCAGCAAGCAGCCCAAGCTTTTCTTCACTGCGGAGTTAATCTGGTTAGTCGGCACCTGCTCAACGTACACCAAGTACCAGCACTCACGTCAAAACCCAGTCTCGTTTCTAAGCCCCTCTCTGCTTCTTCTCTTTCTATGCATAAAGCCTTATCCCACAAGTCTTCATATAGTGAATATTTTCTCTCTAGCTGATGGCGCTTTTTGCCCTGTGTATGATTTCTTCCCCCGTCAATGATGTCTGGGACTTACCTGTCCTTTATAAGAAAGATGGGAAGTACTAGAGAACTAGCAGCAGTCTAACAATCCTTGCCACCATTATCAGGCAAACGTGTTCTGGCATAAACCCATCCTACCACATCCTGGAAAATGCTGTTATGACCCTGCCTGACTTTGGGTCAGACGTTTTATCTGTGTGGATGGGGTCAGTTAATGACAGTAACTGCTGGGAAGAGGTGCATATGCTGATAAGCGAGTGCACTTCTCAGTATGGTGGTGTAAATGTTTTGCATTCCCATACACAATGTGTCAATTACTTGGGAGCTGTGTGCAGAACGTCTCCTACAGTACTGTAAAAACTCCCCCCCTTCCCTCAAGAAAACCAAGCTACCTTCCCAAAAACCAAGGCTCATGCAAAAACCTTGTATCAGCTTCTTTCAACTACACAAACCTCAAAACCAGATCAGGAACCTTGGCTCAGAAGTGACTTTCTTTCTACTCAATGGTTTCCAAACAAAATCAGCTGTGTGGCATATGCTGCCAAAACAATAGCTACCAGATTAGCAGATGGTATGTTGTGAATTAAATGTTGACACAAAACCCAGACATACCACTCAATCCTCTCTTGACACCAAAACTTATTTCCCTACTATTTTTCTCACCTCATGATATTTACACACAGAGAAATTCTTTAGATACTCCATCTGGATTTAGAAGGGACAAGCTGATCTGCAATATCCTATTACTCTGCTGTCTTTCAAAAAAAATAATGCAGTTTGATTACTGCAAAAGAAAACGTGGAGCAAGTGGTTCTGAGAGCCTGTTTGTCTACGTTTATGTTTGTCCCCCTCTGCCTCCATGGCTGCAATAACCAGACGCTCCACCACAGTCCTCTCACACACCCTCAGGATGCAGAAAAGTGTGAGCTGTGAGCCCACCAGCTGGCTACAGCTAAATCCCTGTAATATCATCCATCACACCTCAGTTCTGCCCGCCTGTTACCTAGGGGAGCACTAATCTGGGTCTCTCCCTACCCCCCAGGTATTGGGTTTTCCAAAGTTTGAAGTTTCTACCCTTCTTTCTAACGGAGCTGAAACTGCCCAACGGCATTGAAGTCAGTAGAGACAGAAAGGGTGGCACAAGCAGGCAGATGCCATCGCATGGGCTTTGTTTCCTCTGGACTCCGGGTAGTTTTGTTAATTTTACTGTTTACAAATAATAGAAAACAAAACACTGCCGCAAAGCGGCATATATGTAACGAGGAGTTTCCAGGCACCTGAAATCTTGAGTTCAGATCTAAATACCAGAAATTGAATGCTTAAATCACAGAGTATTTTTCTGCTCAAACAACTGCACTTCCAGAGATGCATCTCCGCATGGAACAGCCCTTCCCGATCCCAGCACTTGGGATCCACAAATGGGGGAATCTCAACTGCTTCTCTTTTCCCATTTCCCACATTTAAAATATGATTGCTGCTAGCCTCAGCACCAAGATTTGCACCAACTGGATGAATCTTGTACAGCTCTCGGGGAATTTACAGGGGGTTACCAGGGACTGGCCGTTCCTGGGGGCCAACAGTCAATGCTTCTCAGCCAACGCGGGCTCCCGGGCCGGGGGTCGCGGGGGAGATGGCGCCTGCCCAGGCGCGGAGGAGTGGCTCAGCGGTGAACTGCGCCTCTTCTGACCGAGACAGCTTTCTCCCCCACCTCCCACTTAGCATCTGGAGCTGTGCTTGGGGGGGAAGACCCACAACCCTGGCCGAGGAGGACATGTAGAACATAATTGTGCAGGAGTGTTGATCTGCTTGAGGGTAGGAAGGCTCTACAGAGGGACCTGGACAGGCTGGATCGATGGGCTGGGGCCAATTGTATGAGGTCCAACAAGGCCCAGTGCCAGGTCCTGCACTTGGGCCACAACAACCCCATGCAACGCTACAGGCTTGGGGAAGAGTGGCTGGAAAGCTGCCAGGCAGAAAAGGACCTGGGGATGTTGGTTGACAGCCACCTGAATATGAGCCAGCAGTGTGCCCAGGTGGCCAAGAAAGCCAATGGCATCCTGGCTTGTATCAAAAATAGTGTGGCCAGCAGGAGTAGGGAAGTGATCGTGCCCCTGTACTCAGCACTGGTGAGGCCGCACCTCGAATACTGTGTTCAGTTTTGGGCCCCTCACTACAAGAGAGACATTGAGGTGCTGGAGCGTGTCCAGAGAAGGGCAACGAAGCTGGTGAAGGGTCTGGAGCACAAGTCTGATGAGGAGCGGCTGAGGGAACTGGGCTTGTTTAGCCTGGATAAAAGGAGGCTGAGGGGAGACCTCTGCTCTCTACAACTACCTGAAAGGAGGCTGTAGAGAGGTGGGGGTCGGTCTCTTCTCCCAGGTAACAAGTGATAGGACAAGAGGAAATGGCCTCACGTTGCATCAGGAGAGGTTTAGACTGGATATTAGGAAATTTTACTTCACTGAAAGGGTTGTCAAGCACTGGAACAGGCTGCCCAGGGAAGTGGTTGAGTCACCATCCCTAGAAGTATTTAAAAGACGTTTGGATGAGGTGCTTAGGGACATGGTGTAGTGGTGGTCTTGGTAGTGTTAGGTTTATGGCTGGACTCGATGATCTTAAAGCTCTTTTCCACCCTATACGGTTCTGTGATTCTGTGACTCTGTGTACTCCCAGCCCCCCGCTCCGCCTGAGGGGACAAGCGGCCGGCGGGGCGGGGCCCGGCCGCTCTCCCGCTCCTCCCGGCGGCCTCCGCCCAGGAGGGGGCGCAAGCGCGCAGGCGCGGGCAGGCCCCGCCCCCTCGGGGGGGAGTCCCCGTTCGCGGCGCGGGGTGAGTAGCGGCGGGGGAGGGGGGTGAGAGGGCGTGCAGGACGGCGCTCGCTGGCCGCGAGGCGTTAACCGTCACTTGCCGCCTCCTGAGGCGCCGTTGGAGCCTGGTCTTGCTCGTTATGTCCCGGGAGTCCCCGCCGGGCTTTTCCTCTGGGAAACTGCCCCCTTCGTCCCCGGCCTAAAGCCGGTAGTGGCGTCAGGAGCCCCCTCACCGCCCGGGGGGCGGTTCTGCTCTTTCCCTCGTCGCCCTCACGGTTTGTGCTGCCCCGGGGCCGGTACGGGGGAGTCAGGCTGAGCTGCTGGGCCGTTGCGCGTCGCGTATGGACTGGGGGTGTGCCCCCCTGTGCTTGGCAGTGCCTTGTGCCCGTCTGGTCGCCTTTAGCCGACCTCCGCGCTGCCCTGACTTCCCCACAGCTGTGTCTGGGGCCTTGTGGGAGGAGGCCCGGGGCGATTGCTGGGTTGGGTTTGTGAATCCTGCCCCCGGAGCCCCTAGCTGTGCTCCCCTCGTGGTAAACTACGGGGCAGGGGTGTCCTTAGCACCGTGTCTCCTCTGCCTCTCAGTAAGCGGGGTTAACCAAGGGCGTGTTTTGTTCACCTTTGCTCAGGTGGCATCTTGCAGGTGACCTGCCCCTTGTAAGTGAAAATGAGACTCAAGTCTTAGGGCCGCTGGGGTGGGTGGATAGAGTGACCACACTACAACAGGGTGCAGGCTGTCCTGTAATATGTAAGGTTATTTTAAAAAGAAAAAAAAAAAAAAGAATGTTCCCTGGTACTGTCTTTTTAGCCTGAAGGCTGCTGCTTGGTCCACAGGTAGCTAAAGCATTAGCCAAAGGCAAGTAAAAAACCCCAAGCCCATTATCAGGAGACTTATATTTGCTGTATAAAGATGTGCGTCTCCGAAAGTTAATTTTAGGATGCATAAAACTGACAAGATTGAAAATCAGTGTGCTTAAGTGGGAATGTTAGGTAACACTAAAGGCAATCATTTAATACCTACACAAACAAAAATTCATGCTGTAAGAAGACAAGCTGAGTGTGAACTCATATTCAGTGAATGTAGTTCTTTTAGTTTTTTTATAAAAATGACATCTATTTTTCATTCTGTTTTTAGGAAGTATTCAACATTAATTAAAATGTCTTCTGCCAAACCTCCAAATGAAAATGAAACACCCAAAGAGAGAAAACCAGGACTGAGGAGTGTTCAAACAACTATGCTCTTCCGAGCTGTGAACCCAGAGCTTTTCATTAAACCTGTAAGAGGCTCATTCTGAGAAAAACTAAATATGCTTGGAGAGACACAGTTGCTTTAAAATAATGATCACAGTTCTGTGTGCGTTATATAACCATCTCTTGTTATGCAAACCTCTCAGTAATGTAACTAAAAATATTTTTACTTTTTTTCCACTCTGAATGTTAAGAGCCCAGAACATTGCATTGTTTATTCCGGCTTTTATTTCACTGTTACATTGTCTGATTCTTTTGTATCTAGCCAAGTTGCTTTCATGAAAGACTGTTTACAGGCATATTACCCATGTAATTTGACAGGTTATGTAATAGGAGTCCTCTTTAAAAGGGAAGAAATCATAAAATGCAAGCTTTTTGATATGAAAGGAGGGGATTTTTGGTAGCTTTTCAATATTTTGTGTTTTTCTGTTTCTTGCTTTTATAATTAAGATGATGATACTCAGGTTTTATTTACACTAGCAGAACCCAGCAAGACTGGATGAAATTTTGTGCATATAATGAAAGTACATGTTGTGATGATAATACGTTATCTATTTTAGAGGAATATAATCAAGGCTGCTTGGCAGGAGCAGGGTACATCGTCCCAGTAGTATATCCAGATGATATATCCAGATGAATTCTGTTAGAAGTTTGTAATAGTTACCTTAGGTAATTGGGTTTGGCCTGTTCATTCATGCTCAAGTAGCATTTGCAACCAGCAAAAGACAGCACTGGGCAATGCGATGAGAGTCGTCTTTTTCATAAGGAATTCCTTTTGCTATCAGAAAATCAGGTCTCCCTTCTTGCTGCTTATTAAAGTTATTTGGATCGGTCTACAAGAAGGCAATGATGATTTTTGCAGGTGTCACAATAAGGTGTTCACTTTCTAAGCTAAGATTGAAGAACGTAATGTTTGTGATGAATGAAAAATGTCGTGACTAAAAATGTACTAATTTGTTGTTGTTGGTTTTGTTGTTGTCAGAACAAACCCGTGATGGCATTTGGACTCATAGCAGTTACCCTCTGTGTGGCCTACCTTGGTTATTTGCATGCAACAGTAGAGAATAAAAAGGACCTTTATGAAGCAATCGACAGTGAGGGGTCCAGGTATATGAGGAGGAAAACTTCCAAGTGGGACTGACAATGTAAAGAAGGAAATCAGCAAATCGGTCACAGAACTTTTCAAGGCAACGACTATGTTTTCTCTGTCCATTGAAATAATGGATAAATGTAATTTAATCCGATTTAAGTTGCTTTATAAAATGCTGTACCTGTACAAATAAATTGCAATTAAGATACGTGCGAACATATAAGTGATTTTAAGAATTGTTGTCTGCGATCTGCACAGTATGTCAGAAGACATGCAATTAACTTGAACGTGCAGTCAAGACTGGTAAATGCCTTAGAAATTTACATGGTAGTTCAGCTCACTTCTCTCTTTGCTTTGATTAAGTGAAAACAGGGGTTTGTCTTATTTTTTAAACAGAAGGCATAATGTATGAAAAGAAAAAGCTGATCAAAATGTGTGTTCACATGTGTGTGAAAAGAAAAAGCTGATCTCTTGATCTGTTGAAAGTTGATAATTAACAGTGCACAAGTAAAATAATTTTAAGGCAAGAAAGATCTGATAAAGCAGTCATTGAAGGGTTTTATTTAATGAAGGAATTTGTAAAATACTGGCCAAAATAATCCTTGGATGCTAATATACTCTTCCTTACAAATGAAAAAAAAATATCAGTAGCTAGATAGAGGAGAAAAAGTGAAACGAGTGCTTCTGCTAAGAGAAAGGCAGGAAGAACTCGGCCATTATCTCTCCTGTTTGGCATCAGACAGCAGATCAGTGAACATACCAGTATCAGCTTGCCAACCAGTATGTATAACTCCAGGTTAGCCAGAGCTTGTGTTCTTGACTCGTCAGCAGGACTAGTTTTATTTAAGCTGCATTCAAAAATTAAATTTCTCTATATTGCAAAGTACATTATGTAACATTAATCTATTATAGGTTACTGAACTCAAAATAAGGAACGGAAAGTCTAAAATCAACAGGTTCTTACAGACACAGAGAAAAGAACATGTCAACCTGAACAAGCCCAGCCTTGCTGAGCAGCCCCGCGTGTGGGTTGGAGGTGACCCTCAGCAGTATGCTGGTTGGTGCTGCTGTGAGTGTGGCTGGAGGGCGGGTGGGTGTTGTGGCGTTTCCTTAGCACATGAAGTGGTCCCCTGTGAGCCTTTCCCTTGAGCAAACTGTACAGGTGGGTGCTTTGCTGTTCCAGCACTGAGGCCTTCTCCAGCCTTCTCCTATGAGCTCCTCCAGCTGCCTCTGTGTGCATGACATTTCCCAGACGGTATCCCATTAACCAAACTCCAGAACACGTGGTGGGAGGGTGCATACCACGCCGTGCCCTTTTTCTACCACCGACTCTTATGAATGTTTTGGTTGCATTTTTCCATTCAGCTCCTCATATTTACAGCCCCATTAAGGGCTTCCAGGAAGCAGAGAGACCTCTTTGTTAACCCTCTTCTGGCCAAGGTGGCTTCTGTCAGGCTAAAGAAGAAGGAACATGCAGGGTCATCTGCTTTGCCACTCTGGGAATTGCTTTGGGTTTTGTTATCGAAAGATTTTGTTATTGAAGATAAAAAAGGTGACTGACTGCCATGAGGGACAGCAGGTGCTCTATAGGATTTCTCTGTATCTCCCTCTAAATCCATCACTCTGAACCTGTGGTTTTCCTCCTAGCCATGTTTTGTAGTTACCTGTTTCTTAAATTCTGCTGGGCCTTAGTTTGGCTACCTCCTTCTTGAGAAGGGAAGTGAGCTCTTCCTTTGATGAAGCTATATAAAAAAAGCATTTTTACAGCCTTTAAAAGCATGTTGCCCTCTGTGAGCTTGGCTGCCTCACAGCAGCAAGGTCTTGGGCAAATCTGAAAGCTTGCAGGTGAGGAAACTGCTTGCCTTTTGATTGGTGAAGGAATTTCCAGGTGAATTGATAAAATATTCCCAACTATCACATGTTGTGCATATCCTGTAGAATATGTTTTGTTTGATAGGTTGTGATGGATCTTTAGAATTAATCTGTTCTTTTAAAAAGGGTCACACAGGATTTTAGCTCTCTTCAGTTCATTAAAATGCATGAGTCTTGTATGTTTGCATGAATTTAACTAAGTTATTCCAAAAACAGTGCTACAGTAAGCATTTTAACCTGTTTTTCTGCAGGCTTTTAAAATACACACTTTGATCCTTATACCTGCAGAAGTCAGAAAGCCCAGTCTCTCATTTACACGTATTTGTGAATAATGCAGGATTTGGGTTCTCAAAATTTTGAATTATGTTTTGTGAAGTGAATGTGGATCTGGAAGTTACTGAGGGAAAAGGGGGGGGGGGGGGTGAGCTGGGCAGGGTCTAGGTGACGTGCATGCCAATGGCACTTCATAGGAAAGCTGTCTGAGATGGGGCCTCTTACCTGTTGCATGGAGTAAAGTCCTGTTAACCAGGTTAATTGCGAAACTGCCCAGGCTGAAGGAAGAGTGAGCATTTAGATTTGTCCTTATTAAGGAGCTTCTCCGTATTTATTTGTGGCAGCTGCTGTACAGGTAACTCTCTTAATGCTACAAAAATTATATATAAAAAGGAGACAAAGCAGCGCAAATACAGAGAAGAATGTAGTAAATTAATGGGTGTTATAGTATCAATACTGGCATTTGCTGTTTTAGTACCTGATTTATATGATAGAAACAATGTGTGTATAGGGATTAAAGGGAAAAAAAACCCCACCGAAACAAAACTACATCGCTAACAAAATTTGTTCGCCCAACTCTGAAAGCACTGCTCCCCTTAGGCATCTGGAGGATAAGCAGACAGCACCAATACAATTTATTTTGTTCCACTTTTCTCAATTTCATCTTCAGTGTAGTAATAATTATCTACAATGGATGATAGCTGGCTTGACAGGAACTGTGAGTCAAAATGATTTCCCGGGCAGAGGCTTTTTCAGGTTTTTGACAATTCCTTGTCTGTGCTGGCTTTCACGTCTTTACCAAGAACAGCAACAAAATGCTATGATTCAAATATCTGAAACAGTAGCTATTGTACTGCTCTTAAAATCTCCTTAGACTATGTGGTTTGAATAGGAATTGTTGACATTCAACAACAAGAAAATGCATTAAAAAGCCAAAGCCTGCTGTGGGGCCGCTTAACTATTACCAGGGAAAGTTAGTTCTTTGTGAGGAAAGCCAGCCCTGCCTAGTGACAGTTGCTATGTAGGGTGCGGTTTTAAGGCTGGAAGGGGTCACTTCATACAACCCTCCCTCATCGTCTGCCTACAGCATGTTACTGAGTTGTCAGCATGTGTGAATACTTATCTGAAGGCAAATGTTTCAGCTAACTTGGTAAAAAGTAATGGCCAATGATTTTTCTCTCTTAATCGGCTTGGCGTGTTTTCTGTAACAACAAGTGTTTATGCCTGCAAGCAAGATATCTATCAGGAATAGAGTTCTGACATTTTAGTAACTGTATTACAGAGAAATACTAGAATACCACAATGATTAGAAGTCCTGATCTGGACTCCTTTGTTTGTTGTGCCGTGTGTTCAAAAATAATACCACCACCACCTTCCAATGCTACTTTTGATCGGATTCGGGAGTATAAGCCTTTCAGAACACGGTATTACACTCATCGTGATATACTGGGTAAGTTTGTTTCTGAAATCCTTTCCTCGCAGTCTGAGATTTAGGAAAACTCCAAGAGCTGTTGTATCCATCTGTTCTTGACAGTCATGAAGGCGTTCACATCTTGGTAAGAAAGAACTGCACTTACCTTCTGAATATTAATAAATCCTGCATATTCAGAGGGGGGACAGGGTCAGCCGTCCTGTGGCGCATGAAGGCATGCAGAGCTGGGCGTAATGAAGTGCAAAAGAGAATTAGCTGTAAGACCATTAGCAAATGTTTTCTAAGGCTCAAGTAGTTTGGGAAGAACTGTGCTTGACTTAACATTTGCAAAGATCATCCCCTCATCCTTCAGCTGGACACAGCTGGGATGTTTTATCCTGAATCCTACCTTCTTATACCTGATTCTGGCTCCTGACCTTAGACTGAGGCTCTGTAGAGCCTCTTAAGGTTTGATTTTTTTTCTGGCATACCACAACCATAACCTCAATGATAAAGTAAAGCATATGGTAGCATTCATATGTCTGAGGATCTAGCAAGAATCTGAAGTCTCTATATGCTATGCCTAATTGTCATAGAGGTTTCTGATCAGCAGTGTATAGTTTTGTACAAATCATGTCGTGCATTTTAATTAATGTGCGTTGTGAAGAGGAGTGTGCTTGGTTTCTATTTTAAACAATATCAAGAGATTATCAGTGTACTGAGAGCCCCGGCAGCAGGGTGAGTGCCGTGCATGTCTCAGAACACGAGGCTTCAGCCCTGCGTCGACACACGCAGTGTAAAACACATCCAGAAGGCCAGAGACAGTCTCTTTTTAAATTGTTTTCTTTTTACTGCTTAATATAATGGACTGGGGAAAAGCTATGCAGTCAGAGCACAACATGCTTGTTGCTAAGATTTATGCACTGTTGGACTTCTATTTTGCTGATTTAAATCAGTTGACCCCTTTGTCCCATCCTGCTACTGTTTTCCGTGTACTTCGTGTTAGCTCCATGAGAGGACTCTGCCCACCCATGTGGATAGGGGGAGAAGACTGGAGTGAAAGAGGGAGACTTAATCCTCCAGTGGCTGTGTGAAAGCTAGATCTCCTGTGGCTCTATTCCTTTTTCATTTTCCTTTATAATAACCCAGGAAAATGTGACTCTTTGGCCCTGTCAAGCACAGAGAATGGGATCCAAACAATGCCCAGGCTTGGCATTGAGTAGGAAAGGCGGAGGGGAGGATCTGAAATCCCACTGTTGGGGGCGAGTTTTGGGTTGCAGAAAGGCATCTTTATCCACCTCCCTCTGCAGTGGCTTCTCTTCTGGGCAATCCTCGGTGCTAAAGACCAGCCTTTCAAATGAGTTAGCAGGGCTGCCTGTCTGCTTTCACAGCGTGTCCCCAGGAGGAGATGGCGATGCTAACATCTTACTTAGACCCCATCCGTGTTGCTGAAGGGAGCATGCCCGGCCTAGGCCCTGTGAAGCAGTGTGGCTCACCTCCATGCTGCTTGGCTCCCCCTTTCTAGAAGGGATTAGCTGTGCTCCTGCAGCACTGGGGCTGCTTGGGCCCTGGACAGACACAGCAGCCCTAGAGACAGAGGGATTGCTTTGTATGTGCATGCTCTGTTCCAAACACCTGAAATATTCTGCCACATCCCCTTGAGAATACTTATTGTGTGCCCCAAGAGTGGCATGAAGGAATCCAAGGGCATCTCGGGGCAACAGACCTCGCCGAAAGCCTTGGAGGACTCTGAGGGCCCAGGAAGCCAAAGAGAGCACCGTCTCACCTGTAGCATCTAAAGGGAGAAAAGCCATCCCCCAAGCTGCCACAAGGTTTGGTCACAGGCAGAAATGGGTGAATCATTCCCAAGAAAGCTGAGGACTGACCTATTGCTGGTGCGGTGCGGATGGCTGTCAGGACAAGGAGTCAGGAGGGACACCCGTGATGCTCTCCTGTTGTGCAGCCTTGCCTAGAAGGTGAGAGTTGGGTTCAGCTTCTTATTACATTTATGGAGCTGCACAAGCAATAATAATTGTGTTTTCCTATATGTGAAATGAGGGTGCATGTGCTTTAGCCTTTTGATTTTTAATTCAGCTGTGGAGCCAAGCAAAGGGGTCAGGAGAGAGGCGTGGATTTCTGCACTCTGGTTGTTTGCTGTGCATGATCTGCTTGTGTTGATTGTGCAGAGATTGGAGCAGACGTTCAACAAGAACAACATGAAAAGAAGGAGGCAGAGATACAAGAGCGCATTGAAAAAATGAAAGCTGAACTTTGGTCTCAGGTAAATTAAATTACACTCCTGTCATTTAAAGGATGATTATTCTTTGGAATAATTGCTATAGCGTAATGACGGTTAATAAAGAACTTTGAGGTCACTGCTATAGAGCTGGCATTAATTTCAGCTCCTGCTTTGTTCACAGATTTCTGTGTGCACGTATTGCTCCAGTTTCTGATCACAACAAAGCATACTTTGAATTAATAACAAATTTTACATCTGGTCTGAAAATGGCCTCTAAAGCACACAGAAGTTACCAGTTGTTAAAGCTGTTCCCTATAGTGCTATGTAAGATTCTGAAACTGCCCTTTATGTTATATATATGTATAGTTGTTACAACTGTGGCGGCTTAATGCTATTGTATGGTCACGTTTTAACAGGAATCACTGCCATAAAATTGCCAAATGGGCCAAAATGTATTTTGCCATCTGGTTTTAAATTTAACTTGCTCTGATTTCTTAAATAGAAAATACAGAACTATTGATTATGTAACCTCTGCTTCATCTTAATAGGATGTTAATAGAATGTGAGCAGCTATACTTAAATAATAACTTGTTTTAAAGGCTGAAATGCACAAGGAAGATGCAGTGAATAAAGCTCTCGAAGAGGCAGCCACTAACCACAGTGCATTTGTACAAGACCTTAAACAAAAACTTGGAAGGGAATTAAGGGTATGAACCCACTTGCTTTCATTACCGTGGAAATAATCAGCATGACAGAACCATAAGTTTGACAACCAAGAATGTCATTCTATGTAAAAAAAAAAAGTGTTTTTTTTAAATGCTTGCCATAACCAGGGCCTTCATTCATCTGAGATTTGAACTGTAGTGCCAGGAGAAGTAGTTGGCCTGAAAGATGACTGGCTTTGTCTTTGTGCTAGATGAGGTGTGAGCTTGAGCTAGCTGGATTTTTAGTTCACTTTCAGCACGTTTCACTTTTTTTTTTTTTACTGAATGATGTTTGTGCACTTTGCTGAAAATTCCTTGTCAGGCCTTGATTCAGCCAGCCACTGAAGCTGATTAGGTGTATTTGTTAAGGGCAGTTAAATACGGGCTTAACTTTCAATCTGTCCTGAAGTTTCATGTCCATCGAAGCTAGAAAGGTGTTGAACTGATTTGCTGAACCTGGACCCTAAGTGGGGTGGAGGAGAAGGAAAACTGCCAGCATATGTATATTCCTAAATGAATTACACCAACTGTAGCTTTGTATTTCTATATATGCTTAGCACATATTTTATATGGCTGTTTGGATATCTGAGAAAAGACTCAGAGATAGACAAAGAGAAAGGAAGGCAACTGCCTTCTGGATCTGAGCCTTCCTGCTTTATGCACTGCTTCACAGGGCTTTTTACTGCTAGAGCATCTGAGCCCTCCTCAGTCAGGCATTATGCAGTCCGTCTAACACCTGTCATCCTTAGTCTTGCAGCCTCCCACCAGAGGATGAAGGGTGCACAGAGAATTGTTGGAGTGTTTTGCTTTGGAATTTTATTTTATACAAGTTTCTAAATAGCTATCTGTTTATACTGCAGGCAGTCAAAGCAATGTGCTTGGCATCTCAAGAGGAAAAGCAGGGAGGTTTACAGTGGTCGTAAGTTTCCGGCAGAGTTCATTCCATTTTATGGAGCTGTTTTCCAAGGGAGCTCTGTCTTTTGCAGTCATAGCATCTGCTGACAATAGTTGACAGAAGCTCAGTTCCTCATGTTTAACCATTCAATTACTTGCCATAAGCCTATTATATATCTTTGTAGACCTGAGTGCTCAGGATTTGAACATGTACCATTTGTCCTGATAACATTGGCTCCAGTGACTAAGGACTAGGGAGCAGATACAGAATTATACAGCTGAAACAAAAGAAGAGGCAGATATAACCGAAGTAATTGGAAGATGTTTTAGATTTGGTGGTTTGTGTTTCTTGCAGTTCATTTTAAGAGGTGTGTTAACAGTGAGCTAACTGCTCACTAGCAGCTAGCTTGGAGAGGTGGTGGCAGAAAATTTACTCAGCATCTGTCTAAGCAAACAGATAGTGGCAGCCAACAAAACATATCACTGAATGAGTGAGTGAAGTGGGTTTTTACGTGTAGGATAGGTCAAATACAACTGCTTTCAGCTGATAGCCTCAGGAATGGCTTTTTGCAGCAGTGCTGATGTGGCTGTTCCACTACCACTAAAGGTCACATGGTTTTAGTTAGGCTTCTTGTAGGTGGGTCCTATTATTTGTCACTCCACTTGCCAGCAGTAGACAACCAACCAGTATCCACAAAAATACACAGAATACAGAGCTTGTATATGGCTGTGCAAGAGATTTACGGCAGACCTCATGTAACTCTGCTCATCCTGTATTAGAAAACCCACTAAGATCTAAGCAACCAGAGCTTTCCCAATAGTGTTTTGCCACTTCCACACAGGATGCACTTGTCAGGGGTCTTGGAAAGAACTGTGAATGGTGGCAAAGCAGCGTAGATGACTGGGCAGTGAGTTAAGGGGGTTGGATTGCTTTACTGGATGGTCAGGTGTGGCATGGCCTATAATGGCAACAGAGATATGTTGGTATGTATTGAGTTGACTGAGATTCCAGATGTATATATGTCCATCCAGACAACCTAAGATTAGTGTTGTCATACCTTTATGTATCAGCCCACGCAATATCTTGCTGACAACTATACCAAGGACCAGGCTTCTTTTCCATCTCGCTCTAAAACCATGCCACCAGCCATGTTAGCTTGTGAAGAAAATACATCAGGGAACTTTTTGTGCTTTATGTAGAGAACATGGATGATGTGGAATGATGCTACAATAAGTGACTGTAATTGCCCCGTAATATTTTCCTAAAGTCTGTTCTGCTGGGCTTTGCTGCAGATTGTTTGAAGACAACTGAGCAACAAGCTGTTGTCACTACTTATATCTACTTTTAACTTTGCTTAAGGAAGAGGTGAGGAAGGCAAAGGCAGAGATACAGCAGTACATGGAGGATGAGCAGAAGAGAGAGGTTGAAGCTGCAGAGCAGCGTATGGCTCACAGACTTCAGCGCGCCCTCATGGAGTGTGCCCGGGAGAAGATGCAAGCCGTGGCCAAAGCCAGGAAACAGGAGAGGGAGGCAGCCCTGAAGGAAGCAGCCAGACAGCACAGGTGTTCTTAGTGTTTCCACCGACTTGGCTGGCAAACATGCTGTGCTAAAGAAAATGACCGGAATTGCATCAGCATTGCTCAGATGTGGGTCTTCTAGGAAAAGATGGGTAGACCCTTTAGAAAAAAACGTATTTGGAAATGTCAAGTGACCAGCAAGAGTTGCAGGCTCACTCTCTCTCTCTCCCACATCCCATGTAGAAATAAAACGTATTTTGTTCCTAAAAGCAAGTATCACAAAGCCAACCAAGGATCCAAAAGTTTTGCTTTTTATGGCTGATTTAGAGTCATCAGAAGTAAAGATCTCACGGGCCTGTTGTGCCATTCATGACACCTATGCAAAACTGAAAAAGATGTGTTCATATGGAGATCTGCAGGGCGCAGGAGATTCTATCCATATAGATTAAGCATTGTGAGTTAAACAGCTTTGATGTCAAAATAATAACACACCCCTCTCCCTTAAGAGTAGAATACATTTCATTTTTTGACAGCACAAACAACAAAATAACACTGTATTCTCACAATGAAAAGATCAGTTCAGGTGCGTTCCTTTGTAAGATGCTTTTTTTTTTTTTTTTCTGAACAGAGACACACTTAAGTTTTGATCCATTATTTAATACCTTCATTTTCACTATTAAAACTTGCCCTTTCTGACAAAGATAAATCACATTCCGCATAAACTTAGCTGGTCCCTTTAACTTCTCATGTTAGCAGAGTTCTGTGAAAATATCTCCAGCAAAGTGGAGGGAGCAATAACAGGGGGCAGAAATTGTTTTCTCTACATTGAAGTATTTGGCTCAGTAGCCTTAGTGGATGCCTGATGCACCATTGTTTACATGTCCCTGAGCCAACTCTGGTGAATAGCACACACAATGTTTTGACTACATAATATAAATTATATGTTTTATTACTGATGTGCTAGCACAAAGATGTTCTCCGTACCACTTAAACAAAATTACAGATGAATCTGTATTCTATAAATCAGTTCTTAGATTTCACTTCAAGACAGCATTTTTACTTGAGGGCAGAATTGTTCAAAGTCTATTTGAAAATCATTGTGTACTTAATGAAGAGTGAACTAGTAATCCTTTATATTTTTAATTTGGAAGCAAACATCATTAAATTATTGCTGGATGCGACATGCAGAAATACAATGTTCTGCAGCTGCCTTTGTCTGCATCATCAGTGGCCTTCTTTTACCCCATTTTTTTTCAGAGGTCCTACATCAAGTTCTGATTTCATGTATATTTATAGTTGAATAAGAGAGGTTTTACAACAACCTGAATAGACTTAAATTGTTTTTTTAAATAATCTGCAATAACAGGTGTTCTCTACAAATCCTTTTTTTTCTTTTTTAAATAGAAAGCACTTAGAGCAACTCAAAGAAGAAAACGTGTTAGCTGAGGAATTATATCGTGAGAGTATAGAGCAATTAAACAAAGAAAAATGTCATGAGATTAATACTGCCCTGAGTATCACACGAAAAGAGAATCAGATTGAGACTGAAAAACAGCTCAAAGAAGCAGAGACCCTACATCTTGATGAGCTGGAAAAAGTGATGGTTATGTTGAAAGCAGCAGAAGAACAGGTAAAGACTCTCGTGCAAAAACTGGAAAAGATGACAGATTGGAAGGACAGCCTGGAAACTGAAATACAAGTAACAAGACAAGCTTTTCAAAAGTATATTGATGCCACATTTCCTAACCTGTCCCCTGGACAAGCAGATTTTATTCTGCCGTTCAGAAAAGCATTTAAGCAGAAGGACACCCCAGAAGAAGCAGAGGACAGTGACGGAATGTAAGAGAACTAGTATTAGAAGTGTGAGATTCACAGCCACGGGTAAACAGAACTACAAATAGGTGATGCTGAAAAATAAATTCGTCTCTGTTCACTGAATTATATGAGTGTGGTTAGAACGATACAGAGAAAAATCACCACCACGATATTAAATAATGAAGTGATGAGCCATTCTTAGAAATTATGCATTAATTTTTGTTTTACAAATGCTAGGGCAGAGGTTGGAACATGTAGCACTTGAGGAGTTTTCCACTGAGTCCTTCCTGAGAAGGAAAAAATCTGAAAATCTGATCAGAAACTCTGTTGCTTAGTTAAGCATCAGCGCTTGGACTGTGAGGGCTGTTGGCTCTGTCCCTGAATACTTGGGTGTAGAGTAAGATACACAAGCTTTGAACACCTGCAGCTTGGGTTCTGAGATTTACAGGGCAGTTATTCGATGTAACAGTGTGTATGCCTATGTAGAGTACTTGCAAGTGAGTGGTTACATGGTCTGAAAACTCACCTGGCTTGAGAGACAGCTTTTGGACAAAAAGTGTGTGCCAGCAGGCATGCAAAATAACTTTCCTGTGGGAGGACTCAAGTTTATCTATTCACATGTGCTTGAAGCCTGTGTGGCTTTAGGCCAGCCTCAATACATTGATTTGGTCTGAGATTCAGCCTGCCGCAATGTCTGATCTGTCTTGACTGTGTAATAAGACTTCTCACAGCATTTGCTTAATATTCACTAAAGCTTTCTGTCTGTCATCTCATTTGTTACCTGTTAATCTGAAAACACTGTATAGCATCTTGAGTGTGAGCTGAGGAATGTAAAGGAGCTGGTCTTTACTGTAGGTGATAGAAAGTATAATATGGTGAAGGAAACTCTCCATAGGCATCTCATTTAAGGGAATTTTTAAGAGAGCAATCTGTGCAGCCTTCTTTTCCTCATGCTCAAAAACAACCCCAGAAAACAAAAAAGCAGAATAATCTCACAGATATCCATCACTCTAGCAAACTAAGCAGTGAAGACAAGTGGAAGTCACTGGTTTCTCGTGGAACAGTTTAATTCAGATAAAATACTTCAAACAGGTATTTGGCACTGTCCTGGTTTCAGCTGGGATAGAGTTAATTTTCTTCCTAGTAGCTGGTATAGTGCTGAGTTTTGGATTTAGGATGAGAATAATGTTGATAACACACTGATGTTTTAGTTGTTGCTGAGCAGTGCTTACACTAGGCAAGGACTTTTCAGCTTCCCATGCTCTGCCAGGTGCACAAGAAGCTGGGAGGGGGCGCAGCCAAGACAGTTGATCCAAACTGGCCAAAGGGCTATTCCATACCATCTGATGTCATGCTCAGTATAGAAACTGGGGGGAGTTGGCCGGGGTGTGGCGATCGCTGCTTGAGGACGGGCCGGGCATCGGTTGGTGGGTGGTGAGCAGTTGCATCACTTGGGTTTTTTTTGTTTTCCCTGGGTTTTGGTCATCTCTCTCTGTCTCTCTCATTTTCCTTTTCATTACAATTTTTTTTTTAAATTATTAAACTGTTAGTATCTCAATCCATGAGTTTTCTTTTGGCTCTTCAGAATCGCTCCCCCATCCTACTGGCGGGGGGGAGGCTGAGCGAGTGGCTGTGTGATGCTTGGTTGCCGACTGAAGCTACACCATGACGGGCACGCTCTGGCACTATTTCTGATGTAAATGCTTGTAAAACCTTATCTCATTGAATTGTGGAAGCTCTGTGGAGAGCTGATGCTCCCTGTGCATTTCCCCTCTTATGCTCCCGATGAAAAGAATCCAAACTTCATGTTCACTGTTGTCTAATTAAATGCATAAACTGCACAGAGCCCAAGATAAAACTTGTGTTTATATCTTAAAAGTTCTTCAGCAGTCTGAAAAACTCCATAAGCTCTATAAACCATTTTTTAAAGAAAACATTTACATGTGCATTAAGCATAAAAGTATTTTGAAACTACATGAGTAAAATACTGGAACTAAAGTACTGCCAGCTGCATCATGAAATACCTAAAGCTGATGAATGTTCTATGTTGGGCTAGCTGATTAAAGGCTCACCTCAGCACGCACCGTGGAGCCCAGAGGCACAGCGGCAACTGGGAGGACCCCAACAACCCAGTCAGAGGAGCGAGCCTCCAATCCAGCGCCTCCTGGGGCATCCCAGGAGGGCATCAGCCCCACAGACTGGGAGTGAGACCCATCACCGTGAGTCAACGGGAGAGGCTTTCTGGAGCACCTTGCAGACTGGGGGTGGATACAGCCTGGAGGTATGGGACTCCTTACAGGATGCAGGGAAGAGCATCTTAGAATTGTACAGGGATTGTACAAAGGCTTATTATGGGATGTTTAGGGAAAGAACCAAAGGTGGGGAAAGGGGGATCAAGGTCGTTTGGGGAAGAAAAAGAGTGGCAAAAGAGAAGGATAAAGGGATAAAAGAGGCTGGTTACATGTAAACAGGGGCTGGTCATAGCTGACCATGCCCTGCGCCTGATCAGTGCAGTCTGTCCTGTCTTCTCATTGAACTCCATTTCTAACTTTTCCTGGGTGCCGGGCTTTCTCTGTGTGCACGTGTATGCATGGAGGTCTACCTGCTGGCAGCTGGAGTTGGACCACAGATGACAGGGGCTGTGGGCTCAGGGTGCCAGCAATGGGAGAGACTGGAATGCATATTACGTGGGTACGTATGTCAGTGTGCAATCACTAGCAAATATCAAGACAGGCTAGCTGACAAATAGGGTAAGAGGCATGGGAGCCAAGTGATGGAGTGGCCGTAAATCTAAGATACTGGAGAGACCAGACCATCTGAGATTTTGCTACTTGAGGGACCAGGTGGTCAAAGCCAGTGACTGGAGAGGCTGTGAGGTCTGAGGGTTGGCTGCTGGTAAGATCGTAAGTCTGGACCAGCTACCAGACATGCTGTTTGCATGCCTGTGTCTGTGCATGAGGCAACATGAGGGGCAATTCTGCATCTTGCATGTCAGAAAACGAAGATGATGATGAAGTGCTTCAACTCCCCTTGAACAAACAGTACAAGTTCTCTTACAGTGATAGATAAGTAGATTTTTTGGTTCTTCTCTACTAGGAAGGATATAATATAATCATCATATATTTCTTCAGTGCCTTACGGTTTCAGAAAAAAAGAAGTCACCCTGTCTTACTGGGTTAGCCCACTTTTTTTCTGGGATACAGCGGCAGTGACTGATACAGACCGTGACTGTCTACAGGGGTAAGTGTTCTCTGTGGCGGACCTTAGTCCTGGGTACCTCAGTCACCCAGACAAGACCAAGGGCCCCTGTGAGTGCACATCCCAGGCCCCTCCTGACCTACAGCCCTGGGGGCATGTTTGGAGACAGGTGGCAGGAGCTCAAGATCTGGTCAGCTCTGTCTACACATATATATACTGCAGGCACGCTCTGAGGTGGACTTACTCACCAGTGTATGCACAGCATATACAGCATATAACAGTCTGTCAGACACTGGCGTTGCTTCTCATTGCCTTTTGGGAAAGGAAAAACATTTTGTTTTACTGCTTTCAAATGTCAGGGTGAAGTTTTGTTGGCTCTGCTTAGAAACAGAATGTCCTCTTAAGTCTCTGTGCTTGGCTGTGTAGAGATGAAAGGAGCCACAGCTTGGCCTAAGTGAATAGCTTCTGCAGTATAAATGGATAGACAAGATAGCAAGCAGTAGAATTGTTATGGGACCTGGAGAGCCATTTGCCATGGATACTGCTTGGTATTTCAAGAAAATATTTTAGAAAGTAAAGTATCTAAGTCTGATTTAAGAGAGCATTTTTCCCCTTCTAGTTGTACTCACTGCACAATATTAATTATGGTTGACTGGCAAGCTGAAAAAAAAGGCCGTTTTTCGTATTCTATCAGTTTCTGCATGTCAGATACTTAACTAATGAAATCTGTGAGTACATGAGCTATTGGTAGCTAATAAAAATCGGGAGTTCAGACATACAAGCAAGCCTTTCACTGCATGAAGCAGATACAGCATATGTTTGTTGGCTTGATTTTGTTCCTGTTTGAGAAGGATTGCAGCATGAAAAGTAACACTACCCACTTTACTCTGAATCAGAGAGAGCATGAATACATGCTTTTTGACTGTTCGTCTGAATAATGCAAATAAAGGAGCTTTCAGATAACATCTGGATGCTAGGGTGCCAGTGATGGCACATATTGACGGCAGAGTGCATGAGACAAAACATGGGGAGCTGTAATGCTGCAATGCATAATACAGAAAGTAGGATTTCTCTATTAGTTATTCAGGAGATGTTTAAAATTGCCAGAAAGTACCATAGTCTCAGGAACAGTGAAACTTTCTGTCTAAGGCAATGCTATGAAAGACTGAAAAGTGGGTTGTCTAATTACTGTAGCTGAGCAGCTGAACTAGTAGGGAGCTGTGGAGTATGGCTGATAAGCAGCTAATTAATAAACTAGAGACATCTTGCTCGTTAGTCCCTCAAAGGTCTGCAGAAGAGATCTGTGATGTCTTAAAAGGAGGATATGCAGATTGTGAAATCTCTGAATGCCTGGCATGGAGAAATGAAGTGTGAAAGGAACTAATGATGCTGGTAGCATTTGGAGTGTAAGCGCACGCTGTCTGTGCATGTGAGGCAATTAAGGAACCGCAGCGCCTCACGGGCAACAGACCACAGAACGAATACACTCTGTCTATGCAGGGATGTAGCATACCCACAAGGACATAAACCGAGTAATTGTGATTTAAGTTACTGATGTGATTTCCTTTGCTGGGCTTAATTAACAACAGTTCAGTGTTACGTTTGCTGCTAGTTAAAATACAGATAGAGTAAAGGAATATGAGTGACTAATCGCAAAACACATCAAGTGACTGGTGGGAGATGCAGATGCTGGAACAACTGGCATTAATATCGGCTAGTAGGTACAGTACATGGGTGTTTTGGTGATATCTAGGAGAGGATTCTGCGTGGGGATGTGTCAGCAGTGACCAGACGGAAAGACAAATCCTAGAAGGAAGAATGGGCCAACAACAATGATAGAAACATCCTGGGGAGTGAGGAAACCTGTGCTTCCTCCATTGCAGTTTACTGGGACTGGCAGTTAACACATCACCTTAGCTTTCTTTGGGCCAGTGAGCAAACCAAGAGTTAGATAAACAGCTTGACTAACAACAGCTAGTAAACTAACTCCAGGTAGAAGGATAAGTAAAACTGCTGTACCCCAACTGTGACATGGCCTGCCCAAATCTTGGCTCTTCTTCTAGCTGATCATCAACAGTTTGTCTTGTTATTTATTAAAACAGTCTCTAGCACTTTGTTTTGGCTTCTTCTAAGAGTACGGCTGTCTCGTCCTTATTACTGGATCTTGCCTTTCTTTTGTGTACTTGGACTTTTCCAATATACAGCTGCCTTCCCCTGTTATGCTTGACCTAAAACTTGAGTGGCTAGAGAAAAATCCTACCCATCAAGGTATCCGAGCACCATATTTTTCCATTATTTTTCCCATAAGACACATTCTTCCTTCCTCTAATAAACTTTCCAAAAGGCACAGGCACTTTCAGTTTGCTTATTTGAAAACTTAAGGCACACTATAAATGGAATATTGCTGGCCGAAGTTGAGCTCCACTTCATTCTGTCTTCTCTCGCAGCTTCTCGGGAGCTTATACTGCTGATGCCAGATTAATTGCAGGGCTCTGGGTACTACTGCTGCTAGCCACAAAAGGCGCAGTCCTTTCCCTGTGCTGGCTATGGCATCGCACAAAGATTTCTGATTGTTCTGGGTTTTTTTTTTTCCTTACCTGCCAAGTACTGCAAGTATTAGGTTTTGGAAAAGAGTAGTTTAACTCTGAGGCTAGCATCTGGCCTACTTTGACTCTATACCTAAGGTGTTAACCATCTTTGATATGTTTCTGATAGTCCCTCTTTAGTGTGAGGTTTATAATCCTTATTTATACCCAGTTCTGATTTTCAGTGTGGATTTAAAAGTCAGTGATGTGGACCTTCAGCCCTAAGATTCTTCACCTTGAAGAATCTTATAATTTCCTTATATCAGTACGAATCTGATGCTGAGACACTTAGCTATTCCAGTGAGCACCTGAAGCCCTTCTGTAACATTCCCTTTAAAATACTAAATCTGTCTGTCTGCAAGAAATGCTTATTTCTGGGTCAACTGACTAGATGGTTTCGTCTCATCCATAAAACCTGTTTTCTGCTCTCCTGCTTCTAGCTGAACAACCTCACCATTCACATTTGGTGACTTTTCAGGTGTTGCATCTCATTTCTCAGTTACAAAGGACGTTTCTAATAGCAATAGTAATCTCTGCTTCAATGTACCCTTTCCTATATTTTGAGGAAACTGATTTTCTGTATACTGTTGTATTATAAACACCTCCTTTGTACATTGGAATGAAATTTTGAGACTTTTGAAATAAAGGTCATTGTAATAAAAGGAGATGAATTCTTAGAAAGGTTACCTGGACTAGAACATTTAATTGCATTAAACCTTTAGAGCTGACTGTTGTGAGAAAATGACTGGGGACTCGACTCTCAAAATACTGTTCAGCAGGATACACATTGTCTTATGTTCCCAGCCTGACTTGATAAATGATCTACATAAGCTGTTGTTTACAGACAGCCTTGGAAAGTGTCTCTTGAAGGTCCCAAACCTCTTCCTCAAAGGTCTAACATCTTACTTCTGACTGCCAAATACTTGCTCTTTCTGGCTTGTGACTTTCACTGCCTGCAAGGATGGAGGAATCAAGATGCCAGCACTTGTTAGCTAATGTAAGCTAGCTAGAAGATCTCCCTAACCGTATTTTCTAGATTCAAAGCTTAATTCAGGGGTGTTCAACAGGTTTTCATAAAACATGAATTCAAACAGAAGAGTTCTTAGATGGTGCAAGTAACGTGTGTATGAGTAAATGCATTACTGCTGTGCTCATGCCCCATTCCCTTTAACCTGACTTCTAACCCAGGAGATACGGTGACGACATGATAAGTATGTTCCTTCGTCCTCTGTGTCACCACAGTGAATCCTGGGCAGGCCAGCTGGATACAAGCATATTCTTGCTTGTGAGTGCATGGTTATGAGAATGTGAGTGAAACCAATTTTGTTTTAAATCAAATTTGCCCATGAAATGTAATAGACAAGAAAAGAGCCCTTTGTGTTTGTGGAAGAGGAAGGTATAACACTGAAAAGATACTGCAAACGGAAATCAATGCTTCTTCAAGTTTTTTCATTAGTTTGTTGTTACATAGAACCAACACAGAAGGCTTTGCGTAACTGCACTCTCAAAGCCAATGTTCTCAATTCTCATTTAGCTAGATAAAAAAGGTGCCCTTTTTCTTTTGGGCACGGGCTCACAGTATTTAAGGCACTTTATGGCTAAGGTTGCTTTACAATCTTTATAGTAACACACATGGGTGCAAGATAATGAGTTAGAAATTAATCATTTATACAGCTCACCTGGTACTTCAGCAGAAAAAGTATGAAAAATCCGTAGCAGAAACTTGTGGAGGCTCTTGCCAAGTTATAGTAGGAGCTGCCGTGGTTGAACATGTATGTAAGTCATCTGAAGATGGGCAGTCCTAGGAAAAGGAAAGCGTAGCTTATGGCACTTATGAAGAGGACCTTTATGAAGAGTTGCTGGCAAACACTACAGGAAAGTGTCAGAAAATATCGGAGGCCTGCAAACTCACTAACCTAAAAGAGCCAGGGTGAATGTGTCTCTGGTATGTCAAAGCACTAAACTAGGCTTGAAATATTTTCAGCATTGGCAAGGCTAGTATCTCAACGCCAGCTGGGTCAGCACTGAAGCTCAAGTGTGAAAGTTCCTCAAGGTACTGCAGGGCTACAAAGCAGCATTAAAGATAGGATCCTTTGCGGGTAACTCATAGTACAGACTCTCCCCATTTTTACAAAAGGAGGGTTTTCTCATTAAAACTGGAAAGTTACTCTGGACGTGGAGCTACATGTTGAAGGCAGACTGCACCCCTTCACTTTCTGAATCAGGTAATAAAAGTACCCTCTCCTTGCTAAACAGTCATTAGCGTTGCCTTCAAGTAAGGCCACATTTTTCACAGAATGAAGTGTCCCGTAGTAAAATTGGATTAAAGAATTGTCCTCCCCACCCTCTTCTTTTATTCTGGCCCAACCGTTTGCTGTGGTGCTGTGAACTGGATCAGGGACCTGATTCCTCTTTAAAAGGGGAAAGTTGAGAGTCTAGGCAAGACAGATATATGTAGATCTTTTGTTATAAAACAGGACCTTTGCTCTTGATTCAATAGACAACAAGGTAAATGCTTGCTGGCATGTTTAATGCATTATCATCAGTCATGTGGGGAATGCAGAGGAGGAGCTGGCCACTGTTTGTGGCCACAATGTTTGTGTTAAGCTTTTCCTAAACTCTTTCACCTCTGAGATTGACTCTGTTTTGTTTTGTGGTTTTTTTTGTTTTTTTGTTTTTGTTTTTTTTACAAAACTTGTTTCTCCACTAGAAACTAAAAGTCACATTAGTGATCACTTGTGAGTAATAACTTGGGTGAGTCTAGGTTTAAAGTTACTACCTGAGGTGTGTTTCTTTACAGGGCAGCTCTTGAATTCCACAACAGAAAATAAAACAAACTGTAAATGTGTTTGTCTTCTGACTTTCACCTATAAATATATTTAACCCAGACATTGCATCCTTGTGCTGATGAAGAAGAAACAGAAAGCAAAGACAACAGATGCCACAACTGTGATGAGGAAGAGGAGGCAGTTCAAGAAAATTAAAAAAAGCTGCATCTCCCATTTCATAATGTGTTTAATCAATATCAGAAAATAGTTGTTAAACCATTATTCTTGTAACCAGCTTATATTAGTAACCCAGTCTATTTAGGGACTGATTAAATATGAATAGTAATTTGTCTATGGATAACTGAGAATGGAAACTGGGTAACATTCAAGAATATATATACATTAAATAATATCCATCTCTTGGTTATTAAACAGATAGTGCTCTATAAAAGACTTGCTGATGTCTCCTGGATAAAGACTCCTAAATGGTTTGGAATACTCTATTTGTTAATGAGACAAATCTGATCTCCATCACAAACTGGACTGATCCTTTCTTCTATTACAAACCACATTAGATGAAACTGATTGCTGTAATCAAGAGCAGAAACTTCCCATGCCATCTCACAAACCATGTGAAAGAAACTGTGTTCCAAAGCATGACTTGGATAAGGCTGTAATATTCGGTTCAGTTCAGTAAGCTGAGCTTTGTAAGTGAAAGATTGTAATTGCTAACTTTACTGCCAAGGAAAAGTTCTTATGCTTTTAATTCTGCTGCCAAAAGGGGCTGTATTGGCAGGGTACTGGAGAGTTGCTGGCTGACTTTGCTGGAAACGTTGCAATGTTACAGAAACCACCAGCCACCCAGTCTGCTGCATATGGGACATGAACTGTAGTTCACTGACATTATTACTGGTCAATTAGAGATGCACCCATGTGACTGAGACCTTGATCTGTGTCTATGCTGTGCAAGATGACACATGCTCTTGCAGGCTTCCTAATTCTGAACTGAGCTCTGTAGAGACCATCCTCTGCAGGGCTTTCACTGAGGACAATGAGGAGTTGGATTCCTTTCATAGGATGACGTGGGACCACTATAATCTCGCCAGAGGATTCTTGGGAAGCTGCCAAAAAAGACAGCAAAGTTTTCTTTTATTCTATTCAGAAGGAAAATAACCTGGGATTCTCTACACACACCAGCAGAGCTCTTTCAGCACGTGCCCTCAGTCTTTGTAGCTTTAAATCCAAGGTTAAGATGTTGGAACATGCACTGTTCAAAGATCCTCTTGAACAAAAAGCTTCTAATACTGTAAAAGCCTGAAAGCCTTAGCTTCATCTGTTCCTGTGCTTGGTTCTATCTAAGCAGCAATATGTTGAGTGACTTGGAGTAGGTCTTGAAAGTCTGGCAGTGGAAGAGGACATTCATGGTGTTGAAAGACTGCTTGAAAGAACTGAGCTCATTTGGAAGTGAATAATATGGGTTCAACTCTATAAGCCCTATAAGTTTCTAAAGCTTTTTTTTTCTTTACTAAAATTATTTTTCCTTTGAGAATACTAAAACTGCATATCTTTCTTTTCCTCTAGTTAAAAAAATGGTTTTTGGATACTGTAATCCTGAGCATAAAATCAGTATACATCTTATTTTAATTGCCTTGCACCCTTACTTAGGACAAAAAGATCTGTACTTCTGCAATTTACTCATCTGTTCTCACCCAAACGCTGGCACAGGAAGCAGACTGGAAAACCTGAGAGGCACGTTATTGTCTAAAGCCCAAGGGAACAGCAAGGACCATTATGACCCCACAGGGAGAATGGAAGCTGGTGTTACGTGGTGGCTTTTTCTTGGTTCTCAATATGTTCCTGGCAGGCCTCTTTCCTCTTGGACATGAATGTTTTGGTAAATCCAATTTATGGCATTAAGGAGTGTCTGAGTTCAAATGCGCTGTGCAAATTTGTCACTGTGAGCAAGGCTCCCAGCACTGCTGCAGATCTCCTTCCACAACTCCTGGCACTAATGCTCTTACAGCACCTTCTAGTGAATTATCTTTTAAAAGTTGGAATTGTCCTTCCTGTAAAAAGTCTTGCAGGCATGATACTAACCATAATGTGCTGGAAAAGCTGGATGTCAGCTGGTATCAGTGTGACTTCTTACTGAGGCTGGCAAAACTCTTCACCTTTCCCCTTTCCTTGTAAGCTATCTTAATAAATCTGATGTGTGTGGACCAGAGAAATGGTGAGTCTGCTGAGACTGTCAAAAGGATTGACAAGAGTTTAGCAGCCACCTTCTTGAATGTATGCTGGAGGCAGGAACTTCCTGAAGAATATTTCGCAGCAGTGTCTTTCTCCCTCCCCCTGGAAGTGACCGTCGTGCGGTGTCACTGTATGTGCACACACAGTATGTATGCAAACGGGAGGCATAACATTTTTTTTTTAAAGTATTTCAATGGTTTTGACTAATCTGCTGGAGTCAGAGTCAAGGAAACCAGAACCAGCACAGAAATGTGTGAAAGCTGGCAAACTAGTATCTTTGAGGAATTACAATACACATATACAGTCCTCTTAGCTTTATTTCACCCTCACATGCATCCCCCACGCTGTATGCATAGCCTATTTTTCTTATCTGTTGTATTTTCTTCTTCTCTTCTTGGCTCCAGACTGTGGAGATGTTCACTCTGCTACTGTCAGTACAGATAAGAGGGAAACACCTTTCCTTTAGCTGCAGGCCTCTAGTTAGCCCCAAGTCTTCCACGGAACATGGAAACAGCTTTTTGCTTCACATGCTGGTCAGAAGCCCCTTCTGCAGCTCATTGCAAGATTGCTCTGAGTTACCAGGGTAGGGAATTTTTTACAAGCAAAGTAGTCTGATGACTGCCTCACCCCCCAGATAACCACAGATGTGGATGCTAGGAATATCTGTCTTCATTAGAAGTAGGGGGTGCAATGCAGAACAAAGCAAGAAGCTATTTCATGCCTGCCCCGAGTACAATAACATTCCAGTCTGGTATTGTGTAAATGTTTGATCTGCTGCTCTTATTTTAAGGTGTGGCTTGGGCAGGTTCTACTTGATTGGGACATAAAGAGGTTTACTGCCAGATATACCCATTGATATGTCGTTATTAACTCAAGTTTTTGGGGAAGTTTTACATTGTGGGTGTTTTTCAGGCACTTCTAGAAGAAGTCTTGTGTAGAGAGGATACAGATCTTAGCAGGCTGTAAACTTATATAGTTTATTTTGATAGTCTATATTTATTTACCTATTTAGATGTCCGTTATCTAGGATGCTGTGAAGCCTCCAGCGTAAGCAAGAAGTCAAAGAAGTGACCAGTGATCTTTCAGCAAAGCATCCTTCCAGAGTTTCACAGGTACTTTTGAGAGCAGCTTGTGCATTCAGGGTTGTCCACAAAGCTTAAAAATAAGCTTTAATGCCAGTGTGGCCTTCCTTCAAAAACTCTTACTCTAGGAGGAAGAGGATATTCTTCAGGTGAAGTAAAAGGGGATATCCTTTTGCAGAGCAGTAGAGCTGGCTGGAGGGGTTGAAGGTCTTCTGAAGTAAAGAATTGCATCAAGTGCAGCCACCAGGCTTGGAACTGGCCTGAAAATCCTTGCTTTGCTCAGTGTCAGTTTTTATAAATCTGTAAGTTACTGCTTTGATAGTGTAGATCAAAGCTCAATCCTGAATTCTGTCTTTGTGAAATACACTCATGTCAATACTTAACGGGGGTTGTCTTTTAAACCTCAGCCTAGAGGCCACTTACATTTTAAATTAATTCTATCCCTAACTGAACTTTGAAAAGAGGTTGTGAAACCTGAAGTTTCAGAGTTATGTTTAAGTCCTAAATTGTCTTTAGGTTATAGCTTCCAGTGAAGCTGCAGGTAAAATCTCTGGAAGTTCTCAGCCTGGTGTGTGCAAGCTTGAAGACAGCCAATGTGATGTGTCTTTTATTAACACAAATTACTCAGTCCTTCAAACACTATAGAATTTTACTCTAAAACAAGAATTTTACAATCAGATTAAGTTGATAATTGAGAGACTAAAGGAACTATACTCACTTAAGAATAGAGAAACTCCATGCAATTGAGCTAGGAGCAGCATTTCAAGATCACCACTGCTTAAACATCAGCAATATGGTGACACACAAGAGGAGAGAATTAAATGAAGTGCAGAAAGATGAACAAAGCCAGACTAGAGAAGAAGCCCACAGAACACTAACTAAAGCCACAGAAGAAAAGCAGAACAGGAACTTCCTTGTCTGTCCTACAAAGCTGATCATGCCCAGATGATCACCCAGATGACCCAGCTTAACTATTTCTAAGAACAAGTATCCTTTGTCCATTATTGGGGGGCTTAAGATTGAAATAGCATGAAGTTGCACACGTATTAAGCTAGAACTAACCATGAAGAATAGTATAAAGAGACTTGGTTGAACAGAGAGCATTATGCTTTATGGTTAGCTGGTTCAAAATTTGTTTCAGTGAGGTAATCCTGTTCAGTTTTCAAATGGAACAACACAGGGGTTCAGCTAGGCAAAGGAAATCAGATTGTAACAGAAACTATTGTGAGGAGCTTTTTTTTGTGTATATATATTGTGTTTAAGGGTGTTTGTTTTAGCTCAAAAGACCACCTGACAACAAATCTAAATTGTCTTCTGAAACAGAGCCAAATATTCTATAGCAGAGGAAAAAAACAAACTCAGATCTTTGGAGATTTTAGTGGATTATCTATAATACCTCTTCTCTCACGTGCAGAATGCCCACAATTTGCAACACTGGTGTGGGATACTCATCTAGGTAGGTGAAAGTCCTTACGCCACCCTCAGAGCGGGATGTAAGTAGCTGTTTCAGGAGTCACAAGACTTGCAAAAGCTAAGAATTCTGAAAAGTGAATAAACTATATGCAGTTCAACCTTGAAAAGATTGCTTGGCTACAGCAGGAATTAAAATGAGAGATTCACTTGACCTCCCCCTCGGTTACAAGATAGCAAGGGCACTTCTCCTGAGAGGCGAAGCACTGGCCACACCTTCTCTTGGCCCATGTCTGGGTGGGCAGAGGAGTTCATTGTTGCTTGGGCTTGGATTGAAGATTTGGGCTACAAGGTAAGACCTAGAGTCTGAAAGGCAAAAACAGGAATGGAAATCGGGACAGGTCATTTCCCCACCAGTGAGTGATTTCTGCAAAGATATAAGGAAGGCTGCAGTCAGTAGAGGCCCAAGTCAGGTATATGAAGTCTTTGTTTCTAATGCAGCCAAGTATAACCAGTTATCTAGTTAAAAGACATTTAAATACCTACTAGGAACTCTGGGAGATGTCAGTTAGGCTGCTCTGGGCTTAAAGATATTTCTTGCAGCTCTCCACTTTTCTTGGCTGATGCTTCGGACCAAGACAGCTATTAGCATGCTACCTCCCTTATGTGCGGGTATCCATATATGCATGTCAAGATGCATGTAACTTATTAATAATCTTCCTCCTAGGCACCACTAAAGATATCTGTAGGAGAAATTCTGATTAAAATGAGACTTAAAATTGACAAAAAAACAGGGTGGTTGTGTAGAAGTGTGGTCTGCTTCAGGATGAGGGGGTTGTGGCATTGCCTGGTGACTCTCTGGAAATGATGACTACCTCTGACACTTCAAGGGAGCAGGGCATCCTCACGGCTGATGGTAATGTCTTTTGCATCCTTATATCTCCACATGGAACTGTTACAGAGGAAACACCAGAGGAAGCAACTGGAACAGCTTTGGCAACAAGAACTCAATGCGAATGTAGGGTTTTTCTTTTTGCTTTTTCCAAGTAGTCCTAGATGTTGCAAATGACCAGCTGGAAAGAGCTGCCCAGAACAAGGGGTTTTGGAAGCTGTTGCTTCACATTATATGTCTCAGTAAAGCAATGTCTTGCTGCAGCACATGAGAGCACTTGTCTTCTACATCTATTAATATTTAAAACTCTTTTAATCTGCCATTAAGACTTACTGTGCTTAAACTGATTTGCCAGCATACCCATTTCTTACTGCCCCCAAACCGTAAAGGATAGGTATTCTCTTCTCAAAACCCTTCTGAGCTCTGTGCTGTGGTTGTGCGCTGGAGTCAGTCTGTACATCTATTTGGCTTCCAGCCCACACTGTGATAAAGACTCAGAGAAAACTCCAGTTTCACTTCAGTTGTCTCCTTGTCATGGGAAGGAGCTGAATGGGAGGTCAGAGAGAGTCAGCGTGGTAAACTGTCCTAGCAAAGGACTTTAAAAATTTCTTACAAGACATGCCTTTGATTCAAAGCAAAACCAACTGTCCTTCTCAAATGTTTGTGCATGCCAAGGAATGGGACTCCTGTCCTTGTTTCAGCAAGATGGACTTAATGACCATGTCTAAGTCCTTTTCAGTCACATTTTGTTTCTGTGGTTAAATGGTTACTTCTACGTCACATGTTTTCTGTACTTGTAATTTCACAAATTGGTTTCCTATCTCCTCAGGGTATTTTCTATCTAAAAATTGTTTTCATTTCTATTATCAAGATTAGCTGACATGCCAGATTGAAAAAACAATCACAGCTGGCCAGTGCTGTGTATCTGTAGAAAAGTCTTAGAATTCATTTCTAAACTAAAAGGTAAGAAGAAGTGCTAATTCAGCAATCCTTCTGGTTTTCTAAGAGTTACCAGGCATCCCATTAAGTTAAAATACCATTTTTTTCCAGTCCTTAGTGCTGCTTTTGAAGATCACTACAAACAGGCACAGCTCTCTAAAGAGTTATTCTGCCAAGTATTCAGCACAAATTGACAGGATCTTAAGCCTTAATAGCTGCTCTAGGGGAGAGAAGCTGCACCGGGAATAGACTTGCTTTTGGGCAACAAAATTCAGAATTTTGGAGAAGGATTTGCAAATTTGTACATAACTGCAAGGGTATCCATTTGGTTCCCAGCTCATTTCTTGACATGGAGAAAACACTGCAGGGAGGGCTCTGGAGTAGTGTGGACAATAATCCTCTTGCCCTCCCTGTCTGATTCACTGATCATTCCCTTCCTTTCTGACAGATGAATGAAGAGCATCTTTATACATCAGTGAGAACTCTGTAGCTGGATAAAAGTGAGCTGAGTGAGAAGTTAATTTACAAACTGTGGAATAATCACATTCCCATTATTAGTGCATTTTTTCTTCTCCACTAGTGGAGTCAGAGCCACAGCAGCATTTTTCCTGTAAGATTCTCTCCTTCATCTGTTTATTGGATAGTTGCGTTTCCATAACTTTGGAAGAAGTGCCTATAGCTTGAACTGAGAAGAAAGTCCTCAGTCCTGGATCTCCTGATGGATCCCATCAGTGTGGGGTGGTGCCCAGCAGTTGTTTCTTACACTTGTTCAGCTCATGGGAAAATTACTGTGTGGTTTGTTTGATTTTTTTTTTTTTTTTTTTGCTTTTGCATACTGGTGGGATTTGAGGCTGTTGCAATGACTCATCTTAGCATTGCACAAGAAGGTGGACTCCTGTAAAAAGAATATTAATGTTTCTGAATTATTATCAACTGTACAGCTACAAGGACGAGTTACTGTCTAGCTAACCCATGAAACAGCAGTGTGTGCTTCTGGCCGAACTGCAGCTCTTTTGAAACATAACTCAGCAGGAATATATGGCAACTACTTGATCTATATCAAGTAGTATATGTTAAGTCCTGGGTCTAATTTTCAGCAGGGTTTTTTTGGAGGGATGATTAATGGAAAAAGCTCTTGATCTGTGTTATTTTTATTAATGCCTTTGACTGAAATGTTAATGTCATGTTAATATTGTTTAGGAGCCTTAGGTAGTGATTCATCTGAATACAGCTGAATAATGCATCTTTTGCAGGAGTTTCCAGTTGAGGCACTCAATGATGGTATGTCTGGAATCTCTCCGCTCCCTCTGCATGGCAAATGCCAGAGCTATCAAGGTTTGAAGGACAAATAATTTTGTTCCGCACCCTTTTCTGTAACCTGGCAAATACTCTGCATCCATTGTGCTTGCTAAAGGATCCAGGCTAACAATAGTGCATTTATTAACTGGATTTCTATGCTTCTGGGGTTTTTTTTTCCCAGAAATGCTCAAATGAAGGGTAAACCTTTTGTGCCAAGTTATCTGTGAATGAATTTTCTGATTTCTAAGTTAAAAGCCAAATTGGACTTCTTTGTCCAGCAAAATCTTGCTGCCTTGGTGACACTTTCACCCTGGGGACAACTGTCAGCTTCCCTGATCTGAGTTCCCCGTACAATGAGTAAGTCTAAGCTCCCTGCTAGGTACCCTCATATTGTAGTGGAAGTCTGCTATAGTGGGAATTAGGGGATACACAGCGCTAACATACCCAGACATCCCTTCTTTACTGCAGCAAAATGATGGAGCTGGGAGAAGAAAACAGAAAAGCAGTCTAACGTTCCTTTGCAATATTCTAAAAGGGATGCTCAAACCCTTAACAATACCCTAAAAATTGCTATAATTGTCATCTGGGATTCCTTTACATGAGAGCCATTAGTCTGCACTGTGCCTCAATGAGCCTGAAATGGATGTATACCTACCACTTATATAGCTTTCCAGGAGAGTCCTGGAAACTTAAAATAGCACTGCACACTCTTGTGTGAATGTGTCCTTAAAGCTGAGCTGGTCAGCACTGTCAACAAGCAGCACGTGGTGCTCCAAGCAAGGCAGCACAAGCACAGAGGCCTCCAACTGCTGATGTGCAGGCTTGAGGAGGAAGAAAGAATAAAAATTCTTGCATCAAAACATTCCCAGCTTCGAAACTCAGTTTTATTGTGAACTAACAGACAAACTGAAGAAAGTGGCATGACACGTCTGCCCTCGCAATGTGGATTTCTGACTGTGAGACTTCTGCATGTCTCTTTGGGAATAATAAAAGCCAGATAGATTGAGTGTATTTCCCTCTTGAAAGAGACAGGCTTTTCATTCTTGTATGAATACAGGCTTTCCTTGCACAGCTCCTTTGGAAGAACCAAGTGTAATCAAGTGTACATTAGTTTCTGCATCAAGGTGCAAGGTAGTTTCAGGACTCTGAAATGTAGCAAACAAAAACCTGCATCGCACAGCTTATGTTTTAACTTCAGAGATGAAGAAGGGGACAGTAACTCAACTTCTGCTTGGATCCCGCACTGTCAGCTGTAAATCCCTGCACTTATGTGTCATCTTCAAAGAGCTTCAGCTGGTGCCTTGCATCGTTTGTGAGAGCAGGAGACCTTCAGGCCAGAGGGCTGGTGCTCGCTCACAAGCAGGCCACCCAGTCGGAGGAGGCCTGAGCACAGAGAGAGGCTAACTGAGCTGGAAGGTCAACTTGATTAGCGTCTCTTTCAGACGAGCGATGAGTGAGAATGACTGGAGGATTAGTCACTGCAGAATCCCTTGGTGAATGTGAATGTGTTAGTGGAGCTCAGACAGATTCGTCCTCAGCCTAGCCTCTCCACTGAGCACAGGGCAACGGGTGAAGCTTCATAAGGCAACACTTTTTGCCTTCCCGGGAGCCGTGTCTTCTGGGGTGCAACTCTCTGGCCCCCTAATGTGACTGCCAAGTGCTCAGGCTGTGCCCTAAATTTGCCTGCTGAGTCATGTAGCTGGTTCTAGGTTGTTCCCCCTTCAGCTCTGCCGTGTAAAAGCACCCAGCTGCAACTTTGTGTCATGGATGGAGCAAGAGTGCACTTCACTCGTAAGAGAGAAGCAAAAATATACTTTATTGATACATTTATTGTTAACAAAGTTCAGTGCGACTGTTTTAACAAGATTTGATGGCAAGGTACACTTGATTATTTACTGCATAGAGGACAGGGTCAGACAAAACTGTCAGGGAGACCCTCCTGTTGAGTCATGAGGTTCAGAAAAAGATCCCCTTGCTTTCTGAACTCCTTCTCAGAGAGGAGTCTAGGTGCGGCTAGGTCCAATCCTAGTCCCAGACTTGGTCAATGGTTTATGTCTAAAGGATTATATGTGTGCAATCAATCCTTTATATCACTTGGCTAAGATTTCAAAGTTTAGCATGCTATTAGTCACTTACCGAGGATCTGTTGCGGCAAGGAATCTCTCAGCCTCGAGGAGTAACCTTGAGAGGCGTCCCTGCTCAAGGGGAGATCCTGGCGTGCAGCCCGCTGCCGTGCAGGAGAGCTCAAAGGGCTCTTGGGCTGCTCACTGTTTATGGGGGTAAGATGATTGACCCACAGCCATATTTGCATACCAACCACAGATTTTAGTTTCTTCAGTGGGCGCATCGCACACTAGCCCTTGGCTATTGTGTTGTTATCTGTCTCCCGAATCCACTTTCAGCCAGATGCAGCCATCATGACCAGATGGATCCATTACGACCACCACTGGTGGTTATCACCTGAGCAGGGTTGCAGGAGATAAAGGTCGGGGGCAGGGGAAGCACACCATCACACTTTGTCCCCACACTGGCAAAATGAGGGGATGTGCTCAGGCTTGAGCAACCTATCGAGTAAATCCTGTGTTCTGGATATAGCTGGAGAAAGAGGTGACTTCCTAAATGCGATAGCCAGTCTAATGTGGTAGCAGACTCATCAAATAGGTGATATGCTTTCCCTTGAAGAAAGCACTAGGGTGTCAACCTTTATAGTATTTTAAAAACCACTGTGTTGTTTTCAATGACTCTTCAAACTAATATGTAAAATCCTTCTATCTCAAAGGCAAGAACCTTCTTACTGTGTACCAGTGTCAGTCAATGGCTCAGGCACACCTCTAGGGGGAAGAGTTTGTCTGTCTTTCAGGTATAGTGAGAATTTTTGAGGAGGGAGTAAGAAAGGTCTTTAATTCTAGTTACAAGAACACTGGATAAACCAGGCCTCCATTTCCAGGAACTATGTTTAAAACTTAAAGTTAATGCTAATTCTAGGGGAGAAATCCAACTGCTTTGATCATGAAACAGTGTTCTGCAACCTGAAGTCTTCAGTAGCGTACCAAGTTAAATTAATTTTTGTAGTCTAATATAGACTGCAAACCTTCCCTGAAACCACAGTTTTCTTTGGAAAATATATAATTGTCTGTCCTTCTCTTTCTTTCTTCCCTTTTTCTTCCTTCCTTCCTTCCTTTCTTTCTTTCTTTCTGTAGTAAGAATGCTGTTGGCAGTTTGTAATTTTCCATTCTAGTACTATCTGAAATACAGGTTAATACTACAGAAATGCTTAAAACAATAAAAGAATTTAAATTCTCAATAAGCTAAGCTGCAAATATATTGTTCTTTCCTTCCAGCCTGCAGCCTAAAAGTGTACAGGCAGCTGGACGTATCCTACTGGGTTTTATGGGTGTGAGCTAGCACTGGTGGCTTTTCAGAAGTTCCATATAATGTAAGCTTTTGCAAAAAGGAACGCAGTAACACTGCAATATAGTCACTCATATTAATTCCCAATGTTTTGTCTTCTGAATCAAGTGCTCTTTGGCTTGCAGGTGTCCTACTGACAACAGCAAAATTGGATTTATCAAAGAATGTCAGTTATTTCAATTGAAGTAAGATGTTCTTATATCTCATTATTCCTCCAGGAAATAGTCAAGCCAGCTAACATGACTGTGAAATTGGTAACTCAGATGGGGTGTGTGTGTGTTAGGCTGTGTGGTTTTTTTAAATTTAGGATCAAGCATGTGTTTACAGAGAGTCTCTTGGTAGTCCTCACCTGCTGTGCTTTGGTTTGCATAGTAGAGCGGGCTTTGAGCACGTGAACCTTTTGGCTGAACTGCAAGTCTTGCTCTGGGAGTGCCCCTAATGCACTCCAGCCACAAACATACCACCAGTCGCTGGGACCAGACTAAAGCTAGTCTGAAGTAACAACCGCTGAAGCACATATGGAGTGGCTGTCCGGTCCTCAGCACCAGCTGCTTTGCTCTGCAGAGGTTGTGCTACTTGCAGATGTAGACACAGACACAGGTTCCAGAAGAAAAGTGAAATTATTGAAATAGTCTTTAAATTGTCTTTAAAAAGTCTTTAAGTTGTCAAGCCCAAACTGCACAATTATACAGGCTCTGCATACATACTAAAAACCTGGACAAATCCTACCTACAGCTTGCTGCTCTCTCTGAAAGTATTTGTGTAAGCCTGTGAATGTGTTAGCCATAGCCTCTGAGTGTTATGGGACGGGAACTGGCTTTCTGCAGCTGCAAAACTGCAAATTCCACCACCATCTCTACTGCAGATAGTGTTTGGTTAAACTCTTTAAAACTGTCCACTTTTAGCTCATAATCTTTTCAGGAGAAAAGTGTTACCCTTGCTGCTTTGAGCACCAAGTTTTATCACTGACTTTTGAAATTTGCTTTTGTAGAGAGAAACGTGGTAGTGGCACCTTCTCTTTTTTCTTTTAATCCCCAGAACTATATTCTTCTTCTCCTCTTGCTCCTCCCCACCTGCAACTGCAGAAGAGCTAGTTCTTGTGTGATTTATCTGGAAGCGCAGAGGGGAATCTCTGTCACCCTAAGCTCACTAACAGCGACACGCTTCTGCTCCAGGAAGGGCCCTGAAAGCTGCTCATCCTGCAATTTGTGGAAAAAGTGGTCCTGTAGATTTTTGTCCTCTTGAGAAATGTCTTGCTATAATTACTGAGCTTAAGGGTATTGATTTTTTAAAATGGGAATGCAGAAGACATATTAAGAAGCCCCATTGGCTGTGCTACTAGAATGAAACCTAAGACTTGACAGTGTCCTTTGCAGGATTGATGCCTGCTCCACAGACCTTCCTAAAGCGTTTCCCATGGGTGATGCTGGGACTCATTGCACTGTACCTTTGTGCACACACTGAGAACGTGGATGTAATCCTGCAGCTACTTGCCAGGTAGCATAGTACCATCTTAATGTTACTGATAAGAGTGACTTGTCTGAAGTCACAGAGGAAAAAAATTATGATCTCGATCTCATCATGATTCTCAGAAGAGTACTCTCTGTCTGACACCTTAAACCAAAGGGAAAAAATTAAATCAGTTGAAAAGAGGTGTAGCTTGTCAGCTCTTATCCCTTCATTCCCTGTGCCTTTTGAGCTTGCTTGATTGCCTTTTAGGGACATGGCTTTTAAATTTAATTAACGTGCTATTACTCTTTCCTCTATCCGACATGGAAAAGCTTGAATTAATTGAGTATTGACTAACTGAACTAGTTACAGCAAGGCATTGCTATCATCCAACGGTGTGCTCACTGGTGTTTGCAAGAGCTGAGGATGAACTTGGGACTCACTGGGCTGCTGCTTGCAGTCTGTAACCCTGCTACACCTGGGGGACCTGCCACCTCTAGCAGCAAGCATGAGACCTGAAAGCAAGCTTGGCTCTCTTGCTCGTGTTGCAGAGGGAAGTTGCCTCGTCTGTGCCACCTCTGCCTCCGGCACTCACTGTGTATCACACACACACACGTTTTGTGTATATGTATATAGGTGCATATATCTATGTTTTGTATGCATTTATAGGTGTATATGTATTTATCTGTACCAGGTCCAGCTGGGATGGCGTTAACTTTCTTCACAGAAGCCCCTGGGATGGTGTTACCTTTCTTCACAGCAACCCCTGTGATGCTGTGCTTTGGATTTGTGGCTAAAGCAGTGTTGGTAACACACGGGTGTTTTGGCTATCTGCTTGCACAGCCTCAAGTTTTTCTTTTTCCCACTCTGCCCCCCCCAGCAACTAGGCCAGGGGCAGGCAAGAAGCTGGGAGGGGACAGAGCTGGGACAGCTGGCCTGAACTGGCCAGAGAGATATTCTGTGTCATATAGCATCATGCTCAGCTACAAAAGCTAAGGTAGAGGAAGAAGAGGCAGGGCTTTGGCTTCGGGGGTTTTGTCTTCCAAGGTGGCCATTGCTCAGAGACCGGGCATCCATCTGCTTGTGGGAGCTGGGGAGTGATTGCCTTTGAATTTCTTGAGGGTTTTTCTCTCTTTTCTTTACTTTTTAAACTGTCTATATCTCAACTCACAAGTTTTCTTGCTTTTGCTCTTCCTGTCTTCTCCCCAGCCCCACTGCAGGGGTTGGGAGTGAGCAAGCAGCTGTGTAGGTGCTTTGCTGGTGGCTGGGGTCAACCCAACACCATCCTTTTTGGCGCTCAACATGGGGCTTGAGGAGGGGGTTGAGATAATGACAGATTCGATCGGAGTGTCTTAGACTGAATTTATAGCTGTGTGGTGGTTACTCGGCAGAGATTGCTAATGGCTGCTTTCAGCCTTTGCTGTTTGCTGTGCTGCTGTGTTTTGCCCAGGGGAACCTATGATAAAAGTGGCCTTGAGCCTGGCGTTTGGCCCCGCCACTGCTGCTGTCCCGCCATTCTGGGGACCATCTCGTGGAGGCAATCGTCGATCGTGCCTTCCTCCTCTTCTCCCCAGGGGACAGGTCTTCCCGGCCGCGCTGCAATGGACCCCCAGCTTCTCAAGCACCTCTGCACAATGGGAATGCCGACACTGCTGTGTGCCGCCAGCCTGGTTTGGAAACTGGGCACTGCTGGTGAGGGTAACAACAGCATCCCCGCGGCCCACTGCCACCACCTCGGACCCCCAGCCCAGTGGTCCCAGTTCGGGCCTTGGCGGTGCCTCCAGGGACCACCAGGCGGGGGGTGAGGATGAGGGATGCGCCCCAGGGAGGCCGATTCCTGGGTGGGAAGGGGTGCAGGAGGGCTTTGGCAAGTGCCTGTGGTGGTTTTCACCCCCGACAGTGTGGGAGTTCACACCTGAAGAGGCACGGAGACCTGCGGAGGTGGTGGAGCACCTGAAGGCCGGTTGTCTCATCTATGCCGAGAAGAGACAGCAGCTCCTGGCGCTGTCCTGGGGCCTGGCCTACGCCTGCCGGGCCCTGCTCCAGCAGCCTCATGAGGGAAAGTCAGCCTCTGCATCCAAGCACATACAAACGGACATGGTGGCTGAAGCAGAGACCTGGCTGTCGGCTACCACAGAGACCCAGCTGTCGGCTACCTCTGAGGAGAAGCAGCAGAAGCAGAGGTCCACCCCGTTGGTGAGGGAAGCGGCAGAGGGAGTGGGGCAGCCCTGGGGGGTGACAGGAGGCAGCCAGGAGGCGGAAAACGCCCATTGCCTCTTCCCCAGCGAGGTGAGAGGTGCAGAAAGATTTCAGCCGCCAGCCGGGCGAGCGGCCCGCTGCCCAGCTGCTCCGGTGCTGGGAGATCAGGAGGGGGTCTGCCGCCCACAGCCTCCAGAGGCAGCTCCTCTGGGGCATGAAGAAGTATCCCTCCAAGGAGGATCTACGAGGGGAAGTGGGCCGCTGTGGAGGAAGGTGGTCTACAGCAACCTGGACAACGACCGGGTTTCCAAAGACCCAAACAACATCCGGTGCTCGCAGGCCATGTGGCGGCAACTGGTGCGGGGCGCGATGCCGGCCTCCGCCTGCGCCCTGGTGCCGATGGACTTGGCGCCGAGGAGCCCACCATGGAGGAGCTGTCCTGCCAGCTCCTCTGCGCCCGGGAGAGCCTCTGTCTGCCGCACCGCCTCTGCCAGGCTGCCCCGCCACCACCGGCAGCTCCAGCCTGAGGAGCCGTAAATAAAACAGAGAATATACAAAGAAATAAATCATAAAGCTGTGCTTGCTGCTCTTCCTGCCTCCTCCTACCCTCATAAGCTCCTTTGGAAGATATGTCTGTATGTTTTGTATGTGCATACATATACACATATATATGTATATGTATATACACATATACTTCTTTGTTTTGTATATACATATACATGTTTATGTGTATATATACATACTTACATATCCCTGTATATTTTTGCATATACATATACATCCATATACACATTTTGCCTATTCCTATACCTATATATTGTATATATTTAGGTACATATACGTATGTGTGGTATGTGTGTTTATACCTACATATGTATGTATATTTATGCATAGCTACATATAGCCATGACATCCACATGCATGGTTTGTGTGCACATATAGATGTTTATGTACAGATATACATTTATTCCTACGCCTCTGTATGCATGCGTTCGGAACGTATGCAGGCAGGTATGTATATATGCTTTGCACGTACACACACACACGTATTCTGATAAACACGTATTTCTCTACGTGCACCTCTGCGTCGTAAGCAAGCGCACGTTTTGCGGAGGCAGAGGGGTACCCGCGCAGGTGCACGCGCACCTCCACGCGCGCACGCGCACCTCCACGCGCGCACCCGCAGTGCTCCCCCCGCGGCGGCAGCAGCCGAGGCCGGGGCGCGCCGCGTCCCCATGGCAACGGCGGGCGGCGGGCGCCCGCCTGCGGGCCGCTCTCGCCGTTTGCCGCCGGCCGGGCCGGGGCGGGGGGGGCAGGTGAGAGCGGGAGGTTTTGGGGGTGCCCGGGGCGGTGGGAGCGCTGCGGGGTGGGGAGGGGGGTGCCCCAACCAGCGGCGACGGTGTGGGAGCGGCGGGGCCGAGGGGGCTGCTGGGCGGCGGGCGGCTCCTCGGCCGGCGGTACCGGGGCCAGAGGGACCCTCAGCCTCTTGAGGAGAAACGTTGAAGGACGCACGTGAAATCTTAAATAAACGTTAATCCCGTTAACGTGCGTGTTTGTCCAGTATGTCTTGCGACCAGACCGAAAGTGTCATCAAGAAAATCGTTCGTGAAATCGGGCAAGAATGCGCCGCCCAGGGACAAACTATTTCTGAAACCTTGGTGGCGTTCATGGTAAGCGCAAATTAAATGTTTAGGGTGATTTTTTAATTATTATTTCATCTGGTTGTTTTTCTAATCACGTTCAAATTCCGTTGTGATCCGTAAAATATTAAGATAAATGTGTGTTGACAGCATATAGATCAGAAGTTTCAAACCTGGGTGCCCGTAGCTTGGCAGTTCAAACAGGTTTTAAGGCTTTTGTGAGGTAGGGGCTTAATTTTACATACGATGAATAGTTCCCCCGAAGTTGCTGACTGACACTGCTTGGGCTGAATGACGTGAAGCGAGGACATAAATCATTCCTTTGGTCTTAAAAGTCAACAAACCTCAACTGGCAACTTCATGGCAGCCTGTTGGCTGCCATGGCTTCATGGCAGCCCAGGCTGAGATGGTGGCAGCTGAGGCTTTTGGGGGTGAGTTGAACTTCCAAACAGCTCAGCTTCTGATAGCCTGCATTGGGGTGTTCAGTGATATTCAGTGTAGGGCCCTAAAAACCTGAAAAAGTACTTCATTTCTCTGAAATGCTATCTATGCGAATATAAGGCCCTGAAAAGGCTGCAGGTCCTGAGTCCTGGGACCTCTTTGAACTCCAACTCAGAGGTCTCCCTCAGTTTACTTCTAGAGGCAGATAAACCATTTTTTCTTTCTAAAGTGAAAATGAGAAGTGTTCCCAAGCTTTAATAACATTTCTTCCCACTCTTTCATAAATGAACAAAAAGGCATGATGCACAAGTGAATGTTTATTGCAGCAGCTATATTTATTCTTTGACGTTTACCTCTTCCCTCTATTGTGATGGACTCTTTTGTTTGTTTCTCTGTTTAGGCTGGGCCAGGTAGTATAAATGGGCTGAATATTTGAAGGAGTGGGCTTGGATCCCACTTAAACTAAAATGAAATTGAATCAATCTCAGTGTTGTCCTTGGTAGACAACTATAAGTATCCTAAAAACATTATACACTTTGGCATCTCATCTTAGGATACAATGGCACCGCTGCACAATATAGTCTGAATGCCTCTGCAAAGCTGTGTTTGCAGAAAGATGGAGCTAGGTTCTTTCTTTATTGATGGTATAAAAACAGAATCAGCTCTTGATAAACCTGTATATGAATGGTTCACAGCAGTACTGTTAGTCTGCCATTTTTTTTCCTAAAGGCAACACCATGCCTTTAAAAAATACATTGGGATCAAAAGCAATATTAATTGTAAGCATGAAAATTTTCATGGGCAAAAACCTATTGCATGTGGCTGGCAAGATACCCAGCATGCATACCAGTTGCAAACATGCACGTATTTCCCTGTATGTAGAACCCTAGGAATTTTTTTATCCAAATGGTAAATGTTTATACTGATGGGTGCAACACCAACTGAGAAGTCTATAAACAGCCATGCTAGATTTTTATTAAATTTTACTTTGAAAAATATTTTTCCAGGAAATTTTTAAAAGAGCTATATTTAAACATTTCTCTGCAAAGTTTGCATCACAAATAGACTTTCTTTTTCCACTTATGTCTGAGAACTGAGATTGAAACTGGCAACACATGTGAAATGAAGTAACTTTGTTTCATTATCAAAGATTGAAATGGAAAAAAAGAATAGTAAAGAAATACCGACTGCATCTCAGATTTTTCAGAAAAAAAATGGTTAGTTGCAAAGAGTATATGTTGAGATGTAAATTAATAGCTTTCTTTTGGCAATCTAGGTGAAAGCTGTTGTTTTAGATCCAAGAAATGACTTTAATGTGGATCGAATCCTTACAAAGAAAGATGTGCAAAATCTTATCCAGGTAATTCTGACATGATGTTGAGAGTCAGTACTTATCTAAGAATGTAGCATTATTTGCTACCTGTCCTGTAACTAAAATGCCATTTTGTTTTGATATGAACACTTTCAAAATTTTAATGATACTTTATTCTCATGGTTCTGTAGCTAAAGGCTGGACTATGTGTTTCCTCATGTAAAAAAATGCCTTATACTTCATAGTGTTTACAGTATGTCAAGAGAGTGGTAGGGAGGGGGCTCTACTGACATTGTGAAACGTGTAGCATAGTCACTGTCAGTTCAGATGTTTCCCCTGTGATGAGAAAGAACTCACTTCTCTGTCTCTCTTCTTAGCTCTGTGTTACCAGGCTGCTTGACACAACAAACCCATCCCTGAGCACAATTAAGATGCAAGTTTACTTTGATACGAACTATGCAAACCGAGGTAATTTCAATATAAAGAAATGTTTTAATAGAAGAAGTTGATGCTGAGTTTAGGGTTTAATATCCCTCTCTGTAGGGCTAATAATGATTCCTGTTAAATGACTGCTGGCAGTAAAGCAAAATAGAAATCCCTGGAGAAATGTACTATATACAAGTATGGTGTTTCATTATGGATATAGTAGGGAAAAATTTACATTAGATTTAAGAGTACACTCACCTCATCCTGTCTGAGAGATTTACTGAATGTTATGTGTTAGATAGCTTGAGAATAATGTTTTCAGATGCAGTGGCTATCTGCCTTCAGCAAGAAAAACTTGTGCTGCACCTGTGTATCTGAAAGAGAACCAGTACCCAGAACTGCACTCATGTATCTGAAAGAGAATTTGATGTTTTATCAATATCCCTAACTGAGATGAGCAATCTTGAACAATCAGTTACAGTTTTAACCAAGTATGTTTTGGTCTCATCAGTGGTAACTTCATATGGTCTGAGAATGGCAATATGGAAGAAAAATGAAATTAAATGGGGAGAATGTCTCTGCTGTAACTTCAGACCTCAATGGGACAGTGAGGGCTGGCTGGGACACAGAAGACACAGAACAAGAGTAGACAAAAAATAAACATTTCTGTGTGAGGAGGTCATGAAAATGTTTTCTTGTTAGCATGGATTAAAACCAAAAATTAGCAAAACTAGAAAGCTGCTCCAAAGTATTCTGGACTCAGTAAGCTCAGTAAGCTCAATAAGTCCAGTAAGATTCAGAGATCCTGAGTAGTGGTCAGATCTGGGCACGTAACTTCAGGTGTGCATGAAATATGTGTGTGTGTGTCAGGTCCTACTGCAGTCAGGGGAGTCCAGAGAGCCAGAGACTTGCTGCTTAATTTAGCCTGAATAGTTCTCTGGACTCTACTGACTGGTGTTAATCATGCTAATTATGTTAATGTTTAACTCCACTGTTGTTAATTGTAACGGTATGGTACCTTGAACATCTCTTCCACATATCTGTGCTTCAAAAACCTTAAGTTGGTGCTCTGACTGTGGAAATTACTTTCACCTTCTGTATAACCCAAATTCCAAATAATTTAGACAGCATTTTCTAACAATCCTTCTTTCCTAGCTGAATTACTCAGCGAGCAGCACTGTGTCCTGGAGGAAAGGCTGGCTCCTGTGGTCAGAGATATTACAGACAGTCGTCCTTGTCTGCAAAAAGAAATGGAGAATGTGTATCGAAAGATAGTTAGCTACGTGCTACTGAGGTCTGGCCTGGGATCCCCAACAGATATTGAGGTTGTCAGGGAGGTAACAGGTCAGTAAACTCCCAGCTGTGAAATTGGGCTTTTCTTATTGAAAAATAAAATTTCACCTTCTCTTTGCTGCTCTTTAGATACAGATGTGGTAAACGGTGATGAAGGCTTACTAGCCAAACTGTCACTGCTCAGCCTTGAAGTCTAAATTTGCCATGGATTTGCTACTTTTTGCAGTTGTTCAGGAGAGGGTATTTTTGCTTGTTTAATGATTTTCTGTTCGCTCACATTGAGGGTTTTCTCACCCTTTGTAATGCTTGTAGCTGCCCTGCAGAGTGTATTCCCCCAGACAGAGATGATTACTTTCATCTCACTCAGTAAGAAGAACAAAGAGCAACAGCTGAAAAATCTTGCCATGCTAGTCACAGGAATTCGGTTGTACAACAAGGAATGCAGGAAAGGAGGAAGCAGCATTGATGACTGTAAGTAGACAACTGCATTTGGGCTGTGTGTTCCCAATTAATTCTTCCTGGCCTTCTTCACTGGGGTGGCTCCAATAATATCCCATCTCTCTAGATAAACAGCTTTGACTCAGGGTCTGTAAACCTGAAGGAAAAGTACATATTTGGTATTTAAGTATAGGTTTCCATGTAGGCTACTCCTTTTTAGCTAAGAGGGAGTCCTATGCAGTTGATGTGGAAGGATTATATGCATTAACTTCATGCACTAATTTACCTCATGATAACTTTTCCCTGATCCCTTGCCATTAAGTGAATTAAATATGTAATGTCTGCCTTTAAAAGCACTTAATTAAAATCTTGAAAGGACACTGTCAATCCAATTACAATTTTCTGTTGCATATGTGTAATGAGAAGTTATAAAAGGTGCTGGGGCATTATCAGTATTCTGGTAATTTAGAGTAACCTGTTCAGATTCTTAACATGTTCTCAAAAATCTTTTGCATTTTGAATCCTTGCCAGTGGAAATATTTTTGTGAATATGCATGTAGTATTGTAGCTCAGTGTGGAGACTTCTTTGAAAGAAAGGTCTGCAGCCCAGTTTTAGAGGAAACTGAGAAATGACAATTGTGCATATTGCCTAAAGTCTCTCAGGAAACCCATGTCAGTCATATCAACTGAACTGCATCTACTATAAAGCAAGTTTTCTCACAGTCCTTGGCTTGGCTGTGTGTGATATTTCCACACCTGTAATTCTGACTGTTTGGAACCACTTGACTAGTAAGATACAGTGGTTGAATCTCGTATGCAAGCATTTGGAATGCATGAATATAAGGACAAAATTTAGAAATGTTATTGGAAGTCTTCTTTGCTCAAATACTGCACTGTAATCTTTTGCTAATGATTTAAATAATTCTTTTTATATGTATCTCATATTTATTCTGTATAAACAGTGCCAGCCATTCTGAATGAAGCCATTCCATCAGCTACACGGACTGTCGATGAAGGTCTTAATACTTGCCATATGCTAGCCCACCGGTACACAGCTCTGTTGGAATCTATGCAGGAAGACCAACACAGATATACACAGCTTAGTACTTTTAAATTAAAAGAAGCACTGTTCAATGTGAGACAATATGAGGCCTTCCTTTGCATCCTTCTGGTGAGATACCATCATGTTATATCCTGTGCGTTTTTATTGAAGATGGAATGTCTTCAAGTTACCTATTTGTACAGGACGAAATATAAGAAAAAATATTCAGAAATAAATGAAATAAAATTTATCTCAATATATAAGAACCTACATCATCTGTCATGCTGAACTTTGTACATAACTGGCTGGGTTTGGCTACTGTCAGGTAAAACACAAAACGAATTAATTGTTTGCTGCAGTGCAACTGTGCTTCCATTTCATTTCTGGAGATTTCCTTTTTTGGTTTAATTCCATTAACAAAGGACTAAAAAAGTAGGACTTTTTTCTTGGTTGCATATTGGTAGTCACTCTGCCCCAAAAGGCATGAGAGAAAAAAATCTCATTTAATCCATAAATCACCTCAATTTTAGTCTGCAGACATCCCCAACACATATGGAGTCATCAGAAGTCTTTGAAGAATACGATTTAAAGTCTTTAAACTTGTTTTGTTTATGAAGACCTTTTCATTTGTCTTTTGAGAAACTGCAGGATTGTATTAGTTTTTCCTGTATATCATAAAGCTTGGAAAAATATTTATCTTTTAAATTTTTTTCAGTTCTCTTCATTATAAAAATGTAGAGGTTTTCTATAAAAATTACTAGTATATGATTGACAGAAGCACCTGGTTTTATACCTGAACACTTAAGGAAAAATGTATTTTGTGGAAAGTTAGGGTGCATTTCGTTCCTTAAAACAGTTGTCTGAAAATAGTTGAATGAAGAGATCCAAGTAGATACTTATTACCAAATGCTTGATTTTTTGACTGTCATACTTCTTACCTGAAGTAAGTTCTCTTTCCAGTCTGATGCAATTACAAGTGCTCAAGAAGTTGAAAAGATGAATGTGCAGTTTGCAGCAACAATGGAGCAGCTGAAAAACACAGTGCAGAATAAGGTTTCCATAGATACCAAAGAAGTTTTTGTAAGTATTTTGAATGGGAAACCTATTTCTTCTTAATTGTAAAAAAATTGTAAAGTATTACAAAATACTTTACCAGTGTATTTATGTATAGTTTGTGTTAAGAAAAAGGCTACATTATTTTCTCTCTACTATAGCAGCATCTGTGATTTTTGAAGGGGCAACTAAACTAAAATACTTGATCTCAAGGTAAAAGAAAAGCAAGGTACAAAGAAGAGGAGAAACAATTAAATGGTATTTTACTGTAAGTGTAGAGTCATTTGTCAGTATCTGTAGATTTACAGTGATATTTTCCTGGTTTGTGTAAATATTCTCCTGTTTCTTGCAGAAATAGTAAGAACACAATGATGACAGATAATGGCACATCAAAAGTGTGATTCTCTTAAAGTCCTTTCAGATAACAATTCCTGTAATTACAGTATGACTCCTTGATATGATTTTTCTAAAGAAATCAGGTTTCTGTGATGGGGGTTTTAGCCTCTTTGTCCCTCCCAATAGCTTCTGCACCTGTTGGCCAGTTTCAGTCAAATTTGTGAGAGTCTGGAGATCTCAAAATATGTCATTTGCTGCAAGTTTTGTGAAAAACAAGCAACTAGAGAGACACAGTTAGAGCCCTCCTAAGATTGAGCCTGAAATGGGAATGCCACAATTACCTGCTGGTTTGTGTGCTGTCTGGCCAGTGAGCAGCCACATACCTCTGCACGATTGATGTTCTGTACTGTTTCACCGTTAGTTGGGAGCTACGGGACGTGGGAGGGAGGTGTTGGAGGAAGAGGGAATGAGTGATGCGAACTGCAGGTATTGTGAAGGAGGGTGCTCAATGACCCTGTGAAAACCTGGGATTGTTATGATGGCATGGTGTAAAGGAAATGGGAGAGAAATATGTCAGAAACCAGCTTCATTTAATTTGCTTTTCATGGAAGAGCTCATTATTTTGTGTGATATGTCTGTCATTTTAATTCCTTGTAGTTAGCTGTTGAACTAGCATGCAGTTCATACATATGTTAGGTTATATTTCATCCTTTTAAACAAATAATTAGAAAGCAAAATAAAGTCTACTGTGGAGGAAGGAGGAAGGAAGATCATGCCCCCACCACCTACTCAGAATATTTTTTACACTTCCTGTAAGGGCATCTGAGCTGGAAACTCATGGGAACGGCACTTGAACTGAGGTGCATCTCAGATGTGATCTGACGCTTCAGTTTATGTGTGCTTGTGATTTTATAAGCCAGATGTTCTCATTTGGAGAACATTTTCCCCTCTCATCCAGCTGCTCAAAGCAGTTTTTTCGCTTCTTCTGTATCTTTGTGGGGCTTAAGTGACTGATATACATGTTACCCTTTTCCCTAGAAGCTGTCTGCTGTTGTCTGCTTCCTTCCTAGTTTTTCTTCTCTCTTCAGGTTGGTTAGTTGTTTTCTCTTCTATGCTGAAGACAGAATATATAATGCCTTTTGATTTCAGGTCTTTTGCAGGTAGAGATTCCTCTGTTAACACACTTTTTAAATAGTTCTTCTTGTCTTGTTCTCAGCTACTTGCTGAGAAGCTGGATCCTCTACAAATGTAGAGAATGAGGGCATTCTGCCTTTTAAAAACCATAGAATAAGGCCTATATTTGTGGTAAACATTTGTTTTAGGAAACAGAGTAGATTTCATTAATATTCTTTGTTTATTTTAGTAAGAATGATTTTGATCTCGCTGCCCTTCCTTTAGTTTCTTCCATTTTTGTAACCATAAAATTTCCACAGCGTTAGTGATGCAGATGAATTCCAGAGCTGACTCAGTTGGCTGTTCTTATAATAATATTGTTAACATGAATAAAATATAATGTTGTTAGTGTCCATTTCAGATTTGTTGAATCTCTTCCCATAAACGCTCTGTGTGTTTAGATGTTAACAGGGCACATTTTATGTCACTGTCATTGAAATCAGCATTTATACTCAAAGCTTGTAGGCTTCTCTATGTGTGTACACCTGTATGTCAGCATCACTGCTGGGAATGGCAGCGTCCAGTTTTGTCCTGAACCTTGTACCACTCTGAAGAGGCTTGCACACCATTAATTTGACACACATGATGGCTTGGGGGCTGTGGTACTAAGTCACTCTGGAAGCAGGGCAGACAAGATAACAAAGCCTGATAGTTTGTACATATAGGTGTGGTTTTACTTCATTTGGTAGTTAACCAGGTGCATTTCTTCTGGTCCCTCTTATTCTTGTACACATTATTTTCAGTTATAAAACTGTATTGTCAGTGAAGCGCTCAATTCCAAGCATGGTCTCAGAGTAACGTATTGGGGAAAGGCTTTGGAGTAAAATGTAGAAAAGTACCATTCTGGCCTATGGGCATACATGCTGGACGTATGTGCTTTGGGCATACGTGATGGGAGCTCCTCTTACAATGCCCAGGAGTTCTCTTGGAATTTCTGGATGCTGAAGGCCTTGGAGATCAGCCCCGCTTTGTTCATAGCAGGGATTGTTGTGTATGGCACTTGAGTTACGCTGCAGACATAAAACAAATCTGGATTTCAGATAATTTTCTTTATTTTCTAGCCTCTCTTTGTTGCACTTTCTAACCTCTGGACCAGCTTTCAGGATGAGATACTACTGCTAAGCTTCCTCACAAATATGACTAACAATCTCCAACAGTTCTCGGAAATCCAATCACAGGTTTTTCCTGAGGAAGTGCTAACGTCTCTTCTGGAAGGAGTGACTGTGAAAAGTGATGAGGAAAGGATAAGAGAAACCACGGGTACTGAAAGTTACTACTTTTTTGTTTTCTTCCATTTTCCGAGATTTTGTGGTTTGAATTTTTTTTACAGAAAGGTGCTACACATTGATTTTTTAATAACCAGAATTTGCACAGTAAATGAAAATGAGTCTTGAAGTGTGTGGATTTATTTTTCATGTAGTGTAGTTTGGGCTTTTATTTTTATATAGAAAATATATTAAATATACCTACTAGATACAAACATACCTTATAAAAATGGTAGAATGGTCAGTGAATAATATTTCTACATTTTTTGGACATTTCTCAAGTTTTTTTATGTCTTTTTATACCTTTCAGAACTTCTGAAATGGAGGGAGGAACAAAAAAGCTAATTTAATGGGGCTTTGGTTACCAGAAGTATTTGTAAGATGGTATCCCTAGTAACCAAGTTGTACTCCAGGGGATTTGTAATGCATGAGTGGGTGAAAACAAAATAGAAGAATAAGATATTACCTTCCTGTTGCCATCCCCTGTTCCAAAGAAAACTAATGCTACTAAGAAGGCTTCTGCAGGACTGATTTTTCAGTAGGATCTCTCTTAAGGCAGGGCTAAAGTTTGGCTTTTGGGATCTTGGCACTGCAGGTCATCCTGTGAAGAGCGCAGTAATCCGGTCATCCTGTGACATTATTATATTTTAAACATCTGATGTTTTGTTACTGAAATCCTTCCTTTGTTAAACCTTTTCTTAGGAATCAGAGTGAATGTTTCTGATTTCAAGAACCAAGAATGGCTTTTTCCAGAGACTACTGATAATTTTGACCAGTTGCTAATCCAGTACCATGGTTTCTGTGCACATGCAATTGGTGTGAAAGGCTTCACCCTCCCAGGTATGCTTTGTAGTTAGGTCTTTTCCATACTTTCTGTGTACACAAGTACTAGTGAAAATGTAAAGACATGTTCTGAATGCAACCTCTTACATCAAAGTTGGAGTGCTGTATTTTCATGCTTGTAATTTTCACCCCAGATAACTTATTTCCCCTGTTAAAGTATTTTTCTTTTAAAAATACACAAATAAACTGCCCTAAATAGAAGGTAGGAGGGCTTCAAGAGAAAGTAGGCATGAGCAAGCAGAGGCAGAAACAAGATGGGATACATGAATGTTTCCTCCTGCTATATGTGCATCTGTATAACCTACACAGGTTTGTTTATTGTTGTTAATGTGTTTTAATACAGGCATAAGAAAATGGTTATTCCTTCTATTTTGTGTATCTATCTGTTGCAAACAGACCCACTCATGCCTACATCATATGTATTTTTAAACAGTGGATATAAAGTACCAAAAATCTTCTCTGAAAAGAATGCAAAAATGCACTTGATTAAGTCAACTAATCATAGGATATTTTTTTTTGTTCTAGGGTCATTTGTCTTGAAAGCAAGCCTTATTTCAGCTACCCCATCAGTTCATGTTTTCTGTCTCCCTATCCTTTATAGAACTCATCCATATAGAACTTTCTTAAACCTACAGGAGGTTGGGAGGAAAATACTGCCATTTCTTGGCAGTATTAAAAAATAGATACTTCAACGGCAATGTAAATTACTTACACTTATGTAGTATTGCATATGAGAACAGCTGTCCTGGCTTGGACTGCAGGTCTCTCTAGCCTGTATCCAATTTCTGGATGTGGTCAGTCATGAACACTTGAAGATTATGAGAAATCAAGTAGGAATGATCATTCCTTAATTATATCCTTCCCTGTTCTAGCAGTCAGTGGTTATGGGATTTCCTCAGATAAATGTTGTGCCTGTACCTTTCTGTTGAATAATCCTTGACAGAGGTTTTTCATTTATCTAAGTGCTTTTTGAATCCATTTAGAGTTTGCCATGGGATATTCTTATTGTAAAAGAGTCCCACAATTATAATTATATCTACTATGAAAAGGTACCTCTTTTTGAGATGGTTTTAAGCTCTGGCTTGATAATTTCATCAAAGACCTGATAGCCTTTCTATTAGGAAAATTAGAAAATAGTAATTTTATATTGCACACAATTCATGGTTTTATAACCCCATATCATATTATTTCTCTTCAGTTGCTTCTTTTTAATGCTGAAGAGGCCTCTTTCTTTAACCCCTCCTTCTGTGAAAGGTATCCAAGCCTCTGATCACTCCTAACTCCCTTCTTTTTACTTTTTCTTACTCTGTTGTGTTGGAACAAAATGTAGTACTACAAATGTAGCATATAGGTTGTTATAGTGTTGTTTTTTTCTCTCCCTCTGTTTGCATCCTAATAATTCCTGACATTCTTTTTGCTTTTTTGATTGCCACTGAGTAGTGCCATTTAGTATTTTCAAGGCACTATCTATGATGATTCTAAGTCTTTCCTAGGCAATGACAGCTGAAGCAGAGCCTGTCACTGTCCTTGAGCTCAATTTGTGTTTTCCTATATAAGTTATTTGGCCTTTAAAGACATTTTCTCTGTTAATTTATTGTCCAGCTTGTCAGCTGCTTCATCTGCTTCTTCAGTTAATTTCAGTGTTATGCCCTTTGGTATAAATGGACTGCTGATCTGCAATAAAATATTTGCTGGAGATTATAGGGGAAACATTTGTGGGTATGGGCAATGTTTTCTTATGCCTTTGCTGTAGGTGTTTTATCTGTTGTTCTTCTGACAAACATGCACTAAGGCATGCTGGATGTGAACTGATCAAAAGCAGTTGTACTGCCTTAACAAAATAGGCTTTTCTATATTTAAAAAGCTTACTTTCAGGGATTTATTCTGATTTCGTAAAAAAAGGAAGTGAAACTGACTTGAAGGAAACACAGAATCTTGATTACAAATGTCTTTGGTATTGCATATCATACTGTTTGCTATTTTATTTTGTGGGGTTTGTTTTGGGGTTTTTTAGGAAATCCTGCTATTGGAATTTTGAAGCACAAGGAGAGATGTTATGTTTTCAGTTCCAAAGAAGCTGCATACTTCTTTGCTCAAGATCCAGATAAGTTCATTCAACTGAATGTAGAAAAAGCAAAAGAACATGCAGAGCTAATTCAATTGCTCGAGCTTCGGCATCAGTTTGAATACCTTGTTCCATATGCACAGGTACAGATTGCCCATGCCTCTTGCTGAACAGCTGTTGGGTCACTGGTTGGTCTGTCCTTTCTAGAACATAAAGAGAACAGATAATACCCATCTTTAGAAAATAAGTATAATCATCTGCCTATCACACAGAATGTCTGAAGGTCCATCTTTTCCAGGTCTTCAGGGTGTTGATAAGAAACATTTTCCCTTAATGTTGTTCTCACCTTATCTCTTCATAGGAGAATATGTAGAGCCGAAGGATTGTGGCAGCGGTAAAAGCTGTTTGTCCTTAGCCTAGGAAGATCACGTGTCTGATGTTTCTTTTCCTCATTTTTGCAAAAGCAGCTTAAGGGACAGTCAATAAATGCAATAGAAGATAAGCCAGCTACCATATTACCTGGAGCTTTAGCTCAGCAGTTCATCAGTATGTGCTGGATGAGGATGTAGTGATATCTGGGGACAGGAATTATAGAATATATTACAAAATGAAAGGGCATTTATTAATAATGAACACAACAGTGACAACAGTGCTACCATGTGAAATCCAAAGACTTGGTTTGGATTCATAGATGTTCTCTGTGATACGTTGTGAATTCTAGGTCCCTAGCAATACAAAGGATGTAGTCTTGAACTGGCCCTTGGTGAGAAAGGTATGGTTTATAACCTGGCTCTGGCAGAGATGTAAGCGCTTCTCCTGATTACGATTTGTGATTTGTAGTCAATTCATAAAGATAAACTGAAGTCCCTGCATCATAAAATACGTGTGGTGGTGGTGGGATCCCCTTTTATCAAAATCCAATGATTAAAGCACTCACCTGGGATGTGGAAGTCTGAAATTCAGCTGTGGCCTCTGCCTAAAGGGTTTTCTGTCAGAAATTAAATCCATCAAATACTTAATGGTTTCCTCTTTTTCAGCAGGGGCAGGGGGAACAAAAATATTTTTAATGTAAAAATCGTTATCCACTTGCGGTTTGCAAGTTTGCAGGTTTTCATCTGCTTTTAAGAAGTAGTATATCCATATGCTGTCTTTCTTAGATGTCTGTATTCTTCTCATTAATGCCTTGTTTGGTTTTGTTTTTTTTTTTTCATCCAGGCCAGAAATGCAGACAAATGTTTGATGAAACCAACCACAAAATGTGACAGCAGTACTCAAACTGATACTCATATCTTGCCTCCAACTATTGTGTCGTCCTATGAATGGAATGAATGGGAACTGAGAAGGAAAGCTATAAAATTGGTTTGTATTGTTATTACCAGATATTCATTACTGGATAACAAAGTACAGAATAAGTTATTGTAAACTTTTGTTCCTTGCAACATAAGTCTAATCTTATTCAAAGATGCACACTTCCGTTACAACTGGCTCAAATTTTTTTTTTCAGGTATTTTCTCTCCGTATTTCTAGACTTTCTTATTCTCCCACTTTTTCCATATTTTTCCCCAATTTTTTGAGCAGTGCTTCCACTGCCATGTCCATTCATTCCAAATTTTTCATTTGCCTTCTTTAAGTAATAAGAGTTTGTTGATTAGCATTGAATTTTTAAGTTGTTTCTCTACACTGAAATAAATTTAAAGTTCGAAGATATTGCTATATGCTTTCTTTGTAAGAAAAAGTTGCAGGAAGGTTTGGGTCAGGCAAAACTTTGTTGCAAGTTGAGCAATTTATATTAATATTCATCACGATCAAGTAAGAAGAGGAAAAATGTAGTAACTGGCAGAGAGAATGGTTAGGAATACCTTTGGATGTGTTTGACCCTGCAGAAGCTTTCCTTGAGCTAACTTATCCATCCTTGAAGGGTATCAAAGCATGAGGCCTTTTTTTTTTGGCCTTTTTTTTTGCATAATGAAATATTTTTCATTTTATCCTGACTCTTTAAGTTTGCTAAAACCAATCGTGCTTTTTTGGGAAAAAAAAAAAAAAAAAATTCCCTCTTTCATGTAGGACGAATCCAGAGAGGTAAGAAACAGAGCAAGTAGGTTTTGTGTTGTATATATAATCCAGAGGAAATGTTTGTTATACTACCATGATGATCCCCTGATGGATTGGAAATCACAGTCTGTCCACAGAAGGTTAGCCACGTACATAAAAGCTTTTAAAGTAACAGTATATATTTAAAAAGCTTCTTTCTATGGTTTGCCAGCACATGCAGTTGTCAAGGTATAGCACCTGATTTTCACAATTCAGTCAAAATGAACTTCTGAGTACAGGGAATATTGCAGTTACCAATATCAACTGGACACAGAGTACTGCAGGGTTGATTATTTTTTTTCTGCAAACAGATGCACTATGGAGGCCTGTGGTCTACTGTGCAGCCTGTTTCCTTCCTGCTGTTCTTTTTGCCATTAAATCTCCAACATTATAAAAGGAAAACAAAATTTTGGACTGAGAAGTCTTGCCAGTGTTAACTGGCTTATAAAGGATTCTCAGTAATAGTTGTTACTGAGGTATATAAAGAAGCCAATTAGGTTTACAAGAGGCCTAGCTAAAAGCCTCCTTTGCTTCTGTAATGGACAAAAGTACATAAATAAATGTTAGATGTGGTCAGTGGTTTCTCTTTAGTGTAAGCAAAGGTGGATGTTTTCCAATAGCTGAGCATGAAGACCATTCACAAGCAAATTTGTAGCTCGTTAGTTTGAAATATTTAGAGAAAGTACTTTAAAGTACTAAGGGTGTTTTAGCCTCAGCTGTCCATACGGGAGATTAGTGATGCTGAGTTAAACAAAAAATCCCAGATGCGTGCAGAAGTGTTTTATCTACAGTGACTATGCTGAATTTGTAATATAGAGGTGATACAATGTTTAGAATCCAAGTGCTAAAATAACAGAAATAGCTTACCAATGCATCTGTGAATTGATACTTTTAGGGGAGCATCAGACATATTTGTGGGTTTTGTGAGAGGATGAGCTCATACGCCTTGGGTTTTTTTTCTGTTGTTCATACTTAGCCAGAAAACTTGCAGTGATAGGAAGTGTTAAAATATGAGTTTGTTAGAATACCTATTTGATGTTAGAAGTAAAATTTTCAGTGCACATTTGTTTCTCTGTGCAAGCATAGTTCCTTGCAATAGCATACATTCAGTTTTCAAGAGGGATAAACTTAACAGAGAAACAGTATCTCATGCCTGCTCTTGTTATGTCATTAAAACCTTCAGAAAAAAAGACTAAAATATTGTCTTTCTTTCTGTGCCATCTCTTCTGTAAATTCCTTATTGTTCTTTTCTGTATTTTCCTTGATGACACTGTGCATAAGATTCAGTTGTAGAATAAGATAATGAAATGTGTCTACATATAGGTGCTTCAACTTCCATTCCAGTTGATAGAGACCTAGCTAGTGGCGTCTGGAGCATATTTTGACTCACGCTGATACACACACCGAATTTGGCCAACTTCATCACTCTCCAGCTTCCACTGACTCCAGTCTCTGCTGTCTGGACTGGACTCCAGGGACTTTCTCACTTACATGTAGGGGTTTGGATCCAACCACATGAGCCTGGATTTTGTATATTTCAATGACAACATTATGTCATATGATTTACAGCATTTTACATCATTGCTGACATAGAAGGCTTACTGGAATAAGGAACATTTTGTTGTTTCAAGTGCTGACTTTGTAATATTAACTTTGTGAGAAGTGGTTTTGTTGTGCAGTTTCTGTGATTAAACAGAGCTTTAATCATAAATTACCTTACCTTTTGCCCCTTGCCAAGGGGTTAATAAGCAATGTCTCGAAAGAAGGCATTTTTTCCCTTTTATCTGGTACTTTGTGACACCAACACCTAAACCTCATCACATTTGGTTTGAAACCAGACAAAGGCTTAATCCTTTAGTTTGGTTATCCACAATGTTTGGGATCCTCAAGCTTGTTTCAGATGCTCAAAGCAATTTATCTGCCTGCCATCCCATCCAGTGTGCTTTCAGACTGATTGAAATTTAATTTGAAGTGCTGGAAAAGCTTAGCATGAAAACAACATTTTATTCGCACAAAATAAAGGCTCCAGCATTTAACAAAATTTGAAGCACAGTGACCAAAGGAAAACAGGAAAGTAGTAAGAGGCTGAGTTAAAATTGTGTGGGCTACATACAGTGCTGGTCACACATCCTGTTAGGTCAGGAGGTATCCAATCACAGTTGCAACTGTGTATTAACAGTAGGGTGTGGGCCATGTTCCAAGTTTGTGAAGCCCATAGATGTAAAATATACAAACACACGTAAGTACACACTAGTGCTAAAACGTTCAAACAAAATTTTGCTTAATCTGATTCTTTTTGTGTCTTTAGGCCAATTTGCGCCGCAAATTAACTCACGCTATGCAGACTGATCTCAGCTATATGAGAAGAGAGAACTCCACCCAAGTGTACTTGCCAAAAGATGTTAGCACCCAGACTAAACGTGACAACTCAAGCAATGTACCCAGACCACAGATTTTCTTGGAAGGTCTCCGAGGAGGATCATCTCCTACTACTCATATGGTCGAAGTAGACTTAACAAGAGCAGTAGATGAAGCCTAAGTGAAAGTGAGAAACCTAAAGATATATATTGAATGTATATTAAAAAATCCCTGCATATATCTCAATTAAGATACAAAAGATTTTACTGTGTCCGTTGATTCCAGGAGCAGTTGATTTATTTCATTTACCTTATCTGTTGGGGCTGCTGACTGGCATTAAGTGATAGAAATGATAAGCCTGAAACACCCAGATTTTAAACAGCAATTTAGAATCAAGATGTTCCCCAAAGACTTTAACTTAAACTAACATTTAAATGTGTAGTGTGTGTTCTGGGATTTTCTTGAGGTTTTAATACAATGATTGCTTGCTGAAACACTGTCCTTAAGAGCCATGTCTTTGGTACGTGAAAAGGATAATGTAAGACATATAGCTTTTATGAGATACGGGGCCAATCCTGCAGCTCCTACGAGGCATAATTCCCATTGGTGTGAAACAAAACTGATCCCAAGAGCCACCCGAATGTCACAGCTCCACCCTTAGAGCAGAATCATCAAGAAGGTGAAATTAGCAAAGTGTGATCAGTCTAGGTCCTTGGGCCTGTCCATTTGCGCTGTCGTTATCTCAAGCGTCTTTGCAGGGTAATACGCGTTACGAGTGTAGGCCAAGGCAGGGAGGTCAAGAGGAGGGAATCTAGCTTGGATGGCTTTTAGGTCTCTAGTAATTTCTGTATTCATTGGCTAAACAGCGTGCTGGCTGAACACTGGAAACCATAGGAACTTGACCTCGGGGCACCTTTTTGAAAGCTCTGTTTCACTTGTGCTTGAAAAACTAAAGCACAACAGGAAAAGGTTTTTAGCTTTATTTCATTGTGGCAGTGAAATGTGTGCCAGGTCTGATCAACGCAACTGCAGCTAGTATTTCTGTTCTGACCACCTGAATCATTTGACCTTTAAGATGAAACATCTTCTCAAATGGAAGGATGGAGCTTTAAAATGGAGCTACTTTTCACAACAACAAAGAGCTCCACAAATTATTATCGGCAAAAAGTCCAGGTGCACAACTGTGATTGCCATAGGGTCTACTAAGGTTTCTAGGTCTCTTTTTTGGTCAGGTGCAGCATGGTGCAGCACGGTTTCCTGGCTCATTGTTACACAAGCTTGTGACAATGAAGCTCAAAGGTTCAAGCTACTGGGTGATTTTTCGGTGGCATTGTGCAGGACAGCATTCTCTTTTTGTTTAACTGTCTCCAAGGTTATCTGGCTTCACTTTTTTTAAGTTATACAGCTGGGACAAATCCACAAGGCATTATTAAAAAAAGAGCAGGAGGGGAGCACAGAAAAAAACTTAGCTAAATGGTTTCCACTAGGTGATTTTCTCTGTTGTGAAAAGAAACTAATCAGTAGCAGCCAGATGTGCTGCTCTGCCATGATTTTCAATAAGCTGGCACTGATTTTTAGATGTATTAATAAAAACTAATGAATAAAAAATAATGAATGCTATTACCAGCTGCAGCTTTTTTTATTAATTCAGAGAAAATAGCCTGTTGCTGCTTTCTTAAATACTTTTTGTTCTTGTGATCTCCATTTTCTCATACTTTTCTTTGAATCTTTATGTTGAAGTTATTACTTTTAACCAACCAACTGGTATTTTAAGAATACATAAATACATTTATTTAAAAGAAAACTGGTAAGTGAAAATCCCTTTTATCCCACTTACTCTTTTCCACTTGGAGAAGCTACCGCAGTATTGTAAAATACTGGGGAATACAACTGTAATCTCAGTTTTGGCACGGCAGAAACATCTCAGTACGTAAGAGCTTACTACTGGCAATGAGAAATACACGTGTGAGATTCCTGGGTGTTTACTACCAATAAAATAGTTCAGAAAAAAAGGAAAAGTTACTTTTCAAAATGGCTTTATTCATGTGAAAGGAGACAACGTTCAGTCGATGCCCACTTGAACTTGAGTTTTTCTTTATTTGAATCTGGTTCTTGGGTTCTGCTGGTGCACGGGTGAGCGTACTCACGATGGCCAGGCCGCGTGATACAGCGATAGCCTCCTAGCCAGGGCTTCGGTGACAAAGTGCGACGCTTGCCGTCGTCAGGCTTTAAGGTTACTCGAAGGCTAGCTCATCGCAGCGCACCGGCATCCTTTGCATTTACAGCTGGTTTGGGGGCTTTTTCCTTTTTAGATGGTGCTGCTTGGGGAGCACAAGGCAGGTACGTAGACAGCGGGAGACAGGCAGATTGCAGCGTACTTGACTTGAATTCCTTAAGCTTTACTCGATAATTCGCATGCATCGATAGTCATTAAAATCACCTGGTGGTTTTACGCCTGCCTGTTGCTGCACAGATTAAAGTATCGCTCCCTTTCCAAACCCTTACAGCCTCCTCGCTCTCCGAAGCGAGGCATTTTGTACGGCCTCTGCTCCCGCCGCAGCGTCCCAGCTGCCAGGCGGCCGTTCCGCGCGGGGAGCGGGCCTGGCCGGGGAGCCCGCCATGCCATCCCCCGCCGCGCCATCCCCCGCCGCGCTGGGCCGCCCGGCGCTCCGCCGAGCTCCCGGCCACGGCTTGGCCCGCGCCTTCCCAAACACCTTCCCTTGCACGCTCGCCGCGGAGAAACAAATTAGCCGGATAAGGGTTACGAGAGGAAGCAGATAAGTAGAAGCGGGTGCATTCGGCCAGCACACACCGGGAAAAAGCACTGTCCGCGCCGCGGTAGTGAAGCTGCTGCCTTCTCCTCTCTCCTCCCCACGCCCGTGGGAGCGCCGCCCGCGCCCAGCCCCCGCTCAGAGCCTCTTCCCCCGGGGGCTGACGGCGTGCCCCGCGGCGCGGCCGCCCACACCCGTTACGGGCCCGAAGGTGACCCAGCCCCCGGGAACACCGCGCCCGCCCCTTCGGTCCGCAGCCTGCCGCGGCTCGGAGGCTACCGTGGGGTGACGTTGCCTTCGCACAGTGCCCGCACCCGCCCTTTTGGCCAGCGCTCTCCCTTTTTTTCTCGTTTAAGGGCTAAAATCGGTAAAGGCTGAGAGTCAGCAGCCCGACTGCCTGCCAGGAGAGGGAGGCACCGCCCGCTTCCGCGCCCAGCCGCCGCCCTCCACCTCCCGGCGAGTGGGGGAGAGGGGCTCTCTAGGCGAGACGGACCTCCGACTCTATGGTGAAACGAGGGAGGCGGGGCGCTCTAGGCGGCCGCGCGGCACTCTATGGTGTAATGGGAGGAGCGGCGGGGCACGGGGGACGGCTCCGGCCCGGAGGTCTTGGCGCCTGCTGCGAGCACGATGTCGCCTCCGAAAGGTGAGGGCGGCGGCGCGGCGCGGGTTAGTGAGAGGGCTACCGCGGCTCTCGGAGAGAGGTTCGGCCGGAGAAGGGGCCAATCCCCCCCACCCCCCAAGAAGTAAGCGCGACCCGCGCGCCGGCGGCTCCCCCCTGCCTCCCCCGCCCCAGAGGGAGTGGAACTGTCCTCCGCGAACGGGGCTGCGGCGCCGGGCGCCACCACCGCGGGCGCGGGGGAAAGGGGCTGTGAGGGCCGCGCCGGGGAGGGACTCTCCCCCCCGCCTCGCCTTCCCGCCCTCCCGCTCTGCTCCCGCCGCCTGTGACCACCCTGGCCCGGGGCCGGCGGCGGCTGCGGGGGCCGCGCGGCGGGACCGCCGCCTCTCTGGCGTGTGGGAGGCGCCGTCCGGCGGGACAGCGGGCGGCCGGCCGGGGCTCCCGGGCCGGGGCTCGTCGGGCCACCGCTGGCGCCTCCGCCTTTAGGACCACCCTCAGCCGCAGCCGTCTCTGGAGCGGTGGCGCCTCTGTCGCCGGTTCCTGCTCTGGGAGCGTTTGAATGTGGCGCAACGCTCTTGGGGCTTCGCCCGACGCCGTGAGGCCCAGGTCGCTAGTGCACATGGGCACACCACCCCCACCCCCTAAAACCCCCACCGGACCCTGAGTTTCTCTTGGCCTATGTGCAACGGTGCCAGAGCCCCGGCGGTCCCGAAGCCAGGGCAAGCCAGGTGGGCTTAAACCCTTCAGGAAGGCGATGCCTGTCCCTCCGCCAGCTTCCCCCATAGAGGGCCTTGCGCAGGGCTCCTCAACTCTTGGCAGCAGGCTTGGTGGGGACGAGAAGGGGGGGAACCTAGGAGGAGAAGGGCCGGGAGCAGGAGGGTTTCCCGCAGGATGTGTAAGACTGGGTCTGAGGTGCCCGCCATGCCGGCTGCCTTTGGCAGGCCGCAGGTTGTGCTTCATGTGCCAGGGTTGGCCTTGGGCTGCCATTTAAAAGAGCCCTGGCGGAGTGGTTAGATGAGCTGTGGAGATGCGTGGGAGGCCCGCATTTATATCCTGAGGCTTTTGGCTGGAAATCGTTTCATTTGAGTGGGATTTACTGAAGCCAGTGAGAGAAACTCTGGGAAAGAAACAACAGCTTCTTTCAGCTTTCAGCTCATTTTTTTTTTAAGTTGGTATAAGTTCAGACTTATCAGCAGAAGATATGGGTGCCACAGCAATGCTTTCCTTCTGCCCCCAGTGCTGCACTGGTACTGATGCAGACATGTGAGCCAGGCTGGAGAAATGTTCAGGCTGAAAACTAACTACAGATAGCTTTTTACATAACGCTAGAACTATCTAGTATAGTTACTAGATTCATTTTGTCCTGCTGCATTTGGTTTACCCAAGTTTGCAAGCTGTTGCCAAATTGGGGCATTTATTTATTTTTTGAAGAGTAGTTAATATTGGCAAGGATTAAATTTAGTTTTAGTTCGGTAGTACATAGACTTAAAATCTTAATGTGTAAAAATACATTGTTAATATTTCTGTCAGCACTAAAATATCACTAGAAAACACATTTTTGTAAAACTGGACTGGGTTAATTTTATTTCCTGGTTGTTATGCCCTTGGATTCCCACCACCCCTCCCCACCCTCCCCGCAATCCAAACTTAATTTAAAAATGGATTACAGCTTGTAAGTCTCTTTTAAGCATTGTTAGTCCAAAAACTAATTGGCTCTTCCTTTTAAAAGTGGTTACTGACGTGGGTGAGTTTTTTTCTCTATAAGGAAGTAGCTAATCTAAGTGATTGCAGCAGCAGGAGGTATTAACTGTACCTTGCAGAAATGTTATGCAGTAGAAGACATCACTGGCTTGAAAGAAAAATGAACCAAAACATCAGTTGCACTGGATTCAGCAATTCATTCCCATATTAAATGAACAAAGTTATTACAAATCTGCCTGGAGCTTATCTGTTAACTCATTCCCTAATCAGCAGAGGAGCATAAACTTACACCAATTAAAGTTCGTTTCTTTAGGATATTCAGAACACGACAGATAATGGCCCGAAAGATGCTGCAGAATGACCAACATCCACCCGTCAGATGCCATACATAACAAAGAATAATTTACCAGTTTGAAAAATGGTTTTGTAGACAACCACACATTTGCTGATGTCTCATGTTGTAGGTCATGCCCTCATGCAGAGAAGTTCTGTTTGGAGTCATGTGCTGTTCTCTTTACCGGTATGGATGCAGTCTTAGCCATTCTCTGACATGGGAATGAACTGGTGTGGCCTGGCCACATCCACCCGATGACACTCTCAGGCCTTAGAGGAGGGCGGCTGTGTGAAAAACTGCCTTTCGCCAGTAGACCTGGAACAGGCTAACTCCCAAATTACACAGGGTAGTAGTTGGTCCAGGGCAAAACTGTTACAAGAATTGCTACTGTTGTAGGAGTATAGCAGTGGGGAAGACAGAGGGGATAACACAGATGATACGTAGTCCCTGTATAGTTTAATTTACTTGAATAGCCATAAACTTAGTGTTTTCTACAGTGAGTAATTTTTCAAGGAAGCCCTTTGTGTGAAGTCTCATCACCTTTCTGAGCAAAACTCTCTTCTTTCACTAGCTTAGGTGGAAAATAAGGCTGAAGGAAATGCTGCCTTATTTATTAAGATTTGCTAGATTTGATTCCCTTCTTTGCTCATACTGTACTTTTCCTCTCTCTTTGCTTTTACTAGTCTGCCAACATTCTTTGTGTCAGACTTCAGTATACTACGCGGAGAGGATCAGCTGCCATTTCGGAGTGAGCGCTTACTATCAGCTAAAGAGCAGGAAAGCACTGAAAGACTTTTTGATTATTATTAGATAAATATTAGTCTATAATTAGTTTTTCTAGAATGAAGGATGATTATGAGGGGAAGAGGACATCTTACTTCCAAACACCTGGAGTTCCTGTAAAAGCTTCTTTGAGAAGAGACTTTGAAATTTAACTTAAACTTTTAATAGGAAGTGTTTCACAACATTGTAATTATTGTGTGCTGCCACAGTAGTATTTGCTACAGTCCTCCAGCTGGAGAACGTGCTGTTTCAGTCCTTAAATTGAAATTAAGGGCATGCTGAGTCGTCATCTTTGTTTTCTTTCAGAAAATGTGAGCTTACTGTTCAAGTTGTACTGCCTTACTGTGATGACCCTGGTTGCTGCAACATACACGGTCGCATTGCGGTACACAAGGACAGTGGAGACAGAACTCTACTTTTCAACGACAGCTGTGTGCATCACTGAAATTATCAAGTTGTTCTTGAGTGTGGGCATCTTGGCTAAGTAAGTATGGGAATGCTCATCAGTATTTTGAAGACAAATCCTTGCTTCTAACCTCAAATTCTCAGATACCAAAGTACAGATACATTTGAGAACGTGGCTGGGTAGTCATGCTGTGGAAGAGTAATTTTAGAGCGGGTTAGAGCTTGTGAGTCCTCCTCAACTGAAACTGCTTTGTAAACAGCACAATATTTGGGTGTGTCCTTTCTGCATATTTTCTATCTTTGTATGCTTTGGAATAGGTTCAGAATGTCAGCATGGATTATCTGCAGTGTTTTGGGTCTTTAAAATATTGGTGTAGATGAAAGCTGGACTGTGAGCCATCGTCTGCTGAGTTAGATAAAATTGTAATGTTCCTACTCATAGATTTTCCCAAACAATGTTACAGACAGGCATTTTGCTGTCTCTGTTAACCTGGAGAATCAATGCTGAAAGGCTGTGGTCAGAAAATATTAGAGTTTCTGTAATCCCAGACTGCCACTAAGAACTAGAACTTTAGTCCTTGTGAGCATCTGAAGTAGGGAGGCCATCAGTCTGCTGTCTTTCCTCTCAGCTTCGCTGTGCTACATTCTTCCTTGGAAGAATCTTTATATTCTTCCTGGACTTTTCCAAAGCCCAGTTCTTTCTGTTGTGGTAGAATTTGTTCCTTTAGAGTCCCTGCCTATCTCTTTGTGGCTTTTGCTACATCAGAAGGCTGACTGTTTAGTGCTAGAGGATCATGAAGTCACATGGTGTACTTCAGATTTTTATAAGATCTTTTCTACTTAACATCAAAATGGCATTTTACTTGCTTTAGAAATGAGACAATATTTGAATTTGGTAAGGCAGCTGTAGCAAACTGCCTCTTGTTTAACCTTTCATTAAACATAATGCGTTAGAAAAGGCAAGTGTGACCAGTGGCAAATTTCTTTTTTTCTTTTTATGCACCCTGGGCTTCTCACTCTGCCAGCACAAAACGTTGACAGAAGTGTCTCTGCTGACGAGTGGTTGCGCTGTGGTTCTCACAGTGTTGCGGCCAGTGTGGATCCTGATCCAGCCTCTGCTTTCCAGAGACTGCAGCAGCCCACGTTTCTCAATAGTGAGGAACCTGTGGGTGGCATTTGGTAGCCTCACCTGTGTGTATAATTTCTCAAATCTGTTCTTGTGCACCTGGGACCCAGGCTGTTTATAGTATACCAGAGAGGCCTAGTTCAGCAGAGTAAGCAATCTGCCTTTTGTTAAGGGTCAGTAATATTGTGTTCATTAAATGTACGAATGGTCTTTTTGCTTGAAATAATTTAAAAGGTAATTACTTTTAACTCAGAAGTCTATTATGTTTTTTAGAACAGCCCTGCACAGCCAAAAATCCATGTAGCCCATCGTCCTCCCTTTGACAGTAGTCAGCAGAGGATGCTTAGAACAGCAGTATAGGCAATAGGGCAAGCACGGGCTGAACTTTCCTTAGCTGGTGGCAGAAGCTTATGGATTTCCCAGCCTGGGTGCTGTGTGCACACTGTGGCTGTAGCACCTAATGATCCTGTCCTCTGTGAGCTTGTCCAGTTTCTTTTTGAACTGTTAGTCCATTCTGTATCTGTGAAATTACTTCTGCGGTATAATTACACGGTATATGTAAAAGTACTTTTTAATAAACACTTCACTGGATTCTGTCTTCTTGTGTTGGCAGACATGAATAATCTTTCCCCCTTCACTTTTATTTTCATATGTCTACAGATATGTATTGTGTTTTCATTACTCATTTATTTTCTAAGCTGGAACTCTATCATGGTTTAACCCCAACCTGCAACTAAGCCCCACACAGCCGCTCGCTCACTCCCCCCCGGTGGGATGGGGGAGAGAACTGGAAGAGTAAAAGTGAGAAAACTCGTGGGTTGAGATAAAGACAGTTTAATAGGTAAAGCAAAAGCCGCGCACGCAAGCAAAGCAAAACAAGGAATTCATTCACTACTTCCCATGGGCAGGCAGGTGTTCAGCCATCTCCAGGAAAGCAGGGCTCCATCACACATAACCATTACTTGGGAAGATAAAATGCCATCGCTCTGAACAACCCCTCTTCCTCCTTCTTCCCCCAGCTTTACATGCTGAGCATGACGTCATATAGTATGGGATATCCCTTTGGTCAATTGGGGTCAGCTGTCCCAGCTGTGTCCCCTCTTCTTGTGCACCCCCAGCCTACTCGCTGGTGGGGTGGGGTGAGAAGCAGAAAAGGCCTTGACTCTGTGTAAGCACTGCTCAGCAACAGCTAAAACATCCCTGTGTTATCAGCACTGTTTAGGTCACAAATCCAAAATGTAGCCCTGTACTAGCTACTATGAAGAAAATTAACTCTATCCCAGCCAAAACCAGCACAGAGTCCTAGCTAATTTTTCCGTGATGATCCTAGTACCCATCTCCACAGCATTTCCAGTATTGTTACATCCCTTTTGAAACAAGATCCAGAGCTGCATGCAGCAATCAGGATGTACACATGCTGTGGCATTAGGCAGAGAGGTGAAGGTGCTTTCTGTCTTGGTCTCCATTCCTTTCCTAAGGATTCGTAACATTCTACTTATTTCTCTGAACACAGCTGAGCCTTGAGCTGGCGCTGTCAGAGCGTTACTCGCATCTTTTTCCCAAATGCCCATAACTGGTTTAGAGATGGTTGCCGTATTTTGGGGTTGTCATTTCCTATGATTCTTTCTCATTTATTGACAACTAAGCTTTATTTGCCAATTAAAATGGGATGAATCTGATTCACTGAGCTGTTTGAAGGTTATAATGTCTGTTTTGATCTGGTCAGCTAGTGGGGTTTTCTGCTCCATAGTCGAGAGAGAGATGGGCACCAGCAGACGCTGTTCATCAGGCTGTGCTCACCTCTTCTTGGTAGGATGTCTCGCTTGCTGGTGGGTCTGGATGCCTTCCTTTGCTGTCCAGGTAACTGAGCTGTTTCTCAGATGGCAAAAGATCTGGTGAATTCTGCTTGGTGTAGTGAGAGTCAGACTCACTACAACTATTGAAAGTTTCCTTTTGGATATCACATATAATTGAGTATAATCAGAAAAATTTGCCAATTTCCTAATAATCTCCCATTTTAGATCACTTATGAATATGCTGAACAGCATAGTTTTCCTTCAGTGTCTCCTTTACAGCTTCCTCCAGTCTTAAAGTCCTAATCAATTTGTCTCACCCAAAGCAAGGTGCCTTTGTAGTTTAACAACCAGTTAGAAGATAGAATACAATCTGTTTTTTCTGTATAGTGGGATACATTTGGATGGGTACCTTTTTCTTTTTGAAACAGCCAGCACTGGTTACTGCAACATACAGGATACTAGAGTATGACTCTTGCATTGTTCCGGCTGCAGAATTTGTTTTCTTACACATTCTAACACTATGCCTTCGCTGTGTTTAATTTTAAAGTGTCTCCTGGAAGGCACATTGAATGGATGAATGCCAAAATATTGTCTTTCAAAAGAGAAGTTTATGATAGTTTAAGGCGTGTTAATTGTTTACTCAACTGTACTCTCAACTTCTAATATTTATTTAAAGTCCAGTTCACCATCTGGTAGTTACGTTGTCTACATTCTTAGATAGTACATAATTACTTAGCAATGGATGAAGAAAAGTAGAGCTGATTTGCAAACTCTAGTTTTAACTTTGACTTTTCTAACAAATGCATGTTTCTCTTGCAGAACTGATTGTTACTAGTATCTCTCACCTATTCAGACCTATGAAGAAAACAAAACATGTTTTTTAAGTTGAATCTAGATCAACATCAAGAATGCTGAATTCAAGCTACATCGGTTCTTATTTTCTTATTTGATTTTGCAGTGTACATCTTTGGGCACCTTGTTTTGCATTATCAGCTGTACGCAGAGACTTGTTTTAAATTCTTTTTTGTGTAGATCTAAATCTGTCTCCACATGATCTTTGTACTGAATTCAACTTACAGTTAGAGATTCTTGATAAGTGCGTGCTTCAGAAAGCACACCCACTGCAAAGATGAACTATTACATAGTTCATCTTCTTGTTCTCAAAAACTGAAGTGAAAATGGTGCTTACTAGACATCTGTTATTCTTCACTGCTGAAATTCCATGCTCGAAGTTAAAGTAGACAGAAACTACTATTACTGCTGTGATTTGAGTTTAAACGTGTGATCAGCTAATTTACCGAGCATGGTCTGGAACAGAAGCAGGTATAGTTTAAATATTATTTTCTTATTCAACAGCCTACCTCACTGTAGACAAATAGAAGCAGCCATTACTGTGTGGTATTTTTTGACTTCTTATTCTCACAGAGTAGAACTCTGCCTGTGCTAATTATATTTTATTTGCAGTTAGACATTTGAGATAGAAGCACTTTAGTCCGGCTGTACTTGGGTGTTACCAGGAACTCTAGGTTTTCTTGTAGATCTTATCTCCCAATGCTGTGCAATATAATAAATACATTGAGGAATAAGTAAACCAACAATTTTAACCATAATGTCAATGACTCGTAACATTTTATGCGGTTCTGTATCTAGTGCCATTAACCATGGCGAGCTGTAGCGTGAACTCTTGCTTGTATTGCAAACTTCGCTTTAAGTCTACTTGTCTATAGATGTACCATGTATTGGTATATGTATTGGTACAATATCATGTATTGACATGACCTATAGATTTCATGTCAATGGTTGTCCCTTGTGGCCAGATGTGTCTTGCAAAAGACACCTATGTGACGTGCTCGGCGTCACAGTGTCTGTCCCAAGCAAAGTGTCCCCTTAAGTTAGGAAAGAGCTTTGCATGTGACCTCGCTTGTACCGCAAGAGTGTGGGAAACCATACGTGCCTCTATTTGGTAACTGTACTGCCCCTGACTCTCTTTTTTGTGTGTGCTCTCTGTTATGCGAAAATGACAAAAAGAAGCCCTTGCAGCTGCCTATATAAAGACTGCTCTCACTACAAAAAAAACCACCAGGAGAAAAGGAGGTATATACTTGGTTCCACGGAGGGGGAAAGCAAGGGAGGAGAGAAACTTGGATAGAAGGATCATGAGAGGATAGAGTCCATAAATCTTTGGAGAGGAAAAGTTTAAGAACCTGGAGCACAGACTCAGGGTTTGATCAGGAATGGAAAATATGCAGGAACAAGGTGGTTAATGAAGGAGCCTGGGGCATAGAGAGATTGCTAATTTTGGTAATTGCTAATAAGAGTTTGGGGCAGGTAGATGATGTACATTTGTGAAAAAGGAAGAAGTTGGGACATGGGTGAAATGTGGGGAATTGGGCTCCTGGAGCGCTGAGGAGGATGTGAGCCATTTGTTCATATGCATGTGTAATGGAAGCAAAAGATGTGTTAAATTCAAGAGCAACAGGCCACAAGTTGAGGGGCCTGTGGGAGGGGACAGGAGTGATTTTGGATGTTGGTATTTGTCAGTGGCCAAGTGAGAGAGGAACAGAAGGGGGGCGGACATGGGACTTGAGGAGAGCTGGGAGGGGAACTGGAGGACTTGAGTAGCAGGGACAAGTGAGCAAGAAATGTCAGATTGATGTACAAATGATAAGGAAGAACTAGCAATGCAGAGGTCAGCTTTAATAAGCTGAGGAGCAAGCCATAAAAGGGGACAGCAGCAAGAAGCACCAGGTTCTTCCCCATTGCCTGCTCTTTCGCACGCTGCAATTACATGAAGGAGACGTGTGAAGATGCAAGGCGACAGGGAGCCACCACACGCCCCACCAGACCTATTCACATGCCTGCTGGTACCAGTCCAGCGACTCACACAGCACAAGTGAGAAGAGGAACCCAGGGCTGGCTGAGGAATGAGAGGTGTTTCCAGCTCAGTGATGTGCAAGGGTACAATCTTTTTTGGTTGTACTATGAGGCCCAGTTTAAAGTGGATCTGGAAAATCACAGGCATTTGACATCACACACAAATATTAATACCCCCAAAAAAGGCGGGGGGGACAGGGACAACAGCCTTCTGTCCCACTGCCTGTATACTTAGTGACTTATTCCACTGTTTACGGTGTTCATGGTTGTTGTTTACTTTATTACACATTAATGCATCTAACTTCCTGATTCCAGAATGTCTTCTTCACCTTCAGGGGTTTCTACTTGTTGATAACCTCACTGTTTTTTCCCAGTTAATTTTTCTTTAATGAGCAGAAGGTACAACTGATTGTTGAGAACAAATTTTCAGCCTTCCTAAAGGATTCATTGATTTGATTTCTGTTTTCAAATATCAGTTTAAGAGAGCTCTCAATTATATTAATATTTTATTTTGCAGAGAAACTGGAAGTCTGGCAAGGTTAATAACATCTTTAAAGGAAAATGTATTTGGAAGTCCTACAGAGTTGCTAAAATTAAGTGTTCCATCTTTGGTGTATGCTCTCCAAAACAATATGGCGTTTGTGGCTCTTAGCAACTTGGATGCGGCAGTCTACCAGGTAATACACGTTTTTGTCAGTAACTGATCTGTAAATACATTTCTCTTTACTGTTTCATGACGCATGCGTGCTAGGTATCTGCCTGTCTAGCAGCAGTACCCTCTTTCGCCTCAGTGTTAAAAGCCAAATGATGCTTTGTTACATTCAGAGCTTACGCTCTCTTGTAGAGCTCTGGTTTTCTGAGCTAACCCACTTACTGCTAAAGTCACTTCAAATTCACTTTGTTGTAATTGACAATGGTACAAAAACCCAAGGATCTGTAGAAAATCAATGAATATAAAATTTTATTTGCCATTCTGTAGTTAAATTCTCTATTTTTATTTTCTTGTTTTGGAGGAGTTTATAAAACTACATCCTCTATGCTATATTCCCATCTTCTTTAGGTGACATACCAGCTGAAGATCCCTTGTACAGCTTTATGTACAGTCCTAATGCTAAACCGTACCCTTAGTAAGTTGCAGTGGTTCTCTGTCTTCATGCTGTGTGGTGGTGTTACCCTTGTTCAGTGGAAGCCTGCTCAGTCTACAAAAGTACAGGTAGGAGTTCTCATTTTGCCACTTCACCACGAAGAATACACTGCCTTATGCTTTGTATTTCACTTCACAGCAGCTGGGATTAAGGTAAGGTCTCTTACATTCCACACAGCAGTACCCGCTTCCTATTTCCAGCCACTTCATCTACAACATAAACACTAGTTTGATCATTCACTTTCACATTTATTGTATACCAGTTCAGGCAGGCTTGCGGTATTGCTCCAGTCTCACTTGTTGGAAAGGCAACTGATTGCTACAATTAGTATAAATTAGCACAGTCATCGTAACCAGTCTAATGCACCATCATAGGAGTATCTGAGTAATATATTGTTTCCAGCAGTTGGCCCTGGTATCATTGTAATTACTGGAGCAGAGAACTTGGAATCAAAGCACCTGCGGAACTAGGAGTGGAACTCCAATGCCGTGTGGGTGTGGGTATGTCATTTAAACACACCCTTCAGAGGCACTGACCTAATCCCGTTCTAGGCAGAAACAAGTGTCTTCTGTTTCTTAGGTCTTAGCTGCTGGTCAGAGGCATTAGTGGGAAAGGCAGGTCATGCAGCTGGGAAGACTGGCCACAGCCAAGTAGACGGTGCCTCTGAGCACTGCAGGGGTTGCTAAGAGTACACTCAAAGTGAAACGCCACAGAGCTACACTGAGCTAATCTGAAGGACAGCTCTAGCTAAGCAAGTACGTTTTATACTATAATGAAACGCTAATAATTTTGCTGTACTTAACGAAGTAGCTCTGGAATTGATTATTGTAAATTACTGAAGTGTTGCATCCTTTTTAAAATAATGGTTGATGTTGCAGGTGGAGCAGAATCCATGGCTAGGGTTTGGAGCGATTGCTGTTGCTGTATTGTGTTCAGGATTTGCAGGTATAGTATTATTTCCGTACGCAGGTCACGTCAAAAGGACTAGAGAACTCATGATGTTTAAAACAGAACATTCTACATTAGTTAACTGTCTCCGTTGATTAGAAAATAAAAAAGGACTTTATCCCCTCTGCCCATAATTACCTTCTACTTGCAGTAATTATGGCAGATTCAGGACAGATTCAGGATTACTCTAGTTGTCAAGCAAATGACTAAGAGCACATACTGTTGGTTTTACGTGATGCAACTTAGAAGGCTGGTTTGCAAGTGGAAGCATCTTTCAAATGCTTAGAATACTCCTCTAGGGAACATCTGTAATGACTCACTCAGTACAATTAATTAAAGTACATCAATTTTATAAAGTTGGCTTTACAGTGAATAGCTCCCTTATGGTGATAACATGAAATACTTGCATTTTTTTATACGGGGAACTGAGCTCCTTGCTCAGTTCTTGTGCTAGCTCAGCCCTGAAATACACATTGCCGTAGTCCTGTCAGTGGTAAATCTGAGATGCAGAGGGAGCATGAGTAAGGCAGAGACGAAGATGAGTAGCAGGAAACCTAGATTAACTGCATGAACAGTGTTTGGTTTGGTTTTGTTCAACAACCAGCATTTCCCCTCAGAGTAGCTTTTCTCTGGTTTCTGCAGAAGGAGACCAGAACTTGAGGACAAGTGAGCTGGTGCTGAGAAATAAGGAAATGCAAATTACTACTTAATTTTAAATTTGGCTCACAGGGGCATATTTCCCTGGCTGTAAACTGGATTCTTCCCCCTCCCTCTGTAAGAAAACAAGGTATTATCACCCACCTGTATTACCATACAATCCTGCAAGAATAATCTTGTGCTGTGCATACACACTTGTTACTCGTGGAGAACATTCTGGTTGGCAGGGGAGGAAAGGAGGAGGGTGGTGTTCTTGTTTGGTGTCTTTTCAGTGAAATAAGCACTTTGAAGCAGAAATACTAAATCAGACTGTATAGAGCTTAATCAACTTTTCCTAGAAGGTTATAAATTTACTCATTTCAATAGATGCTCCCAAGCCACGAGACAAAGCACAGCATTCACGGTGAAGCCTTCAGAGTCTCCTAAAGCTTTCTCTGATAACGCGGGTAGACAGCTGTGCTTCTAAAGGTCTCAAATTCAGACCACTGAAAGGGCTGATGCAGGCAGCTCTAGAGGATTTAGAGCTGCCTGCATCATATGGCTTTCTTCTCCCACAAAAGGATTGCAGCTTGGGTGTTTCCTCACTGACAGCTGTACCTTTGAGGCAGCTGGGAGGACGGAGTATTTCATCCGTGGAGCTCCTTGTGCCCTTGGGGCTTTACATGTTGAAAACATAAATCCTATTCAAACTCCTTTCCTCTTCTTCCTTCCCCCACCCACAGGAAGAAGTTATTTTGGCATTAAACCTTCAGTTTCTGGACTGACCATGTTCAGTGTTTTATATTATTCCAGCAAATTCAAAAAGTTATGTGTTTTTGAACCTCAGAGATGGAAAATAAGTTTTTTCTTCAAACTGCTGATCTTGTGATAATTTCCAAGTATCTGGGGGCCCAACAATGCTTATAAAAGCATTGGACAAATATAAAATGGCAGATCCTTTGTGACTTGAAACAGTACCAAAGAGGAATTTCTCCTAAACAGCACCTATTCTTTCCTTCATCTTGCCTAATAGAGTGATTTTTATGTATTTTCAGAAATCTGAAAGCATCATTTCATTGGTTTGCTTACTGTTTTCTTAGTTTATAAAATTTACAAGTATGGTTTATACTCAAGCCAAATTTCTGGTACACTGATTACACCTGGTTGTGCTCTTGTGGGTCTTCTCAGCGAGCAGAAATCTTGAGATAGATTACTGTGGGTTCTTTTAAGCACTGCAGTCGATAACAATACTAGTTTTTTGTTGATATTGTTTAGACTTTAAAAATGGGTATTCAGATGAGAGAATATAATATTTCCTTGTTTTTTTAAATTATTTGAACCCCTGAAATATAAATCTGTTCTCTAATTTATTCACCGTAAATATTCACTATACTGTATTAAATTATAAATTGCATTTTTCATTAATAAAAGAGTAGCAAGACCTTCCTTGAAACTAACTCAGGGATTTCAGGAGGAGTGTGTGGGCTTCCTAAGGCTTCTAATCCACAGATCTTTTCTCTGTGCTGTCTTTGTCAGTTCCATATACTTTTCTCGTATTGTATGAAGGATCTTGGGTGACATTAATCAGCGAGAAAATTTTAGTCAGTAGGACTCACACCAGAAATTCATGGAAGTGGCTGAGAAGATCCGAGTCCTGCAAACTGCTGTCTATGTTTTGAAACGCAGAGGAAATTCCAGAGATTAGCAGAGTCCTGGTGTGGGAGCAATGCTTAAAAAGGCAGCTAGTGATGGCCTTGTCAAATGTCGGCCTTTTAGTCTGACATACACCTCCCAAATAGAATAATGAAAAAGTATTTGGGGAATTTCAGTAATGCAGAGCATAAAAGTAATGCTCATCAGTGTGGCACTGTGAACAAGAGCTTTAGATTAAAATGAATTCCATTTCCTCAAAATCAGTCTGTAGTTTCAATTAGCAGAAGGCATCGGTTTTGATTTGCTCTTTTAATCCCCTGAAGCTGTGGTTTCAGAACGTTGCCACTCTGCCAAGTATTCTGCAAGCACAAGGCTTCCGAGGAATTTTCAGTCTGTCTCTTATTGAGGTAATATAGCCCCACCCACTCCTTTTTTTTTTTAAAAATCATTTTATTATTATTATTTTGTACTGCGAAATATCTTGATGGAGGAAAAATCGTTCTCCATCATACTGAAATACATAAATACTGTCCTGGGGATAAAATACCAGGTGCCAAGGTGAAACGCTTTTTTTCTGGTATAGAACTGTACAGGAGAAACTGGTGGAATCAGAAGCCTGGCAAATCAAACAGAAATGAGCAGTAGTTTCAATTGTTGATAAAGTTCATTGTTAAAACAACGGTGAACAGAAATAGAATCTATTTTTTTATGTTATATACCCATTAAAACGATCCTGTCATGGAAGACGCACATTAGCAGGATGTGATTTTGGGCCTTCTGCATTGGGAACTTCTGTGAAACCTAAGAGTCTGTAGGACAAGATGATTCTGGTAGTCTTGTCTGGCTTTAAAACACTATGAACCATGAATCATTAAGGATGAAACTTCATTCATCTTACTGAAACTTCTTTTTTTTTTTTTAGGAGTTTATTTTGAGAAGGTCTTAAAGAGTTCAGATACTTCCTTGTGGGTGAGGAATATTCAGATGTACTTATCTGGGATTGTGGTGACTTTATTTGGTGTGTACATGTCAGACGGAGCCCAAGTTCTTGAGAAAGGGTTTTTCTATGGCTATACATACTACGTCTGGTTTGTCATCTGTAAGTATCTTGTGGTTTTAGGGTCTTGTTACATTGGTTTGCTCTTTTAACTATGATATAACTGATTGCACGAAGCTACAAATTCAGTCCGTTCTTTACTGTATTTTGAGTTTGTTTTTTTTTAAGTATCATTATCTTGCAAATTATTCACTTGTTCAATTTAAAACTGTGCTGAAACAGCAGTCTAAATGGCTGAGTAGCGAGTAGATCATCTTTAAATGAGTTGTATCTGATCTACTAGATGCCGTGTAGACATCCCATTTTGCTGAATGTTGCATTAAATCACCAATTAGGATGATGTAGCCCAAACAAGGAGTACACCAGTGGGGTAAAATGCATCATTTCAAGAGTAACCTACTGCACCTTTACTAATAGAAACATGTTATCTGCTTTCCAGTTCTCGCCAGCGTAGGTGGCCTTTACACTTCGGTTGTTGTTAAGTACACAGATAACATTATGAAAGGCTTTTCTGCAGCGGCAGCCATTGTTCTTTCTACTGTGGCATCAGTCATCCTCTTTGGCCTCCAGATAAGTAAGTGCTTTTTTGCCTTTGATTTGACCATACGTGCAGGTTTCCTTCCTGGCTAGCAGGCTGCTAGCAGGCTGTACACAGTTCATACCACAGCAATCATTTGCGCCTCCTTTTTTTCTGGAATTTTTCTGGTTTTAACTTAGTCTTCTCCAGGACTCCTATGCACTTGTGTATTGTTCCTGTTGTGTCACATAAGGTGCCTGATGATCCTGTGCTTTCAAAGGCATTCACGGTTTCATCTTTCAGAGGCATCCTACAACCTCAAATGGAAAGGTTCTTTCCGATTTAAACAGCTTACGAGTTTATACAGCTTTATTCATGAATCACTTTCTGATGCAGTTTAATGTGTGATATAGCTGTTTACCTGAGCCTGCTGTTGATAAGTTGTCGTTTCTTGTTGGTTTTAGTACAGCCAGTGCCAAATTAATTCCTCAGCTATTTCTGCAAGGGCTTTGCACATCCCTGTTATGTTATACCTGCTCCTGCGTTAACTTTTACCTTCCCTGTTTGCTGTGGCCAACACCACATGGATCGAGTCACACGGCAGCTGGGGTCATGACTGATGTGGTGAATATTTTTGAGAGGAAACAGCAGATTGCTTTGGGCTGTCCTGCAACTACAAAGGATTTTCTCCCTGATCAAGTCTGTGTCCGATACTGTATCTAGTAGTTCCTGCTCAGTCATTCACTGTTTAGTTTTGGGTATTTATTTTTTACTTTCCTACCATAACCCAAAGATGGTATGGTGTAATGATGGAAAAACTAGCTTTCTGATGTGGTCTTAGTGAGATGAAACTTGAGGAAGGTTTGCATAAGGAGAAAATCATCAGTGTCTGGCTGAAAAAGAGCACCTTAAACCAAGCGATAAAAAACACAACTAGTTTTAAAAACTCACTTGGGCAGAACATTTTGTTGACGGTTGACACCAGTCCAGATTTGATTTGTGATCTTTCTGTGAAAGCCTCATTAATAGCATTTCTCAAGCCTGTCTGGATGTGGAAAGGCAAAACAAAGTGTTATCACAGGCTACTTTATCACATCTGCTGTGTCTTTATCGTTAAGTTTATTGTAACGGAAGCCTGTCGGATGGCATCTGGAACTGCACGAGATGTTTCACACTTGCTTTTCTGACCATCACCACGTTCTTGCTGATAGGAGACTAACTGAAGTGGCGTGGGGATTGTAAACACTCGAGTTCTCGGTGACAGAGGACGAGTCTAGATTCTGTGAATTATTAACAGCTTGTTGTCCTGTTTAGTTTTGAGTAACTTTAATACTGTTGTTCAAATACCATCATAACTTATATAGTTTAGTCTTCTGAAGGTTTCTTCTTGTATAGAAGTGTTTATTTAAACTATTTTGTCTCCTTTCAGCTGTTACCTTCTCCCTGGGTGCTCTCCTGGTGTGTATTTCTATTTACCTCTATGGATTACCTCGACAAGACACTACAAAAATCCAGCCATCAGAGACTAAGAGCTCAAAAGAGAGACTTGCTACTGTGTGACGTTGTCCATAAAAATGGACAGACAGACAAGAGAAAAAAACGGACCTTAAAAAAACCTGCATTTTTTAAAAATTAGCCTTAAGCTACTCATGCAATGGTTCAAGTGGGATAGACTAAAAGCAGAAGTTAGTTCTGTCTTACATGTGAAGTTTCCAGTGGCTGAGGCTGAGGCTACGTTACAGCTGAGGAGCTGGATGGGTATTTTCTTGAAGGTATTCTTCATTTGCATCGAACAATGAAGATTCCCACTTACAAGGAAAGCAGAATGAAGGAACTGAACACTCAATTGTATATAATGTATATAATGGAGGGAAACTGGTTCTTTCTGTATTTGATAAACTGTCTTGCCCTTTGAGGGCAGAAATGCCCAAAAGCTTCATAAAAATCTATTAAAAAGAGCAATTATTGCCAGCATTTTCTCTTAAACTAGTTGGCAATTGCAGTTCGATTAACGACAGGAAAAGTTTCTCTTCTTGGTGATATATATGAGACAACACAACTCCACCAGGAATAACCATACTTCAAGCATCACTTACCTGGAAGTGATTAGAAGCAGCACTTGCTGTTTGGTTTTAAAAGTCAGAATGAAAGACTGCTGTTTCTCTGAAGTTGCAGATTTTCTTTCACTTTGCAAATGTTTTTTATACCTGCTGTAGCTGATAGAGGGATCTTCTATTCAATGTGTTTTGTCAAACCTCAGTTGTACAGGGAAATAAGGTTCGTATGTGTTCTTGTATCTCTGGCTTAAGTATGAATGAGTCAAAGTGTCAGACTAGAAGATTTTTATCTGTACATCTTCTCTCTAAACCTTCTTGTGCATATGGAGTGATGCTTGAGAAGAGTTCCTGTAATGCATGTTAGGCCTTGATTTAATGTGAGTGCCAACTGTATAATTTAAGCCTTCTCCCTCATTTTCTGAGGCCTCACTCAGTTTGACCCTTCCAGAAACTGCAACTCTGCATTGAGGGAAAACTGACTTTGGTGCATTTGGGCAACTCGTTAACATTCAAAGTGGAGTCAGAAATGTGATCAAGTTTATGTCCTGGTTAGATTCCTTCAGACATGAGTTAACCAGCTGGGTTTTACTGGAAAGTGGGGCATGTTAAACACAGCAGCAACAAACATGCTTAAATTCTGTTCCAGTGGGAGAAGATGCTCCTCTCTGCCTTTCACCAACTGCTCTGTGCATCTAGAACAGTGTGCCACCAGAGTGCTGCTCTGGTGCGTCAAGGCTTTGGTGGTGGTGGGTATGGTCAGGCATTTCAGAGGCTGGAACAGCCACCTGCACTACCTTGCAGACTGATGCTCCACCTCTCTTCAGCAGTGTGATGGCTCAGGGTGCCAAGCAGCACCTGCCACGTCTGACTGTGTGTACGGTGCTGAGGGAGGACCGTGGGTCCTGTTCCACCAGCTGGGCAGCAAACCCTCTTCTCCCAAGTCATCATGTCGGTGTGACAGAGGAATGGGTGAGGAACAGGATGTGACAGAGTTGGCAGCTGGTCTTGGCTGACGTAACCAGAGGGGGAGTGCAGTACAACACACAGGAAAAAAATTCTCTGGCACGGTCTGACTAACGCAGTTTGTTACAGTATACAGAGTAGCTGTAGCTGCTGTACCATTAGGCCTAAGTACACAATGGCAGCCACTGAAGGGGAGAACTTTGGCTGCTTAGGGCAGCACAGTTAATACCACTTCCTCTACCAAAAGGCTGTTATATTTACATGGCAAGTACAGAGCAGTTCTCTTTTATGGGAAATACCAGGTAGACTAGTGTCTTAAGTACACTACTCCTACCAAGTGCCTGGGAGAAAGCGATTGTGACAACCCCAGCCTCCCCCAAATGGCCATGCCATGCGTGCTCTTCTGCAGTCGGTGTGATGGAGCATACAAACCTCCAAGAGCAGACAGAGAGTGTCTAGACTGCATTAGCAATGACACACAGGAGAGTATTTACATTATCTGGAAAAAAAATCCTTTTACTAAGAGATGTGACTTTACACTGTGTACAGCCTCATTACATTTGCGTTACAGGTGTAATGCCAAGAAGTTTCATTCCGTTGGCTAGAACTGAGCGTGCAGCTTGAAAGAGACAGAGCCTTGCCTGGAAAACAAGAATAGCTGTCAGCTTACGGTATTGCTACAGAATAGGGCGTAGCTCTCAGGACAGCAGTTCGGAGCAGCCTGTCAGAGGTGAGAACACTGTGCGCATCCTCTGTCCCCATGCAGGGCGCTGGGATTCAGACATACACATCATCTCTGTACTGAGTAACACAACAATGCTGGCAGAATTCACACCAGCTGTTGATAGCCCACTAACAGTGTCAACAGAGGGACACTTTCATCAATGAAGGGAAGCTGGAAAGGGGTGTCCAGCCCAGTCTAGTACCCTCAGGGCAGAGCGACCAGAGGAGGTGCCTGCAAAAGAGCTAGCAATGACTACAAAGTGAAAATCTTTCATGCACCACAGGCTGTTACAGCCTGAGGATACTGTTGGAATCCCTCCTCTCACTGTGCCTGGGTTAGAGGCTGTCAAGCAACTATGGGCTGCTTTGAAAATTTCACTCTTCCTTGTCAATGTCTTGGCTGTTACACAGCTGACTGTTTGGGAAGGGCTCTATCAACCTTGCTCCATAACAATAGTTCTTGAAAGCTGTCATACTGAAAGATATTTAGAAATTTATTTTTTTTATAGGATAAGGAACTGAAATTTTCCTTGTAACTTGGACTGTCTTAGTCCATCTTCAAGGACTAAGGAATACCTACAGCATCTAAGCTCAAATACAGAGTGCAGCTCCATCAATTCCACTGAATTTTTTTCCCCCACAACACAGCTGAACACTTAAATGTGATTTCCTACCAAAATTGGATAGGTAATTGCTTTTGAAATAGATGAAAGAGAAAATAAGAAAGGCAGTGTAATTAGTATATAATTTACTGAGCAGTTAAGGGGTCAAACATTGCCTGGGAGATCAGTAGAAAATAATTTGCATCTATTTGGAACTGCACATTAACAGTTGTCAGCCTCCGTGCTTTAGCTAGAAAGGCAATACAGACAACTTGGGATATGTAGGTGGCAAGAGGGAGGAGACAGATTCAGTTACCTCCTAATTCTCTGTCTTCCCACATAACCACTAGAGGAAACCATCAGAAATTAACCAGCAAGTTAAATGCTCAAATGTTTACTTTTTAAAAGTTCTGAAGGAAAGGTGATGAGAAGGAAAGGGGATTGACTGGGCTTGGAGCAGTTGTCCTTATGAAGCATTCTTTTTTGGGAAGATCAGGCCGAGCAGCCCTCCGGAAAGCACAGCCATAAACAGCAACCCCTGCCTTCTCAAAGCGGTGCCTCCCATGGGAGAGCCTGCCTGTTGGCTCATTAGCCTGCAGGTGCATATTCACCCAAGTGGTTGCACAGCTGGGTTGGCAAAGCCCTATATTGCTCTGGGATGCCCTACACAGACTCCAGCCACGTAACAATGCTGTGCCATACCTGGGCTAGTTCAGGGGCGCTGCCTTTCACAGGAAGAGTTTTATGTGCCACGGCTGCAAGATGGCTGAAATGGAAAACACGGTGAGAATGGTGAGAACGAGCAGGTCTCTTGACAAGAGCAGTGCTATGGACTACAGAAAGCAGCAGAACTGGATGAGCCACGATTGCAGCATGCCTGAGACTTATTTCCAACAGCCTCTTTCACCTGGCTGAGGGAGGGCATGGTTTTCTGTAGCCTGCATGTTGTCAGGGCATGCCATCAACAACTTAATGCTCATAAAACAACCCCAAACAATCTCTCCACTCCCCCCCCCCCCCCCCCCAATACCCCAGAACTGGCCTGGGAAGAGCCTTGAGAGCCTGCCCTGTCATTCCCAAGGTGCATGATTCCTTATACCATTTTCCTTAGCTTGTTAAAGCGTTCCCCATACACAGACTCTACTCCAGTGTTTCACTGTGCTGTTAAATCAGACAGGTCCCTACAGGGACCCTCCCTATGGAGGTCACATATACAGTATGACTTACAGTAATAATATGCTTTGTCCATCTCAACACATAAGCTGAGATCAGTGGTTAAAAGGGGGTTGGACAAATTTCCTAGCTGAAATTTTGAGACTTGAGAGCATATTATCAGCTCAAATCTGCTCTTCAACATATGATTAGTCCAGCATGATTTTGGGTTCAGACACTGGGTTACAGCCAAGTGATTCTTTTTTTCTTGAAAGCAATTAGTTTCCGAGAAGGCTCCTGGCTTCTTTGTTCCTGGTTCCAACCTCAATCTCTACTATTTATTATATTATTTACTCTCCTACTTTATACCTTTCCTGCTCCAGAGAAACTGTCCCACAAATTTACATCTTCCCACTATTTTTACTCTTCAAAGCAGTGCAGATATGAGGGCTGCAGAGCCAGCTCAGGAAGACCTGTCCTTACCGGAGATGGATGCCAGTATTAGCAATCACCTTACCTAAGTGTGAGGAGGTAGCTGACAATGTGCTTGGGTTGCAGATCCTGAGAAGATCTATATAGGACCTCATCATACCTGTGAAGAAAGAAAAGAATTGTTTGGTGTTAGGAAGGTGTAGTGGTAGGAAGGTGTACTCAGATACAAGGCTCATCAGACTTGCTTAAGTCAGAATAAACACGCAACCACAATTGCAGAATTAACAAAAATAATCTTCTGAACCAGACCTAAGCCATGTAGTTAGCACACAATTGATTATTTCTTCCTCGTTCACTTATTACTGAAGGAGATTGCTTCTGCTCCTCATCATGCAAACACTGTAGATGGCAGGGCTCAGAGAGGCAGGCTATAGCAAAGAGAACACAAGAGCTGTATTTGCTCCTGGAACATTATGTCTGGTTTTACATTTCAACACTAATTGGAAGCTCCTAGGAGCAAAAAACATGTATTAAATAACCAAGGCAGTCAAAATAGTCCCTTAGAGAATGTTGCTTTTAGTAAATGCAGCTTAGAATTTTAAGTAGCTAAAGGGGATCTTGTAACATTAGAAAAGACAAAAACAAAGTGGGTTTACATAATCCTGGAATAAAATCAACTTATGTAAGACAGTATTAAACTGGATAACACAGGCAGCGTCATGGAGATCCATGTTTTTCCTTCACATGTTCTGCTGTCCACTTGTGCATATCCTCTTTTTCACAGCCTGCAAGAAGTTACCAACACCTCTGGGGCTGAATAGATTTCAAATTTGAAGTGGGGAGTGAACTTCCTGGTCTTTGCTCAGCTCCTGGGCCCATCCCCGCCAGCATGCCCAAGCAGAACTTCCCTGGGATCTTCCTCTAAAGGCAAGCTGCAGGAGAACTGGGGAGTGAGCTCTGATAATGAGGGCTCAGTGGTCACATAAGAGCTATAGCACCAGGGAGGGAGTGCTCCCCATTCCCATGGCAGGTAAGCTACAAAAACATCTCTTACACATACAGTCAGCAGCTCACCTCAGCCAGCATGCCCCAGGTGGCCACTGCTCAAACAGGGAACGTCACTGCCTTTATACTGCTGTGCAACAGATGTGAGAGAAAAAACCAGGGGAACCTCTGCATTGTCTCAGGGACAGCTTAGATACCAGCAGCTGTTGGCCCCTCAGAGACAGCAACGTAGGTATAGACAAATTACTATTAATTTAACAAGCACCATCAAACAGCCATTAATAAAGCTTCATGAAGCAACAAAGTTGGTATTAAATGAAGGGGCCCTCTTTTGATACCAACTTTGTTGCTTCATGAAGCTGCCATTTCAGTGTTGGCTTATGACGTGTTAGATTATTTTATCAGTTAAATAAGTCCACTTTTGCAGGGATATACATGCTACCTTCAATCTACTATTCCTTAGTCTGCAAAGCTAATGGTCAACTAATTTTAAGGGCAAATGTTTGGTAACTTTTCAAACAGCAGAAGCAGAGCCATGGGAAGTGGGCTTCTGACAACTCAGGAGTGTTTATCATGGAAACTTTTCAAGAAGAATCTACTCATGGCAACTCAAAGAGGACTGAACAGTAATTGTTACTCCTGAAATAATGGGATGTTTAAACCTGAGTGTGTTTGTTAGCCACTGAGTGCCTGGTCTAATGGATAACCTAAACACTGCCTTCTGCTGGAAGTAAAGGCCCCAGGAGATGTTTCATACAGATTCCATGTGGTGCCTGGCCAGACTCAAAGGCCTTTGCAATAAGCAGACCTGAAGCTCTATAAGAACAAGAGCCCTGCAGTGGAGCAACAACCTCTGTTTGAAAATGGACACGTCTGGGATGCAGCGATCCCTGCAAATCAACCTGAAATACATTAACCCTGTCAATTTTCACACATAAGACAGGCAGCTATGTACACTAATGTGATAAAACCCAAGAAACGACCCATGAGTTTTCTGTGAAATACAATTGCATTGGATAAATAAGACACTACTAGTCTTATTTAGAGTGCTGGCTGGTCTTGCTGTTGCTCAAGAGAGCATGCAGCATACGATAAACTGCAGGCAGACCTCCCAAGGCAATTACAGTTGACGGTAGGACTCTGCAACCTACAGTTGCAGGCTGAAAGGAGCCACCTGGGACTCTGGCATGACTTTTGGAAGTCCGAATTTTAAACAGATGCCCTCAAGAAGGCCTTAGTGTGGCCAACTCTCTGGCACTGTGCAGTGTGCAATGCAGTTTATAGGACCTCTTACTAGGAATTCTGAAAGCCTCTATTACTTCCAACTCCATCACAGGCTGCGGAACATGGACAACTCCCTTGTCCCCATATTTTAATTACACACCTATGAAATAATGAATACAGAAACTGCTCAACTTTAAGACTGAATTAACAAAGAACATTACTGCTATTAACACGTATTAGTTGTGCACATTCAGTAGCTCTGCAGGATGTTGAGCTACTGACTGTGCATGCACATCCTCCATTTCACCTCACCCAGGAGCACTTCCTCTCCCCTCACCCACATGACAAAAACAGAACAAGAGGGACCAAGCAAATCTGCAGCTAACATTTATATAGAGCTTAGCATATTTTTGTGAAGACAAGAAATAATTAAGAGGCTCACGTACACAGAGTATGTTTCAAATATTGTTTTTTCCTTCATCTGGCTTCTAAAGTCCACGAAGATTTCAAGTGAGGGCTACTGTTGCAATCAGTATGACCCAACAGACAAGCCACTGCCTGAAATAATAGCCATTTTTCTTTTATGATCATGCAGTCTGTGCCTGCTCAACAGGCTGGCAGCAAATCCAGAAGTATATTTTAAGGGAACTGGTATTTGGAAAGAAAACTAGACAAACCTGAGAAGATGCTGAAGAACAGAGATGGCATCTGGCTCTTGCAAGCACGCCACATTAACATCAGTTAGCTGCTCGTTCCCATGCACCTGTTCTAAACTAAAATGTAAGAATGAAAAACAAATGTTGCATGAAAAACTCTTGTTAGCAAAGCTGAACAAGAAAAACAGTAATTTGTGTTTTTAAGAAAAAAGGGTAGGCATCTTCTGCTCAAGCTGAATGGAACAGTGAGACAGACTAGCTGACTTCAACCCAAGATAAAAACATTAAAATTTGTGCTAGCCATTCAGTATCAACAGGACTGAAGATACGCATGGACAACAGGTCCAGAAGCTGATGCTAAAAGGACTAGGGAGGACTAGGGAGGCTAAAAGGACTAGGACTAGTCAATACCCTAGAAATGGTACCCTAGTACCATCAATGCCTAGATGATAAGAGAGTACAAGAGGAACAGACTACAGAAAGGGATCAGGCTTGCATGCTCTCCCTGAATACCATCTCCTGTTACCATTGCCTCAGACAGAATACCAGGTTGGTACGGGCCTTTGGTAGGTAGCATCTTACATGCTTTTATGAAAATACGTATCGATGTCTGCATTAAGAATGCTCTGACAGATCGTTATAATTGATAAAACTGTTCAAACTGGACTCTTCTGAAATTCTTTAAAAAAAATAATTAAACATGTCAGGTGTTTGACCTGAGTCAACAGGAAGGGGGCTGTTTTTAACCTTGGTTACCAACAGTGGGAAATAACAGAATGTTAAAAAAACCCACTAGTTACAGTGGTAACCAAAAACATCTAAGTTCTATGATTTGGTATGTTTTACAAGTATGGGCATTTTGGTTTTTACATCAGTTTCCTTAGTCCTAGGGCCACTGTTCTTCATCACTGACACCAACCACACAGAGAGACTGTTCCTACAACTGAGAAAGTACATGAACAGGTAGCTCAGCCCTGTGGAAATGAGGTGGCAATTTCATTTGAATTGGCTTGCTCTTCTGGGAAGTCTGAGTGATTCCTATCGTAAAGTCACACCTCTGCTGAAAAAGTGAACACGTATCATATTTAGGGAAGGAGTTAACCCTACTACTTAACAAAGCAGTAAGTTAATAAGGTTAAAATACATGTCAAACTCTACTTCTGTGTACAAATGCTCTTCTTACCTATGGAGTCTGGCATGGGTGTACTGCAAGAACACGCCTGTATCTCCACGACTTTGAAGAGCTCGATCCCAGCTAAACTGATAATCAGATGACAGAAGGCCCCGGAAGTCCTGGAACAATAAATTAATGTCACCTAGATATGGCTCTCCATCTCAATTTTTAACTTTTCACAGAAGATGCAAACACCTCAGGAGGCAGCTCAGACTCACCTGAATTATTAGTGCTGCAAGACCAACTTTCTCTGCTGTCTCCATAGGGTCTTCTATCTCTTTGCTTGCTGAAGAGAAACGGAGAAAAAGAAATTGTAAGTCCATAGTAGCATAATGACTCCCTTGCTCAGACTTGGAGATGCCAATAAAACAGCATCTTCTAAAACTGTGAACTAGCAATATGGAAATTGTCAGGATGCATACAGCAAGAAGTCTAGGATCTAAATCTTTCTTAAAATTTGACATGCAGCTGTTTCAGATGGGCTTTTTCCCACTTCCCCTACTATGTGTAACACAGCTTTTAAGGTCAGAAGCGTTCATTACAACAGGCTGGATAGACTACACTGAATTCCTCTTCACAATTCAGAGAGCCAGTCTCTAAGATCAGGAAGAGAATGACAGGGCAATTCAGATTTTGTTTAAAAACTGATAAAAACCTCCAAGTGATATGGAGGCATAAATAGGCAAAGAAAAATTGTTCCAATGGCTAGCGGAGCATTTGGATGTACATTTAGGGGGTATTCACACCATCCACTGTAGATATCTAAACTGACTATACTCAGAGAATCTGAACTCAGAAAATCATAGAATGGTTTGGGTTGGAAGGGACCTTTAAAGATCATCCAGTCCAACCCCCCTGCCATGGGCCGGGACATCTTCAACTAGATTAGGTTACTCAAAGCCTCATCCAACCTGGCCTTGAACACTTCCAGGGATGGGGCATCCACAACTTCTCTGGGCAACCTGTTCCAGTGTCTCACAACCCTCATTGTAAAAAATGTCTTCCTTCCAATCTAAACCTACTCTCTTTCAGTTTAAAACCGTTGTCCCTTGTCCCATCACTACAGGCCCTGATAAAAAAAGTCTTTCTCCATCTTTCTTATAAGCCCCCTTTAAGTACTGAAAGGCCGCCATAACATCATCTCCCTGGAGCCTTCTATTCTCCAGGCTGAACAATCCCAACTCTCTCAGCCTTTCTTCATGGGAGAGGTGTTCCAGCCCTCTGAGCATTTTTGTGGCCCTCCTCTGGACCCACTCTAACAGGTCTATATCTTTCTTGTACTGGAAACCCCAGAGCTGGATGCAGTACTCCAGATGGGCCCTCACGAGAGTGGAGTAGAGGGGCAGAATCACCTCCCTCGACCTGCTGGCCACGCTTCTTTTAATGCAGCCCAGGATACAATTGGCTTTCAGGGCTGCAAGCACATGTTGCCAGCTCATGTCCAATTTTTCATCCACCAGTACCCCCAAGTCCCTCTCTGGAGGGCTACTCTCAATCCATTCATCCCCCAGCCTGTATTGATACCAGTGATTGCCCTGACCTAGGTGCAGGACCTCGCACTTGGCCTTGTTGAACCTCATGAGGTTCACACAGGCCCAGTCCTCAAGTCTGTCCAGGTCCCTCTGGATGGCATCCCGTCCCTCAGGTGTGTCAACCGCACCACTTGGCTTGGTGTCGTCTGCAAACTTGCTGAGGGTGCACTCGATCCCACTGTCTGTCATTGATGAAGATATCAAATAGTATTGGTCCCAGTACAGACCCTTGAGGGATGCCACTTGTTACTGGTTTCCACCTTGGACATTGAGCCACTGACATATAAATCTTTGGACATGGCCATCCAGCCAATTCCTTATCCATCTAACAGTCCACCCGTCAAATCCATATCTCTCCAATTCAGAGGTAAGAATATTGTGGGGGACCATATCAAAGGCCTTACAGAAGTCCAGGTAGATGACACCCATAGCTCTTCCCCTGTCCACTGATGCAGTCACTCAATCACAGAAGGCCACTAGATTAGTCAGGCTAGACTTGCCCTTCTCCGTGGGGAGACATGACAAGAACCTCTCTGAAGCTCCTCTAACTAAATAGACTGAACTTAAGTCTATCGTTACAAAACCTAATTAATCTGGAAGAGACTAAGAGATAATGTCCTCACAACAGCTGCAGAGACATGTCTGCAAAGCTATTTCCAGCTTTTTCACGACTCAAGTGATATTCTTCAGCAGATAAGCAGCATGCTGTTGTGTACAGAAATTCACCGAAGGGCCTGTTTCATTCCCTGTCTCACAGGGAAGTTCACAGGGCCAAGCTGGTGCTCCAGTTCATCAGAAGTACAGTAAACTTGCCTACATAACAGCACTTTAGATGCTGGGTCTTCTGTGAAATCAAGTACTTGGTTTTGGACCGACAACCTTGCCTAGTAAAAAGGCAATGCTTTTGACATACATAACGCTTTCTGTTTTTGAACTCAGATCACAGTGCACTCTACCAGGGTCTCCTCTTCCTGTTTGTCTCTACTGGAGAGAAAGGAAGACTCTTATCATAGTCTTTTACAAGGTAAATCTGTTCCACTTCAGCAAGGGCCAAGTGCATGTTTTTATTGTGGTATATGTAATCTATTAAATTTGCAGAGTTCAGCTTACGATTTCCTGTCCCAGCTGATTTCCCACTAACAGCAGAATATGGAGAAGTCAGCTGTTCTGTTAAGGCACCACTTAAGCTGAAACAGTTTTGCAGTACAGTTTCAGTACACTTAGATTTCTGTCTTTTGCTTTGCTATTTCTTCGTGCCAGGTCAGCAAAGCCAACTGAGACAACTTGGAGTAGTTCACACTACTCGTACCTTTGCTATTTACAAAATTCAGAAAGGATTAAGCTTGAAAAGTGTGAGGATAGTTCATAGCCCTCAGAAGTCTCAGACTGGCTATTCATTCACAAAGACAAATATGTTTAGATTACATTATTACATTTCACAACTGAAATTTGTTTCAAAGCAGAACAACTGTCTCAGAATTCAGGCTTTTGTTTAGATGCTTGATGAGACACAGACAAAGCTATCTACGAGAAAGCAAAGCAGCAAAGGAAATAATAAGCATTATAGAGAGGATTTACGTGGACTTCAGGTTTCATTGAGATGAGTAGAAAGAAAAAGGATGCCAATAATGGAAACTTAAATAGTAGAAGAACTGTGTACAGTTAATAGCAAAGAAAGAGTTTATACAAAGGTATTTCACTAACCAGCTCCAGCTCCACAGAGGCATGATTTTTAAAGCTAGCATTGGCTGTTAGATGGCCAGCTCCCAAAATCTTTTCAATGACAGTGAGGCATTTTGATGCCACACACAAGTTTGTAATATCTTTCACTGTGTATCCAAACACTTGTCAAACATTGAAGACATTGTTATGAGTCAAGGATTTAGGATTTCTAATTTAAGATTAGATTTTTTAAGATTAGATCTAATTTAAGATAAGGATTTCTAATTTAAGAAAGGGGAAGTAAGGCAGGAATTCAAACACGGGGGGAAAGTTTCTAGAAGCACAGGTAGGATTTAGGATCTAACGGATAAGCTCTGGGGAATGCTGCAGTGCCATCTGAACACATTACTTCTTTTAGCTGTTCTTCTGCCTACTGCTTGTGCAATGGAACATGGGTCTGTACCTCTGCCGTGTCAGTTCAGTCCAGCATAAAAATAAGTCTGCTTTGCACTCAGCTATGATACTGACCTTTAAACTGGAGCTCTAAGCTCCATCCCTCTCTGCAGTAAAATCGGTTTGAACCGAGGGTCACCGTTCTATCATTCTGCCTGCCCCCCCTTCTCCTTGTCCACTCTACAAGCAAAATTATCTGGATTAAAAAAGCTGAGGAGGCAGAGCAAGGAACATGCCCACTACTTAACCTGATCAGTTCATTGATTCAATTCAGCACCTAACTCCAGAAAGCACAAGAGGGGGCAGCATTTCACTAGGAACTGCTTGAATCTTTACTGCATCAAGAGGAAACAGCCACAGCCCGAGGTGCAGACAAACATCCCCTTCAGCAGATTCTGCTGCAGAGCAGTGACCTCCTGGGGACTCCGGAAACAGTCATGAGGCTGGGAGGATGACAAGGCAGTAGTTGCAGACAAGCTACAGTCAATCTTGCCAGAGAAAACTGTCAGAGCTACAAAACCTTTGGAGGAAATCTGACTGTTCCCTGAACTCCAGCCCCAATCCCACTACTGACTACCTTGTCCCTCCAGAAAAAAGCAACTGTTGTCCCCCAAAGGCAGGTACTTCCTTCCCAGTGCAAAAGCATGATGAAATAATTTCACCAAATGTTAAAATTTGCAAATCGTAATTTGCAAATCGTAGTTCACAGAGTTGCAAAGGATTATTTTAACATTGTCTATATTATGTGAGATACAAAAAGTGCACAGATCAGGGCGTATTGCTGTGTCTAGTCTGATGCAGGGAAAAGTGTAGGGTAGAAAAGACAACACGGTTTTGATCAACACAGAACATCAGAAGAAATTAATAAGACCTGAAATAGCTAACTTTTTGTGGAAGCCATGTTTTGTAACATCCTTGAGCGAACTTCATTTAAAACATCTTCCAGGAAAATTACTTCTCCTCTCCGAGTCTTCATCCCTTGAACTAGTCCAAAAGACACATGCTGGCACCTGTGTTGAAAAGCAGCAGGACCTAAAATTACATTTTAATCAAGAGAAATGTTTGCAGTGTTTGTTCAGAGCTGGATTCTTACCAGGAAACAGCAATAACAGCTGAATAAATAGCGCTCCAACGTGGGAAGCTTGGTGATATAATCAGTAACTCATTTCACCAACCAAAGCTCCATACTTATTATATAATGGGAAAACTGTGATCAGCGTTATGATAACCTGGTCATTTGCGTGCTCTTGGGAACCTCTCTTGCTACTAGCTTTAGTACAGAGGACTCAATGCAATAAATTGCAATAAATTGAGGAGAGGCAGGATGTAGACAGATCACATTACTGTGGCAACACAGATCTGTTAATAACATTAGAAAGGGAGTTATAATAATTCTATTGTGGCCACATTAAAATAAAAGTGTAATTAATCATTGCTAATAATAAAACATTCATTGCTTCTGCTCACAATAATCCCAAGCATTATTCTGGATCCATAACCTAAGGTAATTTTAATGCAACTTTAAGCACTGTGAAAGGGGGCAGACTAATATTCCTGAAGGCTAAAATCCTATATTTAACCACAAAAGACATGCCGTCTGTCAGAGAGGAATATGATTTAGTCTGCAGATCCATTATTGACCTTTGCTCAGATTGCTAACAAGACTGGTAATTACAATGAATAACAGTGGGGATACATTTCTCTGCAACAGATATTTCAAGCCTGAAGCATGACACAAACTCAGATTCAGATCTCTGCTAAAATATCATACTTCAAGAAGTAATTGTTTAACATGTGATCACACCATATCCCAGAAGCTATGCCATAAAGTCTCTGAAAGATTGTTTCCCTTTTTCCCATTTTTACATCAAGCAGTTATGAATGACCTGTTAAATGAGAGACAGGGCTGTTTTTCACATCCTGAACACATGGCAATGTCTCCTTTCGCAAACAAAGCAGACCAGCAGGAGCAGACAGGTAGTGTGAAAAGGTTGGTGCCGAGGACCTGAGGCCCACATTGCACACAATTCTGAGGGTTTTGTTTTCTTATGTTTTCCTCCTTATTGGACTAGCATTAGTTGGGTCCAGGCCAAATGTCTGCTTGCACTCTGGAGTTCATTAGTTGCGCACCAGCAGTGCATCTTGTAGCTTAGTTTCATCCAAAATGCCTACATGATGTGCTACAGTGTGGTGGCAGGTGGACACATTCAGGAGATTCTCTTCAAAAGAGCACTCCACTGAAATTCCAGTGGACCTATTACACATTCAAAAGGAGAAAAAAGGAGAAAAAAGGAGAAAAAAGGAGAAAAAAGGAGAAAAAGATAAAAAGAAAAAAAAAGAAAAAAAGAAGGTATATAATTAAGATTCATAAATACATACCTTTCTGCCCAGTCATAACCCATGAGCTTCAGTATTTGGAACAAATGTTGAAAGTGATTACTTTGACTTTTATCTGTCTAAGGAACAGAATTGGTGCATATTAGAAAAGTTTTATAAGGATTAGCTTTTAACACATAAACACATAACACCACAGATACTGTGCCAGTAAGTCACTGCAAGCAGAATCAAGACCTATGAAGACAGGCAAGACTTGAAAAGTGTAACAGCTGGAATCTATGGCAATGGGATTTTGCATCTTGTCAGAAAAAGTAATTTACCTTTTAAAAAAATTATTATTCCTAGGTCACGAAGGCAAAGCCATGAACTGAAATGAAACCTTGATGTTCTTTAGTTTCACATAACCTGTGAGCTGCCCATCAAACAAAATGCCTCCGTTTTCACTTCAGAACCTTGCTGCTCTTGTTATATTCTCATGTTTTACATCACCAAACTTTAAGGTTCCTTTGGCTTAGAAACAGAACATCTCTTTAAACTCTCTGTCTCCAGAACCCACTGGTTTCTTTTGTCTCCAGCATGATTTGTGGAGCTTTACATCATAAGTCAGATGCATAATTTAAAAAAAAAAAAAGTATACATGATCACATTTTCATATTAATGATGTACCTTGTGCTCTCTTCCACTTCCAATTACTCTCTCCTATGACTTAAGACAGCTTCTGATGGAAGTTTATGTCTAACAATGATCTTCGGTTGTGTTTCTAGCTACACCTGCTGCTACCAAGTTCACTTTCCTACCTAGTTGCTTTGACTACAAGGACTCCTTCATCCCTCCTTAAAAAACAGTGCAGTGATAACCAAATAACCACTATTTCCTTATTTCTTTGGTCTTCCAAGACAGGGAGTGAGCAGTGAGTGAAGTGCCTATCTGTGTTGTTTTCTCAACTCTACCACTTTATCAAGTCTGAAGCACCTGCCTCCTCCTTCACAGTCCTTCATCACCTGCTCTACTCCAATGCATCACCTCTCTCTGTGCCGATTCACAAGCAAGGCTGATAATCAGACGGTGGTCATCATTTCAAACAAGGCCTTCCAAGCTCTTTTCCACGCACCTTACATATGAGAGAAGCTCTCTGTACCTGTTACAAAGCCAGATCTCTCTCACTAAAAGATCTCACAATAAACTTTATAAAGTTTAGATTAAGGCCAGCTCACTGTACTGGCCAATGCTGCCTCGCTGTTTCCTCTGCTTCCCTCTAGGTCTGAATTTATCTCTATTCTCTTGTTTTAGAAGAGATTATACATTCTATGAAAGAAACTTGTTTTGTTTTGTGTGCACAACAGCGTGTCCCTCACCACGTGGACCATAATCACAGCATTTAAAAGCCTCTTTGAAGGACTGCAGTCTTTTGTGAGTAGATATTGTAAAAAATCATGACAATACTCACTGACAAAAGACTCCAATTCTTCTGAACTTAATTGCTTCTTTGTGACTGTTCACAGAACAGAATTTTCAGCTAAAACTAAACTAAAAGCTCACTTAAGTTTGTAATTACTTGTCTTGACCAATGTATATAGAAATAGCATACAGAAGAATATTTAAAATCATTAGCAGAAAATAATCTAATAATAATCTAATAGCTTTTAAAATAATCCTTTAAACTCCCACGGAAAAAAAAAAACATGAAAAGAGAGGCCAAGATAAGAATACCTATCAGGCAGTACAAGCTGAATTCCAGGTTTCAGCTAGCCACCTGAAAACTAAGCATCAACTCCTGTGGTTTTGGGATGCTGTGTGATACTGCAAGAAGCGTAACAATGAGTGTTTATTATGCTTGAACAATCCACATAATTAAAACGGCATGAAAACCAAATTTGTTAAGAAGGATGGAAATAAATACTAGAGTACCACACAACTTCATCTCTGCCTAAAAGTAATACTCAAAACATGGATGTGTAAGTAGGTTAAAAAAGATGAACCTGCAGACACTACCATTTCATAAAACTACTTTATTTTCATAGCTTCACAGCATGGCAAAAATAACACAAATGCTCAAAAAGAAGATTCATATTATGAAGAATGGCAGGTTTTTTTCCTTACAGGCCCCAAAATTATACATGTCCAAATGTAGTCTAAGTGGTTAGCTTTAAGGGAGAAGTTTGCAGTCTGACAGTGTGGATTATATTTAATTCTTCATATATAAAAGTGTTTTCATCTCCTGTTTTGAATACAACATTCAATGGAATCTTAGCACTTCTTTAATAATACATGTCACATTTTTAAGTGTTTTGAATATTTTGCTCATATCACTGCATTTTTATGAAATAAGTAGGACTATTTTAAAATATAAATTGGTGAATGCACTGATTTACAGCACTACAACTAATAAACCAATTTAATGTTCTTTTAAACAAGTTGATCTGATGAAAATAAGATGATCTTATGAAGTAAGACTCAAGAGCCTCTAAATAATTTTCTTGTAACAAGATAGGGATTCTGAAATACATCTGTATTTAATAATTAAAGACTAAAATAATTGGTGTTCTTACTTAAACCCATTAAATCCTCCTGCCTCTGGTAGCACTGAGTAAAGTCCTAACCCACTACAAAGCACTGCCACAAAACAGCAGCAAAACTCAGCAAGGCTGGCAGTTCCCTCATCAGGCTATCTGTCCCACAAACTCTCTTAACAGTTCATGTTGTCACCCTCTCATTTTATGACCCACTTTCTCAGCCCTCAGAAAGTCAGAAATGATAGAAATACTAACCATGTTATCCAAAAACTATGCAACCTTAGCAAGGCTGAGAGAACAGGACTAGGCAGACTAATCTGTCATTTCCAACTTGAATGAGACATTGATTATAATGGTCACATCGATCACGCCACTGTCTGGTTTTGCTGCCTATCTGTTTGGACTAGGAATAGATCAAAGAGGCCCAGGCAAGGAAGTGAACAGTTACTGGAGTTCAGCTGTGAGCAGCCAGTCAGCTCAAGACTATTGCTTCTGTACTTGCTCACTCCATCAGCTTAACATTCAGCCCTCATCCTAATTTGTGCAAAATACCCAGTTATTTTCTTTCTTTCTAATTGTTCCTTCTCCCTTGGTCCCTACTACCTCATGGTATAAAAAATACAAATAATTACCTGCCCACATGAACTAGGCAGGAAGCTTCCTTAACTCCTAATGCATTGCAGTTTCACAGCCACACTGTTCTTCGATGCCAGTGAATCTACTATGTTGCAGTCAGTAGAGGTAACCTCCCCCCAAAAAACACAACAAAAAACCTCCTGTTCTATGACCACCTGTGGCAATGCCAAGTTAGTGGAAACTTCCTGAAGACTGAAAATAAAAGGAGGAATGTGACTTAACTAAAAATTGCACTTTAAACTATCTGGGTATTTAATTTTATGCTTACTGATCTCTCCCCCTCCCCTGAATCATGGTATTTGTAACATTATACTGGCTTTTGAAAGAGTTGCACCGGAGAAGATTTATGGACATTACCAAACACATCACAAAGAACATGCCAGAAACCTGCAGATTTTTTCCATGGGTCTTTAATTGACTTCACATAATAAAACATGGTTTTAAAAATGTTTTTTCTAAATCTGGGAAAAATAAAATTTAAAAGCATCATGTGATATGTCCTTGGTAATACTAAAGCAAAAAAAGTTTCACACAAGTGAGAAGATGATACTGCTATTCACTACTGATACTGCTGGAATTGTCGAAAGGCAAAATAATCAAACCAAGAAACATTAAAAAAGATTCCCTGTCTACAACTGCTCCAGATTGATTAAGCAGTACTTGATGTGCGATTTCTACATCATGAAACCAAGGCGCTGTTCAAAGCCATAAAAATTTACATTTCAGATAGCATATCAGGACTTTAGACTTAGATTCATTTTAGAACATTAATTTCTAAATTAAACATTTTACAACCCCTTATAGCACTAACAGCTTTTTCTGACTTGTTTAAAGATTAATTACAACATTTATATAGAAAATACAATGTCAATTGAGTAAAAGATCCTTTAAAACAAATTGCAATGAATTTTTAAAACAGAGAATAACTCCAGAGCTGATTTTTCAGCTGTTCTGTGGGTCATGAACTGAAATAGAACCAAGAAACACTGCCACGTTGAGGCACAGTTGCTGGGCAGTAAGGGCATCTATTTTACTGCCAAAAATACTATGTGCCAAAGTCATATTGGGAGCAAGAGGCCCCCTGGATTATTGGCAAGAGTCAGGCTCAAAAGTGTTTGGTGAATCTAGAATTACTTACCACATAAATCATAGTATCCCAGCTATGCTTATTCATTCGGTCTATAGCAGCAGCAAGATCTCTGAAAGAGATAATGAGAAACTATTTGGACTTCCACTCAAACATACCTCATTATTTGCTTCTTGGGAAAATAACCTACTCTTATGGAGGGAAGAGGACTGCCAGATTAGAGGGATCCATGTATACCTTACACACAAAAGAGGACAGGTATACTTTGTTCACAATGTGTTTGAAATGTTTTTTTAAACCACCAGTTATGAAAAGTACTGAGGAAAAAGTTCTGATGCACAGAATAAGTCTGGTCTCTGTCTGCCTACTGGGACAATCAATCAACTGGGAGACTTGAGAGAAACATCCCTCTCCTGGAAAACTAACACAGTGCTCAGTGTTAGGTTGTATGATAAAAAGCTCATGTTCACACACACAAAGTAGTACAGAGAAACAACTTGCTTGAGCTCCTCCCAGGGCTGTGACAGGAGAGCCATCAGCCCCATGTCCCAGTCTGAAACCCACCTCAGGGGTCACCAGGAGCAGCACTCTGGACCACCTTCTGACTGAGGGAGGTTACTGCCTTAAGGGACATGGGATGCAAGGGAAAAGCATTTTGCAATTGCACAAGACTTATTATGGGGTGCTTAGGGGAGGAACCAAAGATGAGAAAAGAGAGGGAGAAGATGATAAAAGGGGCAGGTGGCTTGTAAACAGATTGCTGGTTAGTATGTTTGTCCGGTTGTGCCCTGCGCCTGATCAGCACAGTCTGTCCTGTCTTCTCATTAAAATTCATTTCAAACTTTCCTGGGTGAGGGGGTCTCTCTCCTGTGTGCATGTGTGTTTGGAGGTCTAAGTATCAGCAACTGGAGTTGGGGACTACAGGTCATATAGGCCATGCACCTGTGGTGCCAGCAACTGAAGGGACTGGACGTAAGTGAAATTAAGTGATAGCAACTGGAGCCTGACCATGGGTTACAGGGGCCAAGGTGTCTCTGCTGCCAACAACTGGAGTGAGGGCACACACATCCGCATGTGATTGACAGCACATATCAAGCTGATCTAGCCAGCAAGTAGGTAAAGCCAGGTACGTGTGTGTCTTCAAAGATGAGGCACGCAGAGGAGTCTGTACTGTCGGTATCAGGAGGTCCAGGCCAACTGTCAGAGAGATCATGGGGCCTGGGGGTTAACCGAGAGACCCGCCTGCATACACGTGTGTCTCTATGTAGGAGGCAACAGGGGAGAGTGCTGATCCAGGGCCAGCTGCTGGATGGACCACATGTCTAAGCCCAGTTACCAGAGGGATCTGCTGTGTCTGTACCAGCAACTGCAGTGGGGCTATGGGCCTTGGGGGCTCGCATGCCCAGGTGCCAGCAACTGGGGAGACCTGGGGATCCAGGGGCCAGCTAATGGGCAGACTGAGTGTTGAAGCTCAGCTACTGGAGAGATCCACATTGTGTATACATACTCTATACATATAATACATATTTATATTACTTATGTAGATAATATATATCACATACATACCTGTGCACATATATACACACATACATACATGTATATTGCTTCACACTATTAAATCTTCACCCTAATCAGCCAGAGGGGAACAAAATGAAGCCATATGTGCTGTCTGAGCGCTGAGTGGTTTTGTCTCTGTTGCCCTGTTTGGCTGTCTCTGTGCACATTTGCATGCGTGCTTGTGTGCCTACTGGGAACAGCTGCGCAGTCTCACTACTGGTGGGACCTGTGGTCATGGAGCTGTGGCAGCCTTGCCTCCATCTGGCTACAGGATTCAGCAGCTGTGCAGGATTGTGCAGGATTGACTGCAGCATCTCTCTAATACCCTTGTCCTGAAAAGCTGTATACAGTTTACCCTGAGGGCTAGACATCTGATTTATTTACATTACTGGCACAAAGAAACTGTTAAGGCTTCCATATTAAAATACCCAAGAGGAATTTTAGGATACTGATGAGAAGGCAGGAAAACAGTGATAAAATTGATGGTACAGTGCTGGTGGTCCACTGAGTCAATGAAGACATGGCTGAACAAGCCTTTTTTTTCTGCATCACACTGCCAATAAACATTTTAAGCAACGGTCTTTCTAAAACCTTCATTATTTGGCAAGTGTTTATTAGATGAAGAGATCCCAGCTTTGTTTTCAAAGTCAGCAGCTGGAGAAAGTATTATGATTTATGGAAAGAGGAGGTTTACTAACAGACTGCTTAAGGGGAGGAAAAGTATTTAAAAGCCGGTGTTTTTCCTGAACCATTTTCAGCCCACCATAGTTACATTGCTAGTTCCAGTTACAATTACTCATTAGGCAAAGTGTTCCATCCCAGAAATAAAAAGCTTCAAAATCTGTACTATCAGTTACATATGTAATCATGTACAAAAGTTTACTGGCAAAATAAATGGCAAGAAACACAGATGGGCTACTTGCCTTGTTATATAAAGCGATGTCCCATCACTACGCATGACGGTGGAAAACGATGAGAGGTCTTTCTTTTCCGAAAGATCCACAATTCCTGTTCCTTTTCTATAAGTTGAGAGAAAACACTGAAGTAACTGCAAGCCAGATCCAAAATACAGGTAAAGTTCAGGTAAGATAGAGGTCAGAACCAAAATGAAGGCCTCTTGCCATAGAACCCCCCCTCACTCTAGAGAATCTCATTCTTTTCTTTGAATGACTGTACCATTTAAGTATTTTTGAAGACCGTTCCTCTAAGTTTGTTGTCACCACTGCTGATGCCAGGGAGCCGCCTGCCCACATTCTGGTGCACTCCATGACTACAGTTTCTGTCCCAGTTCAGCCAGGCAGCACATCAAGGCAAGGATCTCATCTAACTTGCTCGTTAAATGGCACATGCAGCTACCAAACTAATAAACAGCCTAAAAAGGCCATTAGGAGTTGAACACTGTAATTGTACCTAATTTGTCATGGCCAGGCTTCTGTGCCAGCCACAAGAAAAGGCAAACTTAATTTTTAGCTGTGATTGCACAAATCCTGTTGGCCTTCTACTAGAACAGCTACCAAAACCATCTAAAAAAAACCTCTTCCCTTTAGATGACGTACACACCTCACTCATATTTCATTTGAAATGCAAGTGAGTTGTTAAGTAAACTATACCAATAGATTGAATAATGAGTTCATACATTGTTTTCTGAAGGAGTCCTTTATCCTCCAACATCTTTAGAACTTCCCGGGACTTCTCTTGGTAAAATGATTCTCCAGAATATTCATCGAAGTGCACTCCTAGACGCTGAAAAGTTCCAAGAATATCAAAGAAGGGAAACATTGTTAGATTGAGGCTAATCATTTCTTCAAATTAAGTCAGACGATAGGTCTGTGTCACAGGTCAGATAGAGTGCAAAGATTAATTTTATTCCAGGAAATATCACTTCATTGTTAAAAGGAAAGGATGTTTGGATTTTGATTTAATCAATTTCTGCATTAGAATTAACCTCCCTGAGTTTAATACAGTGTTGGATATAATGTTCATGAGAAATTAGGAGTAAACTGGAGAGAGCAATTAGTACAAAAAAATGTGAGGTAGGCCTCTAACTTGCTGTGCTGGAGGCGAAACCAGTGGACTGCAGAGAAGTTACTTGGACTTCAAACCAATCCTATTTTAAAAGGATGCTAAAAAATAATAATAAAAAAAAAAGCAGGAGCTGCTCACAAACACTGCCGAGCACACAGAAATCACCATTACTAGGAAGGCTGAGGGTACACCTACGAGAGATAGGATGACCTTAACTGTCAAATCCAGGTAAAACGTAATAGTACAAAAGACAAGGTTTTTAACTGAGGGCAATAAAGCTGTCAGTCCATCAGCTCGATACTTATTTGTTTGAAAAGGAACTGGGAGAGAAAGATCTAGCTGTACCAGTCATCACGTGATCAATGATGAGTGACCATCATGATGCAGCTGCATACACAGCCCAGTACCCACTTACCCTAACAGGTCAGCTTTCCACTAGAATTATCAAGGCTGTGTCTCACTTAGGAGATCTTAACTTAGAGTACTTAGCATGAAGCCAGTGATATGTTTCAGGGAAGAAATTAAAGCACAGCCAGATTATCTGGATTATTGAGGAAGGGGCAGGCCACTTCTCTTTTAACTTTGCAGTCAAGGATAAAAGAAGACGTGACCAATTTCTACAAATACAACAAGAGGAAGGAGACGGAAAAGAGCAATTTTAAGTAAAGAATAATACTAGAAGAAGGAAGTGGTATAAAACGAGTCACAAATTCTTTGGAGCTGTGAGTTAGAAAAAAATGTCTAAGCCCATCAAAACAGGGCACCCATTCCAGAATTTCATTGCAAGAATGTGGGAAAGAAAAACACTAGCTGGTTTTCAGATGGACTCTTGAGTAAGATACATAGCATTAATACCAGTAGACTGGATTCAGTGGCAGAAGGTGTATCTCACTCCTGTTTCCCAAATTTGTAAGATTCATTCTGTGGTCAGTGGCACAAACATCTCCCACGAAACTGCGGACACTGGCTCCATTCTTGAGATTACAGTATGCAACAGATGGCTGTATATTAGCTCAGCTCAACCTGCAGGTAACTTATGCGCTGATTACTATTGTAATTATAGCGCAACTCCTGCTGCTATAATTACTTACACTCAATTTAATATGCAACATACACAGCTCTGCATTATAACATTAGATCAGAAGTAGTGGAAACAGAGTTATCTCCTAATAAAATTTATTACATGAAAACTATTAAATTTAGTGGGTTGTTGCTGACTTCAAAGATAAAGCAAAACTGAACAGTATTTATCTAACACTGATTTGCTTTGTTGCCTAGCACCATACTCCTAGCTTCAGGGCTTCTGAGAAGGGAGAATTAGTCAAAGGGTCAATTACATGGACTCCATTAAACAAAATGTATCTAGGCTGTCAGCAACTAAAGTGACAGTCTGCTTGGATGTTAAGTCAACTACCGTGCTTTTTCCAAACAGAATGGGGCATAACCTGGCATATTTAGAAACACGTTCCCCACAACAGCGTAAAGTTTACTGGAAAGGCAGTGAATTGACAACATTACAGCAACCTCTGTTCCTGAGTCAGTTTGCTGCAAAGTCAGTCTCTTGGATGCAAAGGTGCTGTGCACTGTCAATTAGATTGATGGAGCAAGAGATAAAGAGACCATTTTGCCAACAACACAGAAGCAGCAGTGGATGATTTGTACCTTATAAATTCGGATGTATTCCTCAATACTGAAGTCTCTAAATTGTTTCCAAAGTGACAATGTCAGCTCATCGTGTTCCTCCAGTTTTCTAAAGAAATCCTTAGCCAGCTTTTTTGTGTTTTCATCTTCTGCTGCTTTGTTAATCTGCACATACACCTAAAATATAACAGCACTGAAAATGTTGAAAAAGTATAATCCTCTCCCTCCAATAAAAATAAACAGAGAAAAGTTCTACAAGAACAATACAAATACATGTAAAGATGACATTTGCAACATCAAAATTTTAAAGCCATGTTAAAGGAAAACATTTCCTATTTAAAGGATGAATGAGTAGTCCAAACTCCAATAGGAGAATGTGCAGCTTATCTTGAAACAAGACTAAGGCCATAATTCCTTACTGCTGTCGCTATCGTCCTCTTCATTACCTTGAAACAAACTGCAGCAGCAGGATATAGAAGAACTAATTTATGCATGAAAGGGAAATCATCACAGACTTTTAAACCAGAGACTTTTCTTCAGAGGACCACAAAGTTGATAAGACTCGATGTTTTACAAGCTCAATGCCCCACCCCCACCCCAAAACAGTTCTGATCCAAAAGCCACTTACTTCCAGTACTATGCACCCATACTAATACATGCTGTCTCTCTCTGGCTGAAGTCAAGCGTAGGAATGTCAACATCTGACTAGACACGCACATATGCACTGTCAGTTTGCTCACAGCATTACAAACTCTTGTAACAGCCAACTTTATCTATGTACAACAAATTTGGCTCTCCAGCTTGGGGAAGCCTGAGGGGTGACCTCATTGCAGTCTACAACTTCCTCAAGGCAGGCGGCGGAGGAGGAGGTGCTGATCTCCTCTCTCTAGTCACCAGCAACAGGACACAAGGAAATGGAATGAAGCTGCATCAGGAGAAGTTCAGATTGGACATTAGGAAAAGGTTCTTCACTGAGAGGGTGGTCGGTCACTGGAACAGGCTCCCCAGGGAAGCGGTCATGGCACCAAGCCTGTCAGAGTTCAAGGAGTGTCTGGACAACGCTCTTAGTCATATGGTTTAGTTTTAGGTAGTCCTGCAAGGTGCAGGGAGCTGGACTCAATGATCCTTATGGGTTCCTTCCAACTTGAGATATTCTATGATTCTATCCTACAATAACATATTCCTATATATCTAAAGGCCAAATATTTGCCCAAACAATGATTCCTTGCTTTCCACATGCAGCATTTTGAAAGCCCATGGAAAAGTTTTTAAAAAGTTAAAGTACTATGTAAAAATAATTAACTAGTGGTTACACTGTGTATTTAGACCCAAACAGTTCAATGCTGTTTAACTTTTAAGTCTTTGTAAGGGAGTTTTAATCCCCAAATCATTGCAATCTTGAGAAAAAATAATTATAAAAACTTCACTCCTGCAATGTTCAGACAAGGAATTGGCCAACAATACCTTGCTCGAATGGGTTCCACCTATTAAAAAAAAAAAAAAGCTTCCACAGCAAAATTCTTGAACTTCTCCCCTTCCTTTTATGTTCAAAGATTTTTAGAGATTTTAATAGGCAGTACTGCTGACAAGCCTCAAGGATTAATGTTTGCTTAGTTCTGCCACAAAAAAGAAATTTAAAGTAGAGGGAAAATTCAACCCTTTCCAAGAAGAATGTTCCCCCTCCCGCACCACTAGCTTCACACATTCTAGCACACTCCCCCCCCGATGTTATAAAGCAAAAATAATGCAAAAGACATATTTGCACCTGATTCTTGACCAAAATGGAGGGTGCAAAGAGGTTTGGAAAGGTACATTTGTCTATATATTTATTTATATAGAAATTGTGCTATGGAAATTTTCTTTTTAAACAAACTATAGGAAAGATTAGTTTCACACAACAGCAGAAAAAACACCACTTTGAAACATGTCTCAGGTTTTGATATAAACCAGGAATACAGCTGAACACACAGATAAAATTGGGAATATTTGAGAAACTAATTTGGTCTTAAACAATTACTGGTTTAGAACCTTTTGCAGTTGACTGAATACTGTTCTCTACACTTGAAGGTAATTTTTTTTAAGGTCATAAAGCCTACATGCTACTGCAATAGATATTCTTTTAAAGCTTCAGTGCAAAATTCAAGTATTTGAAATTTAAATCCTAAGAACGGACTGAAATTATAAATAAAAATTAGAGAATACGCAGCAATGCACAACCACAAGAATATCACTACTTCTTGTCATCTCTTTAAATCAGTCCTACAGCTCTAAAACACCTCCATGTTGAGAATCTATCAATTTTATTGAGCAGGCCTCAGGGATGAGGGAACAAGCCAACAAAATTTATATATGTCAAAGAAGCTGGCAAACTCAGAAGGAGCTACTCTGCCACATAAACAATCTGCCTAATATGTATTCAGCTGGAGAGTATCCAAGTATTCAAACACACAGTTTGTTCCTTTGCCAGTAAACAGATTTATGCAAAACAGTTATCCTGTGACATACTGTCTGAACACCGGCACTAGCAATAGTTCCCATATCCAGCTTACAGGGTGAAGCACAGCTCAGCTTTGTCATAAGAAAACACCTGACAGTGCCACACAAGAACCCTGACAAAGCCCCATTAACACATGAAATCTTTCTTTTAAAGGATGAGGGCTTGAACATTAGCCATTCAGAAAATTTTGTCCACCTGTCCTTATGGTTGTTGGGTTTGTGCAGGTAAGTATATAAGTCCTGTTCTCTTACGCATCGTATACGTGTTACACCCAGCATGATCGTCAAACAAAGATCACTTACAAGTATCAAAAGACTGATGAAAACATTTTTTGCTCATGACACTGTATGAAACAAGAAGTGACACAGGAACTGGTAAAGAGGAAGAAATAAATACTAACTCAGATGATATTAGGCATATTTGAATGGAGCAAACCAACAACCAAAATCATATTAGTCCTGGGAAAACAAGGCTTGTTAAACTACCTCAATCTTTATTGCTAACCTGGACAGTCTACTGACTCAGTTTTGTCGCTGAGACACAGAAATTAGATCTATAGCACTTGCACCATGCAGATGCGCATGGTGGGCAACCGAGACGGCAACCTCCTGCAATCAAACAGCCTTCCCTACTGCTGAAATGCCTGTCAGCAGAAACTGCACCCTCTAATGCTCCTGGCTCTTTCATGCTTATGGAAGAAAGAAGAGCATTCTGCAGTGCCAGAACAGTATTCTGGAAAGTGATGGTCACTCCTCCTTACCTATATATCCTAAGGCTCCATATTAGATACAAAACACTTTAAAGATCCTTTTCCCCAACCAGAGTGAATCGTGTATTGAGCAATGTAAATTAAACATTACTTATTCTAAAAATACTAGCAACAAGAGGATTTTTACACCATACATGCCACTTCTTTTCACAACTTTGGTAACCAACATACTACAGCACTAGATGCAAGACACCATTTCTACTGCAGTTACTACAGTGAGCTCAGTGGTCACCTATGCCCAGTTAAGATAGTTGATATCGGTCAAACCGGGTGTGGTGATAGCAGCAATCAATGCAACCTAAGTATCCATATTTAACCCTTACCTCCCTTATGGGGCATATTTTTCAGCCTAAAGATACCTATTTCCGCTGTCATTGCCCAGTGAAAACTGTCTCTGCTGCCGTGGCCCAGGCTAGCACCGGCCCTTCAAGCAAGGTAGTTTAAATCCGATGTAAGTCTCATCATGACCCTGCAGACATACCATTCTGTACAAAATTGACAGCTAAGTAAAATGGACTGTCCCCTGAACTCCCTAGTTGGTCTTCTCTGAACTTACCTCAAAAAGGTGTTGTAAAGGACTGGATTTTAGCTTGTCTTTGTTGCCGAAGCGTTGGAAACCAACACCCAATAAGCCTTGAATAACAATTAAATACAGAGTTAGACAACAGCTCAGACTATATTGCTTTCTTGATTAAGTTTATTTCATAAGCAAGTCTAGTCTTAACATTGTATGTAATAAATGTCTTACATTTTCAAACAATATAATGGTATATGCTACAAAAACAAATCAAAAGCATAACCTATTACTCCACTGCATGAAAAAACCCAAAACTATAATAGCTAGAAACTCGTAAGAAATACTATGTTGATTTTTCAGTTCCTCATAAATGGAATTTGTGTTTCTAGACTTGTAGAGAAAATTATCTTTTAAACAGCAACCAGCTGTAAATGAGAAGCCACACAGTGGAAACTGTCCAGCAACAGAACATGCTCAAAACTCCTTGTTTTGCTTCCTCCCTTAACAGTATTATCATTTCAAGGACAAGAGAAACTGGGACACAATATGGTATTCCACATGCAATATTTTCAAGGGAACTTTTTGCTGTGTGCTGAGAATATGCAGCTTTTTTCACGTATCCGACTTGGCTTCTACACTTTCCAAAAGCCATCTGAAAGGGCAAGATCCAAATTCCAACCTTATTGTCTAAATCAAAAGAGCCCATTAACTCATTCAGTAATCTAGCAATATTAACTCCGAAGTCTTTTAGATTTTCTGAGGCTGCTTTTAAAGCCATCTCATTCCTCTGAGCTGACAAGGACCAGGACTGATGTGAAGACAGCATCTGAGGAATAGGTATGCAGGTATCCCTTTGAAAAGCCCTCTGCAACTAAACAAATAGCACTGTCTCAAGAGCTTCCCTCTTGGAAGCACTGAGTGCAATAGAAGCCGTAGCAGTTTTAGGTAAGAAAAACAAGTTAGGGTTTAGGAAATAAAATGAGTCTAATCCTACTGAAAGGGAGTTTCTTTAAAGGACAGCTTGTTCTATGAGCAATCAGAGCCTGATTTCCTAATGATCTCTCTTAGGTATTAGTGTACCTACACATTCCACTTTTCAATGCTGGCTTCACACCCCAGCAAGACTGCCAGTTTTTACTCAGCCCAAACACATCCTTCCACACGTTTCTGTCTTCCCCAAACTATCCCCAGCCCTTGTTATACTCACCAATTATTGGCCAGATGCAGCATGTGTTGGGACTGCTTCTGACTTAGATGTGCTGACTGGTTAGCCGGCAGGCTAAACACAGAAGTTAACTTTCTCTCCCAGAGGGCACTACACATTGTATTTCTATCCCTACTCGGCTGCCAACTATCACAATACCAAAAGGAATTTGTTCTCTTGGAGACATTTTTCTTTGTCAGATCTGGCTAAAAGTCAAAATTTATTAGGAGCAGAATGACAGGAAGACAGATAGACAGACAGTGTGACTGCATAAGCTTTGTTACCTTAAGAAACCTGCCCCAAAACTGCCTAGAGGTTGAGGACTTCTCTGCCATGTTTCAGCAAAATATGTTTTCAATTATTATGTTTTAAAGCCTCTGACAATAGCAGTTGTAATAGAAATGCTGACAGATCATTAATTATAGCACTACTTCTGGGAAAGGACCATTATAATAATATTCCTATGCTATAATTTTGTGAAGCATGACTATATTATTTGTTATAAAACCTGTCACATATTTGAGCTGAGCCAGCCCAAATAAAGAGGGGAGCATCCATTTTGAAAGAAACAGTTGGAACTACTAGGCCAAAAGCATGATTCTAACAATTGTGTGGTGGACAACAGGTACACATGTAAATAACAGGCATTGTGATCTTTATACCTTCAGGAAACTCTGTATTAAAATACATAAAATTCCTGATAGTCAGACCTAGGAGTACAATTTAGTATCTTCAAAGACAGAGTGAATGAGGTCAGCTGAGAAGCCCTTTAACCACATTGCATTTCATTGCTTAATTGTCCTTGCCACATTCATTATACAATAGCATAGTGATAAAATTATGCCTAAGGGGCAAAAATGAATGAAATATGCAATGATGAAATTTGTTGAATTTTAGTTGAACTCATTCTGTATTCAATTCCTATGAAACAAATTCTAACTGAAGCAAAGCTCTGCTATAAACTAGTTTGATTAGAAACGGGATCACAAAGGACAAGCTGCGGAGGAAATAATTTAACAAAGGAAAAAAATATTCTATTACTGCTCTCACAGTCATAAGAATGTTTTACTCAACTGCCTAAAACCCAGGGATTTACTCTAGAAGGAGAATGGATAGAACTGAATACATTTTGGTTATGTTATCTACACTGCTGAATCTGAATACATAAATAGAGTAGAAGTAGGGTATTTCCGCTAAGTTTTTAACCCAGCTCTGTTCATAACATTGATTCATTGATGTCCCCATAAACAGCGGTACCAGCGAAACTGGAAGGGGAAGCATAAGGGCTGGAATGACCAAAAGTGACCGCTAAATAGACATCGCACTTTGTGTTTGCCATTTAAAAATAAATATATGGACACTGTTTTCAGAACCTACTGCAAAAGATGTAGGGGAGTTTTATAGTTTTCACAGGTGTACCAGCTTTCAAGAACGAGGAAGTGGGCATGACTGCCTTCTTTTAAATGCCTAAAAATATGTCAAAACCAGCTTTTGGGGGGAAATTGGAAAAGGAGAGGAGAATATGGATCAATTTAAAATACAAAATTAACAACAGAAATCAACAAAGTTGTGAATCCTATGGATGGGTCAACTGCCATATAAGAGGGATATTTACAGACCCAGCAATCGGACATAAATGATCTCTGGTCAGGGAATAAATATCAAGCCATGCTAGGCTGCACATGAGAGGATTTTTCAGTGCTCACTTATGTGATGGACATTTCAGAAGACGTAGGAATGTGTATGTGTCTGCGTGCAAACGCACATGCATGCCAAGATTGATAGTCTTCTAGGGCCTATTCACTTGCACATTCTTCACCTACACACCTTTCTTTTGCTACATTTTAAAGGGAAACTGAATATTTTGGGGGAACTGTTGGGATATCTTTAAAGATACAAACTCTCCAGGCCTCAACATGCCAAAATGAAGTTGCTATGGAAGTTAATTATGCTCTATGAATAATGAACTAGTTTCCAGAGGGAACAAAAAAAACAGATAAAGAAAACGCTACAACACACATACAAAGACAACCAAATATAAAATACACATTTTGTTGCAATTATTCTGTCATTGTGTATACAGGTGTGGCATAGCTAAGTTAGCAAGCTTACTCTTCCACAACTGTTACGCATGCAAAATCTGAGTAAGGAAGACAGTATCACAGTAGACATGCAACAGCTATGGTAATATGTACCCATTTTGTCTGGAGGCAGCAACAGAACTCTGTTCAGCTATGAGAGCTCCAAAGGTATAACTAGCACACTCAGAAAATATTTATACTGCCCTTTAAAAATAAACTCCAAATTACACATACGTAATCTGAGAGAGGAGCTACTGAGGGACAGAGGGTAAATTTCCTCCTGTTATTTCTTGTACAGTAGTGTAGGTCATACTGCTGATGAATCAGTCTGGATTGCTTTGTTCATATTTTAAGGAGATTAACTACACGTTGCATGCATGGAAACACAGTATTACTCTTTATGAGCCCAGAGTGAATCCAATGGGCCTGCAAAAACTAAAGCTAGAAACCTAGACCATATCACACAGTAGAAAAGGGAAGAGAAGAAACAAATATTAAAGCATACCAAACTGCATGCCCCAGTCACCAAGGTAATTTATTCTTATTACTTCATGTCCCAGTGCAACTTTGAGATTTGCTATAAAATTCCCTGGTAAGGAAACAAAATTGGTATTATTATTCAGTTGTAGGTAGCCTCTTATCCCAACAAAACAGTTTTCTGTTTTTGTATGATCTGTATTAAAAATGAAGAAGAAAAGCAATCAGATGAACTACTCCACAGAATTTGCTAAAATACCTCACACCTAAAAGAAATAGTATTCTAAGCAGGAAAAGAAAGGCCGTGCATTTGAAAGGTGCCTTAAAGTGTCTTATACAACAGTGATAAAAACATACACGTGTATGTGCATGCACATACTGCAAAGTATATGAACATGAAAAACACTTTTTAAAGTCTTCTTGTATTCTCACAAATATGTTGCAGTATACATAATTCCCGTTACAGTCAGGCAACCTCATACCAGGAGGTTAAGCAAGTACTCAAAATTCACAAACTGCTGTTAACTGTGATGTTAAATAGAGAACATCAAGTCCTAAATCTCTATACTGCTGCAGCAGTGCTGAGCTCTGCACTTAACACAGTGAGTGTTATGCTGATATGCTCCAAACTTACCGTATCACACAAACATGTCTTGGTTCTAACTGTTATTACAACAAAAACCCTTAATCTTTCTCCTGAGCTTAGCTACAACCATAGAATTACAAAGAAATACCCGCATCCCATCCTCTCTTTGCCGTGCTTCAAGGGTAATTTTTAATTACAATACTGATGTAAAACTATGCAGAAAGCTTTCTCTTCTTCTGTTACTATAACACCATATTATACCTTGCAATTACTTTCAATTCCATTCTCTGTAGTCAATTAATCCTCTTCCTATTGGACAAACGTTGATCTACAGAACTATTTTTGAAAGTGTTTTTTTTCTATAGCAAAGGGTCCAGAAATGGAACATAAAGAGTATGTTCCAAGTTATGTAATTTCACTCAATTATCAGTCCATGAAAAGGCAGAATTATTAACTTTATGCAATTAATAATTATACGATACATTAAATATAATTAAAAACTAATACATTATTAGCTGCACAGATGCTGTAGGATCTTCTGCTAATAACCTACTAGTTTTTATTGTCAGAGAGGGAAAGGAGGGAGAAATAATGTTTTCCATATGCCATTAGAGTGCTGCACAATGAAGTTATTAATTATTCCATTACAAATTACAGCAACTGCGTTAGTAATACTGGCATAAAGTAATTAACATATAAAAGCAAGGTTTTTGCAAGACAGCCACCAAGACATAACTATCTGACTGCTGTGCAGTCCAGTGCAAATTGGAAATTTAAAATTCAAAGGACTCTCATAACACCTCAATGAAAACTGCCCTGGCTGTCTTTGTAGAACAATTTTAAACGACTTCATTTAATGTTCACAGTCATAAAACTCTATTACGTGTGACTTAATAAATCTGCCAGCAACACACCACGCTCTTTTCTTCACTGCATAATGAGCAAAAGGTTTTTAATGAGCAAGTCAAGCCTGACTCGGCCACTCCACTAGAAGAGTGAAAGGTTAGCAGTGTTCCCCTGTCAAGTGAAGCAGGAAGACAAAGAAGCCCTTTTAGGGCACAGTTAAATGCATACTTACCTACTATTGTGGAACGCAAATGTCCTATGTGAAACTTTTTGGCAATATTAGGGGAGCTGTAACAAATTTTCACAAATAATGTTTGTTCAATGTACAAGACTGCCAGATCACCAAGTCAAAAGAATTCAACTCATGCATATAGCAGAAGAACTGAAATAAAACCACCATTTTCAATTTTCCCTTAAAATTCCCTGGTTAGCTTGTGTTCTAGACAGCAAATTTTCCTATCCAACCAGCTTTTCCTCCAATATCAGTTAACAGCCAGTGTTGCAAGGAAAAAGAAACCACAAACAACCCCACAACAAAGAATCCCCCCAAACCCAACTATACTAGTGACAAAGGACTTGCACGACCTTCTCAATTTTTACATGTTTTGGACATACGGCTCATTTGCCTCATACCTTTATTAGACATAAATCTAATACCAGGACAGGAAACCTTGTGTACAAGAATCAGTAAGTAAAATCACATCTCTTCTACCAACAATGCCCCCCCCCCAAAAAACCCTGTACCCACAATTATTGGCCCCTGACAATAAAATGGAAGTTCAGCTATGAAAATTCACGCTCCAAATTAAAGCTTACTTTCTGTGACTATAGAAGCCTACAGAGGGAGTATAAGTGAACAAAAATATTTATACCTAAAGAGATCTGAGTCAGACACTTTTCATTCCATGAGCAGGTGACAGTAAACAAAACTGCACTGGACAGAAATTTTGGGGCCACAAATTGAGAATATTTAGCAAGACAAATGCCTGGCTGCTTTAGCAAGTCAGGGAGGAAGGTATCAAGCTGAAAAAAGAAATGGGTTAGCAGCTGAAAATTCAGATCATGTTTCTTGATAACAAAATAAAAGAAGCTGACTTAAAACGTGAATGCTATTATGCACTAAATGAGACTATTCTTAGTGGAGGGCAGTGTGAGGCGTGAACTCTTTAAATACCAATAATACATTCTGGGAAAAAGCCTCAATTCCCTAAATATAACTTATATTCTACTTGGCAAATATATCGGAGTATCAAATACAGCTGAATATAATACCATAAATATGGTTTAACTTCACAGGCATCATACATTACAACAATGAATATCAACCAGCAAAATATCAATCAGCAGACAAGGCAATTTTCCCAAAGGACTCATCACACATGCTTACCTGAACTCAACCACTGCCTTTTGTCTAGGCACTGTAGAGAAAAGTTCACTTTTTACTCCATACTCTGAGCCTTCTTTCAACACCTGCTGCAACACAGTCTAAACCACAAGGAAGATTAAAAAAAAAAAAGGAAAATATGTTTCAACAACAGAAAGCATGATCAGGAAAACTGTTTACCAGTCACACAAGAGTCTGATCCCACAGCCTTTATTTACATTAGCAATTAGGTGGCTAGTCTGTCAGGCAAACAAGATCTCATATGTAGATGAAAATGCCATTAACTTTTGAAAGCTGAATCTGATCAATTAAAAAGTTAGAGATATTATAGGCAGAGATTTTGGTGCAGATCAAGGCTGATTTTGGTAGAAACTTAAAAGGAAGTGGAAAGCCTAGTTCTTAATCATTTTTTAGTTACATAACATGAAAGGGCACAAGAGTAACCTGGGGGGTAATTGGTGGGCAGGAAAGGAAACTAAGTCCAGGAACATGCGTAGAACAGTGACCTCATGTAAAATGAGAGAGTTCTCACATAAATAGGATTCTAACTAGGACCCTCACCTCTCCTAATTCAGGTAACACATTTTTAAATAAAAACAGTACCTTATAGAACTCAATCATAGATTTGGATGAAAAAGTAGGAGAGCTTATGAGCAGTAAACTTGACTAGCAAATTTACCTCATTGTGCAGACAAATGTTCCCAACAGGCTTTTTTTCTTCTTTTTTAATTAATAAAAAAAGCTACATACCATACCTCTGGGCTTCCTCAGAAGTGTCCTCTTCCCACAAATACATCTTGTCTAGGCACACTTTGAGGCATTTGGCCATTTCTCTGAAATTCTTAGGAGTCCTGTCCTATATCCAAGGTTTTTGTCGAGGTGTGAATACAGGGGACACCCGCTGTGCACGGCACAGCCAGATCATGTAGGTCCAACCCTTTGGTACATATCAGACCTCCCACACACTCCTTGTGACTGAGGGCCTGCAAGAAATCCCATGAGCTCTGACTGCCTGAGCATTACCACGCATATGCAGGTCACCCGAGTAGCACATGAACACATTTCTTTTGCTTCAGGAAATGTTGCACAGAAGTACGGGAGTTCTAGTCTTCATGATTATCACTGAAGCCAATTTAAGAGACAAAACAACTACTACAGAATCCTCTCCATCGGTTCACTGCAGGTAGACTGCAACAACAGCTCATGGAACGTTTGGCCATTCATAACTCCAACAGCATATTTAAACATCAGCCAGTGGTTTAAGTGACACAGACAAAAGAGGCTTAGCTTTTTCTAATTTTGGTAGTATAAATTTAAACTGCTTTCATTGTTCATCCCAGAACATGAGGCAGATTAATGTTTCTACCTTTTTCCAGTTACTTTGCATCACTGTCCACTATATTTCTTCATTAATGCTTTTTAGGAATAGCATCTGCCTAATATTCTTTTCCTTTCCCATTGGAAGGGAGCATGTATATACAATAGGGAAGCAGAAAAACAGGAGACTTCTGCAAGAATTTAAGCCTCCTCAGAACTACCAAGTCATTTAAATCTGTAACAGGAACAGGAAAAAAGCCAGCCAGCTACTCCTTTAGTGCCAAAAAAATCCAACTATTCAATCTTCATGTGTCCAAACACCCCTTCTTCCCCTCCCTCACCTGCAAGTGTGTAAGGACACTGTGAATGGTCCCTACAAAGGTGCGTCTACTTTCAAAGTATGGAGACTGTAAAATGCCTTAAAATACTTCCTCAACAGCTTGAACACAGTTTGTGGGAAGAGGAATCCTATGCTGATTTTATTATCAGCAATGCATTCATACAGCAAGGTAAGTCCCTGTACATACCCTACATACTTCAGTTTGTCAGACAGATGCCAATACACTACAAAACCTAATATGTGAAGCTGTATGTATTGGACAAACTTCCTGAAGATAATAGAGGCCTTTAACAATGTGAAGTAAAGTAGATATCTCATTCCATTCAGCAGAAGCTTTTCTTTTTTTTCTCCTCCAAAAAGCACCTTAAAATTCTTCAGCAATAGATATGGAATAAATTTTAAAAAAAAGGAACTGCACCTGTAGAAAAACCTTTAATTCTGTTCTTATTACGGCACCTAAGAAGGTAAGCTTACACAGAAATAATCAAATTTACCCATAGACCAATTCTCTGTATCAGTGAAAGTCACAGCTAGGTTTTATCTCCTCCTCTCTCCTCAGTGGCATAATGCAAGATTGCATGTCCTAATTCCACATTTTTTCAAGCAAAATTCTACTAGGCCAGACACATAGTTTTGCTTGAATCATTAAACTGACTAGAATCCCTACAGATACAGTATCTTTTGAAATCCTGTCCATGAATAAAATTTATCACCATAACTACTCTTTCAGTGAACAGTCAGCTGCTATGTTCTTATCAAGATGGACTAATTATAAATAGCTAATGAAAAATTAAAGGGATAAAGCAACTGACTGATAGGCATGCCTAAGCATTAGCAATTCACAAGAAGAAAGGGTCTTCCCATTCAGGAGAAGAGGACTACAAGCCTAAGTGACTCAGTGGAAGTCCTGATAGGAAGAGGGCTTCGCCAGTATTAGGTAAGACCCGATTTCTTGCCCCTAATTCACATATAGTTAATTTTCCAAGACCACAATATCATTTTCCACAAGAGTTGCTAAGCCTATAGATTAAGGCCATGAACAACATCACAATGGAGCTTGCTCCACAGTTAGCTGAACTGGCTTAGCAAAGCTTTCATTCGGTCACCAGTCTAACAGTACCAGCCATCCACTTATCTTTATGAAGCTCTTGCAAATAATCCAGACAGAGTACAACTGAGACACTACTCTTACAGACTGAGCGGTATCTTCCTTTCATTAAGTTACTGGTTTAACAAAAGAAGCTTTCAATTTCAGTCACGCATTGGACTTTGAGGAATATATCTTCCCTTTGTTTTTTAAGCGAAGTATGTAATGATAGATCTGCTATCAAATACTTTTATTTCAGGTGTCTTTTCATCATACTTTTCTATTTTAAACAACAGTCTTTACATGCAGGATCAAAACTTTTGAGTTGTATACTGTAGAAACCCAAAGCAGATGCCAAGCCTGCCTTTTAAAGCAGGAGAGATGAAAAAGAGGAGTTGTGATTATCAGTGAATGGTAAATACATTGTTTCCTCATAAGGATAAACTTTTGTGAGCCTCATTGCAAATTCTAGGCCTACATAATAAATCAGCAACAGGGATCCTCGAGGAGAACTTACAAAAGACAGTTTTACGTAGAAAATACCTTTCTAAGACGTCAGTAAGTATTCTATAGTTTTATATTGAGGAATTTATTTTTTACCTTAATGCACCTGAAATATAGTACTCACCTTTGCTAATAATTCCCTGTTTATTGTAAAGTTTACTGTTCCTGGACCAGCACTGATTTCACTCACTACAGCATCACATTTTAGCTAAAAGAACAAAACAAAACAGAAACTCTACATGAAAAAAAATAAATTGGAAAATTGTAATTCAACACACTATAAATATTAATTTAATCCAAAATAAACATTAAATGTTATTTATTGGTTTGAAGCAATCACAAGTGGATCATTTAATCCATCCTGTTGGCAAAAGGGATGATTTTATTATTTCCAATCCGTGCTTAACAGCTCTGAATGTAACTCAGCCTGAAATGTCACACATATGTTTTACTTCAGTCCCTGCATGGGTACAGTCTGTGTTTTATTTTGACAGGAAGCAGTAGTTGATCCCTTTGTACACACATAAGCTGAGATACATTTGACAGTTTACACAGTACCTGATAGCACTTTAAAAAAAAAAAATCAAGATCAATGTCTTAAAGCAAACCTGAGACAGAAACAGACAGCTGTTTCTTGAAGTTTATGACTTTAATGACAATGTTCTACGGTATCCAGTGATACAAAATAAAGATATTAAAGGCCAATTTATTAAAAAATCCATTTACACTTTCTATAAGGCACATGTTTTGAAAATTCTGAACCCATAAGGAATATTTGGGCACCCAACCCCTAATGCCAACCTCCTCTTTACACATATTTTGGTCTCTTCACATGCTGAGAATTTTGGGTATCAATCTGTCAGGTTTGAGAGTTACTTATTAAACTAGCTGTCTTTCATAGCCAAGAAATTGTCTAAAAACAAAAAGAGCAGGATGAAAAGCCTATAAAAGACAGCACAATCACTTTATCACTTGGTTAATATCTTTGAGAGGCAAGCTATACATTCCTACTGAAGCTCATCAACATGAAGAAGAAATTCTACCCCCATGCTAGGTCTTCAGCTTAGACACTAACTTCACCAGGAGATGAAATCATGGTTAGCCTTGAAGGTCTTTAACCTTCACAAGCTCCAATAACAACAAATCCCAATGCTTATTCACAGGCTACATGAAAAAATATTTCTTGTATTGACTCTGAATTTCCCACCTTTTCATTTTAAAAAAGGTCCTTTTTACTTATAAGGAAGAGAGAAAACAGAAATTCCCACTGGACTTTCTCCATACCATTTGTTCTGCTAAAGGTTTTCTACATAATCTGTCATTTGTCATCTCAGTGTTTTTTATCTCTCTTTAATATGAGTGCTCATCTGGCCTCTCCATAGCTTTAACAACCTCTCCTCCAAGTGCCCCGTGGTTCTTTAGTAACCAGAACTCCCGTGCCTAATGCTTGGACCAGAATGCCACTATGCTGTACAGGGGCATAAAAACGCCACAACACAATGTCCCCTCCATAAGGAACTAACAGTCCAACGATGCAACGAGAACCAACCAGCCACATGAAGTCAAAAGCCCATGGAAACAAGACAATTCTGACCTTTCTGATGGACAATTTTCAGCATGTTGTAATAATCAAATGTAGGTACACAATTCACATAAAGATTGATGCTGCTATAGAAATCCACTGTAGAGCCCTACCCTATCTCCATAGGAACTTATACAATGTACCTTTGTCTAATAAGCAGGGTGTGGCTGTCAAAAAGCAGAAGTGTAACTGATGTATTACTAGTCTAGTTAGTAAACCATGAAGAACCACTTGGATCTGCCAAAAAGGTAGGAAAGTAGGAGAAAGGTAATTCTGGCAGGGGGAGATTGTGACCACCAATTCACAGACCACCTACCCAAATTATACCACTGACTCAAATGATGAAGTTGAAGAACAACAACTAAGCATGCGTACTAATTTACATGCTAGGTGAAGAGATTTTAACCAATCATTTAATAGAAGAATACTGCATACATATTAGGAAGTTGAATATGTTAATGCTTTGTGTATAAATAACTGTTAATTTGAAAGCTGTGTGTGCTGTCTTGGGACAGACACCCATATCTACGCAGATATGCAATAAAATACCTCAGCTCTGTGTGTATATTGGCATTTCGCACACCGGGTAAACGAACCCCAATTTTTGGGACAACAAGCACATCGGAGCACATTATGTTTCATTTAGTATCACGTTGCCTAATTATTTAGGGTATTTTAGTCAACAAGAACAATTTCCACCTCTTCTGCCTAACCTAAATATCTGTATTTCAAATACTGTGACCTATTACCTCAGAAGTGACTACGAACACACTGTTGAACCTTGAGGCACTCTATCAACTGTTTATCATGACAAAAACTGATAACTGCCTACATTTTTCTGTCTGCTAGTTTTTGATATGTGGTCATATTTTGCTAATTTCTACACTGCTTATGTTCTTTGTGGATGACATGACCAGTCTAAGCAAATTATATTAAATGCAGCTCCTTTATCCACCACCCAATCCAGAAAAACCATTCCTAAGAGATTAATGGAATTTTTTTTCCTTTGTCTAACCAGCATGCTCTATTCAGTTTTGGGGCTTATATTGATGGCCTGTTCTTCTTTACTGTTACAACTGCTCTTCAATGCAAAGATGTAGGGCTAAGTGTCCCAAGTTTATTTAATAAGCCACAAACAATAAAGGAGAGAGACAATTTGTGGCTCTCTAAACACTGGGAAAAGCAGCTGTTTTTAAAGTGACAGACTAGACACAAGGAAAAAAATTGTTACCGTGATGTTACAGTCATTGGAACAGATTGCCCAGGGAGGCTGTCAAATCCTGGGAGGCTTTCAAAACCTGATAGGATTTCAAAAGTCCTCAACAACCTGCACTGAAGAGGAGATGGGAACAGATAACTTCCTGAGGTCCTTTCCAACCTGAATTACTTTGTGGTTCTAGATCATCTTTAAGTTGTTTCAGAACTTTTGGTCATACATCTGTGCACCATCAGTTCTTCTTTCACCTGAGTCAGAATATTCCTCTGTTATGAGAATGGGTCCAAGATGCGGATCTCTTCAACATCTCAGCAGTGAAGAATGACATGGGGAAATAGTTTAGCTTCTCAACAGTATTACAACTGTTTTTATTTGTCCTTTTTAACTCCTGATCATATAGCAACCCAACTGATTACTTCTCAAGCTAGCTCTTTCTGATGTAGATGAAGAACCGTTTGCACTTTCATTATTCAATCTAGCTCCTCTTTGCAACTAACTTTGCCAACTAAAACAGGGGTTTCCTAGTTTATACTCCTCTGCATTGGCATCAGCAACATGTTTTTAGATTGTAAATTATTTTTTTCCACTCAAATGATCCCTCAAGCCTCAGCATCACCTTTCTGAACACTTTTGTTCAACTTTATGCATGCCAACTTCTCCAGATTTTTATTTCCTTCCCTTCCTTCAAGGTTTGTGTCACTTCTGTAGACCTTGTTTTGCATGCTGCTTCTTTTTTATGCTGTAGTTAGTCTTAACACCTCAGCTAATGCCATTTCCCAGACTAACACACCTGAAAAAATTGCTGTTCTAAGAAACCTCAATTTCAAGCAGTTAGGGATTTGAAAGTCTGGCCTGTTTGTCCCACAGGCTAAATTTATCCATTGCCATTCTAGCGCTGGATTTTGCAGTCTTTGGTTTTCCAAGACACTGCATACTCAATTTCTTCCTCCAGTTTTGGGCAACAGTACAGACTATGGCATACCCTTCAGATACCCTCCTAACTTCACAAATATTATTTACTCTCAATCTATTTGAAAATAATAATTTCACAATAACCTTAACTAAAACTGCTTCTCCAATTCCCTGTGAAGATTCTGTGTACAATTACACTAGGTGCAGTCATTAAACTGCTCTGACCCAAACAGATGCTTGGACAAAGAATATTATTTACCTTATGATGCCTATTACACCTCTAGTCTGTAAGTTCGTTATTGCATAAATATATGATTAATGCATTAGCATACCCTTTCAGCTAGCTTTTGAGCTTGAAGATTAAGGTCTTGTGCGAAGCAATCACTAGAACTGTCTTCTGTTACAGAAGCAATGGAAAGCTGGAAATCAGCGACGTGCCTGAAAAAAGAATATACGAAAATCAGGAAAAAAAACAAACTGTTGAGATGATGGGTAGATTTGGCAGATCCAAGCTCGCTCTGCATATGCGAGTCTAATTCCCAAGCATAACCTAGTCACAGATACCTGAAAGTTCACTATGTTTAGAAAGCTGCAATAGAAGGCCAAATATTACCTTTGCTCTAATACAATCAGAAAGTAGATATGGTGAGAACACCATTTCAGAATAAATAAAAATTAGGCTCATGAATAAATGTGATTTACTTGCTAACGTTATTACATCTCTCGAGCAGGACACTGAAAAAACCCCATTATAACTTCACATTGGTTCTAAGCAGTTTCACATTCAGATCATTAATGCTGAAACATCTGCCATTCAAGCACTGCCTACAATTTGTACAGCTTGTTAAGCAATTATATTTGGTTTGAGCTTGCTTGAAAAAATACAGTGATTTAATTAGATTTAGGTATCTTCTTATAATTGCATTGGTGTATTAGCTTCGGTTTGTTTTTTCTGTATTTCTTTTTCCCTAAAGTCCTGTTAAGCTCTTGCAATAATAAGCACAACAGAAAATAACAGAACATGACACAACACCGTAAGATAAAATGTAAACACTACCGTTTTTTGGAGACGGGAACTGCAGATATGGACTTTATTAAATCTTCTGGTGGCAGATCCAAAACCTTTGAAAGCTAAATTTGAAATAAAAAACAAAGTGGCTTAAGCAAAAAAGATCCAGGAAAAGTATCACTCCCTGTTTAAATAGCCATGGGGAATGCATCATTTGTATTTGAAAGCAAATTTCAACCCAGATAAAAAAGCAAATACTTATTAACTATTATAGGCAATACAATAAAATATGCAATACAAACCCCAGAAATGTTAAAGGAGCCTTAGAAAAAGCAAGACAAAACACGACGTATAGCTGCTTTTTTTTTATCTTTTCCATCAAGGATCCCATCAAACCCTCGCATGCCTTTATCTAAGTCACTACACCTCACTTAGCTTATCCCGCACCTAGTAAGCGGGGGACAAGGAGGCCCATACCATGCCAGGGCCTCACTAATAAGCTACGAATGGCTGGGCTCTTGCCAAGATGGAGAGTCTCCTGGTTAACTGCTCACAGGGAGAGGAAACCGAGTCAACGCTGCCGGCACAGCTGCATGCCTGGTGCGGGGCAGGCGGTGTAAGGGACTGTGAGGGGACTGTGAGGGGACTGTGAGGGGACCACGGGCCCCGCGGCCCTCTCACACCTCCCGCCAAGGGCCGGGCGGGGGCGGGGCACCCCTCACCTGCAGCCCCCAGGAGCGCGCCCCCCCGCCCACCCGCCAGAGAGGGGTGGGGCAGGGAAACCCGCGCCGAGCCTCTTGGCAACGGGTCGGACCCACTATAAGACGCTCGGAGGAGGGGGGAGGTGTCTGGGTAAGGGCACAAATGGGAAGTCTCGGTTATGGTGCGCCCCTCCTCCAGGCAAGCGGCGGGAGGGAGCGGCGTACCTGGGAAGCGATGCTCCTCCGAAAGGAACAGGCTGCCATGGCTGCGCCGTCAGGCGGAAGGTCGCACCCCCCCCCCCCTGCTTTCCGCCCGCCCAGGGGCGGGCTGGGCCGTACCATTCTCAGAACAGGGGTGGGAGAGGGAGGAAGAGCCCATTGGTCCCCCTTTGCGCGGAGGGGGTGGGCAGAGGCTGTCCCACTGCGCAGGGGCGGGGGGAGAGCGGCGAAGCGAGCGCGCCAGGCCGGAGGGTTTGACGGACAAGTAGGGGGCCGGGCGGCGTTCACGGAGTGCGCGTGCGCCGCGGGTCGGTGCCGGCCTGCGCGGCTCCTCCCCCTGCGGCTGGGTCGGCGGCGGGACGGCGTGTCCGGTACCGCCCGGGGCCGGGGCGCGAGAGGGGCGACATGAGCACGTGCTCCGTCTCCAAGGTGAGGGGGGGTGGGGACTGCCCGCCAACCGCCGCTCCGGGGGCGGACGGCCGCCCGCCCGCTTTCGCTCCCGCCCTGCCGAGGCGGTGGGGCGGCTCGGGGCCTCGTACCGCGGCGGGCGGCCGGGCGCGCCGGCCGCTCCCCCGCTTCGGCGGGACGGGAGCTTCGTCCGACCTGAGCGGGCCCCCTCGGAGCGGTCCCTGCCGGGCTGTGTGAGGAGAGCAGCGGGTTGTGCGGGTGCTGAAGGAACCGACCCGCAGGATTGCCCTGTCTCCCTGTCGCGTCCTGCGTCTGCTCCTCTTCCTGCCTATATCCGCTGCCGTTTCCCTCAGCCCCTGTGCCCAGGCTCCCAGTGGCCCTGTTCTGCTGTCTGTTCCCTTCCCTTGCTGTGTCAAGGCTTGGTGGCTCTTCATCCGTGCCCTGACGCCCACTCGGTCCCGCTTTACCTAAGGCACTTTTTCTTCTCACAGTGATCAGTCAGCTCTCCTGCCTTGCTCCTCGGTCCTGTTGGCACACGAAAAGCGCTCGCACTTGAAGTAAAGCTCACCCTAGAACTGAGCAGTAGTGTTGTGGCTGTAGGTTTTGTCACTGCCAGCTAAAGTCTGTTGGCATCGCTTGCTGCCACTTTGAAACGTTCATTGTGTCTTACCCCAAAACTAATTTAATGGAGAAATAAAAATAAAAGTGCTGTCACTCACACATGATGTTAAATATGTGTTATCACCTTGGTATTTCTGAGCTGAAAGCTTCTATCTGGCCCGTAGTCAGGGTTGGCAGTAGGGGCAGTGCATTCATCGGAGTCTTAATATGTAGCGAGACTTAAAATGTTGTATTGGAACATTTAACTTATTTCCTGTCTTGCTTGATCATATAGTGAACAATAGCAGTGGTTCACAGCAGGAAGGGATGCGTTTTATCATCAGAAGACTTCTCCCTTGTAGTTTTTCACTGAATTGCCATGTGCAGCTGGATCCTTCAGTGTGGAAGTTGCTGTGCAGGTTATAATTTTTAGGAGTAAAGGGAAGAACTTCCAAACAAAGTTAAAACTTAATCCAAAAACAAGTGGATTTCCCTTTCAAAAATGGCTGCTGCCTTTAAGTAGTTAGGTAGTGAGAGGTCTGTGTCCCCCCTTGCCTCCCGTGTCTTATATGTAACGCTTCTTTGCCATTTTATATTCTGGTCCTTGCTATGTTCAGTGGTGTAGGGAAACTCAATGCTTGTAAAGCATTAAGTAGTATTTGTGTTTCATTTGACTTAAGCATACATCGTTTCTTTTTTATATGTATGATTTATAGTTATTTTGGCTGATTACAGTGGTGCTTTTGTGAATTACTGTTCTGACATATTGCATGTACTGCAGCATAAATAAGGCTGTAGCATAGCTTTTTGTAGTGGAATTGTTCCAGAGTGATGAGGATTTGTAGAATAACCGCAACTTTTGTCCAGCTGGTTTTAGCTGGTTGCTAATATATGTAGTAAAACGGAAAGTATCTGAAGGCATCTACAATTCATAAGGCTGTTTTTCAGAGGAAGCCGATATTGTTATCGGTGTTTTACTGCAGTTTCTTATTTGTATCAGAAGGGAAATAACACGTCCAAAGTCACCCAACAGACTAGTGCCTGTGATCAAAATTGAACATACCTCTGGAGTTTTATTTTCACTAGATCATTCTTACACTGGTGGCTGAACTATCCTAGGTTGAGTTCAGTAATCTTTGCTTATATAAGCATCTCCATTGAGAAATACAGGATTGAATCAGTCTGTTTATCTATCTTGAACACTTGTGTGTTTCCTTCCCCCTTGCTGTAGCACAAGAACCTCACAGTGAGAGCTGGGGAGCGCATATGATTTCTGATATATAGGAAATATAACTCTTCAAAAGAGGTACGTTTTTATTTGAGAGGACGAGGGAATAGATTTCAGATTTTCTAGAGGAAAAAGAAAAAACATCTTCCAGAATTCAAAGCTTAATACTTGTGTGTTATTCCTTCCTCCTGTGTGATGAAACTGGTCTAACTGGGAGATGACTTCTGTCTGGAGAACTTCTTTGGAACCAGGGTTTTTATTTATCTGAACTTTTTCCAAACCATTTGTCATTCTGCTTGTAACCATCTTTACTTTTTCCAGTTGGGATACACTTGCCCTCTGTAGCTAGGGCGTGTCATTGGCTTTTGTAAGTCACTTAATATTCATTGCATTATTCTGGGTCACCTTTTCTATGCATCCCGGCCTCTTGCTTTTTTTTTCCTTTTGTTTTGTTTTGAACTGAAACTGTACTGAGAAAACTCCATTGATGTGTCCTCAGGGAATCATTTCCTCTTAATTATAAACCTGTTGGAGGTTATGAGACATTTAAAAAATCTGTTGCTGTTCTAGTTGATGGCTGAATTGAAGAACATAATGGAAAGGTGAAAACGTTCCTCCCAAATATGCTGGGATACTGCTTCTGCTAGTTTTCCAGCTTGAAACAGGAATATAAAGGGACGACACGCAAATTTATATCCTTGAGATGCTGGCAGTTCAGTTCAAATTGTTGGTTTAATGGAGCACTGAAATTAAAGGAGAATAAAGTGGCCTCAGGAGCCAGTCAGATTGATGCTCATGTTGAAGCTTATATTTTTTTGCTATTTTCTAGGGCTGCTTTGTTTTTAAACCAAGTCCCAAGAAGAGAAGGGTATCTCAGAAAACAGGTTAGTGCATTTTGATATACGTTGCTATGCTTGGGTTAATCCTGGAAGGTTAACCACATGCGACTTAATTCTGTCATAGCTGCGTGATGATTTCTGTTGCTCCTTGAAGTCAGTATTGCTGAAAACTCATGTCTTCAGAGGAACCCCAGCAACTTATTGGCTAGTGTAAATGTTTTTTTTTCATCTCCAGCAATCAAGATCGTATAGCTATCTTTGTCTTTGCAAATATTTTTTACAGGAGAACACCTTTCCCTGCTACCATAAATTGTTTACTGGCTGACAAACTGTTGTGGTTTAACCCGGCAGGCAGCTAAACACCACACAGCTGTTCACTCACTTCCTCCACCCAGTGGGATGGGGGAGAGAATTGGAGGGGTGAAAAAGTAAAATTTGTGGGTTGAGATAAAGACAATTTAATAGGCAGAAAAGGAAGGGAAAATAATAATAATGATAAAAGAATATACAAAATAAGTGATGCACAATGTAATTGCTCATCACCTGCTGACTGACGCCCATCCCATCCCTGAGCAGTGATCACTGCTCATTGGCCAACTCCCCCCAGTTTATATACTGAGCATGACATCATATGGTATGGAATAGCCCTGTGGCCAGTTTGGGTCAGCTGTCCTGGAGGATGAGGGATGCCTCTTGTTTGTCATTTACAGAGCTGTTTTGGGTGTTTTTAATGCTTTGGGAGATTGAATGAGCTCATCAACTGGTTCTTTTCTAGAGATCAGACCACCACTGCTGCTCCATTGAGTGGCCACCAAATGGACATTAATGGCTAGCAAATTTTTTATATACATATGTTTAAAAAAAATCAATCGTTATGTTTAATGTCGCCTTGTAGCAACAGTTAACAGGCTGTTTACTTAACTTTCAGTCTTTGTGTTTTTCCAGGTGGTTAGTGAAGCATTGAAGCTACACCAGGCCTGCTAAATGTATGCTGGAAGTAGAAGGGTAGTTCCAAGCCTGTGCTTTTTTTTTTTTCCTTTTAAAGGAAATGTAGACTGTGTGAATGTTGGAGGAAAAACAATGAGAAAAATCTCACTCAGTTATACTAGTTTCTATTCAGTCTCACATTTTACTCCCAGCTCTGTCTTTCCTTCTTCGTTGGAAGCTGGTGGAGAGTTTCTGTGCTCACATCTGTGAGGCAGTGCAGCACCTGGGAAGCCAGATGTATTCAGAAAATGTGCCAAGACACTGTTTTTACCAAAAAGGATCTGATTCTCCTTTTCTTTTTCATAAAGAGCATGTATAGAAGTGAGGGACAATTTAGAGGTGAGCCAGAAATGTAGGCCTGGTTTGGGCTTAGAAGTTTTGCTGGCATAGTTGTGTTGGTTTAAATGTATTTAAAAAAAATAAATAAATCTGCATTTCATGTAACCTGACAGTCCTTTCCCAGGATACCTTATTATTTTCAGGAAATTGGTGTTAGCTGCATCTTCCCTGGGGAACAGAAAGGATTTTCATGTATCTATTCTTGCAAGCCTTTATGGTTCATATCTGACTGTAATAGTAAAGGAGGATTGAATATTTAATAGGTGAAAGACCCACAAAACTTTCTGAAGCAAGGGAAAGATTTTTTTTAAAATTTTATATTAATAATAAAGGCTGTTTGCTCTGATTTAGCCTTTAGCTCATCTGGGACTTGAGATGGAAGCCAGTTCTTTACCTTTTGCCTGCATACTTGGGTAATAGATTCTGCTTGTTCCCTTGCTTATTCTACCAGCTACCAGCAGTTAGTTAATTGGTTAAGAGAAAAGTTATCTCCCTCAGATAGATACGTCTATTAAGACATTGTTGTTTCAGTTGGATGCTTTGTTTTCTTCTCAACAAAATATGTTTTGTTTTAATAATCTTATTTGTGCTTGCCTTTGCTTTCTGTCTTTCTAGTTAATGATTTCAGAGAAAGAAACAATGATTCAGGGGATGCTGAGTTGCGGTTTGTTACTTGTCAGTTTTTATGGAATAAGATCAAATCGGAAACAGAGGTGAGTCTTGCACCTAATACTAAAGCAGTGTGTTGCATTTATAACAGTGCTGCTTGGTTCTTTGTTTCTGGAGACCTTCTCTTTTACATGCTTAAAAGGACAATTAGTTAAAGCAATAAAAGGGCCAGAAATACTGAGACTGAAATCCCTGTCTAGAATATAAAATAGTAAGAATAAATTAATCAATTACACATTACTTCTAACTGCACAGCTATATGCTTTTGATGCTTCAAGCTGCTGCTTCTAAGCTTCTCTTCTTACTAATTGTCCTTTTTATTAATTCCTGGCATACTGCTGTTTTCTACCTTCAATTCAGTTACGTGCTTGCCAGCCCTCTGAGGATTTTAGGCTGCTCTTGACCTCAGTGTTACAGAGTTCATAGCAGCTCAGGATTCACAGTGGATTTATACAACTGCATGGATGTCAAATACTGAATGACACAGCTGCAAGCAGAGTCTATTGAATTAGTACAGACAGTGTCAATGAGGTTGTCCGGTGGGGATCGGAGTTAATTTCATACTGAACTGTGGCCTCCTAATTGTTGTGTGTTACATGGCATGCTGTTGTGTCCCTACAGCCAGCTGGCTTGTATTATAGTATGAATAATGGCTTTCGTACAGCAGGGATTTCCTCCTCTATTCAGTGTCAAGGATTCTGGGCAAGTATTCCATATTCCTCTGCCTGCTGTTGGGCTCTAGACATTATGAGAAACTTTTTTTCCAAAGTTTGTTTTGGGATGCACAGTAGAAGGCAGCTGGATGTAGCTTACGATCTGGACCCTTGGGCTAAACTCATAAATTCCTCTAATTCTGTTCCTACTATTCCATGATCCAGATCACTTTGACTAGTTGGCACCCTTTTCAAACTGTAAGTGGCCAGGCTGGGCAAAGCAGTGCAGTACATCATGATGCTGATTATAGAGAACACACAGAAGTTTGTGGAGGTATATTTGGTATCTTCCTGCCAACTGCTTCAGCTTGATGGGTTAGCTACCAGCATTGGCAGTAATGTTGGCAGCTGCACCAGAAACTGCCTTGTCAGCTTCACAGTGGACTACAGGGAAGATGACATTCTGTAGCTACTTCTGGAAGACCTTTTCTTGGATCTTCTTTCTTTGGCACAGTGTTGTCCAGGCTGTTGAGTCAACGCTTCTACATCACCAACAGTGGCTGCAGGATTTTGAGGCTGAAGAAGTCTTGGAGGTTTTTCGTTAGTTTGTTGTTTTGTTTTTTTTTTTCCCTAGTGCTCTGCAAGAATTTCTCCCAGAGCAGCAGTCACAGCCCATCATAGTGAAAGCCTCCCTTAACCACTAAGAAGCACAGAGCCATTGCCATCTCCAAAATACTCATTCTTTCCTGTTCTGAATCTCCTGCCCTTGTTTTCTTTGAGGCTGCTAGGAGTTTGCCTAATACTTTCTTCTGTTCTTCCTCCTCCTGATGGAAGACAGTTCATGCTACGTTGACAAATTGATATGGGCCTTGCCTTAGAGTTTGATTTGCCCCAGGGCAGATTACATGCAGTTACTTTTGCTGCTATACATAGAATTTTCTTTATCCAGCTTCTGGGGTAGCTCTGATATTTTTTCTACTGAGTTTTGAATTATGATCCTTTTATCCCACTGTTGGCAAACTTGGAGGTGATAATCGTTCTTACATATAAAATTGTGTTCTTACATATAAAGTTGGAAGGGACCTTAGAAAGTCTCTGGTCCGAACTTCTGCTCAAAGCAGCATCATCTGTGAGGTCAGACCAGGTAGCTGTGGGCTTTATCCAGTCAGGATTTTATTTCTTATATATTTTCAAACCCTGCTGTAGTAAACCTGATCCATAACAGAATACCTGGGAAGTGTGTGGCTTGCTGGTTTGGACTTTTATTCTAGGGCTTCTGGTAGTGTGCTAAGGGAGCCTAGCAGGATATTCTCCAAAATTTTTGCTAGAGTACTGCTACCTGACGATTTGTTGGCAGGCCATGTGCTTGTTGCTGGTGTTTTCCCAGTTCTCTGGTATCTACTTGAGGTGTTGAGTGAAGAGGATTTGACCTCCAAGTACTTTGTTGCGGAGCACTCTTGGCCTTTGTATGTCCATCATAACCTGTGCTGTGATTGTGGCAGCACCATCTGTCATCCAGTGATGACATCCTTTCAGGCTTCTCACACCATGAAAAGCTGGCAAAAGTACTGCAGGAACTGTCCTTCATTTTTGGAAGGTGAATTTTGGACTTTTTTGTTTCAGTATTGCAAGGTATCCCAGTTTTGACCCCTGCTGTCAGCAGTGGCCTTGCAAATGTTCTTATTATGGTACACCTCATCAAGGACTTTCAGAAATATTCCCTTCCTGTAAGGTGAGGAATTCCAGTTGCACTACCAGGATCCTGGTTAGAAACAAAAAGCCTAAGTGCAGGGCTGTAATATGGTAATTTTAGCTCTAATGTGCAGATAATGGTTTTCAGACCACACAACAGATAATCATCACCAAACCTAGTAGCAGGGACTGAACTTCCAGTTCATATGACTTTTCCAGAGTAAGCAGTGTCATGCAAGTAAATGAGTTGGTCACTTGATATGCAGAGCAGCCTAGTGTACTTTCTGGAACACTACTAAAATAGTGCCAGTAACAAGGTTGTTTTGACAAGAAAAGACTGATGGATTTTAAGAAAGCTAAGTAAATGTGTAGTGCTATGGCAGACTGAATTCCATCTTCACAAGTGTGCACTGGAAGAAATAATATATACTGTAACCATGCACAGTAAGGATTTATGTTCTTGTTAGGGCAGCTTAGCGAAAACATGTACAATAATAATCAGAAGAAACTCAAGGTCTGATGGATTCTGAAGCAGAAGCTCAGAGGATTGTTATGGGACGTACAGGAGCTGTTACAATGCTGTTATAAAGCTGATGGCGTAAACTCTTCTTTTTAAAATGCCATATTGCAGTTTCTTTGGAGTTGCCATAGAATTTATCAGGTGGGAGCTCAGAGGTGCACAATCAACATCAGAAAGGCCAGAATAATATTTTTTAATAAGTAGAGGGTGAAAAGAGTAAGATTACTTTGTGTACAGTTTTATCAGTTGTTTGGGAGAGCAAGAGGAACTCTTCTGTATAATGGAAATGGAGCTCAGGTTTTTGAGCAGGCATCATGTGCAATCTCCTGGAGATGTGACCTTAACTCCTTTGATAGCTGCCTCATCAATGCTGCTAGAGACGGCCTTTGCCACTTCATTTAAAATCAAGTTCACTGCTGTGTGTGTCACTTCTTGTTGCTAATAAATCTTGATGATGATTTTATTGGGGGCAGGGGTTTAATCTTGTTTCTAACAGGTATCTTCTAGAGTATATTTTGATATTCTGAACTTCAGAGTACAGGGGGTTTTTTGTCTATTCTAGCAGAAGGCATATCTTGTATTAGAGACAGATTTTTCAAAGGCACATACAGAATAAAAGAAATACGAAATGCTGCCACTATATATCTACCTTTAAAAGTTTTCTCTCCCCCTGCTTTCTCTCACCTTTCCATATATTCCTGCATATACATGTTCTTGTATAAAAAGCATCCTGAAGGGCAGAAGACAGTATAGCAAATGTGGCAGTTGTGTGGTTTAGTATTTTTTCCTATAAAACATACTTAATGCTTTCCTTTTATTATTTTTTTTTTTTCATCCTGAATTAGATTTGTAGGAGCTGAATGTTTGCTCTCATATAGATTTCTCAGAAAAATGTTAACAGGTGTTTTGTAAGCCAAGAGGAAATGATAGGAATTTTCATGAACATTCTTCCAGAAACTAATTATACTGTTTTATTCCTCCTGTGTCGCTTACACTTTGTCCATATGGGTTTTTCCTTCTTCTCTAAAGCCTGTGGTGTGACAACATAGTTAAGCTCATTTGCTTTCCAAGTCATTGTTGAGGCATTTGACCGGCAATTCCAAGATGGGGAAATGTCTGTGTTTGCCACACAGTGAATAAATTAGCATATTTATAGTTCACAGGGAAATTTAGTGTTACTTAAAATTTTACTCTGGAGTTTTAAGGGTTAAAAATTATGCGGGGAAGGGGGAGGAAAAGGAGGATATTCTGGTGTTTCCACATTTTATAAATAATATTTCTCTGTTTGTTTACAGCAAATACAGGAAGACTTGAATAAGCAGTTATTTGATAACTTAGGAAGTTTTTTGAGGCAGTCTCATTCTGAGTTCCAAGAGAAGACAACAAAATGGACTTGTCGGATGAAGTCCAGGGAAATCCCTACTGCAGCTCTTGTCTTAGGTAATTTTTTAAAGATATATTTTATGTGCATCTGCTTAAAACTGACACAGAGATCAAAGAAAAATATATTGCTGACTTCCAGCAATTACTGTGAGCAGTATCAGCTTCAGAAATGTTAAGAGAAGAGATTGGGTTGGGAGAGGGAAGCAGGATAAGACCTCCTTCCCCTTTGTCTGTATGCATAATAGTGCAGTAAGGTAACACCTTCCCTAAAGGTCTGTCTTAGGCAGCTGGTAGTGATTTGGGTTTTTTTTCCCGATGCACTGGAGATGCTTTGATTCTGTCCCTGTTTCTGCCACCAACATGCTTGGTGGTTTCTATGACTAACCATGGAATTACACAGCTTCTGTATTTCTGATGTTCTTGCAGTGCATCTTTACGTGTAGGACAGCAGTGTCACTATCTTGGAAAAGGAGCAGAGGGTGAAGAAAATAGCTGAAGATCTTATTACTGAAGTTAGTGAAGTTCTGAGTTGAAGTCTTTCTCCCTCCCCCCTCCCCCCCCCCCCCCCAGGTTGTAACTGTAATCCTAAACCTGGTTCAAGGCAACCTGATTGCATTTTCAGTGGATCATTTTAGGGAACCTAAAATCAGGCCTGTGCTTCAAATTTACCATGTGAGTACTAACAAAGCCTAGAAGGTAGTCTACTTCTGTAGGTAGTAGAAAGTGAGAAGTTCCTGCTCTGAATATTTCTGTGGAAGAAGCTGTGAATTGCCTTCTGGAGGGGCTTGTTCTTTTTTTTGGTTGTCTAAGGATGTTAACAAAGGCAGTAAATATTGAGTAGTTCATAGTAAATTCAGACTGTAGTTCATACTAACTCATAGTAATTGTCCTTACATAAGCCATATGAGGATCCAAGTCTCAGGTGTATGCACTGCTCTTCCTCCAGAGAAGGTGAATTTCATCTTCTTGTCTGCAGGCCTTAGATGACTGTGGATGGCTTCTGAGGGTATGAGGAGCAGTGAAGTTAGAAAACTAATTCTACTCCTTGCAGGTGTGCACCCTTGAGAAATCTTTCTTCAAAAAAAACCAAAACCCAAACTATATGAGGGGTCTTTGTAGTGATTCCCTGTTCCTTTTAATCAGCTAGTATTAACATGTATGTCTAATCTTGTGCTAGTTTTTCATCTTTCCTCATAGATGATGTGATGCTTTTCATTCCTTCCTTGAATATTTGAGGTGTCCTCTAGCTTTTGTCTGCTGTTCAGTTTATTATTCAATCATTGTGGTCACAAACCACAGGAAAAATGCCCTTAAAAATTGTCTGTCTTCTAGGTGTAAATGTTACAGATCATGACTTGACTTTTAGAAGTCTTTCTGAAGTCCTTCAGAATAACATTACTCCTTATATAGCCTTGCTGGAAGCCAAAGATTGCCCAGGTAAATACTGCAATAGCTTTGCTTCTTCATCTGAATAAGCTGTCAATTAACTAGAAATTTTAGCTTTTGCCCCCAAATGTAAGAATAATGGGATGGAGGGATCTTGAAGACTTACTAAAGATTTGCCCAATCCCATGTTAACATAGCAGTAATGCCTGCTGTATTTTAAGAGGTATCCAGTTCTGTTTAAAATAATGAAGATTGAAATACTACTTAGTTGTAGCATAAGAGCATGCTGCTTAGTGTATTACATGTTGATGTTGTAGGCTGGCTTTCCTCTTGTTTAATTAGACAGTGTATGTATGCATTCCACTTTTTAAATGCTTACAGTCACATTATTACAGTGAGGGAACGGGTAGAATAAAATTTTGTCCCACTCTCCTTAATCCTTTTTTATTTTTTAAGTAAAAAGGTTAAAATCACTTATGGCAGCATCCCCAGATCTATGGATCTGCTGCCTTATTTATTTTTAGGTCATTCTAATAGCATGTGGCTGGAGTTCAGGAAAGGAGCAGGGCCAACATCTTAACCTGAATTGGTGCTATCTAGGCAAATTAATAGGATAATTTTTATTGCATTAACAAAATGCATATCATGAATACTTTCAAGCTTTCTGGAGCATGAGATGTGCGTTCTGGAGAGAGAAGGAGAATAATTAGAAAAATGAAAAATAGTAAGTGATAACTTGGGGTAATTTTTTAGACTATGAGTTGGAGAAGTGTTACCGAATAACCAAATGTCTTTACTTGTGTGTCTAAAAATATGTTGTGAAGGCATAAAAAATCTGATGCAGAAGCTGATGGGGCAGTTGATGAACTGCTATATAGATGTGGAGTCACTGGAAGACGAGGACTATGTGCAGGTTTCCCAGAATAGAATACGTTGTTCAATGACTTCTCTTATCAACTGGTATAAGAGTGTAACAAAGGTATGATTTTTTTTTTTAATCACCAGTTTATAAAAATGCCTGACCTTTAGATGCTTTTAAAAAATAAATTGAATAATTCAAATTTCTACGCCGTAGCGAAAAAATGCCAAAGGTTATCTTTTCATTTAATACTAAAAATAACTGAGATTGAGGGGATTGGAATATAAATTGGTAATGTATATAACAAACATGGAATTAGTTTATGATGAGGTATCGATGTCAGAATTCTGAAAAACAAGCAAAAAGTACTATTTTATCATATGTTTAATTGGGAACTAGAAGCTTAAAATGCAGTATCAACTTCATGCCAGATGCTTTTCTCCCAGGAGTGCTGAGATGTTTTGTTTATTAAAACAAAACTTTAAGAAAGAACAGCCATCCAGGGGAAAGGCACCATATTAGTGCTAATGTGTGTGCCATTATGTCATCTGCAACCCACGCGACATTGACAAGCAGTGAGAAAATAACTTTCAAAATATTTTTGTATCTTTGTCTTTAATAAAGCTAATGAAGTTTTAAATTTTATTTCTGTCATGAATAAAAGTCAGAACTGATTTTATGATGACTTCATCAGAGCAGTATGTTAAATAAGTTTAATGAGTACATGCTCTTTTTATTAATGGGTAAAGATATAGGAAATGGGCAATGTCCAGGTACACAACTCAAATCATGTCCCTCGATCCCAACAGAATTTCACCAGTTCTGTGCCACAGAGCTATTCATGTCTTAGAATGTGGGTTTTTAAAACTTGTTTATTTGTTGTACTTCCTGCTGTACCAAACAGAAGGAAGATTCAATCTTTTTATTTTCCTGTCTTCTGTTTATTAATGCATAACAAATGGCTTTAAAGAAAACAGATTCTGAAACTCCGAGCAAAAAAAGAACTTCCTCTTCTAGACACTTGCAATCTCCTCCAGTTGTAGTTATATTCAAAGACATGGAAAGTTTCAGTACAAAAGTACTTCAAGACTTCATAGTCATCAGCAGGTAATGTGACCTGAAGTTTAGTTCTTCCATTCCTTTACCCATTTTCTATTTGCAGCTGTTTTGAAGTGTAACAGTGAGGCCAGTGGAGAGTTGGAATCAGATATTGATGCTGCTTCCTTGCAGCAGTGATTGAGCAAAAACCTATTTGCTAGGTTTTGGAGATGAATTATCCTAAAGCTAACTTGGGACTCCGAACCAGAGTGCTTAAGGGCTGGGTTGAGATATTGGGTGGCTGATTTAATTCTTTACATAAGAGGATTTATTGGTACTAGTTGTTATAGAATTTGTGATTCTGAAACTAATTTTTTAAGATGCCTAGATCTTTCTTCAGTAGACTTTTAAAATTGTTTTCAGAGTATATTTTTTGTATGACTACTGATGTAATGCTGCTTAAAGGTCACTAGCTTACTAATAGTATATAAAGAGAATTTCTAAATGTTGGCCAGGATCTGTAATGAGTAGCTGAGTGCTCGTGTGCTTCTGTCCTTCCTTAACCTGTCTTCCTTAATATCATCTCATGCATTCTAATCAAAAACCCATGCTGTTCTCCAAAAAGAGCATCTTACACTTAGTCCCCAGGTTGAAACTACAGTTCCAGCAGAAATGGGGCTGCAGTTGTACAATTAGTTCAGCTGCAGCGTGCACACCTGACATTACCTCTGAACAAGGCTAGGCAATTTCATTTGCTGAGACACCCACGATAAAAATATTTTTCTACTTCAGATCTGGCAGATGGGTTCTCTGAGGAACACTTCAAGAAGTAAAATCAGAAATGTATAACTATTTGGAAATAATTAGGGTGTAAGGCAGGGGAAGATGAGGTTTTAATTGTTTTTCAAGTGTTGTGTTTTGTTTTGCTTTTTGTGGCAAGGATAAATAGTTAATTATGAGCATGTGGAATGTAGATGAAGTGCAGTTCAGGTCTGTCAGTCTACTATTTGCAAATACACTTTTTTCATAGACTGTCTCTTCAGAAAAAAGGTTTAGAGGATTCAAATGATCTTATAACTAAAGATTGTCTTGATTAAAGTAAAGTAGAAGATGGGTAAACTAGAAGCTCGGCAGAGTTGCATAACACTGAAAAATATTTTTGGGTTAATTGTAGAGATTGGGTTTATTGTCTTATTTTCAGTCTTAAACATGTTTAATAATAAGGGTGAAGTGGGTAAATGTGAGAGGTTCTTCTGATTTGTTAATCACAAGATTCATTTTCTCTCCAATATTTTAGGTTATCAGCAGTGGACAGTAATGTATGAAGTTTATTGTTTTTATGTTTAAGTTTCTAGCAATGACTTTTGAGGAGTTAGAGAAATAATTGTGGGATAACAATTAAAACACAAAGGTTAAAAAGCTGCTGCGGTGAAAACAGAGGAAAGGAATAAATTGTCAATTTTAATCTAGAAGACATTTAAGATAGAAGAATTTGTATCTCCTTGAAACGAACAGAAAGTGGAAAATAATGATGAAATAATACTGAAAACACTGTATTTTGTATAATTTGTATTCTGCTCACCAGGAATACAGCATTCAGTCCTGGTTATCAGTTCTCAAAGCGTATACTAAAAAACTATCTGAAGAGGAAGACTAAATCTGGAGAAGTTGGAATTCTGTTTTTTTAAGTATAATGGGAGCATAGAACGTTAGAGATGTTTCATATTTATTTTAAATTCATTAAATGGTGTAAAATTTGTAAATTTTCTTGAGACTGTTAGCTGCTTAATGTCTTTTCTTATTTTTTCTTTATTTCTTTGGGGAAAAAACGTCATATTATAAGATTCAGTTCTCTGAATATAACTTTTTGGGAAGATAGGGCCAGTACAATACTGTAACTGAAAAGATGCTTTTTATGCCACTTCCTGAAATTTGAATCCTAAAACATAATTTAATTTGCTTTTCTACTTTAGTGCTTTAAATAGCTTGCTTTCATTTTCATGTTACTCCACATCAAAACTCTTTTGGTTTATTGACAACGAATCTTTTAATTTACCCCTTTCTGCATCTAAGCTCAGTGCTGTAGTAGGAACATAATGCATTTGTTTCATGATTTTCTATAATGTAACTATTATGTTTTTTTTCTCCCTTCCCCCATGATCTAGTCAGCATATCCGTGAATTACCTCTAGTACTGATTTTTGGAATCGCTACGTCTCCAATGATTATCCACAGCTTACTTCCTCACTCTGTTTCCTCTCTGCTGTGCATAGAGCTTTTCCAGTCCCTTTCTTCTAAGGAGCATCTGTCTACTATAATTGACAAGGTAATTCCCTTTCTAAATAGGAGGAGTGTGTGTGTATTCAAGCACAGTGTACACGTGTGACCTTTAAAAGTAGTAGGTTTGTCTGAAGCTTTTGAAATGCAATCTGTTCCTGAGATCTGTGGATTTCTGGTATTTCTACTCATAGCTGCAGAGTAGCTTAATACTGAGAGCTTCCTTGTCGCATTGAGACACACACACATCTGCTTTCATGTGCATTGACATCTGTGCATACGTACTTGGGCAATTACACTTTGACATTCTCAGCTCTTCATTAAAGTAGTGCTTTGATTTGAGTTTTACTTTGTTCCAGAAAAAAGATAGTTTTAAACATAGAAAAACTCAGTTCAGCCTGAATTTTGCTGCCTGTCAAAAATTAGCAGAGTTATCCAAATGGTCAAGCCATATAAATGCTGTGCTTGTGCGATTCTGGGTACACCACTTTGTGCAGGATTTCCAAAATCACTGCTACACATGCTGAAAGTAGTTGGTATCCCTGGTTGTTACAGCAATCTCTGTTCTGTTGTTTGTAATTTTAAAAATAAATACAAAAATAGTGTTAAGCAAAACTAACTTCCAACGTTGCATATTAGTGAAAGGTACTTACAAAAATGTGGTGAAATAATAAACTGAAAATCAATCTTTGCATGGATATTTTAGTAGAAATTGTTTTTAGAAGTTGGCAGTGTATTTAGGGTCTCGTTTAGTTGAATGCTAACATATACTGAGAGTTGTATCAAATTGTATATATATTTTGCTCAGTTGAATTCAGGAAAGAATTTCTGCTATGGCTACTTTTCCTTTTTGTCTCCCTCAGCTGCTTCTGACAGCCCAGTTTCCCTTTAAACTGGGTGAGAAAGTTCTGCAGGTTCTCATCAACATATTCTTGTACCATGATTTTTCTGTCCAGAATTTTATCAAAGGATTTCAGGTAGGCAATGGTAACAAGAACTCAAATTATGGTTGTGTAGTCTAACAGTCTAATATTGGTGTCTCGCACACTGGGTAAATGACCTCACACTTGTGGGATAACAGTTGTGAAAAGAAAGGGTACTTACTAGGTACTGAAAGATTTCTTAGGTCCTAATCTTGCTGTCACTGAATTGGATGAAAAAATGTCCCTTGGAAACAGTTTGGATCTGTGAACAGGTGGGTGTTTTAAGGTTAAAACCTTAACTGCTAAGGTTTTATGGGAAAACTTGTAGGACAGGTATGAAGAAGCATGTAAAAGAAGCTTACTCTGCCACAAAAAACTGTATTTAAAGGTCACATTTAAAAGGGTAACCTGCCTTAGTGGGTAGAAAGACCTTGATCTTGCTATAGATTAACTTGTAGCTTCTAGCACCCCTGGCAGAACTCTCCAGCTCTGATCCTCTGTACCAGGTCCTTGTACTCTTGTTTGTTGTGGTGCGAGTAGGCTACAGCAGTGTCTCTTCCCAGCTTGAACTCTTCTGGCACAGTTTCTGGATGCGCACTTCTTACCTATTTCCCTGTAAGGAAATCTTTCCCCTGTAGGGAAATAGGAGCTGTAGGGTCACTTACTTTGTGCCTCTGAGTAGGTGGTGCTTGTGCTCCAGGCAGCTGTGCAGCAATGCACAAGTTACGTTTACCCCCTCAGGAGACAAAGTGGAAGACTTCAAGGTTTCAAAAAATAGTCTATGCAGAGCATGATAATTGTATTTTTATTGGCTTATATAGATCTTCATATCTAGATGTATTTCTGTGTCTGAGTCTCCTTGTAGCTTTTGTGGACTGCGGACAAGAGTTCTCCAAAGAATTTGTAGTCCCTGTAATCTGTTTTAATGCAGGATTGTGAAATTGTTTCTTTCTTGCCTGGTTCCATAAGTGTGAACCTGTTAGTAAAACATGCCCTTTTAGTGTCATACTCCTTTAGAGTGTCTCAGATTCTTTGATATCTAAGATTCAGTGATTACACATGGCCAGGAGAAATATCCTGGCTGTAGTACCTCTTCATGCAGACCTGTGCAGGCTTTCATAGGTTTCAACGCCTCTCATTTGAGAAAGTCAGCAGGATTTAATGATTCCCCATTGGCCTGATATGAAAATACAAGTCTTAACCCTGGCAGCATATGGCTGTGTCCTTACGCGTTAAAAGTATTCAAGGATGAAGCAATTTCAGATCAGATTTCCTAAGTGAGATACAAGGGATCATCATCATCTCATGATGTCTAGGAGTGATGTTAACTTTTCTGACAGGAAGCGTCTGTCCTCTTTGACAGTTTTTATGTTTTAAAAGTTTTTTGTGAGGTAGTCTGGGTTTTTGTTTTGTTTTTAAGAATAGATGTGATGAGTATGTGCTACTATTTTGCAAGGCCCTGATGCTACAAACATTTAGTGCAGCTGAAATCAGTGTTAAAGCATGTTTGTACATATGCATCGTAAGAGCTTAGCAGTGTATTTTTGTATATATGAAACAGAAATTCATATTAGGACATGTGATAAGTTTGCTTGTGTACAGTGACTGCTTTTCATATCTTTAAATATACTCTGTTATTTGTGAACATGGGAGCTAAATATGTAACCTAAAGAATGCAGTATTTCACATAAGTGAATAGAAAATATTTGACAAGCTATAGTTATCATTTTGTAAGAGGGGGGAAAGATGAGGTACTGAAAATGAATACCACATACAGCAAAAAAGGTAATTATGTGACTGTATTTAAAACTGAATAATCAGTGTCCTGTAGTGACTTATGGAATATTTATGAACTGTAATGAATTATTTTTTTTAAAGGAATACCATTATTACCATTGTAGTATATGCACTATAGTAATAAGAAAGCATTAAAAGTTAGATATAACAGGGAGGATTAATTTTTATTAACATCACTGGTTCTTGCTTTGTTTTTCAGCTCTGTATTGTGGAGCACTTCTATTCCCAGCCTCTTAGTGTACTGTGTTGCCAACTGGTAGACCTTAAGAAGAGAGTAAATTCTTTATCACATGATCAGTGTGAAAACATTCGAAGACTGCCCTCTTTTAGAAGGTAAGAGGGGAGATAAATTTTTGGTCAATCTTGTATTTAGTCAGCTTTAAAAAAGATAAAAGGAATCTGTAAGTGTAGCTCTGTGAAAACTGTAGATCACTTGTGTGTATGTTTCTATAGCAAAGGTAAATTGATCAAAAGGAGGACAGTCAGGAAGCCTTAATCTTCTGGTCTAGAGAGTTCAGCTTCTGTGATGTGTAATCACTTGAACTTTTTTTTTTCCTCTTGTTCTTAATACAGAAACAAGCTATTACGATAAATAATCATAAATAACTTTTGAACTTGTTAAGCTGACTTGGAGCATAATCTCTAGGGTTTTGGAGTGGCCTTTCAACTTGCTGGATTTGACAGTCCCTCTTTGAATCTTTCCAAAGAAATCCTTATAGCAGCATAAACTTTTTGAACTTTTTAAACTCTATAATCTTTAATCATATTTTACATTATAATTTTTATGTTCTTGTTTTTTCTTGCCATCAGGTATGTGGAAAGTCAAGTATCAGAGAAACAGATTGCACTGCTGACAGCAGACAGCTTCTTAAAGGTAAAATTTTAAAAATCTCTTCGGAGAGCAGAAATAACTTTCCCAATATATTAGTTTGTGGATCATAATAAAATACAAGACTAAGATGTATGGTTCTGTATAACATCTTTCATACAGTACATACTGTGCTTCATGTCCAGTAATTAGGATCAGCAGGTCAAAATTCCAAATCTCTAGCATTGCCAGGTGTACCTTTATACAAAGCTGCACAACTTTTCTTACACCAACTTTTACCTATGTGTAGAAATATAACTGCTTAAAAAGAAGATTACAAGGTTTATTTATGGTGTGGTCTTTTAATGCTTACTCAGACTGACTTTCTTGGAAAGTCAGTGAAGTGTTCGCAGAATGAGTAACTAATCTTGGAGGTTATTTCATAAGCTCTTAAGCCTCCATACCCTCTGTGTAGTTTCTGATTGAACTCAGTAGGGCAGTCTGGGTCCTGAGGCACACATTCACACTAGATGTCGTACAGGATTAAAACTTTGTTACATGTTTATCTGAAGTTTTGTCAAGTGATTAAAGTCAGGCTACTACTATTGTGAGCTCTTTAGGAATTCACCAACAAAGATCTGTTGGTTATTTTCACCAGCTGAACCACACCCAGTAGAAGCATTGCTCAGGGTGAAGGGTTTCTCCGGACTCTTAATCTCAAGTATAGCTAACCTGTCAGGCAGATGGTACTACTAGAGATAAAGCAATTAATTTATCCTAGCAGAGCTTCCTGGTCTGTAAGGACTTTTCAAGTGTGAAGAGCAATGGTAATGGCTGGAAGAGAGGTTGGTAGCTGGCAAGTTTGCAAGTGCAGTGCAATTACAGTAGTCAAAGTGAGACATGATTTATACATGATTTTACGATCCATAGTCTTCAGTGGCAAAAATAGCTTAAGCTACTGCTGTTCCCTTGCTGTTTATATGCACCTCAGCAGATGTGCCAGCACAACTGCTTGTGTGGCTGTGCAATGAATGTAATCAGAGAAACAATCGACTTAAAGTAACCTGACCAAAAAGACAAGACATGGGAATTTTTTTTGCTGGGTTTTTTCTGCAGAATGATTTCCCCAACACAGTTCACTCTGCAGGTGCATAAATGCTTCTGTTGAAACAACAGGAGGAGGGAAGGAGTGGGAGTGAGCAGCGGAAACTCTATTTCTTTGTTTAAAGTTTAAAGACCATGTAATGGGCTGCTACTTTGAAAATTGAATGCTCATCAACTTAAACTTTATATGTTTTAAACTTTATATGTTTAACAATATACCCCTTATTTCACAAGCCTCACCCTGTAAGTTTGGGAAGGAAGCTGGAATTCTTGTGCTTATGTGCATATGATGCTTCTGACAAATTTTAATTGAAGACACTTGTTTTAGTCTCTACAATAGGGGTAGGGCTATTACTGCATTGCCAAGCTGGCAGTGTAGTCTGCTTGGGGAGAAAAGGCCCTACTTACTGCATTAATTAGATGCTGTTTATTCTGTATGTTGTACTAATCTACCGTATCATTCCCAACTTTGGAAACGCTTTCAAAGTCACTGTGGTACTACTTCATATAAATTTACTGTTCATGTTCAGGACCAGGTAAACTTGCTGTTCAAGCTTAGCACCTAAACCTGCAATACCCTTTGTCAGCTGCAATTTATATTCCATGTTGTTACCACTTTTTTTAATAACTATGGGAAGAGTTCCACCTATTTAGAATAATCAGTTTTAAAAGCAATTTTACATCCTAATTACTTACAACTCTGAAAGTTTTCATGGCAAATTTAATTTGTAAATGTGGCGATCTATATTTATGGAAATAACACTGCATAGTCTTCTAATAATGTTTTCAAATTCTTCTAAAACAGAATATGCCTTTTCACTCCGTTATTTGGCAAAATACATAGTACTATTGCATTGTGATTTATATATATTAACTACATCTGTCTTGAGCTGGGAAAGAAGATGAGGGAAATATAGATGCTATAATACTCTGGGTTTGGGGAAATAAGATTGATGTAGCAGCATTAAAGAGAACTTTTTTCTTCTCTCAGCTTTTTTTGTGATGGGCATAATTTTTTTCCTTTTTTTTTTTTTAACGATCCTGCTTAGAATTAAATACAAACTTGTGAGTGTCTACCCTAAAGTCTTGGAAGTCATTTAAACAATTATTATGTCAGTGGCCCTTAAATTTTAATAGATAAAAAGTCTATGGGGAGAAATGTCTTTAATGTTTTTAATCATTTTGAACTTTTTCAACATCAGAAAGCTCTCTGCAGCACTAAGTGTCTTTGTTACTTTCCGTCTTTGCAGTATGATACTTAATCTTTCCATATGTCAGTACTTCCTTATATTGCTGGCAGATAAGGTTTTGCCTTTTTTTTTTACTTTTAATCTTTGATGCTCTTTGTTTCAGTTTAACTTTAGAGAACTTCAGTGGCTTGTTTTATTTTTCTCTTTCCATTTGGAATAGTTTGCTCAGAGTTGAGGAAAATGGCAATAAAATATGTAGATAATCCTTTGTTTTTTTCCTCTTTATCTTTGACTGAAGACAGGTGAGAGAAGATCTTCTGATTCACAAACTTAAATGTAATGAGCCCAAAGTACTTTAATACAGCTACCAAAAATTTTGAGTGTGGTTTTCTGCAAGTGTTACATATGCTTCCATGGGAGGCTAGAGATAGTGAGATGTCATCCAGTAAATTCAGTAGCAGCAGTTAATAATTTCTTTTTCCTAATACATGATTATTTTTTTCTTTCTGCAGTTCTCAGTCTATGAATAAACAGAAGTCAAATTAAGAGCACATAGGAGCAGCAACTGCATATTTCTTTCTTTTCTGGGAACTGGTCTTTTTATGTATACCTAACTAGTAAAAACAGCAGCCACCCACAATACAAGAAATACATTTTTAAATGCATTTGTAATACAAAAATGCAAATAATAAGAATTTGAGTAAAAGTAGCTATATAATTTCTCATTGCCTATTAAAGGTATAGTGTATAGTCTCATTTTTACGAGATGACATACCAAATCTAAAGGCTAAATATAGTTGAAAATAGTAAAATAATAATGCTAATCAATAACAATTCTCCAGTGAGATGGAGGAAGAAAGTAAAGTTAACAATATGCAATGTGGTTGCAGTGAACTGTTGAAACACAGCTTTTTTGCAGAGTGGTCTTTATTTAACACTGGTGATTTAAATCATAGCACACCACAATGTCAAAACTTCAGAGTCATTTTATGACTCTTCATGAGAGTTTTAAATAAATGGATGTCAGAATGACTTTTAAAACAATTATTCTGTCACTGTAGGAAACAATCCAGAAGCTGCTGGAGGACTTGCATGTTTACCATGAAAATTATGTTCCAGTTCTGAGATGTCTTCATGTTTTCACATCTTCTCTTCCAAAGTATCCTTTGGGCAAGCAGGTGACATACTGTTATTCCATCTTAGTGAAACATGGGGGGGGGGTGTTTCAAAGTATGACATCTGAATAAGTATTTATTCTTTCTCTTTGTTTGCTATTCTGCTGCTTTGCCCCCTACTTCTTAAAATGGAGACAGATGCTTTCTTGCTATGGGCAGAGGGCAACAGCATGTGGTTTCTTTAGTGGGGTGGATGATACCTTGTCAGTCAACAGGAAGGAATTTCCAGGAGGAGGCAGACGCACAGATCAGCAAAAGAATCCGCACATTGACTTTCCCACATCTGTGATTATCTGTATGCATTGCAGACAATGTATAGTCTTCTACCACCTATTAGCTCACTAGTCAAATTCAGATGAAGAGACTGAGTTTTAGCAACCTTCTATACAGAATAAAAATGATAGTAAGGGAACAGTGATAATTGCTCTTAATTAGCCACACTGCTCTAATGTCATTAAATCCACCTTCTCATGCTAAGCAATTTCTTCTTCCACTAGAAGAGCAATATATTCTGTGCATGTGCACTACTTGTCTGTTGGTTCTCAATGTATTGCACACTTATTAAAATCTGGCCCTAACTATAAAATCAGCATGAACTGTCCCAGTATTTGAGAATAAAAAGATGTTTTAGCTGGGGCATTTGATTGGACTTCCTCTGTGTTCTCTGCAGTTATCTTCATGTGAATGTTAGTTGTTTGAAATGGGGTGCAGAGCAACACATAGACTCCAGCAACACTAGGAGCTTAGTTCTGTAAGATACTAAATGCTCTCATTTCTTTTGCAATCATTCTGCATCTCTGGGAAACAAGCTCCAAAGGAATTACATATTACTTTGAAAAGCTTGTTGTAAGAGTTCCGCATTGCTTTGTTTGTAAAACACTTTATCCTTTCTTCACTTTCTGCATAACAGATCAGGGAGCTGCACTGTGCATGTTTGGAAAACCGAGTGTGGGAGACAAAGGAGTATGAGTCATGTCTTCAGCTAGCAAGGTGATTTTTTTTTTCTTTTCTTTTCCCATTTTGTTTTAATACCACTGTACACATAGAGAATATCAGTCATCTCTTATTCTGGAACTTAAAGCTGAGGATATTACTTGTTCACAGCTAGTTATAGAATTGTTTGCAAGTATAATTGACTGCTGTTTTCATTTTGTCTTTCTACTGTTTTCCATGAAACTCAACCAGGTTCTAATATCTCTTATGCCCTGAGTAATTATGCTGAAACCACTGAAATTACTGTGTGTGAATGAGGACATCAGTCGGGCTTTGTCTTTTAAAGTATGACTGTGTTAGATATTATCAGCCAAATTATTAGTTTTAGTTGGCCTAAATTTGAATCTGTTGTGAAAATTTGAATCTGTTCCAAATGAGTAGCGGAGGCCTTTCTTATTTTTTTGTTTTACTGCTTCCCCCCTACCTGCTTTGTCTAACAGTTTGTACAGGGACTGAGTTAATTTTTTGTGTTATTGTGAGTTTAGGACTTTAGGAGAGCCTACACTTGTGTTGTCTGTCAGCGTTTAAAGTGGAAAAGTAATCTAAGCCAATTTTCTTAATAGAAAACCCTTCAATTGCAATGTTGCAGCTACAGACTTTTAAATGTGCTTTATCATGGCAAGTGGCTGTTTCCTGATAGCTATGTTCATTCAAATAATACATCAGTTCTGTCGCACAAGGAGCTGATGCAATGCCGTTACCATAACTGCCTCTTCAAGAGCCTCTGAGCTTGTGAGGTTTGATGTGTCTAACAGTAAAACTGAATAGAATAATCATGTCATTGGTGGGTGGAGGATAACTTTCTGGGCTTATATACACAAGGAAACATACTCTTCAAACTGTACCTTTTGCCTTACTGAGTGGTTCTTACACACCGCCACTGCGCTATGTTCTTTACCCTCATCCCTTTGAAAGGATTACATGCTTGATTTGTCATTTCTACAGTCTTTCCTTCTTAATCCTTCTCTGACTCTCCTGAATCTTGACAGCACTCAATCACCTATCCACTTGCCCACAAACGTGTCATTTTGCTTTCCTGTACTGTCTGTTCTGTAACCTCTAATAACTCTTGGCTGTTTTTTTCCTCTCCTTTTTCTACTCTTATGTTTAATTTTCTTCTATCTCAAAGTTGATGCTGCCATCAGATTCTGTCTTGCTCCCCCTTTATTCTTATCTGTTCATCTCCCTCCTGTTTTTCCTCTGGCCCTGGCTCCCACTGTGGCAGCTTCTGATAGAAATACAGCGATAATGGTCATTCCTTTCATAAATGATTCTTTTGTTTTTGTTTTTTAATCCAGGAATTCTGTCATTTTTCTAACAAAACTCCTTCAACACGATTCCTTCAAATACTTGGGATTCTAGCTGTGATTATTATTCTTTCAGCTTTTAACTTTTTCTTTAACTCCCTTTTTCCATTTTACACATACTTCTCTTGTCTCTGCTTTTTCTGCACTGATCTCTGTTATCACTTCTTCAGATGATTCCCCACTTCAGCATTCAGAGGGAGTTTCTATGGACTTCATCCCAGCTTGCTTTCTTCTCTTTCATAACTTGTCTCTGAATAATCGGAGACAGATTTATTTACTGTCTTTGGATGATCTGAGATCTTCCTTTCTGCTTTAAGCCTGTCTCCTAACTGAATTAAAATCTTAGCTCCGCTCTCTGATACCTGGCATACCTTGCAGTAATCACAAGCCCAAAAGGTTGAAAAGGATCCTTTACTGTTTCCTGATATGTGATAACCATCCTCTTGCCTGTTCTTTGGGCCCTGTAATCCCATTGTTGTCGTAAATAAGTTTTTCTAGAACTTGCAGCTTCTTTTTGAATAATATTACTAAAATACAGATCTCCAAATCTGGTTATCCTCTCTCCATCTTCGGTGTTTAATTATTGCAGTGTTTTCTCTGCCCTGGAAGAAGGCTATCTTGTTTACCCATTATATTCTACCAGACAGTTTCAAAATGTTTTCTAGCCTTTTGTGTGGTCAAGGTCACACTTTCTGTTAACTCATTATGCTTTTCTGTACAAAACAAGCGTATCTGAAGGCAACACCTGACTTGCAAAAATCCATAACCCTGAATTGGATAAACGGAAGTTTCAAATTCTAGCCTTTAGAAGCATTTAGCATCAACTGCCAGCTAGAAACTAGAGCTCAAATTGCAATTGCCCCTCCAGACATCCATAAAGCTTCCTGAGCCTCTTCTAAATTCTTCCTTAAATCTCTCTTAGTCAATGTTTAGGTGGCTGACAGGGACACCCACTGCCTGACACACTGATCACCATCATTTCATTCTTTTGTCATGCTCCCTTTTTTGTGTAGCTGTGTTTGTGTCTTCTAAAATCCTTAAACTATTAGCACCTTTGTTTTGTATAAGACAAAGCAAAAATACAAGAATAGGCTGGGAAGTGCTTCTAGTAACAGCAACTATTACAAATGTGTGATTGTTCAGAACCACAGTGTTTAGCAATGGCAGCCTCTCGCACAGCATTAAAAAAATTACATGCATGTGTAATGGTACTGGCTTGATGCAATGACTGTAATTCTGGATTTCACTTATGGATATTTGCAACGACTTGCTTTGATATCTTTTCAGTGAAGATTCCGAGACTGAGCAGTGCTTGGTGACATTTATAAAATGCCCTAATACATGATTAAAAGTAAGTAAATGCTAGGCTGGAGGTTGGGCTAGGTGATCTCAAGAGGTCCCTTCTGACCTAAATGATTCTGGGATTCTAGTGGTGGTTGGGGTTATAGCAATTAAATACAGAAAACAGGAATTCTGATTTTGTTTGAGAATCAGTCTGAATCACAGAGAGTAATGGATTTTGTGGATGTGTGAATACATACTAATCTGATATATTTTTTTTTTTACCATTTCATTTACCATTCTTGGGAATGAGTTATGAACCCTACCATACTTTTTTTTTAATTATTTTTTAAAATCTGACTCACAGTTTCAAAAATTATAACTCTGTATCTAGCAAGCGTTTTTAAGTAGAATATCAGAAAAGCTTTCACTGTCAGTTCTGCAGGAAAATGTGAAGGACATCTACCCAAGTTGATTTGTTTCTTTCTGTTAATGACAGCAAGGAAAAAATGGACTTCACTGCAAGACTCAATGCTTGAAATCTTGGAGGTTTTCTCTTTTAAAAGGAGTTCTTCAGATTATTTTTAAACTCTTTTTCAACTAAGGACATTGAAAGCTGTTTCATCATTCTGCATTTTAACTTCACCCAACAATTGTGTCTTTTAGGATGTTGAACAAGTCTGATTTGGTAACCATGCTTCAACAATGTGTGGAAATTTTTGTGTCATCTTCTGGAAAGGAGTTTGATAAGACAGTAGAGAAGTTGAAGGAGTTCTTGACCCAGTTTCAGAAACTAGAAGGTGGGTGTGTACCATCATACATTCCGTTGAAGATTATATTTTATATAATCTGTTTTATAATCTGACCAATGGGTATCATTTTCCCTGGTGATATCCTGTCATTGTATCAAACCATCAGATTTTTCAGGACTGTTTTTTTAAATACACGCACAAAATTAGGAGGTGTTTATATTTTTTATTGGTATGTGGTTCATACTTTTTATAATATGGAGGAGTGACCTAAGATAAGAAATTGGACAGATCAGCAAACATTACTCACTAAATCCGTCATACGTATCTTTTGAGCATTTTACCAGATGTTGTAATCATTAAAAACATTTAACAAATAAAAACAGATACTGAAAGATAAATAGGAGCAGAATTCCTTATGACATGGTACTTAATCCAAATGTATATAAAATTATTTCACCTGCACCTTCAGTTAAATTCATATAAGAGCTAGGACATCCAGTGCCAGTTGTCAGGGCTCTGCTGACATGCTGTTAACTTGTCAGGCCCATATATTTGTTCATGGTAAAGGACATATTTGAAAGTTTAGTAAGGCAAATGAGTAGCAGCCTTCTGTCTTTCAGAGGCAGGTTAACAGAAACTGCCGTATGCCTTCTGAAATTGGAATGTGACATATTCCAGCATTCTTCTGGAACAGGAATTTCGTCGCTTCCCCTGAACTATGGAGAAGTGCTCCCCTATGATTCCCTTTTGAAGATAAAGTGGTTATCATCTGGTCTGTTTTATGCATATTAAATGAAGTTCATTATCAGTGTGGTTGCTACCCAGCATTTGGACAAGTAGGCAATAAGCCACCAAATGCAATCTAATATTAATTAAAGCAGTCATGTAATGCTCTAGGGTTAACTGAGGCTTGTTTAGAAGAATCGGCTCTTGCCTGTACCATGTATTTTTGAATAGATGTGGTAATAGCAGGACTGTGGTACAGGAAATAGGTGATCACTTTGAAAAAGCTGTATATGTCGCTGAAGATACCAGCGCTGAAGAATCTGAACTATGATGGAAAACCTAAAGGCTCATCTAGTTTGGAAAAAAAGAATTGAAACAAAAGGCTTTTAAGTAGTTGGATTTTTACCTTGAGGGAATTAATAAAAAAGAACAACTCTGGGAATTCAGGGGCATGCAGAACTATAAAACAAAAAAGGCAGTTTTTATTTTCAGTTAGGATTTGAAGATGTTTTTAAAGCAGAGATCGTCTAATGAATCCATGAATGATCTGTTTGTTTTCAAAGCGGATTTAAGCTATAATGAAAAAGTGAGAAGGGGAAGTTAAGATAAACTTTACATGAATAGGTTGCTGAGTTAGGTGACTTCTTCCTGTATGTTTCTGTGATTGTGTTGATCTTTAGCAGGAGTTTTCAGAAGTCTGCCAAAAATGTTATGTACCCAAATCCCCCACAGAGCCCTTAGAGTGAAAGAATAGTCCAAAATTTATTGGGGTTTTTTTAACAACAAAGTCCATCTTCTGAACTGCCTAATGAACTGGAAAAAATAAAAACATGAAGCTTGAGGAAACAAAATATCCATATGTTCAGTCTATTTTGAGTTGAAGGATTTGATAAAAAATATTTCAAAATATATTGGTGTAGTAGTGGAGAGAGGAAGTTCTCTGTTTCGAAGCCTTCAATGTAAATACAAATGTCCACAGGGCACTGGAAAATGGCAACTCATTCTATGTAGGTCACCAAAAAGCTTTTATATATCATGATTGTCATGGCTGATTGGAGCTGTACCTGTGAGCTGTAGGTGGAATCGCCATCTTATTACCATCTTCATAAGTAAAGCAAGAAATCTAGTTACCTTTTGTTTTGATTATCACTCATCCTAGCATTGATTGTGCTTTGGGAGTTTTTGTTTCTTTGTTTTTACTTAAAAATTACTAATTATTGGTGCAATTGATCAACAAACTACATGGCTATGAAAACAAAATTTTGTTATAAATTAAGATGAGAATAAAACTGGACAAGGAAATACCTTAGCACACTTTTGGTTTGCTGCTCTGGTTGCAGTTTCTGGGTTAAGTAGGGAGAACTCATTTCTTACTTAGTGTTTTTTTGCACGAGAAGGAAAAAAAATGCAGTGTGTGGCTTTTTGAACACTCCTAAAACATCAGTAGTATCTAGTCCTAATCTGACCAACTTAGAAATGTTCAGAGTATGACCTAGGGTGACATAAGCAGAATTCAGGTGATATGCAAGGCTTGTGCCGGATCTTTGCTCAGGGCTGAATTGCTTCAGTTACTTAATTACTGTTGGTTAAGCTGCTCTTCAGACTCCTTTTTTAACAATCTTTTTCAAGGTGCAAGACTCCAGGCTGTCTGTGTTTGGGTCTATGTGAACAAGTAACTGAACGTGTCTCAGAGTGCTTGGGTTAGGGGGTTTATATAGGTAGTCAGGAAAAGTTTACCCCACGTATCAAACATTAGTTTTCTTCTAGTAGCAGAAGCTTTCCAAGAACGAGATGTGTCCGTATCGTCACAAAAGGAGCTCCAGAAGAAGACAGACCTTTATCATCTTCAGAAGGTTAGGCCTGTGTAGGCTTTACTGACTAGTTCCTTAACTGAATCTTTTAAAATGTAATTGCCCGTGGTTAGTTCTTCCCAGCTTGCTGGAGCTCTGAGTAAAGGTTGCATGTAAGTAACTCTTCTTAACAATTAATGAATAAGTACCAACTATGTATGTGAGGCCCACCCGACGCATAGAAAATTATAGAAAATATCTGTCATAAACCAGGATTTTAAAATGCACATTAGGGGGTTTCTTCTTATGTAACTTGTAAATTACACATTCTGCTTAACACACATTTCTTTGAATTTCCCAAACTCCTACCAGTTTGAGAACTGAATACACTGGCCTAAATAAAAATCACTGCACGATCACACTTTCAGACATCATCAGTGAAGACATGCCAGCAAAAATTAATTATGTGATAAACATATAACTTATGTTCTCCAGAGAATAACTACCTCCCATGTAGTTTTATGCACCACTTTTTTTTAAAGACTTTGTTGGAGTTGAAGGAATCAAGGCGGTCTAAGAAACTGACAAAGTTTGAAATGCTTCGTTTTGAAGTTGTTGACTATATAGACAGTCTTGTAAGGTGAGCTTTCCTGTTTTATATTCCTGCATTAGTTTGCACCATAAGTTGCAACAGAAATTTTGCTAATGTGTTAACATGTTAATCTTGTCAAAATTGTGTCTTGGTCCCTGCGGTATGAAGCACACTTTTTTCCTTCCTATTCTTTCTTTGATGAGGGCTCTGAAAATAAAATTTAAAAAAAATCTATTTTCCACAGATTAGTAGAACTAATTGGCACATTAATTGACCAACTTATTTTGGCTACAGAAAAAAGTTGAGGGAGGACTGGGTATATGTGGCAAAATAAAGTCAAGTTTTTACCCTAATCTTTGCTGATCTGTTCTACTTACAAAACCGTATAGATGTCAAGTGTCATATCTTACCCATTTTGGGAACTGTTTTGGTGAGCAAGGTGTAGCAGATCGGGTTTTGGAGGCAGCTCTGTAGCAGAAAATGTGAAAGGCTTGGGGTGGGGGAATAGATGAAGGCACTGGTAAATTACAGAGCCTTGAGGGGTGAGGCAGAGAAGCTAACAGAAGTATGACTGTGCCAAGAAAAAAGCTTCACATATGAAGACAAAGATGAGCAGAGACTCATCAGGAGGCCTCGAGACAGATAAGCAAGATCCGTGGAGTAGAGTACATGACACGTGTTAGCATTTCAGATGCTGCCCTTATTTTTTTGTCAGTGGCCCAGCTAGAGTTCTATGCTAAACCCATTAGATGTAGAGTTGATAACTGACTTCCCTGCTTAAAAGTTGATTTCAGTGCTGTTCATCTCCTTATTTCAGAGATTTGTCTGTACTGGTTGGGAAACATACATTCTTGTAGTCTCTGCCTGCAGTAGACTTCTGTTGTTTCCCTTAAGGTAAAGCTTGTATCTCCCCTCCTTCCCCCATACCTCATGTTGCTTTTTCAGAAATTACCTTGTTCCTGCAGACCACAAGACTCTGCATGAGATAGTGTATTTCAACACAGCCAGTGTTCTCCGTGGGCACTTGAATGCTGCCCCAAGGACTGCACTTCATACAGCTTTAAATAACCCATACTGCTACCTGAAGGTAAGAAACAAGTGAGTTGTTTGTGGTGCTGGAGTAGTTTCTGAAGGCTGCACAGGAGGATGATGTGTAAGGCTTAGTTTTGCTGTTTCATGAAGCTTAGCACACTTCCAGCTGTTTTGCAGAGAACCAGCAAGTTAGTGTTGATAAGCAACTGGGGACTCTGCAAAGAGCTAGGGAATCTGTCTGGCTGAAATAAAGCAGCTAATTATGGAAAGAGTTTTATATGGGGAGTCCCATTTTCCAGAGCCTGTTCCAGTCATGATGTTTTCTTTCTCCTGTAGATGTAGCAGAAAAATCATTTTGTCCTCCCATTACGAATGGGATGACTGTGCATGGGGAAAAATGCAGTGTCTGTGGCTCTTTCCAGAGACTTTCTTCACAGGGCTGGTGCTTAGTCCTCACTCTGTAGACTAGCTGTAAGGTGAAGGCTCTGTTAGGTGGAGTGATGGCATTAACAGTAGCTTAAATACAGCATATTTAAAGGAGTCCTTTGTTTCTCTTTTTACATTTATTTTAATATCTGGTGTGTATTGACATCCTGTCTTTTCTGAGTCCAAAAAAAGGATTGTCATGGATTCTATTAGTTAACCCTGCCCTTGGGTAGAGAAGAAAAGCAGCCCCTTTTCCACTTCTTTCATAAATCAAATTCACAGGATGACCGAAAGAAGGGAATACAGTGGGATTTGGAAAAGGAGTGAACATACCTTTGGTTTTGTCCTTGATTATAGGTGCTACTTGGAGTTATCCTCATGCCCTAACATTTCCCTTAAAAATGTGATTACAGTTTTGAAGAAAACATCAGTTGTACCTGTATCTGAGTGATTATATGTTACTTGAGTCAAAGCCAACACTTACCAGGAACTATACTTGATAAAGATCAGTCTTTGAAATCTACAACCTGATTCGTATTGGGTTTGTTGGCACTGTGCCTCTGTTTGAAGGAGGGTTGTCAGTTTTGCTGTGTGCAGGAGTTATTTCTAAAACCACTTAAAGAGCTTATTTGTGAAAACAGTAGTTAGCAAGTGGGCTACCATTAAAGAGACCTAATATGAACCTCAGTAATTTATATTTTCAGAAAACCTGTAAAAATATAGATGAGGAGAGCTAGCAAAATCTAGCTACTGATGTGTTTAATAAGTATTCTCTTTGATGAGTTGACAGGATTTAAAGCCCTCTGTCATCCTGCACTTTGTTCTTTGACATACTTTAACATATTTCTGATGTTTTCTGAGTAGATTGTGAAGGTTTGGCACAGTTTCTAACAGCAGCAGTATTGGCTGAGTACCTTGCTTAGCACTTTAATCCATGTGAGTCAGATATTTTTTCTTAATTGTATCCATGTCTTCTGCATGGCTTGTACTTTTCTGGGCCATGACCAGAGCAAAGTTCTCTAGAGCTGTTCCTTCCAGAAGGCTAGGACAGAAAAGGATCTGCTTCAGTGGAGTACCAGCAAACGATAAATATGTGATGCATTTCTTACAGGAATCCAGTCCAGTTATTTATTTAGCAAAATGTGAACCAAGGATCATACTTATCCTGGGGGGGGAGGGGGAACCCGCAAAAAAGTGTAATTCTGTTTTCACTGATCCCTTGAAATTTCAACAAGTTGTAACTTGGAATACCAGCAAGGCACTGCTTAGTATTGTGCCAGTGCAAGGAAATCTGATCTTGGATCTTCCTGGGGTTTAGATGGTTGTGCAAGTTTTGTTCTTGACCTTGGATAAGAAGTGTGATTTTTCACATTGATCTCAAGGAATGAGCCCTATTACCCATGAAGCTACTTTGATTGCTATGAAACTAAAATCCTCGAGTTGCAATTAAGCTCCTGTATCAGGGAAAGGGGATACTAGCATTTGGTCCTTGGGAAAGTTAGTAACATTGATTCCAGGGCAAGGTACCAGTCTGTCCTCTGTCTAGCCTCTCGGGGCAGGGTCAAGCAACAGAAACCCCTCATCAGCAGTGTTCTGGGTTGTTCCCACTCCCATACTCTTCACTTTCTGAAGCAGCACCTCTGTGCTGTACAGGTGGTTCCACAACTGGCTGCTTGTTCTAGGGCAGCTTCCTGCTTGTCAGTCTAGTTATTTCCTCCTGGGGACAACGCATGTGCTGCCACCTCAGGAAGCTGAGGTTTCCCCGCACATGGCTGCAGCTCCCTCCCACTATGCTGTAAAGACTTGGCCTAGTTATCACAAGTGAGGCTGAATTCTTTCAGGTGCTGGCAGAGACCCTGCAGTGACAATCAGTAATATCTTCCCTGGATCATTCTCGGCATTTGCATGTGGACCAGCTAGATACTAATTTCTTCAGATGAACCTGTTCCAGGAGAGTGCAGTTGCTCTGGAAGTTGCATCCTCTCTTGGTTGTGATAACTGTTCTGGCCTTAACATTAGAAAATCAATGCAAAGTGTAGGAAGCCACAGTGTCAGGAGAAGTAGCAGAGGGGAAAGAGAAAGGCACAGGGTTATCCCTCAGAATAGTGCTGAGCCACTAGATCAGCCAGAAGGTGTAACTTCACCTGTGCCCGTTAGTAACACAGTAGTATTTGGATCTATTAGGGTATGCTCCTGAATTATAGTCTGGTAAATTAATGTCTGGATTGTAACATTTTGAGGGTTTAGCAATGTTACTCTTGAGTTTATCTGGAGACCATCTGGACTGAACTGGCAGACATTAACCTAATGTCTGCAGCTTTTGTGTTCCTTGTACAGAATAAATAAACTTGAAAATTGTTAGGCTTTCTGGAAATTGTGAAATGTCTCGTAAGAGCTAGAGTCCAAACAAATCTGAGTCTCACAACTTGCAGGGATTGAGATCTATGAAAGGTAAGCTAGAGATTCTTGAGCAAAGTTATATTCTTTGCCTAACCTTCTTTCCTATATTGAAAAGCATTTATGAAAATATCCTTCCTAGGGCTTTATAGACTTCCCAAAAGTAGCTGCATATTTCACTAGCATATAAAAGCATTTTAGCTAAAATTTCTGTGAACTGAAAGGAATGATCGGTGGTTGTTTTCATATTAAGAGAGCTGGCTTCTTAAAGTGCATGAGACTGAAAACTGGAAAAAAAAATCATGAACTGATATGAAATGTTCTAAATTTCTGCAGCTCTACAGAGACTTTTGCTTCTGGTTCAAGTGGCTTTTTTACTTCTCAAGTAAATGGTTCAGTGCTGATGACCTGAATTTCCTGACATACAGAATAGTCTGTGAGGAAATCAGGCTTCTGCCTTTAAAGGTGCTGTGTTTCAAGCCAGAAGAAATGATTGTTACATTTCAAAGATAAAACTCTGAGATGAGAGAATCAGTTTTGCTTTTTAGTACATCTGATAGATCTGTACCAAGACTTCCTCTTTCCTTTTGGGGGCAGGGGACATTTTTCTGTGTTCTGCATAGTACAGTCTGAGGCAAATCATGACTAGTTTCTTTTCCTGAATCCACAGAACAGAATATTTCTATCTGATATGTAAATAGAACTAGCAAAAGAATTGGGGAAAAGCCTAATCAGATAATCACTCATGAGAGTAGAGACTGCATAAGTATACAAAATTGTAGAAGGAACACCAGGAGTGAAGTAGCTGGGTGGTTTTTTGTTGGATTTTTTTCTTAATAGTATGTTTTCTTGTTTCCTGTTTTTTGGGTTTGTTTGGGGTTTTTTTCCTTTGTACCATCAACTTGCCATTAAACACACAGTTAACATATGGTTAAAATACCTACCATGTGAATTTCCTGAAATAATGTTATATCTGTCTATATCTAATGTTAAATTGTTCAGGATTAAAAACTGATCAAGGTTACTGCCTTCATTTTTTTTCATCAGAATCAAGCTTTGAAAAGTGATGGAGGAAGCATTTCTAATAAAGCCCCTGACATATGCATAGCGTATAAGCTTCATTTGGAGTGTGGCAGACTGATTAATCTCGTTGATTGGTTAGAGGTATGTGACAATGCAAACAGTGCCTTTACCTGCTTTTAGTATTCTGATTTATCTTTTTGCTGTATGTCTGCTTTTCTTTAGTGGCCCTTTTGACAGCTTAAATCATGGCATACCTCAGTCCCTCCTGTGCAAGAACACACAGTAACTCCAATCACCAGCCCACAGTCTTCCTCTGACTACTGTGAATCATTTATTTCCAGCATTATTACTCTGTGATGAAATCTTTTGCTTCTGCTTCTATTTTATGCTCGGCACAGATTAGATTTTATGCTTCACAAGGGTACCTTTTTTTCCCCCCCTTTGTTTTTACATATTCTGTGACACTTCTATGGAAACAGGCAAGTGCTGCTGCTCGGCAAGTGTGGGGCTCTTGGAGAAGAATGCTTGTGCTAGGGAAGAGCAAAGGTCCTTCTAGCCTGATACTCTGTCTCATACTGTGAGCAAAAGCAGAGAGAGTGCAACAAGAGAACATACATTAATATGATACATTCTCCAAATGTTCCCTAACTAACAATCATGTTTTAGCTCTAAAGTTTCCTAAACTGGAATGGTTTCTCTGTATTTCGTAAGCCTACCTGGATTACATTATCAATGTAACTTTTTAGCAACCACAGCATCCTCTGGCAAGAAATTCTGTAGCTTAACTACATGCAGTGCAGAGGACACTCCTTCTACTTGTTCCGAGTATCTTTTGTTTGCTGCTGCCTTGTTTGTGTATGGGAAATAAAAGTGGACAGAAGATTCCTACACAGCCTCCTGCTGTCCCTCAGTTTTATAGATTTCTTCCCAGCCAACTTATCTCCTTCATGTTTCCAGAATGTTTAAGCAGTCTTGCTTTGCAAATGTTTTTCAGTTCTGTATTTTTTCTGAGAATGGGTCAGGGACCACAACTGTATTGGGTTTTAAAATGCAGGCACATGAGTTCATACAGTGATGTCTTTCATTCTGTATTCCTGCCATGGTAATATGTAACCTTGCTTGCTCTCTTGATTGCTGCTGAACTGACATTCTCAGAGTTATTCCAAGATCTCCTTCTTCCTGAGCGATAGTCATCAGCTCAGAGCTCATTATTTTATATGCAGCTCTGTCTATCTATGAAATGTGTTAAATCTCTGCTGCTTTTCCCTTTCTAGGCTTTCTCAACTGTGGTGATGGCAGTTGAGGGACCAAATGCAGATGCAGCTTCCTCAGACCAGGTGGATGATATTATCCAATATCCTTTCTCATTTCTCTCAAGTTTGACATTCAAATGCTTACAGGACTAATGAACCAGGATTTTTAAAATACAGCTTCACATGCACTGATAACTAATTCCAGAAAAATAAGATGACTTAATATACTGAAAATGTCACAGAAATAGATAAGCCAAAATAGTTGGGCTGGGTGTGGCAAGGTAAAGAGAGCAGCTTTTGTCCATAGGAGCTGTTTGGATCTGAAACAGACCTAACAGTCCTTAAGACAAGTTGAACTATTCTACTCAGTTAAATCATCTGAGAGTTGTACAGCTGCTGTATAGAGGGAGAGCATTACTGGGGAGCAGAAGATAGGATAGCTGTGACCTAGAGAGCAGATGGAGAAATAGACAGTAGTTTATTACAAGGAAGATGGACGCATTAGTAGGGGAAATGCTGACAAAAGTAGTGTCTCTGTAAAAGCTATGAGTTCTAGTACCTTAGAGTTGAGAATTTTAGTTCCCACAAAACATCCATTCTGCTTCTCACTTTGTCCTGATTCTTAAGTGAGGTCTGCAAAATATTTAAAGGATGAGCATTATGAACCAAAACATGGCTATAACACAGTAGCACTGCCACAGAGAAGAGATGAATGATTGTACAAAAAGAGGCTTAACTACAGGAAGAATATTAATATGCTTTAGTACTATACCTAGCTTTCCTTTAGTACAAGGCCTTTCCTTTTTTACAAGCTCCACTGGTAACTAACACAAAACTAAATTCTCTATTTAATTCAAGGATATATAGCTGTGTGTCAGGAAGGCAATAAGAAAGGTATAGTGAATAGTCAGTAAAGAAAAGGTGATGCTGTTTTATGAAACCTCAAAAAAAAATCTATAATTATGTCTTCCCATTTTTTGTCAAGGGACATGAAAGTACAAATTCTTTTTCTGAGAGACTACAAAATTAGCATCTTTGTAGGCTTTAAGCTTCTCTTAGCAGTGGGTAAAGGAACTCTTCCTTCCTTGCCACACTGTATGCATGTAGCAAGAGAAATACTGATTAGATTCTAGATTTGTGCTTCTGTAGGCAAATCATGCTCTGCCCTTGTTTCCAAGAGTCTTGGTGTGCAACACAACATTTTGTGTGTGTAATCTGTGCTTACCATGACTTAGAAATCTTCTCCTCCTAGAGAGAATGGTGTCTCTATCAATGTGTCATGAAAAGTATACTCAATTTCCTTTACTGAAATGCCCAGTGCTCGTTTCATTCGAGCTGTTTCCGAACTGGAACTCCTAGGCTTCATAAAGCCTAGCAAGCAGAAAACTGACCACGTGGCAAGGTTGACATGGGGAGGCTGTTAATGTGCCACCAAGATCTTAATAAACCTGTTCTTTCTAACATTATGCAATGGCTGTGTTCCCACTAAACTGGTCCTCAATAACTTTGCATACTGAGTCAAAGTCAAGTATGACAGAGTGCTGTGAGATAGATACGTTCTTCTGAGTGCCTGGATAGACTTGAATAGCAATGTTGTTTTTTAATACTCAGCCTCCCTGCATAATGTACTGCTCAGTATTAATGCTCACGTTCCAAATACTGTATTGTTGTGCCAGTTTTAATCTTCTTTGATGTGTGATATTTAACACTATACTAGATAGAATTCTAGATAGATACTATGATAGAATTCAGGCTAGCAAGCCCAAAGGACAACACTGGCTGTGTAAGCTACAGAAGTGATGAAGCAGTATTATTAACTTGCTTATAAGCTGATAGGATTTGAATCATCATTATAAAATGTCTTCCAGATCCTTGAACTGCAGATTTAAAAATAAGTAAAACCAGTATGCCAAAAATGACCATAAGCTTCCATGTTCAGCCTCTGCTGCATGTTCTTCAAACCAAAACTGGTCATAACTCCCTGAAAGCTCCTTCATGAGGAGGAGAAAGGGACAGAATAATTTAAGACACACATTCTTGCTCTTTGAGAAGAGCAAAAGCAAACTGTTTAAATAATTCCCTTTTTCTAGTGAAGCTCATTAGTACTAGCTGACTTTTGCTGTCAGGGGAACTTGGGTCAGCACAGACTAAATGAGAAGATGGCACTCATGAGCATTGGAGGAAGGTAGTAAAATCCACACCTGACATACATGCTGTAACTTTTCTCTTTGCTGAGGATTTGTACTGTACACAAGCAAAGAAAACAGCTGTGTGAAAACAAATTGGCTGAGAGTGTTACAGCACTGCTTATCCGACAGATCTTTAGTCGAAGAACCTTCTCAGCCACTTGACCCTGTGCAGTAAGCAAGCCCAGGATGCACTCTCTGAGCTTCTGCCAGCACAGAGCAGTGCATGCACCCACATACAGGTTACCAATGCTGTACTGTTTGTAGGAACAGGACTAGAATGGCTCACAGCTGCTTCTGATTTGGTCAGGATAGACCAAAGAGCTGCTTTCTCTGCCTAGAGTCGGTCACAGATCAGTCCCTGATACTGTAACAAAAGCCACAAATAAAATGCTGTGCCAAAAAGCTGGAAAAAACACAAGTCATTACTGGAGTTCTGGTCCCCAAGGAAGCTGAGCTTAAGACAAACCTACACCTGATGCCACGTATCAGAGTAGCATGGGTATGGCCTAACCAGCCCCATCTCTTTTCTTTGGCACTCAAAAGCTACTGTGCAGATCTTACTGCATTAACCTTCAGCTTCACTCGGACTCAGTCTGGGGAGCACATGTGTTTATGCTGATGTCAGTGGCCCATGTTTTCCAACCATGGAAAAAGCCTTAGAAACCAAAGGGGAAGAGCTGTGCTTCCCTCCAGAACAGTGTGCACATCTGCCATGCATTGATAAACCAGCCCCAGGGCTGCGACACATGCATTTCAGCAGTATGGGTGGAGACTTCAGGTCAGTCTTATCACCAAGGAAAGGGCTGCACAGTTTAAAAATGTTGACTTCGTCCCTCCCAGCCTACTTAAAAATTGCTGATTAGTTAAGTTTCTTGTAAAAGGCTGTATTTACCTCCAAAAACCTCCCAGACTTCCTCAGTTGAGTGTGAGAGGACTACAGACTTCACTTTCCATCTGAGGCCTTTAAGTGCTGCTCTTAGTGCACGAGTCCAGATGCTCCCACTTAGTTGCACAGGCACTTCAGCCTACTCAAAACTGAAAACAATAGCCCGAAGCACTGCAGATTGAATCACTTGCATAAACCAGATCTGTACTAGGAGGGGAGGGAAGTCCTATTACAAGAACCTGTAAGTTACCAGGCTGCTTACCCAGGAATGTATACAAGATAGGTTAGGCTTGTTTTAAATACCCTCAGAGAGGGTAGGAGTCATGTACTCTACAACAACTGGGAAAGTCACAATACTTTCCTGGTTGCTCTAATTGCAGAGACACAGCAACACTTCCTGCTGTACTTAAGGGAGGGCCTGGCTCTAAATGTTGCCAGACAAATTAAGAGGCTGAGGAGGATGAGTAGTTTATTGGCCTTTATACTGCCTAAACATACAACTTGGGAAATGTAATGATGAAAACCCAAAGCAAGAATTTTTAGTATCTCAGTGGAACAGTTGCAAAAGTTCCTCTCTTCCGAAAAGACACAGGGGTAAAATTCCGCTGTTTTTCACTCCAGAGACCACACTAGGGCACCTATATCATAGTGGTATTTATACGTAAGGCTTTCAAGCAGCAAAGTGAGACATTTCAGTAGGAAGGGAATGCTAAATAGCTCTCCTCTGTCCTGAACCTCACCTATTTCTCTTGCAAATATGCTTGACAAATGGAAGGGAGCAGCAACACAGCCGAATGTCTCCCCGATCTGCAAGAGGACATGGAGCCAAGTGCTCTGCGCAGCTGTCCTCTGCCAGTTGCCTGCAGCCTCCCCTCCCCTAACCTCACCCAATGCAAGATAAGCCCACACCATCTAACTTTCACACCTTTTGAGGGTAAAATGTTTGGAAATAAAGAGAAGCAAGCCTCAACGCTGTGTGGCTTTTAATCCCCAAATGTGCAGGCAACATGACATTAAAACAGAAAAATTAATAGTTAGTGGCTGTTTCTTCCCTTTAACTAATAACATAAATTTTGAAACTTGAAGTCACATGTTTGCTATACTATATATGGTTTCTCAGTATCAAATCTTTATAATTCAGTACTTGGCACTTCAGACTAAGATGTATAATGGGGAAATACTTGACTAAAATTATGTAGGAAGTACTGTGTAATTTCATTTTCTTCAGCAAGGAGGGTAGGAAGGTTGGACAATTAAAAAAAACCTAAGCAAAACTGGCCATAAATTTCATTTAGCTTGCCTTTCTTCAGAGGCTGGACTTTGTAGTCAGTCCTAGCTGCCTGGGAAGAGCTTAACCGCTAAATTCTGAGCCAACATCAGTAACAGCAGAGACACTACAGCTATGAAAAAGCCCCTTGTGCTTTTCCTCCTTTAATGACATTCTGGTGCTAGGGGTCTAATAACACCAGGCCTTCTGTTTGCAGATAATCTGGCTATATAGTATGAATTTTACATTTGCCTCCTCTCATATAATTTATTTTACTACTTTTTGTTGTAAATATTCCAAACCCACCCTCACATACCTTAGCTGAAATACACAAGAGACTTCGACTGCAAATATGTATGTAATTTTCAAATGTTAGTTTCTACAACTGTCTGCAGAGTAGTACATGTTCTGCAGATACTCCAGGAAACCTTCTCTGTCTGCAACATTCACTGAAAGCAAACAGGACAAAAAAAAAAAAAAAAAAAAACCAAAACAAAAAGCCAATGTTTGTATTGTGGGTAGGAGCTCTGAAACTTTAACAATGTAAAGGCCTCACCTCTGAACTGAAACTGTATTGTATTCTTCAATAGCCATATCTTTCAACAAAACTACTGCCAAAAATCAGACCTGAAAGTAAATTAACTCTTGTTTGAAGAGTTTACCATTTTTCTCTACTGTTACGGATGCTGTTCTTTGACACCTCTTTACTGCACTACTGGTTTCAAACACAAACTTGGTAATTTTTCTTTTATCTTGGAGCCTACAACAGCAGTAAAATATAATAAGCCAGGTGCCTGTAAAAGCCAAACATTCATCCTCACATTCATAATCTCAGAGAATTGCTTCCAATACAAAGGTCATGAGCACTGACTGGTTCACAAGAGCATAAACTCTTAATACATACTTTACCAGCCTTGTTTTTTTCCTCCCCACTGTGGAATCATAGAGCTAAATCCTTCCCAATTCCCAACTCAGGAATGAAGAGAGCTTTCACAAAACAGTTTCTAACCAGAATCTGCTAATGGTCTTGCTGTTCAGGAGTACGCAGACAGATCTCAAGCATCAGCACACAAAATTGCTTGAATCTCCTTCCTTTTCAACCTTGAAAAGTGCTGAATAATCTTACAGTTATATGCTAGACACAAAAATCAACACAGTCAGGATGTACATGCTGCTTTTTAAGTATACAGTAACTGAGATCTGCTTGAAAAGCATTTACACATCACTACCTTAAAAACAGGTTAACCAAGATCTTTGGTTTCACTCTGTTAAGTTGCAATTAACTGTCCTCAGCTTGCTTTGCTTTTGGATAGACTGCAGTTACATACAAATTGCAAAAATATTATAAATGTGGCCACCACAAAATGTAGTGCCGGGAATTCAGTAGTTATTGAATCTTACTCATTTCTAACTTAACTCGAAAGCCTTTGAAAAGGCTCTCCAAAGCCAGGGTTTTTTTTAAGCACCAGCCTGCTCCACACCACTCCCCAATTTTCCTAATTTTATTCAACAGTAATCAAGCAGCCAACCATTTTCCTGCTAAAGAATAAGTCACCTGTTAGAACAAGCCTTTCATGTGAAATTCATCACATCAGATATTGGCACCAAGATCAGGAAAACAAGCCAGTTTGAAGTCCAAGACAGAACAAGCAGCAGGTTAAAAAGTGAAAAATTTCAAACAATGCAACCTCATTTTCAAAATGGGCACAAATTAAGCATACCACAGCTGTGATGCATAAGCACCCATGGTGGCATTGTATTTAATCTGTGAGAAGACTGCTTATTACGCATTAATTTGGAGCAGCACAGGAGTGGCTGGGTGCTAACATGACATCACTTATTTATAATAACTCTTAATATCCCAAAAGAAAAGATAAGCTGAGGCACAGAGACAGTCAAAATGGCTGGTATCTTAATTCTACTCCTATCTCAAATTATCAGTTAGGCATACACGCATTTCTATCAAGTCAGAACAAGGATCTGCTAGAACACAGGAGATAGAGGAAATGTATCAGGATGCTGGAATTTGGGTAGTGGTCCACCTAGAAGCAGTGGTTTTCCTACCGTGGGCAAGTTAACAATAAAAGGTCAAAAAAAATGAGCAGGAAGGAGGGGGACTGAGAACCCTGAGGCAGACAACAGAAGTTACAGCCCTTGATAGTTTTGTTTTTATCTTCAGTAACAGAAGACCCAAGAGGGGAATCTAGCAGAGATTTCTCATTTCTGAGATTCTGAAAATATAGTAAAAAGAATCCAAATAATTGGGTAAGATAGGTTTCAGGAAAGTGAGCAGAAAATACTGATACTGTGGCCACATGCCTAATTCTGAACCTGCAATCTCACTACCAAGTGAACAGAAGTTCACTAAGAACTAGAGCTCATCACATGGCTTCTCTGAAATCATAAGCACCAGCATGAGCCAATTAATGCATGTATCTACCAGCTGAGGTTTCAATTACATTTCAACTAAAACTCTTCTGTTAATTTCGAATGGTACAAAGATCTATTAAACAACAGACTTCCACTTAACCAGAAGCTGACAGTAAGTTAGAGAAGACCACAGTTTATAATCAAAGGATTACTCTGAAACTACTTTAAAGTCCCCAAAGCAGATAACCCAAGTCATTTGGTAAGCAATACTTCTACCCCACAGCACACAGATCTCGACTTGCCATGTAGTAACTTTTCAGTAATCCACACCGAGACTCAGAATTGCACAGCCAACAGCAGTCAGCACTGATACAGCACTCTGGAAACAGCTGAATGCATCCAACAACAAACTCCTCGACCCTGAACACAAAGATTACGCACCTTTAGCTCTTCCAATACCTGTGTAGTTCCAGCTTGTGGTGCAAGCACCTGCTCTATCTTACAAACAGATTTCCTTTGATGTGTCATTTAAATCTGAAGGAAGACAAGCACAGCTGTTTGAGTCAGCTGCAGCAAGTTAAATCAAGTTTCTTGACAGTTCTGTAACAAACATGCTTCCACAACAGGAAACAATACAGGCAATCTAAGGAAGATTTTTTCGCCTCTGAAGAATTACCTGAAATTTTCATCTGCCTCCTTCTCCTGATCTAAAATTCTGACCCACCCACTATTGCTAGTAAATGAAGTTTTCATGTAAACACTCAGATTTAAGTTTATTCATACACAGCAAAAGTTCCACCTGCATATTAAAAACAAACAGATTAGAAGTAAATGTTTTATTCTTCCAACTAAATTCCAGTACTACAAGGGCAGTAAAACAATGATACACTGAAAAATTGCAGCAATAAACATTTGTTAAAGACTGATAGAATAAATAAAAACTACAAAAATGAGAAATCATATAAACCCATTCTTAACCCCCAAAAAAGTCATGGAATACAGAAATGCCCTCCTTCACTATTTCACAGGCAGTACTGTGGGCTATTTGCTTAAAATTGTCCTGGGATTACATTCTAACTTAACTGTGATTACAGCTTTGTTGTAGTGCACAGTTATGAAAACCACACTAACTTCAGTCAGAAGTGTCATTCTACATTTTTATTTACACAACCAGTGAAGGGCAACTTCTAGAACACCAGCTTTAATCCTTTACTTTTTCAAACTTATTAACATAAGAAGCCAAATTGTAATGATACAGCAAATGAGGCCACTGGTATTATTACAGGTAGCAAAGGTCCACATCCAGGTGGTACTGACATCAGGGAGCACTCCAAAACCAGTTGCTGCATAAGAGTGGTTGCCACTGACAAAAGCTTGAAATAACCTGTGTTCACAGGGGGAAAAAATATGGCATTGCTGCAAGTCTTTACTGGGACAGCTTGCAACAATAAAACAGGGTGTATAGGGCAGCCCACATATGCAGAAAGTGTGATTCATGAAACGTCTGGAAAGAGAAAAAAAACCCAAGAGTTAATGATGGAGTTAAATGCCAGCTCTATCACAAACCTGCTATGGCAATATCAAAACCTGCTTCAAAAGTAGAAAAACAGCATGGTATGGGAGACAGTTTTAGATGTTTTAAATAAAAGCGGCATTTCACCTCACATCTTCCTTTCAACCTCGGTCTTCCATATTATCAATTTAAAGTATTTTAACTTGGGGCCTAGCTGAAGCTTAACAACAAACAATGGCCGCTTAAATTATAGAACATTCAGTAATTTAATGCTGCTATAGGAACCAGAAGAAATAGATACTCACAACTGGCAGGCTGTTCTCCATATCGTCGCATGATTTGATCATGCGTGAACTTCACAAATGCGTCATATTGTTCTGCAAGCATGAAGCATTAGAAGTGTGAGTATATTAAGTTTAACTCACGCTGAAAAATATTCAAGGCTACTTTCTTATACATACAAATCATATAGATTAAACACGCATCCACTAACAGTAGTTTTAAGTGACTTTACACAGTTCATAGCTGCCATTTCCTTTTCATCCCAAAGAACAACAATGCAGCACATGTCCCCGTAATTAAAAGACTTCCCCTTACAAACTTCTGTAATGGGAAAGACAGTAATATGCTCAAAGAGAATTATGCTGCACATACACAAAGACCTCAATATACCTAACAACTGGCTAAGCATCAGACACTGTATTTTGAAGTAATCAAGTGTGCCCATTTCACAGATCTGTAATGGGGGCAGAGTAGTTAAGCAAACATGGCATTAAGGTCAGTGCTAGGGTTGGAAACATAACTTCTCTCTGCTCCTATCAGTACCTGATGTAAGAAAATTAATTTAATGAAATGGAAACACAGAAGTACAGGAAAGGGACTTGCTACAGAGTTAGAAATTCTTTTTGGTGACCACCAGAAAAATCAAAAGCAAATGACAAACTAAAAGGATGAAATGCTAAGTGACTAACACTTGACTAATTCCAATCACAAAAGTAGCCACAATAGGAGACATAGTTGACTGTGGACTTCATGAAAACAGCTACTGTATAATCTGAAATGAAATTTAGATATCAAACGTATTAATTTGGCTTTGAACTTAGCACTGTTATTTCCCAGAAAGATTATTCTTTCTATACACACATACATACAAATACATTCGCAATATTTTATTTAGTTTTAATATTGCACTCATCAGCAGGATATCACCTTTCAGAATTAGGAAATTGAACAAGGAGAGTAATATCTACCAGATGCCGCTCCTCTCCATTCCCCTTCCTCCCTTGTGGAAAAATACATGTGCAGCAATGTGGGGTGTTCTGAGAAAAGGGCAAGGTCAAAGAAGGCAATCTTCAACCAAAAATGCAGTTAGATTTGTAGTGGTTCCTAGTCCCACAGGTTTGCCCCATTAAAGTCCCCATCCTCTTGCAGGGATGAGCTTCACCTTTGAAGTAAACAGGGTATCAGTAATCAGCAAGTAGTGCAGCAGCAGCCCAAAGTACGGACCTGACCCAATGATCTAAGGACATTCAACCCCTGACTGAAGGGGCCCAGGGTCATGGCAGCCAGTTCCCTTCTGCCCACAAGCAGGACCTCTGTTTCACTGCAGTTCTGACTGATGGCTTTTCAGCAGCCATGCGAGGATCTTAGCCAAACAACAAAATAACACAAAGAGCAGACTGAAGGATCTGTTGCCCAGAAACCATTTCCAAAAATAACAGCAACTAGAACTTTTCCTAAAAGTATGTATTAAAGGCCAGAAACTAACTTGCAAGCTTTCTTCTTTAAAGGTTTAAGTCAACATACACAGCTGCTTTGTAGCATCATCATTGTTAAAGTTACGGCTTTGGAAATTTAAAGAATCCACAGTTACTAAAAATCCCCTTTCTTGTGGCATTCAGATTAGGAAAGTTAAGCAATCCAAAGGCAAGAGCAGCCTACAGTGAACTGTGTGAAAATTTAAGTGAATGCTTGTAAAGATACTTACACCACTGGCATCCTGTATCATACATAGGTTCTAAGTATCTATTTTAAGTGAAAAGGTGGCTAAATGCCACGAATACAAATATGATTACTATACTCTACAACTTGACCTTTAGTATAAAAAGCTGTTTTTCACAAACAAGTTCTAGAAAACCTTTTGAGCTAAAGTTTCCCTTAGCCCCTTACATTCTTTCTCTGTTTTTAAAATATGCAAAGGATCTTGCAAACCCAAGTTTATGCTAACACAGTGGTTTCAGGTAACAGAGGCAGGAGGGGGAATCAGGGCATTACAGTGATCTAAGTTTTCCATTTATCAAACACTCACTCTGCATGAAAGGCAACTCTGCTCACAACATGGGAGAGGGGGGAAAAAAGGCAGTATCTGGCTAACTACCTACAAGAAAATTGTGATTCAGCAAGGAATGAGGAAAATATCTGAGATCCAAACATTCAGCTAAGGCACTTTAAAGAACCTATTCAATTGAGATTTATTACAGAATTTCCAGTTACATTTCCATTGACTTCACTAGTTTGTAAGAATGAGTATCACCTTACTATACAAAGTCTAGAAAAAGATATAATCATTCTGTCAGCAAAAAAACATAACTGGTCTTCTATGTAAGGAATTTTTTAATTCTTTTGGCAGTGTCTCTTTCTAAATTCCCATATAATGCTGAAAATTTATGATTGGCTTGATATATGGGATGCAGTAACATGATCTTTCTAATAGCTCTTTTGGTGACCACCATCGTAAGAACAAGTAAACCTAACGCGTCTCACTGTAAACCACAACCCTCCAAACAGAAACCATGCCCCCTCCCTTCCCAAAAAAAAAAAAAAATTCCCTTTGGGACTGACAGATGGAGCACATGTAAGGAACTTGCCACAGGGGTTCCTGCTGTAAAGAACTACAAGTTTGTACTCAGAAAGTGTCTGGAACAAATGTAAATATACCTGGTCTTCAAATGGTTATTATGATCACTGGTAACTGAAATGCATTTAAGAGAATGCAAGAAATGACCTCATTCCTATCATATATAAATTAGAAGAAAAAAGTTCTACAGAGTCCTAATTCATCAGTCTGAAGCAGGTTAAAAAGAAAACAGCAGAAATTGAACATTAGGCCCAAAGCAACAGAAGTATTTAGGGCTCTAGTTAGAGTTGTAAATAGATGTAGATTTAAGAGGGACTTAGAACTATAGTCATTTCTTACAAAGCAATGGCAGATCAGCAAGCACAGAACATGAACAGAGGCTCAGGTGCACAGAAAATACTGTCACAGGCAACCCACAAGCCTGACACAAGTCTGGTGACTTTCAGTATGGACATGCCTGTAGGTTTTATTCCCACACCTGAAGAGATTTGCAAACTTTAATTCTGATATGTTTTCAGGTGGGAAGCAGAACAGCCACAGGTATTCAAAAGCAGGTTTGATGTACTCAGATGTTTGTTACCATCACACTGAACATTAAATTAGACACCGAATCATACTGTGAAGGCACCTACCTCTGAATGCAACAGAACTTAGGTGTTCAAATGCTAGCAAGATGCTTAGAAGTAGAGAACTTCAACAACTAAAGAAAGGTCATAGTTACAATGCTGACATGAACGATTGATCCTTATGAAAAGGTAAGTTGGCATCAGGCGCCAAAAATACCAGCTGAATGACATGAAACACAACAATCAACACAGAGCACCAGAAATGCAGCTAAACTACTGACACTCCGGCAGATACCAAACACCGCTGGCAGCAGCGTAATGGTAAGTACTGGGAAGAGCAAGGGAAACCTTAGGTACTGTCTTCTTGCCAAATTCCAGAAAAAGGAAGTCAGTTCCCAAGCAGTGTGGGGGGGGAAAGTCCTTCACAAAGAGCTCTTAAGCCAGTAGAATAGAAAGTCTTTCTGGCAAAAACACGAGGAGGAAATGATCAATTAAACATGATAGCAAGAGAAAGTTCTATCTGAAATAAAACCACTGTTTCCATTGATTAGTAATACCCAGGAGTCATAGTTTCTATCCAAGGCAGCATAGAAGAAAAAAACCTATCAAAGAGACTACACATTTTTTCTGTCCTGTATGCAATCTCATTCCTTAATCAGATTAGGTCAGAAAAAACAGCATAACACAAAAATGAGTTAAAGTTTTAAGCTTTCAAACTCATCCTAACACATTATTTTGAACTATAATATACCTGCAAGTTTTGTGGTCAAAATTTCTTCATACTCTTCACGGATTTTCTCTTCACGCTCTTTCAGCAAACGTTCACAGATCATTCCAACTTGTCTGAGAGTAAACAGGGGCTGTTCTTTTTTCAATGGTGATGATGCTGCAGATGAAGTACCTAAGATTAAATATTTGGGCATACCAATTTACACTTACAAGTAGTTCAGAACCATTTTTATAATCAGTTTTCTTCACATCTTTTACATTAAAGAAACTTTACAGAACACTTGGAGAAGTCTTTCTCTGCCACTTGAACACTTCTAATTACTATTAAAAGTAAAATTGGACACCCAAAAGGAAGACATCTACAATGCACAATACGCACAGGCACCAAAACACCAAGAGTGTTACACAAACACTGTGAACACCATTTACATGGCAGCTGACATTTACAAATTTAAGCTTCTATTTTATGTAAAAATTACAGTACAATGTATTTTTGTAAAGACAGCTGCTTTGCCAAAGCCTATTACAGTATCAGTGGCAGGGTACGCAGGATGGTCTCTTGAATACAATGCAAGCTTTGTGTCCTACTGATTCTTAAAATGAGAAGCTACAATCTTCCAGATCAATGCTAGTATTGCCAAAAAAAGCAACAGTAACTGGTGAGAAGGTGCCATAAACCACCAGATATCTAGGGAAAATTATTTATGCAAACAGAGTCTAAGAACACAGAGCAGAATTGCACAGAATTTTCTGAGTACCTGGCAAAGCTGGTCCAGTAAGCAGAAATGCATGTGGCTGTGCATCAGTAGAACAACAAGGATCTGTCTGCTGGAAGCTATTTTCTAAGTGTCTCCTCTTCTGCATGCGTTTGTACTCCTGTTTTATGTTGTACAGAATTTGTTCTAAAAGAAAAACAATAAGAAAATTAAGCCTAAAATAATCACATTTCAGTATGTCACAACTTTATTTCAACTCAAACGCCAAACACTGTAGACAATTAACAGATGATAAACGCTAAACTCTTAAAACATGGCCTTTTATACACGTATAAAAATTAGTCTACAGAACTTCTACTGGTATTCATCACCTTCCCTTCATACATTCAATTTGCAATCATCTTTCTCCCCCAGACAGTGTTTATCGTTCATACAGTTAAGGGTAACAAAAGACTCCAGAATAAAACATGTACATGAAATACCATTCCTCTCTGTATAGTTACTGGCATATAGGCAGCAAAGTGGAGAGGAAAACAGTTTAGACAGAATATGCATAAAGCAACTACTGCTTAAAATCTCAAAGAATTGGCAACTGACAAAGTACAAAAACCTTCCAGAACATTTTTGACAGCCTCAGATCTAGCCAAACAAACACAATGGACAGATCAAGAGTCTCTCTTAAAGGAGTACGGCAATATGTAGTTCAGAATTTGAATAAAATACAATGAATAAAATACAGCAAGTGCTTTTAATAATCTCATCTCCATTGTAGAAGTACAAGGAAAAAAGTAATCCTTGCAATAGAACTATCAATCCCATGTGCCTTCTCTCTGAAATTCCATGTAACAAAAGGCTCTCAGGTACATCAGTGCCCTAACTGCATATCCTTTGGCAATGTAAAATATTAAAGAAAAAAAAAAAGCCATTTTCTATTTTTTACAGGAGACTTTCACAGAAGGAGACTTCCAAAGACTCCCTCTTTATGAGAATTCTTACTTTCAAATGCTCAAACGCATTTTAAAAAAATTCCCTACAGTATAGTCTTCCATGGAGACTTCTAGACTTTTGGCAAAGGCAGCTTTCCAGAACTCAGATACATACAAATCAATGTGATCATGTCAGAGTTGCAAAGGACTCCACTCACTCAGTACCTTCCTACTTCTGTTCAGCATTTTGCCAATACAATACCATGAAAACTTCTTAACTAATTTTCAGGTTTGTAAACAGTACGCTATTGAGGCTCCTTAGTTGAACATTTTCTAGTAAGCAATCATGTGAAGTAAGTAACTTCAGTTACCAGCTTATTCAGTCAGTGGCTGAAGCCTATGCTAGACCAAGCAGAAGCAAACATTTGCCAATTCCTAGTTCAGAGGTTTAACTAGTGCGGTAGTTCTTCAATTCTGTAAATCAGTCTGGGGGCTTCCAACTCATACAAAGAGAGGAAACTTTTTCCAGTCATCAGGAATACCAGCATTTTCAGCAAAGGACCTTGTTTCCATTTTGTCCATTGATGAAGGCCTTGCAGTATATACCTTTTCAGTCCCATGCCTACAGTGCTTGTACAATTTTCAGCTCCCTCAAGGGGGTTAAATAACTTGGTTCAAAGCAAAAGCAGAAGACATAATAAAGAAGCACAGTAGGGAAATGAAGGAAACTAGGAGAAAGTGGGGAAAAAAGTACTCAAGGGTGGCTGGAGGATTCATACTTTTTGTAGGACAAAGGTACATACTACACTCCAGTGTGGTACAGAAATACATAAATCAGGTTAAACCAAGATGCAGTCAGGCTTCCAAAATTAAATAGAATTCCACGTAGAATTTGTCATGCGCATACACACTGCATCGGTTGGAGAATGGCCCTGCAACATTTTTACTCAACAGCATTATGGTGGTAAAACAATACCTTTCCTCAGAATCAAGTGCTGTTCTAGCTGAAGCAATACTGCATAATTTTGAGTGGGAACCAAATTAGCTCATAAGATAACATCTGTCCTAAAGCATGTCTACAGGATGAGAAACGTGACTGCAAACATTCACACTGTATTTACATTAACTGAAGAATGTAATAGATCACATGCATCCTTCACTACAACTACGTGGTCTTGAGCATACTTTCCAAATTCCGTATGAGCTGCAAAAACATCAGCCAAATTTTGGGTGTAACAACTTTGATAAAATCTTCTCTACAGCTCTCCTTTATATTATCTTTTTGCAGAAACATCCTCAAACCACATTAACCACCAAAATCATTAAGAAAAAAAAACGTAAACAGACTCTGATCAATGGATAAAACTCCAGGAGTTAAAACAATAATCATCAGCCAGGTTTCCTCCAGCCCTAACTACCCCTACAAATTAAATAGGAAATAATTCAAAGAAAATGTTAAAATACCAGTCAGAATAGAAGGAGCAAAAGCAACATATCGGGGGGCACGGACAGGGGGACGACCGACAGGGAGGGGAGGTGGAGAAATCAGGTACTGACTTTGGGAAAACAGTAACAACTGGGATAGAAAATAAGATCTGTGCACCAAGGATACATGATTCTATTCCAAATTATTTTGAATTGTGGACACAGAAGTCTCAATGATATTGAAGTAGTTTCATCTACTTCTAATTTGGCAACACTTTTTAACTTGCCATCTTCAAATTTTGCTCTGATAATCAAAAATCTCAAGAAATGCTACTGACAGATACATTGGGAGATCCCTATCCTGACAAAACCACTTTGACAGTTTGCATTACTGTAACTTCAGGTAAAGGTATAAAACTAAGCAAAGTGGGATGGAAGAGGGGACTATTTAAACATGACAATGCACTGTCTACATTGCAAACAGCCACCAGGAGAAAAAAGCCTGAAATCTGAAGTCCTGACTGAACCCTTGTTGAGCATGTACATAACCTGGTTTGGTAAACAGTATTCCTCTACTTAGCCTAACTTAGGAGATTTAAGGCACTATTGCTCAGCACAGAGAACTGGGGTACAAGCTCTACTCAGTACTGTGCTGCTAGCAGGCAAGATGACTGAGAATGACTCATCTCATACTTCCCAATCCCCATCATTTGTAAAATGGAGATCAATAGTCAAGAAACACAAGTTTCACACAGCATCAAACTGTTCAATGACTTTTCACATGAATGATCAGACTAGTAATGCTTCAAATTAAGCAGGCACATTTCTGCAGCAGCAAAGACTGAGTAGACATTTTTATTAGCATATAGTGACATAAAATCTATGCCTTTAAACAAAACTACTTCACTGTGAAGTGAAATGTAAGCTTGCAAATATTTATTACTGATTTTAAATGAAAATCTGAATGCCAAATTGAATTATTTTGTCTTTTTAAAAAAAAAAATCTAGGAGAGTAAGAAAAGTTGTTCAAATGCACCAAGTTACTTCTGGCATTTACAGTTTTGCTTAATAAATCCACAAAAATATGTCTGATGAACAAACATATTATGTTCAAAACAGCTTTTATAGCATCTCAGCACTTGAAAGAAGCCATGAAATACTAAGGCAGTGCAAACCAGACAACTTTTGAACAACACCTATATTGCATTCAACTGACTGTAAATCCCTTTAAAATTCTGGCCCAGTTAAAGCCTAGAGTTAGCAGATCTCATTCACCAACCTAATTTTGAGTGCAGAAAACCTTCCTGCCTTTTCAAGTTTAGTTTCTTAACTTCCTTTACTCCCAATTAGCTGACTATGCCCTTTGCAGTTGACAACTGAATTAAAACATGCATTTAACTTGCGTCAAACGCAGGGCAGGTTTTTTTATGTGTTACTCAATATGGAGGCCCAAAATGTCTTTTTCAACAATGCCATGCATTTTAATTAACAAATTATTTTATATATAAAAATTTAGAATCTGAAAGTGTACTCATTAAAGACAATCTAATCTAAGGGAGCTTCTCTAAGACTATAAAACTGAAGTTAGAACTTGAATCATATATATTAGAACTTGAATCATATATATTAGAACTCATTAGATCTTTTAAATAAAGACTTGCATCCATCTTATAGGTGCTGAAGTTCAAATCAGACATTGTATGTCAGGCAATAATTTCATTTATGAGATGACAAAAGGAATATATTTAATATGATCAAACACACATCACCGTGGCCTATCCTTGGTGTCTTTTTAATTTCACTTTACCCTCTGTGCTCAGCATTTCCTACTGGTTAGAGGTACCTCTGAAGGCACAGCGCTAGCTAACAGGGGAACACCAGGCAGAGGTGCTGAAAGTGAAAATTAGGCCTGCTGAATCTAATCTAGGGTAGTAGCAAGAAAAAGCCACATTGCTTATACACTGAAATTAATTAGTACTTCATAAATTATATTTCAAATTCAAGATGACCATGAATCCCCGTCAGTTAGGCAAGACTGTATTATATGCCCCCTTCTCCTCCTTCAGGTTCAAGGCTAAGATAAGGAATGACAAAGATTGATACTGTCTCACCATGACCACTAAAGGCATAGAAGATTCAGTTAAATACACCTGAATATAATGAAATGCATAGATACTCTTTTTTTATGTAGAGCTCTGTGTACTAAGACCATAAAGTTGAGTACGTATGTTAATGAAATACTGCATTAAGATGAAGGACAGCATTCATGCCAGTCTTCTTTCAGAATTTGAGATATGACTCGGGGAACCAAAATTTCACATTTCAGCTGCTTTCACACCCAATGAAGAGTGGATGAAACATGAAGGGGGCAATTCAGAATTCAAGTTTGACATCTGAAACATGATCTGTCACACTAATGGATTACAAAGCCAAATATTAATTTCCAAGGACTGATGCCTTCTTACTTCCTCTAATTCATGATAAAAATTCAAGTTATTCTTTTTCAAAGTTCTGTCATCTAATTACTTCATCCTGACCTGTAATTACCTAGAAATTATGTACAAAGGAAACAGCAGTTCAACTTGAAAAGGTAACAAGGCAAACTATTTTCTCCATTTTAATAACCGCTTATCAACTATGAAGGTGCTGATTGTTTCCCCTGAAGGATGTTTTTTCTTGGGGGGGGAGGGGGGGCTTCATTTTTAAACTAGCAATCTCTCATTTCAGTTTCTGGCTTCTCTCATTTAGCTGAAGGAAACTTTGGCAAAACACATAGGAAGGTGACTCAATAGGCTGAAATCAGAGTAGCAGTTTTCCTGGCCCGAAATGGAACCTAAAGCTCGTGTTTCAGTTTGCAATGTCACCATTCAACATATGCATTCAAACCTGAACCATGCCTGAGATTTCCTCTAAGTGAATCAATCAAATGCTATCCTGATGTCAACAGCATGCATCTTCAGGGATTTCAGCTCCTGTTAAAGCAAAACTGCTTCACTGTCCTAGTTGAAGTTTATAACATTTCCATTAGGCCACCATCCTTATTCAACATTTAGTTTATGCTACCACATTCCTAGTTTTGGCCTCCCCACAAGACTACTGACATACAACATTAATTTTAAGAAGCTAGCTTCCCCTAAGAGCAGCACTGCAGCAGAGCAATGGGCAACAGTATTCTTCACTTTTTATATCTACTTAACCAGGGAATCCACAGGCACAGACAGAAATTAAAACAATCCAGATATTCCTCTTACTCTCTTGCTTTGGTCATAGACATCAATCACTCCAGTTCCATTTCTTAATTAGGCATGGTCTGTGAGACTTCAGTAATAGAAAATGTATACTTTTGGAAATCATGCTCACCTCAGAGGAGCATGCTCTAAGCACCAGAACCCTGATAATGGGTACATACTGACACTTCACAGCCGGTGTCTATAGCTACAGAACAGACGGAAGCAGCTCGCAACACACTCTGTGGCACAGAGCTGGCCACCTCACGAGATCCAATTACTCAAGGTCTCAGGCTGACGAAGGTTCTGGTTCTCCCACAAGTCGGATGCTCACATATGCATTAGCTCATTCTGCCAATGTGTTATTTCAGGAAATCCCAGTTCTCCTGATCAAGGGGTTGAGGAATGAAAAATAAATCAAGCAATGCAAAATGTATTAGCCACAGCAATTAGATCTTTCTCTTCACATAAAAAAATGTCACATTGCATTTATCAGACTTGCCACTGAAACAAAAAACTGCTTCAACATTTTATGACATCTACAACCAAGGGTATTTAACATTTATAGTCACCACAGGCATCCATATAGAAATTTCTCATACAAATTAAATTATCAAGTCCAGATGCAGCCATTATGTGCTTTTTCTTTTTTTTTTTTTAAGGGGTGGGAATGTTTTGTTTTTTAAAATCCTAATGATTTCTGCAATACTGGAGCACAATGAGAAACTTGGCATCTCTCCAAGATAATTTAGCAATAAATACACATGCAGATAAATGTTAACAAAACAGAAATTAAGCAGAAAGAGATGCAGCACTACTAATATGTCACATTCCAAAGCCACTAGATCTGTTCATTTAAAAGCCAAATGTGTACTTGGCCACTGTCTGACCAAGTTTCAGACAGAAGTAGTTAAGTTTGCCCAAGAGGGCAACTGAAAGGTCATAGGAGGACAGCCTATAGGGAAGACTAACAGTTCTTCCTATTCAAAAAGGTCAAAGTCATTTTCTTGCATTAACTTTGAAAATCTGTGCTAATTAGATCATTTTTTCCCCCAGATTATTCTGTGAAAGAAAAAGGTATACATTAAAGACAAATTTATCTACCTTCTGTTTGTAAAGAGTCCTTCATGAGAGAGGGGCTCTTACAACCAACTCCACTTGCCATCTTTAACTAGAGACATTCGCCATACAACTGCCATTAGAGCAGCAAATACCAATTATGCATATTCATTACTAAATACTGCATAAATTCAACGGTTTCTATATTCCGTCAAATGTTCGACATTATCTCTGCTTGGATTTCAACCAGTGACCAGAGCTGAAGGACTGTTCTCAATAACCCCACCCACTACAATTTTTTGTTTGCAACATCAGTTAGTTGCTGGGGAAGTGTTGAAGCAGATGAATGTTTCAGATGGAGGAAAAATTGCATGTGCAGATGCAAAAGTCTGTGGATTTTTAAGCAATTTCACAAACTTTTAAAATACAACATTCTTTTTGATTCTACAAAGTTCTAGCTGCAAGTTAACCTCTGATTTTGGGTGAGGAGTATGGAAAAAAGCTACTGATCTGTTTGTCTTCTCAGTTACTACGTATCATGAATTAGGAGATTTAAATCCCTAAGGTCAACATTATCTCTCCCTCTCCCCCCCCCCCCATTTCTTCGGGCTGTATTTCCCACTGTAGCTTCAGTCTCAGAAATATCCAGACATGCAGGCTTTCTAACACTGACCTGCCTTTGAATTTAAAGTACAGCTTAAGTGTAGTTTATTCTTTTTTCTTTTTTTTCCCTCAGAACATAATCTTTCATCAGGGTAAAACTGCAAATAATGGTTCTACAACATCCAGCAGAGAGCAGGAAAAAAAAAATACTGCCACTGCTTCCTCCTTTCACCCTCTAGAATTCATTTAACAGCTTAAAAACAGGACAGCACCCTTAGGACTTCAGAGGAAACTGAACATGTACAATGCATTACCCACAGGCATCCAAATCTGAGTGCAGTTGTTCTGGTCATAGAAGAACAATCTCATTTATAGCTAGAACTTACATGAAAGTAAAATTCATCTGTAGTATTCAAGCAGTAGAAAATTCTTTCAAAACTGAACCCATCTTATGCCAGACAGATACGTTCTGCACCACTTACCGTGAACACAGTTTTAAAACATAATTCTAGATGCAAACAATGGTATCCAAAAATTAGCAAACAGAGTACGCTCAAGCCAGTAAGCACAATTCCACAGAAAGTACAGACGTAAAGCCACAATTAGTTTGGCTGCCAAATTCATTGAGAAACTGGAAGTGACCTAACAGCTGTTCAAATAACCACAAAATATTAAAACACTCTTGTGAGAGATAAATTTCATCTTGAATAAGCCTACCCTCTCTCAAACAGACATACCGTTTATTTGTCTATGACCACTCTATAGAGACAGCTGTTTTCTCATCTGACTACCACACTGTATTCTTAGTTCTCAGCACCCCCCTCAATCAATCTGTAGTCTGCTTCCAGATAACTAATTTTTGAAATGATTAACCATGTGGTAAGAAGTTCTGGCACTTATATAGTCTCTACTGGGTGAAGTTAAACACTACCAGGACAGAGTATCAAATAGAAGAAAAATGCTTAAGCTGAACTTAAAGTATCAGCATCAGGTTTTATATCCAAAGCTCTGATTTCCTATGATCATTAATTTGCATTACACAAAATTCAGACAGACACTTTTTAAGTGCTGGAAACCTAAGCATTACAGTAACATGCTGAGAAAACCATAAGTGAAGTCAACTGAATTCTGGCTATTGTTATTAAATTTCCCAATATAAAAACTGAACAAAATGGTGACTCAGTTGGGAACACTTTTAAAGTCAGACTGGAATTCTTTTCACACACAGAGCAAGATTTATCTGACCCAAATGCAGACATCTAAATCAGAAACGGTCATGTAAATTCATTTTACAGTCAACGGAAAGCAATACATATTTCTACAGCATGCTTTGCCTCATCCTAAGTCAGAGCTCTAGAATAAACCAGCTGTTTCTTCCAACTGACTATCAAGAAAACCACAAATTATTAGGTCAGATGTACATTTACGAAATTAGATGAGATGAATCCCACACAATCTTTCAAGTGTCCCCTTTAAAATGATAAGCTCTATTTTGTTCGCTGATGGTCAAAATGAAAGATACACAATGTCATAATACCCCTAAATTCAACTGAAAGCAAAAACTAAGCAAGCTGCTTAACAGTCACATTTGCACTAGCACTGTACAAAGATTTTTTTTCTTGTAACAGAAACCATAGAGGGAGCTTTTAAGCAAAAACCGTGTAAACGTGCACAATTTATAAATGCTTCAAGTTTTGCTCAAGAGCATTCAAGTGCTGTAAGAGACATTTTTATTTACTGTCCTTCACTTTTCATTACATTATCCAAATGGCTTACAGAATTATCAGTACAGAATTACCTTTTCACATGGATTACCACCTGCACCTCCGATTTTCTCAAGAGAAGATGAGGCCTGTATTTGCTTAAGTTCAGTAACATTTTTGTCTTTAAGAGCTTCAGAATCATTAAGATAGAAGCTTAGGTATTACCTCAAATACCGCTGTAGGTTATCTCTGCTGAAAATTGTATTGATTTGTCTCCTTTCAGTGATACATGTTTGCTGGCCAGACAATATTTATATTAAATATTTGTAACCTAAGCTCTCCAAATCCCAAAGAAACAAGCCAAAAGATACCCTTGCAATGAAGCAACCATTATCTTCTAAAAATAATCAAATCAATTCTGATTTTAAACACCTATCTCAAAGTATATGTAATGCCTCACTGTACCAGGGAGTGCCGTCCATCACAACTCTCATCCCAGACCGCTGACTCATTCAAGATCTTTTCCTAGAGGTGCAAAAAAATATCAAGACACTGATGCCAAGTGTAAGCACCTTGTATGCCATCTATATATTTCCTCCATAGCAATTTTTTTGAATTTGATTAAAACCTGTGAAAAAATATATTCTATTCTACAGTTTTCAGAACGAAGAATATTGAAACAAGGCACTGTCCTACAGGGAGGAGATGGCAATTTGAAAACACATTCAAACTTACTGCTCGGTAATACTAGCAGTAATCCGGGGCCAACTTTTGCATAAAAGGGAGTATCGAATGCAACAGCAGAAGGAATTCAGCTGCAACAACTGCAGAGGGCTTTTTTCCTGCACACAAAGGACACAGATCCATACCTCAGCACTACAGCCACTCATGGCTGCGAGCTTAACCGTTCTTAAGTGCATTACTGGAAGCTACCCACTAGACTAACCATAGCAAGGGCCAATCAATCCTGCGTGCCCAGCCAAGATTCATTCCTTTCTTCTCTCCCTACTCGCTGGTAAAACGAACTCGGTTGATTTTTAATTGACAACAATTACACAAGCAGACCTGGAGCTTTTAGGGCCACCGGTTGACTCATCTCTCACACGTTAACAATGTGAAAGGGTTTCGTTCTCGCCCAACGTCTCCGAGACGAGAAGACTGCCCGATTCCATTTTAGCTGCCCTAAAGGCAACTCTCACCCTTGCACACAATCGCCTTCATCGCTCGGTTTTCCTACAAAACTTTAAGGATGCCACAGAATGGGTCATCCGGGACCGTGGCAGGCATTAAGGGACTGGAAGCGGAATTACCCCTTTGTTTTATCTGCTTTTGCCTTTTCCCACTGGCGTTTTGCGGGTGATTGATGACAGGCCGCCCTCCCTCCCCCCCCCCCCCGATGTCTGAGCAACGGGAGGAGGTGCCGCCGCCTCGGCTCGGGCAACGCTCGACCCACCGATAATGGCTGCAAGAGATCGATGGGGGCCCCGCTGAGAGGGGCTCCGGGCGCAAGCTGGGAGCGGGAGCGAGCCCGAGCCCCAGCCCCATCCCCGCCTCCGCAGACACCACGGCCGCCACCACCAGCCCCCCGCCGCCCCCAGCGTTTCCGCAGCTTGACTCGCCCCTGCGGCTCTCCTTGCCACATCCAGGCAGCCGTGGAAGAGGAGAAAAAAATCCTCCGTGCCCGTCCCCGACGCGAGGAAAGCCGGCCTCCCCCTTCCCTCGGCACCGGATCAAGCCTCCCCCACCAACGCCCCCCCGCTTCCCTCGCTCGGGTCCCTTTCTCCGGTCCCTTTCCTATGGCCACCCGCCCGCATCGGCTCAACCCGCCCCCCCCCCCTTCCTCGCCGTCCCTCCTCCCCCTCTCCTGCTGCAAACGGCCATTTCTATTGTGTCTCCGCCGCGGCGGTGCCAAGCCGAGCAGGGATCGCCCCGGCCCCCGCCGCTGCCAGCCACACAACCCGACAGAAAATGGCTGGAGGGGGACGCGAGACCCACCCTCCCCATCCCTCTTCTTCCTCCTCCCCCCTCCCCGGTCGCCTTCCCGGCACCCTGCCCTGCGCACCCGCCGCCCCCTCCCCGCCGAGGTCCCCCCGCCGCCGCCCCGCACCCCCACCCCCCCACCGCCCCGGGGGGCTCCCGGGCACGGCGGGGCCGCGTCCCTCACCTGTGGTGAGCCGGGACGACACCTCTCCGAAGGGCGAGGGCTCCATGCGCAGGTATTTCTGCGGGGAGGCGGCAGCGAAGGAGGAGGAGGAGGCGGCGGCCGAGGCCGGGGCTGACAATGGCGCACATCGCCTCCGCTTCGGGGACGCCGGGCTCAGCAGCGGGTCGAAATCCAGAGTCCTTTTCAAAGTGGCGCCGCAAGCCATGGCGCGGGGCGGCGGCGGGGCGGAGGAAGGGGGCTCGGAGCGAGGGGCAGGGGAGACGACGGCGGCGGTGGTAGCAGCAGCCGGCCCTGCCCAGAGGCGCCTTCCCCGCTGTCTGGGGTGGGCTGGGGGGGAGGGAAGGGAAGGCGGCAGGGAAAGGAGGGGGCAGCTGCGTCAGGGCCTCCGCCGCCTCCCTGTCGGCCTCTCTCTGGGGAGCGGCCCCGGCCCCCCCAGCGGCTCCGGCTCGGCCGGCTGGATCCCCGCTCTCGCCGCCCGCCCTGCCCTGGCCGGGCCGGGCCAATTCCGCCCGCGGCCGGTGGCGGGGCGGGAGCTGGGCCGAGGGGCGCAGGGCCGGGCCCGGCTACCCGGTCCGGGGCCGCCGATGACGAGCGATGGCGGCGGGGCCCGGGCAGCGGCGGCGGCGGCGCTTCCCTCTGTGACTCCCACACCAGCAATATGGCGTCAATAACAACGCCTCGGATTCAAAAACCAGCCCCCCGCACTGCGCCTGCGTTCCTGGGGCGGTGGCGGCCGCAGAGGCTCAGGGGACTCGTGGTTTCCCCGCCCCGGCAACGCGGCTCGGCGGCGGGGCGCCCGCAGGGGCGGCGGGACTACAAATCCCGCCGTGCTCCGCGCCGGCCTCCCCGGCTTCCGGGTTCTGATTTAAATCCCCCCTCAGAGGCTGCGGTGTGGGGTGCGGGTTAAAGGACGAGGCTGCGGGGACGGGGCGGCGGGGCTCAGGGCTCAGCCTCGGGGGCGGCTGCTGGGTATTCTCAGCGCCCCTAGGCAGCGGCGCGGCCCTGGGGAAGGTGCGAAGGGCTCCCGTCAGGTCCCGGACACACAAAGGGGGCGAGAGCCCTGCGGCCCGGGCCGCCTGTTACCTCAGGCGCCGGGTGGGTCCGGCAGCGGCTGTATGTCCGCAGGCCGCTTGTCTGTGTGTGAAATGAGGGCAAAGTGCGTTTAGTGGCCTCCATGATGAGGGCAGAGCAGGGAGCGTGCAGGAGTCAGAGGTAGGAAGCGGGTGGAGGTGACAGCTAAGGACACGCCAGAAAAGGCCCCGCGATGCTGAGAGTTGTCTCTTGGTGTAACCGACTGATTTCCTGGCAGTTGCATAAAGGGCTTTCTTGCTGAAGGAGAGTGGTGAGAGAAGAGGTTCAAATAACTATAGCTGTTTGTGGGAAGAGCAGAGCTCTTTCCTGTTCAGCTTCCGAATTGAAATAAACCGTGTTACAGTTCACCCTGGTGGAAAAGCTAACAGGGGTTGATAGGCCCCAACATTTATGTAACCTTCAGCTTTTTTGTATCTGATCCTGTTAATTTAACTGTGAAGGTAAAGACAGGTTGGCTTTGGAAGATAAAATGAGGACTATGCATGCCCTCATAAAATCTTGACACTTTGGTGGTTTTTTTATTGTCTGATGAAATATAAGCTAGCCTTTCTCTAATGGCATTTAAAAAACAAAACAAACCTTATCATTCTGAAGCAAGTTTTTGCTTTATGTGTTCTATGCATGGCATATATTGTTAATTAAGCTGTAACAGCACCCAGTCAGTCTAAACACAGACCTGATGTCTGTGCTGGCAATGTGGTTGTGCAGTTCTTAGCGTACCTGATGTTTCAAGTGATGGGGTGACCTGGCAGAGCTTTTCTGCCCAACAAAAATAGAAATAGTAATTAATTTGCTTTCTGTAACAGATAGCTCATGATGATGTTGGAACAATTAGGTGAAATTATCTTTAGGTTTACCTGACTTGCCTTGGCCTAAAACTAATTACAGAAAATAGCAAATTTATTCCTCTGCTGTTACCTTTTCCTCTGTAGAGGAAGTACTTAGAATATTCTTCCTTGGTAAGGAGGATGCTGACAAGCCTCTCTAAAACTAAGACAAGTTTTGGTTCTCCATAACAAGGCTCAGGAAATGTGCTGATGTTATTACAGTGTTATAATTGCCCTACTATTAGTATACAGGTATAACTCCTTCTGTGGACACTCTTCTTTGGAATAATGAAGGCTGGTTTTCCATTCATTTAATTCTTCATTTCCATTACATTTCCCTAAGCAGATAAGTTTCCCTGTGTTCTTGCAACAGTCTTAAGTATTCATACCAAGTGTTTCACCCAAGAAGACTGAGGTGAAGTGTTTTTGCAGGCTTTGGATTAAGGAAACCTTGCATGTTTTTCAACATGTGTATGATGCACTTGTTCAGTTTGGAATGCCCTGTGCCCATGCAGGACTGAGACAGCTACTTCTGTCTTCATCTATATGCTGAGAAGTGCCCGTGTTTGGGTGCAATATTGAAAAAACCCTAAATTTTAGAATAACCAGCACTTTCCCACTGAACTTAATATTTTATATACATGAAATCTGCATTCAGCAGCAGAAAAGATTCGGTTACATTGACTCATGTGACACCAGATCCTAAGGACCATTCAGGCACAATTTAAGTCAATTAAAACAGTCTGCGGAATCAGGCAAAACTTCATCAAGATAAGCTACTAGAAAGCAAGCTTTTGCCAGCGCAGGCAGCATTATAATTGTAAGCAATTGATTAGAACCATGATTGTCCTAATCAACAGAGTTACTCAGGCTTTATCTGCCCTTTAATTTGTTGAGCTAAACTGAAGTAAGTCTGATTTAAGTCAAAATAAGAATTCACACAGCCCTTTGCAGCAAATTAAACCCAGCTAAACCAATGTAGCTTTGCATGTAGACAAACCCTAAGGCAGCAAAATGTCCAACAGCAGTGACAAAGTGCTTGATAGTTGTCAGGGAACATGTGTTTTTACTTTCATTGTGGCAGGAAACACCCTAAGGTCAAGTCTGCAAACCACTGTTTATATTGTTCTTTCTTCTACTTACTTATATAACCAATTTGCAGTGTCCCATTATGTGCTACATGGGGTGCCTTTAAAATTATATATTATAAGCATATTTTTTAAATAAATAGTACCCACAAATTTTATTAATACTGGGAATGGGAGAGCTTATTTATAACTGGTGGTGTGCTAGATTTTATTGGATCTGCACTTCAAGCATGACACCTGTTAAAAAGACAAGTCCAGACGCAGGACAATGTTTTGGTCTTTGTACAAGCTCTGAATGGGGTGGGAAAGTAACCCTTTCAGTGTATTCCTTTGGGACTGTGATGGAAATGTTGTTCGTAGTTGACCAAATGCTAGTCTTCATGCATTCTCTTTTCTTCCCCTTCCTCTGCCGTTGCTCCATTCCCCCATTGTTTTTTGTTTTCTTTCTTTGCTGTCTTCCTCTCATTCTCTTTATATACCATGTTGACTCTGCTTCCTTTTCCTTTTCCTTGAGACATCCTATTCATTTGAGGCAAGGTCCACATCACAGTCCTTTTCTTTTATGCCATCTAACCTTATTCCTCCCACTTCACACAGTAGCTCATTTCTCATTAACCTGTCATGCTCACAAACACAGTGACCACCAGTTAGCTGAGCTGTTTTCTAGGGCTTGTTTCGTCTCACCCCAAGTGAGAAAAAGTCGCTTTAAGCAGTGTCATTCCATTTGAATTTGGCCACACATACTGAAGGTTTCTTACTGATGTATCAGGCACACACTGTGGTTGCAGATTTTGTAGACAAATGCAGTGGTTATCCGTCAGGACTTCGGTGAAATGTTTGTGTGGTGCCGAGTGAAAAAGGATTAGTTAAGATGAAAAAATGGGGATTAGTGCAGGAATTGTAAGGTGGGAAAAACAGCCAAAAGAAAAATGGAATAAATTTCTCATTCTGCTTTGCTATACGGTCACACAGATAGTGCTGGCAAAATGGAAGGGATACACAGGAACAGAAATGAAAGCCAGAGGTAAGTGAAGGTCAGCTCTGCTTCTTTAGGTGCTGACTTATGCTCGTAAACTGTACCAAAAATTATGATCTGAACCTGCAACATGCAGTGACCTTCAATAGGACAAATACGTTTCTTAGGCCTAAGGTACTAAGGTATTTCCAGCAGAAGTACAGAAGTATATTTGCCAATGAGAGACATTCGAAACACCTATTTCCTCTAAAATACCATATATACATCCACTCATACATATTCAGGAAGGATTAATTAAAACCAGAACTTGTCCAGAAAAAGGTGACTGAGCTGATTAGGAAAATAGAAATGGAAAATTTACTTATTGCAAGAAGTTAAAGGATTGTTAGTTAAAGGTTATTGGCCCAACCAAATAACTCTTGAAGTCTATGATTTTTCTCTAAAAGCGCAAGAAGGAGATAAGTTCAGGAGATTTTTAAGATCTATTTTAGTGATGCAGACTGTGTTGATACAGGAACTGTCAGTTACCTCACCCAAACTGGAAATGAGAGGAAGATTTATAACTGCCAGAGGAATGAGTTTCCGGAGCACTCTTCCAGTAGTAGTATGGGTGAAAATAAACAAAATCAACCCCAAATCTTTAGATGAGGCTTATGTGGTCTTTAGATATGGCTTAATAATTTAAGAAAAGGGATTGTATGGTACGGTTGCTTTCAGTGGCATGAGACTTATCGTGAATGACCCAGGAAGTCCTTGAAGTCATTTTGTAATATAAGGTGGCAACAATGAAGTCACAGTGGAACTAAACTTTTTACTTGCAAGGAGGCGATGCAGTAATAACCCATTTGAGTCTATTCACCTATATTCAGCATAATACATCAATGCTATAAAAGGAAAATTACTAAACTCACTGGTGTATACGCATGAATTGTGCTAACAGGCCTGGATATAGAATAATTAGGAAGTAGTGAGTAAAATTTTGCAGCTCTGACTACTGCAATTACCTCAACAATTTCAGGAAAGCATCAACACTAGCAAAGTGTGGATCAGTGCACTTTTCCATCCGTTGTCAATCACAACCTTGTGTAGGTTCACCAAAAAAAGTAACGGGGTATAGGCAGGGCAGTTTCGTGAGGTACTGGAAATGTTACTGCAACCTAAAGAAAGAATGCCTTACATCCCCATGTCCTGCACACCCTTACCCTCCACTGTCAAACATTTTAATGCACAAACATTTACGTTATGCCTATCTGTTATCTTCCTTCCCTTTTCTATTGTAAAGAATTCACATTTCTAAACTTCACATATAATGTTCCCTGCCTGGATTTTGGAGAAATACTGCACCAAACTAAACTCTGCTTTGCTCTTGATCTTAAAAAAATTGTCACAGTGCTTTAGCAGAAAGGAAGACTACACTACTTAGACAAAGATTTTTTTTCCAAAATGTTCTCTTATATCTTTGTAGGACAATTAATTTTTCGTAAGTGATTATAAGGGTAAAGGAGCAGGATGGTATTACACATTAACTGGAATGGTGAAAAAAATTACAGGCCAAATATTAATCATGTGAGTAATACTGAACATGTGAATTAAGAGTCATTGAAGTCAGACACACTTAGAGTTGTGAACGTCTCTCCACTGTTCCGGTAGACTGGAGCCCGGGTCCTCTGCGAGCTTACACAACTGTGTCAGGCTGAGATGTAGTGAAGGTCAGGCTTTTCTTCTGTGCCAGTATGTTAGTGAACAAACCAGCATAGGACACAGTGACAGCTGAGACATTTTAACTATTTCCCTGAGGAAATTAGTTTCCTCAGGTCCAGGAGGAGGTTTGAGACACTGTCCATTCTGTTCACTTGCAAGACCTAGCCCTGTAGTTTGGTGTGCACATTGAAGAAATGGGCACATACTTTTCATTGCAGACCTGTTGCTTCTTTGGGAATTTTGCACGGAAACTCAGTGGAAGCCAGCTAAAAAGTTCGCTTTTATTAAACTCAGTTTTCTACAAAGAACAATGAAGAACTGAAGACTTGAATTAAAACTCTTATTTTCTCAGATCATTTACTAAGGGTTCAACTTCTCTGTCATTATCTTACCTGTCTCTTCCGTCCTTCTCTTTTCTTCAGATAGTACCTGGCTACATTTTGTTCTCAAAAACCTCCTCCCTCCCTCTGCAGCTGACCCTCCGGGATGCTCCCTGGTTTCACAGGTGGTATGTATGTGCACTGTACCATCTATACCACTGTACCATCTACTGCTTAACCTGCTTCTGCACCTCTGATTGATCCATCCCTCTGCTTCCCCATCTCTGCCCCCCTCTGCCAATCCCATGCAGTACCTCTCACTTAGAGTAGCTTTTCTGTTCATAAAACACGAGATGACGATCATCTTCTGCTGGCAAATTCCTTCCTTGTCCCTTCTCCACCACCATGGGTAATTGTGTTGTCCTCCGAGCTCATTTGCTCCCTTTTCTCCCCCGTATGAATGCTGGTTTTAAGCTCTGCTTGTTCTCCTGTTAAATATTTCCAATGACCCGTTTCCTCACCTCAGACCTTATTTCCAAAATTCTTCCCAGACTTAGGTCACCTCTAGCCTGAAGATGCTCATATAAATTACCAGCTTTCTAGAAGTTTCTCCCAGGGAATCTTTAGCTTCTCCTTTCCATTCAGTTCAGGGTCTCTCTGTTCCCCATTCCAGCAGACAAAGTTTTCCTTACCCTCCTCCCCCTTTTTCCTCACGGAGCGGCAGCATCTCACCACTGTTGTGCCTCTTCTTTGGTTGTTCATCCCTTTGGTTTCAGGCCTCACCTTCAGGGCCTGGCATTGTTCTGCTGCTGCCTTAATTTGGGATTTGTGTCTTTGCTCCCACGCGTTCTGGTCCAGCCCAGCTTTCCTCTAATCGCTTCCTTCCTTCCCTCCTCCCGCTTTGCTCCGAGGGCTTTCATTCATGCTGCCCTTTTTGTTTAAGCCTAGAACTGCACCCATCTTGTGAACCAAATCCACTCTGTCTTCATTCAGATCTCCCCATAAAACGTACTTCTGCCATAAAGCCTATCCAGCTCGGATTCCTCTGCTGAAATATATCCCATTCCTCTATAATAAAAACAAATCCTGTTTCATAACAAAACAAAAAGAACTGAGCGAGAGACTGACTACGCAGTTAATTTTTGCCAGTTGCTTTCTGCCAAGAGCAACATGCTTGTTCTTATCCCGCTCCTTAGGACTGTCCTCCCCGTGTGCCTCCTGTTTGTCCTTTTGTTTTGTTATCGGCTTTCAAGTCCTTCCTGAGGGCTCCCGGCCTGATCCTGTGCTCACGTTGGTGTGAAGTGAGAAGTAACTCTGCTGCAGCGAACAGAGCTTTGCCAAGGTGAAATTTCTGTGGAAGGCAAATCAGCCCCTTGTTTTAATATTAGCTAATAAAGCCTGTGCACAGCTCCAGCACAGCACTCTGGTTTTAATTAATAAGAATTAGCATGTACATCTACATACACTCTTTTTTTTCCCTTTGTGGGCTCAGCTACTTTGAAGAAAACCTCTTTGCACATCTTCCTGGTTATTCTATATCTTGACATTAAAAAACCCCAAACAAATAAAACCAAAAGCCAAAGTAACATCCAACTCCCACGCAAACAAAAGGCTTAGCTGCTGCCGGTGGCGGGGAGCGCTGGGAGCAGCCCTTCCCGCCTGCCGAGAGGAGCCGGCTTCCAGCCCACTCTCCCCGCTGCTGGGGAGCCGTCCAATTCCCAGCCCGCCGTCCCTTCCTCCGCCTGTGCACTGTCCCACTGCAGTGACTTCCCAGTCCTAATTGGAGCCTCTGGGCATTATTGTATTATTATTATTTAATAAACAACCACATAAAACACTGGTTGACATTTAAATAAGAGTAAAGAAAGGAAAGGTCTGACTCCTAGACTGTTTTGTTTTCCTGTTGGCTTGGGTGGAAGCAGGAGCAGGTTTTCTATACAATACCAACGCTTGCACAACACATGCTTGCCTTTAATGTTTTAGAAAAGGCACTGCTAACGGATGAGAGGGCCAGATCTACTGCAGCCGTCAATCCCTGTTGCAACATAAACTGTAAATATGGAGATACAACCTGGACATTCCCAAATAAAATGCACTAATGGCTTTTCTTGCCTGAGCTACAACAAGCAAGGATTCAGCATCATTTTCTGCATTGTTACCCCCAGCATGTCCTTTCGAGTAGTTATCTGAAACGCGCAGCCATCAGGATGCTATTAAGAAGAATAAATGGAAGAGAGAGTTTTATTTTTGCATTTGATTGTAAGTTTGAGACATTTCAGAGTGAGAGTTATCATGACAAAAGAAAACGTGGTGTCCTTGAAGTGAATGCAGAGGATCACAACTCATTCAGTAAGGTTTTGAAAGAAAACAAAGAGCTGAAGGCCAGAACTGACTCCTTTTGAAACAAGTGTAAAATGAGCCAGGATTCAAAATGCTTAAAATACTTTGGTGACAAGCAACAAAGAAGCGTCTGTTACTAGAATTGATTAAATTAAGGAAAGGGAGAGAAAATCTTGAGAACTTTTTAAAAAGTAGAGATTTGATGTGTGGGGAGTATAAGAACAAAATTCTCCCGGGCCATGACTAAAGCCCTGAATCAGCATAACTCTTTTCCTTGAAGAAAGTGAAAACTAGACAAGGGTGAGTACGTACACCCTTATTATCCTTTTTCCTTGTGGATCAGAGGAGGAATTCTCGGGGCTGCCAGCTCTCCGCTTTCATGCAGTGAGTCTGGAGTGCGGGCTGGGTTGATTTCTCTTGGTTAGGCAATGCCTCTCTAATACTCTAAATGATCAGGTCCTATAATGGACTTCTTGTGAGATCTGAATCTTATTTACTGGTTTGTGTGTGGTATAAATGTTTTTACAGTGTTTGGTAGGAGTGAAACATTCTTGCTGGTTATAAAAATTATGTACATATATGCTTTAATTCTAGGGAGTTCACCCCTCATTCTTCCCACCATTTCATTACATGTTTGCTCTCCTGTATTATATATTAAAAGCTTCATGCAGTGGCTCACTTGCATTTACATATGCGGACTGTAATAATTCTGTGATGTTGCTTGGAACTTCTGTATGAACATGTTATATAGAGTCAATGTGGGCATGACAAATGTATTGCAGATTTTTTGTAGATAAACACAGTCGGTGAATGCAAATATGAGTGAATTTGTGTGCAAATTTTAATATTTAAGCAGAGCTTATAAATGTGTAACACCTGTAACCACAACTGTCGGTGCAAACAGGGAAACGAGTTTTAAGGCATTTGCGCTGATTTAAAAGTGCTGGACTTTGAAATACTTCAGCTTTAATGGTGGAGATGTGTTCATCCTCTGGCAGGTAGTTAAGTGCATAAACTCTGTTATTAAAGAATATGAACTTTATTAGCAGTTGATATACAAACTCCTTGTGAAAACAAGTACCAGAATGGTGAGGACTGCCTTACGAAGCAACCTGTGGCTTTTAAAGACATTATGGAAATCTTACTATGAAATGGATTAAAAAGTGCTGGTTGATGATCTTAGGGAGATGGGTGTTAAGCATGGAGAATTTTTTTGGAAGGCAAAATGGGAATGTACCAGAAGGGTGCTGGATTTGCATGAGTGGCTGTGTAGCCAATAATAGGTTTGGTCTAGAAGCAAGGAGCTTGCTAGGAAAGACACTGCAGGGGCACACAACATAAGGATAAAATGGAATCTGTTTGAATATGGAGTGCAGTAATCTTCCCCTGGAGGGAGACCGAGTGACTGCTTTTTGTGAGAGTACTGAGACAAGAATATATTAAATTGTTACCAAAGATGTACAGAAGAAGTATGTTCTGTAAAGTATTCTGGTGCATTTTATCAAAACTGTTCATGTCACAAAAAGAGATACATGCAAGTCCAAGACTTTAATCAGCAAAAAGGCAAAATGAGCCTCCTTCAGCCTTTTCTTTATTCATGAATACAATCTTTGCTTGTTTTTGTATTTGGGGGAGGTAAAGTTGTCCTTAATTGGCCTGCAAAATATTTCCTAGCTAGAGAGTTCGGGTTCAACATTTGTTCTGAATTTGTTCTGAATTCACTGGAAGTCCACCTGCTCATTCTAAATAACACCATATTAAATAGCTGTTGAACTGCTATAAGAATAGTTATGTTTTGCAGAGAGAGGAAGTGAAATTGTATTTGCATTTCTTTAGAGCTCAGTCCGAGTGGTTTATTCATGGAAAATCAGAAGAAGACAGTCTTCAAAATGGCCAGTAGACTGAAGAAGCTGGGCTGGGAGCATCTGTATCTTCCCATTTGAAAACTTTGCCTGTTGCTTGCTCCTGCAGAGTACCTGGAAACACCGGTAAAAAAAAAAAAGACATTAGTCCCATTGTATTTTAGATGCTCTTTTGTCTGTATAACATTAGGATGATGTCAGAAATTGATTATATGTTAGGTTGTTCCAATAAGAACAATTAATTTGGGGGCAAAAGCCAGTGAGGACCCTGTCAGACACTGAACAATGTTTTTGGTTTTCATGCACTGAATCATCAGTGTTTATAGGCCTCCAACATGTAAATTACCCTGAGGTAATCTGGAAGGGAAGGATATGAATAAGCCAATTAAACTGGCAAAGAGCCTAAGGAACACCCTGTTTAGGGATAAAATCACATGCCTGTCCTAGCGCCAGTAGTTTTGGAGAAGGAAATAGAGTTAAAATCTTTGTAGTCCATTTCTTTGCAGAGAGAGACTATTTAGAAGACTTTGGTCTTCTCTTTTCATATGTGTGAGCTCAGGTGACTGAGAAAAGGTAGTAAATAATGTGTTTTCTGCAAGTAACTTTTATTTTGATGACACAGAAGGATGTCATCCAGGTTGCAGAGGGTGTAGGGACTAGTTGCCTCATTTATGGTAATTATTTCGTATTTAGTTTTATGATATGAGCATTCAAAGGACTGAATTGCCCTTTATCTTTCCAAGTACCTCCTTTTTTTTTTTTTTTTGGAAAGGGAGGCACAATTTTCCATCAGGAAGCCATCTCCACACGACTCAGCAGTTACTAGCATACTTTAAGGTACTCTATATCTAAATAATAACAAAAACAACTGCTCTCTTCCTGCCATCTGCCAGGCCTGTGCCTTCAAAGGTGTGATGTAACGGGCAAAAAAAGTCAGAAGTGAAGAACACTTTTAATTGAAAGTTGTGCAGAGGAAAAAGTATTTCCATTCTTAGTTTACTTATTCACAGAATGGGTTCTTTTTGTGATTTTAAGAGGCTTGCTGTATTTGCTGGAAGACTAACTATGTATTTCTGCCATACCACTCAGATCTTTGAACTCGTAGGCCAATACCCATCAGGAAAGTAGCTAGCTCTCTAGAAGAGACATACCCTGTATATGCCTTCACTGGAGGAAAGGCCCAGGGAGAACTCATGGCTCGCACCAGACGCTTTACATGGGAGTGGATCATTATGACCTCCCCAAGCACAGGAGAAGCTGTAATTGGCATTTGTACATTATTAAGCATCAGAGAATTTAACTGTAAACAGAAATCCATAGGAAATCAGGAGTCACCAGTTACACTGCTCACAGAACTACTCATTTAAGGGTAGCTTTTGGGCATTTTTCAGACACCATTAAGAGCGGGGGAGACGTAACCTCCCCTTTTTTTCGTTGATATAGCCCATCATCTTTGGACTTCTAGAATCATGTTCCTGGTTGAAAGGAAGTAAGTTCCTGAGAACAAAAACAGCCAGAAAGCAACAGAGACATGGGGTCACTGGAGGCACTACCTCACAGCCCTCTGGATGCCTTGGAAGTAACAGCATTGGGAGAGCCTAGATATAAATGCACAGACTGGCAAAAGACCCAGATAAACATAGTTGTTCAAGATGGTTTCAATGCTTCTCACCTAACCCCAGCCATCTGATAGCTCAGCATCTAGCCCATGCCAGTCTTTACTCCCTATGGAGACAAAGAGGCACCTTCCAGGAACCATTTGTTCCGGCCCAAAATAGGTTGTAGAGAGGTGGGGGTCAGTCTCTTCTCCCAGGTAACAAGTGATAGGATGAGAGGAAATGGCCTCAGGTTGCACCAGGGGAGGTTTAGACTGGATATGAGGAAATTTTACTTCACTGAAAGGGTTATCAAGCATTGGAACAGGCTGCCCAGGGGAGTGGTTGGAGGTATTTAAAAGACGTTTGGATGAGGTGCTTAGGGACATGGTGTAGTGGTGGTCTTGGTCGTGTTAGGTTTACGGTTGGACTTGATGATATTAAAGGTCTTTTCCAACCTGTATGATTCTATGTGTGATAGGTATGAAATGGGTGTGATGAACCCTTCTTTCTCTGTCTGTCTGTGTTGTGTGCTGAGGAGGGCTAGATGACCATTGGAATTTTTTAGACAGCTAATGTTCAGTGAGATGAATCCCAACCTTAGTGTTCAGCTCCTGTGCAGCCTGACCATGCATTGCTGGCAGCAGAGCAAACTCCAATTACTAGATGAGGGCTAGAAATTTTGCACCAGAGGGTTAGTTCAAGGATCCCTTTTGTTTTGAGCCGGAAATGGAGGTTCACTCAGTCTCTAGGATATGTTTCTGGCCCTTATTCACTTTCAGGCATTCAGGGACTGTTCAGAGCAGTGGAAAGAAACCGAAATAGCTGCTTTCACTTCTCCTGTTGGTGTATGGGCCCTGCAGAGAAACAGGAACCAAAGTAAGGTTAAACAGGGTTTAAAGGAACAAGATAATGTTTGGTAGAGGAAGGGAAAAACACATAAGCTGGCCAGGTCTTTAACTTCAGAACAGTGTACATAAACTGTTGCCATGTCCCCAGGAAAACAAGGGATTTGGGAAATAGTCTAAGGCTAGGCTGCATGAAATACAGAGCACATGTCACAGCATGAGTCCCTTTGTCTCGATAGACAGCGCTCTAGAATCGGTATGACCTTACTCCTGCCCTTGTTAGTCTGAAATATGTAGCACAGCTGTAGGACATAGTTCATCATTTATCAAGGGTAAATACAGTTCTGGATGGGAACATGGAGGTGAAAAGTGTTCTGCACACAGCGTTCGCTTGCGTGTTGTAACTTGCTGCTCGGAAAAAAACAGAACGCTTTGTCTTCTTGTAACACTGGTGAGCGACTCCTTATCATAACCTTGTGAGAGGTTTCAAGTGCATTCATGAATAGGAAGATGATTAAGATGACACATCAAGGTTTTCTGAATATGTATTCCTATTCAGCCGCATCCTCATATTTTTCTTAGTTTTCATTCCAAAACAAGGTGTTTCTAATCTCCGGTGTGATTGGTAGACCACATCCTTTCACTCTTGGTGGCCCAGCTAGCTGTGAAACTCAAGCAGAGCAGTAAGAAAGTGAGTTTAAATGAGGGGCTGTCAGAGCTAAATCAGCTAATTTAGCTGAAAGGCCCTGTGATGACCTCTGTAAAGGAGGCCTCTATTGATCTGAGCAGTTATTGTGACAAAACCCACGGCTAAAAATGAAGCAACCTGACTAAAAAGTTTAGTGGGAAAGAGGCTAAATGGGGGATTTAGAGGGTGTAGTTTGTAGGGGAGAAAGAGGAAGATGGCTGTGTAGCTGGGGAACAGTTGAAAGTCTTGCTCTGAGCACATCCATAAATCAGCATGCCAGGTAGGGTATTTTCTCTTCCCCCAAGTATTTCCCAGGCTGGGAGTCTGCTTTGGCCACAGCTGCTTCTCTTCAACAGTCCATTAGAGCCCCGAGACTGGCTTTTGAGCAGGCTGTGTAGGAAGGATGTAATACTTCTCTCTGTTACGCAGCTGAAGAGTTAGGTCTGTAGCCTGACTAATATGCCTTTTTTGAGGCGAGGACTCATATTAATTACCCTACATCTAAGGAAATCTAATTTCAGAGCACAAGGACACAGAAGGAAAAAGGAAGCCTGATTTTTCCAGTGTTCAAATGATCATATCGGTGCAGAGATTTGTGTCATAGGGAGCACCTCTGGGCCTTCTTGCCACTGGGGTTGTTAACAGAGGGCAGGAAAATGACTGAGGCCAATGGCTTCAGTGACAGGCACTGGGGGAGTACAAATGGTATCTTTGGCATTAGGCTGAGGGGGCTGCAAGAGACAGCGCAAGGGCTGAAAGGTTTACCTCGTATCTTATTGCTTCTAGGGCTGTAAATGAGTGCTGACCATATAGACCAACCGCACAAGTTTCAGCACACTTGCAAGGTGAAGTGGCTCTGGTGGTTCCTTTTTCTTAAAAGTGTTTTACACTTTCTGCAAAGCCATGTTTGGGGTATGCATGGTATGGGCATGCCCAGTTCAGAGGAGATAGAAATAGTAGAGGAGGTAGGTTAAATTTACATTGTAGCCTCATTTTCTTGATTTGACAGGGCAAAGAGAGAAATCCCAGAAGCCATTATCTTGAGATTTACTCCAAGTCGGTTACAAAGAGCAAATGAAAAAAATAGGTATGGTTCTTGACATCGCCACCCTGACTCTCATGACCTATAGCCCTTCCTGTCTACTTTTCCAGCTCTGACCCTGTTCCTACCCCCTTAGCTCTGTAGTCCCAAGGACCTGGTTAGCACCTGCTCCTTGCTGTCTGGTGCCCTCTGGTGCTGCAAATACCTGCCCAGGCTACATCCTATCTCACTCTTATGCAGTTGTGGGAACCAGCCTGTACCCCAGTGGGGGACTCATGAACTGGTATCTGCTTTTTCCCCATTGCAGCCTGGCTGTGGCAAGGGCCCTCTGATATGCCATAGCACAGGTGGGACTGGCCTGGGAGGTAGGAAGAGCTAGTCCTAGCTTCTGTAATCCTGTTCCAGTCCTTAAAAGGCGGAGAGTGGGAAGCGGACAGGCTGTCACTGGTCCTCCCTCCACTTAACAGTGAAGTCCCCCACTTCTAAGTATCTCTCCCTTGCTTTACTCCCTCCCCTTCTCCAGCTTTAGCCCTCTAACTTCTTTCACCTCTTCTATCATCCGTACTCTTTTATTACTGTTATCTTCACATAGTTGCCTGGTCTAACTGCAGAAAGCCTTTCTTCCTCCTCCAAGATACAGCTTCTCTTTCCCTAGGATGCTATTGCCACCACACACAGTCTCTGACCCTGCTCCAGACACCTCATATTGCAGGGCCCATGGCTCAGGAATGCTTGGAGCTTACGCATGCTCAGATCCATTGTTCAGAAAACAGGATTACAGTATCTTTGCTGTCCTTCATCTCCCCTCTAATTAATCAATGCTAATTGATTGATTGATGGTGGCTCTCTGGTGTAACAATCTCCCAAGTCCAAGACATGTCTATCATTCTCATGTATCTGCCCAGAGCATACGGAATGTATTAACCTCCAGAAATTAGAGCCTCTTCTAAATTAGTTTGTATGAATTGTCAGGGCTCATTTCTCTGGACTAAAAGAAAACTGATGACAGAGGCAGATAGCAATGACAGGCTCACAGGTTGTTGGTTTTGGTCCAACTAGATTTCACCCTCACAGGGAATGAGTGGATCACTTGGTGACCACAAACTGCACCCTGATTGTAGGTTCTTGCCTGCAAGCCTGCTTCCCCATGCCTGATGCCTATGCCCTGTTCAGTTTAGTGCTCCCTTCCTGAGATGGTCAAACCCTGTTCATGATGATGTTGTCGTGGTGCTGCACAAATAGGCAGTAGGTGTCATGCGGTAACAAGGATCAATTTAGAGGGGCTGAGACTGACTTCCCTGTTGGTCCCCAGACTGCTCTGTCTCTGCGTGAAACCCCGAGTGACCGAGCCCTTCTCTTCTGCTCCAGCGCTTGGCTCAGATTCCTCAGCTTTCTCTCATTGGGCTCTTTTTGGCCAGCCTAGTTGCTGGGCTTTGTGAGTCGTAGGCAGATGACAGTGCTTCCATGTTGTCGGTGCAGCTGGGAGTAACTGCTGTAAGGAAGGACCAGCTTCACCTACTGTGTGGGCTGAAACATGACAAGTTGCTCATTTGCAATCTGAGTACCACCAGGAGTCCATTTGGCATGGACTTTCATGGCAGATTCATGACCTGAGGACCATCAGCCTGACAAATTTCAGTTCTCTGCCACACAGAACAATTTTAGGAAGAAAGCTACCACTTTTCTTTTTTTTCTTTTTCTTTCCTTTTTTTTTTTTTTTTGACAAATCTGTCTTGGAAACAGCTGAACTGGTTAAACAGAAAGTAAGATATCTGCCCCAAACTCAACCAAACCAAAACACCAACCCAACAAACAGGCAATGAGCTGTAGGCAGGCATTAAGCTTGAAACATGTGAGCTGGAACTGATAAAGGGTTGGCAGAGCTGTAAGCAAACTGAAAATGGGACCTTATAAAGAGAAGTTGGGCAATCTTCAAAAAAGTGGTGCTACCAGTCCTGTCAATGAATACTTAGATATGGCCCTTGCAGATTGCAGGTCCCTTGATGCAATGCTCACTGGTGAGTCATTTGGAAGATCACTAATTGAAGGACAGAAAATGGCCTGCTGTGGCCTGCAGCCATTATGAGCTGCACATTTTTTTAAGGGATGTTTGTTGCAATCCCCTCTATTTTCTGCAGATGGGGTGTGGCTCTCCCATTCCTGGCAAAGTGTCTGGTGCAGCGTTTGGTTAGGAAAATATGGGTGCTGTTGCATGACAAGCTAGGCTTCCCCTTGGGGGGAAGTCACCTTCTTCCTCTCCAGCACAGCATCAGGGTTGTGACAATTCCCTAAAGCACAACGGAACCGCACAGAAATCTGGCAGCTTTATCCGGCTTGTAGTTATATGGATCTGGCTCATAAAAACATCTGAATCGCATTTCACACTACCTACCTAGCTACATAAACACAACCTGATCCTCTTCTTCGGATCTGAGCCTTATATTTTCAGACTATGCCTCCTTTTCCTTTTTTCATCAGAGGTCTTGTGACCCTCACTCCTTGCATAATTATTTGGGCTTGCATGAATGCTGCTGTGTTCAAATTCCTCAGCCTGCAGTCAGAAGTGGCACTGTCGCTCTTTGTTCACGTTTAAACGAGGCACCCAAAGTTTCTTTGGCTGTGACGCATTAGGCAACTCATTCTTCATGCAGGATGGGAGAGACACCGCACTCAGCCCCGCGGATGACAGAGTATGGATAGACAGCAGTCCTGCAGCTGTGCCTGTAGTGGGTGAGACAACCCCTACACCTCCTTGTCTCTTTATTGCTTTTCCACCACTCTGCCTTCCCAGATCCACTCACTTTGCCAGCTGAAGACTGCCTGGTCGGCTCTGCTGGAAGCCTGGGGTCATGGAGCAGGAGACAGACTGTGGCACTGTGCTACAAGTATTGGAAGCGTGGACTTCGTTTTGTGGAGGCTGCAAGGAGGGAGCAGTCTGGTGAATATTTGCACAGACACTGCATCCAGTCTGGTAGGCAGAAGAAATGCACCCTCCTTATTTACGGGAAGACGGAGGTTGCTGTGCTAGGCCAAACCGATTAAGTCTGGTATCCTGCTTCAGACAACAATGAACACTGGCTGCTAGAGGAGATGCAAGAAATGCTGTAGTAAAACAAAGATAAAATCACTCAACGTGGACATTTCTCACTGTGCTGTTGATATCTACATAGTTAACTATGTCAACAACTAGTGACCAGCATTGATGTCCTACATGATTCCTCTCACTTGGCTACCCCCCATCCTGTTTCTTCTGAAATATATGACAAACCCTCTATTGTTCTCAAAGGTGCAGGATCAAACCTGTCATTATCTCACACAGAGTGTAATAAGCATCGTGACCAAGAGTTAACAGTGCATCAAAAATTATCATTTCTAGGTCTTGTTGGCAGGCTTTACATGATCCGAACCAGGTTGTCAGCTGCCTTCTTCAATGACAACGCAACAACTACTCTGTATAATAATTTTCTGTCACTGTATACTACAGGTGAAAAATGCAGGTGAACAATATTTTACATGTATAAATCTGTAACTGATTATATTACAAAGAACTGCAAGAACAAGGCATTTATTTTTCATTTTTAAGAATTTGAATGAGGAGATCTCATTACCCAGAATCAAGATGCATCTTCCTCAGTGAATACAATAACAAATGGGTTCCTCAAATCCCTAATTCACAAGCATTTCAGAGGGAGACAGTTCAGCAGCACAAGAAAGGTGTACTATTCCTAGAAATCTCCTGACTCAACTCCTGTCCTGTATCTGTCAGTGATTCAATAGCATGGCAGTTATAATTGAGCACAAACATACTTCTGTTAGCAAACAGGAAGAAGCTGGGCAGAAGAACCAAGATGGAAATGGGCTGTGTGGGTGCCATGGTGGGTGGTCACACCTGGTCAGGGCTGTGAGATCAGTGATATGGGTAAGGTGATCAGGCTTGCAGAGGGAAAATCTGAGTTGCCTGTCGCTGTGTGGTGGTAAGGAAGGAGGATGCACAAGGAGGATGATAAGCTTGATGGGCACTTAACAAGGCAAAGCTGATAAGCTTGATGGGCACTTAACAAGGCAAAACCGAGAGATAACAGTGCTTCATTTCTATTTCTTTAACTAGCAATTTGCTTGCCTTTTCCTTTGAATTCAGTACTTTGTATAAGAAAGCACTGACTGCAGCATTTAGACATAGTGTGTAGACTTCTGTAGATTTACAGACATTGTGTGACATGGATGGAAGGAGGATGGATTATCAGCAGGTAGCCAGCAGCCTGGGAAGAGGTTCTTGAGATTTGTGTGCTTCCATGTGCATCTACTCAACTGCACCCGCTCTGTTGGAGATTTGGAAAAAAACAGGACTGTGGTCTATTTATGAAAGCGATAGTGACATCAGGACAAAAATACGTGACCCATGTAGTTCCTGAAGCTAGAGATTACACACAGGATGTTGCTAGGGCATCAGATAAAGATTTTAACAAGTGGGTGTAAAAATTTAATCACAAGTCTGTCTTTAGGAACCCAAGGAACCGCTTCTATTTTCAAAAGTGTGGAATCACTGACAACTTCAGCTGCTCTCTTCTTCCTGCTCTTATTTTCTGAATGGAGTAGGGGTCAGTCATTCAGGCTTTGCGGGAGTCATTCTACTGGACTGAACTGGTAGTATGCATAACAAACTGGTAGGATGGGTCAGCTACTTTTCCTATCTTTTATTTGAAGTTCCTTAAAATTATCAAATCTCTGCAGATGCATAAACCATCAAAATATAAATAAATGGAAATGAAAATTTTCTGTTAAATGCCTCCTTCCTCCCCACTCCAACCTCCTGGTTGGAGGTTCCTTCCTATCAGTCAGCTCCCTGCACCAACCAATGTGTGGACACATCCCTCCTGTCTCCCAATGGCTCCCTGGGGAGAGAAGAATCTGCCCAAATTATCCTAAACAGGGATTATGGCTTCACTGATTAAACTCCTTGGGATAGCGATGTGTCCAACAAGGCTGATGCCTACAGGCAATGCTTCATTTCAAGCATAGTTCCAAGGGGAAAAAAAAGCTCCTCCTGCCAAATATGAGTGGGTTTCCAAGTTGAAATGTTTGCTGATGACTTGCATGTATGAATAGGTCTTGTCAGTAAGCTATCTGCCTCAAACAATCTCAGTTACACTGGTCTTATTGCCCACTTCTGTTGACAGCCTTTTGGAGGGAGGAGAGGATGTCATGAATGCAGAAGTGCATCTTCATTAGTTAGTTCTTTTTCTTTTTCCCAGCACATGAATCTAAAATGGCCCTGCTGTCTTGTTGCTGTAACTTAATTGTGTGGATCAGAATTTAATTCACATAATTTTCTGGCCCTAAATGTTAGAAGTTCAGAGCTATTCCAGAGAATAATTTTATATCATAACAGCCTCATTTTCCCCACTGGTTCTTACTCTCTGTGCCATAAATGTTTCTTGATCATCTCTATGTCAGCCATATACCTGAGCTATTCTTTGGGTAGTAAAATGGTTTCTGGCAGTCGGTGCTTGAAGACTTCTGGAATAAGATCATTTGTAGCACTGAAACAGGAAGGTTGGGAGCCCTGATTGCAAGACAGTGTTGTCCTGATTCTTCCATTTTGTAATGTAGGGAGATCCAGCTGTCTGACAACCCCAAATCACACTGAAGCCTTGGGCAATATAACTGATTTCCCACTATGCTCAGGGTGCTCAGTGTCCTGGACCAGACAGCGCAGGACGTGGCTTTTCCCCCTGTCTATGCTTTGTAGGGGTGTGGGCTTCAGGGAGCTCCTTCTCTACTGCTGGAAGAATCAACTTTATGTTCAATAAGTTCAAAAGAGGACCTTAGTTTCCAGCCAGATCTGCTGATCTGTGGGGCACATCTGGGTGTATGTGGCATGACCACTGAGCAGAGGCTGTCATCTATGGGCCTGTATCTGGAAGACTTCCAGGAGTGCTACCAACAAGCGGCTGTTGGGGACAGACGTGTCTGTGCAGTGCTCTTGGGCATACATCCACTCTCTCTTAAGCAACTGAATGAGTGCCCAGAAAGACAGAGAGATGCTGTGCTGCATACATCACTTCCTAAACGTTGCCCTGTCTCTAATCCGCAGCTGCTGTGGACTTTCCTTTCAGCATAAGGTCGCTTTGTCTGAATAAGCAACAACAGCATCTAAAGAAGTGATAGATTTTGAAACAGAGACAACTGGAGCAATCATACTTTGATCTCTGGCAAAGCCCAGGGGCTTGATTATTATCCGGTGAAAGGAGCTGAGATAAATGAGTTTGCAGGAGTAGGGAACTCAAAGAGTTCAGGCTGGAGGTGGACTTGAGTGAAGGGTGAGGGGGTGCACCCTCCTCCCAGGATAACGAGGCCAGTCATCAGCAAGCCACAGGGTCCTCTCAGAGCCCAGCACTTTACAGGGCTCACACACATTTTCTAGGAGCAGGCAGGAATGTTTCTTTCCATAGATCTCTGCCACCTCCTTGGAAGCTGATCAAACCCGTTTTATTAAAAACCACCATTTGACTTCTAATGTTTTTATACTGATTAAGACCATTGACTTGGCTGACTGAACAAGGGAACCGATTGTAGCTCTGCTGCTTCATGCTGGAAAAGCTTTGATCAGGCTGAGTGGGAGTTTATGTTTAAGGTACTCTATAAAATGAATTTTGGTGATAAGCTTATAAACTGAATTTGAACCCTGCACAGGCTCCAGAGAGAAGGAATAAACAGCTCAATTTATATTCTCTACAGATACACACCAAGATGTCCCTTTAACCTTCGGTTATTTTACCTAGGGGGTCAAACTGTTTTTTAAACTGTTTGAAATTACTTGTCCAGATTAGCTGTCCATGCTGAAGATGGAGAGCTTTCAGGGTGGCTCCCAAGAGCCCTGAAGCCAACTATAATGAATGAGTTTGGTGTTTTACTCGGAGGAAAAAAAGCTGAATGAGTTACAGAGCTGCCAAATAGCCCCAGTTCATTCACACAAACTTGAGGATAATGTGCTTTTCTTGATCTCAACATGATATTGTTAGAATAGCTTATTTCAAGGGCATTTTTGTCTGACATCTTCCCTCCCTCATTACTTATCAGCCTCTATAGTTATACACAGCAGTGAATTGCAATTAGAAGACACCGGTATCTGACAGGAAACCCTGGGGAGCATGTAGGGTTCATCTCCCCTTTCCGCTGAGGCCAGTGACCAAACTTGCAGGGGATCAAGTGGAAGCAAGGTCAGGTGGTCATCCTGTGAAATCCTCCAGTCCAATACATCTCGGAGTGTATACGCATAGGAGTCAGTCTGAAGAGTTTGGTAACTGGTCAAGTAATTATTCATCACCAGTGGTGCATGCAGCGCGGATCCCAACACAGCCATCAAGGAGAGTCTGAGGCTGCCGCAAACCCTGGGCATGAAGGAATCGCTCATCAAGGCAGTGACGGGGTCTTTGCCCAGGAGAGATTTTCTTTAGATGGTGAGGTTGTGATCTGTCTGAACAGATGTCTAAATGTTTTATCAGAGGAGTCATCCAGCTGATGTGTAAGTCTCACTGCCGTAGGAAAAGAGAGACTTTTGTTTGTGTTTTCTCAAGGCGGAGGGCTGGAAGTGAGAAACCCGAGGTCTGGCTCTGTGATGGCCTTCTGCATACCTGTGAGCAAGTCACTCCCGTCACTGTGCTGCTCCTGCAGTCTCCCCACATCTATTTCGAAAGGCAATTGCTGAGACCTGGCAGCACGCTGAGCTTCTGCAGTCATTCTTCCTTCCCTGCTTCAAAACAAAGCCGCTTCATTTATCATAATGAAGGGAATATTTTTTTAAACCTGGCTTACAGTTCATGCCCTGTGTATGTGCATCTGCCTCTTCATCCCTCCCAGTGACTTCTGACCCTGATGCCCAACTCCAGCTAAGTATGGCAGAAGTGTAGAGCCCTCAGTGATATCAAAGTTACATTAACTTTCCAGAAAATTGGGAGAGCAAATAATTCTAATATTACCTCTGCTGAGAGAGAAGTCTTACCAGATATCAGAGGATCCCAGTGGGGAAGGGGAAGGAGAGACAGAGAGAAAGACATAAGAAACCAGGCTTCATTTGCTCATTCTGTTGCACACACTCATTTTATTTTGTGTTTTCTTTTAATTTTCTCATAACTCCTAGCTATCTAAACCTTACTCAGGATTTCAAGCGTAAGTTAGTGTAACCAAAAATTCCTCTCATTAGCCCTCTGTTGCTCCCAGCAGGGTATCCAGAGAGGACCAGAGGTCACTCATTGTTGACTCTCCACCCCTGACAGGGGTAAAATATAAGCAGCAAGGACACTGAACATGCCCAGTGAACAGATCGGCTAGGAGCTGGAGCAGGCCCATTCATCAACCAGTTTCACCATATGCTAAGGGAATGCAATAATATACGTCTAAATCAGAGACAAATTGCAAAGACTAATTTGTGAACTGGGGCCCCATTCCTTGGAGCAAAGGTCTTTTCTTCTAACCTATCCCCACTGGCTTTGCCTGTGTAGAAATAACTATGGGAAAAGACATCACAAAGGAATCAGGTTCTGCAAGCCTTCTGAGGGCATTACTGACTTCTTCACATGCTCCCATTCAGGAATCATAGACTCCCTGAACACTCAGTTTCCACGTGAATCATTTTACTCTCAGCCTACTCTCTTCATCACACATTATTTTATTCTAGTCTGTCCTGAAATAACAAGGTTTAATTGGCAATCTGGCCCTGATTTACTAATATCTCCTTGTGCACGGAAGGAGACCTCAAATTCTATGCACTCATTCTCAATCAACATCAGCTTGGTATTAACTCAATGTTATTACATTATTGATTTTATTCATCCCAGGAGCTACATCAATTTATCATGGAATTTACACTTCTTTAACAACCAACACAAATCAAGAACATTTGTTAGGCTTGCAATGTAGACTAGAAGGTTTTTGGAATCTGATCCTCATTTTCCTTTACATTTGTTTAGATTTCCAGTTAATCTGAATTCCTATCTTGCCCCTTTGAACTTTCAACTAACTGTAAATACTTTTGATAAATTTCCGTGCTAAAAACTGTATTGCAACATTGTTCTGAAAAAAAAATGAAAACCAACTGCAAAATACCTCGTGCCTTCTGAAGTATTGATATAACTGGTTTGGGGAAATAAATGGTCAGGTGCTTTACATTACACAGTGGCCACGTGTAAACAATAAAATCTGTTTGTAACCTCAGTCATGCATTTGGTTCTGCTATACACAGAACCATATAACCATTTGTAGTTTTAACCCATGTCTTGAAGGTGTGTAGCAAATTAAAAACATAGCAAAGAGTTTGTCCTTTTCCATTGCATTTTACTGGCTGACTTATTTGCAACAGATTAATAAATTCTGGGGAAGTTCATTGTCTGCTTCTGCATTTGTTCAGTCTTCCTCTCTGGCTGGACTCTGTGATGGCTGGAGAGATACTGAGAGGATGATGTCAGAAGAGTGGGAAGTGAAAGCTGGAGGGAATTTTAGTCAGATGCTTTGAACTGTTGATTTTTTTTAAAAAATTGGTTAATGTCTACATAGCTGAAATGCTGATTTAGCATTTGGGAGAAAGGATGTGGGACACCAGAGCAGTCACAGCACTGGATGGTGTTAACAGAGCTACATTTTAGAGAGCTAAAGCACCTTTACTATCTTCCTTCCTACCACAGAGAAACCCACCACTGGCTGGAGTGTAAGGTGCCATTGTAAACTTACTATTCTGTATAGTAATTTTATCACTGCTTCTGTATGTTGAGCCTGTTTCTTGTGTCTGTTACCTGTGTACAGTAAAAATAAAACTTTAAGAATATACTGTTGCTTAGTAAGGAGAGGATAGAGACCAGTCAGAAACACAAAGATGGACTTTACTGAAAATAGAAGGACTAATTCAGCTGCATTTAACTTAAAGTGCGTGAGTAAGCTAGAAAAGGGAGGATTGCAAAATCTGTGTGTCCATGGCAATGCCACCCTTCAGTGTTACCTAACAGGGTTGGGATTACATCATCAGAACAAACTTTCATCCGTTTATCACAGTTTGGTTATATGACAGTATTTTGAGCTCAGCGTGGAAGTGATGCTTTTATGCAAATTTGTCTCCTCTGGAGTATTGCAAACAGTGTCAGAAACTCCATCCGGCCATAGCTTGCCACAAGGTGCCTTGGGAGAGAAGGCCACACCACCCAAAAATATCAAATGAAAAATTCAGGAGCGAGAGGATTTGTGTGGACTTTCTTTTCAAAATCATCAAAGCAGGACTTTCTCGGCCACATTGCTCAGAAGAGTATCAGGGACATACGGTACCAGTAGTTCCCACACCAGCATCCTTCTGGTTTTGGTCTCATCTTTTCACATGGTGGTGAAAGATGGATACCTAGGTACCTGAGTGCTTGCGAGGTTTGAAATAGAGGCATGCAGGAGGCAGGGAAGAGAAGACCAAGAACTCCCTTTGGATTTGCCTGGGTAGACAAATGTTTGTATTATGTTTTTACTGCTCTGATAGCACAGCCAGCTTGCATCTGTGCCAGAAGCATTATGTGTGGGCTGTTTGCCTAGTGATACCTGGGATGTTCAAAGGGTTGTAGTGAGATGCAACGTGTCTTCTCTTCAGGATGAGCAATACAGCGGGAACCCTCCTCTGGGTCAGACCTGGGATCACCAAAAGGCCAGGGAATCACAGAATCACAGAATTGTATAGGTTGGAAAAGACCTTTAAGATCATCGAGTCCAACCGTAAACCTAACACTACCAAGACCACCACTATACCATGTCCCTAAGCACCACATCTACATGTCATTTAAATACTTCCAGGGATGGCGACTCAACCACTTCCCTGGGCAGCCTGTTCCAATGCTTGACAACCCTTTCCGTGAAGTAAAATTTCCTCATATCGAGTCTAAACCTCCCCTGGCGCAACTTGAGGCCGTTTCCTCTCGTCCTGTCACTTGTTACTTGGGAGAAGAGACCGACCCCCACCTCACTACAGCCTCCTTTCAGGTAGTTGTAGAGAGCGATAAGGTCTCCCCTCAGCCTCCTTTTCTCCAGGCTAAACAACCCCAGTTCCCTCAGCCGCTCCTCACAAGACTTGTGCTCCAGACCCTTCACCAGCTTCGTTGCCCTTCTCTGGACACGCTCCAGCACCTCAATGTCCTTCTTGTAGTGAGGGGCCCAAAACTGAACACAGCTTTGGGAAGCCACGAACCAGAGCAGCGCTGTGGTGCTGGGGACAGCAGGAGGAAACCCAGCGACTGTGAAAGGCGTCATCTGCCTCTGCCATTTCCCCCTCTCCTGGCCAGGGGCAGGGGCTGAGTGAGAAGTGCCGTGGAGCTGTAGCAAAAGGCTCAGCACTCGTGCATGGAGACCGGCCAACGCATGGGCTTTGACAAGAGTCGAGATGGTACCCCAGCTGCCACTTCAGGTGGCACGGAGGGGTGGCAATTTACCCCTGAGTGTTTTCTCATACACCAGCCAGGTGCCCAGGTAAGCAAGCTCTGGCCTTTCCCAGCTTCTCACACCAAGCCACGGGAAGCACTAAGCACTTTTATAAACCCATGCTGCAATTCCGCAGGCTCTCGGCAAGAGCAGGCGCACGACCACACGGCTATCAGGTTAGCTGCTGGCTTTATGCTGCCTTTACGCTGCCCGTGGGAAGACGTGATACAGCAGAGAGACAGCAGCGCAGGCGAGCAGCGCCTCATCCAGCACTCAGCACGCTCCTACAAGGTTAACCCACCAATGGTTTTAAACAAGCATGAGTAGCCAGAGCTAATTTATCAAAGCTTTGTGCTGTGTGGCATTCGGCTTGGTGCTAGGCACCCTAACGCTGGCTTCAGCGCGTTGCTGGATCACAGCTCTGAGCTGTGGCTTGGCTGGGGTGTTTGGATGGGTTGGGAGAGGTGCTTGGCCATGTGGTGGAGGTTTTGGCATGTTCGTGCTTGCTGCCAGCGCTGCAGCAGCATGTAGGCTCCAGCTGCTGTGGCTACAAGTCACCGAGCCCCCCGGGGCCCAGTCCTTGGACTCTGCAGGGGTGTCTGACTTGCAGCAGCTGTGCTGTGCAACCTTGACCGTTAAAATATCTTCGCTTGTTGCTCAGACTCCCTTGTTTTCCTTTCGCTGGGTCTGTGCAGCTTAGTGCAGTCTCAGGAGCCTGTCTCAGCAAAGGTCGCCCAAGTCAGGTTTCCACACACAGGGAACACTTTTCTCACCCTATACTGTAACCATGGTGATTTGTTTTCTTTTAAATTCCTTTCCCTTAGGTTCAATGCTATCTTTAGATGTCATCCTGTTTTGACAAATGTCCCTGTAGTTCCTGATACTATCAGGGAACGGTGGCATGACAAGGACTGGCTTAAGTAACAGCTGCATAGCTGTGTCAGGAATGAATGATGTGGCCTGTGCCCTTTCTGGAAACACTCCCATTTTTGGTGATTCTTACTCCAATGCAGCATCCAGCAGCCAGTCATGGCCTGGCTTGCCTGGGGTTTTGTCTTTCCTGTTCCCTCAACCTTGTGCAAGCATGTCGTCGCTGCAGAGTTTTGCTAACACTTCACAGCCTGAGAGACTGGAGAGTTGGAATGTACAAAGCTGGCGGGGCAGGTAAATGGGAATGGTAAATGGGAACTGAAGCCTGAAATTGTTAACCCTGCTGAAGGCTGGGCTCTCGACCTGGCAAAGTCCCACGGCATGTTTCCCCGAGGACGACAGGGCTGGAGTATAGGCCTAGAAATGCTCTTCCTGACTCGCAGCATGGGCCAGTTGTGTCCTGGACACTGGTAAAATGGGCTTCCAAGCAGAGGCTGTGGAGACCGAGGGCAAGTGACATACTGTCCCCTGAGATTTTGTGGCTGGCACATAGTTTATGTATCTTTATTCTTTAAAAAATAATTACTGCCTCTGCTGTGTGTTAATATTATGCACAACCTGGGAAATGTGAAATCTAAAGAGTTTGTTGTCTTTTTTTATTCAAAGATAACTTTAAATTTGTGGTGCTGAGGCAATGCAAACATTTTTTTTGCTTCTTACAACATTTTGTATTAAACCACTGATGTTCTGGATATAGTCACCTGTCTCTCTGCAGATGTGTGTTTACCAGGGTTAACCCTACCATACTGCCTTTGCTCATCTCATAGCCACAGTTTTCCCGATGGTTTTTCCTCAGCGACACGGGTGCAAGCAGGAGACGCCTATTCTCAGGCTTCCTATCATCTGTTGCTCAGTTCTTGCCCAGGTGAGGCCGTTGTGTGCACCCAGCTGTTACCCGTGCAAATACAGCGAATGTCACCCCAGAGAGCTGTCTTGCCAGCTAGAAGAAGTGCACAGGGCAGCAGAGGGGCAGCGAGGCTGTGAGCCTCTCCTCTGGCATCTCTGGCTAAACACCCTATGCTGAAGGGTGCTCAGAAGTCTGATCATTCCAGTTCATACTTCAGAGTCATCAAATCAAAATATTATTGGAAATCTGGCCTAAATTATAGACCATACAGTCTGACATCACCTTCAGCTAAATCATAAGATGACATTTCCTTCCTATAATGGACTGTATAAACCTCAGCTTAAAATGGCAAACAAAATTATCCCATCATTACCCAGCTGATTTAATGCCAGTGTGCATTCAGAGGCGCAGAGGTGATCTTTAGCATCACACATGAACTTTATGTTTCTTTAATTAACTGCATCATACTGCATGTTGGCAAGAAGCCGTAATGATACTTCATCCTTCCATCGACCGAACAGCAGAAAGTCACAGGGATAATACCGTCAAGAGACAGACTAGGTCTTGATTTAAGAACTACTCTAAATACCACAAAACAAAAGCCTTTTTAATAGTTCAATATTATATACTCAAAATACTTACACTGTATGTGTAAGAGTTCCTTAGTATAAATAGCTGGGACCAAAATCAGTGCTATAGCTGCGTCAAATGTAGCTTTCCGAACAATTTTTTGGATCCAGATAGCTACGAGCCTTGAGTGTCATGTAGGTTGTTGTAGGTAGGAGGTGCAAAGTATGATAAAGTTAGGTCAATTGTGTTTACTTACAAGAACATACCTGTTTTTTCCTAAGATCCAGTGAGGGTTCAGGATGTGTCAGAATTCCTCTCCAAGGATTGCCCACATGACGATTCTCAGCTTTTTTTCTGTCTGCCAACAGTCGGTACGTGCCTAGGTCCAGCTCCTTGCCCTTGAGTACTGGCACTAAGCAAGGCTGGTGCGGTGGCAGTGCAGCCAAGGGCTCCAAAAACAGTGTCTGTGGTGCAAGCTATCGACTATGATCTCCTTGAAAATAAGCTGACAAAAGGTCTCTGCTATGGAGTTGCTGTGTGCATACCCCAGTTTGCCTGGGACGGCTCCATGGGCTGGGAAGCATGATGTTTTTTCTCACCCTGAGCCAGCACAGCTATACAGGCAGTTACATTTTGTTTTGTGAATCCAACAGATCTGCTTCCATGTGTTGCCTCCCTGCTCCTTCCCCTTACACATGCCCCGTGCTCAAGGTGATGCACAGGGTGCAGCACCCTGAGTATTCCCTTTCATAGGAAGCCAGAAATTCCCCCACCACCCCTGCCCCTGGTGGCTCACTCCCCGTGCGGAGCCCTGGGCTGATGCCCCAGGGGCGACCATCACCAGCCGAGAGCATGGGAAGGGAGTCTCACCCTCCCAGAAAATGTGTAGGCAACTCCACCCTCGGCCCATCTTCTCTGCCCAGAATTTAGAGCAGCTTCGTGTGTTTGCTTTTGTTTTGGGTTTAAATATGTGCTTAACTATCTCTCAGAGCTATCTCAAATGCAGGGGTGTGGTGAGACTGCCTAATTTAACCCAGCCTGCGACATCTGCAGATGGATGGCCTGTCTCCATAAAGCTGTTTTATCTTTTTCATTTAGGTTGGTTTAAAAGCTGATCATTTAAATCCTTTGTCGCCACTCTTCTTTTGGGTTAATGAGACGTAGTCTAAGCTTGCTGGCAATTGAGACAAATGAAGTAAACCTTCTCAGAAACAGAAAAGGCCCCTGCAGAAGTTTGCAGGATTTTGAGAGCCTGTCTTTCGAAACACCACTTCAGTTGTCTTCCCAGGAGGGATCTGGTTGCACACTGGGTCACGCTTTTAGGAAAGGAGAAGAAATGGCAGGATGTTCTGGGTGCTCATTGTGAGGGCCCAGTTCCTCCCCTAACTTTCATCATCCCCCTCATCATTTCCTGTCCCAGTGTCCTGCAAAGCCTGATGACCAGGCACAATGTCTGCCAGGCCAGCCACCTCCTTCACACGTCAGCAGAAATGCTCGGGCACCGAACATGAGGAGCCGCATCCCCAACCCACTGGAGTCACTGCAATAATGCCCTTGGCTTTCACAGGGTTAGGGTTTCAGCCTAACCAGCGCTCTCTAGTTGAAAAGCTACAGGCCAAACACACCCACGGGATCCACAACATACGTCTCTTGCAATATGCTCTGATTTTAATGTATTTGCATATAATCTTCTTGATGAGGGTTTTCCCACTAAACTCTTGCTCTGACATGACAAGGAGTGTTTAAGACAGCAAAATGGAAAACACAGTGGGGAGATATGAACACCTGAACAGAGACGAGGAGGGCAAGCGTGGTTACCTTTTTCTCCACCCTGCTTTCCCTCCTGCTGGCCCCATCACCATGGGTTTTGGCTTCCCGAGTTACTGCACTGTGGCCCCAAAGGGAACACCTGTGGCAAGTGTGTGGCAGCATCCTGGTCCTCATGCTTGTGCTTTCTTGTTGTGCATCGTGATGTGCTGCATGTCGGACACCAGCCCATCAAGTCTGCACGGAGCTTGTGTGCAAATTGCTGGCTGAGGGCCCCAGAGCTATTTTTTTACTCCAGGACAGGGTGGATCTCCAGATCTCCAGAAAGGGGATCCCATTCGAGAGAGCTGCTTGCTGCCAAGGACTTATGAAGTGCAAGGGGAGTGATGTGTTGTCTGTTGGGGACAGAAGGCAGGAGGATAATTACAGTGCTGTCATTTTTGATAGCACAGGGCAATATGCCACTGAAAGTATGTTTTTAGTCCTCAAGATTATATTTCCATGTCTCAGGCTTTTATGTATTTACCTGTCTGTGAGACAGAGAAGTGCTATTACCCACTTCTCATGGGGTGAGGTCGTAGAGCACATGAAAAGTGAGAAACTGAGCTCTAGGTCAATGGCATAAACATAGGTCTAATCATCCCTCTTCTGTATTGGACACCTTCTTGGGAAGAGGGAAGGAGATGGGCACCCTTTCTCAAGTGCAGTCAATCCCACCAAGCCAATGGCAGCTGCACATGTTTCTTTCCATCTCTGTTGTTTTTCTGAGGATATATTCAGTTCACTCCTGAGGAGCAAGGATCCTGGCCACATAATGTCAGTCCATGGCAGGCAGTTGTGTTGTAGGTCCTGTATGGGGTTCAGATCCTCTGAAAGGTGCTCTGTGAGCACCACAAGTGCTTCTGTGTGCCCACCACAAGTGCCTCTCCTTACTCACAGGATTGCCAAGTCCCTGCAATGCTTTCCAGATGTGTGTCAGGTCTGGTCTGGAAGAACCAGCTCTAGGTGGGAATAGACTTCAAGAGCCAGCTGCACACAACAATACTGATTAATGCCTTTTTTTTCCCCAGATACAGCCCCGTCCAAGATGGACTAAACACAGACCACCAGCAATACAGACTGTTCATTCATTATATCAATTTTTTTTTCAGAAGCTATTAATTTGGGATGTAATTCAACTAGTGACCTCAACTGGAAAAGTACCAGATCCCACGCTGTGTATCTTGGGGGTACCCCATCTCATTAATAAGTACCTTCATTTCAGAGTATTGTCTGTTTATTTTGGAAGGTTTACCTCCCCTCCCTGAAAAAACAGAGATGAATTGGGATAAATACAGGCAGGAAATGGTTTCCCTGGCAACACTAAGAATACATAAGAACAACCTCATCATTCACTTTTATTCCTTAGATACACTCTTAAAAGAAGTTTGAGCTACATTAAAAGACATGTCCTGTTCACAGCACAGCACCCAAGTCAACAGAATTAATCAGCCCTGATTTCACTTTCAGTGAGACGGGAACTAAGTCCCTTTAAAAAACAGGGACGTAAGGTCTTAGATTCCCGGGAATGAAAGCTGAGTCAAAAGAGGAGTTCATTCAGATTCAACGCTGGTCAAAAAAAAGCCGCTTTATGCAACATTCAGCTTTGCTGAAGTGTAACTTACACTAACGAACTTCCAGCGTGTCCTGTTCAGAGAGCCTTGGGCTTTGGTGAAGCCTGGGTTGGATTGTCCATAAGCAAAATCTAATCTAGTTGTGTGACAGTGCCAGAAAGGAAATCAGAAAAACTGTTTCTGAGAGGTTATTAGGGGAGACATCAAAGCTTGGTGCGATGTAATTTCTACTCCTGTCACGTTGCACTAACACATCCCCCCTCCCTCCCGATCTGCTTGCCATTCCTGCCAGCCTCCCCACACGCTGTAAGGTGCAGGAGAGACATTCCAGCAACTTGGATGACTTCACCTTCCATCTGGAACAGCGTGTCCAGCCTCAGAAGCCAGGGGAGACCTCACTGGGCATGTCCTCCTCACCCAGATTTGTCTACGGTCTGTAGGCAGGAAGGGTTGTTCCTGAGGGGAAGCCATTTAGGAAGCAGGGTTTCAGGCTTAGCCCTGCGAGATTTCTACCTCCAGGGCAGGCAAGATTTGCCCTTTCCCCTCATTAAAGAGGGATCAGATTGGCCAGCAAAGGTCACAGCATCCCAAGGACCTGGTGTTCAACCTGCTTCCTTGTCTCATGTCCTTTCTGGGATCACTGCTTCCCAGGACAAGATCCTCCACCCTGTATGTAAGACCTACTTCTGATCTGCCTAAACAGCATTACATTTGTCTTTAATGACTGCTGGGGATCAATGCATAAGCACAGATACAAATCATTATCCAAAAGCTGTGTTTCTACTGAACATGTTATCGATGCTGTGGAAGGAGGACCCATTGCTGATGACATCTGCAGATGATAACAGAATGTTTAAGGTCAGGTCACAGGAGTATTGGTTGTTCAGCTGGGTGTAAAGGAACAACATGTGCTTCGACATGCGTCTAACATGAAGTCATAGATCTGGGAACAGAAGTGGCAGCACATTAGAAAGTCTCCAGGGCCTCCCTCTGTTTGGCTCATTGGAAGGAAGGCTGAGAAGAGGGCTGGTCACTGCTTACCATCGCCTGGATGAGGACAGTTATTTGATGGTAGAATGCTCTTCGTTCTAGCAGATGAACAGAAAAAACAGTGGGTGGAAGCTGAGAGTAAGCAAATTCAGACAAAAATAAGATGCATTTTCTTATTGTGAGTGTAATAGTCATTGGACTTCAATGACTTCAACCAAGGTTGAAGTGGTTTCTCAAAGGAAACTTAACATTCGTGGTGTTTTTCTTAAAGGTGGACCTTTGATCACTTCCAGGAGGTCCACTGAGACAGATTATGTAGGAGATTAGAAAAGATAGTCACCGTGGTACCTTTCTGGTCTTAGACTCTAACACATGAGGAGCAGAGCAGCTGGAGAAGGTAGTCTAATATCATGGCCAAGCTAGTAGGTTTAGCCTCTTGGAAGGACTGATGGGAAGAAAGGGGAATATATGGTGCTTCCACATCCTGGAAGGACTCTGATATTTGCAGGAGAGTGCTGATACACATTTTCTTTTTCCTCAGGCCTGTTTGAAGTGAAGACCCCCAAGAAGGAGAATGTCTTGTTTTACTAGTCCCACTGGCATAGCTCTGGTTTGTTGAGTCTCGACATCAACCTAACTCCATGCTCAGTAATATTATTGCTGCCTTGTATCAGAGGAACAGGTTGATGGTCCCTTCTGGCACAGATTGATAGTGTCTTTCTCTGAAGTAGCTCTGTGTGGTCCAGCTGATGGTGCGCAGAGAGCACACCATGGCAGCTGGTGCTGGAGAAACTTGGAAGAGGATGGTGGTTACTGGGGAAGTTAGGGATTTGCAAAGAGCCCCAAAACCTGGGTCTGTTTCCCACTGATGTTGTGCCACTCTGGACTAGCTCGTAATAGGAAATGATGCTGTAGCCAAAGACAGCCCTAGAAACTAACATAGTCACTTCCTCATCTCCAGGGGTCTGATTAAACTCAGAAATGATTTCTAAAGCTGGTTCTGCATTTTCCATCTACAGTATTACTAACCTCAAACTTAAAAAAAATTTCCAAAATGCTGCAATGGCGTAATGATGAAATATGACTGAGATGTGGATGGTTTTGTTCTGTAAATGAGTATGCATTATTTGTTTCAAGATCAAAATTCACCAATCATATCCAATAATAGAATTTCTGCTCTGTGGGGTGGGATTCTCCCATGCACAGCGCTCGGCCTCAGGGATGGGCTTTCCTTATCACCCTGCCTTTCTCACACAAAAGCCATTTCTCAAAGATATACCTTTGTTCAAGAAGGGCTCGGTCCTGGGAGGCTCAATGAACCATGTTATGGAGACCAGATCGGATAACCACAGCTCTCTCTTTCTGGTTTTAAGCTAAAGAGGATTTCCTGAGCATGAGGAGCAGGGCAGCTAAGAGAGATAGTCCGGCATCATGGCCAAACACCTAGACCCATCTTCTGGGAAGGAACGATGGGAAGAAAAGAGAAGGACTCCCCAACGGAGGACTTTGCAGGGCCCGTGCTCCGCAAAGGGCTCCTCAATGCAGTGTGTGAGCCGGGCAGCGGGCCAGGAGCAAGAGCAGCAGAAGCGATGGGGCATGGCCCAAACTTGCGTGATCCATGGTGACAAAATGCGTGGGGCTCCTCTTTTGGGAATGAGATCCCTAAGGGCCTGGCTATGCCCCTGCCTGCCCTGGGTGTGTGGAAGGAGGAGGTGGTGTAGATGCTCTTGTGGGCTAAGATAGAGCAGGGTTTGGCTGGAGGATCGCTAGTGCCTCTGTGCCTGCCCTAGCTCTGCTCCTGCCCTGGATTAGCTCCGTGGCAAAACCCTCCCTGATTTCAGCAAGTGTTGCCTGAGCCCTTCTCTCCATGCTTCTGTGCTTCCCTGCCATGTCTAGCAATTAAGCAAAAGCCCCAGACATCCCCTGGCTCATACAATGCTTTAATTATAAAGTAGTTTGCTTCTGATTGGCAATTACTCTGCCTGGGAATGGGCCTCGCAAGTGGGTGGGCCTTCGAGACCTAGCTGTCGCTTTCATCTGCCTCATCCCCTTCTCCATCTGGCTGCCGAAGCATAAGGTCTCGCCGGCTTTTCCATGAAATAATAGCCATAAAAAAATTAAGAAGTGGATGGGGTTGGCCTTCACTGAGGCTGTAGCTTCGGTTTGTTTCCTTGTTTTTTCCCTTTCCTTCTCAGCTGTTAATAGGAAATGTCTGATTCATTACCATTGCTGGGCTAATCCCATCACACTGTGGCACCCGGCTCCTCCTGCCAGACGTGCTGTAAGCAGAGAAATGAGATAGTGGTGGCACACAGACAATGTGCCACTGACCTTCTCCTAAAGGCCATAGAACTACCCTGGGAAAAGCACTTCTCAGAAGCACATTCCCGATCCCAGACGCTGGGGTCTACATGTGGTCTGAGGGGTTGCGATGGGGGTCTCCGCAATGGGAAACTGGGGGGCAGGGACTGGGTGCGGGGAGCAGACTGGATCTTGCTCTGAAATCCCTGAGGCTAAAGACCAGGGACAGAAGTGCAAATGTGCATAAATGTGGAAGTCTCTTCTGTATCCTGACATGGACTGCGCAGCTTTGCAACGTGCCCTGGGGTTGGGGATGGGTGCAGGAGCCTGGGCACCATCTGTGGTCCTCCTCCTGGTCTGGGGAAAGCCGCTGCCCCCTCCCGACCTCGACTGCCCCCAGTCCTGCGCTCTCCCATCCCATGACGTCCTGGCTGGTGGCACAAGCTAGTCCCAAATCAAAAACACCATGATGGATGGAACTGCCGTAGTGCAGGGTTGGCCTGATGTGGTCAAAGGCCACATGCCACCAGCAGGAGTCACCTGCTGCCACAGCGGTCTCCCCATAAGCTTTCTATGGCCAGTGACATCTGGGTTGTGCAGGTGCTCTCCCGTGCCAGTTGACCCTTCAGACCCCATCATAGCCCCTTCCCACGTCTGGAAGCATGTAGAGACAGAAGTAATTTCCTTTTCCAACTATAAACTCCATGGGATTAGTTCTTAATACCATGCAGTTTGGTTTTCCTTAGTACAATCAAACCGGTCATAGGTAGTTGTTCAATAGTAAATATTAGCAAAGAGCAAATATTTAGTGGCACAAAGATTAGGAACTGAGCACGTTTTGGATGAAACTCTCCCTTTTTTTTCAACAGCCTGTGTTTTTTTGAGCTATTTAAATTCAGCCACTAGAGAGCAAACTTCTTCTTTTTATCAAATGGCAGTCTATATATTTCTTTAAAAAATAATTGTACAGTTCTTCAGGCTAAAAACCATAAAAATTGAAAACAGAGCATTTAGTTTACGGAAGGGAAAAGAAGCTTGCTTGCTTGCTCTCTTTTTCTTTCCTTCCTTCCTTCCTTCTTTCTTTCTTTCTTTCTTTCTTTCTCTCTCTCTCTCTCTTTCCTTCTCTCTCTCTCTTTTTCTTTCTTCTCTTCACAAGCTGTGTTTTAGGAAGGGAGAAGAATAGACGAGTGTGTTTTGTTGTAGTGAAGGCCTCTGCTAATGACTGCTGAAGCTCTCTTCCTTCGTGTCAATCACCAGAGGTAATTGTCCATCCCAACATTTGGCAGGCTGTGTGAGGAGCATCTCAAAAGGAGGCCTTGGGATAGCAATAGGCACTACAGCGCTGTGCGTGCTATTGTGCAAGCATTAGAGAGGAGGAGATCTGGAAACCAGCAGGATTATACCCATTAATATTGGAGACTGCCTCTTTCTGGAGTAGCGCTGCAGCAGCTGAGCCCCTTAGACCACGTGGTTTAAATGCCCTTGAGATTTTAACGCAAACAGGTTGGAGAAATCAAATCTTTCCAGAGAGGAGCCTTCAGCCATGGGCTTTCCTTTGCCCCTTGGTCTTTCACAGCTCGGAGGTGCCCGGCTCTGATGGTTCCCGTGCAGCTGTGCTGGGGGAGCAGGGTCAGGGGTGGGGGGAGAAGGAGGCCCTTTCAGTGTAGGTTGGGAAGAAGAGCTCTTCTCACCTGTCCTTTTGGTGAGCAAAGGTTGTATGTGCAGATAGGAATAATTGTGAAGAATCTGAAAGCAATAACAAAAGGGCAATGTCATTTTATTAACTTACTTCATTGCTTCAGGAAAAAGCCCATACAAGGTGCTTCTGGGCTACAAGGACTGTGGGCCCAGGCTCTGCAGAGTCCTGTAATTGCTGTGCTACAACTATATGTCCTTGACAAGGTAATGGCTCATGTCAAGGCTGCCTGCAAGCTTCCTTTAAGCGAACTCTAATAACAATAAACCCTGCAGAGGTGCTGAGGTGCACAAAGAGGGTTCCTAACATGATAGTGGTGGCAGAGACAGCTCAGAGAGGGTGGGGACAGGCAGGGCGATCTGTGGTTTAACAGGAGACAAGTCCCAGGTATGGGCTGGGACTGTGTTGCATGTCCCGGGCTTGCCAGCCCAGGTAGCAGCAGCAGCAGGGAACTGACCTTCCTGGAAACCACCTCCAAATGGCCTGGAGCAGAAGTGAAGCAAATACTGGTTCAGTCAAGATCTGGAAACCTCCACCAGCACCTGATCAAAAGCATGTCTTCCCAGGAAAATGGAAGGGGATTTTGTGAAATACTTAGTATTGTCAGCATTGTGTATACAGTGGGTTATCTCCCTGCCTTTCTTTGTGAACTGGCCAAGGGACCAGCTGTAGATACACGTGTTGCCTAATGTTCAATGAGGTGGTCCTTCATGGTGACTCATAGGCATGATATTAGGGCCCATGTCCTGATGTGGACCTTTACAGAAGGGCACTCCAACGGGCTGTGGGTGGTATGTGATTTGACTGCTAAGAGGACAAGTCCTACTGTTTAATGTCCCATTGACATTATGAATTGCCCCATGGGTTGATGTGGCCCAGATTTAATCAGTTTAATCCATTGTACCAACCTGGGAGCTAGTGTTTTAGAGTGAGACTGCTTTATTATCTTTGTGCTGCATTAGGCATGATGAAGTGGCTATGAAATGAATTAGTTGTACCCCTACAGCATGCTGTGACAGACTCTACAAGCCAGATGTTTTGCCAGCAAAGAGGGACCTTAGGATTTTGGACTCAGTCAGAGCAGCTGTGAAAGTCATGGTCGGCAAATCTCACCAGGTCAATCTGTTGCAATGTAGGTTTTTATATTTTGCTGTGAGGCCACTGATCTTGAGACCAAATACAGCTTCGGCAAGTGCTGTACAAATGAAGACAGCAGGTAATAAAATCCTTTCTCTTCTATCTTGGGAACATCAAGGTATTGGGGAGTTGATGAGTCAGTTTGGAGAATGGGGTCCCACCATCCCCCTTTTTGATGCAACTCAGCTACAGATATGACCTCAAAGAGCCATGCCTTTATGGGCTTGGATATGAATGACTTCACTGTAAGGTCACAGAGGTCGCAGAGGTACAAGCCCTGAGAAGTAAGGACATAAACAGGATTGGAGTGTCCCACACCACCAGGCATCCAGACAACCACAAAGGTTTGGGTATTGACGTGGCAGAGCAGTGGTCAGAACGGGTGTGACATCTCCTCTGACCCTTTACTAATGCCTGCTTTGGTCTCCTCTGAAAATAACTGATAACCTTTTTGTGAAGTGTGGCTTTGGGCAAGCTCACTTCACTGGAGAAGCCCCTAGCTGGTGCGTGCTTAGATAAAAAAGATCCACTGGACAAAATGAACAGCTCCCAGGGCTCATTGGCAGCAGCTGCATAGCTCATGTCTTTGCTCTGTGCATGAAAGCCCAGCCTAGTGTCAGCATAAATTCATCCCTGGGCACATTCAAACCTCTCGTGCACTCTTACCTGCACAGCTAGCTTTTAAAACTGTGTCAGAAGCCAAAGCTGATTATCAGCTTAAGTAGTGCTGGCTCTCCTCTTTGGCTGTAAACATTGGCCACAAGAAGGAGCAAAACCAACACCTTGAACTTTCTCTAGAAGAGGCTTCTGGATGGGGATTGTTTAGGCACTCAGCACCTGGTTCATTAGCAGGTACATTAGTAGGTTCATCAGAGTACATTTAAAAGCGCTTTGTGCAGCTTCCATATAAGGCCAATGGTCGCTCTCTCTCTCTCTTCTAAAAAATATAGTCTTGATGATTTTTATTTTGTGTCTGAAAACCTATTTTCTGCAAACGTTCGTGCCTCTGAAAGTAGATCCCATGAACTCTGAACAGGATGGCTTGCACACTTTCCCTGGCAACTTTCCTAAATGCCCCTCATAAGTGATTGTTTTAAAAAATGCTCTCTGCTTTTGAGTATCTGCTTGTATTTTCTGTATCCCCTTTGGGACGGACTTCATTGCTCTTACTATGCTGCAGTTGCTGAGGTCCCCATCTGCAGCACGTGTTGGTGCTGAACCACCCTGGCACCTGCGTTTTGTGCCTCCCATGGACGAGAACCTGTGTGTGAAGGAGATGCTTGGCTGGCACCGTGGGGGAAGGACCACGCTGCTAAGCTGTGTCAGGGACTGCATCTTCCTGTGGACTCTCTGGGTGACTGTAAACTATGGCTTCCCTACTCAAGGCCCAGAGATAAAGCACTTCTATGTATTTCTCTTGTCTTTTTCAGCTTGGAAATTCTTTGTATGGAAAATTTCATATGGAAAAAATAAGGAAATTTCATCCTAAATCCTATGGAAAATATTCTGCCAAGCGCTGGGTTGTGCCCAGGGACCAGGATTTCATTCTTGGCTTCTGTTCACTCTAAAGAACTCTTTTTACCTTCCTTGTTTTCACCCAAGAAATGTATCGATTTTCTTAACTTTTCTCTCTGTCTCTCTGCCTAAAATTAGACAGCCGCTTTCCTTATCTCTAACCAACTCTATGGTGCTATCCTTTTTTTTTTTTTTCCTCTGTGATTTCTTTCTGGAAAATGTGGCTTGCAGTGAATGTTCACTAATGCTGGAAAGGAAGATAGGACAAAATAAAAACTGGACTCAGTCTTGCTTTCTTTACTCTGCACGTTACAGGAATGCTCAGTTATTTGTCCTTCAGCCAAACCCGTGAATCTTTTCCAAGGCCTTACCTTTGTTTCTTACCCCCAAATGAAAATTAGCATCTCTGGTCTGGGGAGATGAAAACCAACCAGACAGTGCCTTCTGATGTGCTCAGGTCAGCCTGGGCTCTGCAGCAGGGTGCTATGCGTGTGGGTAGTCTGATGACATTTGGTGTCATTCCAGGCTTCAGAGGAGTAAGGCTGGTTGTACGCGACCCCGAGCCTTGCTTAGCAATTCCCTTGTGCAGTTTTAGGCTTAAGCTGGCAATTAATGCTGTTCTCCTTTCAGTGCGTCAGCATGCTTGTCATGCAGAGAACATTGCTGGCTTGGAGTGGTCCCAGACCTAGCCTGGGGGGAGCGGAGAGGGGAGAAGGAAACTGACGCTGAGGGTGGGGGAGAGAGGCCAGCCACCTCCAGCATTTATGAAACTTATGCCCTATAAAATACTGCAATTATATTGTTTTCTAAATCCAGTGGGAACCGTTGTTTTTCAAGCAATAAATATCCTCCTGCAGCGTTGGCAGCCGTAATATGGCAGCTCTGACAACCTGAAAGTGAAACTCATTCCAGTAACATGAAACTGATGCTAGTGACTTTCCATTAGCCAAGCTGAGAGAAACAATCAAAAAAAGGTAAATAAATTGGATGTTTAAATTTCTTTCCCTTTTCCCTTTTCATAACCTCTTTCTGAGGGATAAAGCCCAAGACCTTCACTAGCAATATGTTTTGATAATTTTGATAACAGAGCCTTGAAGGATGCAGAAGGAACCGCTAATGACTGATAGACCCAAAGCAAAAATTTTTGTTAAGATTGATGCTCAATTTTTTTATAGTTCAAACATTCCGAGGCAAGATGATGTTGGCAATCATTCATTCTTTGAACACAGACTATATTTCCTTTTCCCATCTTTCAGCTGTTTTGGTCTGGGATATACAGGGTATTCTATTGATATTCCTGTAGCAGAAATTCAAATGAATAACAAATACATGATAATGAAAAACAAAATGCCTAGAATGACAGGATTAAACGGAGGTCCTAATGCAGCAAAGCCTTACTCAACTCTCAGCAGAACAGCCCTAGAGTTAGGTGCTTCTTGGCACAAATGAGAATGAAGATCCGGAGCATTTCACTGTAAGATACTGTACCTAAGCCACATGCACTACTGCACTGTTACAATTAAATCATTTGGTACAGAAACATGTTTATGGATTGATCTGTCGTTGGTTGAATGACAAGATCTGTAAGCTAGGTTTTCACATTTATGGAGAATTGTCCTTGTGCAAAATATCCCTAGTTTGGCGCAACCTTGGACCTTCAGGTAAATCAGTAGGGTCTGTGTGTACAAACAAGCCCATTAACATATGTTAGACCAGATGATAAAAATGCAACAGAAATGTAACTGGCTCCCTAAGGCGACTGTGTTGACATGTAGCATTCCTTGGGAAAACCATTACGACGATGCAGAAGATGCAGAGAGAGCTGTGATGGAGAGGTGTACAGGGCCTCCCTCCTCCTCCATAAATGCTTTTGTCCACTGTTTGTTAAAGCACCTGATTAACATATTAAAGACTTTTAATTCTGGTTTGACACAGAGTTGTCATTATGTGCCAGTAAAAGACACCACAGTGGAAACAAGCCAGCTGTGAAGGGCAAGGGTGTAACTGGTGTGCCCTGTGTTGCAAACCCAGGTGGACCTCACAAGCCCCGTTGTTCTTACGGGCTGTGAGATGTACATGCTCACAGCTCTTGGTCATCATCACTGCAGATCCCAGCCTGGGCAAGGCTACCCCGCCAAAGACAAGGGTAGACCTAAAGGAATATAACCTCATATTTTCTGGTTAAAAGGGATGTATTTTGCTCTCCAAACCATTTTTCTCTAGCCTTGAACACCAACCGAGTGCTATTGTTACCCGGGTGTTTGTGAAATATATCCATAGTTCTCACACTAAATCTTAGTTGACAAGCTGTGTGTTGAAGTAGTTGATCCCAAATTAAACCTTTGGGTTTTGTTCCTCTGTGTCCTAAAATTTAGAAGCCACAACTGAATTCAAGATAAGCTTAAACGAGAATAAAGTTCGCAGCAAAACCTTCCCTATTGTGAGAACCTTGCATGTACATTTGTAATTATTAGCCCATTACCAGAGATGTTAGCATAGACATAATAAAAAGATTTATTTTGTTTTCCTGCCAGCCCATGTGTATGCCTTAATTGCACATCGAAGATACTCTTAGAAGCCTGTCTTTCATGTAAATATACTCATTCACTAGTAAATATTAATGCTGCTCTCTGGCTCCAGCTGTGAGAAGATTTTATTGTTGTGTTAGAGGTTTTGATTAGCCTCCAAAAGGTTTTGCAGCATCTACTCTATTTATCTGAAACATACAGAACTGCTGCAAGCGAGGGTTGCTACAAAGAAAATCATGCACTTTCTCTCATTGTTTTTAATTTAGCCTGTGCAAGTGTAATTATTTCTGCCTGTTTAATGCTTTGGAGTCGCCCTCTGTGAAATTCCAGAGGCAGGGAAGAAGCTGCCTGGTACCTTTTAGTTCCAGTTTTCAGCAGACAGCGCTGAAGTAAAATAAACATATGTCATATCTTCCCATTATTCTCCCTAATTGTCACAGCAATTTACCCACAAGCTGACATGATAGCCGTGGAGGGAAATGGAGCAAAACCTTTTGCATAACTCCGGGCTCCAGGAAATCGTGGAGGCAGATGGAAGGGGGAGCTCGGTGTCTGCCGAGCTGCGCCGCAGGGGCTCTCCCCCGTGAGATCAGCTGACGAGGTCGGTGGCCTGTCTTGACCTCCCTTCATCCAGCTGAAGGAACGAAATCCTCCTCAGCTGTCCCTGCCGTATCCCTTACAGCGGGGTGCGTCGCTGCTGCGGATCTACCCAAGCCGCTGGTGCCAAGCACCTCCCCGGCTGCTGGACTGGTGTCCATGGGACTGGTGTCCACCCTACGCAGGGACCCTGGTGCTGTGCCCATGCTGATGTGGCTCTCGACAGTGCGAGGCACATCCCATGGCTCCCAGTTTTTGCAATGAGAAGGTTGTCCTGAATTCCCACGTCATGAAGAGTGGGAAAACTTGTGTTGCACCCCTCCTGGCTCCGGAGGGGTTTTCTGGGGGAATGAGCAGCCATGGTGTGATGATCATCTCCATCCCCTCGCCCAAGTCACTGCAGCCACAATACTGTGCTAGTGTGAGCTCCGGTCTATGCTTCTTGTGTGATCTCCAGTCTGCGCTTCTTCACAGACCACCTCGGAGGAAAGGGTTTTGCAAGGAGGTATGTCTCTGAGCTGGGGCAAGTCCAGTTAACCTTGCAGTGACAATATGCCTTTTGCCCTGCGATTTGACTTTAAAACCTGAATTAAATATGCCCAGCAGGTATTGACTTCTGAGCTGGGAAGCCGGGCACTCTCCTCTGTTGACACAATATCTGGGACCATCAGCAGGATCTGTTCCGCGGGGAGCTCAAGCCAGGTCAGCCAAGGTGTGCTCTTAACCTCTGGCTTCTGCTGAGACTGCTGGTGAGGGCTCGTGTCTGTGAGAAACTCAGACCATCATGCCCTGGCAGATAGGCCACTTGGAGCCTACAACTTTTATTTACTGGTGACTAGGTCTGGATTTGAGCCAGTTGTCTGGAGCTGAATTGCCAGTCCCCAGTGTCTGGTAGTCCCCTTTAACCTGTTGGATGTTAACGTTCACCCCACTGGCTTTTTGGGGGGGACTTTTCAAAACTTGTTGGTGTATTGGTGGGGCTGAGCTCTGTTAGTAAGTCAGTTCTCACGTGGAGGTCACCAGCATCTCTAACCTGCATGGCTGCTTTACGTAAACCTTAAATATAAAACCACAGTAGCTTTGCATGCTGAAGAATAAGTCTTGTTTGTATTATGCAGAAATTACCACGTTTTCAGCTGATCTTTTAAGTGGTTCCTAATAAAATTATTAGGTGACTGGAAAATCTTCAGTAACATTTTTAAATACAGTCCAGCTTCACAGTAATAAACTCAGCTTTTAACAACCCTCGTTTATAACAATTCCAACAGCAAGAACTAATTTTCACTTTGGTAATGAGGCCTATTAGAAGGATTGTTCACACAGAGCTGACCTGGATTCAACAGTCATATGTTTTTTTTTCTATTTTCAAGGCACACTGTGTTTAGCATGTAAACGCACAGCTTTCCCTCTTGTCCTTGCCTCTATTTGGCTCTTTAAAAATTGTTTGAAGGTTGCTAAATGGAAAGAACAGACGTAAAATACAGTGATGTTCTATGCAAATAGCAGGTTTCTTCGTTATTCTGATGCAGCTAATTGCTGAACCCGGCTACAATGTGTACTTTCACAACGGGAACATTTATCAGGTTCCCACTGGGGTTTGTTATGGTGAGAATACACCACTTCAGCTTTTAATATGGGCAAAGGACATGGTTATTTTAATATGTTGACACCATTTATCATTCCACATACCTGCTGGCTGTAGGTTGCAGAGCTGGAAGATGTCTCCTGAAAGCCGCGGTGAAACTGATTGCTTCCCGTGGAGCAAGGTGGGTGAACAGTTCCCACCGAGCCTTGTGTGCCAGAACTGGTGGTGTCCCCTCCTCGCTGGGTCCCATACAGGGCCAGGAGAGTGGATCAGCATGGGCTCTCTGCCTGTGACCTGCTCATGAGTGAGGCTGATCTGGCTGGGGGCTGCAGGACCAGATTGATGCTCCTGGTGCAGGGTTGCATCTCCCTGACTCCGGCAGCTCTGCGCACGTGTCCTTCACCGAGCACCCAGCATCTTGCAGGGATGAGTTCTACCTGCTTTCTGCTGAAAGGGTCATCTCAGCCAGGAGAAGCTAGGTTTGGTCCTATTGCCCTCTTGTGGCTGCCCAAAAGAGGCTACAACACTAATTGGCTGACATTTGCAGACGTGGTACCTGCCCGTTCAAGCTGACATAACTTTCCTATAACTTAAAAACATAGTGCTGGTCCCCTAGGTGCAGCTGCGTAAGGTAAGGTGGAGCACCAGTCCGGAGATGACGACATTTCTGAAAGGGACACGGGGGTGCCATTGCTGTGATAGCAGGAGACCAGGCACGAGGACATCCCAGGCCAAGCCTTCCTCCCCTCCTTCTCCCTCACCCTCACAGTTGCCTTTTCAGCCGCATGGGAATGTGAAAAATGGTTTGGCAGAGTGCCCCAGGGCTCTCACATACAAATGTGACCATTAAGAATGCCCTGGCAGCCCTGGCAAGACACCCTTTCCTTACTGTCTGTCCTGGACCCCATGCATTAACAATAAGGCATGTAGGGGTGGCACTTCTGTCCCCCCAGGACCCGATGCGCACAAGGTGAGGGGATCATCGTCGAAGAGTTTCACTGAAAAACAAGGGTTAGAATCAAAAGGAAGAGAACTAGGAGGAAAGGTAGCAGAAAAAAAAATGACCACTGTAACTGTCCCAAAGTCTTAACACCTTTCCATCCATGCATGTGGATGTCCTGGGTTCAACTACAGCTGAGCTGCTTTCTCTCTGCTGCTTCTCCCGTCAGGCTGGCAGTGTGTGAGGCAGCCCGCACACCTTGCTGGTCCTTCTGCTGGTGTTTACACCTACAAACAGCTTGAAAATTTACTCAGAGATTCCTAAAAGGACTAGCAATAAAAATCAAAGCAGGCTTGCATGCAAGTTAAATCTTCTGATAAGGAGAGAGGTAATGTTATTTGGTTTTGGCCAAACAGGGCAATAAAAGCCAAGATGTTTAATGAAACTCTACCTGGTGTATATTGGCCTTGACACAGTATTTTTACTCAATGTAGCCTGCACTTAATAGAAAGTCTTGGCAAACAGTCAGAGCCAAGACTATAATATTTGTAAAATAGCTGTTACTTTCCGCGTGATTTTCCCCAGTGAAAGTCACGCAAGAATAAAAAGGAAGATTCAGTAACAGTATAATTGTGTCACATAAAGGCCACCCCTGGGAAGCCGTCTGAAGTTTTAATGTTTTAAAATGAATACTGAATTCACTCATCTTTGATAAAGCATGTGGTTCCTTCTTCTGCTCCCAGGCGCAGATGTGCGCGCACACGGAAGGGCTGCAGAAGGAGAGCAGAACAAACACCATTTGCAATTCAAGTGCCTTTAGACCGCAGATGAGACTGTCTTGTAACCACTTGCCTGCTATTCTGTAGCCTTGATTAAGGATGAAAATTATCCCTCCAGTCCCGATGTTTGCTAGTGACTACCAAAGACCCGACTCTAATCTCTCGCTAATGCAAATGACAGCCCTCCTCAAGGCAGCAGAGGCATAGATTGACATCAAAGCAGTGAAATGACGCCAAATCAGGCTGGATTGGAAAAGGGGCTGCTGGAATGGGCCATCACATACTCCTGGTCTCACTTGCAGAAATAAGGCATTCAAATCTTGGATTTTTGCTTCTAAAATCATCATCACGGGGGGCCAAGAAAAACTCTTTCCTCCAGGACCAGCCACAGTTGTGTTTATCTGTATGTGAAACATGGGCTGCTAGCAGACATGATGCATGGGAGTTGCTAGGCTGAGCTTTGCATGCAGCAGACTTTCAGGTAGGTTTGCTTCTTTTGTAGTACAGAGCTCCCAAGCTTGTCCCTGAGCTGGGCTCCCCTCATGGTCCCTGAGGGTTGGCAGCACCCCAGACCCACCTCACGCTTTCTGGGCTCTTAGTCCTCTTCTTTTCAGCTTGGCACTCGATCATAAACAGCAGCAGGTAGTACAGCACATGCCATATACTTAGTTTCGGGAGAAATTAACTATTTTTCATCAATAGCCCTGCCATCCTCTTGCCATGTCTCCAGTCACTGCTGTTCCCTTGGATCTCCAGACATTGGCCCAGCCTCTGCTTGGCTCTGGTCTCCAGCTGTGCCTGGTCCTGTACAGCATCTCAATTTGTAACTCTCTTGGCCCCAACACCCCTTTTCTGAAGCCACAGGACCAGTTAAGTTCTCTGAATCACACCTTACAACATTTATTTCTGTTCATTAGCAGGCAACAGATTTTGAAGCTGTTATTTTTACTGACCATTGCTCATTCAGATTGTCCACTGCCATTGTTGAACATATCTCTAAGTAATGGCATATCACAACTGGTGTTAATTTGCCCTTGTGATCCAAGGCATGAGCTCGTGCTTGCTGCTTACCCTCGGCAGCCATATGGATAGGGAAGGAGGCAGCATTCCCCGTAGCGTGCTTCAAGAAAATGTAATCCCACATCTTCAAGGTTGGTGCTCCAATAGCCTCAAACTAGTGTGTGATGCTCTGCTGTTGGACACCAGGGACAGCTGCACGTGAAGAGGGCTGTTATAAAAACAAGTTGCATTGCATTGTCTGTCCCCAGCTGCTTTCTTTAACAGGATCTTGGATATTTCTGTACTGTGGCATCTCAGACATACACAGTATTGCCAAAGGATTGCCAGGATCAGATGAGGCAAGTTGCCATCTCCTGAAGAGTCCCTTGTCATGGGGCAAGAGTTTACCGTTCTTCACCTGGAAGCTTCAAATGGAGCAGGGAAAGGTTAGCTTGTTGCTTTTTTCCAAGACACACATTTTCTCTTTGCCATCCAAAGCAAGAATTTTAAAGGTTTTAACATGGCTTTAAGAAAAACACAGAGCTGAATTGCTGAAGTTAAAAAAGACCAAAAGTGGCTGGGCATTTCTTTTCAGGGGAAAGTTCTGTAATATTTAACTTGTAAAAGGATAGAACCTGCTGTATGCTAGGCAGGCCAAGGCTTCCCCAAGCATGCCTGGAGCATCAGATGATGTGGAGGGGGAACAACTGGTGTTTTCCGCAGCAGTGGCTAGTGCCTGTGTGTGATTTAGTAGCACCGTTTTGAATATGAACTCTGCGTGACACACACAGCATTTAATGAGGAGTCATGGGCCGCCACGGACCAAAAGTTCACTGACAAGGAACCCAAAGTTGGCCATTAATGCTTTATAATCCCTGCTCTTAGCATAGTGGCTGTGTCTTCTTTGGATTTGTACAGCCCCTAACACAACGGGGTCTTGTTCCTCTCTGTCACACTTCTTGTTCCTGACTGGTACTTTTTCACTACTACCCCTAAATAACCCCGGCAAATGTAAACATCTAAGAAAACAGTGACCTTTCTTGTGGTTTCCATCTGTGCATGGAGACTTTCAGCAGTGCCAGGAGTCCTCCTTGGGTGGAGTTTGATGGGAGTTCTCCTGCTGGCTTCACAAGAGACAAAGGGAGGCTGTTTGGTCAGCCCTGAAGTCTGTCCTTTCCACGTTGGACAGGAGCTGAGGGGTCCGTATTTGATGAACAGGAGGACCTGTCCTCCCTGGCAGACTCCACCAGGCCCTGGCTCTGCCACTGGCCCCGTATGTACACAGGGAGGGGCGAGGGCGCTTGGCCACCCCCAGCTCTTGTGCCTTCTTCATGCTGCTGACATGTTGGAAACAGCAAAGGCATCTCCCTCTCTCTCATCTCCAGATGTGTTTTTCTGCTTTATTGTCCAAGGAACATATTCACGAGGTGTACAGGGGAGTGACCCCAGGCTCGTGCTTGGGTGACTGTGATGTCAGAGATGGATTTTGCAACCTCAATGACCCTGGTAGCCCAACCAACCTCCTGGTAGCCCAAGCTGGTACTAATCCACACCAAATCCTGTGTGCAAGGCACAGATACATTTTAGGGTGCACTTGGAGCTCTGAGCCAGCAAAGCTCTCCATGTTGCATATGTTGCATGCTCATGCTTCTCCTGGTCCTGCTGCAGAGCCAGCCTGTGCCCCCATGGCTCCATCCCAAAGAAGGCAAGAAGCGTGCCTGAAAGGGGCACAGCCCTTCCTGGGGGAGATCCCAGCGTGCTTTCCTTCTTCCACCCTGCCTAGCCGTCGCTGGGGGATCCCCGCCTTGGTCTGTGTTAGCAGCCCTCTGATTTTGTGTTGTAAGAGGGCTGGGGGTTTAAGAGGGAAGGTTAACCTAAGCTATAAACTCACTTTGGCTGGGTTGCTTTAGAATATTAATGTGAGTGTTAAGGTCAGAATTTTAATATTGTCAGCTGTGCAAGTGTGCTGCTTGTAATTAATGATGAATACACTGAAATGCAGCGCCATTTCAGTGCCATGGCAGAGCCATTTTCTGCTGCAAATATTCCATTTTCTGGCCGCTTTACTTGCACATGGAGTGGGCAGCTTTCCTGACCAGGCACACGCACTGTCCTTCTCTGCCCACGAAGGGCACATGAGCACTGAAAATCCCTGAGTTGTTTGCATTTCATAGCCTCAATAAGCTTTCAAATCAAATAACAGCTCCTTTTTTTTTTTTTTAGAAGAAAAAGAGTGTTTTGGTTAACGTGGGCATGAATAATACCTTTTTTACAGTCATATTTGCTTCTGTTTAATTTCTTTGAGATGACTAATTGTTTTAAGAGCTGCATTCCCAGAGCAAAACAAACAAACAAACAAATGAACAGCCCCCCGTGTTTCACTCCCCAAAGCTTAAACCAGCCCAAATAAGGACAAAATATATTTTGCCCTCTGTAACTGTAAGTTTTCTCTTCCATCAGAATTTATGCTTGAAACAGATAAGATTTTCTTTGCATAAGCAATTATGGAGCTATCTCTTTTTGGACAGAGCTGAATTAACTGTCATCCTAAGCCAAGATCAGAGACATAGGTAGTAAGGCTGAATACAAGTTCAGCAAAGGAGAAATTGCAGTTCAAGGAGTTGTTTATGAATTCAGACTTTCTTTATTAAATTAGAAAGAACAATTCTCTTGGGATCCAGCAGACTTCAGGGAAAATATGTTCAAGTCATTTTGTCTGTCTACAAGTTTCCTTTCCCTTTGGCATTACTATGAGGCAAAGCAGGCTAACAAAAATATTTTGTTTTATAAGGCTGTATAAGCTGTTCTATAGGTGTCTGCTTTGGTAGCAGGATGTGTATTCATTATTTATGATGCAAAGGGCTGTCTCCCTGAAGGATTTCTCTTTAGTCCATAAAACCTAGCATTTTCTTCTTTGTGGTGATGGCCCAGCTTCCTAAATTCATTTTCTGATCTCCGCTATGTTTTCCAGACACTGCAGCTCAGAGAGATGCTATTGCAGCGTGATCGGTCTGCAGCAGGGACCGGGGTCCTGGCAGGATGGCAGGTGATGGAGCAGGGCATCGTCCCAGAGCAGGCAGCGGAGCCACCTGCCTGCACGGCCTAACCCTCACTCAGCAATAACCCACCAGCATCGTGGTGGGAGTGTTGATGCATGGACAGGAGAAGGTCCCACTCAAGGTTTTTTGTCTCCGGCATGAGAAGTTACATCAGGGCAACATGGAAAACCTGTGGCAGTGCATTCAAGCTGGGTGGGGTTTACCCCACACTTTTGCCACCCAAAAATGGTCTATCCGGTTTTTGGTGGAGGAAGGCAGGTATCTACAGAGGAGGATCCAAACCACCAGGCTCATGGCCCTCACCCCTGTCACAACTGTGTTGAAGTACTAGCTGTCTGCTGTTTGCAGAAGAGCCAGACACAGTGAGACACTCAAATTTTAGACAGCCAGACTTAGGGGAAATAAATCCTGCCATGGTGATGAAACTACTTTCATGTCAACCATGGTGCTCTTTTGGAATAAAACCTTCAGATTTCTGGCACTTTTATGTACTAGGAAGCAACAGGATTAAGGCATTTGTGGTCCAGTTAAATAATCCGCATCATTCTTTTTGTTTTATCCCATTTCTCTCTGTTTTTTCCAAGTCAGTGACAGCCATTTCCCAAGTGCTTTCAGTGAGGAAGTACACTGATGTTGAACCTTATCAGCCTGCTGCAAGCACACTGATATTCACGCAGCGACTTCAGAGCCACACTCCTGAGGAGGGTGAGACTAAAACAAGCAGACGCTTCTCCCAGGCTTGTTTCTGCAGCAGACCATCTAGGGACAGGTTTGGGTTCTGACATGTGAGACCCAATACTGCTGCTTGACTGCCATGTGTGTTGGCAGTGTCCCAGCAGAGTTGGGATAAGCTAAAAAAGAAAATATGCAGAAGGCACCTTTGTGAAAAGCTTTGGTTTGTGCAGTTGGGCTGTACTTTCTTACTGGGGGGGACCTGGGTGCCCCTTCTTTGTGCCCCCTGGGAGGATTTGGACTTTCTCAAAAGACAAAAGTATTTCACAATGGAGCTGCAAGGTGATCTGCATGATTGTTGGGGTGAATTAACTAATGTGAATATTACTGAAAAATCACAGGCAGTAGGATATCAGCTGCTTTCTGAAATGGGCGATGCGACTTCTGTATTCATGGACTTCAGTGCTTTCCCATTGCTCTGTTCATTGTGAGGAACCCGGTTACTTTTCTAGTTAATTGAAGCTTTTCAGTGGCCATTTGGAGAGGGAATACGGATCTCTTTTACCATACTCTGGGTAGTTGGAGAGTGACCAGAAGAAGGAAAGGTGGATAGAGGCTGATGAGCGTTGTCAGCATAACACAGCAGCTTCTTGTGTGTTTTACAATCTAAAAGCAAGGAGTGAGGGTCCTTTGCCAACGCATGGAGAAGGCATATGGTGGAAAAAATGTCTCTAGGAGACAGTTCCAGGTCTCAGAGCACTGTGTCCCTAGTCAGAAGCCATATGTCAGCTAGGTCCTTGGCTGGTTTTATGTTAGACATGAATCAGCATAACTTCCCATAAACTAGTATATAACTGCAATGGCATGAAGTTCACTTCATACTTTGTGGGAGATCGTGGTAGGTTTAATTAATCATCCTTAATTGTTTGATGAGCAGAACTATGAGGACAATGTCAGTTATTTTTTGGTATGTAGAACTAAATACGCAAAGCTAAAATATGTGAGAAGTAAAAATATTGGACAAACCCAGAACTGGGCAAAGCTAAAAAAGCTGTTTAAGGTGGTGTAGGGAAGTTTGTGCTTGCACAGAAAGCCTGCTGTGCTTGTCTTCTTCAAGATCTCTTTCAATGCTGGGGACAGGAGTGGCTCTACACTTGCCTGATGTATGCTGTTGGCTGAGTTAATGTGGATTCCTCTTTTTTGGGGAGAAGGTTTATTCTCCAATGGTATGCACAGTCTATAAGAACCCTTGCTTTTGATTTTCTTTATGAAGAATATGTCCAAAGCTGCAGCAGTACCAGAAGCAGGGAGGTTCACTTGTAGGTCGTAGGATGGTCATGAGAAAGCTGTGATAATCTCCTACAACCCAACCAGAACATCTTACTGCTTCAGTGGCTTGGCCCTGCAAATGTGAACTTTGGCTTTCCAAGAGAACCACTTGCACCCTGGCTAGGATTCAGGGGAATCCTGAAAATTCCTACATGTAAAAAATTTCACTGTCTCCAGAGGGGAAGAGTCTCTTGGTTTTCACCAGGGAAGCAAGCAAGAAGACAAGAGTTCCCAGGGCTTCTCAGACAGGAGCCATGGCAAGGGGCTGGCTGTGCTCTAGCCGTGGCAGAAGGATCATAAAAGGCAGCCAGAAAAACCCCCAGAACAGCATGGCACACTGAAAATCAGGCTGTATGATGCCTGTCATTGGCATTGCCCTGTGTGAAAGCAGAAGGAGACCGCTGCAGGTGCAGCAGCTCTTTCTCAAGGATATTCATCCGTTTCCAGCGTGCATGGGGATGCACTATCCCTGTATCTCAATAAAGTTGTTTGCAGATTAAAGAACTGTAAAATGGCAGGTGATTTTTGATAAAAAATGATGAACAAATACAAGTCTAACATGATAGACCACATATCAGCCTGCAACAGATATTCAGCATAGGCAAGCCTTAGGTCAAAGATAGTGAGTAGAGAAGCGCTGCAACTAACCAAGCACTAGTGATAACAGAAGCCGAAGTTTTCACATATGGAAATCTCCAGAAATATTAAATGGGGAGCCTGAAAAAATCCGTAGGAAATTCTACAGATTTATGAATATTATTATCCCTGCACTTTAATTACACTGACATTTAAAATGAACAGAAATGGCACTTTAATTGCACTGTAGCCACACTTTTATTGCATACATTTAAATACATTAGAAAGTAGTTAGAGCTGTAGTGTACTGTATGGGACCAGTTCAGGCAGTTAGACATTAAAAATGTGGAAATAAAGGAGATTTCAGAGCTGCACCTCAGCTAGGGAAAACTGGCTCGGTAGTTCTTTCTCAGTATCACAGAGGAGCAAAAAGAAGTCTTCTCCCAGCTTTTTGAAATTCTCCAAGGTGCTCCAGGGCACTGGATCCTGAAGTCTTCTTGGATTAAACTGCTTGCGGGCTTTTGATAGATGGCCTTCTCTGCAATGCTATCTTCAAAACAGACAGAGTTTTTTCAAGTGTAACCTTGCATAACCCTGCATAATTGTGGCCATCGGTATAGGAAGGGTCTCACACCAGCCTCTGAAGTATCTGAGACAGCCATCCTTGGAGCTAATGGGCTGGATGAGATGGGTGGCACTTCATGTCCTGTGATGGTCTGATGTTGCTTATCTGTGAAGCTATGGTAGAAACCAGACTCCTGCTGCACATTCATTTTTTGGTCGAGAATGCTGCCATATGGGGTCTTACATTGCACTTCTTCCCTGCAATCTTTCTTCCTGTTTGTGGAAAGTTGTTAGCAAGGAATAAAAAAAAGAGTTCTTGCTCTTTGACAAACCCTTAGAAGATATGTTCTGTTAGTGGTTTTTCCTGCTGCTCCAGCAGCAGAACAAATAAAGCCTGTGTTAAAGCTTCAGTAATAGGACCGCCCCGAATCTTCTTGGTTCAGGCACTGAAGAACTTTATTCAGTTCTTCACTTTTTACCTGTCTCTGGGCAAGTGACTCCATCTCAGTGGTCTCTACTCAACTGTGCAATATTAACGATTGCAGAACCGAGCCCTCAGCCTGAGCTCTGCAGCTGTAAAGCCATACTAGTTGTTGTGGTTTAAACCCAGCACTAAGCACCACAGAGCCGCTCGCTCACCCTCCCCCCCGCTCCCAGTGGCATGGGGGAGAGAACTGGAAAAAAAGTAAAACCTGTGGGCTGAGATAAAGACAGTTTAATGGACAGCAGAGGAAGAGAAAATAACAACAACAACAACAACAACAACAATACTAATGATGATAAAAGAATGTACAAAACAAGTCAGGCACAATGCAATTGCTCACCACCCACTGACCAATGCCCAGCCCATCCCCGAGCAGCGATCACTGCTCCCTGGCCAACTCTCCCCAGTTTCTATACTGAGCATGATGTCAGATGGTATGGAATAGCCCTTTGGCCATTTCGGGTCAGCTGTCCTGGCTGTGCCCCCTCCCAGCTTCTTGTGCGCCTGGCAGAGCATGGGAAGCTGAAAAGTCCTTGCCTAGTGTAAGCACTGCTTAGCAACAACTAAAACATCAGTGTGTTATCACATTATTCTCATACTAATCCAAAACACAGCACTATACCAGCTACTAGGAAGAAAATTAACTCTATCCATCCCAGCCGAAACCAGGACACTAGTCCTTAATTCATAAGCGTTATTTGTGATCAGATATACTGGCAAGCTGGACTACATAAGACTTCCTTGTTTCAAACTTTCAGAAATGGAAACCACTGGTTTGTGCAGTTTCTGCACTACAGGCTAAGACTTTCAAAGTTTGAAATGGATTATTGCACACTCCTCTGGGGACCGCAGCATTTTGTTCCTTGTCCCACACATCCATCTGGTGCCTCAAATACACAAATCCGAAGTCTGCCCTTGTGTTTGACAGCAGCACAAACATCTCCACTCCTTTCATTGAGTAAGCAATCACGCTGACACTGCAGATCTTAGGCGCTGATATGCATATGATATGATATGATACCTTGCAGGTGGAAGGGTATCTGAAAGAAGTGCATTGCTGGCCTCTTAAAAAATGAATCATCAATTTAATTTTAACTTGGGAAACATTTATGTAGGAGACATTCTGTCTCTTTAAAAGATCCCTTCCTTGGATGTTTTTTTTATTTCATGATTCACTGCTTACTTATACAAGGGTTGTTGTTTGCCTTGCTTTTGCTTCAAGATCCCTTTTCGGTGGGTTAAGCCTGAGTGTCGCAATTTCCAAAACACACTTCCTCATCCCACAGGTGTGACCTGCATTCTTCATTTCTGAAGATGCCTGTGCTTTGCATTTTGGCATATTAAAATTCATGCTTCTCAGATGAATCCAGTTTACAAAATGATCTAGACCTCTTTGTATAGTTGACTTGTCATTATTTAGTATGTCACTGTTTTTACCACCTGTAAATGTTACTGGTCATGGCTTTAGATTTTCTTCAAGATTAAAATACTAACTACTATTCTATGCTATAAAGAGACATAATGATGCCATAACTCTGTTCTGTGTTCCTACTGATGACTTGGATGATGGCCTAGAATAGGTATGCTTGTGTAGCTGATATGAACCTGTGAGGGACTGCTAAGATGCTGAAAGAAAGGACTGGAAATTCAGAACAGTCATCCCAAGTGGGAGGCATGATCTGAAAATAAAGAGGGTCAGTTTCAAGAAGGAAAAGTGCAAGGTAGCACACTTGGGTGGAAATACCCATCTACAGAAACATCTAATGGTGAATACTTGGTTTTCAGCAAATCTGCAGAAAAGACTGGAGTTTTCAATGGATTGCAGGTTCAACATGAGTCAACTCTATATGATGAAAAAAAAGAAGTAAATGTTACAGTGAGGAATATAGACAGCTGTTTAGCCTGCAACATAAATGAAATATTCCTCCTGCTCTGGTCAGCACTGGAAGGGCCTCTGCTGCAGCTCTAAGCTGGGTTTTGGATGCTGCACTTCAAAGAAAATGTGAATCAGCTGGAGGGAATGCAGAGGAGAACACCATCACTGACAGATCTCAAAAACATCGGCTCCACAGAAGGACTAAACTAACTGGGTCAGCGGAGTGTAAAGAATGAAGGACTGATTTGTTAAAAGTTCAAATTTGTTAAAAGTATCTCTAAAGAGAAAGAGAACAACCTCTTCACCATGTCTGTAGGACAAGAAGTACACAGGTTAAATTGCAGCTACTGGAGGTTTTTAAATACAGGTTAAACAAGCACTTGGGGCTGGTAAATGTATCATTGACTCTTCCTTAGGATGAGGGTGGTTTGGATGACCTCTCAAGTTCCTTCTGGCCCTCTTTTGCTATAGCACAAACATATATATCTATTGTTGATCTATTTTGCTATATTTGCTATAAAGCTGAGTTTTGGAATCACAGACAAGCTTTGCTAAATGCCTTTAGAAATTGCCATTGGATTCTGGTTTTATATTTACTATTGATTTTCAAATCCATCAGTACATTTAATGTGTGCTACACTGACTTACCTATGTGTTGACTCTACACTGAATGCCATGGCTGGGTGAAAATACAGTAAGTTCCTTTGCTTTTGATACCACTGTCTTGGAGCACTTCCAGCACACTTTAGATTTATATGTTTCATTTTTCTCATGCTCTAGCATTGACCCCAAGCTTCTACTAAGAAAGGTGCTAATGTATGCCTGTATCTCTAAACACCTTGAGTAAAACCAGTACTTCCTGAACTACTTTGTATTAGGGTTTGTTTGGGTTTTTTTTTTTCCTTAATTTGGTATATTTTCAGGGCAAACTCCCTGATATGTGGATTTCATGGGACAGAGGCCAAGCTTGCTTCTCTTTGGCACCTGTCAGTGTGCTTCTTTCTCAAAGTAGCAATGGCATCCGACTTGCTCCTGCTATGTTATTCTGGGGCTCATGAAATCCTGAGTACAGATTTCCATAACTGGAGGCAGCTGGGCAACAGGGAGATGGGGAAAGTGGGATACCCCAGCTGAAGAAAACACCTAGAGAGTTTCAGACCTGAGATGGCTTCTTGGGCTTTCTCGAGCAGCTGGTTCCCAAGGGACTCATTTGCTCTGCACATGCCTGGCTCAGGAAGCGCTGAAGCTGTATTGCTTTGGCCCCGTGCACAAGGTGCTGATGCTCACCAAACATGACGTGGTTTCTCTGTTCCTACGACACAGTTTGCCCACACCCAAGCTGGACCGTGGCCTGGAGTTTGCTCCCGTTCCGGCTGTGCTTGACCAGCCATTGCTGTTCCTGAGGTGCAATAACATGAAGCATCCGGTGGGATGGGAGTGTTTTGGGGGCCCCTGGATCAGTTTCTTACTTATTTGCTCCCCTGCCATGTTTGCCAGCTCCTCAGGAATGAGTTGTTTCAGGCGTGCCTGTTAAATTGGCAGTGACTGACACTCACTGCCGGCACCCAGGGATTCCCTGTCATTCAAGAACTACCAGGACCTGTCTAAAAATTGTACTTTTCACATGCACCTTCCCATCCAATCCTTCCTTCATCTGGTATTGTCTAATGTGATCAAAGCCTTTACCCATCACATACTCCTTCTCCACTTTGTCACTGGTAGGGTCTGATGAATCGCCCTCGTTATTATTCTGAGCCTGCAGGTCACCCAGACACAACACAGTGCCAGCACAATGGTGACAACTGAATTATAACAACTTCTCAGCTTCCTTTGCAGCACAGATACAATATTTATGGCACTATTAATGCACAGCGCTGTCAGGACTTTTAAAATGAGAGTAACTCACCTGTCCCTGTCACACATGCATGTCCTCTGTGTTTCAGAAGTGTCAGGAGAATCCTTATCAATTTTTCTCTGTTAATAGTCATCTGCCATGAAGCCCAAGTCAAAAATGGCAGGCTCCAGCACAGTAAAGCCTGATGGATCTTTCTGTGGAGACAGCCAGGATAAAACTTTCAGCTGTGCTCCTTAAGCAAGTGACTTAGCCTTCAGGCCATGGGGATGTATAAGCACTTTTTTTCCTTTATCTCCTGATTTTAAGCAGAATTTAAGCTCCTAAATATCTTCATGGATTTGTCCCATAACCTTACAGGGCACCTGATACTTGACAAAACCCATACATGATGCAAAACTCACTCTGCTGAATCAGAGAGACCAGATGTTGAGACATCATCAGAGGGACCTGAATCAGATGTTGAGAGCTTTATGCCAGGTTGGATGTCAGCTGCCTCCCCAGGGCCAGCAATGGAGCTGGCATCAACACTGCAGTTGTGTGCTCTGGCTACATTAGCAGAAATATAACTGATTGCCCTTGACCGTGAGTGATCTGGAGCATATTTGTACTGCCAAGGGATGGGAAAACACACACATTTGGCATGAATGAATATAGCACCTCAACTTTAAGCTCCCACCACTTTTTAAATAAGACATAGACCTCGCTAACACATAAAACTCTTTACAGTTATAAACATACGTGCAAATTTCTCCTATGGCCAGTGAAGATAAGCCAGCAAAAAGATTTTCTTTTGCTAGTGTTGCTTGAACTGCTTCAGAAAGCATAATAACTTCTAGCAGTGAAAGCATCCTACGTGGGACACACTAAATGCTCCAGAGCCAGTCCCTTTGGGCTCCCTCTGTAGTCAGGTGAGATCTGGTTGATGTAGCTGATGGAGTCTCCACTGTGACTCACCTCACCCTAAAGTAAAAACTAAAACAGAGCACAGGATTTAGAGTTTAGAAGAGCCTGCTCCCCAGCAACTAGGAAGGTACCAAACTCACATGGTTACATCTACACTGCTGCTATTGAACTTAGGTGAGATGCACCTTCTCCTTAGCCCTGGACTCATCTAGCAAATACTGCTGATGATTGAAGAGGTAATTTCTTTAACATGTAGCTTCTCTTCTCCTGGCATGACGGTCCCACAGCAGAGCCGGCAGAGCTTCCTTACAGAAACAAGAGCACTCCAGTCAGGGCAAATCATTGCCCTGGCAATGGGACTGTTATTCTAGGCTACTTCTTGCAGTTTGCTTAGCTACCATCACACCTGATTTTAAACAGAGCCAGCTGATTTTGCCTGGAGTGGATGAGGGACCACGGTCATGAACTGTTCTGCAGCAATACAGCGGGACCCCACACTCTGCCTGGCTGTGGTGGTAAGGACTTGTACCTACAGCCAAAGGCTCTCACAGTAACTTTGGGAAAAAAATACACTTGACCATTTCCCGCCATCATTGCTTTTCCAGTGGAAGTTTTGGTGACCAGTGACCTGCCTGTGGACTTGTAAGTCATTTAGCTACTTCTGGATTGCTCTTCTTTAGCCTTCTCCTGTGGGTTCATATACAAGTCTAGGAAAGAGCCAGGACAAAGCTGCAGAGGAAGGGGAGCCAACGTACAACTGGCCTTCCTCATAATTTGTCACAAGAACTTGCTTTTATTTTTCTGCTTGAAAAGCTGGTTATTAAATTTCTCTCATGTCTTTGCACTGACCTGGACAACAACCAACCTCTATTATTGTCACTAAACAAATCTGGTCTGAGAGAGACCCATGTGCCAGTGGTGATGGACATTTCATGGCACAGCCTTTCACTACCCTTCCCAGCCCCTCTCTTTTAAAATGACAAACCTGCATTTAGGAAAAGGAAATTTACTGTGGCTTTTCTGTGCAGATGGTGATAAGCGTGAGTTAGCATTTGTAAGCTTATAAGCACATATGGTTTTGTACATATCAATTAAGGCAGTTGGCTAATCACTCTAATATCATTACTGATTCATCTGTATTCCTTCAAATAGACATTTATGCTCAGCCTGCTGGTTTTTTTACGTATGGACTAGATTGTGCAATTCTCCCTGTCACCATTTGTAGTCAATAACATTTCCTTGGCACCAAAGGGATTAAAAGGGTACATTTCAGAACTGTGTGGGCAAGTCATTTGGCCCATGCCTTATGTATAAGGCATGCACATAAAATATTTGTGCGTGTGTGGTTTCTTTTTAAAGGCTCTGCTAGTCATGCTGTGGGCTGAGTGACAACAGCACTATGTCTGTGCACATGGGACATACATGCAGACTCATGCATGCACTCATCCTGCTGTTTGCGAGCCTGCTGTGCACGACCAAGCATCCTGACCCTAACCAGCCTCACCTCAGCCCTGACTAGGCTCACCACCATACCTCCACCACAGCAGCCCTGGCAAAGCTAATCTTTTCACCCCAGCCTCTCTGTCCTCCATGCAGATACAACAGACCCCCAAACAAGAGCCCAGATACCTGCCACCACTTCTCTGTCTCTCTGTGGCTTACCTCCAAGGCCGCTGCTCCTGCTTCTTGGCCATGGTCTCAGCACGCCGTGCCTCACTTGCCTCCCTGCCCGTGCAGAGCTCTGGGCTTGCACCACTCCTCATGCCATTTCAGTTCTTGCTGCTGTCTGGATCAAGCTTCTCCTGTGTCCAGACGGCAACCCTGAGACCTGCATCGTCCAGAGACAGCCCCGAGAGCTGGCAAGCAAGGCATGGTTTGGTTATCCCACGATCGTAGATTTTAGCTGTGCCTTCCCCTAGAGGGCAACTGCTCTTCAACCTCCCCGTATACTCTTTGAATATGGGTAGATTTACCAGCACCCCTGGGATGGATGTACAGTTAGCTCCTTTCACTGCTGGGGAAGTTCAGCTCAGGAGATCAGGGCCAAAGTTTTCATATCTTGGGCAAATCATTGCAAATGGCAGCTATGTGCTTAAATCCATTTGATTGTCAATAGCAGTTAACAACTATGAGCCTTTGAAAACCACCAGCTCCTTGAGACAGGTATCTTGATACCTTCCAAGGTATCTGAGTCTCTGTTTGGGCTTCGAGAGGTGTTCCAGATCCAAAAAATTATGTGATCTGTAGCTGTTGGGAGGCTTTAGGAATTGGATTGCTTTTTCAGCGCTGTGATAAAATGACCTGGCTCATACCCTGGCACAGGAAACCTGCAGGACTGGGGAGCTGCGTGACCTGCAAGGCCACTGATCGACCAGAAAAGGTCCATCCCATCTGCCCTGATCTACCCCACAGAGTTCTCAGGGCTCATCCTCGTGCCAAAAAAGATGGTGCATGCAGGCTGGAAAATGACCACTCTTGTCGCGGATCTTAAAATGGAGACATGGGGATTTTTCCAAGCTTTACCTTCAGGCTACAGATAACATTCACACTACATAAACATTCTTCCCTCTTTTTTCTCCCTTTCACTTTTCAAAACTTCATGCCCACTTTTATTTAGCTTTCAAGGGAATGATGCATAATCTCCCCAGGGAAGTGGTGGATTCCCCAACATTGGACACTTCTAAGATTTGGCTGGACAGGGTGCTGGGCCATCTTGTCTAAACTGTGCTTTTGCCAAGAAAGGTTGGACCAGGTGATCCTTGAGGTCCCTTCCACCCTGGTATTCTATGATTCTATGATTCTATGATGCCACTCCAGAGCCAGGAACAGATGCATATTGGAGAACATTAGATTTTTTTTTGGCATCTTTACCTCTGTCTTCAAACTGTTTTTAAACCTCAACAGTACCTTTAGTCCATTTTTTTTTTAAAGAAACTGTTTTTCTTCAAAAAATTATTTCTGGTTTTGATGCTGAACAGCTCTCACTATCTGAGCAAAAAACTTAAGTTCTTGGAAGAAAGAAAACTAGAAAGGACACAAAATTAATGAATGGTTCACTCTCCCAGCTGTGGTCCAAAATAAAATTTCTATATTAGTTTCTCACAGGAGTTTATTTATAGACTTTTGCTAGCCACAGTGTTAAAGCTGCTATGAAGAGGTTGCAGGATGGTATTTTTAGCACCTTACCTAGAGCCTGGCCATGTGATTTCCCCATAATCCCCTAACAACTGCATAATGGAAATTGCATTTTAGCTATAGCAAAGAGAGGATGAAACTGATAGGCCTACAAATGCCCAGCACAGAGCTCTGCTTTCGGGTGGTTGTGGGCGAATTTGCTTGTAATTGAGCTCTCCTAGAGTGCCGGCAGTGTGATGGATGAACTTCCAGCTCTCCTCATCTCCACCAGTACTCCATCCCTAGTTAACCGTGCAATTAACTAGACTTTTATCGGCCTAGAGGGACCTGAGCCCTGTCAGTGCTGTGCATTCCCAGTTCCTGCTGACGTTAATTGAAACTGGAGGTGCAAAGTGCTCTGGAGGCTGGGTCCAGTGAAAGACTGGGCCAGGTTCCCATCTTCACATTTGTCATGAGACTGAGACCTGCCCTGGGTACAAATTAGACCTTGCTAGCAAACGGGTATTTGCCTATGACATTTTTCAAAGAAAGTGAAGGGGAGGTGGGCAAAACTGTTCAGCAGAAAACTGTTCAGTAGTGTTTTTGAGAAAAAACTTGAAATACTTAAGATCTGAGGTGCTAGCTAGTGAGCAAGGTAGTTTAGATGTGTCGTATTCCCACTTTGGCTCTGTGGTGTGACCATGTCTGCTGGGATGGATCATCGTGTCTCCATGGGGGTGTCGTGGGGCTCGCCCGGCTGCGGCACCTGACGAAAGAGGTTTTCTGGCTGGTGGCTTCGCTGATACTGAAGCACAGGAACATGAGGAAACCGGGCTATGTACAACACTGTAACAGCATTTCTGAATCAAAATACCTTAGTCGTCATCTGAAAGAATAGTGTACTTGTTCATAAGATTTTGCAACACTAAATTAAAATCTCTGTGGAAATCAGACACTGGTGAAATATTTAATAGAAATTTAATTCTAACGGTTTTTCATCAGAAAATTGATTTCATTTCAGCCCAGAGCAAATCTTGCTGTCTTGATTAAATGAGGCAGAGAAAATATTTGCTGGTTGCTCCCATCTCTCTGGTCCCTCATTTATCTGTGTGCTTTTGGAGGGCAGAGACTTCTTGCATAACGTCTTTGCAGCTTTTGGCCACGCCGGCTACTTTGTGACACAGGGCTGAGCCCAGCTGAGACTGTTTATAGTCTATTTTCTCCAAGACCCCTAAGTCCCATACTCTTCACTGGAATGTTTTGAATGAGACGTTTAAAAATCACAGCCTTGACAGCTCTCCAAGGCCACCTTCTCCTGGTTTGCTCTCATGTAAGCGTAGCTACTGAAGCACCGGGCACTTCATCTGAGGTGAATGTCTAAGCCTCCTCCCCAGCCAAGCAGAGATGGGCACCTCTCGGAGAGCTGGTTCACATCTCTTTTAGGAGGGGATAATTGGAAGTGCCTCTCTTTGTTGCCAAGAGGGAGATACTGACTTGTAGATAGGTGATGTCAAGTGAGATAAATCAGACCTAAACTGGTCTGAATTTTGAGCCTGTGTTTTATTCTCCCTGTGGCCCCTTGCCGACTTCTTAGACCCAAAGGCTGATTGTATTACCCTGGGAGGGGGAGTGCATTTTTGTAGACAGGTGAAAGGGGTCCAAGAAATGTAAACGCATTATTAGCAGCAATAACTTAGCTTTCTTACCCCCTTAAAAGTTGTATCATCTTCAGCAGGTGCTGGTGCATTAGCCACAATTGGTAAATTTTCTTGACAGAGTAATTTGTACACAGCACGCACAGAAAAAGCACCTGCTTGATTGAAACTGAGTGTCACCCATGCTTTACTTCGAGCAAAATTAGTCTGGGGGAGAAATCCTGCAGTCAAGGGATGGAGAACAAGAGGGTGCATGACCTCTATTGCAGTTTAATTTTCAAAGGTAAGGCCCTGTGCATCTCATACGGTTATAAAATGCTTGTGGGCATGCTGGGGGGTCTGGTAAGCCCCCAGGCTGCCCCTTGTGATCAGGTTTGTTGCAGCAACATTTCTCCGCGACCATCTCCTGTCCTGTGCCCGTCCCCTGGCCCCGTGGGACAGGGGCAGGTGAGCAGCGGCTGGAGGCTGGAGAAGCGTCGCCCATCTGCCCGCCCTGCCCGGGGCTTGTCCCCAACGTCTGCAGCCCCAGGGGGAAGCACCACTCTCCATCCCCATCCTCCCTGAGGCCAGGCCAGTCCCTGAGGAAACATGGCACCCAGCATTCTGCCTCTCCGTCATTGAATTTCCAGCTGGGATTGCTCACATACGGCAGCTCTGCCTTTCTGAAATCCAGGCTCGCTCCAAAACGGCCATGAATTTTCATGAAAAGCCTTCAGAGATATGCTGTATAATGACCAAATTTCATGGCTAATGTATATTTCATGTTAGGGGTTGCTACACCTCAAGTTTCCACACAAAACCTCTGAGCTTTGTTCTCATGGTTACCAATGTGTCTACTGAATCCGTCAATAAAGTGCATTACGGTGGTGCCTACTGGAAATATTATACCTAAACTTTAAGAGACTGGGCCATTATCATGCGCTGTTTTCACTGACTCCCTCACTTTCCTCACAGGAAAAACAATTTCTTCTGAGCTGAAACCTGGCTCAGAGGATCTCTTAAAGAGACTGAATTTGATAATATTCACTGCAGACATTTTTGACATGGAGAAATACAAAATAAAACAGAGCTTGGCAGGTTTGGATTTCTTGGGGGATGCTTTTATACACTCACAACTCTTTTGTCTTGGAAAATTAGTTCTTTTGAAGAAATGGATCATTGATGTGTATCTTCTTTTATTAGGGAAAGAACCAAAGACATTAATGAGAATACAAAGATAAATAGATTCTATTTTAATTGCTTTTCTTTTCCTTTAGAAAACTGAATTGTTCTAGAAAACAAAAGCTGTGCTTGTGTATTTTGTTGAATTTAAGTTGTGGAAAGTACACTTTCTGGTGACTCTGGCCTGCCATAAACCACATTGCTCATGTAAATAATTTTGTCGCAAAAGCTGATTTTTCTTTCATAAACATAATGTCTTCTGACTGATTAAAAATACATATTTTAAGTCCTTATCAGAAGAAAGGTCAGTCATGCAGTGATGTGATTTTACTTGTAGAGATTCCACTCAGTATAATGTCTGATGAAAGAAATTCAGTTTAACCTTTTGAATGACTTTGGAAGCTTGAAGAAATGTCATGATGCTGTTTCCTTATCATCTTCAGACTTTTTCATATCCCTTCTCAGCTGCCTCGTCTCCCTGTAACAGTTGCTCATAAGAAATATGCCTGCCTCCCTTCATACTCTTTGTCAGCATTTAAAAAAATTATTGAGCTTTAAGAAGCTCTTGCTTCTGTTTATCTTAATATTTTGTCCAGCTTTGCTCATAACTCATTCACTTCTCTGTCTCCCCTGCTGAGCATGATGGCCATGTATTTTTGGTAGATAGAGCGTGCATAACTGCAAGGAAAACAGGGGTACAAAGAAAAGAAATTGGCTTTCAAGAAAGCCTTGCACTGCTTCTCCAAGTAATTACACCCCTGTTGCTTGTGGGTTTTGCAGCTTGACATTTTAATAGGTCTCTGTTCACGTTTTGTTCACTGTACCAGGTTTACAACAGGTTGTGCCAACAGAGCAAATGGAGCAAATGGAGCAGCCCCTCATCTAGGCTTTGCTAGAAATGGATGTTGTTGCAGCCACTAATCAAACAAGGCCTTCTCCTTTTTCCTGTTTACCAAGAGGGTTTCTTCATAGGTGTAGTCCTCGCAGGAACTGCAGTGCTGTCTGCTGAAAGCCTCCAATTTTTTGTGAAAACATTCTGCTTACTGAAAGCGCCAGCAGTGCCTTTAATGGCTAAATAAATGCACTGTAAGGTCCAAAGTCTCTTGACAATATGCACTGATTTGTACTAGCCAAGCACCCAGCTCTTCAGCAGCGTAGCACAAGGACACCGGACAGCCTTGTTGTCCCTTGCTAATGAAAACCAGATCATTGCTGCGTCTCCCCCCGTGCCTCCAAAGCAGCTCCCCATGGCTTCAGTGGCTGTAAAAGTGGCCGCTCAAGTGAGGTCGTCTCCCTTCTTATAGCTACGGTGCCAGAGCAGTAATTTTTAGCCCATGGTCAGAGGTCCATGGGGGGCTGTGGAGAACTTCTAGGGGTATATTAAAACTAACCAAGAGAACTACCATTAGCAGTTGGCTTACATCTATCTTCTGGGCTTATGCACCTTCCTGGAAATCATGTAGGGATCTGCGATTAATAAAACCACAGGTTGAAACCCACTTTCCTGCAGCTAGCTGGCAAAAATTCCACAGCCCCCCCTTTTTTTTTTATGTTTCCAGCTTTCTGGTATATTAGTAACATATTTTTCCCCTTGCATGGGTGAAAAGTGAACCCTGGGAGCAGGGAAAATGAAATCCACCAAGTCATTTTGGAGTCTAACAAGTGGAAGCAGAAGAACTAGGCACTTTCCAAGGGCTGGCAGCACTGCCTGACTCACTCTCTTTGCAGGATGGGATGTCACTGACTGGCTGGTTTAAGGAACCAGTTGCTCTGGTTTATTCTGAATTTACAAGTCCTGAAGTGCTGCTGAATGACCAGTGATTTAAGTGTGACTCCAGAGTTGGTCTGCTCAAACCCTTGAGCACCTGGGGGAGTAAACGCCCGTGACTCCTGCCCAACATTGCCCCCAGCAGTCCTCCACAGGGTGCCTTCTCCCACACACCCGCGGTGGTCACACATTCCCTGGGGAGGGCAGGCAGGAGGAGCACTGCATGGAGGGTGGGAAGACACCTTCACATTTAGGCTGTCCAAGGGAAAAGAGCATCAGCCCTCTGATTCCTGCCCCGGTTGCCTGGCCCTTCCTCACCTCAGGAAGCTGTGGCCGTTCAGATTTTGGGAAAGGCTTCCTCCCCAAGACCTCTCCTGGTTCCCCTCCTGGTTTCCCACATCCTGCCCCAAGGCATCTTGGTGTTCAAAAGACAGGGACACTGAGCAAAACTTTATGACCACATTTGTAGCCATTTCCTTCAAATACTCTAAGCACTGAATTGCATATTGCTCCTGCAGATGGGGGACAAATGGTACTGCTGAAAGTATTGCTGACGTCGCTGCTGAATTTGGCCCAGAGACTTCCAAGAAAATTTTGTCTGCCTACTCCAAGCTACATTTAGCACAAGCCAGTCATTTGTGACTGTAGCTTATAAATACTCTTAACGACTGGCATATACAGTGGGAAATATAATACATCTTATCTAAGGGCCAAGTGTTCATTATTTATTACAGTCATTATTCATTTCCATTGTAGTTCCTAATGGGGCTTTAACACTTGCTGGGCCATTAGCCCAACTAAGGGTCCCAGATTTCCTTGAAGTAGCTATCATCTGTTTTATCCGATATGTGGTTTCTGGCTGGTATGTACACAAAGGGGAACTGGGCATCAGAAAAGGAAATTCACACTTATTAGTATGTCCCACAGTTCATTATAATGTCATAGTTCATTCATTTTTTTTCTGTTTTCTTCACTGAGTTCCTTGTAGCCAGATGAGGATCATTAGCTTCTGAAATGAAACATTTTAATTAAGCCGATCTGTGCTGTGCCTTCTAACTCTTCAGATAGCATTGCCAAATTAGGAAGGCACAATCACTTCTGTGTTTGTGTTTAATAAATATTTCAGTGCTGCTCGATAAGGCTGACACCACTGCATTAAGGACACATGGAGCCACGTCCTACTGACTCACGGCTCTGTCTCTTCCCTTCAGAAGGTGGTGTGTGAGACTGAATCACACCACTCAAGCTGTGTATACATGGGGTTGAGCAGGGAGACTGTCGGCATGACAGGCATGTCCCTTGGTAATCTGACAGAGTGAAAAAGTGAGTGATAATTAATCATCTTCATTCACTGCCTCCGAAACTATCCAGTTGTATCCTGCCCATGAAAGGAGAATAGCTGTAAGCTTAGCTCCTCTTCCCCTCTCTGAAAGTTCAAAAGATAAAGGAAATGCCTTTCGGCATGAATGTTATTGGAAACGGGACAGCTACAAACTGATATATGTTTTCCAGTGGCTGGACTGGTGTTAGCAGCTCCTGCCTACTTTACTCCTAGCCAGGGGTTCATGAGAGCTCATTGCCTCCTGAGGTCTGCTCCTTCGTCTGCCTGCGGGACCATGTGTGGAACAGGCACAGAGATGGATCTGGCTGAAAAAAGCCAAAACAAAAGAGCAGAACACTATTCTCCTTCTCTCTAGGCTTACAAATAACTGCTCCAGAAGAAATGTAGGAGTGCAGCAGAGTTGGGATGGAGTGGTTGGGTTGAACTTGAAATGCTTACAGGTTGTTGCAGCCACGCCCGGAGGCATGACTCCTTGCTTCCCTGCTCGTGCAGAACCATTTACAGCTGACACACATCCATCCTGATCTGTCAGCATCTTCAACTCATTTTGCACAGTGGTAGACGGCTAGGGGGAGTGTACAATGAGGGGGGCCAGGCCTTCACTTCCAACAGTTAGGGCTTGTTCTAATCAGGGGTGGCAACCAAGTTAGAATCAGGTCATGGTCAGAACATGAGTGGGACCAGACAGCAATGGGCACAAGCCTGAAGACAATAATGAAACATGAAAGTGTTTTCAAGCCCAAGTGTAGACATGACTGATATCTCCTATCTACTGCATCCAGGCCAGTCATTCATCTTTTGCGTGCCCCTGGGATCCTTCTTCACCCCTGCTGCACCAGCTGCACCCCTGAAACACCCATACATCTGGAAAGGAGCCCAGACAAACCTTTGGTACAGTACCTTGCTGAGCTCAGACTGTAGCAGTCACACTCAGGGGCTTGACGTAGCTCCCAGCTGCGCAATGGGAAGCCTCTCACTGCTGTCCCTCCAGGGAAAGGCAGAACGAGCACCCGCTCCAGCGAGTGGTGGTGGTGTGGCTGCACTGAGCTGAGCCACCATCGTACAGCCGGATCTCACTTCTGCATACTTATGGAAAGAGCTCAACAGTGGACACGCTGAATTTTACCCATTCTGTCAATACTGGTGTTTGCCAAGTGCTGCTGTTGTGCCCTAAGAGGTACAGACCATGGAGGCAGGTGCTGTATCTTCCCTAGAGACTTCACATCCGTATGCCATCATACCCCCATGGAAGTCAATGAACCATTTATAACTGTCTTCAGAGGGAGCAGAATTAGGGACATACAATCATAGGACAGAAAGTGACTTCATAGACTATCAAATCCAGTCATCTGCAATCATAAGCAACTACATCCCTGAAGTGATGGCAGACTCCACCCTGAAATCAGACAGGTTTCTTTGACATCTGTTCCAGAATCCAGAACCAGTTTAATTAGAAAAGAAAGTCTCTAGCTACCCAATGACCATGCCATACCTTTACTTAATCATCTTTCTGATCCTCCCCACAGACTGGAAGTTCAGATATCTTGCTCCTGACATTTCACTCAAAACTTATTTGCAGTGCAGTAATGCAGGCACGGTTTCTCATCAGCACTTGCAGAAATGGAGACCTGATTAAACCTCACTTGAAAGTCAGGCCCTGAGGTCCTAATCCACAAGCTGGCATGTACCAGGGATGGAAGCTTGTTTACCAGCTCTCTGAAATGCCTCTTCAGATTGACATTCACTTAGTGTCTTTGTCACCCTGGCTCTGATTTTTTCCCTCTCTCCAGTGAATCATTTATGCACTTTGCTGCTATCAAAGAAAAGTCTTCATTTTCAGCACACTGTCACGAGAAATTCCTTTGAAAAATCTTACTTAGGCAAGGCTTTCAAATGAAAGCAAAAATACCTAGCATCACTCCTGCTTCTCAGGTTTATAAAAAAGAAAGACCTTTTAATGTAATGTTGTCCATCTTTCTGCTGCTACAAGACTATGTATTTATTAGTATTTTCTCCAGGGTCAGTTCAATAGTTTTTCATGATGATGTTTCCAACACATTCCTCTGGGGGGAAAATTACTCCATAGGCTGCGGTGGTCTGCTCTTTCTCTGCGTAGAGTAGTTGACAGTTATGATGTCTCCTTCCTAGGTGATATCTATTGCATACTTTATTCCTCTTCACTCTTTGTCATCTAGCAACTGCCTTTATAACTTCACTAACCTTCCCACAGGAGTCAGTACGTGCTAGGCATAGGCTGTCATAACCATGCCTAAGCTTGGGAAGTAACAAAATTGGCCTGGTTTTATTGGATTTCTCAATGGTTTCATAGCTCTTCTTTGAACTCCTGAATACTTATAAAAATCTTTTTTTTTCAGAGAAGGAGTGATGTTAGCTAAGGAGTAGTTGCATTAAGAGTATCACCCTGCTGGAGCAATTACACATGGTCATTTTCTGTGTGAAGAAGTCGTATGAGAGTGAGCCCATTACTGTGAAAGAGAGAAAATATCCTGTTTTCCAACATAACGTCCCTGCTGAAGAAGGCCAAAATGGTATTAATCTTTATTTGTCTCTCAACTTCATTCTAGGTTAATATCCCCTGAGCATTGTCACTGCTTGATCTCTTGGTATTGCTGCCGCTTCACGGACTGCTCCTTCTGGTGGGATGTTTTTATTACGCATAACTGAGCCTCCCTGCATAATTGCATTCTGCCTGTGACTCTGTTCCTCTTGACTAGTGAAGAACGTGGACTGGAAAGGACTGTGTGGGTCACTGAGTGCAATCCTTAGCAGTTTCAGACAATTGTGCTGTAGATGTAGAGTGCCGAATGGTCCCTGAACAGGAACTCGTGCCTTTCTGTACGTGTCTCCCAAACACTCTCCAGCTCCCTGGAAAAGGAATGTTTAACCTCAACAACCCGTGATTGTTACTGTGACTGAGGCCTGGCTATAAAAAATGCAGTGTTGGACACTATGGTAAAAGCAGTGCTGAGCAACTATGCTGCCCTCCAAAACACTAAGCCTAGAAGTTCATGGGTTCATGGATTGAATGCTCAAAACAAAGGGCTGCACAGGGTACTATGGCAAAACAGGAGAGTGGGGATGTTTTTTGGTGATTGCTGGTCATACCAGCCTGTGGATCCATCCTGACTCTGGGGGGCATTTAGAAAAGCAAGAAAAAACCCCACTTGATTAATCTTTCACAAAACGTGCAGCGATGCCAATGGGTCACTGGAGGTCCTCCAGGATGCGAGGTCCTGTGGTATCAACATACTGTAGGCTCACTGCAGCTTGCAGATGGCTTTTCTGGTACTCCTGCTGTGGCCTTGCTGCTGTCTTCAGCAAATAAGGAAATCTAACACTGGGAAAATAAGTGGTATTGCTATAAAACCCCTACTTACAGTCATGCTTAAAAAATGCTCTTGACTAGCTGTGGTATAAAAAGCATGTTTATTACAAAATACTAATGCATTTCAGACTTGATGAGCCTTCCCTGTGCAGATGGGCCTAGGATGCAGGAACAAGGTTAATATAGCTAAAATTAGACCCTGACTCTGGGCTGAGATCTCCCCCAAGTTTTTAGCTTGGCTGGTGGGAAGGTCAAACACAAAATGTTGTCACTGCTTTGGACCTGGGCTGATTAATTACAAAGTGTGCACAAAGCCCTGTTACTCTGAACGCTGCTGGTAGGGGTGAAGGTGGGAAGAGTGTTTCTTTGCTGACAGCTCCCAGTCTTTATCCCCTCCCCATCCCAAAAACTTGGTCATGATGACTCTGTAAACCCTTCTCTGGTAGGTCCTTGCCTTTCTCTGACTGCTTTGGTGACCCTTCCTAACCGTGTCTCTCTGTCCTCTTCTGGGCTGGTGGGTCTGGGTTTGCTTGGAGATGATGGGCAGAATGGCCTCTGCCTACGTAAGGTGCCCAGGGACTGTGCTGCAAACCATCCTCTGCATCCGCTCAGGTTTCTCCTGCCTCCTCCATCCACTTTCCCTGCCTTGGTGCAGAAACAGGCTCCTGGACCTTCCCCCTTCACCTGAAGAGACCCTGGGTGCTTGCATTTGGCCGCACGGTGACCCTCCTGCCTGCACTGCTGGGGTCCTGGCTTTGCTGTGCTGGGTGTTTTGAGCAGCAACTCCCACTGTTTCAGCTATTTCAGCTCACAGGGGAGTGTTTCAGCCCCTGCAATCCACCCAAACAAAGCGCAACTCTTGCATCCACCAGCTTAACGGGGCTGTACCCAGCTGCTGGCAAAACATCTTTGCTTTGCAGTTCATTTTTACTGCCCTCCTGATAACAAATGTAAACCTTAGTTGTGTGTATTTGATTAAACTCCAAGGGAGGCTACGAGGCGATGGCTCCCCACACTTCAGAGCGTTTGCAGTGCATTATCTTCTGCAGTTTCTTTAGTAAACACCGCATAGTGTCAGCCAGCAATTTAATGCTTTGTACTCTAGCATCCCCCGCTGCCAGTGAAAGCAACCTTTCAGAAAAATCACTTTGTTAGCATCTTTCTAACTTACTAAGAACACAAAGTGACTTGTGTCACAGCCTCGCCCTGCACACCCCAAACCTGACCTAAACACAAGAACGTGGCATCTGGGGAAATGAAGAAAAAATGAGTAACATGAAATAATCACTCTCTCTATTTTCCCTTTTCATCCTCCAGCTAAGTGCTCTGACCCTCAGAGGAGGGTCATCCGGCTGTGCTACTTTTCTTATTTCTGGAGTTGCTGTTCCATCTTGTTATAAAGCCAGGCAGCAAGAGAGGGAAAAAGATGGATTTTTTTGACTGAGCATAAGTAATTTAGGAGAAGAGGAAGCAAAACCGTGGGAAACAAAGATAACCTATAATGACATGAAACGATTTCTGAACATCTGGTAACCTCAGGAAAGGCAGACCTTCCAAATTAGGAACCAAATCCTGAGGCGTTTGGGGCCAGTTAATGATGCTTCTGTACTCCCACTCCATGAAGATTAAAACAATTATGGATTGGAAATAGTGCATTTATTTACTACCATTTTTAATTCTAATGTCCATAACCTGGTTTGGTTTAAAATGCTATTTCATTTGGTTGATTATGTTGTTCTAAGCCTGTGACATCCTAAGGTTTAACAACGACACCATATCTTCACGCTTTTATATCCATAATGAATTTTTGCATGCAAATAAAATACCAGTGCTTCAGCTTCCAGAAACCTTTGAGGCAAACATTTTATTACATCATGAAATTAATTTTTATTGCCCTTCTGTTCTTTGAAGCAGAAACACAAAGCAATATGAAAAAAATCAACCAAAGTGGCCTTTTCAGCAATTTTGCAGCCAGAATTTCTTTGCTAATCTCCAAGGCGATATGCTCTTCAGATGGATGATCAAAACCGAGGGGGTAACGACACATTGTACAGACTGAGTCTACCAAAAAACTGTCTGCGGTAAGGGAGCGTTAACCATTATGGGACCTCACGGACCACCTTGCTGACTTGCTCAGAATCATGATGGAGTTTTTGCCTCATAAGCTAGCGGGAGACGTAGACGTTAGCGTCTGCTTTTGCGCATGCTCGGAGTGAGAGCTGACCAGCTACTGCATTACTTTTTGGACCAGCTGACTTGGATTTCTGCTGTAACATCTGCTGCAGTTTTGTAGTCTGACAGCTGCAGCGTAAACACTGAATTATTGGGTTTAAAAGAACTGCTTGTGGTTTATCCTCCCCATTTGCAGGAGGGCAGGACGTGTCAGCCAGACAAATGCATCCACAGGCACTGGGGCAGCGAGGGTGCCGGCATTTCATAGGCAGCGTTCAGGGGATGCTGTAGCTCTTGGGGATATCCAGGGGCTGCAGCCACGACACAGTGAGGGCAGACGGCTCAGACAACCAGCTGGATGCTCCTGGGAGGAGACCTCCCGCAGCTGTGCCAGACAGGGAGCTCCTGCACTCCCAGCTGCGGGCATGTGCCGCCAGGTGAACTGGCCATTTATTTGCCCCTATTTATGTAGCTATGTGCCCAGGGAGGGAAGGCAGGATCAGACTGTGATGAGGCAGGTGAATGGGACTGTGTGTTTGCAGCGTCTGAGCAATTAGATGTCTCCGGATGCAAATGGGAGCTCTGCGCGTCCTGTGCTGTAAACAGAGCGATTTGTGTGTGCTCACGCATGTCCTGTCAGTGTTTGCTCAATGCTTCAGTTGCACTAGCTTTTTCCCTTTTAGTTTGTATTTTAAATGTGCAGGCACTTGCTGAAGTGTATCCACTTAGTGAGCACCTGGCCTTGCCGGGGTTTTAAACTGAACACACATTTCAATGATGTCTGACTTCTCAGTCGGCACTGAGAAAATTGATAGACCCAATATCCTTTCCTTCCCTTCTGTGCAAGGCTGGCTGGTCTTTCTTCCCTAGCAGACCCTATTTTGTGTGTCCCACCTGGGCCTGGGGGTCACAGCAGTCAGTCCCAGCCAGCACCTTGCTCTACAGAGAGCGCACGGTGCTTCATAAACCCTGCTGAAGCCCTGGAGCTCACTAGTGGCCTTTGGGTATTAGGAGCTTCTAAGGTCAATTGATGGAACATGGGAAGCCTGACCCTTCTTCAACAGACTCAGTACTTTTATTTGTTCAGTGCACCTTCAAAGGCTCACCTTAAATTAAGGATTTACTTGAGGATTTAAATTAAGTGAAGATCTAATTAGCACAATTATGCATTACCAGGCAAGTCACAGGGCTAACATAATTTGCTTTGTTGGGTTAGTATTTGGACTGGTTATGTGGAGTAAAGTGGCATTAATGAACAAACACAAGATCCAGTGAAGTCCATCAGGGAGCCTTCATTAGACGATCCAAATCTCCCTCTCTTTGCTCGCTGTGACGCACCACGTACCACAACCTGGCCTTTAGCTCTTTCCTCACAGATCCCTACAGGATTAAATAATTCAAACTTTTACAGCCTTGTATTCACCAGCATGAGCCTATGTGCCAGAGATGACCCCAAAACACTCTGACTTCACACACTGAGATGGGGTGAGTGATATAGGAGCAAACCCCTTCATCCTCAGCCAGTGCTGACAACAGCAACTCTCAGCTTCCCAGAATGGTTCAGCATGCCCATTTCCAGGTCTGTTTTGTTTTTTTCCCAAGCTGGTGGCTTTCTCTTAAAGAGCCCTGCAGGAGAACTTGCTGCTCCTCACCCCAGCATCACTGCCCAGCTGGGAGGTGACCAGACCATGGGAGCTTGCCACGCGGCTGGGCACACACAGACTTTGAGCTCCACCACCTTCACGGCCCAGTTTCAAACTCTGCTTCCCAGGAATGCTCATGCATGCAGCCTGGAAACTCTACTTTTACAAGGCTTTGTGCTGATAAAAGCCCATCATATGAATATGCAAGAAAGCAAGCACCAAGGGAGGTTGCTGGCCAAATTCATTAAAATCTGTGAGTGACTGTGTCTGGGAACATTCTGGCAGAGCTCATCTAGCTCTCAAACTCATTAATCCTTCCAGCACAGCCATCAGACGGGGGGCTAGGGAGGTGCTGATGATTTGTTTTATCACTGTTTAGCAGTTAGATGGTCTTTGGCAATGTAACACAGACCTAAAGACTCACTGCATGCAGTTTAGTGGACCCAGCTGAAAGAGTTCAGCTGGGAGGATGGTCTGGCTAACCCCTGAGGCAGAGAAGACACCTAGCTTTTCCCTGCTGCTAGAGATGCCCTCTTTGTTCTCTCCTGTGTTGCTGGAGAAGACCTTGATTACCAGTCTCCTCACTCAGGAGCTCCTGTCCTGTGCCTGCAATTAGCTGAGAAGATTCTGGGTCAAAACAAGCATTATCAGCTGCATTGACACTATTTGAAGTGCACTTTAAAGGCAGGGTGAAGGAAGGAAAATCCTGGTCACCCACAGCCCAGGATGGCTACTATCGATGGATGATATAGGAGTCTTTATAGACCTGGTACAGGACAGTCCTCGGAGGACTTTGGAAGGGACTGGCTGAGCTCTAGGCAAGTGACAGCCTCTGGGAACAGGAGTCAGTTCCCCTGATACGATGCATTAACTGGTTTTACAGACATCTCCAGGAGGTGAGAACTTTTAGAGTGACAGACAGACATTCCCAGTTCACCTGTATGAAAGCCTTTTCAGCATCAGCAAGGGAGGTGAGAAAGATACTTTTGATTCATATATAAGATGAAGGAGGCTAATGAGGAACTGTAGCAGGAAGGCCTGCATATGTAAATAAGCAAGCAGAGCAAACAGACCTCCAGGTACTAGAGGCTTGTGTAACTCTTGAGAATTTCATCCTTACCATTTTCACAAGTGGGTCATAGAAAGTTGCTGATGGGGTCAGTTTTCAGCTTGATATAACTCAATATAATTGATTCTAATAGGTTTGTTAGGTCATAAGAGGTGATCTCCTTTAGGTCTTCATCCTTGTTCCCTGGCAATATTTCCAAAACCCTGGATAAGTAAAAAATGCATACTGAAGAGATTCCTAATACTCAGGACTTTAATGAGACTGCTCTCTATCATTTTTACAAGATGATGATGAACAAGCACTCCAATTCCCTCTACTTCTTTTCCCTAGTATACAAAAGTAGGGGTATATAGCATTATAGCTACGCAATATCAAAAGAGAAGCATAGGAAGCCTAGAAATTTCCAGAGTATACATTTCTTCAGCATGTACATCTAAAGGAGACTCTGTTTACAAGGAGGATATCTCTGCTGACAGCTCAGACTAGCCCAACCCCACCCTTACATTGCAAACACAGTCATGCAAAGAGCCTTTCTTAGCCCAGGCTGCAGGGCTGGCAGGTGAGAGGGACATCAAGCCTCCCCAGGTGCAGTGTATCAGCTCTGGATCACCTGCCTGCCAAGGGCTTCTGTGGGGATGGGGCATGGACAAGACCAACTGCTGCAGCCCCTTCCACCATCAGTGTCCTGCTTGTGACTCTCCCAAGGCCAGTGTGGACCCTTTGGGTGCGTGCGAGATGCTCAAAGGATAGTCCTTGCTTCCTCTTCAGTCGGGCGTGCTATGATGGGAGGGAAAGGCACAGGCCACGGTGCTCCGTGTGCTCAAGAGCCACCCTTAAGGCCACTCTCTGTCTCACAGTACAGTCAGGGCCAGAGAGACCCAGGGCTTGTTCATGCCTGCAAGCCATGGAGAGCGAGCTGAGATTTTTTGCAGGCATGCCTACATACACACGCATTCCAGCTGTGAATCCTCTGGTGTTTTATTTCAGGCTATTGCCGTACACTGGAAAAGGATCTGCTAAGATGTGGGATGAGTGCATACATTCCCTATCCTAAAACTACTCATTCACGGTTGGTCCTCTTTGTGATCCCTCACGGTATTTTGCTTGTTACATAGGTCAACCTGTCATTTGCCTGTACAACCTTTATTGCTTTGGGCTCATCTTGGCCAGACATCATCCTCCTGTTAAGCATCTGTGTGCACTCAAGTGCAGTTCTTTACCTGGTGAGATTAAAAAGTAAATTTTAAAAAACTTTTTTATAAAAAGTAAGAATACCAAACAGATCGTCAAAAAGCCCCAAATCAAATGTAAAGCAAACTTGTCTCATATCTGAGTGAAGGTCCTGGACTTTGTCAGACACTGAGCAGAAGAAAGTGTCCAAGTGCATTTGAAAAGGAGTCACAATAGCGAGCAGGTCTACCAGCAAATTAACAGGGAGAACAAATTAAGGAGAGGTGGCACCCCTGAGAGACCAGGACCTCTGTAGAGGAAGGGGGATGCTGGTGAGGTTGTAAGACCAGTGGGATAAGGGCAAGGCTTCTGTAACATCTATTACCATTTTGAAGGGAAGATGAGTTAGTGCCTCAAGGAAGGACATCTCTTGTGCGAGCTCAGAGGATCAAGACCAGGATCATGGTCTTGAGGGGCTCTTGAGGGGCTCTATTGCATGGAGGAGCAGAGGCAGAGACCGGCCTGGCAAGAGAACAGCATCCTACAAGCACTAAATGTTACCTCAGCATGACCAACCACCGAGGTTTAATCAATGTCATGCAGCAGTCCTCTCAAAGTATCAAAGGATTAGTTTAAAAGCTGTGAGGTATTTTCCAGGGAGGTTATGGCATTTATTATATGCTGTCTCTGTGCCTGTTAGGCTGATCCACAGGTGTTAAAAGAGAGACGTGAAGCTAAAAATAGTACTCGGTTCACAGACTGCACAGAAATGCAGCTCTACCTGCACCTCCCTTGGAGCTAGCAGTCCTCTCCCGATGCTCTCCCATTGTGCTTAACACCCCCTTGGAAGCACCAGTGCCGCCCATCTCCCCAGTCTGCTCAAAAATGTGAACTATTCCTCACTGCCTTATCGGGACCCATTTCACAGTAACATCCTCCAAAGTCAGAGCAGATGTTCCCATGTGGTTGCAGCCTGTTTCTGATGGCCTTCTCCATGGACCTCAGACCTAGGGGAACATTCCTGTGAATCTTTCCTTCTCTGGAGTACAGAAATCTGTGAACATGAAATTTGAGGACACATATCATTTCCCCCTGCATTCCTTGCATAGGTTTCTAATTGTAGAGCATGCTGTGTTTTCTCCTAGAAAAATATTTAATATTCCAAAATTGTAACTTATTCCTTTTTTTTTTTTTTTAAATTGAAAGTTCATCGAATATGCCATGTTGTCTGGAAATGTCTTAAGACACATAAAATCCCTATCTTGCATCTCAATACCCTGTCTTTATTCTAGCCTTACTCAGGGAATGGTGGAAAAGGTGTTGTCTTCTGTGTAAGCATCTAGTCCAAGGCCCTGGGAGTGGGAGAAGGAGAAGGTAAGCTGGTTACTCAGAAGGGATGGAGGAAAGGCTACCAGTGCCCATAGTGGTCTTAGGCCAAAAGTTTCCCTTCTCATTGCAGAAAGACAGCCTGGCCTTCCAGGGTCCAGAAGGATTTTACCTCCATTGGTCTTTCTGGCTCAGCGTCTGGGGTTGTCACCCAACCGTGCAGGTTCCTCAGGCATCACCTCATCATCCCCCTGCTTTCTGACCCGGGGCAGCACTCTCATGTCCACAAGAGCTTACCCAGTGGGGCTGGCAGCATGCAGTGAGCTGCTGCTGGGGACAGGGATGTACCTCCACACCCAAACAGCCCCGCAGGCTGGGGACCAGTGCTGCACAGAGCTCTCAGGCAGCGGTCCTTCTCCTCTGCTGGGCACCCAGCAGCTGCTGTGTTTTCCTGTCCCCGGCGTCAATGCCGGCTGGCCAAGCACTACGGGAACAGCTGAAGGACTGCGGGGCAAGCTCCTGCCCACATCGCTGCCTGCTTTCAGACCCCTCTGCCACCTTCACCCTCTGCCACATCCTCTCAAGCTGCAAATGGAAATATTTACTCTGCCTTTTGGTAGCACTGACCATGAAGACCGGGGCAGCTGCCTGTATTTTCCTTGTGCCCTCTAAGACTTTTTTGCAGATTGAATTGACTTGTAAGATGAGAAGGGATGACTGAGTTAGGCGAGAGGAGTGATGGCTGTAAGGAGTCCTGGGGGCTGAGATCCCTGCATCCGGGCTTGGATGGAGGAGATGCAGCCGAGCTACCGATAACAGCATCAGGTGAGCCCGAGGGTGGCAATACACGGTGGGGTGCTGAGTGTGGGGGGACAGAGGTGACAGCTACACCTCCCCAAACAACAGCCACTTCCCAGTAAGTCCTCGCCTGTCTTCCCACAGGCATCCCGCATCCCACAGCGGGAGGTACCCCAGACGGAAGAGCCACGTGGTGCAGCAGAGACATGTCTACCCAGAGCAGCGAGCTGATGTTTCCAGCAACGCCGCCTTGTCGGGATGTGGCGGTCTCCGAGGCAGGAGAGGAGATTAACCGTGAATAGCAACGCTGTGTGCTCCTGGGGCAATTCTTCCGGGTCATTTACTGCAGATAAACAAAACCCACGGCAAAGTTAAAGGCAGCCCTGTAGTCTGGCCACAGCCATGAAGGCAGTAGGTTTAGGAATTGGCTTGCTTCCAGAGCTGCTAAAGGTTTGGAGAAATTAACTATAGTATGTTGATGTGAAGATTTATGAGAGGATCAAGGAGATATGAAAATGACAGAGTCAACAATATCAGAGCATGACAGGAGATAGTGAAGTATTTTATTTCCATTGCTTTCAATATTATCTCTTGGTTGGCAGGAAATAATCTGAGCAGGGAGACTGCATAGCAGAGGTATGGAAAATAGATGTGATCATTTTCCACAGACGCAATGAGCACCACTCTAGATATTTTATAACTTGCTAGTGTTTTATGTCATTTCTTCAGACATCTGTGCATTAGAGTGACTGAGAACTGCAAATGGTGTATAGTTAAGATATCCCCCTATAATTAAGCTGAAATAATGCTGGATTATTCTAGCTTAATTATAGGGGGCTATTTTAACTATTAGCTCATTAAAAAGCTATGATGCAAATCTCATTCTGAAAGAGACAAAAAAAAGAGTGTATATGAACAAAATGTCAGTGGTCCTCTGCCGAGACCAGATGGAGAGGTATAACTATACTCAATTTATCAGTCAATATATTTAATTATAGCCAGGCTTGGATGGAGCCTGCAATGGCCTTTTATTATGTTTAGTGTTTGCAGACGGACATGGTGATTCAGAAATGCTTGGGACGGGAATGCAGTACCTATGCAAAAGTGTGGACTTTGGCTGAAATCAGCCTGGGTTTCACGTGAAGCCTTGCCACATGCTCCTCTCTAGATGGGAGTTGTCCTTTCGCCCACCTTGCACTTCAGGTGTGGCGCACGGGGTTACGGAAGCTGGCACTGCAAGGCTAAAATCCATGGATCGGTGTTTTGGTCCCACGACGAGGCTGGCCCCAGGAAGCGTGGACGCGGTCGCAGCCAGCACAAGCCCCGCTGGAGCACAAGGCGCTCGTCTGTGTCTAATCTGCTTGGGGTCACCGTCGGTCAAGTGTTATGGAGCAGCGACGTTGCCCAGTTTTGGATAATAAAAGCGAAACAGTATGCGTGGCTAGTCTGATCTCTGACAAAGGGCATCCTGAAGGGAGCTGCCTGCGCCCGCGTGCCCTCTTCCAGCAGCCAGAAAGTTATTCTCCATCTCGTTATCTCCCTCTCTCCCCTGAAGGACCCCAATGGGGCCAAGGCACCCCGAGCAGCTGGAGGGATGAGCTGCTGACCAGCTCCCCGCACTCGTTCGAGCCCTGGCTCGGCTGTGCTAACCAGCAAAAAGCTGTCCTGGGATGAAAACCTGATCCCTCTTGCGCTTGTAAAGGTAAGAGGCTCTCTTGCCTGGCCCTGCATATAGGGTGGGATACAGCTGGGGCACAGTTTAAGCATTGAAACTCCATGTTTTGGGCTTTCTGAGACCTCCAGGATAATTCCCTCCAGAGGACGGGATCTGTGCATATAATGATCAGTCCCTGGCCTATCATTAGGGCATTGCTTTACAGGGGTCAGGGTTTCCCCCCCAATTCAGCCACTGCTGCTGCCTTGCTCAGGGTGATTAAGAAAACAGTTTGCTTTGCAAATATGGTCGGGTGTGCCTGCACTGCCCAAAGGGGCATCTCATCTCTGGCATCCGACAGCAAGCGGCAGGGCAAAATAATAGAACAGAGGCTAAATAAGAAAAATGACTTCTTGCCCTCGAGCATTATGGCAACAAATGGTGAAGAACATGCCCTTGGGGAACGGCAAAATGAATGAGATGAATGTGTAATGTCCAATAACTACATGTAGAATCAAAGAGCGTACTCTTAAAGCATGAAGTTAGCAGGGGCTGGTGAATGCACGAAGCAGAGAGTCAGCTGGGAAATTTATTGTTGCACGAGATGGCACGGTATGTAAATCTTGCTGGAGAGCTCTTTGCAGTAGCTGTTGGCTTTTAAAGGGGTAGGTAATGAATGTAAGACTTTGTTTTATAGGAAAATAATGAAGGAGAAAAATCAACAGAATGGCAGCTCAGGCAAAACTGAAGTTCCACCCAAGTCTCTTTGTGGGCCAGGCCTCAGCTCTGAGGGGTGGAGATGAGGAAAGGGGGGATTTCCAATGGAGTAGGAGGGGGAGGCAGACTGGGAGGGGGTATGGAGCTGGCTACAGCTGTATGCTGGCATTTCTTTTTCTCCCCTGAACTTCCCCCCATAGCTGCCTGCTCAGCCCGGGAGCAGCAGTGCGAGGCAGTGTGGACAGGGAGACACAGTAAGAGGCTGGGGGCCATAGCACAGGGTATTTTTATGCTTGACCATGGCTAGACGTGATTGGGAAAGGATGTTCCTGAGTTTGGCCCAAGGGGTTTTCTTTCTTTATTCTAATTTGATTAAACGCTGGCTGAAAACTAAGAAAAGTGACCACGTGCCCAGGCGAGCTGGCAGAAAGCATTTGCGTGTGCATGACGGATGCGAGCAACTGGAAACAGTGTACATGCAATGCCCCATCAGCTTGTGCTAACTTGACAGCGCAACGCCACACCCCAAGACTGAAGAACGCGGCGAGCGAGCGATGTGGTTATGTGAGCGAGCAAGCAATGTGGTTATGTGCATCAAGGCCTGGGAAGAGCTTCAAAGGACGCTGCTGCCTGTGCCTCCCGGGAACACGGCTCCGGGCTGGCGTGTCCTTGCTGCCAGAGAGATGCTCTGCTGGAAAGCAGTTTTGGGTACCTGGAGGGATTTTCGCTGGTGAGACCAGTACCCGACGCCTCGGGAGCCACTGGGTGGCGTATGAACACTTACATACATAAAAGAGCAGGATCCCTGGAAAAAAACAAGGCAGAAATATATGTAGATAATTACGTGGCTTCTCTTTGGACTGGGGCGAGAGCAGGTGAAACCAACCCGGCGTGCATTAGGAAAGTGGTTATATGTCATGCCTCCTTTAACAAATAAAAGTCCAGATGATCAAGTATCAAGGAGTAAAGTTCAGGGGCTGTAAAAGCAATCAGCTAATGAAAAATCACAACTCAGCCTCGCCTTCGCCATGCAGGGCACGAACGGCAGACTGCAGGGGCGATGGCGGCTGCAAAGCCCCTCGGCAGACCACTGTCCAAAATCATTCCTGGTGCTTAAATACCACGCTGGCAACAGTCAGGAGTTTCTCTTGTTTGTGACGTACTCAGCTGGGCACTGGTCATGCCAGGGCTGCAGTTATTGCAGTTGTGCAGCCCCCCCAGGTGCGATGTGGCAGGAGGGCTGCGGGTCCCCGGGCACAGCTCCGCTGCTCAACATTTTCCTTTCCTGTAACGACAGCCTCTCCCAGGCCGTCGCCTTCACCCACGGGGGCTGAGGACAGCTGGCTCGCCAGCAGTTGGCCCCGCAAGCCGGCTAAAGCCAGGAGGGGGATTTCAGCACGAGTCAGGAGCCAGAAATACTTTATCTCAGCACCCTCCAGACTCCTCGCATTTTCCTCCCCCTATCTGGTTTGTCCCTGCCTGATCTATAACCCTTGCTGCGTTTCATGGGCTCCTTTCCCTCTGATTGTTTAATGTGATTAAGAAAATATTTGTAATGTTTCTATCTCAGTTTTGCTTGTTGCCTGCAATTCCCCCTGCAGGAAAGCAAGCTCTCACAACCTCGTGCAGCTGGACCTGTGTATATCGCAACGGAGAGCCACTCGGAGGAGTTCCTCGTTCCCTGGCAGGGTGAGGCCCCAGAGCAACAGAGAATAGGAGAGCCTACCTAGCTGTGACCAGCATCTTGAGACACGTTTTATCTCCCCTTACCAACTGTCAACAGAAATGAACAAGAACCTCGCTTTGAGGATGTTTCATTTATATGATACTGGGGTTGGGACAGGAAAGGGGGGAACAGCCCTAAGATAAATGATACTATTTTCAACTAATTCAGATAAGCATTTGTTCTGAATGCAGCAGCATCACTTTAGCATCTCCGAGAGCCCCCGTATTTATTGTATGGGAGCCACCGACATGCTTTCATGGTGTTCAGGCATCAGCACAAGCATCTCACAAGTGGCAAAAGGCAGGAAAGTGGAGTTACCAGCCAGGCTGGGGCTGTGTTTGCTTGTGTATTAGCCACGCTCAGTCTCCCACCTTCCCTCCATCGCGTGAGGTATATCTGCTCTCCTTCATCACTCACCACCCACCACCAAGTCGATGGCAGGCCGTGGCTGTCCCCTGCCCGTGGCCATTGCAGGGGCAAGAAGGGGCATGCAGGGGAAGAGAGAAATGGGTAAGTAGAGCAGGGCGGTGATCGCCTGGAAGCACACCGGCTCTCCTCTGCCAGCTGAAGGAATCATTTTTCATCCAGCCTGGAGGAAAGAAGGAAAGTGGAGCTGAAGACTCCTCTTCAGCTTGTCTATCTCCCAGCAAACCATGGCAAGGGTGTCCTGCCCTGCCGTGGGAGGTTCCCTTCCTACCTCCGTGACCCAGCGTCCCCTCTGTGAGGGAGGTCATTCCCCAAGGAGCTGAAGTCCTCACTGCCTGTGACCGGTTTGAGCTCCATGAAGAGATGGTGCTCTGCGACTTTCGGGAGTCTCCATGGAGCAATAGGTTGATGCTGTGGCTGCTTTTCAAAGGGATGCCTGGGAAGAGGCCAGGTTCCTGGCAGGTGGCTTCCCTTCCAGAGCAATGGCCTAAAACGCGAGTCCTGGTGGAAGAACAATGTTCCTGCTGGGAGGGGAAAATCTCACATCCCTGGAAAAAGGGCTAGGAGGGCATCTGCACGGTAGTCCCCTTCCTTCAGAGGCACAAAGGTGCCGTCTTCCCCCGCCTGCAGATGAGAAGCTGAGGCAAAGAACAAAACCAGATCAATTTTCACCCATTGCAGAGGGAGTCCTTGGTGGAACAGAGACCTGGGCCTGCATCTCAAGTTAATGCCCTCAGTGTCTCCACTGAAGGCTCTCATGAAGACCCCTGTTTTGGGGAAAGGCACTTCATCCAGATCGAGATCAGGAAACATCATGATGGATTTTGACTAACAAATGGCAGCAAAGTAAGAGAGGAGAAAGCGAAGCCTGGCCCCTGAGCAGAGAGACATTTACGCACGTCCTTATCTGCAAAGGTTTCCTCAGCATTTAGCATGGATGTAAACTCTCTCCTCTGAATGGCACCCAAAACGCCAGCTGGCTCTGGCAGACTGCAGGAGGCACAGGAGTGAAGTCTAATGAAAGCCCAGGCACAGCATCCCAAAAGTGACAGTCGCTCCAGTCTCAAGTAGGATCATGAGCTGCTGATTCCTCCTGGGCTAGCAGAGAGCAGCGTGATTTCGGAGGGTTGCTCCAGCGTTGGGGTGTGACGGCCCAGCTGAGCATCCCCTCCGACTGACTCCTTCCTTGCGGCCTGCCCGTGGCTGCAGGGTTGATCGCGCCGTATAATCTTGAGTCAGCAGGAGAAGAAAAGATCGTTACTTCTTGATTTTTTTAATCTTTATTCCTTCTAGGATAATAGAGGCCTCCCCAGTTTTGTTATTCACACGAGATCATGCAGTCCAGGACACTCTGTCCTTAAAGACAAAATGAAAAAAAAAAGCAGAAATAATGATGTAAGTCAGAGAATATTACAGTTAATGAGCAGGGCTGCCTGCTTCGCCTCCCTCTGCACTGCCCAAGAAAGTGCCGATAAAACCAGATAGATATGTGACTTGATGCTGGTGCCTGAATATATTCGTCAATTTTAATCTTTTTATTTTGCAATAATTATGGCATCAACTGTGCCCTGTCTGTCTGAGGGAAAGTTTATAATGCTTGGAAGCACCTGGGTAAGAAAAATGGGTTTTATTGATGTCTTCTCAGATGATGCTTTGGCACAACATTGCTTAGGGCCCCAGTGCCCCCAGAGGATGCGTTCCCACCCAGTGCCAGCCCCGGGCTCCCAGCACCTCGCGGCTGGGTTTGTGGGAGAGCAGGACTGGCCTGGCTGTGGTGCTTACCTAAAACGGGGTCCTCTCTTCGCTTGCACCATGAGCATGTGGCCTCACTTTTCCCACACATTTGAATGCCTCCCCACTCCCGTTTCGGGGGGGACGCAGGGATGCTGAATGTAGCCTCAGGAAAAGGTGCTCTGCAAAGGTCCTGGGGCTCATGAATGGGCATCATTTTAGGTGAACTGGTGGGAAATCTGAGGGGCTTTACGTGTACTCTTAACGGCTCATCTGAGCTGGGCAGCGTCCCTGTTTACCTGTATGTCTACACTGCCACATATCACTAGCCCTCCACCTTTGAAGACTGAGATCTACAGCTCTAGGACTGTAGAAGGAGATGACAGTGACACCAGAGTTTCTATTTGCATGTATCACGAAACACGCAGCACAGCCTCCTATTTAAATAGCAAATTTTTGCCAAAGCACGAATGCCTCCTACGAGGCTTGGGGTGCCCTCAGCTTGCACTGAAGTGGCTCGCAGCCGAGGGCACTTGCCACCTCCCGGGAGGTGCCGAGCGGTGGGTAGCATGGCGTCGGGAAAACCGGGCTGGGGCAGCAGAGGCGGAGCTGGTCGATGCTGGAGGACACTGTACATGCTGGATGATGGAAGTGTGGCATAGCACCTGTTTCATGAGGTCTGGCTGAAATTGATGCTATTAGTCCCCTGCTTTCATGAGTACTAAACGCACCCACACAGTGTAAAAGTAGCACCTCGCCGATCAAAGTCAGCTCTGTCTCTTTTGCATCCACTTTGCTATTATTCATGCTTCACAGCTGGATCAACGTGTGACACATTGCAGTCCTTCATTTTTCTTGCTTTGGATTACAAGTATTTTTAATGTTTACCTGCTTGGAGAAATAACGCATTTTACATAGTGATAAACGTACTTTATATTTATTCAGAAGGCCAGCATAGATTATGAATCCAAAGCTGATGAATGAATTAACTACTTGATGGATCAAAGTAGAGCAATATACTTTGGGTGTTGGTTACACCAGGGAGGGTGCCTAGCAGGTCAGTCCTTCGAAGACGTTGTATTTATTTTATTTTAACATTTCTTGATTTCAAAACAATAAAATGCTGCTCATAGGTAAACTTACTAAACAAAGGAGACTGCCAATGGGCCTGACAACGTTTCCTTGGTAACATTTCTTAGCTTTTACCCCAGTGATTGATATCCAAGGATAGCCATTTGCTTTCTGCAGAGGAGCAGGAGAATATGGCTCAATGATTCTCTTCCTGGCTCCTGAAAACAGAGAGAGGAGAAGCAATCCATTATAGCTGATGTGGCTTTACTCATTATTTTAAAAAAAAAAAAGAAAAACAAAAAAGAAAAACCCCCAACAACAACCAAGGAAAAAAAGGAGACAAATTGCGCTTAGAACCTGATCCAAAAAACTCGCTGTACTTGACAGAAAAACTCTTTAACTTCACAGGGCTTCGGAGAGGACTCCTGATGTGTGTTTAAGACTGACCGTAATATGAACACATTTCTCTGCTGTGCTCTTTGCTTTCCTTGATTAAAAATCTTTTGTGCAAGCAGTGTTTCTTTTCCTGTTTGTGCTACCCAGCCCCACTGTTCATGGGGAGCCCTCAATACCACCTACCTTGGGAAATAAGCAGCCATGGGGGGCTGGGTCCTACTTTGACATTGCAGTAAGATATCCCCAAATTTAATACAACCGAGGAAAACTGCATTTGCAAGTCCAATCAGAGCTAGTCAAAAAGTGGTTTTTAGGTGTGTGAGGGAGACAGGCTGGACAAGTCACTCTTCACAGATGAAAACCCCTGCATTTCTCTCACCCCCCATTGCCCTCCCATCCCTCTCCAGCAGCTTTGCAAGCGCCCTCACTGTTTATTTGCAGAAATACCCAAACGGTGCCGCTCGTGCCAAAGCCCTTTGCAGTCACCAAAATGACAACACTCGTGCAGTGATTGCGACTGCTAACAAACGTGCCCGGCTGCCAGTGCTCCAGCGGTACTGCCAGCTTCAGTCAAGAACGGCTCCGCATCAAACACCAAAATCCGTATCAAATAAATCCCGAAGACCCAGGATACAGCTTTCCCCCCTCTGCAAGCGTGCTCCTGGCACTCTGTGGTGGCTTTGGCTGAGCGGAGGAAGAAAACTTTGGGTGACTTTGCAGCTCCTCATCGCGATCCAGGGATCTGGAGAGAGAGCTGGGAGGGCAGCAGTGCTCAGGAGCACCGATGTTTTGGCCCCATTTGCTTCTCCTTGGCCATGCCCCCAACATAGTCCCATTTGCAGGGGGCTTGAAGGAAGTTGTCATGCTGGGTCTGTGCTGTTTGTCATGTCCTCCCCAGGTTTCTCTTCCTCACTAAGGATTTTTCCCCATCTTTCCCCATCTTTTTTAGGGTTTGAAGTGAAGGTAGTTGCAGGTCTGCCCCCAAAATGAGGGGCTGCCAGCTTTAGCAGGGCAGCAGCAATGTGCTCCTTCCACAGGGTTATGGGAAGAAATGGGATATGGTTGTCTGAACATCTCAGAAATCATTGCAGCCAAGCACAAAGAGGCAAATTCATGAAAGATACATCTGCTTTTTGGATGGCTGGATACCTGAGAGGTTCATCCTTCCTTTCTTGCCTGCAGTTTATCCCTTGTGCTTCGGTACCCCAATTTTAGCTTCCTCCAAGCCTCCCCCAACCAAATGTCCCTTTCTGCTCATGTCTCCTAAACTTGTCACAGTATACACAGCCCTTCCCCATCTTTTCTCTGCCTCTGCCACAGGACCCCTCACTCCTTTGCAGCCCCCCAAATGCCACCGGTGACCCCAAGGTCCTTGGTCACTGGCAGGAGAGAAGCAGAGCCCGGTGTGGCCGGCTAATGGCCTTTCCCATCAACCCAAACACCAGTCTCCATGGAGGAGGTGGCCCCTGGCAGTTCTTGTGGCTGCTGTGGTCTGAGGTGCGTGTGGCAGCCGGGATGCTGGGGGAAGGACTGATGGACAGGCGAAGGACAAGCAGTGGGATCACAGCACGCCTCACTTCTGTCAGGGAAGGGGCTAAATCGATGAACACACAACAAATCAATGCTGTTGGGTTTTTTTTTGTAATGTGATCTTTTCCATTAGGAAGCTCACCACTGCTCCATTAATAGTTCACATTCAACCGCCAGTGCTGGGTGGTACCCAAGGCCTGAGGAAATGCAGAATTAAAAAAATATGGACTGTAATTGATCCAGCAAGTTGTATAATCATATGATACAAGTGGGAGATTTTATTTTTGTAAGCCGAGTACCTTATTTTCTGAAGCCTGAGATACATTCACACACTACAGAAGCATTATATTGCTTATAAAATTATCCAGTCCTTTTTATAATCCAGCATCAGTACAGCCTGTCCCAAATAACTCTTTTTAAGATGCACTCCACAGGCATACTGTGTACATAATTATTTCTCTTTGTTTTTCTCCACTGTTTCATCCAGTGCCTCCCTCTTTCCAGTGACGGATCGTCTGTACCTGCAGACATAAATAAAGCCTGTTAGTCCTTTAAGGACACCGTCCATGTCCCAGCAATCCTGTTGCTGTTTCTCTTTCCTAAATAGAGACATTTCAGTGGATGGCTTTTGAGGGTTTGGGGTACAAGGCTGTGCCCATGGAGGAAGGGAGGGGGGATTTGTGGACCCCCTTCCTCCCCTGTGCAGAAGGAGAGAGGTGGCCAAGGGGCTGCAGCCTGCGAGGGCAAGGAAGGGCCAGGATACATTTGCAAACAGGGATTTGTGCAGGGATTCCCTCTCCGGGGAGAGGGGCTGCTTTCTGCTGAGAGAGAGCATATCTTTTTCCCAGGATCCGGGGAAAGGGTGGCTGGGTGCGCTGAGCTCTGGGACATGCTGCTGGGCAGCCAGCCTGGTCCTGCCCACTGACACCCAGCATCCCACCTGACACCAGGGAGAGAAATCTTGCTGGGCTGACAGGCACACCAGCTCTGGGGTCATCTCCTTCCCCGTTCCCTGAAGCGATCACCGAGCACCCCAGCAGTGGGGCTGGATCTCTGAAGTGGGGTTTTGCAGGAATCCAAGTAAGAATATGGCAACTTCCAAACTAGGGAAGCTCAGAGCTCTGGGGAGGGCAAAATAAAAAGAAAAGCGGTGGAAATCAGTCCACTCTCTTCCTGGCCAACCCATCCTTCCCTGCAGGCCTGCTGTGAGGCCAGCAACTTTCAGGAGCCTCCTGTGTCTCTCATCTACAGGTGAAGTCTCTGTCTACCTACCTCCATCCCCTCTGGAGCCCACCCATGCTCCTCACCCTCCACAGGACTCAGTCCCTGGTGTCGCTGCCAGCTCTCTGCCATATGCCTTGCCTCACCTTTCACTCTAGGCATTTCCCCAACTGAGCTGCTCTCAGAAAAGCCCATTTTTTTCCCCTCCTGACCCCAACTACAACCACCAGAAGAACAAAACGAGCAGCCTTCTGCTCTGCCACCCAGCCGCCACTTTCAGCATAGAGCATAACATGCACAGCCAAGTGCAGACAAATGCATTGCAAAAGCTACATCACCCGCTGCAGACAGTGTCTATCCACTTACAGCACCAAAATGAAACTGTCCACATGCCACAGAAAAGGAGGAGGTTGCTGAAAACCTTCTGACTCTGCAGATCCACGCAAGCATCCTTGTATCATTAGGTCCACGCTTCATGGCTTTACCTGCCATGGCTTTACCAGAAAAATTAGCCTCTAGGAGCAAGGTAGCATCTTCAGAGAAGATGTTCAGGATCGCTGGCTTGCTCCAAGCCCAGCTAGAACTGATGTGGTTTTGTCCCATGGCTTTATAAATCATTGGTGCCACTGCTTTTGAGGGGAATACGCAGCCACTCTCCAGAGAAGGCAACTCAGTCTTCAGTGACCTAGTCCTAAATGTCGCAAGGCAGAGAAGAACCACTGCAAGAAAAGGTGATATCCCAGGAAGGAGACTCCTCATTGCATTTGGACTATTGTCCAGGGCTTTGCTGACCTGGAAGTGGGGGGACTTTCTAGCTTAAGCAGAAGGTCAGGCTGACTGTTCAGAGTGAGGAAATTGAAGTTAGGCAGCCCCTATTCATATCTGGGAAAAAGGATATATGCTCTTAGCCTTGTGTGTACAGCCTGAATTAGTGAAGTAAGTACACTGTAAATCATCCCCTTCCTTGCAGCACTGTTTTTCTCCAAACAATGGAAAGCAGAAACTGGAAATGTGCTGATATGATAAGGTGGGTGGAGGAGAGGCAAGGTCAGGCGTACTCTTGTTGCTGTCTTCCTGGCTGTAGACATACACTCCTTGCTTCTCGAAAAGCCAAGGAAGGACTCAGATACTTTAAAAAGCTGTATTAGCCGTGTCAGACCCTTGCCCTTTCTACCTGGATGCATATGGCACGTAACTAAGGAAACTAAACACGCTGCAGATGCCTTGGTTTGAAATGTCTCTGCCGAGAGCTGGTTGAAATGCAGGACTTACTTCTATTCCGCAAGAAATCCTGACATTTGCAAAAGTTTGGTTTGGCAGAAATATGAGTCATTTTTCCCCCCGAAAAAGAAGATCTGTGGGGAGGGAAGAAAGGGAAAAAGAATTGCTTGGAAAAATGAAACCATTCCTATTCTTTATTTTTTTCCTCCAATGCAGAACAGAGGAACAGCTGCCTCCATCTCCTGAGGATCCCCCCAGCCATGAGCTGAGCAGCCTCAAATCCCAGCAAGCCGCTGCCTGCGCCGGAGCTCCCGTGGCTTTGGGCTTCCCACGGCAGAGCTGAGCCCAGCTGGGGCCGGGAGACGCTGTCCTCACAGCAGCAGCACCTTGAGCCGGCGGGGAACCAACGCTGCCGCAACCAACTCGCTTCTGCAGCCCAATTTCAGTTTTATCTCCCTCTCGGTTTTTGGGCAAAAGTTTGTTTTGCTGCAAAATTCCTCACGAGCCTTTCTTGATACTTTTGCATGTATCAAAAGTCACTCCCAGGTTTGCTACTTTAAAAAATTAGTATTATTGATCTGAAGGGAGGAAAAAAACCCCCATCAATGCAAACTGTCACATGGTTGTGGTGAAGCCCTGAGCCTCACTCCTCATCTGCGGAAACAGGCCATGGTGACAGCGCTTGCGTACGCTGAAAGGGATTGTACCGAGATGCTGGAAGAAACAATCTGTTAAGATGACTGGCTCACTGCTCTGCCCGAAATGGCAACATTTGAACACACAATACGCTCAAAGATGATTAAGCCAGGGAAGTGTAATGATATGTGAAACCAATTTTTATTAATACCAGACTGAAACGCACAGTCTTGTACGAGGGAGAGAAATCTCCATGCTCCTAGTAATGGAGATCAGAGCCTTAATGATCATTACACTACTAAAACTGTACACTAATACCACAGCAGGTCATGGGGGTCAGAGCAAATGCTTCTTTCTTTGTATTACATGCTTTTATGTCTTCATTTACTCCACCAATTCTCTCATTATTTCCTCCTCATCTGCTATTCACAAGCATAATTTCTTTGGCTGACGTTCCCCTCCTCTCTCACTAAGAGACTATCGATATTACATCATCTCCCTCGCCGCAATGCCTCATACGCCACGAGATATGTTGGAGCGGGTTCCTCTGGGACTTGCTTTCCAGCCGTGCTCCATCTGAATCAGTAAGGAAACAAGGATGCTATGCAAAGCCCCCAGGTGCGGCTGGAGCGCAGCCCGGGCAGCATGGTGGCTGCTGCTCCAACCTCGCTGCCTGGGAGGCGATGCCCACCCGTGAGAAACCCATATGCTGCCATTTGCTCTTGTACCCTGGCTTAATAAGCCATTAATGAGAAAAATAATGTAACAAATTAATTGAGCCCACCCATGAATTAAAAAGGTCGATGGAGTTACTGGGGATTTATCCCAATGTAGCAAAGCAGAATCCTTTCCTATTTGTCCCCCAGAAAAAAAACAAATCTGATGATCACGGATTGGTCCCTAGAGCCTTGGTATAAGAGCAGCAAAACCTGCCCATCTCCGCTCGGTAAACACATGCCATTGGAGCGGCATGATGGCTCAGTCCTCTTGGCTGTGTCACCGTAAATTGCTGGGTGATTAAAGCCAGCTAATTTCCTACAGTGCTGTTTGGCTTTGTGGTGTCTTCTGCTCTTTCACGCGCTGCTGTCTTGTAACAGGGTCGTATGAAGCAGGGACCTTGTATCATTTTGAAATATATTGTCAGCTGGTTCAGGAGGGAGAACTCTACCATGTTTTTCTTATGTTTTTTTCTTTTCATTTTATTTCCTGATTCAATACAGCCTGCCTTCCCTTGCTCTTAACTAGCCAGCATTTCCTACTCCTGGGCTGTCTGCAAAGGAAAGCTATCTAACTCCGAAATTTAATAAAAGCCTCTTAAGTGATTTGGGAGTGCGCAGGAAAGAGAGAGATCTTTAAAAGCAAACATTACTGCTAGGGTGTACATGTAGCTTAATAGGATTTTCTTCTTTGTGAATCGGAGCTCTTAATAAGACAATCTGAGATTAAGAAAGAATGGGAAGATTTTATTTATTTAGGTATCCATCTAAACATGTTTTGGCTGTTTTCAGTGAAAAGTGTGTCAAAAGATACCCCACATCCTAATAACGTTAAGTTCGGATTGTAATTTCTTTAGCAATTCATTGCAGAACACTGTTTCCCTATCCTCTCTGCTGTTTTGCCTGTAATTTTGCTTTTTCCTTTACCCAGTCTCTCCTCCAAATTTCTTTCATCCCTCTCCCTTTTTTTTAAATCCTCTAAGACCAGGCTGCTTCTTTCTAGAGGATGACTGAGAGGAGTGTGAAAATGAGTCGCACAAGTCTTACTCACGGTTTCCTCTGTGTTTGCCCTGCATGACTGGGACAGACCAAAGCTGTACAGATGAAAAGATGCCCACAAGCTACTCTGAGTAAGCTCCTGTTTAGGATCCTTTAGTGCGGTATATGTTTTTTTTCCTAAACCAGGATGCTCTAAACCAGCAGCCCCTGTAAAAGATAAGCAATTTAATTATAGCAATGAGATAAAAGCAGAAATGGCTCTCAGACAAAACCTCTGACGATTAGATCAGAAGTGATGTGAAAGGACACCCACTGAGGAAGAAGGAACTCAGCACTGATAACATGAGGCACTATTGCACCGACCTCCGAACATCATTTCCTAGTTTTTTCCAAAAATAAAAAGCCTGGGAGCTCGTATCAGAGGGGCTCACGGCTCTGTGCAGCAGGTGTTTCTTCCCCTTTTTAGGTCCTTCCTTGCATCCAGGCCTGATCATGTTCTGATATAGTGTAGATGAAGTGTAAGAGAATAGTGGAAAATGCCATATTTTAAAATACAATTACCTCAGCATGTCAAAACTAGAGAGAATTGCAAGGAACATCAGAAGGGTCTTGACACAGCAAGATAACTGGGCAACATTATGGCAAACGAAATGGAGTGTAAAAACTCCAGGAGGCAATGCAGAATAGAAGAAATAATTGACTGTACTCACTCCGAGGAAAGAATATATCGGTATCATCAAGGGAAGCTAAATGAAAGGGGTTGGTCAGTGGTGGTCCAAAAAGTAGCTGGAGAGATGCTGAACTGTAGATGGAAAGTGTGATTGGGTAATGCTGATACAATAATGCAAATAAATGGTGTGGTCAGCCTTTAGATGCTGCATATATATGCGGTCATCATACTTTGGAAATGATGTAGCAGCAAACGGAAGAGAGTTCAAGAAGGCTGGCGGAAAGGAAGGGGCATGGACAGATTTCCAAAGAGACTGAAAACATCAAAACCACCTGGCGCAGAGTGGAGATAACAACGAGAGAAAATAAGAGAGAGAAGAGACACAGGAGAGCTCTTATTTAGCTGTCCTCAAGCCTAAATACAGGAAGAGGGAGCACTCGAAGAAGTTACAACCAAGCTGAAAAACACCCCTAACCCATCACACAGCTCACCTTGGGAATTCATTTGCTTTGTGGATATCCCAGAGTTTTCTTGCTGGGGGGCCATGTGGTTCACGTGCTAAGCTCATTGAGGAAGCCGCTTGCGCGGGGGTTTCCAGTTGCCACCTCACCTATGCAACGACATCCATCCCAGTCCTGCCTCACTGCAGCCCAGCGCGCAGCATTTGTCCCGTTGCAGCCCGGGGCACAGTGCGGGACCTCTCCTGCAGGAGCCGTACCCTTTGCCTGCAAGAGCTCAGCCCCACTGCATGTTGGAACCTGGATGGGCAAGCACACTGTGGCACAAACCCTTTGGGTGAGGCATTGCAAAGCTTTTAGAGCTTGAAGGAAAGTCGGGCTATGAGCGCTCTGAGTTCTCTTTCAATGGGGGTGTTTCGGGGCACAGCCCCCGATCTGGGCCCTGGCTCTCCCAACACCTCTGAGGTGGCTCAAGTGCCACCTGCACCTGATGTCCAGGTGTCACCTCACCGCTGATGTCCCATTGCATGGCAGCCAGCAAGCCTTCTTGCTGAATGAATACTGAAAGCTGATTACCTCTCCAGCAACTGCCAGCATTACCACAGGGGTAGTAATTTTTGTAGCCCATTTTTTGATGAGCTACAGAAGTCCAGGGCACAATCTGCCAGCAGTGACAAGCCAGACTGTGACCTCCTGAGAGCAGAGTGGTTGCAGGAGGGTGACAAGGTGGAGACACCCAGTTCTCTGGTGTTTGGTGAAGTGCCAGCACTGGGTGTTTCTTCCTAGTGCCCAAATGAGTTTGGTACCTCTTTTCCTCAAGTTGTGCACCCACATTAGCAAAGGGATTTTTACTTCTTAAAAAGTAACAAAAAAAGAGTAGTATCTGTGTCCTAAACGCTACTGGATAAAAAAGGAATGGAGCAAGGGGATGCTTCAGTGTCAGCATGGGGCTTAGGAGAAGGAGTTGTGTTCCCTCCTCTGCTGTAAACTTCCAGCAATCCCTAAGACACATGCCAGTTCCTACTGGGATTTGCTTGTAGACCACACACTCCATTTAAGATGTGACCTTGAATCCATCTGAGTGTGCCCATGCCACCAAGCTGGGTTTTCTGTTTTGCACTGGACCCTGGTCTCCCAGTCACCCAAACCGTCAGTTTGCACAGTAGCTTTGCACGGGAGCAGACAAAGTAGTGCCCACGGGGAAGAAAACCCAGGCAAGGAAGACAGGATAATCTGTGCTGGGATCCACTCTTCTTCTGCAAGTACAGCAAAGCTGGGAGCCACCCTTGTCCCCCAAGGATGCCCCAGCAGACCTGGAGCACGGTCTGTTCTGTTGAAGTTTGAGAAATGACAGGACAGCTCTTGCAATGTGGCACATGCCTGATGGTGCACACCGTGGTTGCACTCTGTTTCCACAAAGCACCCGAGATCCCGACAACATGACCCGACCAGCATGCACTGCATTGCCCCAACACAGCACGTGCTCTGCCACAGCAGCCACAGGCACTGAGGGCACCGTCTCTGTTCCTGGGGTCCCACCTGCAACATGGAGGTGATGCTGGAGCTGACAGAGCCGTATCACTGCACAGGGCACTACGGGGAGAAACACAGTGAGATGTCAGATGCTGAAACACAGCTCCTGTGTGAGGACCAAGGCCAGAGAGAGCTGCCGTGCTGACGGGCAGCGTGCAGAGGCCAGGTGTCACCTCAGACACATGTCCTGAAGCACACGCCATACTGGGTCAAGGTGATGCTGTGGGAGGAAGGGGGAGGGCAAAATCTCTGCTGCCTGCTTCTTAGCAGATCTGCCACCGTGCAGTTCTCTAACCACAGTTTTGCTATCTGCCTCTGTCTTGAGGAGCAGATAACTCACCTCCCTCCCTGCCTTCTCCGTCACAGATATTCCACTCCCTGATGCAATTAATTCTCTGGTCTCCATTTCACAGGCTTCAGATGCGCTTAAGCCTTCGAGCAGTTGCCTTAACTTCAGTGAAACCATTTACAAAAGTGAGAACCACTCAAGTGAAGAAGAGTTTACCTATAATTTGCAGCAACTGCTCGCATTTCAACTCTGGACTGTGTAGCTTTTTGAGCCAAAAAGATTTAGACGCTCTATATGCAGGATTGTTGCATTCTCCTAAAGCAATGAATGATTCATTCCAGTCGTGACTGAAAAGCTTAGGGCTTGCCTACAGTTGGAAATTTACCAAAATAGTTATTCTGGAAGAAGTGTTGGGGTAGCGGCTCTTCTTCTGGAATTAAAATGCCCACGCAGCGTTTGATAACAACGTCATTATTCTGGAAGAGCTGTTCTGCTACATTTGCAAGTGTTGACTTCCTCGTGTCAGAGGCTGCTGAGCAGGTTATCCTAGCTGTGGGATTTAAGACGAGGAGGTAAGAAAGGGTTTGTTTTGGTGTCTAAGCATGATAGTAGATTTGATCTGCAACTGTGTTTTTGAGAGACTCATAAAACTAAATGGGTGGAAACAACATAGCAGATTATTAGCACCAAGGTCCTCTGCCGAACTGGAGGCGTAACAGTGCAATGGAACTTATTTTATGACCTGATTTCTAGTTTAAGTTTTCCCTCAGAGATTGCCTGGGACATAAGGACACTTTGCTGTATTTTAGTCATATTTCTTCCTGGTTTCATGTTACAGTTGCTACCAGAGAGAAAGATTTGGTTTGGCCCTTGCTACTTCTGACCACCCTCATTTCACCACATGCCCCCAAAACTGAGAGTGCAGGGCCAGAATACCAGTGGGCCAATGTGCCTCTTCTCTGGGAACATGAAATCTGCCAAGTCCCTCAGATGCTTTATTTCCCAGCTTTTGCCCATAGTGCTAGCTGGGGGACTGAGTCCAAACCCAGCAGGGCTTGTCTTCCCTGCAGATGTTAAGAGCCACTTGTGTTGATGTGGACCATCAAGAGGGCTACTGCCCAGTTGCACCCTGTGCTGCATGGTACTGGTCTTCATGGGCACTAGATTTCTCATGCTGGGACTTCCTTCAGGCTAGGTGAGGACCAAAAGCATGAAACGTTACTCCAGAAAAAAAATCTGTGCCACATCCCCATACCTGAGGGTACTGCCTCTAGCCCCCTGCTTCCCAGCCATATGGAGACTTGCAAGGCTCATGGTGTTACACACACCATGACATGAGGCATTAAATTCAGTGGGAAGTAATTTTGATCAAATTCTTCGGGTTTGAGGCCTCTGTGTGTGTGTATAGGAGTACTTTGTCATTTTGTTAATGCCTGAAGATGCAGCTGCTAGGCAGTCTCTGCTGTTAAAAGGGCTGTTGCCCCTGGGATGGCTCTTGCCCTGTGGAAGAAAAGCCTCCAGCACAACAAAGAAGGTGAGGTTCAGCATTCCTGATATTTCTACATTAAAAATGAACAGTAACTCATAAAACAAAATAAAGGTTTAGGTCCTCAGGATACATTAAAAAAAGTGCCAGAAGGCACAGTTCCTTCCTTTCCCAGCCCCTTCCAGTTACCTCTAAAAGCCAGCTGCTGGCAGTGCCATGGCCAAACCTAGTCCCCAAGTGCCCTCCCCTTCCATTTGGTGGACACACCAGAGCAGACACTGACTGGCAAAAGAATGAGAAAGAAATAAACCACTTTACTACCTGTGCAATAGCCTTTATTGTCTGGTTCTTAAAATATCCCCGTGGCCTAATATATGCCATAAAGGCAGTTTAGGCTCTTAATGGATAAACAAATATAAACAGCAATGCACAGGCAGGATTTAAGACCATCCACAAACAGTTCATTTTCAGGCATTGTAAACTGGCAGGAACACATTAAAATCTATGCATATTGCTGGAGAAAGTATAACTGGGAAGGGAGCCTAGAACATCTCACATGTTTCTGCCCCAAGACAAATGTATTCTGGGCAAAGATTACCGAAGTAATGACTAAAAATTACATCCAGGCTTGGGAGAGCTGTTTTCCATTCTCCAGGGTGGCAATGGGGACAGGAAACCTCCGTGAGTGGAGAAAGGGATGCAATGAAGGACTCAAACCCCTAAAGGTTGAGTACCACTCTGTCTACATTTTGTCCTCCAAAGATATTACACAGGAGACACGAGGAGCAGCAAAAACCTTCAAGCATGACCAAGCTTGTGACTCCAGGCTGCAGGCAGGGTTTCCATGGGGCAGAGAGTGGGGCTGGGAGTGGGGCTAGCTCCATCTTCCTCCGGGCAGCAGCAGCTACAGCAATGCAGCATGTGAGGAGGACAGTAAGGTCTGCACAAAGCATGCCATCATAGTCAAATGCAACGGCAGCAGGTGGGCTCTGTACCTGCAACCCAGATGCTCAGGTGGAACCGAAATCCCGCATTTCCCACAGCCTTCCCGTAGCACTGCATCCCCAGGCGCTGTGCACGGTACGTTGCTTCATAGTGGCTCAAAGTAGCCCTGGTGCTCGACGGCACATTCTGCAAAGTGTAATTACTTTCCGCCTCCTCTGTCCCGTGAGGGCTGGCAGCACGGCTGTAGCGTTTAAAATGCAGAGCTGTGCCTGGCCTGCAAACAGAGGGCCAAATGCAGTCCTGGAGTACTCAGGGACAGCTGAGTTCATTTTAATGAAACACCACGGTTAGATTCAGTCGTGGGACTCTTCAACAGCCAAACTGCAGAGAGCACTTTTACTCCTGCTCTGTTGTAGGGTCTCGGGAGTCACTATTGCATGTCAGGAGGAAAAACGTGCCTTCCTCAGTAGATGAAAGCTAGGAGGGTCTTATTTTCCAGATATATTTCATCTGATTGGATTTATCTGTAAGCCAGATACGAGCATGATGAGAGAGAATTTGAGAGAGAAAATGAGATGCATTTCACCGGTAGATTGTAAAAATGGAGATTTAACTTTTTATGCATGTGTTCATTCCAGGAGCCTGAATTATCGGAGCTAGTATTTTCCTAATCACCACTATTCTCTGTGTACCCTCCTTCAGAGCGTTGCATTCCCTGGAAAACTGATGCTGGCTCATGAATAGGCAATTACTTGTTTCCTCCTTCCCTCCTGGAGGAGGAAGAGGAGGAAAAGGAGGAAGGTGCCCCAAGGATGCCTTTCCACTTCTGGAAAATGGTAGCTTGCAAATGCAAATGATGCTTTTTTTTGATTTTATCCTTCAGGAGACTCTAGATAGAAAAGACTTTTAAAAACAACCTAGTACAGGCTTGCCTGCAGAGGTTAGGAGCGAGATGTGCACAGGCTGATGCGGGGTTTTTAGCAGCAGTCAGGGATTCATCAGGTCTCAGGAGAAGACCATTTGACCTGAAGGACGTCCCTGGTGGTACGTTGAGAGAGAGCAACCCATGGCTTACTAGAAGAGTGGGATGGAGGATTAATGGGTGATGAGGATGCTCTGAAGGGCTGGAAGATACAAATTGATTTCTCTCCGGTTTATAACCTGAGTGAAGCACCCGGATCCTGCCTGAGGAAGTCTGTGGGAGAGATGGGGTGGTGCAGTGGTGGCTGAAGAGGGGTTTAAAACCACCCATGCCAGGAAGGATTTATTGACGTGGCAAGCAAAAAGCCTGCAGGCCCCCGAGCTGAGCTAGCAGCGAGCAGGGTAGCCCACTGCATCAGCATCCAAAGGCTGGTCGGTCGGCACAGTGAGGGGGCACAGGATAAGTGTTAACGGGAGGTAATGGCCAGATTCTGGGGACTGCATGGGGGCCCCATGTCACGCTTACTGGCTCACAGGTGCGCAGCACCGGGGTCTTACCCTGCTTTCAGGCAGCTGGTCAGGGGTAGAGGAGCATCTCTGCTCCTCGCCAGGAGCGAGGCTGCATGGGGGCTGGCTGTTTCCAGCCTGCTGCGAAGCACCTTGCCCTGGGAGTTACGATTTCCCTCCGACAGGTGCTTTTATTTGCGTTTTCTGTGCAGCCAGCTAGCCAATGTGTGGGAACAATATTTTATCTTTATTTGCAGGAGCTGGTATACCTGGAGGTTTGACTCCAACTTGCTTTGGTATTCCAATAACAAGATATTAAAGCTGTTATGTTTGTTATGTTAACAAGCTGTGGTGTTTGTTTTAGTTTAAAGCTTACATTTTCCACAGTTCAGCATGAAGCTCACTGTACTTTATGAAAAATTTAAAAAAAGCAGTCGGCTCTCAGTGCTCTGTTTATGTATTTCTCTTTCAATCCTTTATTAAAGTGCTATTAAAAAATAGGAAGTTACATAAAAGAACCTGTATCTCTTTATTGTAAGAGTGCTGAATGGGATTACCAACTCAATGAACCTTTAAAATACATTTACTGACCCGTTTACCTTCCTGAAATTGATGTATGCTTTATATCCAAGCTTAATTTAATTTCCATATTAACACTATTATCTGCTAATACAAAGGGCATGAATTCTCCCTTTAAGAGAGAGAAATAGATCAAACTGCGTGAAATGGTAGCAGATGTTATTTTCTCCAAGAAATTCATTTAAATGAATTGCATAAAAACCTGCAGAAAGAATTGGGGAACTGAGCCTATGCTTCTTCTAGAAAAATCAGTTTGTGGCAGTTGTGTTCTGGAAACATGGTCTATTATAAAATAATTGAAAACTCCACTTTCTGTAGTAAGGGGCCCATTTTTAAATACAATTGATTTGCCGGTGATGTACCCAACAGACTGAAGAACAGTTGAAAGCAAAGTCATTTTCCCAACCTGCAGAGAGTCCTGCCCCGATCTCAGAGGCCATTTGCTGTCGGATGACTTTCAAGAACTTTTAAATCTATCCTTGACATTGCAAGGGAAAAATATGACTGCCCCAAGCACTCAGCCAAAGCCTTAGCAGCTATGGCTGCATTTACATAGCAGAATTTCTTTCTCCCTAAACAACTAATATATCTTTCAATGCCATCCACACAGATATTTTCTGTGGTGGCTTTACCGAGATGTCGCCTCTGCTCAGGTGAATATTCGTCAGGCTCCAATTTTCCTACGCCTGTGTGGTCTCAAACCGCAATGATTGCTTTTGATGCCTGAAATGGGTTTTCACAATGCTGCGTGCAGCCTGGAAGAGTGGCAGCTCTTGGTGGTTGTACAATCAGCTCTTCCCTCCTCCATTCCATGGCTGACAAGCATCTCAAATACAACTGCACCTCCAAGACCAATTAGTGCAACAAGAAACAAAGAAAAGAAAGAAAGAACTGGTCTGCAGGTTAAAAGAGAGGCGAGAAAGGGCAACAAGTCAAAGCAATGCAGATATAGGTTGGGTTTTTTTTCCCTTTTCACAATTGCTCCTATAATTTAACCTTACATTCAACCTGACAGGGAGGAAAAAGGCAGGAGGGTCGTGTGGTTGAGGAAAAGAAGGTGGAGGAGCAGTTGCCTCTGTTCCCAAGAGACCTGACAACCCATCTACGCAGCACCAGAGAAGAGATCCCATCATCCTGCTCCCTGCAAGTGGACTGCTTCCAGCCTGTGCCCCGGCTCTCGCCACCTGGCATATCTCCATTTATTCACTTTAAAAATCTCATCACCCTAAGCAGAAGCAGAGTACACTCCAGGAATATCCTCTCTGTCATTGCTAAAACAGCCTCATGAGAAATTCACCTCTTCTTGCCTAAGATCACTTTCCCATCCTCTTATCATTACAGGCAGATCCAGCCCATAAGCTCAGCTGTGTCAGCTTAGTGGTTTCTTCTTAACATTGGCATTTGTCAGGGAAATAGAAACTGCAGATTTCCTGGTGCTTACCACTGGAGAGACTCCTCTGGTATCGCGGCGAGGTCCCTCAGAGGAGTTTCAGCATGGTAAGTAGGAGTTAGCCCACAGCAATTGCCCTCCCTATGGGCAGGAAATGGTGGCAAAGAACTCATTCCTATAGGGGTAGGATGTACCAAAGCCTCCCAAACCCCAGCATTTCCAAAAGACAACAAAGCAGACCCAAATAACCTATTCCCTGCAATGAAAAGCATATGCAGTGGGAGACATCCTCAATTCAATAGGCAATTCAATAGAGCTCTGTTGATGTCAGTGAAGCTTCTCAGATCTACCCCTTCAATTTTTTTTTTAATGTACACTTCTCACTATTTATAAGGGTAGACTTACTTTAGCACTATAAACCACCTCATAAGAGCCTATAAGGAGAATTACATTTTTTTCAGTAAATCAGGCCATAGTGGTTCTGTGGATGTGCCCAGCCGTAGGCATGTGTTTGACAGGACTGAGATGATCCCCCATTTGGAGGCTATTGAAAGGTGCATATGACCTGCAGGGGCGGAGGGATCATGTCCGTGCAGCCTGGTGCAGAGCTAAGCACGCCCATTTCCATTCCCTGCGTCCACCTGTGCTGCCCTGGCCCAATGCAGCCCCGCCAGGACCTACCTGCTGTCCTCCTGAGACCCTGTACTTAACCTGCAAGCAGTGGAGGAACTTTGAAGACTTCCCCAAGGAATAAAATGCTAATTTTGTAGCAGCTGTATCAGCCACTGCTGCAGAGTTGGTGCACAGTCCCCTGGCTTAGCGACTGAGTCAAAGCACGACTGGAGAAAGTCACAGAAGAAAAACATCTACTGAGGTCTATTAAATAAAAAAATGGGGAGTCTCTGCACTCCGAACTGCAGAAAGCACTTCTCCTGACAGTGCTGCCTGTGCATCTCCCATTGGCCCCCATCAGAGACCCCAAGGCCCCTTCTTGCTCTCCCATCTTTGCACACACGCAGGTGTCTCCAGCTTACCCTGCTTCCCAGCACCAAGACTTATTGCCAAAGTCCTCTGGTAAATCTGAGGGGAAGGGAGATGCATGAGGCTGTGCCCTTTGCTGCAGACTGAGACATCTCCATGTGCCATCAAGGGGAGGTAGTGGGTGGCCGAAACCTCAGCAGCGTGGTTTCAGCAGAGCCAGGGGGACAATGGCTGAGGAGGTCCTGGAGTTGGAGCTGAAGTGAAGGGGTTATTCTCCATCTCCACTGGCTGTGGAAAGGGCTGCCTGGTACCTCCAGTGCCCTGGGTGGGAAGGAAGACACCAGGGACTCCATTTTTGTCCCCTGGCAGTGGTCTTTCCTGAAGACCTGCCCCTCCTCAGCTTTCCAGTTATGGCTCTTGGACATGGTGGGGGAAAATTGCTCGCAGGGCCAAGATGGCTGGTCACCTCTTCTCTGTGTCTCTACATGGGAGGTGAGGAGCAAGTTCCACCTCTGGAGGGAAAAGCATGGGAGAAGCATCCCAATGGGACCATCACAGGAAGGCACTGCCTCCGTGGTCACCACTAACAGACTTTCCTATAGGGACTGGGGAGGGATTTCCCATTCCTACCTGATTTGTAAAATCATCAAGAGCTCACTATGGGGGCAGAGCAGCCAAAAACCTGCCAATCAAACATCTGGTAAATGCAGCTCCCACTCTTGTCTCAGCTGCTCAGGAATAGAAGAAAAGGACTGACTACAAGCAGCATCACTTAGGTCCCATTAAGGGCACAGCTGGCAGGGAATATCTTGTCAACCCTGATAGTCTGAAAGGGCAATGGATCAGCTCAGGACACTTCAGGCCTTCAGAACATGTAAAGCACTAGCTGGCTCAGGTTCCTGCATAGCAGCAGTAGCATACAAGGGGGCAAGAGGTTAGGGATGCAGTTTCTGTTTTAAAAAAGTGATATACTTTAACAACTCTGTCCAGAAATATATGGGGTAGCATGAAATTGTGAACTGTCATTTATTTTCCCAATGTGTTTTGAACATAGTGCATGAAAACAGCCTTTGAGTTTAGCAGAGGTTTAAAAGCGTTTTATTATATGTGAAAATAAAGATACATCTTTAGCATCTTGTCTCATATTCAGAGGAGATAGCCTTAACCTTGACTTTCCTTCCATCAGCACCTCCCTCCCTAATGGCACATTCTCTTTGTTCACATTTTAAAACTGAAGTGCTTAGCAGCAGTCAGAGCCCAGCAGAAGCAACTGTTCACCAATGGAGCATTTCAATCATAAGGAGAAAGCAATAAACAGGCTCAAGGATTTGGATGGAGAGAAAGAGACCAAAAGGAAAAAAAAAAATTTAGTATAATTGAAAATAGGTTTACTGCTTTCTTCTCCTTGAAACTGGATTATCACATTTCAGAAACAACATTTCAAACCCATTTCTTATGGTATTTTTCAGTCTTCTGGCTAGGAAATATGCCTCAACTTCAAGGTAAAGTCTTGGAGGCAATATATATCTCATGCTACAGGAGATACAAGTTAATTTGTCTTGTTCTCTGGTTCCTGAAGCTCAGGTGTGTTAAATGGGAGAGAAAGCAGTATTCTCAACTAAAACTGGATGCCCAGTATCTGATTTTCAAAAGCTTCTCAGTCCCTCAAAGGCTCAGCTCAAAAGACCTCCTCCAGCAAAATCTGGCTTTAAAAATGTGAGTGGTCCCATTGACTTCAGCAGAACTCCCATAGGCTTCATCAGTGACTTCTGTAATTTGTTGGATTAAGGCCTTCATGTGCTTACTGTGCTACAGACTTCAATGCCACCACATGCTCCTAAAAATTAGGAATTGTTCTCTCTTCAAGTGGAGACATGGGGAATCAGTATCTGGCCAGACCTGTTATGGAGGAACACGATGTTCTCAAAGTCAGTGGTGCTACACGGACTCATCAGACTTTTCCGACCGTGGGTTGTTCTGTACATGCGCAATAACGAACTAACTTTTAGCTCCAAAAATACAGCGTTCTTATGAAAAAAAGAGATGCCAGGGTTTCAGGGAGTTTCTCTAAGCCTGCAGGGCTGGTGGGGTACAAGACAGTGGTGGGCACAACCTGTGGCTCTGCTGCATGTTCCCCAGGCAGTGTGAGCAGAGCTGGCTTGGTGCCGGAGGGAGAGTGCGGCGCGGAGAGTATGGCAACCTAATCTGTCTCTGCTTGGAAATACGGGAAGGGGCTGTCCTGGGCTGGGTGCCCAACTTGCTGCCTGCCCCACAGGCTTCTCCTGCTACCACGGGCAGACCTGGGCAGGTCGAGCGGAGGAGGCAGCAGCCTGTGCAGCAATACCCACTGCCAGCCCACATCCCGTGGAGCAGCAGCAGGGAGCCCTGCTATACGGGCTCCCCTCTGGCCCCCGTCCCAGGCTGACCCTTCCTCCTGCCTCTGCCAAGAGGCCTGGCCTGCTAGTCCCTAGGAGGAGATGGCGTTGATGCCATCAAAGGTTGTGGGAGATGGGAAAAGCGGTGCCTTTCTCCATTCCCAGCTCCCTGAGCACCTCAAATTCCTTTCAGCATCTCTTCACCACAATGGTCCTCCTGAAACACCTTGCAAGGCCTTGCAAACATGCGCCTTTCCCTTTCCTGCAATCTCTCTGATCCCTCTTCGCCCCAGGCGTCACCACCCAGAGCCCATTGACGCTCCCCCAGGTCTCCCACTCCCCTTCCCACTATTCCCAGTCTTCCCTGTTTCATTTTAGCACTGGCATCAAACCGCATTTTTCTTACTCTGTGAAAAGCTGCGGCTGGTTCGGGTAAAATCCGTTATTTGCACTGCCTGAGAAGAAATGCTTTGCAAATATTTTGTTCTTCCTGATTTGCAACCCAATCAATTCTGCGTTGAGTTTAGGGCTTGGAATAAAAATCTGACAGTGCTCAGTGTGGTCCTTAGTCAAAGGCAATTTCTGCTTCTGACTGGAAAATGAAAATTCAGTATAGCCTCCATGCGAACCTATAAACCACCACAGGCTTAGAGAGGAGCTTTATGGACCATTCAATCCACCTGGCTGCTGAGATAGATAAATGTATAATTTTACAACATTTCCAAGCAAGACAATGTTTGTCTGTTTTGCCTACGAACCTCTTACGTAGCTTCGGCAGTAACACGAAGTCCCGAACTGGTGAAAGCTGTTGCTGAAGCAATGGCCTTATGCCAGTTTATACCATCTGAGACAAGCTCTGTCCAGTATATATAATAGCAATTATAGTGCAGGGTGCGCTGTACATCTGACAAACCGAGCTGTGGCATAATCAATAAACTTAATTACCTATCACAGCCTGCCCACGTAGTACACAATTTTAATTCAATTATAACTCCCCAAAAAATGATACATAGCAGAGCAGATATATTTATCACTGAGGTCTAAATCAGCTGCGTGTGTCAAGGCTGACACTGAAAAATGAAGACGTTTATAGTTTCTGGAGCCCAAAGAAACCCACATAAAAAAGCACATTCTTTTCTTCTCAAAATAACTAACAATGATCTGTCACTGATGGAGGATTCTCTGCCCAGAAAATGAGTCCAGAACCACAGCAAGTAGCACATTGCCTCCCCAGAGCCCTGAGCATAAAAATAGACCCCCCTGTATACACGTGGCAGTGGGGGGAATCGCAGAATCATCTCCAATGAAGCGGCCAACAGACTCCCCCTGCCTCCACCATCCTGGTCTCTGGGGAGCAGCAAGTCAGGAAGATGCCTCCTAACCCAACGGGGCCAGAAACGGTCCCCAGCCTGCCTAGCACGATATTAAAAACCAGAAGCCTTGGTCACAGCTATCGCAAGTGCAAAAACTTCCCACATATGTCCTCACCTGAGAGTTTCCAGTTTTCATCTTTAGAGATCTCGTTCATCTGTACATCTGCCCCTGCAGGCAAGCAAGTTTCAACAACTGCCCCAGTTTTTAATGTTCATGTACCCTTTACCCTGAGGTGTGATTTAGGCAGTCCCTTCTCTTTTCTCTCCCTGGCTTTCTCTCACCAACATCAGGAACAGCTTTTCCCATCTCCTGCATGACTTGGGATGTGGGCTGGGGGGGTGGGTTAGGTGCTCTAGCTCTAAATATGCCTTTCCTATGACAAATACACTGGGATGTTACACCCTGAGGAATTAAAAATGACTAGCTGGCAAGGACCATAAAGCTAATAGCAGAAAAATTAATCAGGAACAACAGCCAGGGGATTCGCTGCACAACTTAAAACCAACGGGGCGTCCTGGTCACCGAGGCAAGTCCTTTGCTATTGTAGACACCATGTCTTGTAATCATATTCACAAATGTTATTCATGGCCTGTTCATACCCTTTTGTTCTTGTGCAAGTGCTGTCCTTCAGCATAACAGCTGTTTTCCTTCCCTGGTGTCTACCCCCAATATGTTTATAGGCAGCAATCAGATCCTTTGTTTTGCTAGCTTTAACAAGGCGAGCTCCTCCTCCTTCTTCTAAGTGAGGCTGCCTGTTCCCTGTAGCATGTCCCTGGGTCTGTTCCAGCTGATTTTGTCTTTTGTGGATGTGGATACCAGGTTGGCATGGATGGATTGAGGTCTTACTGGTGCCTTCTACACCAGCACGGATCTTTCCCTTTCTCTTGTGCAAAATACATGGCCTCTGAATTGCTTTGACTGTTTTTTTGCAACAGCACTAGGTGATTACAATCACCGTTAAGTCAGGTTTGACAGAAATCAGCCCATGCCATGTCTCCAGACACTTTCCATCCCAACCCCTGCCTAAGTCCTTCCAGAGGCTGTTTGTCTGAGATATAGTCTTGCAAGGATGGGCCCATGCCCAAATTAAAAATGTCACCTTGCTTCTTTCTTCACCCTTAGGCAAAGCCTATTTTAAAATCCATTTGGGGTCTCTGGTCTTGAATTGGACTCATTTGCTGGTTCCAGTTGTGTCTGTCTAGTGCCAGTGACTGTAATGCCGGATGCGCAGGAGCCTGCAGCCATCCTGGAAGGAGCCATGGCCACCCCACACTGGTGGGAATCCAGCAGGGCCTCTCCAACTGGCATTGTCGTTTGCTCCCAGCATCTTAAACCAAAGCCGTTCTTCATCCAGATCCTAATCCCATAGGCTTGCTAAGGCTTATGCAACGCTGTTCCTCCATCTGTCTCTGCAGAGAAGTGCCTTTCCTCCGTGGGACAGCTGTATGTCGTTTTTTCCTGCTCCCGCTCCTGACTTGGCTGCGGGAATGGGGGAACCCCAGCAGCCATTTCAGCACTTCTAGGAAACCTGGTCCAACATGCCAGGAGCTGGGACAGTCAAAGGACCCCTGAATAAATGAAGCTGAGGGAGGCTCATTCCCTACAATCCCCCGTCTCTCCAGGACAGAGGTGCCAAACACCTGCTCTGTTGGCTCACTGTGTCAGGGCGGTTTATGTGCCTTTATAAATTGGCCTTATCTTCATCAAGGAAAAAGACTGTACTCCTGCTATGTATCAGCTGTGGCTGAGGCTATCAAGACAGTTTGTAGAATTAAAACAAGCCACTAGGGCAAGATATAATTTTCTCCTTCCCCATTCTGTTAATTTTGACACGTAAACAGGCATGAAAGCTACAGATTGTCTTGGCTTCAGTAGGGTTTTACCCCAGCAGTACTACACATAGTGGCTGAAATAAGCAAACAGCATACCTTTCTTTCCCTTGTAAATCCTCTGTTTCTGCAGAATCTTAACTGTCATTAAAAAAAAAAAGAAAATAGAGTTTCCAGCCTTTTTGCTTACAAATTAACCCCTAAATTGTGAGCAGAGCATAACTGATGCTGCACAGGGTTCCTGTTGCTCCTGGCAGCCTAAAACAATGGCTCGGAGATGTGCAAAATCCGCTGTCCTTGTTAATGCACCAGCAGTGCTAGCGTGAATACTCAGCAATAACCCCAAGCCTGACAGCGTTATAATTTCACATTATCAGGAGGGGTCTGAGTCGAAGAGGAGCCGGAGGCCTATGGTGGGATAGGGAGTCATTGCAGAGAAGGGAAAGCAAAGGGAAGTAAGAGAGCAGGGGTAGGTGTCTGAGGGATCAGCATTGCTACCTCTTCTCTCACCTGGCTCCCTTGGGGGCTGTCTGTTTGGAGGGGCTCTCCTGTCTGGTTACACACGGTCACTGGAGGGGACCTAGTGCTAACGATCAGTTCTTATGTGGTTGCCCTGTTACTCTGCCTGCCCCTGCTCCCCCATTCCTCTGACACCAGCAGGACATGGTTGCACCTCCAAGGTTAGGATGAAGATTGATATTTATGGAACACCCCACAGACAGGGGTCCAAAGACCTTCTGAAAGTGCACCTGGTGGCTCAGACTCAGGGTCTTTCCCATTCTTTGTTACCCAGGACCAATATGCTGGGGGCAGAGTAAGATCTGGAGATAGTCATGGTCCTGTTTAAGTACTCTAGGAGACAGAAGTAAAGAAAGAGCAGACAGGAAAACCCAGAGAAGGCTTTACCTTGCCATTTCTTTCATTTATTCATCCTTCACCGCTGGCAGCTAGCAAGGAAGGAGACGAAATCTGGGGGAAGATCTCACTGGTGACAGATGAAGTGTGGGGGGGAAGTCCTTCCCTGTCCCACACGCTGCCCCAACAGAGGTACAGGGAAATGAAATGAAAGGGGCAAGAGGCACTCTGAGGAGCCTGTAGGAATTGGAGGAAAGTTGGAAAAAGGGATGTGATTGCTGCTGTGTTTGGAAAGATTTTATGCTTGGACAATGGCAGGAAGACTTTTAAACAGAGTGAAAAAAACCAGCAGAAAGAGGATAAGAGAAGGGCGCAGATCAACGTGAAGGTCTAGGAAATGCATTTTGTCAGAAGGATTTTGGATGGAAGGTTATATGGAAGAGAGGCTGGAGAATATAAGAGACAGTGGTGTGGAGCCTGGGATGGCTAGTCTGAGATGCTATTGAGGCAGAGGTGGCTGGAGGTGTCTCTCATCTGACTTTGGACAGGAAGATTCAAAATCTGACCAACTGCAGAAAAATAAATATGTTGGATGTGTGATGGGGGACTGAAGAGTCAGATCTACCCACAGGCTAATAGTCTGATAGCAGATGAAATGGCTGGGAGCCTAACCAGGTTTAAAAGAAATAATGTGAAGAGACTTCTGCAAATAAAACTAACCTGGCACTTCTGCTCTCAGATGCAAGGATATATTTATGGTGATTACGGTGGATGAGCAACGAATGTTCAGTTTTTATATTTTCTCTCCTGACATCTATTCTGATTTGCAAATGATAGGCCAGCACTCTACTGATTACAGGATTATATGACTAACTTCCAGCAGAAAAAGAGAAATCTGTCTTTTTTTCTGCTTGAGATGGAAGCAAAGTCATCAGCACTGAAGATTTGGCATCAGGGCTCTAGTTTATTTTCAGCTGAATATTGAGAATTCTGGGCAAACTCAGCACAGTTCATCACATTCAGATCTTTTCATGTGAGACTTAGCAAGACTCACGGCACTGACGGAATAGAGGAGAATGCAGGAATTATTAATGCCAGCAGTATTATGTAGTGCTTGGTACCTACCTTCCAGGAATAGTAGGAAACATTGCTGACATGCAGTACAGTTTTATTTATTTTTCACTACTCAATCTGTTTCCAAATTGCATGAATCCCACTTGTTCAGGCTGAGATGTGAGGCAGGATGATCTGGGGAGCGAAGTGGGAGGAATCTGCCTGTGTGCAGATATTCTGCATAAGATGTGCCTCACTGTGATGTCCTGTGTGAGTCCTCATCCCAGGCGGGACTAGCATCTGCTGCTTCATTTGATATGTCTGCAACCTGCTCCAGAAGGATATGCATCATTTGGAAATCCTCTGGAGGTCCTGAGGGGTAAAGCTACCCCTGCCTCTGACCCTGCATGGCCATTACCCACTCACTTAGCTTTCCTTTTACTTTTCCATGAAATTACTCTTAATTACATTTTGAGCATCACAGCTGTGCTGTGGGCCTAAGCTTAATGATATCGGGAATATATGCTGTGATCGTATGACAAAACCAGCTCCTGGGTGTGCCATGGGTCTGTGTACCACGGTTAGGATTGGAAGCAGGACCACAATATCGGACTTTTAGCCAGAAAAGTCCCTGCTCCTGGGTAACACATACAGTCCCAAGAGCATGGGGTGAAGGAACTGGGGACGAGTGCAACTCCCCATGTAGGAATGTAAGGCAGGGGCTGGGGGGCAGAGCAGAAGGGGGAGCTGTCAGCCTTCCCAGTCCTTATGATAAATCAGCACCGAATATTCAACTCCTTCACGAGCCCAGTGGCGATCAGGGTTTGTGCAGTTCCTGGAGAACTAAATGTTCCAGGTAAGTGCTATTATTAGGTGTCCTGCAAGCAGAGGAGCAGAACAAGCAAGCAGCCAGCTTTGTAACCTACGGATACTGAATTTGAAAAGTCAGGAAGGACAGAAATGAGAGGGACTGGGAAAAGGAGATGCTCTTTCTGCAGACACAGAAGCTGCCCTGACAAAGATGTGCTTATAGAGTGGGCAGAGACGCAGGGTAACAGCAAGGTTTGAGCTTCAGCTTAAATGATCTGACTTTTGGATCTGCACAGAGCAGCCTTGCAGAAGGAGAAATGCCTTGGGATGCCAGAGAGCTGGCTTTTTTGCACCTGGGGAAGGAGTCACACCTAGGAAATCAGAAAAGGTGCATGGGCGGCAGTGAACAGGGAGTACTTATTCACTGTTTCTCCTACAACATGGCTGGCACTTCCCCTGAAACAAGCAGGCAGTGGACCTAGCGCTCACTGTGCCTGTGTGTTTTTTCACCCAGTGCATTGCTAACTCACTGAATAGTCTTTAATAGCCACCACATTTAATACGTGATGATCCAGGTATGATCTGCTGTGGAAGCAGATGAAGCACAACTCCCTGGAGCCTGGAAATCTTTGTCTATGGAGGGAACCCTCCGTGTGTGCCCTGTTTTGTATTCGCAACAGACCTTTTGCAGGATGAGCCCTGGTGTTCACCCCCGGAGTGTGTCAGACTGAGAACGGGTGAGGATGGTGAAGCGGAGTGAGCGATTCTGCTGGGCCTTTGGGGACTGCCGCTCCTGCGTGCTTCGAAGCGGCTCCTCTGATGCTCTACGCTCCCATCAGAGGTTGGCAGAGCTGGACCTAACCCAGGGCCAGCTCCTCCCATGCTGCCCGTCCGTCCTCAGTCTGCGTGTGTCACTGCTGAGAAACTGGCCTCCGGCAGGATGATTTGGGGTGAGACTGTGCGAAGTTACTTCCCTGCCTGGAAGACAGCTTGGGAAAAATAAGACCAAGTGAAGGTTCCAGACATCCTCTGCCTAATGTCTGCCCTCACCTGCAGTAGCAAGCTCAGTTCTAAGTTTGGTTCTGACTTTGGACTTAAGTTTGGTCCTGAGTGGTCCCTAGATATCATCTAGACCCTCACCCTTGTCTCCTGAGCTGACTGGCAGAGAACATAGCTCCTGCGTAAGCCACTGGTTAATCCAGAAGTACAATTTGGCCCTGGAGGAGCACTGCCTGGCAGGCATGCTGCCAATGGGGATAGCCCAAAAGGACCTGGAGAAATTAAAGAAAAGATCCCCTCCCCGCAGCGAGCCTTACAGCTGCTGCTGCGTGCTCAGCTGCTGCCCAGACAGCAGGCAGCAACGCCTGCGGGAGCAGGGGAGAGGGAAGGGAAGCTGTCCCTGTCCCTAGCTCCGAGGATGGCTAGCATGGCCCAGGAGCACGGAGTCCAGCGTGCAGTGCTGCCACGGCTTGCATGGGAAAACAGGACAGGGAGGCAGAGGTGCGAGGCTCCCCCATGGCTTACGAGCTCGTCTGCCCGCCTGAAAGTGCTGCTGGCCGCCTGGCCGGTGTCGACAGCAGGGAGCCTGGCCTCAACACCTCCCCAAGCTGGGCTCAGGGGGGTACCCAAGGAACTGCTGTAGGAACACAGAACAAAGCAAAAAAACCCTGCCCGTCTGTAACCCCAAAGTGCAATGCTCCCCGGTCTCCGGGCTCGGGGCTGTACACACGCACAGCCAACCCAGGGTCCCTGCACCGGAGAACAGAGATCCCCATCTTCTTCCTTCTCTCAGGAAGCTTCCCTGGGGACTGACTAAGCCTAATGGCAGAGATCAATAATTACTACTGCTTAATCAGGACTGGTTTAGGATAAATTCTATATAATGAGGATCCATTTTGCATGTAGCAGGCAATTAAAGGACGCTTAAACAGGAAAAAGAGGTGTAAGATTCTGAACACGGCTTTGTGCAGGGACAGTATGAAACAAAGACAAAAGCCTGTATTTTGCTGAGTGTTTCCGTCAGTACCTGGAAGGATGAAAAATGAGTCTCTTTGCAACCCAGGCCACTGCACCTTCGCCAGGATGGTGCTGTGCGTGTGCGTGTGTGTGTGTGCAGCCACACCAGAGAGCTGCCCCCGAGCTCTGCGGGAGACCTCGCGCCTCACTTGGCACGGAGCAGCGAAAGGCAGCGCAGTGACCAGAAAAACCTGCAGCCCACCATGTGCATGCTCCAGGGATCGCTGCATGAATCGGGGAGGGATGAAATCACTGTGAATTGAGGGATTATCTCACTATACAGGACAAATGGAGGAAAAAAGAGAAGCCATTTCCAGTTTCATTATCCTTAATATCCCATTCACCATTGTGCCCTCCTATGCATCTCTGCCTTTTTTTTTTCTTTTTCTCCCCAGTATAGGGTGTGCTGGTGGGCAAGCAATGCTCTGACGTTGGGGGAGGAAGGCAAACTGGTTTTGGACAAGTTTGCGTGCACAGCATGGCGTCTCTGAAGAAAAAACGCCCTTCCTCACTGACACCAACAATGGTAGCTACTGACAGAGGATGGGAAAAACTTCAGGGAAGGCAGTGGCTTAAATGATACATAAATAAAAATGACACATTCAGATTTCACCTGCCCTTGGAGCCCCCTCCCCCTCTCCTGGCTTTGTCCTCCTGAGCCTTCCGTATCTCCAGAGGCAACATTTTAAAACCACAAAAATAGATGTGTGGGAATGAGGAATGGCTCAAATAATTTCAATTCCTCTCAGCAATCCCAGAGGCTTCTACCTCTCAGCAGCAAATACCTCTGGAAGGCAGCTCATACCAGCTATCTTAGGCGCTTGTAGCTGAGGAGATGACCAAGATGACCAAGACCTCTGGAAGTGACTGTTTCTCTCTGTCAACACGATGAGGGAACAAGAACGACCAGTTTAGATTAGGCATCCAGAGAGAGATTCATCTCGCCGAACTTTAAAAGCCTGTATCATAACGATAACAGTCTGAACTCTCTTTATAGTTGATGGAGAAAAAGCCATTTCTACATGTGATTCGCTGGATCTCTTTTAGACATATTTTTTAGGATGAGATGTGCTTACGCATCAGAAGTGCCTGTTTCTCTTCATTGCCTATAAAGGAGTCAGTATGACTAGCTCAGCTGTTGACGTGTGCACTGTAGGAATCTAAATTTGGGCAGATGAATCCCATTTCCAACTTTCAGACTGCTGAAGTTAGGTAACATGAATTCCACTGTGGGCATGTGCTAAATATTTGAATAGATGCTATTTTTTAATTCACCCTCTCCTTGCAAGACGACCACATCAGTAGGGTTATCTGTGGGAAGAGGAAATAGTGTGTGTCATTAAAACCAGAAGACATCCAAATTCTGTACTTTTTTCTGGCACAGATTACCATGTGAGCTACAGCAGATTCCTTAATCCCTCTGCTTTTTAAGCTTTACCACTATTCAATTTTCAAATGTTAGCTTACAATTTAATTCCTGAACATGCAGAAGATACTTTTTAGCACTTCACTGTTCTGTTTTTTCCTCATAACAATTTTATGTGAACATATAATTTTGTGTCCAGATTCGTTACGTTTTGACTGTTTTGGCTTCCCCCCCCCCCCCTCCAGGAACTGCTATGCATTTCTTTCATAAATCTGAACTCTCAAGCCTGAGGAACGGCACTAGTCTTTAATATCAGAGCAGTACTCCTCCACATTTGCTAGTTGTGAGACGAGTACTTCATATTTTCTCTCCCTTCTAATTTTCTTATTTTCCTTGAGTCTTCAGTTCTTTGCTGATGTGTAGGGCAGTATGTTCTGTTCCAGAAGAAGACTTGGGAACAAATGCCTGCCAGAGAAAAGGCTTTTATAATCTATTGTGTGTGTGCCATTGTGCTACTGGGTAGTTTGACACCTATTTCTGCTTGGCTCACAGTTTCTTCTAGGAAAGGCTCTTTCACTTTGGAGACTTGGGAGAGAACCATGGAGGGCAACTATTGCTTTCAGAGATACAAACACTCACCCCTTATCCCACATGGCAAAAATGTGGATTTCTTGTTCGTGGTAAACATTGATTAAAAAATCAACAGATGAGGCTTAAAATCCACCAGAAAAGATGCTGTGTGGGGAGGCTTGTCACCATATTCAGATCATTCTGCCTCAGAGTCTATGAATTTTAAACGGGGGCAAACATCATTGCAAGCACCAGCAGGATGTTCACCACCTCCGAACAAAGGAGCAGGGAAGCACTGTCAGTTCCCCGAGGAGCTCAGGACTCGCAGCGCAGCCCAAAGAGTGGCCCGAAGAGAAACAGGGAGGGAGAGCGCTGGGGCGTCTTGCCGAGGTCACGGCTAAATGGCTGGAGAGCATCTGAAGAGCTTGTGACAGCCTTTGAAATGAACAGGAGTATTTTTCTAAAGAATGCACACGAAAGAGCCACAAACATGGAGAAAGTGTAGAACATGCACCCACAAAGACTAAATTTAAAAGATGTGCTTAGCAGGGAACACATGCATAGCATATGGATGCAGCTGACGGAAGAGCTGTTGGACTCCATTCAAGATACCACTCACATAGCAGATGAACCGTCATAAATTTAAGCTACACATGTCGCATCCTTACCGCTAAGGTTCCCTTTAGTCATGTGTGAATGCAGTTTAGTTGTTGGATCCTGGCTCGCGAGCTTAGTCGCTCTCTGAGCGCATAAGCATGGTGGGCAGGACACATAACAGAGAGAGATCCCCAGCTGTTCGTTACCTTTCGCGATTTATTAGCCCATGGGCTTTCTGCAGCCGCTACCTTGGCATTTGTTAGTCCCGGCACTCGCTGCATAACGGGCGTTGCATGCTGTCCTTCAGCTCTTCAGCTGCTCGCTGACTGACAGGCCAACTTCTTTAACATTTGCTTTGATACATTTTCTCATATTAAGTTAAGCTCCTTGAGCTGATTAAAAGCCTTCCAAGATTGTATCATTGCCAAGCCTTCTACGCACACGCACACACGCACAAAGACAATCATTCTGAAAAGGAAGACAAATAATAAAACCTATTCTGGATCTCTCCAATTAGGATGCTAGTAGCTAAGCCTCTGTCCTCCAGCCAATTTTTTATATTACTGAGCCAATCCACATCTCTGATGGATATGTAAGAATGCCAGGTTATTATTCTTCAGCAATTAGTTTCATCTTTCAAAGTCTTTTAATCCAAAATACAATATAGTGACAAAACTGGTAGAACAGATGAACATTTACAGAGCAAAAATCAGACCTTCCTCCACTTCCATGTAGCGCTGGAGTTGTAAGAGATTCCTTGCAGCTGCTTGCAAGGAATTAAAGTTTTAGATTTGCACTATCCTTTGGAACCTAATTTTATAAGCAGCTGCCGACAGTCCATTAATTTGAATCCAAGATGCCCTCTGAGTTAGACTAGTGCTAAAGAAAGCATTAGTTTCCATTCTAAAATGTGCTTTATCACACATTCCTGCTGCCCCTTTTGCATATCTGTTTGACTCAAGGCAATAGTAGCATGGTATTTAAGTGCCAATTACATTTTGGTAATCCACACAATATTTTGACAGGGAGAGAAAGACTGAATGACCTTAAACCTTGTTAGGATCAGAAAAAATACCCCAGACTTAAGCATTCACTGGAAGCATTTTTAGGGAAGCCTTGCATATTTCTTGGTAGTGAAGCTTTTTAACATTATGCCTAACACTCAGATTTTGTGGATGTACAAAACTGGAACTAATTTTTCTGGATTTTCAGGTTTCTTTTTCTCTAATGGGTCTAATTGAAATAAAAATTCAAACACATTCTCTCTTTCTTTAGAGTCAGGTTTAAGCAGAATACTGATATTTGTCACTAATGAATCTATATTATGGTAGCAGCCGGTGATACTGCTCTGTGATGGCAGTTTCTTTCAGATCTGGGGCTGTATGGTAGAAACACAGATGCAGAGGCAGTCATATGATTTGGGGCTGTATGGTAGAAACACAGATGCAGAGGCATCTGTGATATGATTTAGAGGATAACCTGCTGTTTGATGACACTGTAGCTGGTGCAGGATTTGGAGGTTTCTTTGGTGGCAGGTTTTGTTGCTGATATTGCTGTTATTGACTTGTGGCAAAGAGGTAATGAAGAGAAATAGCACGAATGTAAAACTAAGCTGGAGTGGAAAGTATAGGAAAGAAAAATTGTCACTGAGACAACTAAGGACAACAGTGTTTTGGGTTTTTTTAAGATCTTATACAGAGGTGAATATTAGTACTGCTGTGAATATGGAGATTTTCCCCAAATCTAAAATGCATCACGGGAAGAAGATGCATCTTTTAGACAGAAAGGTAGACGGATAGGCAGAATAGGCTGAAACTATTCTGCAAGAAATGGCATGGTTAGTGTCAGAATTTATTCATCTAAATAGAACTGGTGAAGCTAAGAAATGAAAGGCCCTAAATGCACAAGTGAGAAATTTTGACTAAACCATAGGATGCACTTGAAGAGCAGTGTGTTGTGGCCAGAGATAAGTCTGAAAGATGACCCGAACAGTTAATAATTTAAATTAACTTCAGGGAGCTAAAATTGCAGAAATGAAAGGCAACGAGAAAGGAAGTGTTGATGGCAAAAGAAATTGAGCTTCTGGACAAGTATTATAAGGACGAAAAGGCCAAAATCTAAATGTGATGTGGGAGAACTGGGTCAAAAGTAACACATCTGTGGTACTGGAGAAAGATGGAAAGAAGGCAGAGTTTCACGTAGTGGAAAAACAAGCATCAGTTTAGCCATCCTGAGTTTAAGATTACAGCTATGAGATAAATAAAGTCAGAAAGAAAATTAAAGGTGTGGTTTTCATCAGAGGTCTGGATTTGCAAAGCACACCTGAAATTTCTCATCCCAAAGTAGATAAAGGGGTGCAAGACTTGAGACTGTAGGAGATGGGCCAGAAGGTCAGATCCTTGTTGGACTCTTGTAAACCACCAGAAGTACAAGGGGACCACAACAAAGTGAAGGAAAGCTGAGAATCGGTAAAGGACTATGTCACAAAACCCCCAAAGTGAACAGGGCTTCAAGAGCAAAACGGCAGAGAAGTTTGAAAAGCAAGAGGGCAGAAGATGTAGTAATACGCTGAGGCATTGTATTTGTCCGCATCTACCTAGTCACAAAGCTTGTTCTTGCATGGTATGTGTAGAAATTCTGCACCTCAATAATTTTTATTTTATTTTAAATTAAATTGACCAAGATGTGCCTATATAAGATTCATAATGTTTCCATCTGCCTGGAACTTTGTACTTGCGAGCCCTTAAGAAGAAGAAAACATCTTGTATTAAATTTTTTAAGCAGCCAAAGTGCTTTTCATTTTCCCCCCCCGTAGTTTAAATTTAAATTAATGTTTCTAAATTTACATATTCAAAAACTTAATCTGAAACCTGTTTGGAATTTGGATGTCTCTTTTTATCACATTTCATTTAATTGCAGCTACTTCTGCAATTGAGGCATCACCCCTGCAGCTACTGGATGTCAAAGGACAGAAAAAATAAATTGCTTGAAAGAAAACTGAAGCCACATTTCTATTCTGCATTTGAGCTGCTGACATTTTCTAGATAACACCAAGAGATGTCAGAATACTGGCTGTTAAAGCAGTCTATGTTTGGAGCCTATTAAGTTGAATTCTGAGAGTGAAGGGAAATGTGAAGACTTCTGGAGGGACTGACATATACCATTACTTGCTTTATTTCAATTTTATAGGGGAAAAAAAGGAGGGGTTTTCCTACTTTTTTGCCCAAGAGCTCCTCTTAAAACGTGGCAGGTTGCCAAGAGGCTGCAATTTCACTCTAATTCCTCTGTGTATTCGAAGGCTCCACAATACAGCTCCTGCCCTTCTGATGAGGAAGGGCTGAGAGGAACTCCTACCAGAGCCTCTTACTCTCTCATTACTGTCAGAGGCCACTGCTGACCTGTCTTCCTCTTTGGCACCAATAATTCTGCCTCTTTAATGCTCCCACATTACATTGCTCAAGGGGTCCAGATTGCCTCTTCTTGTTGATAAAGCTGTAGCTCCACTGAGGTCTTTAGAGTTACACCAGGGTAAAGGCATCTGGAAGGAGGAGGGGGGCTCCGAGTGTCTTGCTCGGGTCACTTGTATGTCATGTAAAGCAACCAGAATGATCTCGGTCTTGCTTCCTAAGCACCGTCTTGTCTTCTGATGCAGTGGTAAACCTAGGGAGGAAATCAGTTTCCTGTCAGCTGAATTCTCCCTGGAGTTCCTTGGCATTCACAGGCAATCTGGCAGGACATCCCTCCAGAGACCATATTCCCATCCCTCAGCCCCTTGCTCCAGGTCCTCCGTCCCATGCACAGAAAGAGCTGTCTCAGCACAGACCTTCCCCCATCCACTGCACAGGGCACTGAGCCTGAGACATGCTAAGAAAAAGCATGAAGGAGTGAACAGACCATGAATACAACCAGCTATGGCTTCCAGAGGCAAGCTGCTTTTCTACAAAGCTTCCCACCCCTCCACACTCACAGCCCTGGGAAGGATGCATAGGGCTGGGCAGTGTGCATAGGGCTGAGTAGGGTGTATATGGCTGGGGAGGGTGCATCGGGTTGGGCAGAGCTGAGCCTGGACTGACAGGCCCAGATGGACTCCTTCCAGACCTAGCTGGGACATCTCTGCCAACCTGCTAATCTTGATCTTAGGTTAACAGACAGCTGGTGGCATTTAATCAGAGGCCCCATTCACGTATACCCTCCACACCAATGAGTCTCCTGAACTGCGTTGTGCTGGATAACGCAGGTCTATCAGTTGCTTCCTTCAGTTGCTCCCAGAGACTTTTGTGTTTGCCAGTTTATAGATCATCTTAAATATTGTTTCTGACTTCAAAGATAAGTGGATGTATTTAAAGGCATTTGACCATCCATCACATCTGAGCAAGAAATATTACAGAACAGCTTCTCCCCCTGCATAGCAGTTGGCCAGAGGTTTTCTACTGAACCTCCTGCCTCAGCCTACACTACCCTTAGCATTGACGTTCCCCGTTTCCCCACACCAGCCTGCTCTCATGGCACAGTCCTTCAGGAGTACTGCTGTTGCCTGCCTCAAGGGCAGCGAGGGTGTGCGTCAGCCTGATCGGGGCTGCCACAGAACCACGTAGACCCTTTGCCAAGCTACTGGAAATTTAGAGGAAACAATCCGAGCAAGCAGAGCTGCATCAAGCAATGCACATCTCGGTCTAGAAGGCTGAATCCAAGCAGAAACAGCCCAAGAATCCGAAATCCTTTGTATATGCCCATGTTACTACCACGTGAAGTGATTTGCAGCTGGTTTCACCAAATTTAGCTTTCTAGTGATGCTTTTCAGGACCTAATTCACCGTTTCCTCAGTTTGGATCTTTGTGTTATGACTCGTTGTGATGAAGGGTGCAAGTGGGTGGGGGTAGATAGCTGCTGTCTTTACCAGCACTTTACCTTAACTCAGCCCCTGGGAAGATCTAAGTGCATTATATATGGCTCAAGCCTTACTGCAAGAGCTCTAGGTCCCTGATTAGCTAAGCCAAGGTCAACTTAAAATTCAGTGAAACACGCGCTACTTCACAGGGAAAACACAAGAGGCTGAATGCTTTTCAACCTAAGCAGTAATGTTTGACTCTTCCCAAGACCCAGCGATTATCAGCTTTTACTGGTGAGCTAGTCAGGAAAATAACAGGCTTCATTCTCCTCTCAGACTAGAATCACACAGGAGATAGTCCACCAAACTCGGTTCACCTAAGAGGTACAAATGTAACGCAAATGAAGAATGAGGCCCACACAATTTTAAGGTTTTAACTGTTCTCTTAGTCTGAAGGAAAAAGACTGCCTTGAAAATACCAATAGCTATTCCAGAGGAGATAAGAGAAAAATATGTAAACATCCCAACCAGTACTGAAGGCCCTGCAGAAGGAAAAAGGATTGCTCAGAAAACTGAGACAATATTCCAGAGGACAAAAGAATGAAATAAACCCCTAAATTACCTTCAACCATGCATTCAGGGACACAATTACATTATTTTGCTCAGTCCATTCTTTCTTTCTAATCAGATTAATAAATATATACACCAGGAAACATTTATATTTTGTATATGTGGGAGATGATTTTATTCAGCATTTTGAAAATCCTTAAGCCTGCTGTTTATTTCGATTATTTATCATTTTGCAAAGAGAATGCAGGCACCCAGAGCTCAGAAAAAGATCAGAGAGTCCAGCTCTCCTCAAGGCTATTTTTTCTTTTTAATCCTCAGGGACCTGATTGAATTTTTCTCTGTTTATTATTATTTTATATTTCTTCTGCACATTCTATTTATTTATTTTGATTTATAAATTATATTACCATGCTAAGGGCAACTGTCCTCTCTGAATCATTCCTCTTCTGCCTGTGACATTTGTGCAAACCTCGTGTCTGCCTTCCACGTTTCAGCCCTCAGCCCCAAACTACTTTAGGCCACTGTATTGTTTAATTTTTTCCTCACTTGGCCAAGCAGCCTGAAACCAACTGCATAATATTCTATTTGACATTAAGCCTCACATATACTTTACAGTCTCTAAGTTCTCTGGGGCAATAGCTGTCTTTTTAAATTATGTATAGTGGGGCCAGCATAATGGGGCCTCAGGCCTTGAAATGGCTCCCTCAGGCACTGCCACAATGCAGCGTGTATTTCTAACAGCAGAGGAGATGAACCACCAGAAGAAGTGCCCAATTCTCTGTCCCTCGGTAACATTGCATCCCTGCTGGAACACATGCTACAGCTAAACACGAGTTCAATGTGGGGGTAAATGATGACATTTAAGGGCTCATGGAGGTCAAAAGAGATGATCCAATGGTCCCTCCCAGCCTTCGATCCATGAATCTATGAATACAGATAACAGCAATTAAAAAGCAGCTCTGTGAAAAGGTCTCCACAGCCACTGCTGCAGGGACACCGCGAGAGTTTTGCTGGAAGACTTCTTCAGGAGTGAGGCCATGGAGCAACTCTGCTTGCGATGAACAGGCACCACCTCAGGGGCAGAAAACATCTGCCGGGGGCGGCGGAAAGAGATGTCTCTCGAATAACGTCATCTTAACTAAGCTGGAGGTATGACGACTCTTGCCGATTCCAAAGTGCTGCCACAAATAAATGAATCAAATTCTCCACGCCTAATTTTTAGGAGTGAGCAACCAGGAACGGTGAGCGGCATGGATGAATTTCGAATCGTTCACTGACTGGCTGTTGACCCTCCTTTAAATTCCCACCAGTTTTGGAGTTGCTCATCTCTGCTGGCTCTGGGTTCACACTGTAACTCAAAGTAAGCTGCAGCTAAGAGAAAAAAATAAAACTATCAGGACATTATTTGCAGGTGTGGTCCAGGCAAGACAAGGACTAGGACTCTCAGACGGCACAGCTATGGAAAGCTTGCTAAGTGAGGCAGAAGATATGCAACATCCCCAGACACCCAGCAGCAGGTCTTTGAGTCAGAGCTGAACCTCACCTTGTTTGAGCCCAGAAAAAGACTCCCTGTGGAGAAGAGGTGGGAGTCAGTACATGCCCGGCTGTTAACTTTATGCCCTTGCTATACCTTCGCACAGCACCGCCAAATGGCAGTGGATCATTTATGGACATGGAAAAAAGGAGCTGCCTTTTTCAACTAGCCTACTTACTTAAGCAGCAGGCATCAGCAGTAATTGGCAACAAGAGCAAAAAATAAACTTTGAGCAACCTCACCCTCCCACCAAATCCCTTCCCAAACATGTATTGTTTTGCAAGCAGATAATATTTCTAGTAATGAAGCAACAAAGCAAATACAGTTCAGTGCTCTGTAAACACGAATACACACAGACCAATACATGAGCCTTGGAATAAAATTCTTCAAAAAAGCACTTCTTCAGATGCTTCCCAGTGATAGAGTACCTGCCAACGAGAAATCATGACTTTTCAGAAATTGCTTTATAATGCAAAAGCACTGGAAAACATAGTCATGACTTTCCAAAACAAATGATGTTCAGGCTCTGCTTGGGTCAAAGATGCAACAGGAAAGGCTAGAAATGCGAGGCTGCTAGCTGGTGGGTCTTGGCTTTGACTCAGCTCCCAGAATGACCCAGCAACAATTCCTCTTCACTTACCATGCTCTGCATTATTTTGGCACAGAAACACCCCTAGTTCTCTGGCATGTTTTCATGACAAATTGTTTGATCTTCGCCTGCACGTTTCTGCAAGGCCTTGTTTCTCCTGCTGCAGCGTGACACCTTCCTGACTTCTTTCTGTCAGTGCTGGCATTGCCGATAAGGAGCCGCAAAAGATATGTCTGGGTAACCTCAAGCTGCTCTGAGCAACCGTAAGCCCGCAGGACTCTCATGATGCAAGTCAGCTCCAGACATCTCAGAAGTGCTGGCAAAATTGAATTGTGTTGCAAAAGAGCAGCAGCAGAGCCAGGGGAGGGTCCTGGAGAGGCACACTTTCCAGCTCTGCTACGGCAGAGGTGTCGGGGGAGCAAAGGGTGGATGACAACAGTTGCGGGGAAGCCCTTAGGTCTTCACTACTGCCATCAAAGGCCACCCCAAGTGTCCTGATTCCTCTGGCAACAGCCACCAGGCTGGCTCTCCAGGGCACCCGCACTGACAAAGGCGGCTGCAGGAGCCTGAACTCACTCTGGTTTCACCAGCAGTCTGTTGCCATAGGCAACTGCCTATTTTGCCTATACCTAGAGCTGGCCCTGAGCAATATACGCAGCAGGATTGCTATGATGAGATTAACACTCTTTATTATACTATCCCTGCCCTTATCACCAACCCCAGCTCTCACAAATTCAAGATAAGGAAATTTCCCTCATGTACTTACCATGGTCTTGAACAGCACTTTAGAGAGAAGCAGTGAACGCCACTGTATTCACATTTACATGGGAAAATTTAGGAGCCGTTGCTATTCTTGTTTTCAGGTCCTCTGAACTCTTCAATGTCCCAGTTCTGGTCTGGTTGCTTATCAGTTACCCCAGCTTGAGTAGCTTGAGGGTGTCCTCTCTGCACTAGGCTAATGTCAATATGGGACCAAGGCATCGTAATCCCCTCAACTGTGGCCCGTAATCTTCTCCATTTGTTAAAAGAAAAAGTGTCTCCCTCCTGATCCTTCTAATACAGGAATAGCCTGTTTCTTAGGCCAGCTTTAGCCTGCGCACCACTTCACTTTTGGTAGCTGGGATAGAGAGCTACATCAGGTAAGCATACCTGTTAGCTTACAGGAAGGTAAAACATCTCTCAAAATGCTCTAAGTCTCACTGAAAGCCAGAATAGGACTTACTCCCTAGAGACTCAGACACGCAACCAAATCACTGCCGCTTAACACATTACCATCCATCAGCTGAGCAGCTCAACTGCAGGCATGGCTGCATTGCACTGCCCTGGTCTGACTTGGGATCACCACAGGGAAATGGAGTGGACCCTAAATTGGAAACGGTGAGCCTAAACCCTTTCTTGCATGTATTTTCCATTCAGGTTCCTCACTCCTTATTGAAATACCTTGTTGATTGTGGGAAATACCTCCTTGAATGTAGCCCAGATTCTCAAATACTGCTTTTTAATCAGAGTAAGGCATCTAATTCCTTTAAAAATCTTAGGCTTTAGATCCTTCAATACTTGCGTAGCTCTAGAATTCTGAGCCTCAAATTGGGTTCTGCAGAAAGATATTTATGTAATGTGAAATCCTGTTGTATTAAACAACAAATAGAGGCCTAAATTGACCTGACAGTGACCTTTTTAATAATAGAAAATCATCAAAATAAACAAAGCACAATGCAAATGCAGAAGATTTGGTTACAGTAGATTTGATCAAATAAAACAGACAATCTAATTAACCAGTGATTAGATTAAGTAGAAGTCTCTGTACTGAGTGATGGATAATTAACTGGAATTGTATTTACTTTTTTTTATTGTACTGCAGAACAAGGCACATCTTTGCCTTTCTTTCCTTTCACTGCAGACTTTTAATTAAACAAAATTATTCTGAATGTTTTACACAGAATCTAGGCCTCTAAGTAAACACGGTAAGTTGGAAAGGGAAAGGCAGCCCTATACTGAGATTTAGTTGTCGATCAATACTGTTTGTATAAATCTCATCCACCGTAACAGTTACAACCCTGGCTTTTCAGAGCTGCTTGGCATTTATAGCTCCAGCTGAGTGGAATGTGAGCTGCAGGTGCTCAGCCCTTTGGAGAGCCATGCCATTATTGTTCAAACCTAATTTATGCTTGAGAACAAACAAACAAACATATTCAAGGCAACTCCTAATTTCTGCACCTGAGTCGATCAAGATTTATTTTTATCAGGGCAAAGGCACATAAGGGAATGGTGCACAGCTGATCAGCATCTAAGACAGAAATGGATCTTGCACTTTGAAATCCTTATCAGAAATGGCTGTGGTGACTTTTAAGTGTAGGTTATGGAAGATACAGTCTTTTAAAGTGATTTAATTCCCTCCTTTTAAGAACTGTAATCTGGAAGATTGCTTTGGCTCCCCATCACTCCCAGGAAAACACTATACTATTGAAGAAGCCCTTTTAATAACACAGCTTGTCAAATGTTAGATGTTGTTTTATTTTTTAAGCATTTTGCTAATTGCATATTTGCCAGAGCCTCTGTGATATCCTATAAAAGCTGTCATAGCAGACAATCACTAGGTTCACCGTACACATGGGTTGCATATTCACATGTCCCTCTGTTCAGAATGTATAACAGTTAATTTGATGAAATATCTGCTGGCAAAATTTCTCCCCTAGCTGTGGGACTACTGTCTGTCTGTCTGTCTAGACACTCTTACTGCTCTCATTACCATGGTATCTCAGTGCATCCAGACCCATGGATATCTGAGGAGGAGTTAATAAGCATTAGCTCTTGCTAGGTCTCTTCAGAGGATGCTTCTGCCAAACTGCAGGGGACAGCAGACGAAAACAGCATGATTCCTGAATGCGATGAGCTGCCTGACGAGGAAAGCTAGCAGGACAGTGTGGAAGCTCTGGCATCTATTTAGCAGTGCCTTGCAGTCTGCCTCTGGCTAAGTGGCAGGGCATGCGTGTGTTGGCTTATACGCAGGCGTTTTTCTCGCTTGTGTGCAGAGACGAGCAAAGCTGGAGTTACTGCAAGCTCTGCGCTAGCGAGGATGCCAAGGAACACCATGTGGAGGCGGGTGAATTCTGGATGAGAGAGTGGGTAAACAGAAAGGCTGAAGCGCCAGGGGTAGCCTCGGGGGCATTCCCTTAGGGAACAAACAGCAACTGAACTAGAAAGTAAGGCCTCACTAGAGCAATTAGCTTCTCGAGCTGATCTAAGGTATCAGCTAGACTTTTAAGAGAAAGACCTAGTTGACCAGGTGACATGCATGCCTGTAGCTGCTGTATTTTAAGGCTATATTTTTTGGTCCTGAAATGCCAGTCCATGAATTCACCCATTTACCCATAAAACCTGGAATCTCTTTCATGGTGCAGACTTTATTTTCGGTGGTGCCGAGTGCAAGATGGAAACAGATAAAACCGCACCTTCTCAGCACTGTTGATGCCCAGGTAAGAGAACTTCTATTGCCCTTCTCAGGAGCAGGCTTTTAACTAATTTGACTTGTACTCAGTCCCCACTTCTGAACAACCTGAACAATCACTCTGACCAAAAATGGCTGTAACCCTGGGAGCAAAATGTGGTGTGTGGTATGTACAGAGGCAGAAGGCCATTTCAGCAGTCATTCTCCCAGTTGTCAATCTCCCTCTCCTCACACGGAGTTACTGTGCCTCTAACCTTTCTCACTAAAGTCTGTCCAGAGTAACAGGAAAATGGATGGGACTATATGAGAAAGTCTAAGAATATATGTGAATCCTCTGATATTTCTAGCATAAAATATTCAACAGGTATTGTTGTTGAAAAAGCTGGGTGTCAGGAAGGCCTGTGGAGCTCCTAAATAACATGGACAGAATCATATCATCACAGCATGCTATTGCCCATGGACAAAAATCTCAGCTGAATTCCCTCATCTTTCTCTTCACAAGGCTGCCAAGACAAAGAATTACATACAAGCCACAGGACTCGAGAGTGTTTTCCAGTGTCCACCAGCCTAGATGCATCCTGACTCCGTCTCGTGCCAAAATCCAGACATGTGTCTTCTTTCTCCCCTACTCCTTTCTCCTCTTGTCTTCCTTTCTGGAAGGCCAGATGTGTAGATGTAGGCATGAAGGCCGCAATGCCAGCAAGGAAGAAGGAGTTGTAGAAGGTAAAGGAAAGGTCCTCCAGCTTTGGTGAAAGCAAGGAAGTGGGAGAATGAGTAGATATGGAATACTAGTTCTCCTGAGAAATGTCAGATAAGAGGAAAAGAAGTAGTGCCTAATTTTTTCTGCTCAGTGGTGATATATACATGCAGACACCAGCCTAGGAAATGTGGGGGAACTCTAATGAATCTCTCCGAGTTGTGTCTATGGTGCTGATTACCACTGTTCCCGCAGAAGCCACTTGTATTTGTGATTTGGAGATGTTTTCAGCAGGCAATGAAGTATTAGTCACTATTTAAAAAATGTACCACATAATTGCAGAAGATAGCATGTTCCCATTCCAATTAGAAGTGAATAACTGCAATACCTGAAGGAGCCTTGTGCAGCATCTGTAGGTAAATACCACTCTTTGTAAAGGAATCTACACATAGAAAAATGCATAATAGGCTTGTGAATGGTAAGGTTTAGATGTAAACTACTGAAGTAAAAGAATCACTATCCCATGGAGAAATCTAAGCAGAGTTTGAGATGTTTTTTCTAAAAATGCAAAATATATTGCTAGAAAATTGTGCTCTCCTTTATTGCTTGTATATCAATATGGCAAGCAGAACACTTTCTACCTGAGAAAAGTTTGTCCTCAGCTCTTCACGTTAAATTCACAAAAACATTTAGACATGGCAATGCTTCATCTTCACCCACAGCCTGTCTTCATACGTTAACCATGCCTGCAGCCATTCTCCAACACTGAGGTCAACTAGCATCAATGGCCCATATTGACTCTTAAAACTCCTACACAGCATGGCTGTTGCAAACTGTTTACTGGGAATGGGACTGTTCCCAGTAAACACCTAAATTAGCTCACTGCAAGTGCTGAGACGTGCCCTAGCTGCTAGGTTATGTAGGGGAAACGTAGGGGCCTCTATTCAACATGTACGCAGTCTTTTGGCATGTGTAGAGCAGATGGGCAGATTCTGATGATCTACATGTTGAAGGTGGTTGCTGAAAGTGGCAGTGCAGTGACTAAAGCCATGCTTTTGTAGTTTCAGCCCTCAACATTTCACTCCCACCCTAGAATTAGTAGCATCTACTCAGCTTGAACCTATGCTGTGGCAATATGTCAGGTACCTACAGAGTGTCCATGAACCAGCGAATGAACTTTAAATCAACTGAAAAATCCCACTGATTTGTGAATGGAACTATATCTGGACCCTCAGCAAAAAATGCAACCAGTTCTGCAGCTTTGGTGCGTTCCTGCATTTGGTGAGGTGTTGATAGGCCTACAAGGGCCAAGTTCAGGACTTTGATTAAGCACACGCAACTCTACTCTCTTGACAGAACTGCACTTGCCCATTGAAGGTCTGATTCAGACCCGAGATCTTTGTACACCATGTTTATGTTGCCTTCTTTGCATAATTATACAGTGCTGAAGGATCTTTGAACAAACTTATTTTATAAAAGGGAATAGAAATATATATGGGGTATGACTGCAGGCTTGCAAACAACATAAATACCTGAAAAACCCTCTGTTCTGCTATTGATCCAAAGGAGTGCTGGAAACATTACTATGGCAACAATTCTTACCCAGTGGAAGAAGCATGCCATTATGTGTGCATAGGAACAAAACAAGAGGAGGCGTTTTTCAGAACTGTTGCCCACCTCCCCTTGACCTCTCCAGATGTGCTGACCTTCTGGCATGAGCTCCTGCTGCAGGAGCTTTCAATGAGATATGACTTACAGAATTATTTAGTGGCCCATGCACAGAGAATAAAGAAATTCTATTGATGAACAGAGTCCTGTCGCAGAAAACAGCACTGCATGGAACTCCTGTTTTCTAAGAGTATCAAACATCTTCCTTACCTCGTTAACAACCTGGGTTATCGGTGTGAATAAAAGAGACAAGGCTGCTCTGGCTCCCTCTAAATGTTGTCTATGTCATTTGGCTGCACACTACTCGAACCTTTCGCAAGTACAGTTATTAACTCCCAAAACTACTGAGCATCTAATCTGGCCATGTTCTTACTGAGAATGAGTTCAGTCTAAAGTACAAATCTGTTGGCGTTGTGGTAATGGTGTTATTTGGTCTATTAATTAGCAGCTAGACTAATAAAGTCAGCAAGAAACCGGTTTGCATTATATGGCTAAATTGAAAGTCCACATCCCATATAGCCTGAAGGCAGAATCGAGAGCTAATCATATTCCAGGTGTTTGTAACACTTAAGAAGCTCTGTCTGCTGCTCCTGGCTGCACCTCTCATCCCCAGCCTCACATATGGGTAATTTTAAGGAGTACTGTGACTCTGCCCACCGTTCCTAACCCTGGGGAGGGGAGTGATACTGGCTACAAGTCCAGGCAGACTGCTCTTCCTGTAAATGGCTGAGGAAAACGATTGTGTGGGAGATGGTGCCAAGTGAGGAGAGAAAAGGAGCAGCCTGGAAGAAAGCTTCCAAATACACACTCCCACTGCAGAAACACTTTATGGCTGTCCTGAGGCTGGGGAGGACAAGAAGCAGCTGCAAGCTCTTTCCAAGCTGTTTGTTTGCCAGTCTTCCCTCTGGGCAGCCTGTGGTACAGCCAGCGGTGAGAGCAACACGAGTAGGTGGAACAGCTCTGCCCACTTGGGAGCTCACTAGTGCTCCACAGATCCACCTAACAGCATGAGCCAAGCGGATATTGCCCATTGCCATTAGTATTGTTATCCCCCTTTTTAAAAAAAAAACAGAAAAATAAGAAGGGTCAGAAAAAATGAGAGAGAGCCTGGGCAGAAGATAGACTGTACAAAGAGACTAAGACTAATACCAAGTATGTGAAGTGCAAGGAAGGAATGGAAAGGACATTGCTACTATCTAATCATGTTGAGAAAATACACAAAATGCCATCCAGCCTTTTACTAGGTCCTAGCCTAAAAAGCTGAGTTCCTGCTTATTCTGTAGAGATGGTAAAGATCTATTTTTTCTAGAGAAGTATGTAACCCTGCTGTTCCTGGAAATTATTCACCTTTCCTTCATGGAAGATGTCTCCTGCATCCCATCACAAGCGGCCACAGTGGCACGGAATATATGTGCATCTGTGTGTATGTATACATGCATACACATAGATAGGAAAGTGTGTTGAAAATGTCTCGATGAAAGAAAAACTAGAATACACACTTGGATTTAACCTATTTGGTCAATCTTTTTCCCTTCCCTAGAGGCAGCTGGTTTTATTCAATATTGACTTTTTTTCTAGTTCTAGGTGACTTTGGGTCCTGAACATATAGAAATAGGGGCTATTATAAAGGACATAATTATTATTTTGACAACATCAACTTTGACAGCTTCATGAACTTTATTGAATAAACAATGGTTCATTACCCACCAAATAGTATTTTCCCACTTCTCCAGCTTTCTCTGCCTTCAACATCTGTGAGCCTCCCAGGTATTTTATACAAGTAATAATCTCTCTTCTACCCTTTAGGGAAGTAGCTTGATCAGTTCCAGGAATTTTCTTCTGTATTGGTTGTTGCACGTGTGAGAGCAAGTGTCCTGGGAAGAAATTATTAAGAAAAGGTAAGTCAAAGAAATAAGATACACGGATAGTCTCAAATGCAGGGAAAACTCTGTTCATTTTCAGCTCCCATGAAAGCGAATTTCACACAGCCCAGGTCCATCTCTGCACTCACAAGCAACCCCTTGTTGGCTGCATTTCTTTATTCTGGGGAAAGGCAATAGCCGATGGAAGTCATGCTCACTGAGAAGGAAGTTCTCACCCAGATTGCTTGGGACATCTGCAGAGGCTTTCTGAACATCGAAGCGGTGACTACAACATAGATTCGGTGTAAAATGTGGGAGCATCACTTGCAAACACTGATGTTGGGTGGTGGGGATGCTGACTGCAAGCAGGCTCTTATAGCCTCTACCTGCTGGCCCGGGGTCCCACTCACAACCAGAACTGTTGTCCAGCGTGCCCATTGTACACGATTGCCAGTTTCCCGCTCTGAACACAGGTGCATTTCTTCGGTTTGTGCAGCCCCCCTTTGCACAGGACGCTGGCATACGGGGGGTTGAAAGGTACTGTGGAAATCCTAGGATAACATTTTAAGAAACAGGAGTGAGCCACAAAGATTTGAATCTAAACCTGCCTTTTCTGGACTTTGGAGTAACAAAAGCTTTAGTTGCAAATGCAAATGTTACTATCCAAGATCATCTTTAGCAGGTAGCCACAAAGTTTGAGCGCCACAAAGTTTGCCACCCATTTTATTAGAAAGGGGGGCTTGCGCTCCAGCGTGCGAGCGCCGTATTGCCGTCACCAGTGACCGGCAAACGAAGCGGCTGCAGACTGCCCTCACTCCCGTTGCCAGCTTCAACCTACGACCTCGGGGCTCCCGGACCAGCCGCCGGGGCCGGGCCGGGAGCTCCGCCGGGGCCGGGCCCGTTGTGACGCGCCCGGGGTTGCCGGGCGGCGGGGCGGGCTCGGAGCGCGGAGGTATGGCGCTGCGGGCGGGCGGCGACCTGGCCCTGCTCCTGCCTCTGCTCCTGGCCTTGCCGGCGGCGGGCTCCGTGAACGGCAGCGGCGCGGAGGCGGCGGAGCCCCTGCGCGGGCGCGCCGAGCCGGGCGAGGCGGCCCCGGGCGGTGCGGGCGCCCTTGGCGGGCGGAGGCCCCGCTCGTCCCCGCCACCTCCGGCCCGAGCCGCGCCCGCTGGCGCCGGGGCCCTTCCCCGGGAGGTGCGGGCGCTGGTCTGCCCTCAGCCCGGCCGGCTGCCTGCTCGTCTCCCCTTACGGCTTCTCCCGCAGATGCCGGTGATTCCCGCTCCCGCCACGGGGAGTTTCCCCCTCCCCGCCCAGCTTCCCCCTCTGGAGGCAGGGGGTGCGCGGCCGGGGTGCTTCGTGTGGAAGAGGAGATAGGGCCGGGGTGCAGGGAGACCAGGTTTCGTGTGGAAGAGCAGATATTTGCGGGGCTGCTCGGAGTCGTGCTTTCTGAGCAAGGCTTAATCACCGCCAGGATGTAACGATCTCTCCTCGGTGTCATATGCAGGCAGTGGGAAGGTGTCAGAGTGTATTCGGTGCTTTATTAAGCCATGCAGCATCACAGGGGCCCTCCTGAAGGGGGAGGCTGGGGAGACGGGGAAAGCTCCAGATCTGCTCGTCACTCTCGTAGCCAAAAGTGTGGGCTACGGAGAGTCGGATACGTGCAAACCCCCTCCGTCTGTCGTTGAGCAACGAACCGCACAGGTTCACAGCTGACGTGTTGTCAAGTGCAAAGGCAATTGCCCATGGAAAAGATTTCCGTCCTGGGAAACCTGCGTCCCCTTAGCTGCCTTTGTGGTACGACTTTGGGGAGGGAGCAAATGCTCTGCACTTTGGCCTTCGGGACCCCAGAAGTACTAAAGCCACAATACTTGGCAAGAATGAGATGCCCAATGCAGGAGTCAGCGAGTTCCCCTAGGGTGCGTGGCCGTGACTTTGAGTGCTCTCTGTTGACATTTTTAGTAGGACTTCTGTGGGCTTTTTAAGCGTTTATCAAAATAGTCTGCATGTATGCTGTGATGTGGCCTGTAATTAAAATGGTGCATAATGGCAAAGATTTCTGTTCTACATAACTTTTACAAGGCTTCCAAATGTAGAGAGGAATACAGACTGCCTTTGCTGTGCTGGTACTAATTGCAGCCCCCTGACAGGAATGTAAATGCAGTTCCTTAGCACATTCTTATCTCAGCATGTGTGGGATTTACATATATAACTCCTATTAATGCTAATGGAAGCTATATACATAATTCTCTTTGCACAGGGCTGACACTATATTTTTATCTGAACCTGATGCAACTGGAACCAGCCATCTTATATAAGTGAAAAGATCTGTAGTTTCTTACCGGAAGCTTTCTTAACATTTTGGTTCATTTAAAATGCAGGGAGGAAATGCAAGTAAAGGAAGCAATACAAAACTTTGTATTGTGATATTGGCATGGAAGGTTCATAACATTCATATCAAAAGTGGTGTGTTATCCAGATGATTATCAGTGAACCTGATCCTGTTTCCCTTAAAGTTTCTTTTTGTTGTTTTTTGTTTTGTTTTTTTTTATTTCATTAAATCAGAAATCAGGATTGGTGATTCCTGATTAACTCATTAATTTAGAACCAATCAACTTTTAATGTTTAGTGTTTAAAGGTTTATTTGGAGTATTACTACTTAGAAAACACAGTATCTTTTTTATTTAGAGCTATAGTCAGTTCACCATTATGAACCTCTGACAAAAGAGTCGCGTTGCGCATTGTGGTGCTCCTGAAGCCAGAAGCATCCTGAAAGGGTATCATGGTTGATACCTTCACCTATCATTAGGAGAAGTTTGCTTTCACTGCTTAGCAAAGTCCCTCAACCTTCTATTAGTAATATCTGAAGTTTTGTGTCTCTTCTTGTTTCTAAAGCTTTTTCTTCTTCTTTTTTTTTTTAAAATTTGTGTCTGGATGAGAAGTGGCAGCTTCTCCTTTCAGATATCATGATGCCCTGCTGTGGCTACACTCAGCTTGTCACCTCAGAATTGAATTACAGTAATGCCTGCTTTCAGGGTAGAGGTTTGGGGCTTACCAGAAGCTGATAGGAATTGTCAGAAATCTATTGAGTTGAGAATTTACATCATCTGAAGCTGTCCTAGCCCTCCCTCCCTGTTTATGTTTATTCTGCACACAGGAACAAGTGCAACTCACGTTGTACCAAGTTGAAAACAGGCATTTTTAAACAGGACTGTGTTTAGACTGTAGACAGGATCCTTACATTCCCCTCCTCTCTGCTGTGCTGTGGTAGTTGCTGTTAGACAAGACTGTTGAATGACTGCCCCATTAATTTAAAAGAAACTAAGGGAAACATGATAGGGTGTCCATGGTGGGCACCATCTTCTAAAGAAGTTCTTATTTTTTAAGGCTCATTAGAGATAGAGTTTGAGGATACAGTAGCTGTTTTAAAGGTTATCTCTGTTTTCGTAGGATTTTAGTCTTATCATTTTTTTCCTTATGTTTTGGCTAAGGTTGGATTCTTTATAACTCATCTGGATAGTTAATTTATTGTGTAAGGATTGTTGTGCATACGCTAGAAGACTGTTCTGACGAGCACAGCTTATATGCTGAAGTAAATGTCAAAACCATAGAGACAGATAGAGATAACAGAAGAATAAGATTTTGATGGCTCATTTATAGTGTTGGGAAAAAGAGTTCAGTATCAGTGTATCATTGTGGAGAATGCACTGTGCTGCTGTAGTGTAAATCCTTTACAATGGAGGAATAAAGGTTTTATATTTGTATAGCACTGACTGCAAGAGAAATGGATCTGTTCCTTTCAACCTGAGAAATTTAAAGTTTTGGATAGTGTGTGAAAACTGTAAATGTTACTCAGAGATTTAGTAGCGAGAAGTGATATATAAACTTGAATTGCTGCACAGAAATAACATTTTGTAAACATAAATCTTGAATATAAAAAACTGAGAGACAGTGAAAGCAAACTTTACATTGGTAAGTATTTGTTATCAGAAAAAAAATAATCTGAGTAGGCGGGACTGGCAGTGTAGACTTGTAAAAACAGTCATAGTGACTTTCTCTTTGCATTTGGAAGAATTGGAAAGACCTATTGCTTACTTAATGAATAATTTCCAAAGGAGCTTCACTAAGTTATTTGCTCTATGGAACAGTTACTGTATCTCAGTATCCTTATAAACAAACATTCAATTTGCATGCTATTAGGAATAAAATATATAATCCAGATTTGAATCCCAGATGGAGATGAGAACCTTTTGCTTTTGTACATTCTGTGAAACCCATTCTGTAACCTCAAAGTACCATTAAAAAAATGGAAGGAACCCAATCACAGTGATTAAAACCCCTGTACCTAATTAAAATACTGTACCTGGTTGACTCATCTTTGTGCTGGCTGTCTAAACCTGACCTTGAAGTGTGATGGGGAAAGAATCGTGTGGGAAGGCGTATGTTAGCCAGAAAGAACAAGGAAATGAGTTAACTGAATATTGTTTAATGAAAATTCTTCTTATCTCTTTTCAGGGAAGACCTATAATTTGCATAGAACCTAGACACTGTACTTCCCAGAGCATTCAGTAGGCTAATTTAACATCATAGACTGGTTTATAAGAAAAATACATTTTTTCCTTTTAAAGAATTATCTTAAGGTTTAAACATAAATGCTATTCACACTGGATTTTATGATAATTTTTTCATAAATGTCTTGTTTTTCTGGTTTAGTTAGTGAAAGCAAAAATGTTGGCAAATTTCATATTTCAACTAAAAAGTAGTAAAGATTTCAAGGATTGAGTTTCCTGTTAATAGGGCATTTCCACCCCTGTCATTGTATTAGAGATGTAACTTTAGACTTTGTGTTCAGGTCTGAATGCCACTGTGTCCACGGAAGTAGAATTTGGAGTATGCACAGTTACATGTGGTAAGTAGGAAAGCAGATGAATAAAACATATTGTCATTTGTTTTTGAAAAAAAAAAAAAAGTGCTAACTGTAGCATTTTAGCAGTTGTAATTTGCTTGCCCTCGTTCACCTCTCATTGATTTCAATTGCCAATAACTATAATTAACAAAAACAATCAGGCTGATTGTCATTAGGAGTTTAGGTCAGATCTGTTGTTTTATTAATTTCACAGCCTGCAAGCTCCTATTTTAAACCAGTTCCCTACATTTATTGGCACATGAGCTGCCTTCCCCAAAGTAACAATTTTCGCTATTTGTGAACATCTGTGAGATGTTCAGAAGATGAAAGATCTTCTGATGCTTCTCACAGATGTCTTCCCACATACAATATTGCCAAAAAATTGCTTGCCTGCAGTAGCCTGTTCTGTATTCCACATTTATACAATTTATAAATTGTGCAATGGAGAGGAGAGGTATCATTCTGGAGTAGGAAGGGAGAGAGGAAAAACGAGATGAGCCTTAAGAAGACATCTCTGCGTTTGGGGTGATGATAGAAACTGCTGTGAGGTGGTAATTATATTGCTTAGGAAGCAGTCTTGAATCAGAAAAGCTATTAATTTTTTTCTGAACAAATTCAGTTTCTCATAAGACCACAGAAAAAAGAGAGATGAGTTTTTGCCCCATCAATCTGACGTTTTCTAGAGTATGCCTTTTTATTTTTTCTAGCCACTTTTTGATATTTCCAATGACAGAGCTTCCTTGATTCCCTCCTATTTCACATCTTAGGACATTATGGGTTTAGAAGATTTTTTTGTTGCTTCTACATACTTTAATATTTCTCTTTCTTCACTTCATAATTTCAAACCTGCTTATATGTTCCATATACCAATGCCATATAGGTATCCCTATACTCTTAATAACCGCACTTGCTCTGATGTAGAAATCTTTTGGATACTAAGAAACTGTTCCTTATGTCCCATTCCTCTAGCAGATGTCTCAATGTTCTGTATTTCCAGGGAATTTCACTAAATTTTGGCTCTGTTTCGTCTTTGGTCCCTCAGAGTTAATGTTGACTGGCTGCCAGGTGCCCACCAAGCCACTCTATCACTCCCCTCCTCAGTGGGACGGGGGGAGAAAATAACATGAAAAACTCACGGGTTGAGATAAAGGCAGTTTAATAAAGAAAAGCAAAGACCGTGCACAGAAGCAAAGGAAACAAACAAACAAAATTATTCTCTACTTCCCATCAGCAGGTGATGTCCAGGCACTTTCTGGGAAGTAGGGCCTCTGTATGCATAGTGGTTGCTTCAGGAGACAAACACCTTAATAAAAACGCCCCCCCTCCCCCTGCTTTCTCTTAGCTTTTATTGCAGAGCACAATGTCATATGCTATGGAATATCCCTTTGGTCAGTTTGGGTCAGCTGTGCCGGCTGTGTCCCCTTCCAGCCTTTTGCCCACCCCCAGCCTACTGGCCTTTGAGGGGGTGTGAGGCGTGAAGAGACAGCCTTGCTGCTGTGGGACCACTGCTCAGCAGTAGCCAAAACATCGGTGTGTTATCAACACCATTCCAGCTACAAATACAAAGCACAGCACTATGAGGGCTGCTATGGGGAAAGTTAATTCCATCCCACCCAGACCAAATACAAATGTTTAAACCCTTTAATACTGAAAATTATATAGTCTTACTGAAGAATCAGGAAAGGGAAGCTCTAACAAAAAAGAAAAAGGCATCGTCTCATATCTGGCATCATCTAGTATCTGGAGTTCAGATCATGTTTGTAGCCTTCATTCTAGTCTAGGCTTTTCAATGCATGGCATGTTTGTCTGCTGAAAGGCTGAAAGGTAGCTTCTTGGTTCTTCCAGTAAAGCCGTAATCTCTTTGTCTCCTTCATATTCCTTTTTGTTCCCTAGATTCATCTATCTAGCCCTTTCTATTTCTTGCTTTCTGAACGGATTCCAGTTTCTTTATTTTTTCCCCGTAATGCTGTGGCTCAGATCCATTGCTCCTCTATTCATAGTCCAGGTTTACAGAGGCATTAAAGCACAATTAAAGCATATGTTAATGATGTCTTGTCATACCTGCCTCAAATTTGCCTTAGTCTCTTTGTGGTCTAATTGTTTTGGCCACTCTGACCTCTAAATTTCTCTCATAACTGCTGGTTTTGTATTGCTAAGTATTCAGTTCTTTGTGGATCATCCCTCTTCACCCCCTTCCCTCCACCAGTCTATTAATGTACATTTCTCTAGGGTAAATTTCATTTGGGTAATTTATTTTACTGCATTGTGGCCAGTTTTCTGTTAGGTTAACTTGTATGACTTGTTGAAGTTAAGACTTCATTTGTTAGAGCATCTCAGTAGATTAATTTCATCAGCATTGGCAGCTACTAAGAAGAGGTGGGGAAAGGAAACACGGGAATGAAAGAAAAAGCTGTCCAAAAGGAAGAGGCAAAGGAGTACCAAGAGAACTTGCAGATCTAATTAAAAGAGCTTTTTTCATCAACCCTTTGAGTGGGATATAATTCCCAAATTTTAATATTCCTGTAGGTAAGACACAGTGAGATTTTTCCTGATGAATGTGACTACAGTTAGCCAAGCACCCAGATTTTATCAAGCCAGCTTTTTGAGTTTTCATAGGTTTCCTGTCTTTTTTTGTTAGCTAAAAAAACTACATGGCACTGAAGAAAGAGGAATGCCTTTAATAAAAGTGTCAGTTCACTGCCATTTACACCTCTGTCTCTGCATCCATGAGATGAGACATTCTCTGGAGTGGAGAACGATCCTCATTTTGTGTCATTTTCAGTAAGTGGTGTTGTCTCCCTCTGTCACTTGAAGTACTGTTTCACGAGTTACATGACATCTCTGAAACATTCTGAAATCCATTGGTTTATATAATACACATTTAAGGAATGCAGATGCATCATAAATGCAATATTCAAACCAATTTCCTATTTATTATTCTACTGCAAGGGGGGTTTAACTCTCCTCTTTCCATGTCTATTAGTAAACAAAATGCTTCTGGAAAAATGGCAAAACCTTCAGTGTTTACTGGGCCTAAACATATTACTCCTGCCTCCCCCACAAGCTATGTCATTCCAATGAACTGTGTACACACTGTTTGGCAAAAACAATTATAGCACTTGTTTTGAATTTGTTCGTAATTGTTAAAATGAGGATGTTCCCATTGAAATCCTGATAGTGAGAATGAACGTTGTTTTTGCTTCCTTGAACATTGTGTGGGAATTTTCCTTAACTTTTCACATTTGTGATAGGTTATCTCCTGTTCTTTGTCTTCAGTAGGACCCTCCATGTTGCAGGTGGAGTCCTGCTGGTCAACACTTGATTTCACCAGTTTCTCAGGAGAAGCTCTATGTTACTGACCACCAGCCTCCGTGTTCTGAGAGGCTTCATTTTGGTGGCTGTGGGTGATATTCCTGTATCACTCATTGTTGGTCACTGTTAGGTAACTTCAGACTCCATTCCCAGTGCCAGGAGGTTTTTAGTGCCTTCAGTTTCTGTTGACCTTGGTGGGAGTTGAAGACACTCAGACAGTCACAAGACTGGAGGCAGACTGAGTTGGCAGTCTGTACAGGATTCTCTGTGCCATCTGATTTGAGCATTTAAAGGCCAGAAGCCTGAATGCTTTGATATTTAAAGTGAATTAACTGTTTTGCAGAACATATATTAGTTTCATTTCAAATTCTTTTTCTGTAAGAAAAGTTTTGAATTCATTTTGAATTCTTTTTCTGATACATGATGATCCTAAGAATCTGGCTCCTTCAGTACAGAGTCTGACAGAAGTAAATGTTGTCTTGAAATCTTAGATGCCAACATGGGATAGCTTTAGCAGGCACTCTGAGAAGATCTGTTTTGCCTGGTATTTGGTAGATACATCATATTAACATCCAGGATAAAGAAAGAGAAAGCAAAAACAGAGTTTGAAGGAAATGAAGAAATGCAGAGTGAAAGATTCTTTTTTTTCACCCAAAGGGATTGGCATTCGAGAAGTTCTGTTAACCAGTGGATGCCCTGGGACTGAAGCAAAATGTATTGTCCGTGTGGAGGAATGCTGGGGGCCGGTAGACTGTGGATGTAAGTGGAACACTGTGATAGAGTAATCTAGAGCAAGTAAGTTGATTTGAAGGAAACATCCTTATTCTCTGTTAGTGTGGTGGAAGCGGAATGAAGTGATTGCGTTCTACCCTCCAATTACCCTGTTAAGCAATCCAGTAATGTTTCAGATCTCATTTCTGTTCTGATGTGCGCTTGATTTCAAGTCCCTGTAAAATACCATTTTTCTGCTATGTGCTTCATTCCTGACATTAGACCAAGCAAAAATTATTTGAAGTAATTTTAAGGGAAAGGATAATTTCCAAGTAACATTCTGTGGTTTGAAGAATTATGAACTTTATGATCTATACAAAGATGTTTCATATAGTTGATGATGTACCTATTAAAAATTCCTCCTGTAGGGGGAATACCAATTTCTGAGGGCCTTGCCTGTGTGAAGATGCCTTGTATTTATATACCTCCTAAAAATCGATTTAAATATGTTTGGAAGATGTTAATTCCAAACAAGGTGAGTAATTGAACCCCACTTTGTACAGAAGAATTGCATACTGCATGTATTTACCTGCAGGTAAATACCTGCAGTTCCATCTGAATTGTACAGACTTCTGGGCAGGTTATTTCCTTTGCCATCATAATGCAAATAAGCCCTGATTTATCACTGGCGAGCTGGTAATACAAGGACTTGCATGGCTTTGCTCCTTTATGCAGCTTCAATATCCTGTTTATGTGAGGGAAACAATAATTTTAGAGAGTAATGTTTACTGTGGTTTCAGAAAAATGGGAGATAGTGGCTGGTGAGTGCATACATGTCAGCAAGTCACAACCACGTTGCCCTTCCCAGTTGTTCAAGTAGGAGGTGCTGAAGAAATGGGAGGAATTTTCCCAGGGGCCAAGGGGTCCTGACAGGTTGAAAACTGTTGGGAGTAGAATAAGCACTTTTCTGGGCATCTGACACAATGCAACTTGTCTTTGCAGATCTATTTGAAAAAATACAACCCCTTTTTTTCTTTTCTTTTCTTTTATATATGGCTAGACAGCACGCATTCTTCCCGATGATTCAGCTATTATGGAAGTTTGCAGAGATACCCGCTCGGTTACCTTCCAGTGTGAAACTCAAGAAAATGGAAATATAATTGCCTCTGTAAAATACACAGTCTACACAACAACTGGTGAGCTGATAGAGATGCTTACAGTCTTCTAGTGATAGGGCCATGTGTTTTTTATGTAGTACTCAGTCTTTGTAAGATTGCACGTCACCAGTAGTATATAGGCAGGAGCTTGTGCACTGTGGTAACGACTGTCATGAAATGTGGGCCAATAAGAGAGGCATATAAAAGGAAATTACAGAATGGGAATGAAGAGGTTCCTTGTGGTAGGAATGAGTATTCTCTTTACCCTTTGTAAAAATTCAAGCTAAAATAAGGAGGTTTTCCTATTACCGGCTTATTTTTTACTGCACCCAGGTTGGTTAACATAGACTTCTTTTTGCCTCGCTAAGCCACGTAGCACCATCTGCATGGGTTCTGCAGTTAAATCTCCTTTCCACTTCAATACTGAAGCAGGAAAACAACCTTTGGGGGTTTTTCTTTTAGCAGCCATCTGGAATTTGCTTATGCACAATGGATTTAGCAAAGCTTAACATTAAAAAGAATACATCATAAAACAAGTTCCCCAGTACTATCTTTCTCACCTCTGCTAATGGGATTTTTGCTGACTTCATCAGGAAAGGTAGCAGTGTGCTGATTTTCTCAAACCATGAGAACAGGTGTACAGAAACTCCATTTTTCCTAATCAGAGAAAGGGTGAAAGTGTCTTGCTCATCAAAATTTAAAGTTTATCCTGAAATAATGTAGATTCAGCTCTTACGCAAAATTATGGCAGACGAGAAAGAAAGAAATCCTTGGAGATATCCCTCACTACGTTTCTCCCCTCTGTGTTGTTTACCTAGGTAAAACTGGCCTGGGAATCCTGCTTTTTTTCCTCTCTCTTCATTAAGATAGGCTATTTCCTCTATCTCTGTTGAAGTCCTTTCTGCCATTGTACAGTAACATGGAATTTGTTTATTCATTTTCTAAATCCATCTGGCAGTCACAAAACACCCAAAGCTTTTTTTTTTTTCCTTCTCCCACTATTCAGTCTCTACGTTCCTTTTTGTACAGAGGAAGCTTCCTTTTTGAGACCCGAATTAGCGGAGCACATAATCTGTTTTAGGCTGAAGCATGCAAATGGCCCCATTGACTTGAGTCGTGAGTCATCAATAGGACGACTCACACACTTGTGCCTAAGCTGTGACTGAGCAGTCTTGGTGAAAAGTGGTCAGATGAAACCCGCCCAACAGACATACCCACTGAGAACTTCTTACAAGGACTGAGATTTATTGGTTCAGAAAATGTTTACGACTATAAAGAAATCTGAGGGGGACAAGCTCTAAGGTTTATTAAGTACCTTAAAAGGAATGGGTTGTTCTGCTTAGTGCCAGATCAGCGTCCTTTGGCTTGGTGCAGAGGTGTGTAGATGCCCAAAGGAGTTTCTGGGCTTTGCTTCCCCAGGAATGACATTGTTGGGGCTTTAGAAATTATTAACTGTTAATTAGGTACATGGAAGAAGTTACCAGCTGAAGTTTTGATTGAGAATGTACCAGGACTTTCATCGTACAGATCTAGTTTTGCTCTCTGTGGATGGTCAGAAGTCTAGCCAGATCAGAAGATGGCATTTACTTTTCCAACAGGATCAGGAGGAAATGAGAAAGATCCTTCTGACAGCATCAATGGACGCAGCAAGACTCCTTGTGTTTGGATGTAGATTTTCTTAGCTGCTGCCTTGTATTTTGCAGAGCTGCTCTGTTCTCTGGGAGCACGTCTTGCTGTGTTGTTCAGACTTTGGAAAGGGGTAACGTTTCTGCCCACAGTACAATGCGGCCTTTCCCAGTTCCTCATTAAAAGACTTTTTGAAATGAGGGTTGGGGAATTTGAGACTTAAATTTATCATCCCTGTCAAGCAAGATGGTTTCTCTGCCTACTCCAGAAAATGTAAGTCTTTCTGTTGAGTGAACGTCTTTTTCTTTGCCATTTATCTATCTGGTCTCCAAGCTGAAATGTAAAGAAGGGCAGCATCACAAAATTGGTGTCAGAAATAGTCAAAAATCTCCTTTTTCAGGTAGCCTACAGGACTGAACTGGATTTTCTTCCGGTACCCAAAACTGGCCACAGAGGTTTCTAGTCAGCGTGGGTTGGGTGGCTGTGGTGGGCTGACCCTGGCTGGCTGCCAGCCCTACTCCGGCAGGTCCGGTGGAGCCGGCTGGAACCGGCCGCGTCCAGCACAGGGCAGCCCCGGCCTCTCCTCACAGCGGCCGCCCTGCAGTCCCTGCTGCCCGGGCACCGGCAGCTGGTGCGACAGGCCAAACTGTCTTAGGGAGGGGGTCTCGTGTAGATTTTGGGAGGTCTATTTGAACCAGCTGAAAGGGCAAATCAGTTTTAGTCAGGAAAAGAGCAGGTCCTCTCTGTTACCTCCTGAATTACTTTTTTTGTCTGATCCAACTGAGACAATTCTGGCCATCTCTCTGCCTCACTCAGGTCAATAAGCTTAAGTTTGTATATTTTGTCTTTCTCATCACCTAGCTCACTCCTTTCACCATTCCACAGAGATACATTTCTTCATTCCAGAGCTACAGAACAGGGCAGGGGAAGTGGAAATGTGTTTGCTCCATGGCTGGCCTTTCTTCTTGGCGCTTTCCTAGAGAGAAAGCCTTGAAGTCGTCAACAGAGCTAAAAATTATCAATGCAGCCGATAAGGGGTGAATGTGTTTGCTTTTGTCTCATCCTTCCTCCTCTTTCCAGCACTCTGATGTTTTACTCACATGAGCAGCAGTGGCCAGATTCAGCAACACCATCTGCAAGCCTGGCCCCAAAGCCACCACTTGAAAATACATAGCGTGACACTTTCTGCTTCAGACTTTGAGGCGTCTGAGGTGGGAGGAAGGGAAGACATTTTGAAAAAGGGCAGGTAAAACCTCACAGGAATTTGTGTGTATTTGCCATGTGGCAAAACTTCATATGAGTTAGTTTTAAATCTGTGCACGGAGAACTTCCATGTGTCCTTTACCAGTGATTACTACGCTTCTCAGTGACCTTTTGATGAACAGTCATAATGACCTTTTTGCATAAGTGAGTGGTCTTTAGTAATTTGGCTCTTCCTTTTGTTTTCAGAACTATTCAGACCTCTTTGTCTTTTATAGCAAGAGAAACATAATGGGAAAAAAAAGTATTTTATCTTCATCAAAAATTATGGGGATCTCTGCAAGGAAAATCCCATCTTTTTAATAACTGACATTTCTATATGTCCTTACTAAATCACTACCCTGAAACACTGAAGGATGTTGTTTCACACTCCCACCCGTTGTGTTGTTTGGTGTTTCGTGAAGACTTTGGAGCTGGAAGGCGGTTTATTCATATTTACTAATAATAGTCCTGTGAGGAGGGAGGACTCTGCAAGGGAGGAATACGAGAGCAGAGAACGATCCTCATTAGGATGCTATGTGAAGGGTGTCAGCCTACTGAGATCCCAGCTGTGCTCCGAGCTCCACGCTTCTCATGAGCAAGAGAGCGAGTTGGGGTATGTGTCTAGTGGCACTTCTGTCGAGAAGATGAAGGCAATAGCGTTTCTGTGTCTCAGAAGCCATTCTAGCCCCCATCTCTTTTCAGTTCATTTCCTGCTGATGACCTCAGTGCCAGAACTTCCTTGAGAGAGAAAAGTCACGTCTCTGTAACCAGCTACTGTGCAAACATGTAATCAGCATGGCCACATTGTCCTTGCATTTGCACAGAAATGAAATGGGGAATCCCAGTACCCAAGATTAACAGCCTGGATCTCCTCTGTGTATATAATCCTGCTCTCTCATTAGCATATATCCATCCATTTTTAATACATAGAAAAAGGCTTCTAGATAATCTAGAAGGGAAACAAAAAAGGTATGTGTCACCATTATAATAAGGGGAAAAAAAACCAAAACCAGCCTGCAGAGGCAGAATCTCATTCCCCTCTGCCAAACTTTCTGGTACATACTTTCTGGATCTGAAAACTGGTGGAGAGAATTCCTGTTGGCTGCTGGACCGTATAAACAATTGGTTGAGCGTCTGCTTGTAGATGGAGCACTGCTGTACAGTCAACATCATGGTCTAGGAGGAACTCCAGCTCAATGAAAAATCCAGGGGAAGAGGAGGAGGAAGAGGAGAAGTGCTGCTGGCAGAAGTAGTGGGTTTTCTTTGGACAGAAATGGTGTCCCACTTTCTTTATGTGTATAGTTTACAGTATTGTGAATCTCTCTCTTATTGAAGAAATGACTGAATAGAATGCAGAGACAGAATTTGTATTGCTGATATTTTCTGGAGGGAAATGCTAGCAGTGGCAACGGATGCTTCTGAATGTATTTGGATTTAAGCAAATTAAAGGCCAGAGGGTTCCATGAAGGCGGAGAACAGTCCAGAGATGCATTGCCCTGCATAGAAAGCAAAGCAGCTTTGTGGAACTATGGTATGCAATGCAAATATGGTTGCTGGGCCACACCGCAGCAAAGAATGTGCTCTCTGTTTTAGAGCTATTCTGCTCTGGTGCTTGGTGTGAGAGGTATGTGATGTATCTCTTTCGGCCCAAATAAGAAAGCAGTGAATTTCTAAGGTCCTTGAGCCAGGTCCTGCACGGTGTCTCAGACTAAGTATCTTGTTCTGATTGCAGAAGGGAGGTAAAAAAGCTGTCAAGCTTCTTAGCAGCTGGTAATGGCCATACAGACGACACTTTTGGTTTCCTTTAATCCAGCCTGTCGTTCCCCCATTGGCATAGCAGATAGGATCTGGGGTGGAGGGAGTGTATGGTGCTTGGACCGTTTGAGCTGTTGGGAAGGCTTGCATGAGCTATGACCAGCACACTCTGGAGTTTCTGCCACAAGGGCTGGCCTCAAATCAGCAAGCACTGGTGGAAGCTAAGAATTAAATCTGAGAATTCCTTCTTTTCCTTCCTTCCTGCCTTGTTCTGACTTGCACAAATAAATGGATCTTCATAGTTTAGATCTAACAGTGCCTACAGTCTAAGTGCAGTATCTCACCCTTGCATTTGATTTAAGTGCATTCCTCTTTTAGTTAAGATGAATATAAATAATCAACAGGTAAAGTGAGAATGCCAACCTTCCAGTAGGGCTGGAGGCAATCTGCTTGAAACAGTCAGATATGTTATCAATGTCATTTTCATTTGTAGAACCCTAGAAAATTTCTAGTGGAGTGCACGCAATTTTAGGATTTTTTTGACAATGTAATTGCACAATATATATGATGATAGTGCTTTCTATCTTTTCTTTATAGTGAAGTGGTCCACATACCTGCAGTAGGCTGTAGACTTTAAGTTGAAAGTCATTGAACTAGACTTTGCATGTTTCAAAGAAGAATTGTTCTTCCTACTTCTACTAAGCTAAGTGGACTTTTTAAAAAAGTTGATGTAAATACATCTTTGTAACCTTAACTGTAAGCTGAAGATGTTTTTAAGGCATATTCTGGCTGTTCCAAAATTCTCACTGACCAATTGGGAGTGTTGCCTGGACTTTCGGAGCGCAGTCAGGGGCTTAAAAGTGCACCTGATGTGAATCAATCTTTGCTCATTGTAAACCAGCTTATTGGGAAGCTGCTTTCCTGTCTGCTTCCTGCTTGCATTTTAAACACGTGTGTTTACTTGGAAGGCATCCCCTCTGTATTATCAGGTTGTCTCTTGGGCAGTTCTGGTTCTTGACTATTGGAAGAATTTCTTGCCTAGGAAGAAAACTTGAGTAGATTAGCTGTGGATAACATGAAACTCGCTTTTCTCTTCAGCAGCCTCCTGTTGCAGCCTGTAAACAGAGGTATTCTTAGAGCTCTAAATTCACATCTTGCCAAGGGGAAAATATATTACGTTCATGAAATTGCAAAATCAAAGATAATTTTCATTAACCTCCATGCCCCACAACTGCATGTAATTCTAGAAAGACACAGTCCAGTCAGTGAAGTGAATTAGTCTAAAAGCAGTTAGCTCTACACTGTATGGAAACCCCAGTATTCAGACTTATTATGTATGATATTCTCAGACAGTTCACCATTCTTACCTGTCCTGTATCTTGCAGAGAGATCAGGAGAATCTTATAGATGAGCTGTGGTTTAAGAATATCAAAATGAAAATTCTGTGATGCAGGAGAATGAAGCTCAAATGATGCGATGGAAGAGTTGCTTAGATACTACAGTGATGACAGTGGCACAGGACCTTATATAGAAGTAGAAACAAAATAGAAATAGAAATGGTTTTCCTGCAGTCATTCTGCTACACAGAATTCCTACCAGTGTAAGCATGAATTTTGCATACCAGTCAGCAATGAGATAGCACCTTATAGTTTTAGAAACTATATGAGGGAAAATGAAAGAGAAATTAGGGTTGGTTTGTGTAAAATTGTCAAAGCTGGAGGGCTCTGGGAAGATGCATGATGGTTCATTAGTTTGGTTGAATGTGGCTGAACAAATAAGGTCAATTAAATTTCAGAACAAGGTGACTGGGTTTGGTTTCCAGGCATTTCTTTATCCAGTGTCCAGAAACAGATGGGGGAAGTTCGTTGACCATCTTCAGCATTTTCCACTCTTCCTGGGTTGTTTCTTAGAGGGATCTCCTAACTGGTACGTCTGGTCTTAGAGAAACAGCCCAAGTAATGGCAGGACCCTCAGTTTCCTTAGGTGAATGGTTGAACAGGCTGCAGCATTGCAAAATTGCATTTTTACTTGATATCCTTGCTACATTTTTCACTTCTCAGCTTCATGCAGCTGGTCCTCACTATGCGTTTCTGGGCCATGCAGAACAACTCCTTTCCATGCGCAGTGGTTATTTGCTTTACATAAAGGCTTTGCAGGCCTAGATAGAGACAGGGAACTAAAAAGCAGCACTTAAGTCCTTGAATCTGGTCTGTTAGCGTACTCTCTTTTGGCTTCATTATTTTCATTATTACTGCAGCAACTACCATTGTTAGAATTCTTCTGTAGCACGGTGGTACCTTGGTGCCTCAGCCCTGCGTGACGGAGCACCTGGTACCAGGCACAGAACAAAGAAGTCAGCCTGCCTCGAGTGGCAGATAGCCTGTGGTAATTCACACATCTTACATGGATGTTCCTTGAAATCTTACATTAAGGCATTTCTTAAAGCAAAAAAATTGTTATATTAGTAATTCTTAACATGTACCAAATAGACACACTTCCCTCTCTAATATTTTCCTTGTCTTCAGGAATTGCAGTTCTTTGTGTTTCACGGCTGTTAAGTGACATGTATCCCACTCCACATGCCTTGATCTCCATTTCTTTGTATCTTCTTTGGTTAGATATGCCTTTGCAAAGAAGGTATAAAATGTTAACTATTCTAACTTTTGCTGATACGGTAAAGGCCCAAAGGTTGTGAAAGATGTCAGATTGTAAATAATCAGGCCCTGCTCCTTTTCAGTCCTGTTCATGAGATTAAATGCCTGATTCATTTGAAAATTTCAACGTAATAATGACCATGTATTTCTTTTCTTCAGAAATGGAAACAAAAAAATCAAGGAGAATAGAAACTGGGAAATCGAGGAGAACAATGACAGATGCCATCCTGGTCTTTTGCCTGGTAACTGGAATCATTGTGACTGTTGGTGTGATCTTTGCCATGATCTGTATGATTCTTCACTGGTAGGTGGACAGCATACAATGTGATTTATGTTTTATTTGATGAAAATATGGTACTACTGATGACAAACATGACCTGGGGTGAACTATTTAAGTTTTTCTGCAGTTTAATATTTGTGTTGCCAGTAGAAAAAACAGGAGCAAGCTTCTGGAGATTTGAAAGAAGTACTTTGCAGAGCAGTTACAGTGATTGTGGATGTTCTGGAAGGGAATGATTCAGAGCAATTTATGTAAACCTACTTAAAGGTATGTTTTTGTTTAATTCTTTTTTCCATTTCAGGGCTGTTGTAAAATCTATTTGGGAATCAAAATCTGGGCAAGACAACCAAGGCAAGAAGCTGGCCAACAAAAGATCACTGTGTAACACGGAATAAATAGCCCTTCCCCCCAGGGTCCGCATTGGCCTTTCAAGGAATTGGAGTCTCTGCACCTGCAGCTACACTGTTCTCACCATCTGCATTAGCCATAATACAAGAAGCGGCAGAACCTTCACTCACAGAGGATGAAGTACAGAAGTCCCTCCAGGACTTGCATAATGAACAGAATTAGAAAAAAAAAATCATTACATAGAAATACTGTATAAAGAAGATTAAAATATGTTTGAAATACTGGTTTTAAGATAATAAATAAATAAAAAAATAACAGTTCATTCACTGTCTTGGATTACTGAACTTTAAGTGAAATGGGTAAAAATACTTCTATTTTAAGGTGGACACCATTCCCCAGGTAGTTTAATTCCCCAGTCTAAGCACCTCTGAACTGGAGAACCAAAGCCAGATTTTTGTGAGGATGGTGAAAATGATATATTTAACATGTCTTAATTTTGTGGAGATGTTAATCTAGACTAGATGAAACTAGGCATATAGTGTAGGCAGAGACCATTTTTTGTAAAGTGCTCCTTATCTCCTCAGTGATCTTCCAAGCACAGCACCTACTGTGTAATCACTGCAATCCAGTTTCTTCTTGACGCATGGAAGGATGTGTAATGGTAGAAAAGATCATTAAAAGTTTCTTCATAAGATTCATTAAATTTTTACCTGCACATTTGCACACATAACCATTTCTGCCATCAAGGGGACCAAAATATGTGAACAGAAGAGTAGCCCCATAGGGTCACACCAATGATTCAGCTACCTCTGTAATCAAATCAATGGACAAAAAAAGGATGTCTAGGGAAGAGTACAAAAACAAGACGAGGCTGTATGATGTTTTTCACAAGTATTCCTCCAGCTTCCAGGCATTTGGAGGCAATTGCATCTTCTAAACCAGATGCAATTTCTGAGCAGTTGGCAATCTTGAATAGATTTCTTTTCCTTGGCTTTGCTCAGTGTCCCCTTGTACCTGTGTAAGCTTCTGTCACATAAACCATCCTACGGCAAGGAGATCCACAGCACAACCACATCTTTTGTCCAGCTTGAACCCACTTCCCAGCTTCATTTGTTACACCTTACTTCTTGAAAAGGCAGTGAGCTGTCAATCCACACTGTCCTCTCCCTGAAAGTGACTGTCTTTTAGACCTCTAAAATATTCCCTGGTTATTTTCTTTCTGGACTGAAAAGTGCAAGATAACTTAGTGATTCTTCATCCTGAAACCATACCATACCTCTGACCATCCTTGCTGACCTCCTCCATTACATGACTATCTTGTTTATGAAGGTGCTTTCTGTTTGTGTAAATAAACATAGTTTGATGAAAATAAAAAAACCTGAGCTGATGACATGTTGAAAAATGGACTGTGGATTGATTAAAATGTTTAATAGATTTTATGATTAAGATTTTCTCTTGAGTATAGTAGAAGCTCTGAAAAGAGGCCAAATATTGAACACTCCAGGGTAGAGAATGCTTCTCAGTAAAGAACATTGCAAAAAAATTGCAAAAAAAATAGATTGGAGGTAGTAACTCATCCTCTCAAAGAATTCCTGTTCTCTTCAGATCCTCTGTTGCTGCAGATGTTCTAATTGCACCATCTGCACATCCTTAAAAAAGCATTATCATATTTTTCAGAGATACATCATTTTGTTTGCTGTTTAGTGAAAAGATCATTTACATTTTTGCAAATAAAACATCATATTCAAAAATGACGTGCACTTAATTCTATAAAAATACCTTTTTTAAAAAGGAAATGATATTTTTGGTAACACTATCATTAGCTATGTCATTTTATATCATTTGGTAGACAAACCTAAAAGTCTTGCAACATAAGAAGAAAATGCATAGAGAAGGAAAAAGCAGACAATAACAATTTTGCAGTTTGCAAAACTAGCTTACACGTTCAAGGTGAGTTTTTCATCCCATGCAATCAAAGACAGCATATTGTGGTGGGTCTGGGATTAGGGCTGGAATGCTGGTCTTAAAAATAGACCAAAACCAGTTGTTATTACTCAGGAAAATGTTTCCACTGAAAGTATGGTAAATATGAAGCCCTTCCCTCAGCTCTGCGATTGACTTTTGAACTCTTGCTTTCATGTTGTAATTAGGGTGTAGCATAACTCTAAGAGAAAGAGAGGGAACTAGAATATTCTTTTCCATTATGATGCAAAGGTGTACTATTATACAACCATTTTGCATTTTAATAACATTTGCAAAGAACCTCCAGTCTTATTTGGGTTGATATTCTGAGGGTTTTAAATTTCCATGGTCTGCTGGCAAATCCAGCAAAAAGTAATAGATACATAAGCAGAGCAGTTCAGAAAATGAAATTCAGAAACAGCTGAACTAATCCATACTGGTGACTGTGGGAGTCCTTAGGGTAGATCAAGGAGGTTTTGTTCTTTATGGGCTTATATTTTGTAAAATATTATTCTGCCTTTTTTTTCCTCTTATAACTCCTTAAAGCTACCTGCAAGATAGAAAAAAAATTGCTAGAAAATTTGATGCAAAAACTGTAGCATGAAATACGAAGAGTGCCTTGCTGCTCAACAGATAGGGTAACCAGGCTGTTCCGTTGTTGAAGCCGCAATCAGAAACTCCACAAAGTGAGGAAATTCCTGAAGTGAAGATTACTCTGTCCAAGCAGCCATTGCACAACCACTATATTATCATTCTCTCACCCTAAATATAAACTTGAATGAATTGCTCTTTGTAGTAGATACAGTATAAAACACATAGGAAGTGTGAAATTATTATCTTAGGACAACCCATAGCAACCTTCCCTGACTTTTGAGCCCATAATCTGAATAATATACTTACTAGTTTGGTAACAGTGGACAGCCATGACAGATAAACGACATCTAGAAATAAGTGGTTTAACTTAAGTATTTTTAAAGAGATAAAGAACATGTTGCAATCTGCTTGAACACTTCTGGCAAGAAGTGTTCACCATCTAGGATATATAACTGCACTTCATGTAACTCCTTTTATCTGCAGTGCCTGAGAAATGTAAAGAATGTTGTCATTGTTACTTTCTGATAGTGGGTTAATTAAGAGAACCAACAAGAGTTTCTCCTTTTCCACAGATTTAAGTACAGTATTTCTATCTCCTCCTGCTTGCTGACTGCAGTGGAAACATTATCTTTACTGATCACCCCAAGGTACAAAAGTATTCTTATTCTCAGACCTTAGGCATAGGCCCAACTCCTGTTTAAGCCAGTGGTATTTAAGCGCTTGAAGTGAGAATCTGCTGCATTTCTAAGGGGAGAAGCACAGAAGAACTAGAAGCAGAAGCGACAAAGGTCACATTAAAAATATGTTCATGATCTCGGGAGCTTGTGCTGCCTACAAGAGCTTTTGGCCAATGCAGATTAGGCAGCCTCCCTAGTCTGCTCTATCAAGTGTGGTCTGTACAGAAATCCCAGCGCTCTGGGAGCTCTTAGCTTTGCCCTCATTCAGATGCCCTCCTACACCACACCTTGGAGGGCCATCAAGCTCAGTTCATCTTCCAGGAGACCTTTTCATGTGTCTTAGCTGTACAGAGGACTTCTAGTATCTCCTCGTACTATTCCAGCTGCTGGATCCAGGACACAGGGGCCAGAGTGAAGGTGGAAATCTCATCATGCTTAAATTTAAGCTTGTACTTACATTCTTTCCTGAACTAAGATGTCCTCATTCATGCGTTTAAGCAATTTCCTGAATCAGGGCCAAAATGACTGTGTCATCCCTTGCTTTCATTTGCTTTGCATTGTCTAATATTGCAGCATAATCTTGTGGGGTTTGTTTTAATTTAATAGTATTTTAAACTTTTCCCCACTATTCTTTCATCTTCCCTTTCTTATTCCTCTTAAAGAAGAATCTTTTTGGAATGCATATCTTGTCTGTGTATGATCCACCATCTGTCTCAGGAAATTTAGGATGCATTTATATAGTTATTTAGGTCTTGATGTATGCGCAGTTTCATTTATGTATGGTCTAATAGTATATACCATAGAAATGAATTTTTTTTCTTTGACAGCTTTACTGGCTCTTTTTGGAAATGAAATTTTTATGGCGAATTGCAGAGATTTTCATTATTTTTTTATAACTTCATTTAGTCAAACACACTTAACAAAATAATAAGTACTCACGGTTTTTCTTTCTTTGCTGCTATGCATACAGGAGAGAGACTGCCACAGAAATATGGGTCATTTTTTAACCTGATGCTCTATAAAATAAAATAAAGAAATGCTAGTTGAAAACCAATTCAGTGCTCCATGATTGGTGGCAAAATTTCAGCATTGTGCAGCTATTACAGGGAGAAAATAAGCAAATAATTTGATTTATGATTTTATGAATCAGAAAGCTACAGCTAAATGTTAAGTCAAATGTACAGCATTTTGTGTGGGTTTTGGAAATAGAGCTCTGTGGTTTCCAGGTGTTTATCTGTAAAGTGTAGAGGTGGATTTTTCAGGAGCTGAGCATTCAGCTTCTACTTCATTATGAGACTCTCGTTATATTAGGCCAATATTGTTCACTTACGATTTGCTAAGTTTTTTACTTAGCTGTATAGAAAGCTTTTGACTTAGAACTGGGTCAGAGTGCTCAGACTGGAAAATTCATTATGGTGAATTTTCAGGACAATGCTACTTTAACAGGAAATTGTGTTTGTGGGCTGTGAAAAGATAACTGGAGAAAAAGCTTGCATGTCTGAAGCAATTAAACCCCAAATCCAGCATGGCTGGATATGGATAATTGGTTATTTAAAATTACTTAACCTACATGTGTTTTGCACTCTATCCTCATGTTCTTATAATCAGAAAGTTACGGGGCAAAATGGGAAGACTTGAGCTGATTAAATCTTCATTTTGGACTGTAAGCCCTTTCCCAAAGAGATGGTTTTGTAGTATATGTGCCTACGAAGTCTTACAACATGGTGTCCTGATCCTTATTGAGGGTATCACATGGTACCACAACATAAGAATTAAATAATAGTATGAAGTTGTTATGCAGATGAAGCAGTTACTATTTTGGGATAACATTAAGTTGTATTACACCTAGAATAATGGCAAATTGTTAATTAAGATCCCTTGATATTTGCAATGATCCAGTTTTCTGCTACTTATAACTGCCAAATTTGAGTCTTTAAGGCATAAATTTTCCATGATGAATATGTGATCCTCAGGCTACTATCTTCCTTTCTGGGTATGCAGAAAGTGCAGTCAAATGTTTTATTTTTTCTGGGGACCCACTCAATGGAAAAATAGGCTGCTAATCCCATCCTGACCGTTTCTCTTGCATTCCTAGTTTCTGCTCCCATCCCAGTTTCCCCCCTCCCAGCCTATTCTCCCATCAGCAGCTCTTCCTTAGTGTGGTAAGACTAAGACTGAACAGGGAAGGAATGACACTGTGACTTGGAGATGATGGAGGAGAAGTAAGAAAGAGCAAGAAGATTAAGACATTAATCTTCTTGAGTATTTTGAGAGTGGCTGGTGAGAGCAGGCTGGGAGGGGGGAAACTGGGAAGGGAGCAGAGACTGGGAGTGCTAGAGAAGTGGTCACGGAGGGAAGGCTGAGAAGAAAAAAGAAATTAAGCAGCATCCTGAGATTAGTGGGACAAAGAGGCTGTGCTTAGAAACCTGATGGGAGTGGGGAGAAGGAGCAGATACTGTGAAAAGAGAAATGCCTGTGAGCAGGATCCTCACCGATGGGAAGAACTGGCTGGATAGAAATCCAGACAGGAATTGTGAGGAACCTGGGGAAGGAGACTGAGATTGTGAGACCCTGGGAGGCAGAAGGAGAGATCAAACAGGGAGCTGAGCATGCTGAACATGAATATGGAGAGAAGAAAGGCAGGATGAAGACATTGAAACTGGGGAAACAACCTGGGTCTGAATGCTGGGACAGCAAGGCTGGGGGACTGGAGTGATGAAGAGCAAGGCTGGAGGGAAAGACTAGGACTGAATAGGTAAGAAGACAGAAACCAGGGTGAAAAACCTGAAGAGTGGAGACTGGAAGTCACTGGCAAGAAGAGACTGGAAGAATGAGCAAGGGAGACACGGGACTACAGCAGGCATCGTTTTTGAAGGGACAAGACAGAAGAAGTCAGAACAGAAGATTTGTTTGGAGGTACCTGTGTCCATTTGAATACTCTGCCATCATGAGCCTGGATTAGGGGCAGTTTTTCTGAGCTTCCTTGTACCTCTGCTGCTAGCAAACATCTATAAGACCTGCGAGCAAACTATGTCTCTTGCCTCCTGCATTGGCAGTTAACTTGAAGGGTGAATATGTTACTGCATTAGCTCAAGTATCCAGAGCCCTGTCCTGGGGCTGAAAGTCCTGACCCTGTTGATGGTGTACGTTGTTATGAGTATGGTGCTACCTGGTAGAACATCTGAATTGTTAGTATGGAGTTTAAGAAACCACAGAAAACTTTAAAGGAATTGCAAGTTTGAGTGTTAAGAAATGTCATGTGTACATGGGCTGTACAGCACTGGTCCAGCCCCTGTCTCTGGTGTGCACTTGAAGACAGAGCGGGGTGCAGGCTTGTTCCTGCAACACACTCACACAGAAGCGGCAGAAGAGCTGGGGAGCAGAGGACCAGCCAAAGCTGTCAGGATCGGTAGGGCTGGTTAAGCAAACCTGGGGAACATACCCAAGCAGATTAACCAGAAGGCATTTTAAAGGCAAAACAGAGGCTGAAAGACTTCCTCCCTTCTCCCCTGTTAAGTTTGGCCATAGACTGATGTGGGGCTAGGACTTCATCCAAACAACTGAAAAAGGAGAAAGAGAAGGCCAGTAAGAAATATAACGGGGCAAGATGCTGAGAGACAGACCTTATAAACTGGTAGATTAGTGTGCGTGTTTACTTCACTGTAAATGGTCCTGAAAAGGCAGTCATGTTTTTTACTTGTTTTTCACTTTGAATCCTGCAGATTTTTATCTTTGTAGATAAATGGATAAAGCTAAATTCCTTGTCTCATAAAAAGTTCATCAGGTGAATGATGTAGTTCTTTCAAAATGTCATCAGTCTTCCTGGTCCAAGTGGTATTCGCAGCAGGTTCTCAGCCAGTGGAAGTCAAAATGTCAGCTCCCTTTAAATAGTGTAGAGGCAAGTCATGTATAATTGAATCTCTTATTTTTATTGTTGAAGCACTGGTTTTTATCCAGGCTGCCCATGTGCTGCACTTGCTAATCTCAGGCGAAGACATTTGTGTTTTTCTAAGAAAGCTTTAAAGACCTTAAGTTCTTGTGTTCACAGAGCACACACTGTTCCAGAAGGACCCGCTGGATCATCTGGTCTGATCTTGTGTCTGTAAGATGCTCTTCCCATTCTGTCTGTTAGTCTTGTGCTGAGGCTGGTAACTCGACTGAGGTCTGTGTTTAAACAATACCTGTGAGAAAAGCACCCAGCCTTGCTTTGGGGACACTGAAAGACTGGAAGCCCAGCACTTCCCGTGGCAATTTGTTCCAGAGGTTTATTGCCTTCTGTGCTAAACAAGAATTGCTCCTCATTCAAAATATGAACACATCTGGCTTCATCTTTCAGCCACTGGTTTTTGGTTCTGCTAAAATCAGCAATCTTTTAGTGCTTCATATTTTTTCTTCATGGAAAAATTTTTCTTCACCAACACACGCTAATCAATCACTTTTCAGTCTTCTTTTATGACTAAGCTCCTTAAAGGTCTTTTCAAAAGCTTTTCTCTCTCATGTTTGGGTACTTTTTCTGACTCTTTTTGACAGCTGCTAATTTTTCAGCATTATCTGTTCAGCCAAGAACCATATATGCCCTATGACACTGATGTCTGTGTTCAGCTGCTTGCTATCCCTACATCCTCAATCCTTTGCAGAGTCGCATCTTTATAAAACACAGTTCCTTGTTCAGTAGATACAACCTACATTCCTTGTTCCTGAACCAACTTCTCATTTGGCCCTGGTAAATCACACGGGGATAAGAGCTGTTGCTATATGTTCCTGATTGTTCCATATGCTTGTCCCAACTTAATTTACTGCTTCATCCATCTTCATGTCCTCCACCCATTCTGTCTTCACCAGGAGCGGCTCTTGGAGCACAGCTGCTATTCAGAGAAGGATTCAAGATTCGTTGGCCTGAATGTACAAAGGTGCTAGTAGGAACACAACCCTGAATCCTGTTCAGTTTGAAGGGGATGCCTGTGTCTGGATTTTACATTAGACAGTTGCATGATGAAATAAGAGAAGAAGCACAGACTGCTGTTTCACCACTCGTAGCCTCTTAGCAGTGAGGCTACATAAGGGCAGGTCCCTGATTTCCCTTATGCCATACCCCTGGAATCTCTTATGTTTCTATGGACTGGTTCAACTTGAGTAGAGAGGGTGGAGTCTGGGATGCAGGGAGGAATTCTGCATGTTAACCCCTAGCCTGGTAGCTGAGGTGCTTTTCCAGACCAGACATAGGTCTGCATTTCCTTCAGCTGAGAAAATGGATCTTGGATGGGGTCTTCTGTCGCTGCACATTTCAGCAGAACAGGAGGTTAGTTTATAAAGAGGACAGTCCGTTAAATTGCACTTATAAGTGCTTTTTGGTGCTTTGTCATTGCCTCTTCTCTTTGCTGGAGACTCTTATTCCCTTCCCTTCTGACTCATACAAAATATCGCACGGTGCATGCATCTGGGGAAGCTCTCCTCTGCCTCTGCCTGAGGCTAGTGCTGGTCCAAACTGGATAGATTCTTCATACTGTATTTCATTCTAAAGAGTGTAAAATTCATGTTTCAACATTTTAAATAATGAAAAGTTGGAGTTCCAACTTTTTCTACAAAGTTGGAACCCCATCTCTCTATCTTTCTCCCTTCAGGACAAACAAAATGAATAGTGGTTCATGACTGTGGTCACCCCCAATCTTTCTTTGTTTTTCCTTCTCTTTTTGTTCAAGCTTTTTTAACTGGAGAGGGGACAGTGTGGCAAAAGAAAGCCTAGAGGCCTCTAAAGTTTCAAAAGTTAAAATGGCAAATTTAGTGTCTCATTGTCACGGGTTTTCTTGTTTATGGTTTCCATAAAGCATGTCGTGGCAGGGCTGTATTCAGGCATCACTTACAGCAGGTCCACACCACCAACTTCGGTGCGTTTAATTCCTAACTTAAACCCTTGTGATAAAACTTCCTTGCAAATTCTGGAAAGGACTTACCATACCCTTCAGTGATGTCTTAAAATTTCAGCTTGTGTTTGGCAAGATTGGTTCATCAAGCAGTGACATGTCAGACCTTAGCAGAGAAAGAATTATATCTATCTGTCTCTGGCAGACTGATTCACAGTGTTGCTTGAAATGTGAATTGTATTGCTAGACTTTTCCAATGTGAATGAAAACACATTAAATAAGAAGCAAAATGGAAGGATCAGAACACAGTGTAGAATCGTTCTTTTCAAGTGTCACTTGTAAATCCAAGTATAATTCACCTAACCTTGCTGGCTACAGAGCAGATTTCTTTCCTTCCTTCCTTCTTTCCTTCCTTCCTTCCGTCCTTTCTTCCTTCCTTCCTGCCGTCCTTCTGTCTGTCCTTCCTTCCTTACTTCCTAGAATCACAGAATCATAGAATCATTTAGGTTGGAAAGGACCCTTAAGATCATCGAGTCCAGCCATTAACCTAGCACTGCCAAGTCCACCACTAAACCATGTCCCTAAGCACCACATCTACACGTCTTTTAAATACCTCCAGGGATGGTGACTCAACCACTTCCCTGGGCAGCCTGTTCCAATGTTTCACAACCCTTTTGGTGAAGAATTTTTTCCCAATATCCAACCTAAAACTCCCATGGCACAACGTGAGGCCATTTCCTCTTGTCCTATCGCTTGTTACCTGGGAGAAGAGACTGACCCCCACCTCACTACAGCCTCCTTTCAGGTAGTTGTAGAGAGCGATAAGGTCTCCCCTCAGCCTCCGCTTCTCCAGGCTAAACAACCCCAGTTCCCTCAGCCGCTCCTCACAAGACTTGTGCTCCAGACCCTTCACCAGCTTTGTTGCCCTTCTCTGGACACGCTCCAGCACCTCAATGTCTCTCTTGTAGTGAGGGGCCCAAAACTGAACACAGTATTTGAGGTGCGGCCTCACCAGTGCTGAGTACAGGGGCATGATCACTTCCCTAGTCCTGCTGGCCACGCTATTTCTGATACAAGCCAGATGCCATTGGCTTTCTTGGCCACCTGGGCACACTGCCAGCTCATATTCAGGCGGCTGTCAACCAACACTCCCAGGTCCTTCTCTGCTGGGCAGCTTTCCAGCCACTCTTCCCCAAGCCTGTAGCATTGCATGGGGTTGCTGTGACCCAAGTGCAGGACCCAGCACGTACCCAACCCTTGTTGAACCTCATACAGCTGACCTCGGCCCATCCATCCAGCCTGTCCAGGTCCCTCTGCAGAGCCTTCCTTCCCTCAGGCAGATCAACACTCCTGCCCAACTTGGTGTCATCTGCAAACTTACTGAGGGTGCACTCGATCCCCTCATCCAGATCATTGATAAAGATATTAAACAGAACTGGCCCCAATACTGAGCCCTGGGGAACAGCACTTGTGACCGGCCACCAACTGGATTTAACTCTATTCACCACAACTCTTTGGGCCCAGCCATCCAGCCGTTTTTTTCCTTCCTTCCTTCCTTCCTTCCTTCCTTCTGTCCTTCCCTCCCTTCTCTTGTTCTCTTTCTCTTTCTCTTTCTCTTTCTCTTTCTCTTTCTCTTTCTCTTTCTCTTTCTCTTTCTCTTTATTTCTCTCTTTCTCTTTCTCTCTCTCTCCCTCCCTCCCCCCATTCCCTTTTTACCTCCTCCTTTCTTTTCCTTTCTTCCCCCCTTCCCCCTCTCCCCCTTTCCTCCCTTCCTGCTCTCCTCTGTCCCTCCCTCCCTCGTTCCTTTCAAAAACTATTAGCTCTGGGTAAAAGGAGGCAGTTTTTTAAATTAAAACTGACATAGGGAAAAGTACAATGTCCTGCCACCTCAGCCTTAGTTCTGAGGATTCCAGGATTGTCAAAAAATAGTTTTTGAAAGCACAGAATTAGCTCAGAAGCTTGGGTCAACTCTCACAGATATCAGTGAAAAGTCAGGTCATGATGACTAAAACTGCTTCATAACAATAATCTCCAAGTAATAATGAAAGTCTAACTCTTTGCTTTGAGAACCGTGGCTGAGCTCCTGGGCTGTGTTTTGGGAGCGCAGGCGCTGGCGGGAGGCGCAGGACACGGCCAGTGGGAACCAGGCAGCATCTGCTGCTCCCGGTAGCTCCTGATAACAGTGAAGCTACTGGAAGGTTTTGCTGAGCCTCGCTGGCTGGGGGGACCCCAGCTGCAGAGAGGGCAGTAGGGTAGGGCCAGCACCAGCCTACAACCGGACACATTTTGCTGCCTGTGCCAAGGCCATGCCCACCAGCGCCTGGCCGGCTGGGGGGCTGTAATCCACACAGGTGGCTTTAAAATCCCCTTTGCCTGGGAAATAAGCCGCATTGGCACTAACTCATACCCAGTTGTCCCCCACATGCTGCTGTTATGGCTGAGCTTCCCAGGCCACGGCGACAGATCAGGCATCCTCCCTCCTCGGGCTCTTCATCCCATGCTGAGGATGAGCCCGGGGAAGCCACAGGTTTCCTTACACCGCTCTTTGGGGTCACGGGCATCACTTCCTCACCCCAGGAGTTACTGCTGCCAGTCCAGGGGCATCACTGGCAGCGTCTGCAGGCTCTGCAGAGAACCTGTCTCTGCCAGAGAAAGAGCACCTTTCTGGGGATTGCAGTGAGATACCATGCTGCCCTGCACTCCCTGCAAGTAAGGGCTGGGGACAGGTCTCGCCTACGTGCAATGAACTCTGCTTTGTGTGTTTGTGCTAGGTATGCCTTCTGCTTTGGCTTTCTATTTCTGATGGATTTCTGGTGCTCCTAGGGCTTTGGACATGGGCAACCACGGGGGACTAATGCCTTCTGGCTGGAATCATTTCACCACTCCCCACATCCCACTGCCCCACTGGGTGTGTTTTCCCAGATGAACCTCCCTGCACAGGAACTGGCCACAGGGTTGGAAACGTCCTGTTGCTGAGATCGTCATCTTGTGCCTCAGATGATTTCTTCCTTCAACAGGGCATGCCGAGAGCTTCAGGTAACCAGCAGCCCTGGTGAGGTGGTGGGTGCAAAGGACTGTGGGGTGAGTTCATGAAGTTTTCCTCCTGCCTTTCATAGTCAGCTCACAGGAATGAATGCACTGTAGAAGATGGCAGCTGTGTCGGAGCAGCACCAAAGAGCTACATGATTTAAATTCTGGTATGATAAACACTTGCCAGATAGCTGACACTAATCAGTAAATGTCATCTAATAACAACAGACTGCCATCAGACATGAACTCTATCCATGAGCCTTTCACCTTGGATTTACAAAACACCTCCTGAGATCAGCAGTTGGGCTTGTTACGTTTCTTGTGAACTACAGCTCTGAAATTCTTGGCTTACCTCTCTCTGCATGTCAAGGCAATTAATGTATTTTTTTTTAATTTCAGGTTGGGTCAGTCCACGTATACATAACAACAAAAATGATGCCAATAGAATCACATGGCAGGAAATATAATGTTAACTTGATCCTGGCTGTGCTTTTTATGCTTAACAAGAGAAAATGAGGAAATAAGGAGAGTGTTGGATTTAATTTTGAATTTCCTGGCCCCTTGCTGTTTGTTGTCTTGAAGATAACACCATCTAAACATACAGGGTCTTAAAAATTTAATTTCCTTTTTCTATTTCCTAGTTCCTATTGCTTAGGCTTTCAGGCTTCTGTTGCGGCTCCTCCTGAAGTAGAGACTTTTTATAATTCTGAGTGTGTTTTCTGATTCATACTGCATTTACATTCCTCTTGTTCCTTTCCACTTTTCTCCCGAGCGAAAGCTCTGCGTTCCCGCACGCGGAGTCAGCCTGTGGTGCTAGAGGGAAGGCACAGAAAGGAGAATTTGTTGATACTGCCAGACCTTTTGTATTTTCCTTTTCACTCTTCTCTCCATGTCACCAAAGATAGCTGTTGCCCAACGGGGCACGTCAGCAGACCTTACGTAGGGCATGTTTGATCTCAGTGTCCAATATGCTCTGCAAGAGCGAGAAATCCTCTTTCTAGAGGCTAAAAATAAAGCGCATCGTGTCATTACACCTTGAGACCAATAGGCACAAGCACAGATGCTTCCCCGTGATGTGACTGAGCTCACCAGTGTCATTTCCAGCTGCTGCCACCTCAGCGGAGGAGGGACCCTTTGTCAGGAATTTGGCCACAGTTGTGTCCTTGCTGCCCTTGCTAGCCGGGGGCTGGCGGTCGCCCATGGGCCAGGGAGCTGACTTCCCATCTCCCAGTGGATTCTCTGCAAAGAAAGACCAGGAAATTCAGAGGGATTCTGGCAAGGGACACGGTCGCTTCATCAAGGGCTCTTTGAAGGTTCGGCGTTTACCCTTGCTTGGTTAAAATACAGGGTCCACAGATAGAAAAGTGTCTGCTGTCCTCACACATTTGTCTCATAGTCTGTGCTTTTTTGTGCTGACTCCTTCAGTGATTTAAACCTGCACAACGTTTCCCATCATTAGATTTTTTATATGAGCCATTGTTTTTATTGCTGCTAAAAGGGCATCACCTATTCTTTTAGTGTGGCCTGGCAAGCGGCACTCTGCAGACAAGGAAATAAAGCTACGTTTTCATAACAGAGGGTCTTCTGCTAATTCTAGCCAGGCACACTACTTCCCACTTAAAATCTAAAACAAATTAAAGTAAAAGGCCTGGTATATGTGGAAATTATTTTCTAATAATGGGTAGGTATTCTTGTTTATTATTTATGTGCATATAATTCCGGTAGCAATTAACATCTTAATGAAATCTTTATATAGAATAATTTTTTAAATGAAAACACAATTCTGAATATGATTTGCTGCTCCTAGCAAACCAAGGATAATTAGATCCAGTTTAATAACGTGCAAAACTATTAACATATGAAGAATGTACTCTGAAAACATTCCTGTGATGACACAGGATCATCAGAAGAAGCTGAACTTTTCCCAAGGTCCTGCAACACAGACGAGGCTGAGATGCTGTTGCAGTTACATCACACTGATCCCATTGGTGAGATACTCAGCCGTTTATTTGCAGAAAGCCTGTGCACTGTGAACCTTTATTTGCCTTTTCTCGCCAGAGGATTTTGCCCCTTGAGCAAGGGATGAAACCTCTTTCAAGTTTAGATTTCAGGAAACTCAAAACTCAATGAGAAATTAAGGTCTTGTTTGGTTTGGGGATTTTGCCATATTATATCCACTGGTGACAGCCACTGATGGGCCTTTGTCAGCGTTGTCCCCAAGTGCATACAGGCAAAGCTGCTATTTGCACTAGTGGAGATTAGCTGCCCCCCAAACAGGAGTAAATTGCACAAATGCAAATCGCAGCTTGCCGCGCCTTGCTGACTTGCATAAAGGGCTTCTCCAGTGTCAATATCTTGGCTCTGCAAGTGGAGCATTTCTTCGGGGCAACTAAAGGCTGGTGGCTAGCAGGTATTTGGATGCGACATATCACACCTAAAGCAGAGCAGTGGAGAGGACAGGCAAGCCACGAAACGTGCTTCGGGGTGGCTTGACGCACACACGGGCCAGGTGACTCACAGCCCACCAGGTTCCCTCCTAGAGTACACAGAAGCCTCTGCAAAACTTCTGATAAGCCTGTGCCCAAGATCTGAGCTTATAGCAAAGCTTTCATGACTTCTGTCCAGGTTTTTGATTTTTTTAAATGAAATAATCATCCTATTCTGCTCAAACTGACACTGGGCAGACCAGGAAAGGACTGAGGTGGGAATCCTCTCTGGATGCCTTAAGAGCTTGAAGGCCATTAGGGGCACTTTAGCAGGCTTTGGCCAAGGTTAAATCCAGCTGGGCTTTCTCTTGCCGAGATCCATTTTGCCATGGCCTCACAATTATTTCTACATCAGGACTCATATTTTCCAGTGTGGCTGTGTACAGCCGTTTTTACACACCTAATTAAGCCCAGAAATGCATGTTTAGTGTTCTAGCAATGACAGAACCACCCAATAATCTTTAGCACTTATGTACATATGAAATGGTGCATACAACATCAAAGCTGTGTACACACATTAAATAATTCATCCTTATAATAACTGCCAGAGGCGGGGGGAGAGGCATTAGCTACATAGCTCATCCCCGTTCTTGCAGCAAGTCACTGGTAGAGTCAGGGTTAAGCGCTGCGAGGGTTAGGTGCCGAGCTTTGTGCTTCATCTATTAGCTCTCACTTCTCTGCAGTGGATGTCCGTAGCAGCTCATATGTTATTTGGAACATTTCCTACTCCAAGACATTCTCCTGTGGGAAGCAGCTACGAGTCCACATGAACAAAATATTCCGTAAAAATAAACTAGCGATCCCCGGGTTGGAGTGGCTGGTGCTGTCGAGGAGAGGCAACGCTACACGCATTAGTGATGCTGCTTGAGTTGCTCATGATGCTAACACCCACGAGCGTGTTGTGACGCCGGGAGGCCACGCACCACCCGCTCCAGCAGTGGGCAGGGGCACCCAGGTGCAGGAGCAGTGGGGAACGCGGCGCAGAGGAGGGCTGGGTGCTGGCTGGTGGAGAAAAACCCGAAACAAGATGAGCGTGGCAGCCATGCCAGTGTCTTTCTGTTCTGCTGTGCTCACGACCAAAGAGTACAGCCCTACCTGGGTTGCCCTCCTACTCGCTGTCGTGATCAAATTCAATCAGCTGTCACCAAAAATGACATAAAAAGCGACCCTAAAATCCCTTTCAAAACATGAGGGTTTTGAGACTACTGGGGGCTCCCTTCCCCCTCCCTCAGCCTTTTGCCAAAGTGAGCAAATGGAGCACTACTGGAAAACTGAATTTCTCTGCAGACATCCTGTAGCTTTATGATCAGGATGCACCCTCTTGCACGGTTCAGTTCTGTGTCACATGCGTTGGCTTTTGCCTGTGTCTGCCCCTGAGCAGCAAGGTGTACGACACCTCTGAAAAAGCCCATCTGCAGAAGGCAGCTTTCCGAGGCTGGTAGAGACGGTATCCGATGCTCTGGGAAAGAGCCAGCTCAGATGCAATAATAATTCGATGTCTCACTGGCCGAGGATGGTAACTCTTGCTATTCTGCTGGCAATTTGCAGGGATATGGTTCTCCACATCGTGCATTTCTGACAGACACGGCTATTTTTCCAAGAAGCCTTTGGACTTCAGACATTACAATGTGTTGCTGTTTTATTTTAGTCTAGGTTGCCATTTGGTGTAGTTATCTTTCTGCTCAATACAAGTTTACTTGTGAAGTTTATATTGCCCCTTTGGGATGTTAGCACCGAGTCCACATATTCTTTAAAAAGCCACTTTCTCTTCAAAGAAAACACCCTAAAATTCCTGTACATATTCCAGAGCTTCGCACAACATACGAGAGTCTCTGGAGAGACCTAGATAACAGGGACCATTTTCTATCTAGATATGTTTGGACATTCCTTTATAGAGCATGTGGAAATATATTCCATTTTCAAATAGATACACCCTCCTTCTGTAACATGAGTCAAGAGGAGAAAGCCCACACAGTTGTTTTGGTTACTTAGGAACTTCCATGCCTGATTAATCAGTTTCTCTCCTCTGCTTCGAGGAACCTAATTGAACTTGTCATTTTATTCCTCTGAAATGTACTCATAGATTGAAAAAATTCTGGCATTTCTAATATTTATTTTCCACACTGCAGTTGCCAAACGTATGTCCCTTGGGGATAATATAGATTGGCTTCCATATTAGCTAAGATCATCCTGTACATTTTCAGGTCCTTGCCTATGGGGAATGGAGCATCTTCTGCTCTTTTGGTGCAGTCTGGCAGGAACTGAGCCCATTCCTATACCATGGGGTCTTCGTATCAGCAGTGCACCTCCTTCTCCTGCTCCCACCATCTCTTTTCCCTCCAGCATCTTCCAATTAAGTATTCCTTCCATTACCATTAAATTTAATATAATCCATCAAGTAGTCCCAGAGGGGATATCTTTCACTTTGGATTTATCTGCTAATAGACACATGGTAGCAGATGATCTCTCTCTCTCTCTCTCTTTTCTGGGAGGTTATTAATTACTAACGCAATTTTATCGCAGAAACCTGACAGTCTCCAAACATAGTCTCGTATCTTCCCATTTCATTTGAATTTCTCCAGTGTAAATTAGTGCCTCACAGTCCTGGTTTCTATAGGTGCTCATTGAATTCCAGCATAATTCATTAAAAAATAGAAATAAATTATTTTATGTGTGTGTTTCTTCGTCTTTAGCTCCTCATCCATTGTTTGATTCTATTCTCTTTGGCGCATTTATACACTCATTTTTCACAGGTTTATAAATGTTGCAGTGGGGGCCTTGGATCAAATTCTCAGTGATAGGCACAGGGCTCCCATCTAGATGAATAGCTTTTTAGGTTTAAGGCCAGAAAGAAACATTAGATCATCTGTTCTTATTTCCTGTATATCACAGGCCATTACATTTCACACAATTACCCATGTATTGAACCTAATAGCTTCTTTGGCTAAAGTACATCTTCTAGAAAGGCATCCAGCCATGATTTGAAACTCTCCAGAGATAAGAATCCACAGCCTCCCTTGAGGATTTGTTCCAGTGGTTAATTACCCCCTACTCTTAAAAATATATGCCTTATTTCCCATTTTAATTTGTCTGGCTTCAGCTTCCAGCCACTGGCTCTTGTTATGCATTTTTCTGCTGGTTAAAGAGCCTTTTAGTAGCTGGTATTTCCTCCCGTGGAAATACTTCACATGCTACAAGAGAGCCATCTTTCAGTCTTCTCTTTGATAAAAAAACAAATGTTACGAGCTAGGTCTCTCACAGAAAAATGGATTCTCAAGCCATTAAATCATTTCTATGGCTTTTTTGGCACCTTTTCCAATTTTCCCTCACAAGAAATGACATTTATGTGTCTGGTTGTGATCTGCAGAAGGAAGCCCTGCTGCCTTCTCCTCCATCCATTTAGGATGTAGTCCAGGTGCCGTCAAGACATGATCACGCATAAACACAACGCTTGGGTCCAGTCCTGGGAGGTGATGAGCTTTCTCAATCAGTTCAACACAGCCTGAAAACTTAAGTCTTGTCCTTCCCAGGACAAGGAGGCTCAGGACAGTAACACAGTCTTTATCCTCCCTCCTGCCCTCCCAGCTCATTGTGAGATTGGCAAGAAGGGCCATGCTGCCGTGTGTTCCCTTGGCTGAGCTGGCTGAAAAACCTGCTGCACCTGGCAGCATGTCTCTCCAGGGGCCAGGTATGCATCAGGGGACTCTCCTGGCCTCTGCTGCTCTCCTCCTGTTAACGGAGTACAAAGCGTGGGGCGATGGATGAGCAACCACACTGTGGTGTGGTAGATGGGCTTCCTGGGCATGGTCCATCAGGGATCCACCACGGAGAATCTCTTTTGGGTTTTCGTGTTGTGCTTTCCTCCCCCAAGAAATGGCAGCTTCTCTGCGAATAATGGTACTTCCAGAGAAGAGGCTCTTGAGTGGCCATTCCCGTCTGGTACTCGGGCAAGGAAGAAGCAGCTACTGAACAAGTGCACTGATGTACCTAGCCTGTCCAGGCCTAATGTTTATTTTTATTAGCAATAAGTAGCTGTGAGTGTCTCTGAATGTCTCTTCTAGATAATGAAAGCTTCACTTCAAAAAACAAACAACAAATAGCTTTAAGGAAGTTTTATGACTGAACTGGGAAGCACTGTTGTTTTTGTAGCTTGCAGACCCCAGGGGGAAGCGAGAACTGGAAGCACTTTGCATCGGGCTCAGGCTGCCTCAGTTCCATCTGTGTTCAATTAAATCCTGGCCAGCTAGTGATACCCATCCTCGTGCCTGCTGCCGAACCCAGCGCTGCTGCTGCAAGAGGTTAGATGTGGCTGGAGTCTAAGGTGAAGGGTAGATGACTGAGGCAGCCAGCCCTTGCCCATCTCTTCAGACCTGGACTAGGGTGCTGCCCCAGAGCTCCTATTTAGGTTCAGATAAACCTTTATGCTCCAGAATGGAGGTGCTAATGGTGGTCGCTAACGATTTTAAGTGCTTTTAGATATTAGATGCTGCCAATGCGTGCTGAATTAATGAGGCTTAGGGTGCCTGAAGTTGGCATACGGTGGGATTTGGATCTGTTTATGGCTCGTGGCAGTACAGGACAGGGAAGGCATCAGGCAGAGTTGCCTGTGCACGGATGCGTGGCCCCAGCCCTGTGCCTGTCCTTGCTATGTGGTGTTTCATGGCGTTGTCTTCTAACATGCATGCAAGGATGGCAACCTGTGCCAGCCATTGCTGAGAAAGTGCTTTGACTCTGCTCTTTGAGCTTCATTAGCAGGCTCCAAGCACACATCCCCAGCCAGGAAATCAAAGGCAGTAAATACATTCAGACTTTCAAAGCAAGCTTAGATACTGTGAGGTGCACTGGAAAAGATTATGTTTGCAGGCTGCTGAAGGCAGCGGGGAAGGAAGAGGCAATGCCGAGTGCTCTGCAAGACCTGCCCCTGGCTGACAAGCCATCAGCCTCAAGGTTTGGTTTTTATCTTGGAGCCCCACCAGATGGGTTGAGATGTAGTTTGGTGTGTCACTCTCAAGTCCCCCCTGGATCCCTGAGTTCATGGATGTATTAGACAATATCTGTGCTAAGAGATAGTCCTTAGATCTCGGTCTTCTGCAGACTTTGTGGCCATGCTGTAAGGTCCTCCCTTTGGGCATTTGGAGAAGGGAAAGATGAGGCAGGGAAGAAGCTTTCTTTGATGTAGAAACACTTTATTTTTTTTTTTGGGGGGGGGAGATAGCTATTTATTTGCTTTTGATGGAGCCAGGGCAAACCATTTGTTTGATGGATTAGGCAGTTAGTTTTAATTTGTCAGGTTGCCTAGGGTACGGGACAGGCAGGTTAGCTGCAGCAATTGTCTCTATACAAATGGAAAGAATAAGGTCCTGAAAAGACAGCATTAAGGGGACTGCTCTCTCCTCTGCAGACCGTTCCACAATACTTACCCTTTAAATCCTAGTCAAGTCTCTTGAGGAGACCTGAGTTAGCAGTTAGAAGTAAAGGCTTCTGTGGCCTTTTAGCTGCAGACTAAATACCGCTCTAATAATGCAGCCTTTGACATATGCAATGCTGTTTTTTCCTCTCATAGGAATGGTTTGATAAAGGCTGTTTATTTTTTTGTGCTGTTGCTAATACCTCAAGCCTCTATTAGCATGAGTTGCCAGGTGTAACAGCAATATATGTAAAAACAGGCCATTAACTCAGTGACATGCAAAGGAGAATATTATGAGTGTACTCCTCTGTGGCCAGAGAGCTTACGCATTACTGGTAATGTCTGGCTCGTTTGGTCCCCAGTTTAGGTTAGGATAGCTTAAGGGTACACGAGGTACAGACGTATGTTAGTGTGAGAAGAGGTACAGTCTGGACTGCCAGGGATGATGATGCCTACCAGCTTCCCATGTGCATCTTTGCACCCCAGGGAAAATATGGGATACTTTGCCCTCCTGTGTAAGGATATGGTTGCAATTACTTTTGTGGAGTAAACACATCCACAGCTCAGCAGTGTGGCTGACTGATGTATGACTGGCCTCTATCGCTCTGCTTGCGAATGTGGTAGAGCTCTTCTAATTTACAGCAGCTTCTCCTCCTGGTTTATTTACCAACCAAGCCTCTACAGAAGATTGATTTTTTTGATACAGAACTAGACAGGTTTTTTTTTTAATAATACAGGCCTGTAAAATCAAAGTTTGACTTGTTTTTTCTAAGAGTGAACATTTCGCAAGTGCTCATGCTGTCATTGGTAGGGATTCAAGTAAAATTTGAGGAGCAAAAAGGCACCGAGTGGTCATGCTGCTGAAGAGGTTGTAGTGGTTGTCCTGCCTGAGTGCTGCGGATGCACCTGAGACGTCGTTTGCTTCCACGATCGCCCACCAACTGGTCAGCAGCTCCTTCTGCAAAGCACCTCCATTCCTCTCTGCAGTGATGAGAAACTAACTGCTTCAACTCCCAGTAACTTACCACTTTGATTCCCAGTAGCAACAATGCAGAAACAGATAGAGCAGTACAGAGAGGGGCAACATGAAGCAGGCAGTGAGAGGAGTTTGCCCCAGAGGTGATGGGCACCTGCGCAAAAGGGTGCTCACACTGCGATACGAGGGCTGCTGCAGCACCAAGATCACCCTGCCTGCCCTGGGACTTCGTATACCAGTGAGGAGAGGCGTTCACTGTGGCATGCCCAGCGCAAGGCATGCCCGCAGCGAGTCGGCCACGTGGCTGGTAGGCAGAGGGATGACTTGCATGTTCTGCCCGTCCACCTGAGCATGGGCATTCCCAAAGGCTCAACAGGAACATAGGTATCTTTCAAGAGAAGGAAAAGACAAAGGGAATTTTCCAACCCAATCGTTACTTTTGTTGTTGAGAAAAAGTGTGTATTCATGCCAGCAAAGTCACTGAAACTGAGAATGGGGAGAGTTTTCTTAGCTCTGATGAGGACTTTGCTTTTGAAGGACACAGATGCAGCCCCTGCAGTTTTGATGCTTCAATGGGCTCTGAAACTCAAGTTTCTGTCAGCACTCCTGTTTGGAAGTGCAGAACACTTTTAGACTGTTCTGATAATGAACAAGACGACCCTGAAAGTTCCATTACATGCTTGGCACAGTAGGAACCTGGCTTGATGGAGCTGTTGAGTTGCCTGTGTGACAAATCCTGTGCCAGTTTCCAGCTCTGAAACCCAGGTCACACAGTCTGGAAATGATCTGGCAGGCATAACATGTCCAAAAAGGATAAAAAACTAATGTTATTTTTTAGCTGGATCAGTTCAGCTGGATCTGACTTACCAGGCAGCCATGCAAGTGCTTGTGTTGGCACTATGGAGGAGGCACAGCACAGAGAGCAGAAGGAACAAACTGCCAGAGGGCACGGGACCACAGAAAATGTACATCAGCTCATGTGCTCATACTATGCCATTGTTCACTTTCCTACAAGAAACACTTTCCCATTCATTCCCACCTCCACACTCTGCTCTCTAGAAGGCAAATGCCCTGTTCCCTTTTGAGACTTCAGTCTACACTTTCATAGCCAGCAGAAGGATTTAAGCCTCAGCAGGGGCCAGCTGACACAGCAGCTAAGATTAGATCACAAACAACTATTAAAAAACCTCGTGTAATCAACAAGAAAGGGCAAAGAGCAAAAGTGTAAGAATAGAGCGGCACTGAGTTTAAAGCCCCCTCTGTCCTTTCTTATGACAGCCAGTAGCTTCATCATACCTGCAATAATAAAATAAAGCATCTGCAGGGCCCAGCAGTATTTTGAATGGGATTAAAAGGAAATGAAATGGTGGACACCCTCACTTCAAATCAGGGCTGACTGTCTTGAATGAGAGAACCCAAAACATCTCAGCTTAGATATCTGTTTAGGAGGTCAGCTGTCGGTCACTATAGGAGTGGTCCTTTCCAGCACCAGATGCAACCGCTGCTTGCATTGCCAATGAGTGAGACAACTCAGTCCTTTGACTAAGCTAAACTAGATCCTCAGCTTTCCCAGGGGAAAATGATGTTAAATAGTTTACCTGCGGATATCACTTGCATAGAAAACTGGGCTAAATGCACAATTTGTAGGTGGATAATGTGGTCTTTTTTGAGTCTTTTATGACATTTTGCTGTTCAGCTACTCTTCCTGTAATCAATCTACAGGGACTGTAGCCCAGTGGTTTTTAATCTTCTGCACATAGCCACATTTTGGTCAACTCCGGGATCATGAGTGAGGACCACCAAAGCTGAAAGTGGAACCTTTTCTTAAAGAACAATTTGGGGTAACAAAGCAGACGTTCAAGCTACGCACAATCCACACTCATGGCTGATGAAGCACAGGCAGGAAGAAGCCAGCACCCTTTGCAAGTGCCTCGCCATAGGCACTAACCCTTGGGTGCAATAATTTTGGCCGTGTCCCTGCCAAGAAGCCCATCAACAGCTGCCCAGGTGGGAGTGGGGGGGTTTGAACCTGAGGCTTTCCTCCCCTGCGTGGCAGTGTCCACCCAGCACCTCCCAAACTGTAAGGGGATGTAGGACGTCCCTGGGGAAGGAGCTGCAGCATAGAGAGCTTTGCTCTTTTCTCATCTCCTACTAGGCTTGCTGTGAAGTGGCAAATCCTCTTTCTTCACCTCCTTGTCCAGATCAATGTTTTGCAGCGCCTGGGTGCCCTGGCCCCGCTGCTGCAGGCAACTCAGCAACATTACATGTTGGGTGAGACCATCCCTCCCTCTGCCAGAGCTGTGAGGTTTTGGTAGTGCTATAATAAGAATAAATAAAAGCCTTCAAATAAATAGGAAAAGATAAGGAGGCAGATAACTGTAATTCTCATGACTGATAGTATTACTCAATTTAGACATTAACATTCTAGCTAAAGCTTTAAACCTTGGATTTACTGAGCATGCCTGTTATTAATTTTGCCTACTCAGACTGCATTGGTAGCAGGTAGGTGTATAATTTCAAAATGACTTTGAATTAGGTTAAAAGTTAAGCATTGCAGAGACAATGATTATATTTTTTTCCCAGGCTGCTGATGAAAGGCCTTACAGGATTTATTATTACCCTTGTGAAGGTTTGGGAGGAGTGTTTGCTGGATGGATCCATAGCCTGTATAATTCCCCACGTTCCTCTATTAAAATGATACCCCTAATCCTTGTTCCTTAACTAAGAAATGACGCATAGCAGGTCCCCACCTCTGCACTATTAGCCTGCTTTGTCTTAAATCCTTTCTTTTCAGAGTTTCAGCCAGAGATGATTATTTGTCACCCCTCTTGACGAGGTTTCTGCTCTCGGCCAGGTCACAGCAACCACCAAGCCCTGCCTTGGAGGACAGGGACACCGCAGGGGAGTCCCCAGAGACCCTCACAGCATTACACACACAGCGGCTCTGGGAACAGCCTGCCACAAACAAGAACTGGGGCATTTCCAGCTTCCTTCCCTTCCCCCTCTCTTCAGCTCCATGGAAAGTGGGGTATCCCTGTGGTGCTGAGCCCTGGAGGGACTTTCAGTAAGGTCCATGGGGAAAAAAAATAGCAATGGCAGGACTTGATCCATCCAGTTATGGCTATAAATGGCAGAAGAGGTTTCCCCTTTGTGAAATCAGTGGCTGTGAAGTTGTTTCATCATCATAATAATAATAATAATAATAATAATAATAACAACAACAACAACAATAATAATAATAACATTCATATTATTATTGTTGTTATTGTTATTATTGTTATTATTATTATTACATGTAGAGAGACTTCTTTATTTGGGGAAAGATTTTTGAGTATGCGTGTAACCTGTTTTCACCATGCACACACATATATGCCTATATATGGAGAGTGGGGGAGAAAGCAGCGTCAAAACGGCATCAGTGCAAGTGGTCAGGAAGCGACTCTGTCAGCATTGCTGTGAGAGCAGTTTTGTTCGTGATGTTCTCTACCCCATCTGCACACATATGGATAAATAAATTGCTTCACTCCCATGACAAGTCCATTGAACTCCTGCCAGACTTTATGATTCTGCATTGACCCACCAGAATTCAAAATAGATTATCTGGGAGGTAAAAAAAAACAAACCCCAATGAATATAGAGGCTGTTATTTATTCTGTCTCATCTTTGTTTTAATGTCAGTGAAAATGCAAATACAATGGAATATAAAATTGCACTTTCCAAATGCAAACTCATAGTTTGAAAATCTAGGGTAAGATATCATTTCTGCTGAAGTCAATAAAAAATTCGTAGTGACTTTATTGAGACAGGATTCCATACCTTAATATGCTTCAACATTAAACTGCATGCTGCTCTGAATACCAAAGATGATTTATTGGAAAGCAGTACCAGGGCATGTCATACCTAGTCATTAGGATTACCTTGGGCTTATTATCACTCTTTCTGTTAACTGAATTTTAAAGATTGGTATTCGATGGCCATTCATAATAAGGAGCCCTATTAAGGCAATCATGTGCTTCATACATTGTGCTGCTATTTAAAGAAAACTGTGTTGATATTCTTTATATCCATTGCCTAAAAAGACCAATGGACAAAGGCAGAACAGAGGAAGACATGAATTCTAAACTGTCAAATAAATCCCCCCACCCTATGCTTTCTTAAACATGGGCAAAATGATTTTTTTCTCTTCTTTTATAATGTGTTGCCAGATATTATGATTTAAGTTTTAAATCAAGCCAAAGCTGGACTTTCACTGAAGAAAGAATGTATTTCTTTAAAAAAACAACAAAATGCAGATGTTTTATTGATGATATGTGTGCATGATGATATTGTGACTTCTTAACACAACTGTCAGAAGAGCAGAAATAATAATGGACGTTAATGTGAAGGGCTGAAACGATGACAGTGTATTTGCCTGCACACTTCCTGAGCTGGTATAGTGTGGGAAAGCAGTTGCTTGGAAAGTTGTCATTATTTCATTATTTCCTCTTGTTTAGAATAGACTTAGGTGTTACCATCAAGAGGAGCTGTCGGTTTGTGGCAGTATAGCCCTTATTTTATAGTGAGCATGCGAATACAGCGGGAATTGTCTCCTGGCTGCTCTGGAAGTGACAGCTTTCAGCAGAAATATTCAGACTTCTTCATTTAAATGTAGTATGCAGCTAAAGATTAAGAGCTCATCTTTCATTTCTAGTTGCTTTTGTTTTGCCAAGACTTTCTCAATTCATCAGTGACCTAATTTTTAAAAATACAAATACTGTGGCACAACCATGATCCAAAGCCCCAGGACATGCCTACTTCATCCCCTAAGGACCTCCACTGTTTTCACACCACAAATGTGGAGAAGGAAAATTGCCCAAGTAACATGAATCTGAGATTAAGTCATATGAAAAACTAATCCTTTGAAATGGGCAGGGACCTTTCTATGGCATTTAGTGGGCTTTGGATCAGGCGTGTGGGACCACAAAGAGATTATAAGTGTTTTTTCAACCCTTCCTTTCAGGTGTGGATGAGCAGCGGTCGGGCACTTTAGTGTGCCCTACAGGCAGTGGCATGGCTGAGCTTGCTCTCCCTGCACAGCTTTTGTGCATCCCTGTTGGGCGACTCCATCGCCCCCCCCCAACTCTGTCCCCGCTAGCCCTGGCCAAAACTAGACTAACTTTTTGTTTGTCTCAAGTCTTTGATTACATTTACAACCATCAGTAACTAATTTAGGCCGTTGTTGCTTTTGGCAGCACTGTTTTGGTTTGTATTCCTTTCTTCTGCTCTTTTGTGTTTTGTTTTTCTGATGTATATGGGTTTCTCTTAATGTGACATCTCTGTGCAAACATATGCATCTGAGGAAGGCAAAAGAGATTTATTGCATTTTGGCTAATACAGAGGAAAGGGGAAATTGCCTACATAATGAAACAGGAGATTCAGTTTTAACTATGTCATTTCTCTCTTGTCTCCATAGTACTGAATACACAAATATAAAATATAAAATCTACCTCCTCCTTCAAACATATCAACGTACAATTAAAACCCACAAAGCTTGACAACCTGTTGTCAAGTTGTTTAAGCAGTTGTTTCAGAATCTGACAGACAAACTTATAAACAAAACGTAGAGCACCAGATTGTGGGATGAGGCAGCATCATCACGTGGCTTCCTCAGTTATCTCAAAATTTGGAAAACAAAAAAAGTAGAGGAATACTTTTTCTCCTTGAATAAATAACAGTTTAATTACATTATAGAAATAAAATATGATATGGTAGGAATACACTGGAAATCTTACAGAAATACTATTCTGCTACTGGTAGGTAAATGGTCAAAGCTACTTTTCATGACAATCTGAACAGTACTTGTGTACAAACTATTATACAGGTTGCTAATGAAAAATATTGCAGCAGTTGCAAGGATGTTACCAGCTCAAACAAACATCTAATGATACAATATTCTTCTAAGAGGAAGTAATAATGTTAGATTTACAGACAATAAAGAGTTATGTTCTCCACTTTGAAACACTGGAAATAAAAAGCTCAGGTAATCCAATTTCTTTACCTCATATTATCACAAGGAAAGATTTTCCTTTCACTATGAAACAGCATCCCAAGACACCCTGTAAACAGTTTATTCAAAGGTAGTACTTGAGATGTCACAGCAACTTCAACAATTGTCCTAGTCTACAATTACAGACTTTTTAGGCCACTGCTTGTACAGATGACTTTTTTTATTTTTCACTTATATACATACATTCAGCCCAATAACAGCAGGTAAAATGCGCTGTCTATCTTACAATAGACACACTAAAATTTTCATCAAAAGGCCAGTGCAAGAAGATGTGGATAGTGATTGCACAGCATCGAGGAGATTGTATTATACAAATATACAATTAGACTGTTGAGAATCTAACTCTGCACGCATGTGACATAGATGGTCTTCCTGGTAGATACGCGACACTTGGAGTTGGTACGTATACGTAACTGCAACGATCGTTGCTTGGCTGATGATGACGGTGTGGGTGGCTGTGGAACACAGTTATTGTTTGGCTGTGCTATCACTAAGTGAAGGTAGGCAACTGCAAATTAGGAATACCTAAAGCTGAAGTTTAAGTACAGCTTATCTTGGAACGGCAACAGATTTTTCTAATGAAAGAGTAGTTCTACTTAGTGAGCAACGTGTAGGGAAATTGTTGCCACCTCTTTAATAAATGGTTCTAAGTGAACCGACACAGTTCCCAGAGCTTTAGAAAAACTCATTATGCAAATGAAGATACTGATGATAGACGGTAACATTTCACAGGATGCTATTTCTTATTATATCAGTAAGCACCAAGTTAAGTGCCAAGACAGCCCCATTGTCCCATGATTTATCATGTAAAATTTAGAACTTGAATGCACAACAAAAGTCCATGAAGTTTGCATTTAATTCACAAGAAGAGAGTTTCAAAAATGGCTCTTAAAATACCTTTACATTTCAAATGGGCTTTCCCCCCCACCTCCTCCAAGAGGACTTTAGGATGGACCTCACCTAGATATGAGAAAGATCTTTCAGGAGGAGGACTTGCATGTCCTCCAGGAATCCTCTGCAAGCTGCGGGTTTCGGCTGACTGCCGGGCCCCTCGAGAAGGTGGTGCCCTGTCCAACCGCCCAGCTAAGCTGCAGGGCAGGGGGGTGGAGGAGGAAAGTACCCCTGTCTCCTCCAGCCGCTGCTCAGCACCTCGCCTGATGAGATCTTTAAAACGTGCCGCCCCTCACCAAGCCTGAACTTGGAGCCACTTACGCCCCTGCAGAGCCACGGGCTGAAATCGGCCGGGCCGTTTGGCTGCTCTGGCCCGCACCGAGGCATCAGAAGCACCACGGGGACAGCACGGTGGCCAGAGAGCCCGGGGCTGCCGCCCTGCTCTTTCCCTACGTAACCCCGAGGACGGGCGGCAGGGCAGCACGGACTTGGCTCCACTCGCCCAGTGCCATGGCGGGAGTCGCCCCTCTTGCGGCAAGCGTCCGGCAGCCAACGGGCTAAGCCGCCTTCGCAGCTATTTTGGCAGAAATCAACCAGGAGGGTGAGGAAACGACCCAAAAAAGCAAGGCAGCAGAGAAGAGGACCCCATACCTTCTGATTCAGAACGGAATTACAGAATATCCATGCCTCAAAGGCTATCCGGTAACATGCTCCTTGCGAAAGTGCCAGGCTGCAGAAACAATCCCACCAGGGAACAGAGGAGCATTTTCCTTCAACAACTTATCTTTCCCCAAAGCTGATGGTGTCAAACCTTGCCATCTGTATTCTGATTTCACAGTGAGACTCACCTCATTTCAAGCAATCAGATTTGAATACTGATGGTCTTAAAACAAATTATAATTTATTTCTGGCTTTCTCAGTTTTCAGGAACACCATTGACAGACGCTGCATTTGTCAGCGCAGGCTCATGCCATGCTCTGCCTCTTGTTTCCCCTTATTCTCAAGTACAACTGAAAGGCTGCTTTCTCTAGCACATGGATACACCTCTCAGAGTGGATCGGGATGTTCTTAATACGGTACTTTCATCAGTAATCAGTTGGAAGAACTCAATTTTAGAAACAGAATTCGTGTGCAAAGCGTGCAACAAGAAATACAGTTTACATTTGGTCATAATGACCCATCTTAGTTATGCTACCATGACTCACACTGATTAGTATACTTACACACACACACACACGCACACACACGTACACACACATAGATATTTATTTATATACACGCTCACACAATAAGAAAATGTCTAAGTCTGACAATATTTCCTCCTCTTTTAGTGAAGATGGGAGTTTGGCATCTCAGGCTCTGAATCTGCTTAAACCTGGGATACAGGAATGCGACACACTTCAAGTATACATCGACTGCACAGTGATAACATCGCACATTGAGTCTGAGACACATGCTGTCTTCAGTGGTCCAGCACCAGCACGTGGCTTAAAACCAGTTGCCCGTTAAAGGAGCCAATATCCGGGACCTTCGCCTTTCAGTGTTTGTATTCACGCAACGCCCGAGAGCAGGGCGATAGTCTGTACGACCACAAACGTCCTTCTGTATAAACGCAGTGGTATTTAAAAGTCTGAACCAGAGCATTCCTCTCTTACATTCCTCCTCTATTCCTCTGTTGCTGTTACTCTCGTATGCATGTGAAAGTAAAAGGTAGTGGGGAAATAATTTGAATAGAAGAACACAAAGCCTCTCCTCTAAGTCCACAGAAGACCACTAAAAGTGTAAAATTTCCAAAATAGCTCATAGGAATTCTTCAAATACAGTGTTTTCAATGGGGTTTACATATCACATTTCACATTATTTCCACGGAAGTCTACCTTATCACTTTGTTTAATCAGACAAATATCAATAACACATAATAAAACAGCATACAATTCACGGGACACGACACATTTTACAAAACCTCTAAAACTCAGCACTGCCGCTTTTGGAAAAAATCAAAAACTCCTATTACTTACAGACATGAAATACACTTCACATTGAAATGAACAGCATGATTACAAGGCTTTTTTTCTTATTTGATGGTATCGGTTTAGGATGCATTAGTTTTCAATTAGGCTTCACAATTTTTCTTCACACCCCCAAAAGGAACTGTTGCTAACCTGATATTTTCTCTGTGCTCTTTCAGGAAACTTACTATTATTCAGTAAACACTTTTTGAGAAAAAAACTTTTGAAAATTTAGCTTGACTCCCTAATTGTAAAACCTGAAGAACTGGCTGATGGTAATGCTCGTAACACAATCATCGCTCAGCTTACAATGACAAACCAAAAAAATATTACAGGAGGGTACAAACACGTTAAGCCACGGGTTTGGTTTTCTCTGTTGTTGATTTTTTTTTTTTTTAACTAACTCCTTTTCTCACAACGCTGAGAAGTCTCTGACTTACAACGCTTCAGCAGTCGTGTCTGTGGAGACAGACATGGTAACTTTGGCAATCTTAACTGTGCTCTTAATGCAGCTCTCGGCAGCCCTGTGCACGTTCCCCGCATTGTTGGCGTGTTTGTGCTGGCAGTCAGACTCCATGCTGTTATCGAGGGGCTGCGCGGTTCCTTCGCAGGTGGGGAACATGCTGCGGAAGGCGTGTCGCAAGTCCTTGCTCCTCAGAGCGTAGATGATGGGATTCACTGTTGAATTCAGCAAACAGAGCATGCTACAGAAGGCAAAGACAGTCTTGATGAGCTTGTTCATTTTCCCAAAGACATCGTACACCATGATGGCGAGGAGAGGGCCCCAGCATATGATTAAAACGACTAGGATAAGGACCAAGGTTTTGGCTAACCTGATGTCCATACGAGTTTGATCAGGCCTAGTGATCTGTACCTTACCATCCTCCGTAGACTGAATGATGATGCTTTTCTGCGTGCCCCGCTGAATCATGCGAACAGCGTGGCTGTGAGCCTTCCACAGTATGTACATGTAGGCATAGACAATGAACAGCAAGAGGACGCTGGTGACCCCGATCCAGAACATCAGGTACGTCTCGTCGATGAGAGGGAATATGTCCGAACAAACAGAGTTGAGCTTTTTGCAGTTCCAGCCGAGCAGAGGAAGAACGGCTATTACAATAGCGATGGTCCACATCACACAAAACGCTACGACAGCCTTTGGTCGGGTAACAATCCTTTTGTAAGCTAGTGGCCTGTGTATAGATATGTACCGGTCTATTGCCGTGAGGAAAAGGCTACCTACGGAGGCGGTGAAGGAGGCTGTAACTCCACCCAGTTTGAACAAGAAGACGTTGGGGCTGTCCTTCCGGTGGAAAACATGGAAATCCACAAAACTGTAGACAAAAATCACGCTGCCCAGGAGGTCGGCCACAGCCAGGCTGCCGATGAAATGGTAGGAGGGTCTACATCGGAGGCTTCGGGAGTGGAGGATGACGCACAAGACGAGGAGGTTCTCTAGGACCGTGAAGGTGCCCAGGGTGAGCGACAGCACGGCGATGGCCAGCTGCTGGCTGGGGTTCAGGATCATAAAGCACTCCATATCCATGAAGTTCTCCCCACACTGTATGTTCTCCTCATTATCCTTAAACGTGGACAGGGACTTGTTGTAAAACTCTGTGATGTTGACCTGATCTGAGGGAATAATGCTCAACAGGGGATCATCTCCTGCAGTCATTTTTTCTTGGAAAGGATCACCCCTGAAGGAAGAGAGGGGGAACTTCTGGGGGTAGTATCCCAGCTTGGATGCCATGTCGCCTTTCATGTCTTCGTACTGGATATCGTTGGAGCCCACGTAAAGGAGATCTGTTGTGATTGTTCGGAAAGTTGTATCTGCGAGGCCATCTAGGATTGACTTCATAACCCCAGTCTTGTTGGTTTCAGAGAGACTTAGGGGAGGGAAAAATGCATCGGAGGAAATCCTAGAAGGGGAAAAGATCAGACTTTATTAAGATAAACAGGGAGACAAACTCCACAAACAACTTAGTTGAACTGTGTCAAACAAAATCAACCTTTCTCTTGTATTCAGTGCAGGTCTAGCCTTTGCCACCTGTGGGAATCAGGGTGAGTCGAGCACTTAGAGAGAAATCACCTGGATTTCACTAAAACTGAATTACACTAAGAAGTGATGCAAAAACCAGAGGTGCAGGGAATTGAGTATTCCACAGGAAAGTAATTTTAATTTCTCATCAAAACCTTCCGAGCCACTCCACCAGAAAGATATTTTTCTCTAGATCTGAACTTGGCTTCTGATTGCAAAGTACTTTGCAGACCAATATTCCTTGGCCTTGCTTCATTTAGATAATACCAAGTGCCACTGCAGGAGCAGCATTAAACTGAATCATCACCTTCATTGCTTTTCTTTCAAAAGGCACTGAGGATTTTGAAAACCTGACAACAGAGAGGGAATGGGGAAAGAGCCAGGCACTCTAAGTTTCACAGTTCACCCAGTATGCCTATATATTCACATTACCTGGTTACAGCAATCTGAGGTCTACTAACATCCTGAATTTGTTATTGCAGATGTATTAGCAAGGTGTTTCATCTACAAATATAGGCATCTGGATATATCTTCGTTACTCCGTTCCTTCCTTCTGCTAAGCATACCAAGGCAACTGGGATGTTTGGACTCTGTGATGGAGGTGGGTTGTTACCCACCCTGTCCACAGTTTTAGGAAAGGTGACCAGCACTGAGTCAGTGAGTGCACCAGTGATCCATTCTGTGTGGATCAGAAGCCTCAATCAGAGCAGTTCACGCTTGCCTGGAAAAACACAGCACCAAGTTTGAGTCAGAGAGCAGCTCTGGCCAAAACTCCAAGCAAAAGGGACCAGGACCCACTGCTCCTGCGAGAAGCATGGAAATGTAACTCGTCCCATTGGGGACACCCTCAAAAATATTCTGTCCCCTCAGAAAGGAGAGCCCAGCAGAAGGTCCCCAGGTAGCCAGTGGTCTCTGAGTCCCGTCATGCCCAGCCTTTGCTCATGGATGGTGATTAATTGCAGGGTGTAACTCCTGGTCAGGGTACCCTTGGGAGAGCACCCTCATCAGCATCTGAGCATCCTACGTGCATCAACATGTAGGACAGGTCTTACAGCTCTTCTTATGCTGTGCTCCTTTATATAACTTTGCCCATACAACATGCCTTGAACATGCATTGAACATCTGCTTTAGGGCCCCTTCCACTGCCAGAGTGGCTGAGAGTGTTCTGAATGTAAATAAGAGACAGAATCATTGCTTCGGTGCTTGTGCTACAGCTATTCTGCATCCGCTATGGGACATCTTGATGATTGCATCAGCAACAGGAGCAAAACCAAGCTTTTTCATGCTTTTAGAATGGAGGAAATTGTTTGTGACACCCAAGAAATCCCAGATGCCATATATAGGCTTGTACTGACTTAACCTGTTCACTTTACACAACTGACAATAAACAGCCAGAAAGGCCACGAGAGATTATCTGCCAAAACCCAGAGTACTGATCACCTCAACTCCTAAACACGAGACTTGCACAGTAGGTACCATAGCTCAGTTTTCCCATGAAAACTAAAAGAAAGATGAAAACGATTAATCTCTACAACAATACCAATACTTAAAAACAGAATAAATCACAAGCATCTCCAAAAGAAGCAGAGATCATTTGGCTGATGAGATATTTATGCTGCACTTACACATGGCACCTGAACACTCAAGACTTTTTCCATAGTTCGTTAAAGTTTTCCGTTTGATTCAGCAGGCCTGGACATTGAGTGTTAAAGGAAATCTAGGAACCTCGACCTCCAGAAGACACTGCAACTCCAGCGCTGCAAACAAGGATGAGCATAAGCAACCCTTACCAGGATAGTCTAACACACAACACGGACACTTGCTGGGTCAGCTTTTGCAGACATCGTTGCTCAGCAAATAACAACATAATCATTAGACAGACAGACAATATTAAGGAATTTAATTTTGAGGGTTTGAGCAGTGAGGGAGGGAAATGTCGCTGAAGCACACATTAAAAATGAACAGCAATAATCTAATACGCAACATACTTTTCATCCAGAAGGTGCTTTACAGCTGTTCTTAGTAGAATTTGCAGATGTTATGTGTTGCAAATATGACCCTGCTGACAACTGACAAATCTGCTTTGGGTGAAGTCTGGCAACTTTAAACTTGGCATTATAACACCAGTTTAAAACCAGAAGTGAAGAATGTGTTATTCATTTGAAAACTACCCCCAAAAAAATTAAATAAATCAAGTAGTGCTATGGTATTCTCTGTTATTCCAGCTTATTTCTGACAGAAAAAGAAGACAACCATTTTAATGATTAAAGCTACAGCCGCATGTCGAGAAGATTATGTTTGAGTAAAGCTTCAAAAATTGTATGCAACTGAGCACTTCTGCTAGACAGACAAACAAATTGCTATGAGGTAGCTGGTCCCTGCTGGAGTCATGTTAAGTACAGACTACCTCAGAATAAGGTGCAAGCTGCCGTGCAACCCCTACCTTTCTTTGAAATACAAATGAAAGAACACAAATTCCTGCGTGCTCTTTTGAAGGTGGCAGTGAGTTATGTGACAATATCACTATGCATGCATATGCTATAACAACATAGTTAATGGGATCAGGAGAGGCAAGTATTACTCTGAATGTCAATGATTTTTTTTCCCTCTGTATTTTTACATTGAGATTATTACCATAATTTCCACCTTATTGTCTCTGCAAAGAGAGTTTTCTTTGAGAGTACTTGGGAGTTCATTAGTGGTGTAGTTTAGGCTTTGGGGGATGCAGCTGACATCAATTTTGTTTTTGTTTGCTGCTGGGAATATCATAATTGGAAATTTCTAGCAGTATGTGTGCATGCACCTATTCAAATAGCAGTTGATTTTTATTAAAGTTGCAGTAAAACAGCCATTCGCCTGATCTGGAATTGCACTTTACTGGAATTTCGTTTATTTTAATTTAGATACTAGCTTGCCCTGCTATAAGCTAAGACACTGAAATGCACTGAAGCGATCAGCGAGGTTTTCCATGGCTGCCTGGTGAAAATAAGACTGGACCTTTGGCACTGGGGTGATCAGGAGAGTCCAGGTCAGAGCCTGAGGTATTGCACGATTTGACATAGACTGAAAAGCTGATGGTGGGAGCAGCGGTCTGGTTCCTGGTCTTTTTGTTTGGTTAGGTGGATGTGCCAGTGTCACACAGATTTTGTCTCTGAGCCCTTCTGTCCGAACCTGGAGCGGCGAGGAGGCACTGCCCACAAGAACGGGACACCGCGCTCCACGTGGCCGCACTGCTCTTTGCAGCTGGCTTCAACGCAACCCAAACCCATGTTGCCTGAGACCCATTAACGTCTCTATCTGGAATACCCTGGGAGCCTTCTCACAGCCTCCCTAGCAGACAAGGGTCCCCTGCACAGATCCCCCCTCTCTGGAAGGGACCGGGGTGACGGCCGTGTGCTGCAGCAAGGTCCCCTCGCAGGCAGGGTGGCAGCGAGGGAGAGCCTCCCTGCCCTGCCAAAAGCTGCTCTGCCCACAGAGCCTTTGAGACTCCAAAGCTCTCAGCTTCGTCCCTTCCTTAAATGAGCTCTACTACCTCTCTCACTTTAAAACGACTTTAAAAAGTACTGAAACATTGATTAAAGATGAGGAAGAGCCCGTGCTGATGCCGGCACTCAAAATTTTTGGTGTATTTCCATGACTGCATGCAGCAATTCACAGTAAGTAATGAATTATTATTACGGATAAGGATTAAACAACAGATAAAAATTTCAGGCATCTTTTATCTTGAAGACCAAAACCAGAAAACCCATAGCTGAACACCATTTTAGACTTTTCTCCCATCAGCCAGCGGCTGTTGGTGGGTGCTGCCAGACCAGCTGTGCAAAGTGACTGCCACTAGATGGAGTGGCTTTTACAAACACACCGCTTAGCTGTCTGCAGAGACCTGGATTTATCTTCCTCTAGCACTTTCTTTACAGCCTGCTTTACCGGGGTTCAAACATACGAGGTGTTAAACATCAACTGAAGGTTGAAGACACAACTTTGTAAGGCTTTGCCCTCAAAGCGAAAGAATTAGTGAAGAGCTGAGGGGGCAAGTCTTACTACTGCCCTCCACTGTGTGGTTACATGTAGCCTTAAAAGAAGCTTGGATGCTATCAGAATATAAAGACCCCTTAGGTAAAATATAAAATATATAATCTGTAAAAGGCTGGTAACTCATCTTGGACACCAGGGAGAATTATACCTCCCCTGGACTTCTCGTTGGTCCACAGGACCGGTTCACTTGGGGAACAAGAGCGTGACTTCATTAAAATGCTATTACCTATCTTCTCCTGCTGTTCTGGGGGAGAGGGAGGGCTGGAAAGTTTTTATCGTTGTCTAAAAAAAAGGCTGAATTTATTATAATTTTCAAACCAGGATGATTGATGAAGCAATTTTAATAGTCTAAATAGAAACAGTGAATATTTGCCTTCTTCCTCGGAAAGTAATTATGAGCAATACAATGATGCTACTGATAACTGCACAAATGTTGACGTGGCAAGAAAAGGAATCAAAACAAGAAAGGGAAATCCACAATCAAACCTTTCTAGCTTCTATTTTAGAAAATATTTTCATCTCCATGTCTATACATTTCTTCTATGATACCCACAGCTAATTAAGAACAGGCTAAAGGACAAGTAGGTATAATTGAAACATAGTTTCTGAATGCACAAAAATATGTAAATGCATTCTCCTTGTTTCCACGTAAGGCTTGTAAGTCCTTCAGAAGGCTTTCTCGTCCAGTAAGTCTGCAGAGCGCCCAGCACACTGGGACTCCTACCAAACTGGGTCCGCAAAGTACTACCACAGAAGAAACAGCAGTAATTTGTACTCGTGTGCAGTCAGCTGAAAAAGTGTGAGAGAAATGAGATCTACCATAGTAACTGTTGGCCTCCAGGAATTACAACTGTCCTATAAAATTAAAATTTATAAGGCTAATAATTACCTTATCCCATATGACGATGAACAATACTGCTTCGAGGACAGAACAAGGTTTCTAAGCCTTGGAAAAAGAAATGCGCAGTCTGAGAAATGGCACTCTAAGACTCAATAACACCGAGCAAGGAAAAAACCCCACGTTGATGAGAATGTGAAAGCAATGTTACCCCTATCCCATTTACTGTTTTACTACTCCATCTCCAACACAGTGCTACTTCTAGGCTATAAATGGCAAATACACTGTCACTCCTAATTCAGGAAAATCTGCATTCACTTCAGAGAATTTTCTCTGTGTGAGGGATCGGGAAGGTGCACAGACACTAGGAGAGGAGCAAATGAGGGATGCTATCTTCTAGTTACAGCAAGGCACTATCAGCTATGGGGTAAACGAGGGCATGCAAGTACTGAGCCAAATCTTGTTCGTATGTAACAGGATAGTATCTTTGGCAAGTTGAACCTTAATTAGCAAGAATCCACAGCTACATGGTTATTTATGTTAATTAACATACCGTTTGCACACTAGCAGGGTAGGGGCTGGATTGTTCTAATTTGGGGGCGAACTGCCCCTACGTGACACCACCCAGCATCCAGCAGCTGACAATCTGAACAACAAAAACAAAACAATGGGGAAAACAGAGCATTAATCAGTGACCAACAACGTTTTTAAAAGAAATAACGTTATTTCTTCCCTCCAAAGTTTTGTTGGTGAGATGTGTGTACCAGATTTAGCACAAGTGACTTGCAGGCGCAGGGAAGAAGAGGCTGTGTCTCCTCTCTAAAACAGCCAGGGCATACGCGTGCGTCTAAGATCAGAGAGCTTCAAAAGCGAGGCTGAAGTCCTGCTCCGTTTGGTGCAGGCAAAGGACCCGAACTTTGCTCTCCTGCGAGCCAGGTGAGCGTGCTGGCAACCTCTCTGTTCTGCTGCCCGTCTCTCAACCACTCGAGTTGTTCCACGTTGTATCAGGAGTTAAACATCAGGAAATAAAAGCACCAGGGCACACACCTGGCAGGTGAGAGGCTTACCTTGAAGGCCTTTCTCTGAATTAAGGGAACCAAGGACGTGTCTCCCACATCCCACCCAGCCGCAGGGGGAAGAGCAGGGACAGCCGCCCCATCTGCCTGTGAAAAACCTCCAAAGCTCCTGAGTTCACTTGAAATCCCTCAGCTTGTGAAATACAACTCCCTACACACATATCTCCTACCAGGTTGGAGACAAGACAAAGTACTGAAGGCACAAACCAGCAAGGGGACTGTCAGGATCATGTTAATGGGAAACTACAGCTACCTGGTCTGCCCGGCTTTTGGGAGAAAGGAGGGAAGGCAGAGGTGGCTTTCTTAAAACAACAAAAAGACTGTATGAACGTGGGATTTTATCATCTTTCACAGTTTACTTTACATTCGTTTTTCACAGTTTACTTCATTTCATTTAAAGACATAGTTTTGGGAGAGGATAAAGAGGCTTGTTGAAGTATGAAAAGTTCAGATGACAAGGAAACAGTGAAGCAAGAGTGAGCTGGAATTTGCTTAAAATCAGCTCCAGTTTAGGGACCCATTTCCCAATAAAGCAGAATGAACAGGTAATAGGAAAAGTTTGATACTATGTTATGGTATTTACATGTTAAAGAAAATGAAAGAGAACTCATTAAGCTGGTCAATTTTGAACTCAAACTTTTTCTTTTTCACAAAAGGGTTTATCTTGGATTTCAATATTCCAACAGAAATTGCTTCATTTCCAGCCTCTTTTCTAGCCATTCTCTAATGCCAAAAGGTGCAGGCGCTTATTACTGCTGAGCAGAATTGACATAAATGTTAAATGGAGACAGAGAAGACCAGCCAGGTGCAAAAGAGATGGAGGCTGAACACTCAGTCTCCTGGAAGGACCTAGAAGAGACAGCAGATTAGCACACAACATGTGGTTGAAGGGAGAGAAGTCATCTGAAAGAGCAGAGCAGGAGATAAAAGACCAAGGCTCCACTGGATGCTAGATGCTAAAAGTCCCCAGAAGAATGTAATGTCTAGAGGATGAAACTGGGGGAAAAACACATTTATTGGGCAGGGGGGAAGAGATAACCACTCCAGGAAAACAGCTTCCATGTAATGTCCAGAGCAGAACAAAAAAGGTCAAGAATTTGTTGCAGCAGAAAATATTAGTGAACTTCATTAAAAGAGTAAGAATTAGAGACAGAAAGGTAGCAAAAACATCAGGCTCCAGGGAGAACGCTCATAAACTGTGCAGAGTGCGTGTCTGCCTCCTCCTCCCCACGTAACAAACTGTGGCCATAACAAGTTTTAATCAAAGACTTTGCAAGACAGCAAGGAGATGCTGAGAGCAAAGGTAATGGGGGTTAAGTGACTGGTGTGAAGGGGATTGGGAGGAGAGAGGAGAGGTAACTACTGTCCTCATACAGGGAACAGGACCTCTCCAGGTGAGACCGGAGCAAACCAGGGAAAGGTAAGAGAGGAAGACCCAAGTGGAAGGAGCCCCGGAGAGGCAGGGGATGCAGATTATAGGGAAAGAGAAGAATTGCCTTCATGATCGGCTCGGGGAAAGCAGATCAGGTGAAGGAGAAAACTCACGAGAGAAAACCTCCCTCCTCTTTTGAGCTACGCAAACTTCAGAGACAACTCCGTAAGCTGAAGGATATAGCTAGTGGGATTTTCAGATCTGACCGAAAAGAAAGAACAGACCCACTGCTCTGCAGGCAATGACTTGCTCTTTTGAAAGTCCATTTCTGATCTGTATTCAAACAGCGAAGGAAGACGCAAAGGGCTCTGAGAAGCCATCCTCGCTAAGGTCACAGAAAAGGACAGCGCTGTACGCACTGACGCATGGGACCGAGCTGGGGACACTCAGGAGGGATCAGTTGAGCAAATCTGGCCAGGGACATTAATGAAAATCAAATTGCTTAAGGAAAATGAAGTACAGAGGCGGAAAGGAAGATGGAGAGCTCAAAAAGAGCCACTGAGTGACCCATACAGTGAATAAACGCACCGAAAGGAGAAAAGGGAAGAGGGGTTTACAGGCAGTGACAAAAAGTTAGTGCATAGAAGGTCATCAACACATTGCAAAGCAACATCCCTTCTGCCTCAGTCCTCAGGAGTCTACTTCTCCCAAAAATTGTTATTAGGCCACCAAGTATTAGTAGTGCTCAGAAGCTAGGACAGAAAGACTTGGTAAATGTGATGTCCCACGCCATCAGCATTAGCAAAGGATGAAAATATGCACTCCAATTAAAAAATGTAAAACATTCTTTCATTTCTGGAGCTGTCTGGCCTTTCATAAAATTTAAATAAGCTCAGATAACTCTCTTCATAGCTACATTCAGAATATAATGATATTCAAATACACTGCCTTCACACACACAAACAACTTGTGAAATTATTTGCCAGCATATTAAGCCACTACACCAGATTGCTTGGCAATGGTGCATGTCTTCGAAATATGCAGATGCTTTTCTTTTTTAAAAAAAGGAGAGAGGGAGAGAAGAGGAGAAGTGAGAAAGAATTACAGTAGAATCTGATATCCAAGTAGTCAGAACAACAAATTGCAGAGAGACTCCAACCAATATTACATCAGATTTGGAAAAATAGTTAAAAGGTACTGAGGGATGAGTTATGACTTTTTATTTTTGTGTGTGTGTGTACGTATATATATTTCTATGCATCAACTTACAGAGAGACATACACAAACACATACACATGCCTAGAGGAACAACTATGCAAAGTCTCACAAACGCTGCAGTAGCGTTTGTCATGCATAAACTCAAATTCCCGGAGCCAGAGGACAAGCAGACAAGCTAGAAGTGTAGGGACAAAAAATACAGGCAAGATGAACGCTGAATATCTTTTTGAATTCCCCCATACACAGCCTTCCTGGGGAAAAGCAAGAATTGAAAATGAATACATCTATCACTGAGATCCCGTGAAAACTATTTTGCGCGCGTGCGCGCGCGTGTATATATATATATATATATATAGGTACCTCTATACAAACTCCAAACCTATTCCACCTAATTTTCCAGGCACATGCATAGTCCAGACTCCAGTATTGTATTGTTTTAAACAGAGGCAGAATTGGCTAAAAACAATGATTTCTAAGAGCACGTTCCACATATTCACCACAATGGGAAGGTGGGAGCCCCCCAAGCCCCTAAGCACAAACTTTGAAAGGTTTCCTAAAATGCAGAAATATGAAAATTACTCCAGCGAGGGCTCAAAGGGAACTGACAGTATTCCCTACAGAACTGCTCCTGCTCAGTACTTTGCAGTGAGTAAACACGCCTTTCTTAAGAAGAATATACAACTGCCATAAAACAGGTTAACACAGGATAAGGTACCATTTGATGCCATCTAGCCTCAATCTACACAAACAAGACAACATCTGAAACGTATAAAACATCCAGTTTCACCAACAGTCCAGCCAAAGTATAACAAGTGACATTATATTAACACACACAGTACTGAAATACCTATTTTCTCTGTAATTTGGATATTGGTAGCTTGATCAAAAACGGATGTCCTACTGAAGAGAGGCAGAAGCGGGCTTGGTGTGTACACCGCTATAATGCCCCTGCATGAGGCACAAACGGCAGAATAAAATGTGCTCCAACCTTATGTTGCAAACCCAATCATTTTTCATGGGCAACAATGGCACCTTCGGGAAAAAGAAAAAAAAAAAAGTTCTTTCTAATGAGAAATTGATTTATAAGTCATTATAACCATTTCAAAAGGACAGGTCGTGGCTGGTTTCAGCGATCATTAACAAAGCCACACACTTTCGAAGAGCCTGAGTTCTGGAGGGGGGAAATTCTTATTCCACCGACAGCGACCGGATGTGCACTTTTTGCAGCAGTACAGCATCAGTCTAGAAATGGAGATGTAAAGAGCAGTACTGAGAAGACAGGTTGTCACATTTTTAACTTTGCATTAATAACAAATGCTGTTGCTGTCTATTCTGGCACATTTGCAAGCTTGCTTTTAAGTACAAGGGGCTGGCATGCATTTCTACTATAGATAGGAAAACAAGAGCAGCCTTGTTATGATTAAAAGGGTCTATTTCCCTCTGCCTTCTGCCTTCTGTGTCCATCTGCACAGCTGCTTTGAACTTGGCCAAATCCCAGTGTTAGGGTCGCCCGCAGTACGTATTTTAAATCAGCAGCAGACTCTGTGAATTTGCTGCTAGAGAAGAGAAAAATCTCCAAATTCTCACTTAAATGGTTGATGACTGGTTTTGTAGAACATTCGTCATTTTACATAGCCTAAACTATTTGGGAAATTGCAGGGAAACATATCGAAAACCATTTACTGTTTCAGGAGGAGACTCAGATAAAGCCAAGACAGACATCTGCAAAGAAATGAAGAGCAATCAGAAAAATGAATTCTGCGGATGCCTATATAGCTGACTGCATGACTAGAGAGAGGTCACAAAGTTTGCATCGGAGAAGTTACAGCAATTTATCTTAAAACGTGCAGAAGTAGAGAAACTAGGTGAGTGGAAGACAGTGCATGAGACCTGCAGAACTAGGAGCGGCAATGTATTTGTAAAATTATTGGGCAATACTAAGTGAATACATGGGTTTGGGTTCTCCCTTGCCTCTTAATCTCCTCACCTACTGCTACTCAAGAGAAATGAGAACCATCCCAGCTCTCCCTCCCTAGCACGTAACACTTTAAGCACCAAAACTCCCAGAGGGGTGACAGCCCGCAAGTATTTTGGGACGGCCACATTAAAGGCTGAAAGTCAGAAATGACTAAAAAAAAAGTTATTTAATTTCTAAACTTCTGTTGCCCAATCAGAAACCTGTGAACAGAGAAAGGGAAAGAAAGGCTTGCATTGGCTAAGACCTGCCGTTCCTTCAGCAGAGCACGAAAGCCCTTAATGGGGTCCTTTATGCAAGCGAGCTAACACAATTCACCAAAGAACAGCAGCCAGGATCAAAGGCACCCACCGGCTCATCCTCACGATACTATAACCTGCTTCCACCTTCACCTTGAGTTTTGTAGGTATTTTGATTTGATTACTGTGGGTTTAGGTGTATCAAACAGTCGATGAGGTAAATTTGCAGCAAATAGTCGATTTCTTTACCTAGCCAACTTCCCCCCCCCCCCCCCCTGCAAAAGATGCCTGCTGGCTCAGTCAAACAATTATTGCTTTTATCAATTCTGCTTGAAAGTGTTTTTATTCAAAGGGTTCTGCCTCTCATTCCAAAGACCCGTGGATAATAACGCAAAGCTGTTCCTGGTTGCTACAAAACTAATTTTAACCTCAAGCAAATCAGGAATTACACATTCATCTTCTAAACTGTTTAAAGATGTTACATTCGTTTCTTTTACAGCTGATTTAATAAACTCTGCCTGCATAATAAATATTCCTACTACAGTCACAGGGTTTTTTTCCTTTCTTGAGAAGGGAAAACCCATGCTGGCAGTTGATACGAGGTGTAATCCAAAAAGAATTAAGCACGCCCAAGTCATTTTTGCAATGTTGCACATTTTGTTATTAAATATCATATTAAATATCACTCTGATCCTTCGCATGATCTTGGTACATGTGAACAGCAATGCCACCCCCAGCAGAGAATGCTGTATTCCTTTAAGAAAAGGTGAACAATAACAATGAAAACAAGATAATACATCTAAGGAAAAAAGAAAGAACCATTACTACACCTTTAACAGGTTAAAAAAGCCACACTACTTTTAAAAAAAAAACTTGTAGATACTCAAGAAGGAGTATTTTGCTATCTGGCTCCATGTTATATATGTCCCTTTACCTTCTGAAAGAAGAAAACATATGCCGAAACTGTTAATATGAGCATTTGCTGCCGTACAGAAAATAACACTGATGATAATTTCAGAGAAAGAAGGAAAACTACGGACTTCATCTTCTGACACCATTTTACTTAATCAAACTGAAATCGCAGTAACGAGCTCTCGCCTGCCAAAGGCTTGGTACATACCTCATCCAGGGGTGTTCTCAATGGAGATTTGCAGACGTCTTTGAGACAAAAAGATGCCCATTTAAAATAAGCCCATCTGGTTACTCAGAATTATTTCTCAAGAGCCGAAGATTTCACACGACAAACACCGCGTGAAGTTTAAAAAGCTCGCTCACTCTTTTTCTGCTGTTTCCCCCCCAGACCTCCGAATTTCAGACAAAAACAAACGAACCAAACAAAAACCCTACTGGGATATTCTGAAGGTGCTGGATGCCTAAGTGACATCTTTTAACGGAACATCATTGCGCACAAAATCACGAACCCCCTTTTATTTCGGCTACGGCCTCAACGGCAGAGTTTTGGGAGGAAAAGTGCACAGGAAAACCGGGCTGAATGCCACCCGCTGTAAGGCACCGGTGGGTTAGGACGAGAGGAGAAACCTCCGGTGTCAGATAAGGTCCTGCGGGGACCCGGGAGGCTGCCGGCTCCGCGCACAGAAGAATGGACGCGTCTTAACCGTAACGCCGGCAGCCCCCCGCACCTCCGCCCGCTGCCGGGCTCCCCCGCGGCCGGGGTCCCCCCGTCCTCCGGCCGGGATCACGAAAGCACACCGCCCGCCTCGGGCCACCGGCTTGTCCCGGGTGGCGCTGGGGCACCCTCCGAATCTCCCCACCCGCCCCAGGCGGCGGCGCGGGGCCGTGCCCGGGGCAGCGGCGAGACCTGCGCTCCCCCGGCCCCCTCCGCAGCGCGGGTCGCGGCGACGGATCGCGGGGAGGGATGCATACGCAGGCAGCCGCCTCCCCTCCGGCCGCTCCGCCGTCGGGGCAGGCGGTGTCACCCCCGGACTCCCCCCCCCCCCGCTCCCCGCCACGCCGCCAACAAACTTTGAGGGGGACGACGGCTACCTGGCCCCCGGCCGGGGGGACACCCCCGCACCCTCCCGCCCCCCGCCCCGCGCCGTCCTTACCCTCCGCACGGCACCGGCCGCGTCCCCCGCCTGCTCCGGCCGCGCCGACCCCCGGCAGGGAGCGGGAGCGCCGCCCCGCCCGGGCACCCCGGCACTGGGGAGCGCCGAGGAGGCGGTGCCGGCGAGGGGAAGGAGGAGGTGGGAGACTTCTCCCCCCGGCTGCCTCCCCTTCTTCCCTTCCCTCCCCTCGGCGCCTCCTCTCCGACCACCGCCGCCCTCGCTCGCCCGGCTCAGGCGGCGCGCCGGGCTCCGCCGCCCCGCCGCCGCCGCCGCTCCATGTGCCGCCCGCCCCCCCAGGCCGCCGCCCCCGGCCCTCCTCCGCCGCCACCGCCCGCCGCCGCCGCCGCCTCGGCGCGGGGAGGCAGCGCGGGAGCCGCCGGGCGCCCGGCGCGGCTCCGGCACACGCCGCCGCCGCGTCCCCCCCCGCCTTCCGCCCCTCTCCGGTCCCATTTATGAAGCCCGGCTCCCATCACGTGTCAGTGTGCCTTTTGTCCCGGCCCTGGCAGCGGCGGAGGCGCCCCGCACGCGCGGGCAGCGCCGGGGGACGACGGGCGGCGGCGGCGGCGGCCAAACTTCGCCCCGGGGGAGGGACGCGGGGACACCGGGGGACACCGCGGGGGCGGGCGGCGGCGGAGCGCGGGCCCCGGCCGGCTGGAGCCGTGCCCCGCGCCCCCGGCCGCCCGCCCGCCGTTCGCCCCGCGGTGGGGCCGTGGGTGATTGATGGCGCTCAGCCCCGTCCTGCCGGCGCTGCGCCGCCGCGGCCCGCCGAGCGCGGGGAGCCGGGCCGGGGGAGGCGGCGCGCGGGGCTCCAGCCAATGTGGAAGGCAGCGCCTCCTCCGGCCCGCGGGGGCGGACGGCGCCTCCCCGCCGGGGGGGCAGCGCGGCCCCGCCGCGGGGCCCGGCCCGGCCTCCCGCCCTCTCCGCCCCGCCGCGGGCTGAGGCGGGCGACCCCAGCCTGCCGCCGGCGCGGCGCGGGGCGGGGAGAGCGGGGACAGGCCCCGCGGCCTCGGGGTTGGTGCGGCCAGGGGGCCGGGCGGTTGGCGGCCCTGGGGCCTTAGGCCGTGGCTGCGCTCGCGGGGCGTCCCTCGAGGCCGAGCCCCTTCCCGCTGCCGTTATTGCCTGTGAAACGGCGGGGTTTCGCCATCCTTTATTTCCCGTTGCCTCGCTATCCTTGAGTCCTGCTTTGGGTGTTTTGGGGCTTACGCGACAGCCGTCGTGGCAGCCCTCAGGAGAGCCGGGGAATCCCTCGTCTCTGAGGGACGAAGTGGCTCCAAAGGCGGACGGGCAACGGGCAAAACCGGAAAGCTGGGCATTATTCAACAGCCAGTTCCTAAAGACTGTAGTATCCAGCTGGCTTTGCTCCGCGTGCTTCTGCCTCTGCAGTGTCATAAATATGTATTTGCCTTCACACTTATTAATACAGAAACGATAAATATTTATCATTTGACATAGTGTCTAAAGACATTAACTGGTCCATCTACCGCATCCACCTGTGAGGAGGAATATGCCGTATTCCTGGTTTCTCAGCAGAAAAAGGGACTCAACTCTTCATGAGTGAGGGTTGAAGATTTCCAGTGGCTGTATTTTTTAGGGGTGTCCAACTTGAGATGTGCCTGCGCTCTGGCAGTGAGTCTTCCTCTTGAAGGTTTCTTGAGCTGGGCCCCAAGGCCTGAGGCAGCCAAAATCTCAGGGCTCCATCCGGGAAAGTGCATCTGCCGAGGAGCACAGACCCATTCTCACAGTCTCCGGTGTTTTCCTTGCGTCTAGTACCACAGCGAGTCTGCAAGGTCATAATTACTGCCTATGTTTCTTCCACCGCTGGCTCTTTCCGATGGTAATCGTTAAATTAACAAGAAACGACATCATTTCAAACAGCATTCCTGTGAGAAAAGTGGAAAAGAAAAAAAGGCTAACGCATTTGTGCCCAGCTCGAGTTTCTGATATTAGTCAGTCTGTCTGTTTGGTCATTCGGAAGTGGTGGTGTGTAAAAAGAACTTTATCTAACACTGCAGTAAATCAGAACAAATTTCTCTTTGGCTGTGCATTTCAGAAAGTACTGACTTCTCCTCCTCATTTAATTCTTTGGAAGAGTTGGGTACTTTTGCTTTTAATGTGAACCTACCAGGTTAAGCTTCTCTTCCACGTTCATGGAGGGACACATCCCCTCGGCACAGGCAAGTCACGTGCAGTGGACATCGCCGGACTAAAATCAGCCCACAGAGAGAATTTAAGGGCACGTGTTACTGCTCATCCCACCTCCACATTCATGGCTTGCTGAAGATCCCTATCCTGAACTGGGAGTTACTCCAGTCTCGGGGTAATCCTTCTTTCTGTCACTTCTGAACTCAGATGGTAGAGAGGGAAATTGCAGTGTTGAGCATGTAGCCATGCCCACACGCTGAGGGCGTTTTTTTCCCCCTAAAATCCCCCACAGTTGCTACTGCCAGTTCAGCCCACAGGCGTAGCAGTTCCACAGGAGACAAGACGTATGGGTAGACAGAGGTGATTCCAGCACCAGGTTCTCAGCCTTCTTCACAGTGGGGCGTCCTGTCACCCCTCATGCCTTGCGCACCCCAGCCACTTTTCCAGGATCTTGCTTTTAATTTAGCAAGCTGGCAAAGGGAAGGTTGCTGTGATCCTGTGACACCTGTTCCTAGCGGAGCTGGTTGGAAAACCTCTTGAAAGAACAGCTTTCCACTGGAAAATGCAACCCTGTCAAAATCGAAATGCTTTGCAAACTTGTGTCGGTTGCACTGAAAATGTCATTTAAAAAAGAGTAAGTGGTGGAGGGATGTTCCAACAGTGTGGGAACATCTCGTTTTGACATTTCCAAGCTAAATGTTTCAATTTCTTCCTTCAAAATGAGTTTTGGTTTCAAAATATTTCATTTTATATTATATATTACAAAATAATACAAAATTTGAGAAGCTGAATCACGTATTTCCATCGATCTGAAATTAATGTTCTCAACAACTTTCTAGAGGTAAAGAATTCAGCTATTCTGATTTGGAACAAAATTTTAACCCCCAAACACCTAGGGAAACTAGAATATCTGAATTTTGTTGGGCTCTCAACCACATGATGGAATTCCAGAACACATCGACGGCTGCTTTTTTAAGTGTATGATTACAAACTTCTTAAAATAGTGCAGGGCTAGTTGCAGTCTTGTCTTTACTTGCACTTTGCTGCCACTGGAGAGAAAACCATTCAATAACAAAGATGAGGTCTGAGGGAAAAGATGGGCGTGGACACAGACCCTGAGAGCAGAAATTCTCACTTTTCTTCTGGTTGCTGCCAGTCAGCGTATTTCAAAGCAGTCAGGTATCTGCTGGCCACCCCCAGTACAACTGCAAATGGAATTTCCTTCAGTTCTTATTTCAGGAAGAAGAGGAAAGGGGGGAAGAGATGAGATAATCCAGCTGAGTCTATGGTCTTTCTAAATCACAAATTCCACCAGTTCTTTGCTCTCTCAGATTTTTTTTCTCAAATACTGGTATTTCGTATTTTTGTGAAAAGTGAACTTTGTCCGTCACTTGATGAATGTTGTATTCCATCCATGAAGCACTTTATTTGTCTATTTAGGTTGATCAGAGGTGCCTAATGTGTGAATTTGATGATTTACTTAGCAAGAATGCATACAATGATCAGGTTAGCTGCTTCAGCCATCTCAGAACTTGCTTTGCTTGCTTTTTGGAGTTCCATGGCTGCTTTCAAGATTTCCCCGTCTCTTCTTTTCAAGAATGTTTCCTGCTGCTGCCTCATATTACAGGCTTGGAGGTTTTGCTCACTTTTATCCCTTCATCCATAGGTAGATACAACTATCAAACAAGACATAAATGATCTCCCGAGAGGCACTTGGGAGTACACTGGCTTCTAACACTCTCGTCCTGTGTCCTGCCCACAGGCACATGGGTTTTCGCAAGGTTTATGTGGCAGTTTATTAAATCATTTTCAAACGAAAGATGAGATTTGGTCTTAGGTCCATTCCTAGTTTAGAAGACTGTCTGCTTGTCCCAAAGGCTCATCTTTATCTGTCCAGTTTAGGATACTTTGCTGCTAGGATAGCACTGAGCACCGTGGGTGCACACAAGCCCTTCCACCATTTCACAGTCATAAAATCTCTGGAAAAAGTTGAAGAGGGTCTTCACCATAAATATATTTCTGCTCCTGCATATCTTGAGGGCCTTGATAGAAATTCCTTTGGACAAGGAAAAAAAAAGGTTGAAAAACAAGACCTTAGACCTTGACCGTTCCCTGCACTAGCTTTCTCTTCCTAAACCACAGAGCCTGAGAACCTGACGTGTTCAGGTGCTGCTGCAGCAGACATAAGGACATGTGCTCTTCAGGCAATGTGATCTTTCAGCTTTTCTACGTTTTCTCTGCAGGCTATCAAACAAGCAAGGTCGGGTTGGGGCCCACCAAGTCCTGATTCTGCCCATCACTTGTTATGTGATGTTGACCTCTTTTTTTCAGTTGTGTTGAACACCTGCAACTTTCACTAAGTTCAGCACGAGCTCCGGGAGCTCAGCACCTCAAGACGTCCTGTTGCTCGTCTTTCTGTGCTGGTGTTCCCCAGCTGTAAAATGAGGATAACAGTATCTCTTTTCTTTCACCACTCTCAGGCTTTTCTATTTAAAATATAAGGCCATCAAAGCGAGAACTGTCTCTTACTAGTAGTTTGTGAGTACCTATCACAACAAAGTCATAATCCTGGCTGTGACCTGCAGGCACTAAGACATTGCAAATAATAACAATAAAAACCCAATCAGAAATGTTATTGTCCAGGAGTTTATTGCCATCCAGCAAATAAAAAAAAGCTAGCCCAGGGAATGACAGGACCCATGAAAGTGAGTGGGTTACCCAGGGGCTTTGCTAATTATCCAGCTCCATATTTAGTCAAATGTTGGTCTCTTGTGAAAGGGTTGAGCTGCCAGCAGGCAGTCGCTGTTTGTGTCGCTGGCGAGGCATGGCAGTGTCCTTGTTTTGGGTTGTCCCCGCAGCACGCTCCAGCCTGTTGCTCAGGTGGCACGGTAGCCCTGCCCCTTCCCCAAGCCTGACCTTGGCTTTTCCACTCCACCAGCCACTGAGAGTGGGAGATGTGCTGCTGGCTTTTGTAACGCAGGTGACCACCAGCTAGGAACAGACCGAGACCACCAACTCATCTCACGCAGGAAAACTAACAGCTCTCATATGGTAAGGACTTTGTGTCACTGCTGCCCCTGAACCAAATTAAAACCGGTGATGCAGGCATTCAGGTCTCTCTATCCCATCATTAACTATCCCTTGAAGCTATCCAGTTCCCCAAATATTATTCTCTTCATCTTCTTGCTTTGTCCTTTTAAATTGGAGTTGAGCAATGATGAACCAATTTAGCCACTGTTCTGTGTAATGTAGGTTATGAACTCAATGAATTAAGAGGAGGAGAGAGACGTGTAACACAGTTAAGAATGCATACGTTTTTAAAAAATTCTCAGTTTACTGCTGAGGGGTGTTAGTAGCCGTACCAGGCAGAATGCATTTGAGCTTAATCTTCTGCTATATTGATTTTGTGTAATGTTTTGCCTATTCTGTTGTGGGTGGCACTGCAGGGTACTAACAAGGTTTTTTCTTTTGCTCTGATGGCAGCGATACTGTGCTGTATCACGTTCCTTCCACCAAGTCCTGACAAAGATGACAGAAGAGAAGAATAGCCAGAAGATTGGTGAGCACTCACTGTGGAGAAACCTCTGTTTTAAAACAAAGGCTTCCCCAGATTCAGAGGCGGGGAATTGCTTATCTGACATCTGTTGCCTGTCACACATTTGCTGATGCCTGGGGAAGGACTCTTAGAAATGTTCCTTTGGGCTGAAGTCCACCGTCCCCTCCTCCCTTTCTCATTCTGTCTCTGATGCACAAGTCTCTGCTCCGGCACACTGGAAAGAAACTGCTGTGTTCAGTGTGAAGCCATGACATGGTGCTCCCGTTCGGAGCAGTGCCTTCTGGCTTCAGCGACTCTAATTGGCTCTGTGCTTTGAACCATTCGGCACTGTGTGCTCTGCTCAGTGTGGCTTGGTATTGACTCACTCATCATCGCAAGTCTCCGGAGCAAATGGCAGTAATCTCATGAGCTTAAAGATCACCATTTTGGAGTCTCTTTTTCTGCAGAGTTTGAATCTGTGGCTGCAGCTCTAGGTAAGGGTTCATGAGCTGCTCTGTTAATGGTGCATGCAGCTTCGAGCGCCTGCTACGGCATTTTTGCGTGTTCCTTCAGAGCTAAAAGCTGGCTGAGGCACACGAGTTTCTTTTCTCTCCACCATCTGAAAATTACAAAATGCTGGTCCAGGTGGATAAAGGAGGTTGTCGGGGAGGAGAGTGAGTATACTCTGTTAGAGAGGATGGGCCTCTTTGACCTTGGGGATGCTGCTTTTGAATCTTTTTTTTAATATTTTTCTAACACAAAGGAAATCACTGCTGCTCCTAAGTGATCTTTCAATGCAGAGAAACACCCTCATTAGGTTTTTTTTCACCTTCTCACCTTCTTTCATTAAACCATACTCTTTACAGTCCCAGCTGAACAGCAGGGAACATTATGAGCTGACTGAAAAGCATTTTCCTTTGTTAACATGTTTTTTCATCATCGAGCAATAGAGCAGTAATGAGGACACAGATCATCCTTTCATTATAAATATGCATAGCAAGGTATAAAAAAAAAAGTAGGTTCCTAAAATAAATAAATAAACAAAACAACTGTGTGGTAAGGGGAAGGAATTGAGAAAAACAAGATGACAAAGCTTTTTCCTGATGCTCTACCTTTGCTAGTGTACAGAGGCATCAAAGTCAGGAAAGTCTCCAAGTGATGTTGGGTGCTTTGTTGCATTTAATGGAAATAGACATAGGATTGTATCTGCAACTTCTGTGCGATGCAAATCGATATCATTCATCAGTATGGCAAAAGAAACCAACAAATAAACAAACAAAACCCAACTAAAAACACAGCCTAAGATGACTCTAAAATAGATTGGCTCTTTCATGGAAATATACAGATTTGTTTTCTCTCTTGACTTTTGTTCACATTTTCCTTGTTCCTGCTAGATATGAAAAACAACCCGTCATGTCAGTTTTTAAATAGGGACAGTATATATTAGTCTGTGTGGCATACATGTTCCGTTCCAGAAAAGAGAAACAATTATGAGTTTGGATGAGAACTACACATTTTCTAGCTCAAGTTCGTTTGGAGATGTAGCTGTGCGGAGGAGGCACTGTTTCTGTGTATGTGTTTGTACGGCACTTAATAAAATGCGGCCATTATTGGAGGGTGAGGGAAAGAGCTCAACTGCTACCGTAATGATGATAAAAGCCAGCTATGATAAAATGCACTGAAAGTAGTAGTGCATAAGTGCTATCCGAGGGAAAGGCGCACCGCTGCAGAAGGAAAAGGGACTTGGTAGCTCCTCATGCATCCCCACAGGATGCAGAGAACTGCAGTGGGTCTTTTCCCTGGGCTCTCCTCAGCCTCCGCTCCCTCCCCAGGCTGGGTCTTCCCATCAGTTTGCCTGGCACAGGGAAGCATGGTGAGCCTGGAAAACCTGCTTCCCCCTGCATTTCAGGAGAAACATGCAGTGACTCCAAAGGAGAAAGAAACACAAACTTCCCTCTCTTCTTTTGTGCCAGCCTTCAGGCTGTATCACAGCTGGTCCTCAAGAGACAGTCTGGCTATTTCTTTGGCTTCTGCCAGCTTTTCCGGGCCTTTTCCACAATTATTACAATTATTGTGGCTACATTTGCTCATATGGTCAAAGACTGCTAATGCTATCCCTTCCTGCCCCACAAATTATTCATTATATTGTCATATAGTAATCAGCATAAAATGTACACTTGCGTGCTTGTTTTCATTTAATAAAACACTTTGGTCATGGAGGCACTGTCAGCTCAGGTTTTGTTATTTCAGAAGATTCACCTTAAGTCTTGTGGCACCTGTGTGACTGAGAGGTGACCTAGCATTTTCAGCTCTGTAAAGCAGGTTGTGCATGTGCGTGCTTTACAGCTGCAGGTTTAAACAACAAAACCCAAACCACAAAGCTCAAGCCCACTCAACATTTTCTCTACTAGGGCAAGGGGGAACTGGATGCCAACAGCTGATCACTTCACAGCCCCACACCGTCCCTGGATCCACTGGAAAATAAATCCACCTTAATGGCAGTGAGGTTCTGGATGCAGATCAGCCTGGGATCAGCCCATGCAGCTCACCTTGTAGCATTAACTTAAGGAAGAGAGCAGGACAAACAGCCAGTGGGACAGGGGTTCTTCAGAGGAAGCCCTCCTGTGATTGTGTTTTGGCATCACCCCATCCTGAAGCCCTGCTGAGAAGAGTTAGATTTTCTCACATCATTTTGTGGTTGGGAAGGGCATTTTGGCTTCCAGAATCAATTCACTTTATGAAGAAAACACAAAACAAATTAAAGGCCAGAAGATGTGTTTTATCTCAAGGAAAATCAACAACATGACATCTCCCTGAGAGAGCACTGTCTTGGAAGCATCCTTTATGGTTGGGTAGGGAAGGCTGACTTCCGAACTCCAACCGGGGGAGGAGATTCAGAAATAAAATGTGCTCTTTTCATAGCTACTTCCCTATAATATTTAAATTCACAACTCATATTGCAGAATATTAAAAAAACCCAACAGGATAATTTAAGGACTAGAAGATGGGGTAGATTATTTTATTATCTACGTTCCAATGCCCTTCCCTTGTTTCTGAGGCCTGAGCTTATCTTCTGCTCATCTATATTGGCTCTGGCTCAAAGGGTCATATAACCGGCTGAGTCAATAGCAGAGCTTTTAGCACCAGCACCGGGAGCCATCTTGGACAAATGGAATCACGGATAAATTCTTCAATTTCCCCCCTCCTTCAGTCATTTATAAAAGCTATTTTTATTAAAACCTCCTTGGGTACTTCTCCTGCTGCAGCTGGGAGACCATGTGATGAGCATTTTCTATTAAACCATAGAAGAAAGAGGCAGAAGTGTTTCATTTACTTCAGTGTTGGCTTTCCTTTGTTTCTGCAATGATTGTTTTCTTTAGGGTGACCAAGAATACTAGAATGCGGCAGAAAAGTCCTGACAGATGCTGCAGCAGCAGAATTTCTCTGTTCAGAAGGGTATTTTTAGATGAAAAGGTGTAAGACACGTTTAGCCTGTTTGTCAGGAAATTATTATTTGGTTAACTCTTTTTAAGAGCAACACAGAGAGACCATCTATTTTAGACCATTAGGTTATTTAGGAGGCTAGCCTGCTGGACCACACTTGTCTATTGTATCAAGTAAGAAATGAAATAGTGTGGCAAGGTATATGATCCTGTCACTACAAACTAGGGATGTCTTCTCTCATTAACAGTGATGCAGTTGTGGTTAAGTTATTCAAGACAGAAGAGTGACAAAAGACATAAAGCTCTCCCACATATTCACATTGTCTAAAATGTGAAAGAGTCTTAGCCTGCGTACTTGCCCAAGTCAGTCTTCTGCTGGATTCAGTGCAATAGGATGACTTTAAAAGAGGAAATTCTATAGCAGGGATCGCAGAATCAAATTCTGTTGTGCCTGATTTTTGTCCTTTATGCAAGTCTGTGTAACCTGTGCCTCCCACTTGCTTTGTACTCTCCCCCCAACACACACACCTTCACCCCTTTGGAATGGGTATTACTATGGAAACAGTTGTGTCCTTGCTATTGTTAAGGGCAGCTGAGTGACATCCAGAAATCCCGTATACCCGCAGAAAATTGTAATAGTAAATCATCTGACCAGCTATTCTTAGCCATTCTCTTTCTCATGTAAGAGAAGGATGATATATAAAGAGAGATTATATGAAGGAGCTTTTTTGCTCGTAGAAATTTATGGCCGCTCAGCTGAAGCATAAGAGTAAAGGTAAAAAAACCAAAGCATTTCATGAGCAGCAGAACTAATGAAGCCTAGTTCCCTATGGATTTGTAGCCTGTGGTTGGATTCTCTGATGACTAATACAACGCTAGCCGTCTGATCACATCTTTTCTTTTAGCTGAGGCATTCAGAATGCCTTTGTGCCATGTGGATCCTCAGGTATCTAATAGCACTTGAGTTCAAATTGCAGCCTTTTGTGAACAAGGGTACTGACAATGGTCTATCTCATCTACCCACACACTGCTTTTCATTAAATTTGGAGAAATCTAACATCTGAGATTGCTATATTTCCATCATACTTGGTTGAAACAAACTATCAAGTTCAGAAGGTATTAGTGGGGAACAGACAGACACAAACACATTGAATACATGATCTTGTGAACCTCTTTTCCTTGGGAAATCAGCATAAAATTTTGCTTGAATTCTTGTTCCTTGTAAAAATGTTTCTGTGCCCAGGTTCTTCAGGGTAGCAGGTGGATAATCCTTCTCTATTCCATAAGAGATGATGTAAAGAGTTCAGTCTTTTGTAACAAATTGTTAAAAAAGGCAAAGTTGCAGCAAGGGAAATTCACATTAAATATTAGGATTTTTTTTTTTTTCACAGTGAAGGTGGTGAAGCTGTGGAGCGGGCTGCCCAGAGAGCATATAGAGTCTCTGTCTTTGGAACTAGTCAAAAGTTGTCTGGGGAAAGCCCCGAGCTACCTTCTGTGACTTCTGCTTTGAATGGGGACTGGACCAGATATCTCCAGAGATCCCTTCCGGTCTAGAGTTTCCGTGCTTCGGTATTACTTATTACTTCAGATTTCACTTCTGTAGGTCTCTGTTACCCAACAAGAACCACAGTCAAGGTCAAATTCTTCAGGAACGTGATGTTCTGATAAACAGTATGGGCACACTGGCATGAACAAACTCTTCATGGAAAAGTTCTGTTTTTTACTGTCTGAGACAAACTAGAGCTTTTATATTGAGTCTTCAGTATGTTCTGAATATTAGTTTCCTCATCAGTTCATTTTAGCTGTGTGTAAAGTCACTGTGAAACTTCATATTATATAAAAAGCTCCAGCTTTTGCCACCTCCCTCTCCAACAGAGTGCAATGCAGGCAGCAAGACTACTGGAGTCAGGTTCTCTTGTAGATAACAGATGCTTTGTATATTCACTACTTTTCTTGTATAATTTTGGATAGTATGCTCTGGAAAACTAAGATGAAGTGGGAGAAAAAAAGGGAAGTATTATTTTTATGAAACATATCATTTTATAGTGTGATTGCCTGTCCCAAGTACAATCAGTCTGTCCATTGAGCTGGCAGTGTTTAGAAGCAGATGAAAGTCTCTGCAGATTTGAAGACTCTAAATGTTCCAGAGCCCCATATCGGGAATATATAGACACAGGAACATAAAAAAATACATACAAAACCATCATAAATGTATTTTTTTCTTACTGTTTTTTTTTCTTTCCATTGACATTAGTGCAGTGAGAGATGGTGAAATAGTACAGTAGTAATGACCCAAATGGCCATAATAAAATATGTCCAGTGATAACACTAGCCTTAATTCTTCCTCCATTTCCTACCCCTGCAAATTTTATGTTATTAAAAAATCTTTTTACCAGTTTCAACTTTGCTTGCCTTAAACCTTTTCACCAATTCCCGCAGCACTGTTACTTAAATAATTGGGTGCTTCCTTATTTATTTCTCACCTTGTATCACATGGGGGCCCACGGCAGGGTCGGAGAGAGCACACTGGAAAGCAACAGCCCCTGTAACACAGGGTTTAGGAGCTCAGACCAAAGACAACAGGTGGATACAATAAACAGCCAGAGGCAGCTCAAGGTATCAATGGGGCAATTATGAACGGCGTGACAAGCAGCTGTCACAGCACACCAGCTGCCTAGCCACCGACATCTCACACTGAAGAGAGGAAAGAAAGAAACCAAGCCACCAATAACTGACACCCCTCCCCAAGACTCACTGACAAAGACAAGTCTAATTGGAGCTGCTACGTCACGGTTTTTTGGTTACTCACATCCTTTTTCACCTCTACCCACTTCCCAGTGGATGTTGTACCCTCATTTGTCTGTCACCTCCTGTCTTTAGGGGTAGACTGTTCCACATGAAAGGCATGAAGCAAAACTTTCCTGACCTCATCAGGAAGGAAGGGGAGATTTTAGATACTGGGAGGTGGAGGATGGGACACAACACATTAAGGGCAGGAATAGGGGAGTAATTTTTTTCCATAGTACATCCTGGAACTATGTGAGCATTTGCAGAGGTGAGGTTGATAAAGATCTTGGGGACCTGAGGGGGAAGGAAGGGACAAGAGTGGAGTACCCTTATTTGTGTACTGAGACACCGCTGTGCACCAGAATGGGAAATCACTGTGGTCTGGTCCCTCAGTACAGGCTGAAGCCTACATCCATCCTTTAGGGTCATCACAGCAGCAAACTTCCTCATCAGTATGATGTACTGCATAATCGCACACTGGGAGTGGCGGCCACCTCCATATTAAGGCACCTAAATGTAAGTGACTTCTTGTAGGTGTCTGCATGTGGCATGTCTGAGCTCTCAGGGTAGTCTGTGAAGACCCAGTCAATACAGTCAAGAGATCATGGCAAGCAACTCAGGTGACCCACTACTGAACATACCTAGTGACACTCTTCAGGTGCAATCCAGTCCTCTTTAGAGCATCCCATTTTGCCTACAGCCACCCTTTCAGAAGTGCATAGATGTTCTGTAGGTCCTTTTCATACCTGCTGCTCCAGGGTGGACTTCTCAGATATCCAGGCACTTCAGATGCACCTAGTTTTGGAAACCCAGTCAAGCTCTAGATATGTAAGTTGGACCTAATTGAATTACTCTGCAAATTCCACTGACTGCACTGACTGCCTCTCTGCTGACTTACCTTGGGGGCTTGCACAGCTATGGTTAACACCTAAACACCTGCACGTACATACCAGAATGTAGGTGTCTTAATCTAGAGTTGATTCCACTTTGGCCTCTCTTGTAGTGAGATTCTAGAAAACAACAGATAAAAGTCATAGCAATTACTGCAAGGACACAGCTGTTAGTTGAGAAGCAACTTAAATTAGCACATGTAGAGCTCTGTGCCACAGCAGTAAATCAGCTTCCAGTACCTGCGCTAATGTGTTTAAACCTGTCTGATATCCTCATGCTGCATTGCTGCCTGCAATGGTAGTGCACGTGAAGATTGCTGGTCCTTAGGCCAATGTTGCTGTTGAACCACCTTCTCCAGGATCATGAGATTACTGCACTTTGCAGAAGTGAAGGTTAACTTGGTGATGTAACCTTGTGGGTTTTTAACTGATACTGAAACTATAAAACATATAAGTCAGGATTCAAAACAAAATGTCCTGTATTTTTCCTGCAGTTTCTCTTGGGGAGAAGGAAGGAAAAAAAAAAGGAAAAGTGCCAAATTAGTAACATTAGCAATCACTTGACCAGCACTGCTACTAGCATGGAAGGTGTCCCCAGCCAGAGGCTAATACCAGCTTTAAGATTAGCTTCAAGCTTAAACTAGCTTCAAAAATATATGCAAAAGGAGAGAAGATGAGCATTTGATGATGCCAGGGGAGAGGTTAGTGCAGAACTGAAGAGTAGGGGGAAGGTAGAAACCTAGGTCTTTAATGTTGTGCTTTTTAATAAGACTTATACTTGTCTTGCTTTTTCTTGTGGCAGAAATAAGGTAGCAAATCCTTCAACACTGCCTGTAGATTAATGAAGGACAAGCCTACCCCTGCAAAAGAGTGTGATATGAGGCTGCCCATACTAATACTTGCACTGGATCCAGAAGCAATATGGTATATCGATAAAGCACGGAGCCAGCCCTCGGCACACATGGGCTTTGTTAGGCACAACGGTGCACAGTATGGCTACTTTGTATTTTTGACCCCAGCTAGTGTCTTTGCTGTGTAGGAAGAACTTCTTCAGGTATCTTCATCATCAATTTTAAAGGAGTCTCTGTTGTGGGCTCCAATGTAGACATGGCCAAAACTCTTACATGTGAATAATAATTAATATGTGGCACATATACAGACCAGCAGCAATATATCATATTTTCTTGATGTATCTGAAAGTCTATACCCAACACACAATCAGTCACACAGAGACATGAGTAAATGTGGTTTTGGAAGAGGAAAGAGTAGTGATTGCAGGCTATAAGGGCGTTTGCAAATGACTTGCAAATTTGCATTAACTAATTTTAAAATCAGAAATAAATGGATTTTTGATTGGTTAAATTAAACAAGACTTGGGAAAAGAATAAAAGTAAGGAGAAGCATTTGAAAAATGTAATTGCAGACTACAAAATCCATTAACATTATGTAAGGATTTACAAATCAGCCTTGAATTACTGGGTAGTGGAGACAAGCATTTTGAATTGTTTTCCTGAAACCCTCATAGAGCTTGAAAATACTTTAAGAAGGATAAAGGTGGTCTCAAAAATGATGTTAGAAATGCACCCTCATATTTCAGTTTATAAGGAGCCTGTTAAAAATAATTCCCCATCCTTATTATTATTTGAAATAGGGAAAACGGAAGGAAATTTCTCTTGGAATTCAGGTAGGTGAAATTACAAGCAGAACTTCACAGTTTGAAGATCAGGCCCTCAAAATGTCTGTCTTAGGAACTGAACTCTCATCAAAACTCCTGCTACCCACTGAAGGAGGTTTGGCTGATGGAAAAAACCCACCCAGCTCTGAGGAATTTCTGTTTTGTAGTTAAAGGTCCAGATCACCTTCTGGTTGTCTGAAATAGATGCAATCTCAAAAATTATACTCTCTTGTTAAGCGGTGGGTATTTTACTTTGAAACACAGGCTCTTTGTATTCAGTTCATAGCTTTCCTTTGGCTGCTTCCTCTGTTCTCCTTTTGTACGTATCGCATTGAAATCTCCCTTCTTGTAACTGGATGTAATCCCAGTCCCAGTTCATAATAACAGTGGTCACTGGTGGTGAGAGGTTTTCCAGAGGGAATCCATTATCTGAGGCATTTATAACTGGGCTGGATAGAGCAGTCAAAAATGTGTAGGAGGGAGAGGGAACAATTCTGCAGAGCCGAGGGTTGGGCTGGATGACCGAAGGGGTCTTTTCTATCTTGGATTTCTATGCTGATCATGGAAGCACACAGTCTAATGAGCCAGATATTCAAACATCTTCAGGCAAACCATTTTGGCCAGGAAGAATGTACATTGGATGCTCAACTTGATGCATCTGAAAGAAAATCAATAGTTTTCCAAGGGCCATAATAGGACAGAAATAGTGCTGGCAGTTCTGGATATTTCTCTGTGAAAATTTGTACCATCAGTTATATAAGCAACCAAGTATTTTTTGCATCAAAGGCTGTAGAGAGCAATTTTAGTTACTCTTCCCTTCAGATCTTAGTCTTGCTGTCTTTATGTGGATGTCATTAGCATATCTCAGCACTCCAAAGTCTTTTTTTTTTAAAGTCACATGGTTTCCCACCCAGTGGATTGCACTGTGAATTCCCTGTATCGCAGAATGTCAAACAAAGGACTCCCAGTATTGGAAACGATCATCACGTGTATATGGGAAATGAGGAACAACCTGTTTGATGGGCAGACCCAGCTTCTTTTACCATATCTGACTTCATACAGTGTTAAAAATACCAGTTGAAGAGCAATATCGGGGAAAATTCTGCCCAATCTGCAAGGAGAGGTGATGTTCAGATGATAGTTCAGGAGGGGATGTTTCAAAGCAGGATAACAAGGAAATGCTCTGCTGGGGGCCATGACCAGGAGGTGTTCAAGTGGGTACTGTCAGGGCTGGGTTTCAGCAGGACCAGCTCAGCCATGGGGCTGACCCCTGCCACGTGTTCCTGCACAGGCCAAGTCATCTTCATAAGAGGAGAGGAGAGCCCTCACGCATTGCAGCTGTAAACTCGCCCTTGGTTCAGTAACATTTCCGACTTTCTTCAGAGGCAGCTATGCTGATGCCATGGGGACACGAGTGACAGAAGTGGCTACAAAACTGCCTACGTACCTGCAGAGATGCGTCACCCTGCTATGTTATCCCACAGGGGTAGCAGGCGGGTGACAGACCAGCTCTGTAGCAGGTTTGGGTGTTGATGCCACAGGATGGTACAGTTAAGCCAGTCAAACATTCTCCAGGAGAATACTTATTTAATGGGAAATAACTATTTGCTGAAACTGAAACATTGAAAGGGTCTTGTTGATGTCCACAAATTTCAATTTAAAAAAAATAAGTCCTTAAAATTAGGCATTTTTCTTAAAATGAGACATTTTGGTAAGAGTTTTTTGGTTTGGAGACATCTGATTGTCAGTTTCCTAAACTAGCTTTCATTTCAAAACGTTATGTATTTTATATTATTAATAGATGAATGTTTTGATCACTTATTTTGTACTTGCTACAATGCCAATTGCTAAATCAATTACCAAGCCAATTATCTATTACAAATGACCACTTTGCTCTGTTACCAATGAGAAAACCAAATATGAATTACCAAACCAATTAGAATACCAATTAACAATTTCCATTGTAATTACCAGTCACTAGTAAGAATTACCCCAATGGCCATTTGGAACAGCAATTGCCAATTAAAATACCAATTACCAAAGCAAATACCAGTTACAGTAACACTTACCAATTAGAATACTAATGAATTATTGCATTACCATATCGATATTGTTTATAATTAAAATAATTATTATGCTCTATTCATATATAAAAATTAAATTACAAAATTGAAAGAGCTCTCCAAATCAAAATAGAAGCAAAACCTTTCAGCTGATGGCAATTATATTTTCTGACAAAAATCTGCAGTATGGGAAGTTTAAACCCGGGGGCTTTTTATGCCAGCGATGAATGAAAAATGTTGGAATTCCCCGTAGAATGGAAATCTGAGGTTCCCATTTGTAGCAGCAAACTCCGGATCTGTTGGAAAGCCCAGCTGCTCCTGGGCACTACGGCATCAGACCTTGGTCTTCCTAGTCCTGAATCCCTGGGGTAGGAACCAGGGCTACTTACCCGTGCTCCATGGGGGATCGGGACGGTTGGGTCACAGCTGTCACAGCTGTCACTCTGTCCATGCGTGACGCAGAGGTGCGTGTCTTGTCCTCAGCATGAGCGACCCGCGGAGAAGCACTCCCCCTTCTAGAAAAACAGCTGATGAAGACACTGCTGCTCACTGCCCCTGCTTTTCTGTACCAAGACGGGGCTGCAGACCCAGGGTTAGGCCAGATTTAGCTGGTGTTGTGTGTGTTTGAGCCCAGAAATCCCGTTCCAGGAGAATTTTGTAGCCACCGGGATGCAAGCACGGTGAGGCAAAGCCTTCAGTTGAGCTGGTGGAGCCGCCTGGCCTGGGGCAGTGGGGCTCAGCGGGGAGGCACGGGAAGGGATGGAGGAGCTCCAGGGCTGAGCTGAGCTGATACTCCCAGCTTTGGACCTACGTGTGTTCAATGCCAGGTGCATAAACTGGAGTAATGAAATCCTTTCCCCTCACGGTGCCCAGCCATGAGAGCACTCTGGCCTCTGGCAGTCCCTGGCCACTGTCTGGAAGAGCACTCACTATTCGATCCACATCAAAACCTTGCCAGGGCCCATACTAACTATTTGACAGTGCGGAGAAGAGCATGCAACTCCTTCTGCCTGTGCGCTGGGCCTGTTTCACTAGAGGAGACACAACTTATGCCAGTTTTTGGTTATGCACCCTGTGGAGCTGGGGTTTAGCACTGCCATTTCTAGAATGGGCTCGGGGACTTGATGCATATAGACCTCAAACTGCTGGTTTCCTTCAGATGTCCATTTCTGACCAGTCTCACATCCAGCCGCATCACTGCAGGGCTGTGGCAGCTCCTCTGTTTTTGTGGGGACATATAAGCTGAAGGACTGCCACATCACACTATATGAATATATAACCTACTCCCCAAGCTGTATGAGATCCCAGCAATACACAGGCTATTGCTCATTACATGGAATCTGTGAGTCCATATGTTCAAATGATGATGTGTGATACATTATTCACCCTTGCAGTTACTTTATAATTACATGTATTTGACTTGTTGGGGCATGTAACAGTTCCTAGGTACCAGTCAGTGTGTTGGAGGCTTCTCTGAGAAATCCAATATATTGCAGACTAGTGTTTTTTTACGTAGCCGAGCTGCTCCTGTGGGATATTCAGTACAGAACATAAGCCCTGGCAAAAGTCTATTGGTGATCCAGTCTCAGGGGGCTTCTTCGCAGATGCCAGAACTGACAATTATAACCATCCATGGCAGAGCTTAGGAAATTACAGACAAGTCTGTCTGTCTGACTTGGGGATCCAAGTATTCAAACAGTGCCTGAGCGTGACGTCACTTTGCATGAACGCAGATCACAGCAGGGTGGGTGGGTGTGGGAGGCGAGGGGGCGGCGTGGGAGGGAAGGGACCAATATGGTTACGGATTCAGCTTGTGCCCTCTGGGTCCTTGGCTGCTCTGGAGAGCGTTGAGGTCCTTGGCAGTGTTCTAGCAGTCCTGGGGGGCAATGTGGCATCTCCTCCAGGCTCTGCTGTGGCCTCAGCCCTGCCCTGAATGCCCGCAGCATCTCAGCAGAGGCCTTCAGTGCTTGGCACAGGCACCTTCTGGTGGTCTCTGCAGCTCTTGAACTTGGGGACTGCTCCAAGAGGAGGGTAAGAGACTTCTGGAGCCCTGTAGCACCTCTGTAAAAACAGTGGGAAAGGGCAGGAGCAGAGCAGACACCTTCCCTCAAAGTGTCACAACGTTCAGTAACTCCTGAGAGAAAAGTATCTGAGAAGGGAAATATTTATTTGGATTAGGAGTTAATGTGTGGCACAAAAAAAAAAAAAAAAAAGAAAATTATCAATGTTCTACTGTAGTTCTGGCTTCCCAACAAGTACTTAATCTCTTTCCCAGACAGGGTTTAAATGATCTTTGTCTCTTTCAAAAAATGCAAGTGTTATTCTCTTTTTTCGCATTTCCTCCTACAAGATCTGAAGTTTAAGACTAAATGCTGGGACTCCTGAAGTTCAGCAGAACTTTGATTTTCCGTGTGCGAGTTCTGTTTGTGGCCAGCAAGCCAGGAAAGGATTTTCCTGCAAGCATTTGACCAGGGAGAAACATACCATCGCTTCTTGCTCCCATAGTAACTTTCATCCAACACTGACAACTTGCAGTAGTAAGCTGGCAATATTATCCTCATCTTCATCATTAAAGACAGAGATTAATTGTCTGGTCCAAACTCTCATTAAAGATTAAAATGTATCTCTCTGCAATATCTCTTCAACAGAGCTAAACCAGAATGGACTTTCCCTGCACTCCTTAAATTGAGGGATTGAATGATCGTATTTTACCTTTGCAATATCAGAGCATGGTCAATTAACAGAGGTGTTTGCAGTGCTCTATTATTTCCTCTCCAGTTTATGAAAAGGTGGATTTGGGAACTACAGAGCAGTCAGCCAGCTCAACAAAGTCATTCCACAGGATTTTTTTGGTGCCTGTTGGTCTGTTTCCACTCTCAGTTCTTCTAGAAATATTTAGGCAAGTGTCATGGGTTCATGCTGCTAATGGGCCCGTTCTGGTCTACTCATTGTTACCACATCTCTGAAGGATTCATCTTCTTTGTCACATTTGCAACTACAGTACTGCCTAAGTTCTTTCTGAGGTCTGTAATTAGGCATCTTTTTTTCATAGCAGAACCAAAAAAAACCCCCTTGCTCATCTCTTGTTTGGGGAAATATGGGATCACCCTCTCTATTTATAGACTTCCAGATGAGTTATCAGACTGAAAAGAAAATGTTTTGCTCTTGGAAGGACCACACACTGTGGGCTTACCAGCTTACAACGTAAGCATTCATTATACCATAGTGGCTTTGGAGGCAAAATTTAATTCACCAGCTTCATGAGACTTAATAAAACTGATTGGTGGTGGAATCCTATTACTGTGCTATGAACAGGGCAAGGCTCAAGTCTGGAAAAGGGTATGGGCAAATTCTGGTAACCCAGTACAGGAGTAAGAGCCTATAAAGCTGTGCTTGCTCCTGCGGATGCCTCAAATCTGTAGCTACATTTCTGACAGCTATATTCTCTAGGATCCTTGAGTACCTGAGTACCTTATCACAGCTTAGCAACTCAGCCCTTATCACGTGCTTAAGCCCAGTGACATCCACAAACTATGTGTTTTCCGGGTGGTCCAGAGTGGAAAATGGATTCTTAGCACAAAGTGGGGATGGAGAGGATAGTGAAAACAGGGACATATTATTTACCTCCTAGCAGTGTGGTGAAGGCACTCACCCTAGCTGTGGCAAATACAGGTTCAGTTTCCTCTCCTGCCTGCAAAAGTTCAAATCCACATTTTTTCACCTTCCTGAGGACTACCCTGCTCTTGAATCTTGCCTAAAAAGAGAGCCTCTTGGAGCAAGGACTGGCATGATAGGAGAAAGTAAAATTTAACAAATTTCCTATCTGGTTCTGAAGAATGACCAGTTTTAAGAGGAGGGAGTGGAGATTCAGAGGAAAGGGATTTTTGCTTGGTATCTCTGCCATCCCAAGTCCGTGTGATGAAGATACTGTGTGAAAGGGGAGGAGGTAGGGGGAAGGGAACCCCAAATGCATTCAGCTCTGTGAGCATCAATTGGGAAACAGCTCTTTCTTGCAGCGTGCATGCAACCACGTCCTACGAGGGGGGGAAGTGGTGCCATTATGTTATACAGCCAGTGTCAGCATTTCATATGGGGTAACCTACACTGAGCGGTATACTCAGCCCACTGGCTCTTCCAGCTTTTATTCGGAGGTGCAGGGAACTCAGCACCTCGTCTCTGGCTCTGGACTCCACCCCAAGGACCAGGCACCTCAAAATCCAGCATCAGGATTCGTAAATCATCTCCTGCCTGAAATCCTTGCCCTATCTCTAGCACAGCACGCAGCCTTTAAATCAGTGCCCAGGTTCATGCCGGTGAGGGGCTTTGGCTTGCAGGAGTCACAGCAGAAGAGAAACCGAACACGGGGCTCAGCCCTGGTGCTTCCAGGAACTTGGCTGTCCCTCACATTCCCCTCCCCTGCTCCTAGTGCCTGGTGCCAGGATAACTAATTCTGCCTCCCCAGCTACCCAGGGAGGATTTAACAAGCTGAACCTGGAGCAGCTGCCGGCAGGGTTTGAACCTGTGCTAAGAATATGGGTCAGCAGAAAAGCATGATTACACAAATGCTATTTAAGGCATTTCACTAAAATATAAAGGCCGTAGAAGAAAGGTAAGGAATCTGCCAGGTCAAGCCCGGAGCTGTCTGTCCATCCATGGAATAAAAAAACCTGTTAGGGTTCGCAGCCGGTGTCAGTGGCCGAAAGGCGAGATGCCAGGTGGGAGCAGTGTGTGTGGCCCAGTCCTGTGTGGGTCTGAGCACTTCCCGGGAGGTGACAAGAGCTGTCAGCACCTGTGAGCTCCCGCAGCGCTTTGCAGGTTTGGGTGTAGGGTGCCTGGTGCCATAAACTCCCACTGATGGCAGCTGCAATTGAGGAACTGTGAAGCGTAGGACTGACTGTGCCACACATCCACCCCCTCATTTCGCCACTACCCACCAGGCACCCTGCACCCAAACCTGCGGAGCGCTGCGGGATCGCAGGCAGGATCTCCAGGATTGGGCCCTGCATCAGCAGGCTGCTTCTCCCTCTGCCTGGCTTTGCCTTCGTGGCCGACGGCCTTTCAGAACAACAAATGCCGCTAATTTTGTACTCATTTCTTATGGGGACCCTGCCAAGGTCAACAGGCCTAAAATTTCACACGTGTGCTACCCTAAAAACATTTAATTTGGTGTTGGTTCTGTTTTTCACATCTCTATTATTAAGGGGGAAAAATACCACTTTCCAAAAGGAGGGATGTAGACGTATTAAAATCCCAGCTGGGTGAACTGCTCACAACAGATTCAGCAGATGCAGGCATGCTGATGGCAGGGTTTTGCATGCCAGCTGTGCCCTCTCTTGCCTCTCTGTGTCAGCTCTGTCCCTGATAGCTGGCAAGGAACGTGGGCCGTTAGGATCCTGTGTGCAGAGTTCGAGAGATTCATCTCCAGGCAAGTTTCGGCTGGCTCGCTTTGGGTACCAGGCAGGAGAAGACGTGCACGCTATCGAGGCTTGTCGGCAGCATAACCGTGCACAGAATCCCATGTGCTGAGTTAACTCTTCAGCACCAAGCTGATGAGCTGGGGTTTTTTATCCTCCTGCAGCCTCGGTCTCGCTGCATCCTTCAGCCCAAAAGGGGATTCTTTCTCCTGCTGCCTCAGCACGCACTTAGAAAAACCCAGCCGGTTGAAGGAGGATCAAATTTTGGTCTTGTCAACCTTGAAAATGTTCCTTTAGCTTCTTCACCACCCACACGTGCTGCATGTATTCATACACATATGCAAATAAGCAAATATAGTCATATGCAAGTGCATACACACAGAAAGACATACACTTGCACCTACATGGGTTTTGTGTAGCATAAAGGACCAGAAGGATGTATAAAACAAGAAAGTCTCTCAGATCAGTGCAGGAGCTTTAAGCCCACCAGCCTGCTTTTTGTCATCTTAATTCTCCAAATCTTGTCAGAAACTGTGCTGCCATCTTCATTCTTTTTTTTTTTACCAAAAGTCCTGCTGTTACCTGTGGGATGGACAGATAATTACAAATATTGACTGACTTTAAGGCAGAGAGCAATAAAACATTGCCTAGGGGATAAAAAAACCTGCTCCTCAAGTTGTCATACGTTGCCTGAAGGCAAAGAGCCAGCAGAAAATACACAATCAAAAGGAACTATTTTTATCCAAAGACAATTTCATTTCCCGCTCTTATCCTCAGAGACAGTCACTGTTTGTTGTTATTACCTGTAGGTCTGGTGTGCCCAAAGGCCCAGTCAGATCAGGGATACACTGTGCAAGGCACTGTGCAAAATATAGTAGTGCTGTTGATTTTCTTTTCTCCGAAGATTACCTCCTAGAGCTGACTCCAGGGATGAGGGCAAGCCACAAGGTCTTATCCGCTGCCAGGAACGTCCCATGAGGAGGAGAGGAATAGCTGCATTTATCTAACGCTGTCCTCTCACTCCTCTCCCATGTGGATGAAGAGTCTCTGAGGTTGCAAGTTTCCCTGGGGAAGAGGGGGTCAGAGTTTTTGGATGAGTCTCAGAAGGGGCAGCGCCATCGCTCCCGCTGCCACGGCTCTGTACTCCAACTCCAGGGTGAAGAGCGCGAGGGGAGCTGATGAGATGGCAAAGAAAACCTGTCTTCAGTCATCAGCGGCTCTTTCTGTTCCCAGTTCTGGTCTCCCCAGACAGCTGATACTTTGCAGTCCCAGGGAGCTGGTATTTCTTAGCAGCATCTTCTTGCTGCTGGCACCTGCACTTTATGTTCTGAGTCAGACATCCATGCTATATTGGCACACACAGTACCATTCTCTATGGCCAATAAAAATGTGTTTGTGCCTGTGTTCTTGGAAATGAGTCCCCATCTCTCCTCGACAGCATTCAGCTTCTGAGTTAGTGTTCAGATGGGAGGTAATTAGGTCCTACCAGGGGTCTGGATTTACCGTTAGCTCTGAAACCAAACAAATGCATGACCCATAACTCATGTTCTCCATTCCTGAAAGCTGTCTCCAGCATTTACCTCTTTGGTCCTGGCTCTTCTCCCCTTGGAGCAAGTACCACCAGCCTTTGTGTCTCAGTTGTAGTTAACGCACCTGAGAGAGCGAGTGAGGAGGTGTTGGCATAGATCTAACATATGTTGTTAGCACAACACACAAGCATATCCCTCAGGCTACTTCACTGCCATCTCTAATGCAAGCAGTGAAGTCTTTTATAACAGAAACATCGTGCTCGTTCCCTTAGCCAGAGAGAGAGAGTACAGGTGCATTAGCAAGGTTTGTTCTTTCGTCTCCCTGTACAGATTAAGCAGAGACCCCACCATATGCCTGTGATCCCAAAGCATGGTCTTGGGGATCAGAAAAGTAAAAATATTACAGTAAACATTCAGGGGTTGTAAACCATACTGCTGAGATATCAGTGGATGCCTGCCATGAGTTCCCAGATACCTCAGTGGCGAGTTCAAATAGCGTAAGTGCTTGATAGATAGAGATCACCATCCAGCCAGCTAAACAATTAAAATCAAATGCAGAGTTATTACTGTGAGCATGTGAGAACATTATCAGGAGTACTGAATATAAAAGAGCACTCCGGTGCACTTTAATTCCTCTTACACTCCCGGTACGTGCCTGTCTTAACTCCTGCAATAAATTCCCATCAGTTGGTGCTCAATAGGTTGTGCTGTCCCAGTGATGCACATAAACATTTTTTAAGCTTTCTGATTCTGCTTTTGTAATTAATTCAACACTTTGAAGCCTCATTTGCCGATTCTGTGTGATACATTGGTGAAGTAAATCTAAGGGCTTCCAGTATGAGTCCGCAGAATGTGGCAACCAGAACAGACATCATTTCAGCTCCATGTACAGAGACATTCTCTTTAATTATCATAATATATAATTACAAATATTCACATATATATTTGTACACATTTATGCACACACATGCTTACACATACATGTGTACATTTCTTACAGCGAATACTGAGGGATAGATAGACAGATACTTGGCATATACAGAACCTACTCTCCTAAGAAACCCAACAGGGATATTAATTTCCTTGCTGGGGGAGACAGCTTATCAAGACCTGTATTTTCTGAAGTACAGAAACTCCTGGCCAGATAGCAAGCCCATAATCTCCCTCTTTCCCCACTGAAAGAGCAATGCTAGAGCTCTGACATAAATACATGAAAGCAGAAAAATTTGAAGTTAAAGCTTCCGTTCTCTGAATGTGTGCATTCTCTCTGAATATGAAATATATCATACTTTAACCTCAAGATTGCTACAGTATCTAGACATGGCTAACAGAATTAAGGTCAGAACAGAAGATGAATCTCAGAGGATTTTTGTACCGGGCTTAAGACAAAGAATATTACCGACTTTTCAAAAGCAGAACTAGTGGGGAAAGATATTTCTATGTAGATGTCAAAGAGAAAGGGATGCCCTTGCTTTATAGCTCCATGCGTATGTGCACAGACATGCACTCACACATACAGACACAGACACACATGTGCTTATACGCTGCTAACAGAGATCATATATCTGTATTTTTTAGCCTATTGTATTTATATCTGTATTTTTTAGTAGCATTGTGCATGCATTGAAAACTTGTTAGCCTATTTTTTAGCCTATTGTATTTGTATCTGTATTTTAGCACTATTGTGCATGCATTGAAAATGTGTTCTTAATGGTCATTCACAGACTTTTTTACCCCAATCCTTCCATTCAAACAACTTCACTGACTTCTGAAATTTTTCCTATGAGGATACGAGTTTCTATCACTAAATTATTATTTGCATGGAATATTGCAGTGTTATCCTTTAGCGTTCAGTTTGATATCAGAATATTTAAGAACAAGGCAGGCTGATAAAAGATTGACTCTCTGTACCCTAAATCTATCGGGCAGTTCTCATGGGAGCAATACTGCCCCGTACATTTTGAAATGTAGCATTTCTTATTCGTTTCAGTCATTTCCGCCTTTCACCAGTTGATAATGGTGCTTAATATCACATTCAACCATTAACCAAGAATGAAAACAAACATCTTGGGCCACATTTAAATTTGGGAAACTGGCCACATTTCAAGAATTAAGAGAGAGTCTCATTTGAGTGACTGTTCAGCTAGTACAGTGTTGACAAATTGCATGACTAGCACTGAAAAAAAAATCCTCTAGAATCTCCATCTTGCTAAAAATGCAAATATCTTGATGCTTTTTTAATACTGCAACGAAATTGAAAGTTTCTCCTGGAATGTGTTGACTGAGAAATATAAAGGTTAACCTTCCCCATGCTGCAGAAGGTCAAACGTACCCCCTTCCTGGGGATTAGCTCTCTGGTAATTCAAGCTACAACAAAACATATGCCTTTGCCTCGCTTCTCCCCCAACCCTGGCTCTTCTTAGGGTTTCCTGCAGGACTCCCATCTGTTAGACCAGTCATTTTCCTGGTGTGTATATAGCAGGAGCTATAATTATCTAGGTATAGATATGTAAAAGATAGATGATACACATAAATGATACAGATACGTATATTCATACACACGTACCTACACATTTGTAATTCTGGACTCTGAAGCCTCTGACAGAATTACCACTGATTTCAACAGAGCCCAGATGCATGAGTTTATGTGCAGGTGCAATTGAGTAGTGCGTTAACAATAGCATCGATCTGAAATTTTCTAACAGAATATTTTTCTGTTAGAAAATGCCAGTTTGTCCAAAGGGAAATATTTCATGAAAATGTACTAATTACAATGACATTTCTCTTGCAGACAGAAATAAAAAAAGCATATTGATTGGGTCAAGTTGTCACCCATTTTGGACATTTTTGGAATGGAACATACTGAGACTTTTTTCCAAACTATTTTGCATTTAGAAAAGTTTATGTAGCGTTTGATATATTCTTTTCTTAATTAAAATAGCAGAATGAAACAGTGTGAGTTTATAAAAATAAAACTCCTTAGTCAACATACTTTTCTTTTTTTTTGTGGAGAAATGTTTTAGTGAGAAATTTGAGAGAGGTTTTTTTAGGTTTTCCTACATCTTACGAAATTTTCTCTTTTTTAATGGCGCAATTCCTAGTGAAACTCAGTCCCAAAGAAACTAATTCAATCACAACCACATCTTACGTGGATTTTCCACGGGGACAGGCTTGAAATGTCTGATCTGAAATGGAAAGCTGAAGAGAGAGCCATGGTCATGTTTTCCTTACTTCTGCCCAGGGCACTGTAGAGACCTCCTGGCTGTACGCTCTACGCAGCCTCTGGATGCTCTGGGAGCTGTCTCCAGAGGACCACTGACACTAAAGGGAGCTGGCTGGGGGTCTCACACCTAAGCATATTGGTTCAGAGTTCCTCTCCACCTATAACTTATAAAACCTTCAGCATATTTTCAGTGCTTAGCCAATACCACTATCATATCAACAAGGGAGAAAGAAACTTCTTGCAGTCCTTTTTTAAAATGGCATTACAAAGCAATGGTCTTCTTTTCTGAGACACTTGCCAGTGAGAGGCTATTAGATTTTCTTCCTTTATCCTTTAGAAACCTTGTTAATAGATTTATTAAATCTCATTTGCTGTTAAATGTGCTACATGGCACTTTGTAAGTGGGTTGTGTTCAGTGCTGAATAAAAGAACAGTATGTCACAAACCTCTCATTATTTTAATTTTGATATCTGTATTTGGCATTTCAAGTCGATGAAAGACATGTACTATTCACAACAAAATGGTATTGTTTTACTTCATTTTGAAACATTTTCACAGGGAATAAAATGACCATATTTGAGTCCTCAATATTCCATTACAGGTAGGCAATTTTATTGTCAGGCTGATAGTTATGGGATTATGTCTTTTCTGGAAATGTTGAAAAACCTGTCACATTGTAGATAAATTTCAGTCTCACTAGCAGAGGAAGTTCCAAAATACACTTCAGGTGATGCTGTTATGAACAGCAGAATCAACCCAGTAGTTCAGAAGAAGGCAGGATTAGGGAAAAAGTTAAAAAAAGAAGAGCACTGCTCACATATGGAAATTAAAACAGTCACTGATGACTCCACAAAGAGACAGCTCAAATTATCCTCACAATTATCAGGTCGAAGACTGCAAATTATACTCCCAGTTCACAAAGAAAAAGCAATCTAGAGGAGAAGTGCTGATTTACATAATCAATATAATACAAATTCAGGGAGGCCACTTTCAGCACACACAAAAAAAGAAAGCAGAGCAGGAGATGGGATTTGCACTAGGCAGATAATGGAAGAACCCTGCTGAGAGAAAACTGAGATAAAAGAAAAAGGACTTTAGAGAGAGGAGGCAGGACAGCACCACCTTGCCTGCGTGCCAGCCCAAGTGCCAGCTCTAAGAAAGCTGCAGTGGGAGAGATGATTTAAGGCATCTTTTAAGTTTCATAATGTCATCCAAAATGGAGAGTAAGCCCTTGGACTGGCTTCTTGCAGTCTAAAATGTTCTTTGCTGGAAGTCACAAGCATCTGATGGTTTGCAGGAGTTACAGGCAGATCCTGAACACGTCTTTTAATTGCAATATTCAAATTCTAAATTATAAAGTTCAATTATAATTATAATATTCAATTACAATTAGAATATTCCAAGTGCCTTTGGACTGTGATGATCCAATGAATCAAACCTCTTTATTCCCCACCCCAGCTCTTGTTATGGTGTACAGGCTCCAGGAGACAGGTTAATAGCTCAAGCAATTGAGAAATATGCCGCAAACTCAGTCACACTGAAAGAGTCCTTCCCCTGAGCATCACATAGGCCTGAAAGAGCAAATGTCTTACAGTTATTCTCATATGGATATTTCTACCTGCAACATCTAGCTACTGGGGAGAAGCTGAGCATTCCCAGACATCACTGAAGCTAACACCCGTTCTGCAGATGTGACCTAAAAAGTTGATTAAAGTGCTCATTTCGGCTTGTAGCTGAAACTGAAAAACCTGTCAATGAGAAGGGACTCAATTATACAGGTCCCGATTACGCTTGGCTTGATCCAGAGGCAGGCGGTGATTCCCATGGGATTGTGAGCATTGATTGTCAGGGAGTTGGTCCTGCAAGATAGGCTTTGGACTCTGTCCAGGGTCTAAAAAGCGCTTGGACACATTTGTAGCTTTAGGCATATTTCCATGGCTCAGTGGAATCACTGGGACTCAGTGAGCTCAAAGTTGGGACCACACCTGATGAACTTGGGGAAAGCCGTGGTGATGAGAAAGGATGTGTTAGAGAGGAGTATAAGCGCCAGGGCTCATCGCTTTCTTGCTGTGTGTGGCTGGCCAGGCTTTAGCCCTTGCACGGTCCTCCCCAAGGAAATGTCGCAGGACACAAGCTGCAGCGAGTTCAAGTGTGTGCGTGGGTAAATAGGCCACTGCAGGCACAGCACGGAAACGCAAGCGGCTGAGCATGGCTCATCCCACTCTGTGCAACCACAAGGACATCATTCTCGTTGGGCTTCTTCCTTTGCTCAAAAGCAGCTGAAATACAGTGCTGGAACCAATAGACTGGCCTGTGAAAATATATTTCAGTGCCATGGCAGAAACTCCCTCCTGCTTCCATTGGCAAAACTCCCTCTGACTCCCATCAGGGGGGTCCCAGCCCAAGCGCAGCGTGACACATCCTCCGAATTGCTGAAGCAGGACTCAGGCAGGCTGAAATGAGCCACCAGAAAGCTGACCGCAGCCCTCTGCCGCTCCAGACCGCGGCGAGTAATGCAATTTTCACAACCTTGGAAGGAAACTAAAAATAAATTTACAGGGAAATAATACATTCTTTCTAATCTGAGTCAAACCTAAAAATTAAACAGCTATAATTATCAAACCTAATTTAATTAAAACTAGCTACTCACCATCTGGTGTTATTTGTATAAATTTGGAAATCTACTATTTCATATTAAATTCCTCCATTTCACAAATTATGTTAGAGAATGTATTTCTCCACTATAATCATTATGTAATTGATCATTTTACAAATTATATTTCCTTCCACTTGATAGAAATATATTTTGTATAATAACAGGGCAGATGATCAGCCACTTTTTTCATCAAAACTGGATTTAAAATTGAGACTTGCAACATCAATAAAAAATAATTCACTGAAGCAGAAAGATGTATGAGGAGGCAAGATTTTTTTATTTCTCAGCTTGGTCATTGAGAGTATAAATGAGAACTCCATGGGATTTTTGTCTGCATATGTAAGTGTATATGCAGATAGATAACACTATATATATGTCTATTATGAGTATACACAGATTCTATAATAGCTAGTGAAGGACAAGGGTTTGATTTGAAAACACTGTGTACTTTCCCGATTCAGCGTCGAAATGTACAGTTGTAGACTTTTAGAAACATATTGTCAAAAATATATTTCTCTTTCTCTCCAAATACATGTAATGATCATTTATACAGTGATGTGTAAAACTGATCCTAAAATAATGAAGAGAACATCATGAGAAGACTGCAAACTGATTAACACCTAAATATGAATGTTTGACACAGCTAGCATGGGAGTCATGGGTTTCTCAGTGACTTCTTTAAAAATTTCCATAATTTTTGACATGTAGGTATTTCTGTAAGAAAGTAGAGCAATGTGTAAGTATCATAGAAAAAAATCCATTGCAACAGGCTCAACTGGGTGTGTTCGCAGAGGGATACGCACAGTGGGCATCCGTAGGAGGCTGAGGATGGAGAGGAGTCAGAGCAAAGTGTTCAGACAGCGGAATGGGTGCAGCTCAGGGCATAGGCTACCTAAATCAGATTTGGAGACGTGGAGTTTATCCCAACTTGGCTGCTGATGTGCTATATGAATTTGAGTTAATCTCTTCACACGTTCCCAATCGATGCAGATTGTAAGCACTTCTGGGCAGCGGATGGTTCTCCAGTTGCACTTGCTCAGCACTTGGGTCAAGAGACAGGAGCTCTTAGTGGCAGCCTCAAGGCAGCACTGTAAAAATAACAGCAAAACACAAAAGACCAAATGCATCGTTCAGACTGGATGGAGAGAGAAGGGAAAGGAAGCAATGGAAAGAAAGTGGAGGAAAAAAATTCCTCCCTAAATCTTAAAGAGACATGGTTTTCACAAAATACGTTTCCACCCACAGGTTTGGCATGCCGTCACCTGTGGCTAAAAAAGCACAAGTTAGTCCGTAAGTCACCTATTTGCAATTCCCTAAAAATAAATGCAAGGAATTCCCAAAAAATAAACACAGGGCCACTCCTAAGCCGTCCACAGTGACCAGAGACCTTCCTCAGAGTGAAGCATTCATTAGTAACAGCAGCATTTAGAAACGATAAGGGAAAGAGTGCTCACGTTTAGCTTGTTTGATATACAATTATCTTCTATGTAGGAATCTTGGCTGGTCTAAGTTTCCTGGGGCTCCCTAGCAAGCCAGATGCTTCCACTCCTCTTTCCCTTATGCAGCACCCAGGCTTTTCCCTTGCCAGCCTGGGCTCTGCCCTGGAGCTCCCTCGTTGCAATGGGCCGTGCCGTTATACAATAGCTCGCTTTCACTGACAAATGACTTGCAAAGCTTCACCCCCTTTTTACTCATCCGTATTTACACATTACCACGCAGCAGCATCCAGTCCATCACGTTTGGTACTTTGCTATTTAACAAGCAAATAAATCCGGCACGGACGAGTTTTCTTGGTCAGCAGCTGTTGGACTCTGCCCCGATGGGAGCCTAAAACCGCTGATGCTCTTTGGGCACGAGCCTCTTCGCAGCACAAGGGGCTGAGCAGAGGAGCACGAAGGAGCCCAAACGCGAGATGCTCAGATGTATGCAGAGAATGCAACATGACAAACTGCTAGGTTTGGTTAAATCGGGACTGTTAATTATAGCAGTTTAAATTGGGTTCTGACTCAGATTTTGAATTCATAGTGGCAAGATGACAGCCTGGAGAAGGTGTTTGCAAATGGCTGACTCAGAGGATGATGATCAGCACGACGGTGCCTTCTGCCTGTGCTAGTACTATGTGTTTATAGGAGCAATGTTATAAGGTGACAGTTGCCAGTTCAGCTCCACCCCTTGATCTGTTCACCAGAGATTATGAAGCCTGGAAAGACAAAGTGAGCAAATGGAGGAAGAAGCATATTAATTGGGTGAGTACAAAATGGCAATCCGCCATCTCTCTTAGTGCTCTGTCCTCTTCTTTCCACATGTAATGCTGGTTTTCCAGACTTTTCTGTAGGCATCCAGCTGCTTCTGACTTGAGTTGATGAAATGGCTTCTGAGTGAAGAGCGAGTATTTCCTAAATCCTCTCTGTGAGCCAGAGCCACAGAATTGCCACCTGGTTCTCCAAATTCTGAGGCTGCGGACGGGGGAGGTCACAGCCCCCATCCCCGCTGGGAGCCCCCAGGAGCCCAGCGCCCTTGGTGGGGCTGCAGGAGCCTGGGGCTCCCGGGACCCCTCCGGCAGCCGAGGGTGCCAGAGCCTGGGAGCCCAGCACCTCCCCGCAGGGGCTGCCAAAGGGGTGGACGCTCTGGGGAGAAGCTGCCTGATAGGAGGGTTGCAAAACCTGCCTTAAATTCTAACCAAATTCCCCCAAAATTGAGTATTGATCGTGGAAATACTGGCTGCTGACAGATCTCCAGTGTTGTCTCTCCTCTCCCAAAAGTGCTTTTGCTTTTTTCTACCAGTTGTCGTTGAAGTCTTTTCATTCATGCATTCATGCAAAATAAGTGTCCAAGATTTCCTTCCCTGTGTACTCACGGTACAGATTAGGTCAACTGTTCAAATGGCTGCTGAAATTCATTTGCAAATGTTGTAGGTGACTGTTTCGTAACTGTAATTTGTGAGTTACAAGCAGGGGTCAAAAATCTAATACCACATGAATAATGTAGCTAACTCTTGCTTTGATCTTAGAAATCCTTATACCTGTGCTTGTCAGCCAGCCACTGAACAGCGAGTGGGGAGGATTTGTTATGAACTACTTGTGACTGAGCCAGAAGCCAAGAAGTACATACACTAACATCACTTATCAGTTGCTCGTAGAAATAATGTATAGGTCCTGAAATTACTGTTTGCAAATCTCTAACTCTGCTCTAATAATTAGTAGAATTGAGAGACTAATATATTCAATGAATTACTGTTTTTTCATCCATTGAATAGCTGAGAACAGATTGTGATTCCCCAGTCTATTTGTTATTCAAATGAATTCAACAGATACCTTTTCTAATCTTTAACTCTGTGGATTGAAAGCAAATATCCACAGTACGTAGTTGCTGGTGCTCTGATAAATCATATGCATCGTTTCTGTTTCCTGACAGGAACACTGTGCAGATACCTAGCTTGAATCCTTGTTTATGCAAACATACAACTGGGTTTTCACAAGAGCTTACATATACGGCTTTAAAACCTGTTTCCTCGTGCTTTTTTTTTGTTACCGAAGGTCTGTTCCCCAAACTGTCACAGAAAATGAACACAAAAGGAATTTAAGTGGGGCCAAAGCAAACTTATTTACTTTTTTTTTCCATGGAATATCTATGAACAGACTGTGATTGAGGCCCTGATACAGAAAAGTGATTTATGATAGGCTTAGCTTTAAATGTGCTGCCCTGCTCCTGTTGAATTCAGTGTGACTGTGCAAGCTCAATGAAGTATGAACATTGTCTTGGGAAGATCAGGGCCTAAGCTAAGATTACCTGAAAACTTTCTGAATTATTCAGCTCTAATAATCACTCTTTGGACACTACTCCTGAAAGAACTAAGTCTGCCATCACTGCTTCCCTGTCCTCTAGACAGCCTGAACCTTGGAATATTGACACTGTTCCCCTGTGCAAATAAAACAGCAAAGGTAACGGTGAACATCCACAAATGTATGCACTCTGTAAGGGAACATGCCTGAGAGAGACAAACCCTGGACAAAGGAACAGTCATTGTGTATTTCCTGGAGGTGGCCAACGGTATTTTTCGCAACATAACATATTTCACCAACAAATTCTCCTTTTTTTGTTTCAGAATAAATTTTATACTTTTTTGGAAGTAAGCAAGAACATTTCTCAAGGCCTCCCAGCAGGATTTCACAGAGTTTTGACTGTGTGTAGCTGAGAGTATGAGGATGGGCAGAGGCATACCTATCTGAGGTCATGTCATCCTATTTATTAATCCACAGCAGAATTCCTGCAGGTGACATCGGGGAGCCTGACCACTGGCAAAGAGAAGAAACTGATCTTTATATGTTAACTGAACTGTAATTATCATTTCCACAGCAATAACCCACAATTTCCTGGAAACTGGTCTTGTGTCGGGAGGACCCTTCTTGGTGGCTTTTGTGCCACTGCTTTCCAGTTTGGGAAGCCATCCTGACAACCACGCAAACGATGCACTGCTTTCAGGTTTAAGTGCCTGCTCTATAGAGAAGCCATATAGATCCATCATGCAAACTCAATCTGATTTTCAATCCCTGCTGTGAAATAGGTGTTCTGAAGGTGGGGGGACACCCTCTAGCAAAAGCATAAAACCAGTGGAGCATCTTTCCCCAGCTACAAACTTATGCTTAGCCATATGAGAAACATTCTAACCTACATCTGTGCCTGAAGCAACTCAGTCAATGGAAGGAACAAGGCATAGCTACGGAGATTTACAGTTTTTGATGTTCTCCAGTGTAGAGATGTGGTGACAGATTTACCAATCAGGGATAAGGCTGGGAGAGAAGAGAAGACAAGGCAGAGTGTTAGCATCTCCAGATCAGCTTGCAGTCTGGATGAGCACCTCTGTTACCATCTGTGGCCATCTTTTTTTTGTCCTACACATAGTATCCATCCAGCTATGATATATCCCAATGGTGTAGTATGGTATATCATCTTTGCCTTTCCCCTCACTCCTCTGAACTGCGCATTTGTGGCTGTGTTTGCGCCACAGAAGACACTCATAGGGCACTTAAATCAGAGATAGCCAAGCCCTTCCTTGGAGAAGCTACAGTCAACATCCCCAAACTCCAAACCAGAATCCTGCCACCACGCTCAGTAATTTGAACGGCCCTGGGAGTGGTTCCCTGTACCTGCTGCAGGCAGGACTGCTCCTGTCCGAATCCTTACTGCGGTGGAGAGGGTCCACATGGTGGGAAGCCCTGAGAGAAACCAGTTTCTGGCCTCTCACTACAGTGAGGTGGTGCAGTGGATGGAGGAGGCTGGGTGGCTCCAGGAGCTGAATGCTGCTCTGGAGAATATAACAAGGCACGTGGGCAGGAGGCAAATGGGGAGTGAGTGGCAAGGAGGGCTGGCAGGTGCTGGGGATGGTGTGAGGGTGCTGGAGGGCACATGCTCAGCTCTTTGTGCTTGTTGCACCTTCTCAGGGATGATGGCCTGCAGCAAAGCAGCCGTAAAAGCGGGCATTGTTTCAAAGCACTTACCCAGTCATGCTTAAAGCGTTTGTACATGTTTGTTAGAAGTTGGAAGCAAAAATGTGTGTAAAAACATAAGGCAAGCCCTCAGGGTAGATGTACTCTGTGAGACAGCGTAATCTGGTCCCGCTGCTTACCAGCTTTGCACCTGGTTAACTCTAGGTCAGAATGAAGCTATATAGTCAGAAATGATTATTCGTGACCCCCCACAAGCACATGACCTCTCTATCTTTAGACTCCATTGAAATGGCAATACCCTGATTATGGAATATTTTTCTGCTAATTAGGAATGCAGGCTCTACAGGTCACTGGGAGTTCATACTATTCCCTTGGCATAAGCAGATGTCTTCAAGATAAACCTGTACTAAACACGTCAACAGCTCCACACTATCTTGTATGCACTGGAAAAAAAAAAAAAAGGAGAGACAGCAGCTTGCCAAAGACTGAAGAGCCAGATGACTCCAGGAGCTAGATGTTAATTTATGAACATTAAGTAAATAATTGCCTTTCAGGTATTGGCTTCTGGGCTCTACAGCACGTGGCTACCAATCTGTAAGTAAGCCTTACTGGTGAGGTACAAATCTGAGGCAAGGAAGATGTGCTGCACAGCCCATAAGTCCTGCGGGGCTGTGCTGGCTTCATGCAGGGCTGACGGGGGGACCTGTACCGTGTTCCCAGCCCGGAGGAGGTGAGGAGCACAGCACACAGGCACCCAGGTCACCGTCATCACAAGAGCCTGTGCAAACTTGCTGCAGCAACATCTTCACTTCTGTTTCTTCCTGCCTTCTCTCTTCCTCCTTTTTCTTGACTTTATTTCTGCCCTCCCACCACCACAGTCTTCTTGTTTGCCTTCTAGCTGCTACCCAAATTCTCCAGTCCCCTTTATATCTCCTTCATCTTTCCTTGCCCACCTTAAGCAAACCCTCACATCTTCTCTAAACTTTATTCCTTCCTGCTCTGCTCTTTTCCTGATCTATTTTCCCATTTCTCATTCAGAGGTATGCCTTATTCCACTTGCATTTTATCCAGGATCCTCTTCTACTCATTGTTCTTGCTGTAATTTTCTCCTTTCTAGCAAAGGTCTCCCTCCCAAAGGTCATGTTTCCTGGTGAAGTTACCTCCCTCTGCCCTCCCATCAATCTTTTCTGTACCAACTGCTGGGATTCAGCTGGCAGGCTGGCAAACACTCCTTGCAGCCCATGACCCTCCCCAAATACTTGCTTACAGGAGGAGAGAGCTGCTGGCGTTGTGGTACCAGCGGAGGAGCAGGGTGACAGGCTCTATGTCTCTGAGCAACTGCAATGGCTGTACCAGTCCAGAACTACACCCTTGCTTTCCCAACAAATAGCAAGTATTTTATTTTGTTGGCCAAGCAGGAGAGCTGAATCGTTCGCATCCTCATGGCTTATAAATCTTCACATGACAGGTCACGATGGTGAAGGCATCTGCCATGCTTTGCTCTTTGGGAAGCAACTGGCTGAGTTTCAACTGCTATAATACAGAGTGCTGTTTAACATGAAGATAGCCTATCTCAGAGCTACTCTCCTGGCCATTTTCTGGAAGGATGAGAAACTGCCTACCTGCATCTAGCCTGTGCAATGAACACTGTAACCATACCCCTCGTACGTTCTCATCCCGCAGGATACTAAAGCATCTGCAGTTGTTACAGATGCAGGACAGCGTCAGCTATCCTTCAAGTGCTGAGCTGGGATTTTGTCCGCACTGCCGCACAGCCATTTTCACATGGAAAGAACATAAATAACAACCCTGTATGTGTCTGTGCCCAGAGATTCATGGGTGAATCCTCCCCAGATGTCTGTGGCACGCGCAAGTTTTAGATACACAGGAGGATAGATGAGAAGCCCCCAAAGGGTAAGGGATCTACCCAAAGTCAGCGTTAGTTGTGTATGGCAGGCACGGTGCCTGTGAAGTGGGAAAGGAATTGCCAAAATGTTGGAATTAACATTCTGCTTGAGGCTTAAAGAAGCCAGGGCCGTATCTTTGTGTGCTGTAACAACTCTAACGCTCCTGGTGGGGCCGGGGGAGCCGGCAGCAGAGGGGAGGGGGCTGGAAGGAGGCACACACTGCTGCCAGGGTTGAGCTCAAGCAGGTCTGTATGGGCTGGTCTCCCCAGGATGGACACACGCAGTGCCTTTTCCCTTTCCTGTGCAGAAAAGCAGGCTCCTCTGTCACCGTGCCTCTTCCTCAGCCCAGCAGAAACATCTGCACACAGCTGGTGGGGAGATAGGAGGGGCAGGCAGGGACTTGCTGTGGTACCTGTATTTTCATTAGCGGAAGCATCATCTCCGGTTCCCCCTTTATCACCTTGATTTCTTAGTACCGTTTCTTGCATGAATGATAACATTGTAATACCAGCAGTACTGAGGCATTGCTGTAAATAGGGGCATTTTAACTCTGAGCCCCTTTTCTGTCTTCAGTAGGACAGTTTATGTATTGTTCAAAACAGGAAAAGAAAACGCAAGGCAGGAAACCTATTTCTCAGTGGCACCTGTGATGTCTGTTAAAAATGTGTGTGTTACTGAAGGGGAAATCTTCTCATCTGCCATGTAAAAGAAATTAAGAGAGAACATCCGCTGAGAAATATGACCCAGGCACTGAAGAGATCTTGTTCCATATCCTCAGATATTTACAGGATACAGTGTACTGGCAGAGCTTTTTCCAGATGTTATATCTTTATACACTACCTTTTTAAACATAAACAAATATCTTTCCACAGAAGATGACTATGCCTCTCCTTCTTTAATGTTAACAAAGATGGAGATATTTTGACTGGTGGAGTCATTCAGGTGGGGAGGGATCTCAGGATATGGGACGGGACCCCAGGACACATCGTGATGGCCTCCTTGCAGGTAGTAGGCAGCTGTTAGGTGCCCCCGAAGTCGCCTCTTCTCCAGGCTGAACAAATCCAGCTCTCTCAGCACCTCCTCATGGGGCGAGTGCCCCGACTGTCTTGCTGGCCCTCCGCTGAATTTGTTCCTATTTACTGGTGCCTTTCCTGTGTATCAGGGAGCTCAAAACTGGATGCAGTATCCTGTGTGGTCTAATGAGTAAAGAGGGATAATCCCTTGCCTCGGTCAACTATCTCCTTCACAGCAGGGAGTTACCCACTGCCATCACCCGCACCACATGGAAATATATTTCCACAATATATGCAAGCACCAGGCAGATAGTGATGTCCCAGTGATTTGTTTGTTCCAGTCGGGCCCTTAATAGATTCCCACTTGTCGAGGCCTCTGTGTATTTTGGGGGAAAGCAAAATGTTTTTTTCCAGTGTCATGTTGGTCTTTTAAAGGCTGACATCACCATCTGCTTTTCTTCTGCCAAAAAGGAAAACTGCGTATTAAAATTTCCCTCCTTTTCTCTTTGATACTTAAATAGCCTCTGGTATCACACTACTAGAGTAGGTTACAATATTTAATATAATTTACCTTTCATAGTGGTCCTGTGAGACAGGAAACTAGTTTAATTTTGAATTTATGAATATGTAAATGAGGGACAGAGAAACTAATGGACTTGCCTACAGAAAGGTTGTCACAGAATAGGAGCCTGAACCTGTACCTGCTCAGCTAACGTGCTCTATTCGGGCTATTTGTTCTTTTCTGCTTCTGTTTTGGTGTCCTGTTGCATTCGTGGATGAGCTGACCTGTATCACCGCACTTTGTTGAGATATGCTACAAGCTGCAATCTGATCCCACACACCTATGGAAGGGGGAAAGGGCTTGGGCTAATCCATCAGCTCATCAAAACCGAGAGCCCCAAGGGATGTTGAACTTTGGCATCTCCTTTTTTTCTTATGCTGCCTCAAAACGAGCTGATTTCTCATGCTATAGCACGTCAATACAAAATGTTGCAGAAAGTTAATTCTTCAAATGCTGAACAAGGAATACCAGCGGAATAAACATGGTCTTCCTTACAGCTATTGTGCTTTTCTGTTTGTTTTTGGCATAGAACCTTTTCTGTCCTCTTCGCCTTGTTTCAGTGCACGGATCATACATGGATCTCTCCAGCCTCCACTCCCCCTTTCATCAAAAAAATGGAGATTGAAAGGTCCGCGGAAGCCCTGGAGGGAAGTGGCACAATCCCAGATGTTGTAGGATCTATGTCCCAGCTGCAATGAACCTGCATGTGGCAGCTGCTTTTGCACAGCCATCAACAATAGCAGCTGGAGGGGCTCTGCTGTTAATGGCTCATCCCCCGGGAAGGAACCAGTGTGAGGAAAAGCAGCAGGCATCATGTACAGGATATCACATTGCCACACTTCACTTTTCCTATTGTTATAAAACAAGCAAGAAAGCAGTGAAAAAGAAAGTGAAATTAGACATGTTCCCTTGCATCCCCCTGCCCTAGAAGTACCATGAGATATCCCCCCCCCCAAATTATGCTCTTCCCTTTCTGATTGAGTCCATAGGAGATCAAGGTATTTGCTATTGCTTCACTTATTCTAAATAGTCTTCTTAAAGTGGTGAAAAACAAAGGGGGCCTATAAGCAAAATAAAAATGAAAAAAGGATCACGAGCTCTGGAGCCTGTGCAGTGAATGTATATTCCTAGCCGGTTGTTTTCTCATCACCTGAGAAAAAGACATATATTAGGAGAAATAAAACAAAATAGAGGTTTATATCCTCACTAAAGAAAAAGCAGTTTCTACGTTCATTGTCGCTGTGTTTTGATGTATGTTTAGTTGTATTATGTCCTAGGATCATCTAATTTCCATATAAAGTGTAGCTACTTTCAGTTTTACTGTATAGTGTTCAGGGGAGACTTTGATTTGTGTGCCCTAGGGTAGATCTGAGAAATGCATAATTTTCTTTAAGTCCCTTCTGTCATGCACCATCAGTAAATTCCTGTACAGATTACAACATGGATGTTTAGTCAGAGGTCTGCACTCCCACAGAGGAGAGTGGGAAGCAATAATAAATGTGTGGACCAAAGTGGGGGAAAAAAAAAGGGTAAAAGAAAAGAGAGGAAGAGAGAGAGAAATCCCATTAAGAAAGGTTACTGAATCAAAAAGAATTTATCAAAAGTAGACTGGTGAGAGTGGCTCTTGAATTTTTATGAATTTGTGGGGCACACAAGTCAGTCTGCTTTGGACTGTAATTTCAGGTAATAGCAGAATTGGGACCACTGGGGCATACTCTATCACTGTTTCTAATCTCCACTGCTCTGGAACACCAGTTACACATCAATTCAATTAATCACCGGTGATAACAAAAGTTGTTTTTTTCCCACTTTAGAAATGTTGCATTTTTTTTAGCGCAGAACTTTATCAGACACAATTTCTTTTTCCCTTGCGAAGAAAAGCTTATGAAGTTCATTTATACAGAGAGCATAAATCCTATCTCCTACTGTTTTCCTCTGTAACCTAACATGAAATATGGCTTATAGCTCCGCTAATTCTCAGCATTTAGTGCGGACTGATGAAAGCAGTTCATCACTCAGAGGGATACACCGCGCTCAGAGCAGCACATACGGATCAGGAGGCACACGCGTGTCAGACCAGGGACAGGGAAGGTACGTGCAGCAGCGTCATGGCATGATGCATACGGTCTCAGATACGCCACAGCACCCAGGTGTCTTAATGCCGCTCGTTGGGGATACATAGCATTAAAAAATGAGTACTTCCCATTGTACAGCAAAACCCTCTCTCTTTCTTGTCACTCTTCCCCCTCCACAGATTTATCTCCTTCTGTTAATGATTCCGTTTTTTCAATTTGTGTCTCTCTCTGTCAGATAATACTTTGTCTCCCCATTCTCCTGGCTTGGTGTGCCTCTCGCCTTGTTTGCTGCTCATTATTTGCACTCCGGCAGGATGTAGATACAAGAACTTGCCCATAATCAGTTCAATAATTCCACTTCAAATCCAGCCGTTCTGCTGCCACATATAATCCTGACAACTCATTATCCACCAGCCCAGGTAGGTCTGGCTCTTGCATATTAGCTGTGCTGCGACCTCAGCCTCCTTCCCTTGCCTTCTACACTTTAATTCACTATTAAACTCCTCTTGCCGAGTTTTACTCTCAGCTGCATGGGTGCAGTGGGAAGGAAAGGAGTGCAGCAGTGCAGCAGAGATGCCAGACCCTTCCTAACGCCCTGAATGCCACTTTTCCTGGTGGGAACACATGAAAGTGTATTTCCAGCTTGTGACGTATACATGATGAGAGCTGACATTTACAACATCTCCCATCTGAAGCCTTGAAGATACATTTACCAGCCTGCGAGGCAGGCAGGCGTGATCATCCCCGTGTAATGGAAGGGTAAACTGAGGCACGGGGTGAGGACACGAACTTGCCAAAGGAAGTCAGCCCTGGGCATTAGACAGTTGTTTGCGATGGCCCCAGGGACAGCCAGGCACTCCCCGGCTGGGGAGGTTTCCTTGCTGCAGTGCGCAGGAGGATCTCATCTTGATAGATGAGACCGGGGATGGTCTCGGTGGCAAAGAGGAGTCTCTTGCCACATCCCTTGGCAAGAGATGGGAAAGTCAGATATTTAATACGCCAGGCAATGACCTAGCCACAGCCTTCACAGGGAAGCAGGAGCATACATGTACAGTTATTGTGTCAGTGTGAAAGAAAAAGGTTGAATATGAAGTTTACTAGGCAGCAAATAGGCCTGTCTTGTACCTTCTTCTCTCCTTCAGTCAGGAAAGAACAAGTCTGTTTCTAATCGTGGAGACCCTATATATAACTAACCACAATGTTTCTTCTTGTGCAGTAGAGGACAAGCAAAATTTCACAGCCCAATTTCTCTCAGATGGTTTGTGTAAGACTCAAGCGTGTGCTTGAAGCTGAGCGTTCACGTATAGCTCAGAAGATGAATCAGGGTTTTGGCTCTAGTTCCTCTTTAGAGACAGCAGCCCTAGTGATGACCAAAGTGGTGGCTCTTGCATCAGCTCCTCGAAGTGAGAAACGTCTCTGGCTCGGTGTTTGTGCCAGGCCATACAGCACCACCTGGCTCAGGCATCCAGGTACTGTCATGGCACAAATGACGTAAAGAGGCGGTGCGCTCTGAAGTGTCTTTGGCCACTCAGTAGAGTAGTGGGGAAACTCAGCTACCACCACCCTGAGATGGCTGTGAAGGTCACAGCCAGGTGTTGTGCACTCCGGCACCGTAAACCTTCAGCGCACGGCAAACCGCTCCCTTTTGTAGCACCGACCTACGAGTCCCCTCCATGGCAGGCAGTCGCTATCCCGCCCCGTATAAAGGACGTGCTGTTTGACCAGCACCGTTCCTCTCCATCCCCAAAAGCACAGCCCACGCAAGCGGAGGCAGGGCTTAGACCACCGTTTCCAGTGCGTCACTGGTAAGTGACCCCTGCAGCAGCACCCAGGACGACATGAAACCTAAACACTGCTGGACATGTCAGTTTTGTGCAATCCCAGGCAAGGCAGGGCGAGAGCCAGACATGCTCCAGCCCGTCCTTCAGCACAGGCAGCACCTGCTGCGCAGAGCTCCGGCACAGGCAGGCTGCAGCTTACATCCTGAAAGGTGGGAAACAGCTACCGTGCCAGTAAAACTACCCTCTGGTGGGGCACAAGTCCTGTCATGAACCGAATGTATGTAATTACCATGATCTTTTCTAAAAGGGCCCTGAAGCAATTAGTCCATTTAAGCAGAAGCTGCAGTTACCTGACTCCAGAGCGGTCACTACATCGACATTTACCATGCTGCATGTATCTCTTTGTGGCTCCCAGAGCTCTTGCAGCACCGACAGCCCATACCATGTAGGGCTCAGCTCGTACTCTGCAGAAGCTGCAAGTGGGTGTCCCAGGCAGATGGGTCCCAGGGGAAGAAGAGAGGTGATATTTATTCTGCAGCCCTTATTTTTAAGGGTGAGAACTGATAATTACCTTCAAAAGTAGACTAATGCGCTGGTGAGTGAAGCCATGGAGGCAGGCAAGCCAAGGCAGCAATGTCTCTTCTTGGCTATGTCTCTGCAGGGGACAGTACTGCCTGTTTGGAGATAACGCTGTTCACTTTGGGAGAGTGGCGGCAGCTGACTTTAGGAGACCTGAGGGTAGGAAGGGGCTCTTCGCACCTTTTTTATACCCTAAAGTTTTCTTTGTTGGGTGCTTTTGGCTGGATTTGGTGTGAATGCTTAGGTCAGAGAAGACCTGCTGTCCTGTAGGTCCATTCTTGTGCTCCCTCCTTGTATGGTGCCACCAGGTTGAAGAAACGTTCTCAGCTCTTTTGTGGTGATTCAGTTCCCAGCTGATGCCCCTAAGATGGGTGAGTCTGAGGGCACAACAAAACTGATAGCTTGAACAATGGGGCAAGGATGTGTGTGCTCTCAAAATGCTCTCAGAGGACAGTAATGCTTTGCTGCTTCTTTTCTGTCTTAACCTTTCTGCACCGTCGGGCTTTTGTTCTTTTCTCTAACCACCTTCCTAAGCACACTTGCCAAGCTGAGTGCAGTTGTCTCCATGTCTTCCCTCAAATTCATAAGCCGCGTTTTCCTGGGTCTCTCTTGTGGTTGCTCTTGCATGACCCTTACAGAAAATTTATGTGACAAGAAAGGAAAAGGCTTTACCCAGTAAAAGAGCAGGGCTGCTCACAGCATAGGGCAGTAATTCAGAGGGCCTTGGGTGGCAGGTGGCCGGCTTCACATGAAAACCAAGGTGGGATGTTAAGCGAAGGAGGGAGCAGCGGCAGCAGTTGCCTGAAGCTGCAGCAGGGCTGACCGCAGAACAGGGGCTGCGGCCGTGGCCAAGCGTAGGCAGGCTGAGAGCATCCGGCTGCGAGTGCTGCGCTGCAGTGGCCATCACCGCTTCCTCACCCAGCCTCTCCTCTCCCGTGGGAGCGCTGCTTTGTCCCACCCTCCCCTTCTTCTGGGGGGTGAGCCTGGCTGTGTCCCCACCCCAGAGGGACAGGGCTCATCACACCACCAAGATGCACGCCTGACTCTGTGGTTAGGGACCTGCTGGCACCGAGCAACCCCAAAGCCGACCAGACCTACCTTTCACAACCAGAAGCTCTTTCAACATTTTTTCTCTTGTCAAACCAGGGAAGTATATTTTTATGGAAGGATCAGGATAATGTTGATGGACTCTCTTTCCCATCCCTTTCCATATGCAATCTGCTGTATCTCTTGGTGATGTGCCTGTTTGTCTCCTCTTTCCTACCTCTGTGAAAGTGTCTTTCACTGACCCATATGTCTGATTGCATTAGGTACTTCACATCTCTCACCTCTTAACATCGCTTACCCGCCTCTGCCTTCCCCACACCCTATCCCTGCCTAAGGGCTAGGCTCCCCAGGCATCTCTCAGAGGCCTAGTGTTTCTTAATACGTTTAAGAGAATCTGCAGGATGGAATGGGAGAAATATTAGTATAGAGATGACCCAATGCTTGGGGACAGTAATTAATAATCTAGGAGCTACTGCAATGACCTGGATGAATTAGAGGAGCTGTCAGGAAGCAATGAAATGTAACAAGTGTAAGCACAGCACAGTTAGGAGAATTACAAATGCAAATACAAAACAGGGTATCCACAACTGGACAAGAGCAGTGCAGGGAAAGAACCTGGGGTAATCACTCATGAAGAAATAAGGATGAGTAGTTAATGAAAAGCCATAATTAAGAAAAGGCAAATACAGTCTTGGGATGTATGAGAAGGAAAAATCGTATGAAAAATATTACCCAGAGTGTTTTGCCACAGTAGCTACCATCAGCTAAGATGCAGCTTCCAGCAGTGTTGGGTTTGTACCTCTGGAGGATGAGGACAGGAATCCACAGCTGAGAAACCATACTCAAGAGTTCCCTTCCCTCCCTATGCCAGCAAAGCCTCTGTTTGTTAACTTACACACACACTGCAAGGTCAGTAGATTTTCAGGCTGTTTCAGGGGCTGAAAGAGCAGGGAGAGATTAAACCTTCTTTTCTGGATCAGATGGGAGTTCTCACATCTTTACATTTCATGTCCATTTTTTAAATCTCTGCTAGTACACAGAGGAGTGAGTCCTAAAGCTATAGCAAACACATGCGGGGATGAAGAGTTTATCTCCTGCCCACAGCGTGCTCTTGTACACACTGTAGAAATTATGCATGGTGGTGGGCAATGCAAAAGGAGATGTGACATTGCTGAAATGCAGGTGGGAGTCGGCTGAGCTGCAGCTGGGCAGCATCTAATGTCTGACTAAAACCACATGGTGACTCCTCTGATTTTCATGAAGTTGCTGCATCCAAGAGCTCCCACAGTGTATGACCAGCAGGATCAGGAGAGACAGGAGAGCTGGCAGCAGGCGGGCTGTCGAGCCTCTGAAGGTAGCTGATGGAAGGAGGAATTGCAAGACTCAAAAGTGGGATTTCCAAAGCCCATAGCGGGCTCTTTGCAATTGCTTGCCTGCCTCAGCTCTTTTGGAAATCCTCTCCACCCATAAGAAGAGTCACCCACTTGGGCTACTCAAGCCACCACTCTGGGGATGGTGGGAGACTGGCCCATAGTGTGCATAAAAAGGTGACTTAAAGAGAAGGCAGCTGCTAAACAAAAAAAATAGTGGTTTTATAAGGAAATAAGAATAACTTGAACTAAAGTATAAGCTATATGTGTAATGGAGAATGGGTAGCTGGTAACAGAGGCACTGGCCGGATCCCAAACATGAATAGACAAGCTAGTCTAAGAATGCAACAGAAATGGAAATGCCAGCAAGTGTAATGAACGGAGCAGGAGTCTTCCGTTGTTCTTAATAATGTCAATGGAAAACTTTTGTTGCCATCAGACCCAGAGAGGAAAGTGTACATTTCCCAGATGTAACCATGCATCCCACTCTTTTCCATCATGGTGAAAAGTCGAACCCTCTCAGCCCTGTTCCCTGGGGACACTATCCTGGTCTGACTGAAGCTTGACCACCCATCCACCACTTGCACCAAAGCTGGGGGTGTGCTGGGGCACAGTGATAAAAAGGAAGGGCAAGGGTGCCTCAGGCTGTATTGCAGGGAGGCCCATGGGGCTGATTTTTCTTGCTCTCTTCCTTTCCCCTGTGTTGGCCTTGTCAGCGGACCATCCTCCAAGGAGGCTGATGGATGGTGTGTTGGGATAAGAGCTGAAATGAGGAGGAAAATAGTCAGTGCTCAGGAGAAGATGAAAATGATGAGGGAGACAAAGGGACTATCTATCTACCCAACTTCCTTAACTGTATAGAGGCAAGAAGGTACTTTAGAAGTCAATATTCCCTCTGTTTCCTCACCGACCTGTCTTTGCAGTGAGCTCTGGCCTGAGTTCTTCAAAGTCCTTAAGTGAAGGGAAGGGAATAGGGGTTGTCTTACCTCAGGAAGAACATCAATGCTGATAACTGTCTGGCCTAGCCTTTGATGTAATGAAACTTGAGTATCTAAGTACCACCGCAGTAAAACTGGACATGTTGGGCCCCATGTCCATTTTAATGGCTTGGTAATTCACTTTGCCTGCAGCTGTGGAGAGGCTGCTACAACAAAATCTTATTGCTAATAGACAGGAGGTCAGTCCTGTCCTTCCTGTCGCAGCTGGCATTGCCGTCGTAGTAGTGGCTTTTTGCCCTTTGGATGTAGTGAGTCCCTACCTCCTCTGATACGCAGGAGGGAAAACTCAAACAAGTGTTTTCCATCTGCAAAGCAAATGTGATTCATTATTAATACAGCCCTGTTAAAAGCGCGTTGCACTTTAGAGGCGTTAACTGATTGACAGGTCCCTGACCTAAGGAGATTTCTTTCCATGTTTAAGCACCACAGGAGAGGTCAGCACGGCAAACAAAGGAAGGGTTGGATGGAAGAGGTGGAAGGGCTACAAAAGTAATATTACGTGCTGCTGTGGTTCATTACACACAAATCTTACATGTGCTGCAACATTGCTGACACCAAGACCTCAGTATGGTTCAGGAAAGGATTTGGTATTTTACTGTTGTGAGGAAGTTTGAGCAGTTTCCAGTGAGCCTGTCTGACTCAAAAACCTTACTGAAACCCCTGGAGAGAGCAACAGCTTTCTATGAGGGCCAAAAGAGGTGGTGATTAAATACCCCTTTACTCAATGGTAGCTGACCAAAGAGATGCCCCAAATTATGGGCTAATGTAACAGTCAGGGCACATAGTGTGGGGGTCCTAATGCAAATGTTTGATGGGGCTCTGGGGCTGGGGGCTCTGGGACTCTGGGGCTGTGAGTCAGAGGTAAAAAGATGACAAGAAATCCTTCAAGAAGCTAGAGTCTGGGAACAGCAAGTGGAGCAAACTGCAGCATGGCCTCAGGAGAAGGCTACGAGACAGACAACCTCTTTGGGCAGCATTCTGGCTGAAAAAAGAGGTTTCAGATTTTGGGTAAGGAAAATGCTTCCTGTGTTCCTGGCACCTAAATAAACAGGGTTGCTTCACAGAAATATCTGATCATATACCGATAAAAGGCAGGGTGAGGCAGATCATCTGCAGCAAACACAAGTACAGAAGCTGCAGGAATCAATCAAGGGGATATCCAACTAGCAAGGTAATAAAGTCTGTCTGAAGTTATCGCCACACTGCAGCCTCACCTAGGGCTCTTAATCATGCTTTAGCCCCAGATTGCCTATCATTCGTGTACAAAATCCTTAGAAATGTGACTTGAGCTCTTAGGTTCTCCATGCCTAAGGATATGGTTTAAAGCTGTCGGGCTGCCTCAACCAACTGACTTTGAAGTGGGGAAACATCTCCTGTCCATATCGCAGACTTTGTGCAATGGTCAGTGGGGAAAAGCGGGTAAACGTTGACTGTGATTCATCTCAGCTGCCTTAAACTCCTACCTCAGGGTGCATGAGTCAGCCTCTGGAGGGGCTTGTTCCTTTCTTCTCTTCATACCAAGATCTTCATGTGCTCAGCTCCAGTATATAACTAGCCTTTGCTAACATGCAGACCTCTCAGTCAAGAGAGGCAAATCCCGCTGGAGCTTGGCTGGCAGCAGCCAGGAGGCCTTTGTGAATCTGCTGGAGAGGATGCAATGCACAGGGGTGCTCTCTCCTTCTCGTGGGCAGCTTTCACCCTGTCCTGTACATTTTCTGCTCTCTGCCTGTCTAGTCTTCTGAGACATACATGGGCATGTTTTGTTTTCATAAGCACAAAACACTTTTATTCCAAAACCAATTTACCTTTTATTTATGGGAATCTGGATGGAATTGCACTAGATAAATGTGGTTTTAATCGCCCTCGCAGGCAGTACAAATGTTTATTCTTTGCTTGTTTTGTTTCATTTTGGTGGGGTTTTTTTCCATACAGCTATATTAAGGAGAAGTATTAAGCCTACACAATGTATGCAAACACATTTCGCTGTTTGAGCAAGAGGAATCAGAGTTGGGTGACGTACTGTAATTCATCAAAAGGTCTGACACTGCATTATGAAAGGATACTTTTCTGTATTTTGAAAAACCTTTTGTCCAACAAACATTCAAGTGCATTGTTTGATCAAGCAATAACAACACTTTAATCTACCTTGTGTACTTTCTTCAAAATAAGAGGTCAGCAAATAATGGTTCTCTCTGTTTTTAAAAGGAATCCTTTTAGAAATGCTTTTAGAGGCAAAGATCTGGTGCCAGGATTTTTCTTACTCAGAGAATTTAGCATTTTGCTGGAATACCAACCATCTCCTTGAAGTCCAAGATGACAGATAGTGGTACTTATTCTTTTGGTGTCAGAGATATGCATCCCACACAAATGTACTCTTCCCCTGTCCTTCAGCAGAATCGGACAATCTTGTTCTTGAATCGAGGTCTGCTGAGTTACTCAGAACTTCTGCTGATATCAGTCAGCTCTGTATTAGGCCTCCAGAGGATAAAGGAAGAAGTATCTGACCCTGCCTGTTCATTTGTATCCTCATCCTCCATCGACTCAATGTGAAGCGAAGGAGATTTGGCACATGGTGCTGGGAACTCGGCACCCTATAGAGTGAGCGAAACAAGCTGGGAGATGGGTAACACACAGGTGTAGAGCAGCCCAAGCAGTGTGGAGTTCACCAAACTCTCATCAGCCTCACTCACAGCTCAAGGACAACACGTGTGTAGCGGATCAAAACAGCTGGATCAAACAGCTTCTGAACATGATTGATTGCTACAAAATGTTACTGATCTCAAGCACTGATTTAGAAACACCTCAAAAACTTGGATGTTTCTATCAATAGCAAAAAACCATGATCCTACATTTCTTTTTAATCAAATATTAAATTAACGCTGGGATTAATTTATCCCAGATTTAGCCACTGAAAAGAAATGTGCCTGTTCTAACCTAGTTCACCTGGGCTCCTATTGCTACCAGGCAGCAATGGGTACCTCCAGAGGCCAGTCCATCCCACCCACCTTCCGTACCTCCCTCCCAGGAATGCAGAGTACTAGTTAAGGCTTTTAGGTAGGCAACACTGGGTAATAAAAATGCCTCCTACAATGTGCCATACTTGATCAGGATTTCATTTACTGTAGGCTGTTAGCCTCAAAACTGCATAGCATAATTCTTTTCTCTCTTGGCCGTTCCTCTGAAAAAGATTAGGTGCCTGGCAAGTTTTCATATTCATTAAAAATCTAGGATGCAGCCAGACAGCACAACAGTCAATCATGACTGTTTTTATCAGGACCTCATCTGTTTCAGGATGTCAGTGGAAGTCCTGCTTAACCAGGCGGGGAAGAAGTTGCCCTACATATTTCCCCCCTCCCTCTGGCTATTATGTTTCTTTGTCAAAGGTTCCTGTATTTCATCTATAGTTTTAGGAACAACATTCACTGGAAGTTAGAAAAGTGAAAGCTAAAATTGGAAAGTCAAATTCAAGAACAAGTTAATAAGGATAATTAGGCAATAGTGTAGATAGGCCACCATTTGTCTGAATCAAAGGCTCTGGATATGTATGGCCATGTTAGATAAGATAACGGTGGGAATGATATAATAAGGAATTCTGTAAAGGTAAAGGGTCAAAGTAGAGAGCCGAGATGCTCTTTTTCTACCTGTGATTTTTAAGTATGCCTAACGACACAAGATTTTTAAAGGAGGTGAGGGGAAAAGGATCTTTCAAGTCTGCCCATTTGGCAGACATTAATTCAGCTGAGCTAAGCAACCTGTAAATGGAACTGACAAATGCTATTATCCCAGGTGCTAAGTTTTTTTCTCTTCTATTTTTAATGAAAACAAGAAGGACCTGAAATTTTTCCCACAGAAAACCACATCTGGGGATTTGCCAGAAAATTTAGGGTCACTGATTTGTTTAAACCAGAGCAAATTAGAGCTACCTTCATTTTTAATAAGGAAGTAAGACCTGCACAGAGCGCAGCCCCAGCATGCCATGCTGAGCTGCTGCGTGCAGCAACCACAAGCATGGCTGGCCATCTTGAGGAGCTGCTACCTTGTGTTAAACATGTGAGCCTGCAGGACTCAGTGGTACAGGCACACTGGGACCATTGCACATTGGCCTTGGCTGATCCGAAAACTATTCTTGCCTGAAAAGCTGTTCTTTAAAATGAAACCTGACTCTGCAAAATTATTTTTCTCTTTGTATCTTTTAATAGAGATGAGCACCATCCTTTTTTTTGCAAAGGGAAGACCATAATTCTAGATTCTATGTAGCATTTTAGGTAAATTTCCATCCCTTCCTTTCTGTGGAATATGTTCCCATACTTCTGGAAGGACCAAGTGGAGATAATCTAAGTAAGAACCAGAAAGAATTTTATGAAGCCAAAAGTGATTAAAAAGCAAGTTCCAAGCCAAAAGCACCAATGCACTCAAATGTTTGTGAAGCTCAAACTAATTTGCTCCTTGTTGATGCTGATGCTGCACATTGCCATTCTGAGGTGGCCTTGCATGTCTCCCTGGTGTTATTGATTGGAGAAGGCGAAGAGAGAAGAACTGGGCTTAGCACTTCACATTTTAAGGTCACTTTTTATAGAGTGAACTCATATCTACCATACCAAGCTGTCCCACAGCATTTTACGGTAATAAACAAGCCTTCCTGAGTGACTTTCAGGCATGGGGCAGTTGGCCTTTTACTATAGACTGGGAAGAGTTTGGTTGTGTAGGTTCTCCGCCTGTCTCTGCTAGACCATCCCTGAGGGCCTGAGAAACCTGCCTCTCCTCTGCAGCCTTGTGCTGCTGGGGGCTGCAGCCCCTTCCTGCGAGCTGGACGTCCCAAGGGTGTCAGGAAAAGAAGAGCACCCAGCCGCCATCCGGAGTTGATCTCAGAGCTCATAAAGCTTCCCCACATGTGCAGGGTCTGGGTAATCACATGTAACCCATTACGCAGAGAGCTCGAAGCAGCAGGCAGTTGGTAAAGCTCAATAGCACCCAAGGAAAACCAGTTTATTTCTATTTCAATTAGTTTATAAGAGCGCTTGCATTTTTGAAGCTTCATAAATGACAAAGTAATTTACATTTAACTCAGTTATTATGCTGTGGGATTCACCAGAGCTCTTCAATTCAGGTTACAAACTATATTTTCCAAACCAGGCAGGACAGGCTGCATCTTAGTCACCAGTCTATCTCATGGCTGCCTGGACCTGGCCGGAAAAGGAGGGGGACCTGCACAGCAGAACAGGCTCACAGGCTCCTTCAGGCAGCTCCTTGGGACCAGCAGGAATTACAAACTCTGTCAAGTCAGTGAGGTGGATTGAAAACTGGCTGAAGAACCAGGCCAGTTGTAGGCAAGTGACTAGCAGTGTGCCCCAAGAGTCGGTACTGGGGCCAGTACTGTTTTACATCTTCATTAATGACCTGGATGATGGCAAAGAGTGCACCCTCAGCAAGTTCGCAGACAATATGAAAATGGGAGGAGTGGCTGATACACCCCAGGGATGTGGTGACATTCAGAGGCACCTGCAAAGCCTGGAGAAATGGGCTGACAGGAACCTCAAGAAGTTCAACAAGGGGAAGAGCAAAGTCCCGGGGATGAACAACCCCAGGCACCAGTACACACTGGGAGATGACGATCTAGAAAGCAGCCTTGCTGAGAAGGACCTGGGGGTCCTGGTAGACACCAAGCTGAGCATGAGGCAGCGATGTGCCCTTGTAGCAAAAAAAGCCAACAGTATCCTGGGCTGCATTACAAAGAGCATTGCCAGCAGGTTGAGGGAGATGATCCTTCCTCTCTGCTCAGCCCTGGTGAGATGTCTGGAGTGCTGGGTCCAGGTCAGGGCTCCCCGGTACACGAGAGACATGGACATACTGGAGTGAGTCAGGGACTCATCTTTGTGTCCCTTTTCTGGACGCACTCCAGTAAAGCCTGGAGAAAGGAAAACATCTCACCAGCTGGGGAATCCAGCTCGTGCTACAGGGAGGGGACAACTGGGCTTGAACTTCAATGCAGTTTTCCAGACAGCATAGACCCTTGAAAGTTGTTTGGCATAAAGAACATAATCCCCACATCCTAGATGAATGATAAAGAACGAGAAATGGCTGTTACCTGAGGAACTCAGTTTTTTAGACCTGGAGGGTTGTTTCTGTGGGGGGAAATCTACCCCTCCACACTCAGCCCCCACTGCTGCCCCAGCTTGCCCAGGAGAGCCTGGCTGGTATTGAGAGCCCAGTTGCCTCTGCATCACCCTGATGACTACCTACTTCCAATGCCAAGATGTCCCCAGGTTAGCAGGTGTTCAGCTGGGCCTTCCCGGCAAGCCAGCATCTTTAGGGCATCCCAAAGCTGCAAGGGCTATAACAGACATTCGGACAAAACCTCCTGGATGCCAGTAGAGGATGGAGGAATATCCATAAAGCGCTATGACAATTTTGCCACATAATAGTCATTATTTCCATGCCCCATACCTGCAGGTATAGTGGGATGATGGGATCACTGTCAGTTCTGAGTAGTGCTGTGTAATTTGAACACAGGAGGAGAGAAGTGTTACCTTATTTTGTCTTTAACTAAAAACTATGATGATCTCTGTATTTTCTGTATCATGACGGCCTTGTGTCCTTGTTTCCACTTCCACTTAAAAAAGATGGCCAGTTAGCTGCACTTGTAGTTACCTGCAAATTGTCAGTCATCTTTAGCTTAAGAAGAAAAGTTTCACTGCTACAATTACTACTACCATGTCCTCTCATCAGAGGTTCTGCTATTTAAGTGTATTTATTTAAGTTTCACTCTTCTTATCATGGGAATTATTATAAAAATCTTAAGTGTGTTTGGTATTCTTTAGTTTGGTAATATTAGATTATAGCTGTGGAACAATATATAACCTCTTGTTTATAAACCCAGAATCGTGCATCTAGGCAATGTATCATCCAATATATTTTTTTTTTTCCCAGTGATGAATCACTTCACACCACTGTACTCTAACCTCATAATGACATTCATTATCACAACATATGCAAAGCCTCTGCTTGTGGATGTAGTAAGGAGCTGTTATAATAAGGATAAACGGGATGGGAAATCTGTTAGTTAGGGCTGAGCTGAGTTGCGGTTACTCCTTAGGATAAGAGTTCTGCATTCATCTGTCCATTGGAGGGTAATACAGAGTTTGGATTAAAACCAGATGTAACATCTGGGCTTCCCTGCTCTATTCTGAACTACTGTCATAGAATCACAGAATCACAGAATGGTTTGGGTTCGAAGGGACCTTTAAAGGTCATCTAATCCAATCCCCCTCCAATGAGCAAGGGACGTCTTCAACTAGATCAGGTTGCTCAGAGCCCCGTCTAACCTGACCTTGAATGTTTCCAGGGATGGGGCATCTACCACCTCTCTGGGCAACCTATTCCACTGTTTCACCACCCTCATAATAAAAAATTTCTTCCTTATATCTAGTCTAAATCTACCCTCTTTTAGTTTAAAACCATTACCCCTTGTCCTATCACTACAGGCCCTATTAAAAAGTCTGTCCCCATCTTTCTTATAAGCCCCCTTTAAGTATTGAAAGGCTGCAATAAGGTCTCCCCGGAGCCTTCTCTTCTTCCAGCCTGAACAACCCCAGCTCTCTCAGCCTGTCCCCATAGGAGAGGTGTTCCATCCCTCTGATCATTTTTGCTCTGTCCTGGGCTTTGAGATGTGCCTTATCCTGCTATAATGATCTCTGTATTTGCTATATCATGATAACCTCATTTCAGAGGCTGACATGTCTTCCCTGTTGCAGATATCAACAATCTCGTGACTTTTAGCTATGTAGTAACACAAATAAAGGCAAATCAGGTTGCTGAGAGGCCCAGTTAAGTAGGAGGGGTTTTTGTATTTGATGTAAGGAAATGGCTTATGGTGAAGATGATCACAGAATCACAGAATTGTACAGGTTGGAAAAGACCTTTAAGATCATCAAGTCCAACCGTAAACCTAACACTACCAAGTCCACCACTGCACCGTGTCCCTAAGCACCTCATCCAAACGTCTTTTAAATACTGCCAGGGATGGCGACTCAACCACTTCCCTGGGCAGCCTGTTCCAATGCTTGACAACCCTTTCAGTGAAGTAAAATTTCCTAATATCCAGTCTAAACCTCCCCTGGTGCAACTTGAGGCCATTTCCTCTCATCCTATCACTTGTTACCTGGGAGAAGAGACCGACCCCCACCTCTCTACAACCTCCTTTCAGGTAGTTGTAGAGAGCAATAAGGTCTCCCCTCAGCCTCCTTTTCTCCAGGCTAAACAACCCCAGTTCCCTCCGTCGCTCCTCATCAGACTTGTGCTCCAGACCCTTCACCAGCTTCGTTGCCCTTCTCTGGACACGCTCCAGCACCTCAATGTCTCTCTTGTAGTGAGGGGCCCAAAACTGAACACAGTATTCGAGGTGCAGCCTCACCAGTGCTGAGTAGAGGGGGACAATCACTTCCCTAATCCTGCTGGCCACACTACTTCTGATACAAGCCAGGATGCTGTTGGCCTCCTTGGCCACCTGGGCACACTGCTGGCTCATATTCAGGTGGCTGTCGACCAACACCCGCAGGTCCTTCTCTGCTGGGCATCTTTCCAGCCACACTTCCCCAAGCCTGTAGCGTTGCATGGGGTTGTTGTGACCCAAGTGCAGGACCCTGCACTTAGCCTTGTTGAATCTCATACAACTGACCTCGGCCCATCCATCCAGCCTGTCCAGATCCCTCTGCAGAGCCTTCCTACCCTCAAGCAGATCAACACTCCCGCACAACTTGGTGTCATCTGCAAACTTACTGAGGGTGCACTCAATCCCGTGATGATACATGGAGTAATTTGCTCTCTACCCAGAAAGGGCAAACAGCTTTATGTCAGCAGAGGTGTACAAGCCAACTTAGTTTTAGCTGGGAAACAGATCATAAAAGATATCAATGCTTCGTAGTCTGGGATGCGTATAGAGTAAGTTCTGGGATCATTTTGATTTAGAGAATTTTGGTAAGACATTCGCAATAGTATTATAGCAACACATACATACTGTAATGATGATAAGGTAACCATGGCAATGATGATAAGACAGAACTGATTCCAATATACACATGTAAGCCATAGAGGAGTGATCCATGAACGTATACATTTTAAGAAAATGAATATGTCAAGTACACATGCTCAGGTCTAAAAGCCACTTGTGCTTTCCCCATGAGAGTATCATCTACCTTCTTGTTCCCTTTTTTCTTGCTAGACCAGAGAAATGATGGACCTGGAAGGGATAATAGGCTGTTAGTTAGTTTGGCTTATGAGGGTGCTATCTTTATTTTAGCAGTAGAGTGAGTTAATGCTGTGTTTGGCTTCTGGACCAGCCATACAAATATCACAGTAGTAACTTCCATGTGATTGGACAGGTGAAGCAAGTACAGGACAAAATGTCCGAGCATTTCTACTTTTATCTGACATAAAACCTGAAGTCAGACCCAGACTTGCTTTGAAAATCAGGGACAGCAGTTTGTGTCTGAGAAGCCTGTATTATCACTAGAAGTCGACCATGAAGTGGCAGGTCTGGCCACAGGCTGATGGTAGAGCTGTGTGCTGTGCTGGCCGAGCTCAGGCACACTCACAGCCTCCTATACTTGTGCAGCCACAGAAGCCCAGCCAGGCTTTGCAGCTACATTGCTGAGTCCCAGTCTCTCTCAGTCATACACACAGCATGCCATCATACAGCTACCACAGTGATCTCATACAGGTAAAGAAGGGAAGCAGGTAAAGTATAGGAGCCACCAGTGAGGGTCCTTAGGGATGAAGAACAGTAGTTCTCCAAGCACTAACCAATCCTATAAACCTAACGTAGAGAAAACTCCTGCTGATTTTAGCAGGGATTTGCCTATGTTGGTCTTACAGTATTTGGCCCAGTGCAATGCATTTCATAAGCTTTTGATTGCAAAAATGGTCCACGCGTCCAACAGGCTTGGATTAACATTGTTAAAGACATTGAAGTTTCCACTACTCCATGTTTCAGGCTTGCAGCTTCATGGCAGTATCAACTGTTGTTGCTCTTTTCCTCTTTGAAACAGAAAGGAAAAATACAAATTTGCAACACTACAAATCTGGTTTGCATAAGTCCTTGGGCCAAAGCCATCTCTGATGTAACTCTATTGCCTTGAGTCGTATATATTTTCTTCCTGCATTTCACTCCAGAGATGTAGTCACTGCAGGCAGTGAGATGATTTGGTGAGAATGATTGCAGAGATTATCACAAACAGATCCTGATCTCTAATCTAATCAAAATCTCTGTCTAATACCCTACACATTAAGTCCAAGTTCAAAGCACTGTGCACTGAATGATGTACTTGGCATCTCTTGGACCAGCAGCAGAAGCAGGAGATGAATGCATAAAACAGGAAATGGATCATGGCCAATTAGCGGTGCAGAAACCGTGGCGGGTCATTTCCAAAATAACAAATGAGCCTGGCAGGCTGGCATGTCTTTGTGCAGTGACCTGAGTCAGGCGAGTGTTGAAGACCTTATTCCAGAGCTGCGGGTGGCTGCGCCGCCCAATCCACATGGGCTGCTTTCGGTGCTGCAAGACAGACTTAGGAGGCCATGCTAGTCTGCAGGCACAGTGCAGCTGGGTGAGTGGAAGAACAAGAGAAACTTGAGATATAAGTCAAATTTGTCACTGCAAGACATTTACAAATCATCTGAACTATGGTCCCCATTACTCAGAGCCTGCCTCTGTCCAAGAGGGATATCTATCCAGCAGGGAGGAGGGGGGGGAAAGGCAAAGCTCAGATTTCAGCCAATTCCTTTCCCTGATCTTTTCCCTCAATTATCAAGAAGAAAAAAAGGATTTGAGGAGCTGGGAACATCTAGACAGTTTACAGGTCCATGAGCCCAGCTGAGCCCGTAGCCCACCAGGCCAGGCAAAATGCAAACAAACCGTACAAGATGCTCCCTGCCGCAACAGGACTGCAGCATAAAGAAGTGAATTGGCAGAAGGGGAAACAAAGGCAGAGCAAGAATGGGGTTTGCCTTGGTTTGCCCTTGACCACACTGGTGGGCACTGACCTCCCAGGAGGACAACAGCGAGGCAACATGATGCCTCCAGCTCATGGCTGCCCTGGTGGGCATCCACTGGTTGATAAGGGCGGACACCCCAATGTACAGAGAGAAGAATCTGTTCTGATGTAAAAAAATCCTAGTAACAATAATACTAGGGCTTTAATGTTTAAAGATGTCACTGTTAAACGAAAATGATCAAATTAGTCCATTGTAACTTTAAGTCAACGTGAAATAGAATAAAAGACGAAGGGACCAGAAGCTCTTTTTTGTGACACAAGAGGGCACATACGAAAGAGGCAAAAAGAGTAAAATAGAAGAGAACAGGGAATAAAGACACTTGAAAAGCCTTTCTTCACAGCTTTTGTTTAAAAGAGAGCTATGTGTTTGTATGTACTTAATCTTTTTCTTGTTTTCCAGGCAAAGAACAGGTGGGAACTCAAAAGAATTGGCTACTTAAGTCCCATTATATTTGTTTTCTTTTTTTGAAACCTTCCTAGTTTTGTTATGTGCCACAACAGCATTTGAAAACCCTTTCAATGACTTCTTGCATCAGTCGTGCTTTAGATTTCTTTCCATCATCAAGGCCTTCAGCAAATAGTCTCCTCCATGGAAACACTTGGGGGCTGGGAATTAAAAACTTTGATTTCTAGAAGCTGATACATGAATTGATGAGCTATAGGTGGAAATGAAGACAAAGGCAACCTTCTTGCAAAAAAGGGGGTTGGAATTGCAGCCTGGAATTAGGCTGTACAACACGTATTCCTGACATCAGACCAGTTTTACTCATTCTTCTTTCTGTGCTTGTTATTGAGGCTATTACAGATAAACATGTTGACAGCTCATCTTAGGAAAAGAAACATCTCAGCTCTGCAGAAAACCACCCTCAGAATGGGTTGTGTGGCTGCATAATCTATACTAATCCTAGGGCAGAAAACTGCATCTGCTTAGACAGGCAGAAAAATCTTCAATATTGTTCTCTAGTTGTTCAAGTCTTCAGTAAGAAACCACATCAGGACTAGCTGTGGTGGGTTGTGCTGAATTGTTGAGCATTTTTGTGTTGAGATTGAAGCTGTACAGAGAATAGAAATTCTGTTTAATGTACATTTTCAAGGTCTTGATGTCAATTTTCACTGTGGTTAGGCATGAAACCCTTATGCTTCAAAATTCTCCAAGAAACCTTTTTGAAGATTCATTTTAGGTTGCTCAAAATACAGCAACAATACTTCATTTTGATTTTATTTCTCAGAAATGTTGTTACAATATAAAATAGAATACGAAATTAAACAATTCAAAGGAATACAGTGCTTTCAAAACAAGAAAACCTGGTGTTTAATTCCAAAAATGTCAAAACAGGATAGTCTGATATCAGAGCTACTTTTGCTGTGCAGACTGAAATTTGGCAAAATCGGCATGCTTATATAATAGAAAATGGCACCACTAGTGTTTTCCTGTCCAGCCCTTATGGACAGCTACTAAAAGGGGTACAAATTATTAACTATTTATCAATATTAACATTTTCCTTGTTGTACAACAAGCTTTATGAAATAAGTAATGTAACTGGCTCAATGACATACTTTTAATGGAAAACAGCACCTTTTTTTAAAAGAAATTTTATATTGCTTAGAAAAGATTTTTTTTACAGACCCCCCCTTTTAAAAACTGCACTAAATGCTGCAAAAGATAGGGGAAGGACAAAAAATATCTGGTTGTATCAAATAATCAAATTATTTACTTCAAACCCACACATATTCTATAGGAGATTGTACTATTCTGTAATAGGCTCATAACGGTATTTGAGCCTGTAGTATGATAGGGAAGTGACACTGTCACATTACACTATCAGCCTCTGACATCATAGCTGCATAGATACGGTGAACGGAAGCTTTAGAAGGCTAAAAAACCCAAGAGTTCAAAAAATGTATGCACAAAACCAAAAAGTTGCCCTTTACTAAGTAGACCCAGATACTGTTACTTATGACCGATGAACTTACAGCCACAAAGGAAGTCTGGGATCCGTAGTGAAAGAAGCTTTCTGAATTTGAGATGGTCATGAACTGGAGCGATAGAAAAGCCTTGAACTCCAGAATAATACAATCACTGGGGAAAACAGGAAATTCAGTAAGTCAAGAGCAATGGGAGGGAATGTTAGGAATTGGGAGGCATCACCCTAGGAACAAGGACCAGGGCAGCCTTCCACAAGAGTGGGTTGACTGAAGGGCTGTGTTAACTCATGGGCTAGGTGAACAGAAACAGGAAGAGGTGCGGTAGTGCAAAATGTGAGTTTATGCACTTAAAAAGAACAGCCGTAAGTTTAAGTTTGCTAATTGGAAATGACAGAGGAGAAAGAGCTGGGTGGACTCGTTTAACCGTAGCTATGACATTACCACAGGTAGGATAGGCCAACTGAGCTATTTCCATTCGATACATGAAAGCATTAATACCATAATACAAACCCTGTTATGGAGAATTCATCTGGACTTTTGCACACAGCTGTAATTATTCATGTTCCAGAAGGCAGCTTAAAACTAGACCAGGCAAAGGAAAGGCTGTTAGGATGATCCAGGGAATGGAAACAACTATGCAAGTGAAGTCTAAGAGAAGTTATGCTTTTGCTGTAAAAAACTATAAATTCAGGTACTTACAGTTATGAAAATACAGTGTTTTCCTGAAAAGATTATCCTGCAAGGAAACGGCATAAATCAGCCCATGCAAAACCCCCTGCCTGGGACAGCTCGCTAAAAGCTAATCCAGCTGTTTTTACACTGCCCCTTATCAGCCAGCTTATGGAAGAGTTTGGCCTGTGTAACCTCAGAAAGCAAATGCTGAGACAGGATCTGATTGCCATCCATAAATATGCTGAAGGAGGAAAAGGGGAAGCAGTAGAGAGGGAAAAGAGCTAATGAAGCTCAAGGACTACATTGGCACCTGGACAAGTAAAAACTGGCCATGAGCAAATTCAGAGTGGAAATCTGAAGAAGGATTTTAACCATCCAAGCAGGATAGCTTGAGAATAGCCCTCTTGCAGAAAAAGCAGGAGCAGAAAACTTAGTTGATTTTACAGTTTCATCAAACTGGAACTCAATTAATATTTTAAAGGGATTTCATGGCACAGCTGTTTGAAATAACAGAGATCTGGATTCAGTGATCCAGAAGATTGCTTCTAATCCTATCTTACTAATATATGAAATATCTTACTAAATATATTTTACTAAAAAGAAGCCTATCTTACTAAAATAAATTACTGTAAATATGCCCAGAAAACATGAAAGTCCACAAAAAAATCCTCTGAAAAAAACAAAATTAGTAAAATAAAAAAATAGGTGCAAAGGACAACATCATGGTCCCAGGAGAAAAGAGAATCTGAACTGGAAAGCAAGAGATGCATAAGGAAGGGAGAAAGCATTAGGCAACACAACAGAGTCATCTAGCAAAAAAGGGCGTTGTTGGTGTCAGAAACGTTGTGATTTAGTGTCCTTATTAATAATCTATAGGGAATGTGAGCTGCACACAAAGGGCTCTCACAGATGACCCTGCCTTGGGAGGAACTGAAAGGTAAGTCAGGACATGGAAATAACACGAAGTGACCTACTGAGACTGGGGACATTACTAGAGAAAATAACAAGACGAGTTCCCACTTGTAAGCATGAAAACATACCTGAGGCAAAATCCTCCAAAACTCTTGTAGTCATTGGCAAATTGCTAGCAGGAATACTGAAGCACTTCGCAATGAGAGTGGGTGGCCAACTGAACATAAGTGCATATTACAGTTTGGCTGGAAAAATGCTGATGCAATTTTAGGGTGCAGTTCCCTTGATTTTTGAATCAAAGGCAATAGAGACCTATTTTCTACATCATTTTAATGCAAATGTATCTGGAATAATACACTCGGGGGAGTTGCTGTGCATGGACAAATTGGAACAAGGAACAAGGAAACAATAAAAATTATCAGGAATCTGGACTGGCTGTCTTAAAAAGCAAATTTAAAAGCTCTGTGTGTATGAACAGTAAAGGTCCTTTCAGCCCTGTTTTTCTATGACTCCATGCTAAGCAGATATAGAAACAGAAGATACAAATGCCAAAGGGGAGGAAACAATTTGGACTGCTACAGAGACACAGAAGTGCCAAATGGGGTGAAATTAGCAACGTGAAACCACAGGCTGACTAGCAGGAAAATCTTTCAAGATGTATCCAGCTGTAGAAAAGCTGCCGGGGGACCTGGTGGAAGCCTGGTCACTCAGGATTTTTACAACAAAGCTGGACAAAACACTAGAAAATGTACCACAGGGAGCAATTCTCCGCTGGCAAAGAGCGGTGGAGCAGATGATCTAATAAGCTTCTTGCATCTCTAACTTCTACAGTTCTATGATTTCTTACTATAAAGCACAATATTTCAAGAGGAAAAAGAAATAAATTGAAGGTAAAATATTAGATGGGTAAAAAAACCACAAAAAAGCTGGAGAATGAATGGAGTCCTGTCCTCTTGCCTTTCTGTATTTGAAGGAGTTGCTTCTGGCACATTGTTTTCTTGTCAGAGGCACTTCATTTTCTCTTTCCCTCACTTACCATTTTCTCTCTCGCTACAAAAGCAGAAATAGCCACTTGGGACTGCTGATGACTTTCTGAGGAAGGATGCTGCTCTCATGCTTTGGAACAGCATCAAGGCTTCGGTCAGTCAGAACATAAAAACCTCATTGTTTTCTTTGGGAACAGATTTCTTTTTAAAGCAAGCCCCCAGCAAGTACATGCATCATGGTATATGCACCGGCGTATCAGCCCTGCTCCCTTCCTGCATTGCCTTCTCCCTCATTCCGGTACAGACTCTCATTTTACCACTTTGTTCGCCCTCTTTTTGCACAGGTACCCTGCTCTTTGCCACATGCTGCCTCCTGCACTTGAAGTACCTGTTCCCAAACTGCTCCAGTGACCTTTGGCTCTTTGGTCTGCATTCAGGCATTCCTTGAAAACCTACTTTTTTCTTCGCAAAGGACTAATTAGCTGAGTAAGGTAATTATAGAATCGCATTTATAGAATTGCAGGGTGTTGCAGGTTGGAAGGGACCTTTGAATATCCCCTTGTCCAATCCCCTGACAGGCCAGCTTCAAAGTCAGAGCAGGTTGCTCAGGGCTTTGTGTAGTTGGGACAAATTTTTGACCAAAATTTTAGCTGCATCTCCAAGGATGGGCATTCGACAGCTTCTCTGGGCAGCCTGCTCCAGGGCTTTGCCATCTTCATTGAGAAAATATTTTTCTTTTAATGCAGTCATAATTTCCTTCACTGTGGTAAGGCCTCCCCATTCTTTCTCTTCGCTGGACTAAGCACTCCTGCTCTGTCAGTCTCTCCTTGTACATGGTGTGCTCCAGCCCCTGACCATCGTCATGGCCCTCCACTGGATTCCCGCTAGCTTGTCGACACATAAAATAATAGCATGAGTTTGAATGCCTGGAAAACAGTTACCAGCTGATTTTTTTTTCTCTTTAGCTGTCTGTTTGCACATGTATTCTAAGTTCTAGGAAACTTACTATAAACTCTGAAGAAAACCTCTGCCTTTTTCATGTTTGCAAGAGGCTCTTTCAGAAGCATCTAGCACATTGGGAAGAAATAAGCTAATATTAATGTCATTTTTCTGTGTGTACACAAGGCTGGTTTTCAGGGAAGCTGAGCATTCTCGTGTCCATACTAGCTTCAGGGAGGACTGGGTGTGAACAGCACGTCCAAAAAACAGGTTCAGGTTTTTCAATGCGCATTCGGACTCATCCCATTCATCGTTAGCAGGAATTGCAAGGCCTCTGGTGACTTTGAAATCTTGATCAGTATATACGTCCTGATGACAGGCAAATGCGCTTTCAAAGGGCATAATATAGTGATTTTCAGAAGTCATGACAGCTTTGACGTACAAACGTGTCAGATAGATAGATATGTAACATAAGCATATGCACTGCTGCCTGTTACCTCGCTCTGCGCTGGGGTGCTTTTCCGCAGCATACTGTCCCCCTCTAACACTGGGGCCACGTAAGATCAACAGTGGTAGTGAAACCTCCAGGCACTGTTTCAAAATGCTGTCTGAGTCGGAGCCTTCTTTGCTGAGGTGTTGGTTGTTGGGGATTTTTGGACAGAATGAGCAGAAGGGGTGGTAAGTATAAGAGGGCAGTTTGTAATCGCATATAGCAGAAAGGGTTTCCCAAAGTGGAAGCTTTAGCAACATTTCCTGAAGACAGACTCATAATATTACCCCTCAAAACCCACTTTTAGATGGCAATAATCATCTGAGTGTGGTTTTGGTCGTGACAATACCTTTAAATTGGGTGGGCCTTTTATACAGGGAAATACTTTTTCTATTTGTTGTGCAAATCACACTTACTTTCCCAATATAGACAAGAACTACTTTATCTGTCAATAAACTGCAGCCAGCTTCATCTGAGTAGCTGTGATTTACCATAGAGCAAGGCTGCACTTGCGCAGTGAGAAAGGAGCTATTCAGCCTAGCGATGTTATCAGGATCTTAGAGCTTCTGCCGTAAATTGCCAAGCACATGCTGGGATAGTTATCTTGTCAGGACCAGCTAGTTCCTAGAAAAATGTCCTCCAGCACATGGCTAGTTTTCAGAAGATGAACAAATCTGGGAGAGGAGCTGCCGAGTAGCAGGAGGTCTGAGGCTGCTTTGGGCCCCAGCCTTGTTCTTCTTCCCTTTGCCATGGGTCAATCCTTCCCAACCTACTTCAGCCTTTAATGGCCCGGCATCTGGAGCTGGTGCCAGCCCCACTTCAGCTCAGGACATAATAAATAAAGAGGATTAAAATAAAGTTGAACCCTGAAGTTGCCTACAGAAAGCATTGAGCACAGGCTGTGGAAGAGTGGGGCCTCTTTGGTGTCAAACTTGTGGTCAAAGAGGTGCCTGGAGTGTCCAAGGGAAGAAGATCTGCCTGAAATGGATGTCTTACAAGACATGGGGGAAAAGAGATTCCTGTTTACCTGGGAAAACTACTGGCAGCACATACAGATTTGTCATGGTTCATGATATTAATGATAGTAACAGAACGTGGGAATTTGAGATTTTACATCTCAGCTTCACACCAGCACCTTGCTGATAGCTCACTGCTCACAAACCAACTGGTTCACTTCCAGTTCGGGGAATCTTCTCACCTGATTTTAGTTACCTGAAGATCTGGTGTATGGTCGGAGCTCATCATTTGCCTTCCCTTTAGAATCAGTGGAGAGAGACACTACTGGTGAGTTATCCCATCTTGTCCTGGAGGACGCCAGGGTTGGGTGAGGACATCACACTGGGGACAGCAGTACTCACTGATCTGCAAGCAAAGGTGGCAGGTGCTTGAAACAGACTGTGAAAGTGGCTTTGCTCAGGCAATTTGGGAATCTGCTTTTGCCCTCAGCTAAAGCACCATATGTCAGTGAGGGAAGATGTGAATCATGTCTTCACTCTCAGGTTTGCCCACTGTCTTTAGAAATTACAATGGAGCATCTGATATTTTTTCTCTAGGCATGCCAGTGCATGAACACCCTTGTTTGCACAGAGTAATCACAGGGATATAAAAAATCAATACAAGCCAGGAAGTTAGAAACACTTACTTGCAAATGCCTCTTCAATCAAAATGGAAAAGGAAATATACTGAGCTCTGTCTGACTTTTAAAAGCCTTGTTTCCCTCAACAGGTCACTCCTGAGAGATGTGAATAGGGCACCGTCCTATTTAGAGACCACCTTGTAAAGGAAACTATATTTAGTGACCACCTTGTAAAGGAAACTATAATGCATGCAATAAATGAACCCTGATTTTAGGTTTGAGAATTACATATGTCCAAACCATCAGGCTTGTGATATAGCTCCTTCCTTACAAAACTAAGGCTCAGCCTTTTTGTGTTGCTCTGTGCACTGTTCTGTGGTTCTCTTTGGGCTGTGTGGCCCTTGAGTTCCTACAGCCCCTGGGAAAAAATACAAACTTAAAACAAAGCAAAGCAACCCAAAATTCAAATATTTAATCTAGGGGATAAAAAGGAATATGCTGGTGACTTGTTATTCCACACAGAGTGCCCATTACTTTTGTTGACTTCAAGGCTGTAGTCACTCACAGAGAACGGGGCGATAGTATTTACATTGGGATTTCAAGGAAGACTGCTCTTATAAATTAGTAAAAGGCATGAGTCATCCCAGCGCAGTGTTTGATCCAAGGGACTCAGTTATCAGCCCGGAATAACACTCTAGCATCTGTCCAAAACGCCATGCGCCCTCATTAGCACGCTATTCCTGGGAGTTAAGCAGGCTGAAGGTTGCAAAGAGGTGCTATTGTTATACCAGGAGTAATTCTTATGTTTTATTGATACCCAATAAACTGTCTGTTAGCCTGAAAGCAAAGAGAGACAGAGGGAGCGGGCTGGTGGAGATATCCACTTGAACACAGGGAGTGGAACTGGCCAAATCCTTTTCAATTACTTTTTTTCAATAAATGTCAGGTTTGGGGAGGAGGACCATCTGAGCGATTTAATAATTAATAAGAACATATTCATCCCGCTGTACAGCTGGACACATCACCTATGAATAAATCCCCCAGATAATATATTTGTGGATCTTCATAATATTTTTTTCATTCCACTTTTTAAACTGATATTTGTTTTATTTCTGTCTAGTCCCAGTTGCCCTAGGATTTTCCCAGAAATCAACGAGAGGATAACCACTTGGGAGAAAGGGAACGAGTGTGTGGACCTTGGGCGCGTGCCCGTTCGGGAGCAGCGGTGGCGTTTGCAATGATTAGGGCTTCTGGCAACGCAGGGAACCTGACTGGTGAGCCGCGGAGATTAGGTGATGCTACAGGACTCCATGAAAGACAGACAAATATGGGCGCTGCGCACAAGCTGGGAATTACTGTGGGTGTCAATTAACCTCACAGATCACAGGGTTTATTAGGCTGAATTATTTATCCCAAAGATAAAACACTGAAAGAAAGAAAGGCATCATTAAACAGCACAGCCTTGCACAGAGTTTAGGCAGTGAACCAAGTTTCCGAACAATTTAATTTATTAGGGACCTAAATTGTACTAGATTATCAAATCAAGTGGAATAGAGGGAGGCAATGCATTTTATGTTCAGTGCCCAGAATGTAATAAGTGTGTTATTCCATTCATGCCATGTCTCAGCCTGAGTTATGAAGAGAAGGGGATGTTTCCTCTGTAGGGTAATTTTCCATTTTTTATCCATTTTCAAAAGCTGTCAAACAGCTGTCATGAAGGAAAAACGTTGCTAGTTTATCACTGAAGCTTGAAACCAGTCAAATGTGAATGTAAAGTGGAGCACTACATATAGTCCCAATACAATGGGAAGAAGCTTAACTGTTTGAAGTCTGTCTTTGTGGAGATTATACCCTGGCAGAAAGGGACAATAGGAGACTTTTGCCTTGGGAAAAGAGAGACTGACAGGTCTGCATGTTTTTCCGCAATCAATATTGTAGACAGGGCTCTTCTTACATGGTGGGGTTCAATTAAAGAAAAAAACCACGAGAATTTGGGGGAATTCCCCGAAGAGTTCAAATCCTTCCCGGGAGGAGGGAATGTTTTTTTCAAGATGAGCTTGCATGAAAAATTCATGCAGTGGATGGATACATTCATACAAAAAGAAATTTGATAAATAAATAATTGTCTTAATTCTTACTGCCTCACATAGCAATTGCACATCCATATTGACCACTTTAGTTTGCAAAACTAGTCCTTAGTGTAAACATGTGTAAAATTAAATCATCCAGAAAAACAAAATAAGGCAAAAGGTCACACATGCTAACTGAAGCAAGTAGTTCATACTAAAGTCTCTCACAACATCCAGGAAATAAGAATCTGCCACATGCAGCCAAGAAGCTGGTACAGGGATGAACACAAAGAGTCAGACAAAACACAGCATGAAAACGGGTGATAAGCAGAGATTTGCAGCCATCAGGAAGGGGAGAAGAGGAGGCAGCTGCAAAGACAGGAGGCCGGAAAAGATAGACGAATTGGGCTGGAAATATATACAGCTATGATAACGGCTATGAAAGAGATTACATGAAGCTGCAATTAGCTAGCTGTACTCGACTGCTATTCAGTCATACTTGCATCTCTCTCCTCCTTTTTCCCCGTATTGACTGCATGGGGAAGACAGTTATCTTTGCTGGAGAAGAATTATGTACACAACATTTGGGTTGGACAAATAAAGTGCCAGCCTGGTCTACCATCTCTGCATCTCCAGGCCATGAAGAAATGCAAGAGGACCCTCCATAGGAACCCAGGAAAGCCCATTGCCCAGCAGAGCTTGCCTCTCCACCACACTCCTCCTCCAGTAGGAAAACAAAACCAAAGAGGTTCCTTATCCTTCAGACTCAATGACATTTTTTCTAGCCATTTCTGTGTCTTTGGCCCCTGTCAGTTCCTCTCCCTCACCTTTTTTCCACTTCTGCATGGTTGTTTTCTGCCTTGTCTCGCATCATTTCTTTCCTCAGCCAGTTCTTCCCTCAGATACTTGCAGCTCCATGCATGGTCCTGGAAACCTCTGTGCACCTTTCCCCACCTTCCTGCTCCCTGTTCCAGCCCCCTACCCATGCTGTCTGCCCCTGCCCCTGCTTCTGCTTCCACCAACAGAAACTTTTCAGTGTGTTCTGTTCACGATCCCTCTCTTCACAGTCATCTTCTTTGGTGGTGTGATTTTGTCTGTGCCAGGGAAAGCCCTAAGGATACAAGGTTGAAATGGCCTCTTCTTCATCTTCTTTTCCCTTAGTCCAAAGGGGGCTCCCAAAGGCTTGCTCTCAGACATCCTCCTGAACTGCTCCGTGGTGACAATGAGCTTGGCTTCCTAAGCCAACCAAATAGACAGGCAGAAAGGACACCCCTTCCCCCACTCCAAGAACAGGAATCATCCTAGGAAAGCTTTTTTTAACTTTTTTTTTTTTTTAAGAAAAAACAGAATCAACTCCCCTTCAGCCTATGGTGCTACATGAGCCCATGCTCTGGTTTGACTCATGACTGGGTTAGTCACCCTCAAGTGAGGGAATATCACTGTGTAGTAGAAAATACTCATTTTTAAAGAGTAATCTGAAAACTAGAGGCTGATGGTTATCTTTATTAATAGGATACATTCAAACTGCTTTGGTTTATCCCAAAACATGCCCCTCACGGCACTACATGTCTCACCACCGAAAAGCCCCTCTGGGAAGGAGGCTGCATGGTCACTGTGACAGTGAAGACACGTTTTGGCAAGTAGTGCTCGGGCAAACAGCTAGGTTTATATGAAATGCCCCGAGTTTCTGGTTTATAAATTTGTAAAATTCAGCCTTGCAGTAAAAGGAAGAAACTCATGTGCCTGTGTAGTTTTTTATGGTCTTGTCCAAAAGACCCTACTACAGAAAACGCATTTAATCTACCTTAGAGGGATGAGGGGCTGAGTCAACCCTGCTAGGATTTGAACTTACCACTCCAGGGAGCCTAATTATTGCAAATGTGGCGCTTAAACCACTAAACCCTTCCCTCCTGCTCTAATCACCTCTCAAAGAGTCCCTTTTGATCGTAGAAGGTTACGCAGCACCTGTGATAAAGGCAAAGTATTTAACAAAGTCTCCGTAAGTGGAGTATATCATTATTCATATTACAGCAGGTTTAAAAGAGCCAGGCAAGAATGAGAACATTGTGCTGTAACAAAGATTACAGTAGCAGCGCTGTGAATTGCTTCTCAGCTCCAGTCTCTGTTTTCCTTCTGCTACACAATGGAAAAATGGAGCAAGAGGAGAGCTGAGCTAAATTGCCCTTGCTCCCGCCATGTTGCACCCCTAACCGTGTGTTTACTTGAAAGAGGTTTCATCTCACATAGCTGGGCCGCAGGCTAGCGGGCTGCACGGCTGGAGGGTGACGGCTGAGCGAGGCTTGTCCTCCTCGGTACCCACACCAAGTGTCTCCAGGAGCCACGCGGTTGGGAATGTTCCTGCTATGGCTTATACACGCACATCGGTGCTGCAGGAGTGCAGGAGGCTCGGTGTGCAGGCATTGGGGAGGATGATGGGGAGGGCATAGGTGCTTGCCCAGCTGCGGGGTAGCAGCTGAAAAAAATATCTGTAGCAGGGACTGCTAACCACAGCTCCTTGAGTTTCTTTGCTTATCTCAGGATGTTGGTAGTATTTCTGCACAGTTTAGAAGGCAATAGTGAAAGCTGATGAGAATCTCTTGTCTTATTATAACAAGGCTCTTGGTTGGAGGTGGAAGGAAAAGCAGGGCTGGAGAGTAAAAAGAAACCTTTTTTTTTTTCAGACTCTGAGCTTTAAAGAAAACACATCCCATGCTTCTCCTTGGAGATAACATTGCAGCTAATAATTTTGCCTTTTATTCCCTGGGAGAAAAGGGAATTTTTGTCCCTCCCTCCTTCCTTCCATTACCTGAAGGGGATGCACGCCTTCTACTGACATGCAGATAGACTAAATCTGAAATGCTAATGGACTGGCAGTGTTTGCAGTGGGGTGAACAGTTTTCTGCTGGAAGGCTGGTTGGCAGGATACCGTCCTGCAGTCATTGAATCATTGCACTGAATCACAGCCATGTTGGCAGGATCCCATTCTGAGGAAGTTCACAGTACTGTCAAACACCTGCTGTTGCCATTGAATGATATTATGCAAGATCTGAAATTCTATTTATCGACATCCCTATTTGATTTCTTCTTTTTTTTTTTTATTTCCATCCTCTTCAGTCACCAGAGTCTCAAATGACTGCAGTAAAACCTTTTCCCAAGAGCATTATACAATACTCAGCCTGATGCCAGGATACCAGTTCTTACAGGGTGAAAAGCTGCTCTTCTGACTTTGCGCTGATGCAGAGATGCCAAAGTAGCACAGGATGAAAAGGCATACAAGCATTCCTACAGTATGCACTCTGCAGGGTTACTCAGGTAAGGAGACCAAACAGGCTTTGACTCGCAGAAGCCCAGCCACCCTTTTTCCCTTGAAAGCCCTGGTTGTACAGCCTGATGGGAGAGGGCATTACTATAAATAGGTTTTATCTCCTAGTCTTCTTAGACAGTGATTTTTTCAAGATAAGAGACTTCTTGAGCCACCATGATGGGCAGCTTGGCTTACACACACCTAGGAAGTGAAGCATACCAGGTTATGAGAGTTAAAGAGCAAGTATATTCTTCTCTCTGATGGCTTATAAGATACAGTAAGTTAAAGCGGTATTTCCCTGGCTTGCTCCATACCTTCTGTCCACTTCACCTTAAGTTTTTGGGGTCCTTTCTCAAAAGCAGTAGTTCACATCTTATGAAATCAGCCTGAGCTCCAGCCTGCCTCTTTGGCTTTACTCCCAGTCCTGCTGGCATCAGGCACCTCTGGCACATCTCTGCCCCAGGGCAGCCCCAGCCCTCCCGGCTCTCCAGCCACCTGTGTCATGGCCAGCTCTGCTCCTTCTCTTTACTTCCGCGGATCTGCCCTCCTCTTTCCTTCAATCCTCTAATTTTGGATATTTTACTCTGCAAACACCACTCACCGGCTGGCTCTTTCCTCGACTGATGGATCTGCTCTCTGCACAGGAAAGGTCTCTTCCTGTCCAAACTAAAATATCTGTTTGGTTAGCAATTCACTAGGACATATCAGCAAGTTATGCCAGGCTGCAACAGAGCTCTTCCTGTCAAAGCCCAGCCTTTCCTGCTCTCTCTTTCTTGAGCAATTGGATAACACTGTTACCTTGCATCAAGCTCACAGTATGGGTGTGAGCTTCTCTTTGGCTTCTCACATCCAGCCGCTAGCTTAAAGTCTCTCTGTTTTTTAAAATAAAAGTAAAATCCAGACTTGCTTATCCAGTTACACAAATAAAACTCTCAACCAGGAGCTCATTACCTTGGGTCTCAGTTATTGCAGCATCCTTTTCTTTAGCACTAACACAATCTTGCCTTGCCAGTACTCCTCTAGAGCACCGCTGCAAAAATAATTTTCATAGCCTGTCTGTCTGCCCACGTCAGCTCTCGTGGTGAATCCCTCCACTGGCTGCCCTTTCTCTTTTGTGTAAAGACCCTGCTTGTCCCTGTGCTGTCATCTTCTTTTCAGCACTTAAAAGGTGATTTCTGTCTCCTGTTTGCCCACGATTCTAGTCTCTCCTGCCCTTTTTGAATCTCAGACAAGTCCCTTCTTTTCATACCATGTTCTCCTCCATGGTACCCCTTGGAGTTTCAAACTCCAGGTGTAAGAAACAATAAGGTGTAAAAAACACCTTATTGTTGTCCTTGAAATCTTTCCTCTATACTCACCTGGTATAGGAGTGCTATGGAAGCCTTCCTAATAGTTAAGCTGGCAACAAGTTCTTCATGATGACCAAAAGTCCCTCTCTAGCTGTTCATTTCCCCCTTCCCTCGTCTCACAAGAAGTTAGCATCTCTTCAGCAGATTGTGACACAATAGGATTTAACCACGACAAAAAATCTTTCAAAGAGATATCTTTAAAAGACAAACAAACAAACAAACAACGCCCCCCGAAACCTACAAGCCACACACACAATTTCACACATGTATTTTAGAACAGAGCCCCACAATTCGTTTGTATTTGGAGGAGGGAGAGGAGGGATGTGACTGAACCTGCAACTGGGGTATCAGATTATCAGTTGCTGGGATATCAGCAACTAGGATATCAGCAATGCACAACTGTGCCCAAAACCACTTGCTCCCAGTCACGTGTGAAGCCTGTGGCAGGGCAAGGGCTTGGACCCATCTCACAGATCCTCAGTTAATGCCAAGCACTCAGGCATTAATCATCTGCAAACTTGCTGTGCTGTCTTCAAGCCAATACAAGCTATTCACTTCTAAGCTAAGAGCTTGGAAACAATGGCTTTTAAAACTAGGAAGCACGATGGTAATTAACATGACCTGTCTATCACCCAGATTATTAAACTGCGTTACAAATATTTTGTTGCTGAAGATTAATTATGTAAATCTTCACAGGAGTCTCACACAACTGAAAGAAAATTTTTGTTCATCAGCTCTGATTTCTCCTCTCAGCTACTTCCTAAAGGTTGTTTGAGTTCTAGTCTGCTATCAATGTCACACAATTGCCATTAACAATAGTCACAATGCTTTTTGCTGCAAGTAGCTAACATCTCCGTGTGCGTGTGGTTGACTAGAGCTTGTAATGGTGTTTCAGGCAAACACTGTCTGCATCTACAGACATGGCAGGTCAGGAGCTGCAGCTCTGGCTGAGGTCGCATCGAATATAACCTGCTCTTCATTCTATGACCATGAGTTGCCGGGTGATTAATTGAAAATATTGCTTTGTGAAGAATAAAAGACCCTGAATCTTTAAGGCTGTGGGGACATTGCAAGGTCTTTTGGCCTTTTTTACTGTGTAACACAGATGTCATTCAGAAAAACAGCTTTTAAATCTAGCATGGACTTCTTAGAGCTTCTTATGTGCTGCTGGCAAGCAGAATCAGCTGAGAAGTATTAATTTTGCAGAAGGTTTCATGAAGTTTAATGCAATTACTTTCAGCATGTCCAAGGGTAGGCTTAATAGAAAAATGTTTGGGGGAGAAGGTATTTTGTAAGCTCTAGTCCTAAGTGAATAAGCAGAGCGAAAATGCCTCAGTTTAAGTTCTGTATCCATAAACTATTAGTCTAAATATCATTCACTAGAACTTGAAAACGTAAAGGCAGGATTCTGGCCTCAGGGTTAGTGGGTCATGTATGTGACAAGTGGAACTCATTTAACATTTGATGCCTACCATACAAATTCTGTGTACAAGCAAGTCACCCAAGGAACTCCTTGTGTTCAGGAGGGATACAGGCACTTCAAGAGTCTGATTTATCTCTGAAGCCTTTAGGGTGAGATGAAATGTCTACTCCATAACATTAGTCCTAAAGGAAATGGAGTTGTGTAGTTCAGATGTAGATATTTACATTTGATTAGAAAAGCTGAGCTGTTCCAGTCATGAACGCCGGTGTTCCCAGTCACCATAAAGCCCATATTTACACCCGCCTTCCAGCTGAGGTCTTTCTGTCAGTAGCAAAGTGCTAACATGAGCCTGTGTTCTGGGGACTTGGTGGAAATGTGCCAATGTGTTCAAGCTCCAGCTTCAGTTTTTGCCACCAGCATCTCCACTGCTCAGAGTCACAGGGTTTTGCAACCTGAGAGCCCTCCTGGACAGAAATGAAGCTGCAGGGAGAACACGACATTACAAATGCACGGTAAATGCTATAGGATGAAAACAGCATTTCTGCTGGGCTGGAGGGGAGCTCAGCTCCTTCCTGATGTTAGGAGACCAGGAAACAAGAAGTTTAAACAGGGAGCAACTCTGCAGTTTAAGTTACAAGGGAAGGTGAGCGTAGTTGGTCACGCAGTTTCAGATTCAGGATTTCTCTTTTGTGCTGTAGGCCTCACAGCCATATGACAGTCTACCTTTGCTGCAGAATTGAGATTTTTTTAAAAAAAAAATCTCACTTTTGCGAGGGCTAAAACATGGGAAACTAATATGAGAAATCTGTATCTTGTTGATCCCACATATCTCAGTACATTGTTGAACCTGAAACAAAGACAGAAATATATGATATCATTGATTTCCAGTCCTTCCCTAATGATCATGTTAACATAAAAACCCAGCTACCTTGTTTGTTTTGTATAATCCCTAAGCACCTCCATGGTTCCTCAGGTGCCAAACCCAGCACTTATTAACACCCTGGTCCCCTGGGGCTCCTTGTGTAACACTTCGTTGCTGCTGCTGCTGGCTTTCAAGCATAACTGCACAAAATTAAAAAACAAACGTGTTAAAAAAAAAGCATGCAAAATGCAAAATTAACATGCGAACAAACAACAGGGCCCACTCTACTGATTATATTTTCACTGTCATGTTGTATTAATTAAAGCTTCCCATCCCTTAATTAAAGTGAAGCAGCCAGAGAATCTCCACCATGTTATGCAGGGTGACTGAATCAAAGGGTCTTTCTGGGGGGTTTGCAACTGCACTGCCAGGTAGTACCCAGGGCTTCGAGTCAAGAGATCATCCTGATCAATGGCATTCAGAGCTTGGATCAAAATTTCCACAAGGTATAGGCTTGTGACCCAAGGTTTTGGTCTGGCCCCATCTTTAATTAGAACCTGCTTTGGCTTTCCCTAACTCAGCTGCAATACTTGGCATGGACCTCCTGCATATTTAGATGACAACTAATGAGGATTTTTATTAAACTTGAGCCTCGGCCGGCTGGGAGGAGGGAACAGCTTTTTAGCATCAGATGGAAAAGACTTTTGCCTCTGGAATATTTCTCAGCATGGAGCGAAGAGCTGGGGGAGGAGAAGGTGATGGGAACGCTGTCAGTGCCGCCACTAATGGGGCCTGCCTGGGGCATGCTGTTTGGTATCCCTTGGAAGGTGACCTTGACTGCTAAAATTTACATTTTAGCAGCCATTTGACATATTTGATTGTGTCTACAGCAAAAAATGCACAGTTCTTGGGGAGACATGTAGCTCAGATCAATGTCTTCAATGCCAGTGTCTCTTCTTGTCCTGCCATACTCTGATGTTTGCTATTTAGTCTGAAAGTACATGCTACAAGAACACCAAGGCACTGCCCCTTCTTATGAATGCAGGTAATCGATCTCATCAGGCACCATCCGTACAGGCTAACTCAAGGTACAATCTGCAAATTAAAGACCTTCTGAAAACAATTATGTCATTCAAATTGGTAAGAATAGTGCTCGTTGTCCAATGAACCAAACAGCTGGCCACTCTTATGTGCCTTTGGTGTCATTTATCAGCCTTGGACATGTGGAAGAGACTACAGATGTCTGCCAGAGGTATTGCTGTGTCAGATCCCGGAAAGCTTTGCGTCTGCAGCTCCTGTCATTTCCTTACCCCACAGGATCTGTCTTGCAGAAGCTGGAGATTTGACAATAGCTCCCAGTCCTTATTGCCACATGTTTCAGAAACTCAGCAGATGGCTGCATGCTCCTACCACCTGGCCAAAGGGTGCTGTTGCCCTTCCAAACAAATGGCATTAGCACCTCTGAGGGACAGGCCAACCCACCGATGCTGATGTGCTTTAACTCACAATATAAGGATGGCTAAGAGCACACATGGGGCTAGATATGATGGCTTACCAGATGGGTGGTAATTTGTTAAGCTGCTATAATGCAAAAGCTTTCAGTTGAGTATTCATACCCTAAGATCTTCAGCCAACATAAGAGTCATTTGGTTTGCCTTTATTATAATTGGAAAAGATAGGAAATTAAATTTTTAAGCCATAGTGTGTGCCAATCCCTTTATTTGCTTTGAAAATAAAATCTCCCTCTCCCTTTCCTCTCTGCTGCTGAAAGTTCAATCACTTATCAAAATAGTGATGCCCTTTGTCCTGGCACATTACTCTAATGCTAAAACATACGTTATATTAAATATTAACCAACCACTAATTGGTGCATCATTTGGCCAAGGAAAGAGGTGGCTTCATATTGTCAGTGGCCTGTATCACTCTTCTGATGTCTCAGTACTTTGTTCTTCAGCTGCTCTGCCTCTGTCAGCCTTGAGCTTGAGGAGCATTTTGGCATCTCCTGAAATCAGTTTTGTGCTCCCTTTTGCATCCCTGTTTATGTACATCAGGACTCTGCATTGTGGGCAATATTGCCTGGGGTGTGAGCTGGTGGATTGAGCTCTGGTTTTTAATTCAGTTTGGCAACTGTCCTCCCAGGTGAACATAGGAAAATCACTTAATCTACCTTGTGCTTCTGTTTCCCAAGTGTAAACTACAGGAGGAGAAACATTGATGTTTAAATTACTCAGGTTGTCCCCTCACTTCAGGACATAGGAAAAAACATGTCTTATAAAATCCCATGCTGGAAAATCTTTGTCAAAATAATTGCGTCCAGTTATACTGTTGGCAAATTCTTAAATATGAGATCAGTTCTTTCAGTGTACCTAGAGATGATGAGTGGTATACAGGCTACAATTACAGTGTGAGACAAGTAACTGGCTGATTAATTGAATGGTGGTGATTTTTCAGAACAAGATGTGTAACGCTACCTTTATTTGCATGGCAGGAACCTCAGGCCTTAAAATAGCTTCCAGGTTCCTGAGCAAAGCAGGCTTCTCATTGAGGGCTGTAGTTGGGGCAGCTGCAGGCAGGGAACAGTGAGAGGATCTGCGTGGTGTTAGGGATGACAGAAGTCCAACCTGCTAGGGAAAAGGATGGTGCACGCTAGAAACTATGGCCATATTGCAGTCCAATCACTCTTTATCCTTCCTGATGCCAGCAGAGACAAGATGTAAAAGTTTGCAGTTGGATTCATAATTAACATTCCCCAGGCTTCTTGGCTGTGATCCTGTCCTTGCAGCTCCAGATGTACCAAACCGGGCAACCTCTAGTCTCACAGAGCTGGCCCCATGGCCCATGTTTCCCCCAAGTCCTAATGGTGCTGGTAAAAATTCTGAGGCTTCAGAGCAGAAGCCAATCATTGGCAACTCAGGGTTGGAAAGAAACTCTCTTAAACAGTTTGTCCCCAGACTGGGAGCTCTCCTTGAAGCACTAGAGACCCATCTTACCGAGATGACTGAGTAGGGTGGGTGAGGGTTCTGTGTCCCATGGTGTGCGAAGTCCTCTACCCCTGAATTAGAAAGAACAGGAATAAGCTGAGCCTCTCTTTCTTCACTTCCCTTCTTGCTGCTCTAAAGTGTGGATGCGAGCAGAACCACCCAGGCACCTCTGTTGCGGGCAGGAGCCTGGGCTGACCATCCTGACCACAAAGCCAGGCTTGGCTATCAGGTTCAGAGCCGAGCTAAGGAAAAATGCTGATGGCTGTGGTCAAGAGCCAGCGAGGCGGTATGGTCTGAAGGGTTACCCCAAAGTTGCAGTCAGTGAGGAGCAACCCACCCCACTGAGCTTGGGTGGCCAGATCCGCTATTAGCACAGCTCTGGATCTGCTTACTCAACACAAGCTCTTGTAGGAGGGAAAGCTTAAGCGTTAGCCTGGACATTTCAATGTCTAGAGGATTTGAGGTTTTTTCCCTGTTTTGAAGAACTCAAAAGTCCTGTTCTGTTTCTGCAAAGAGTTAATTTTCTGTTAAGAAAAATAATGCAGTAAAAAAATCTTTCCATTGTGCAGGCCCCAAGCTTTTGAGATGCTTCAGTGGGCTACTGGGAAATCTCTTTAGGATAGAGTCTGTCTGGCTGAGCTGTCAGATTGACTGCTAGAGGCGCAGCTGAGTTTCAAATGGACGAGCTGCGTGCATGTGAGACGCATCCCAAAAAAGGAAGATGTTTGACAAGTGAAGTGTTTTTATTTTATGATGGAGAACGAGCAGGAACATCAGACAGGTAAATCGCCCTGCCAAGCATGAGAGTTCCTGACTGACAGGCTCATCGCCTGCCCTGCCTGCTCGAGAGGATCCAGCATTTATTTCTGCTGAAAAGCAACTGTTTAAATTGCCATTTGCTGACTTTTCATTACTGATTATAATTGCAACGTGCAAGTTCAGAAGAGCAAAGGGAAGCCTTTACTTTGCAGGCAGAGGAAAACAGCAAACAACGCTTCTTGAAACAAACAGATATGAAAGAAGCTGGAGGGAGTAAAAAGAAAGCTTGCAAATAATCAGAAATCAAAACCAAATGATCTGAGGGAGAGAGGCAGGGCCAACATTGACATTTATCAAACTTTAGCAATTAAAATCACAATATACCAATTAGAATATATGTCAAGGATTGACTCCTACTAACACACTCTAGAAATGCGAGTATCTTTATATCAGAAATTTTGAAAACATAGCACTGTAATTTGAGGTCATTTACTACCATGCTACGATATGAACATATCTGATTAAGTGTTTTGTCTGAATGCTATACTAAAGAGGCCCAAATAAACAAACAGACTAGAAAGAGAGCATAAGGACATCAGATAGTGTGATATGAAGTTGTTTACCTGGCTGAATGTGAGATGCTTTCTTTAGTCACAAGTGCCAAAGACACCAGTGAATGTGTCCTTCCAGCCCTGAATAGGTGAAGAAAAAACCTTGTAACACAACATCATGTATTTTGTATGGACTATATTCAGCAAAGTGTTTAAACATGTGCTTTAATCTATTACTATTCAGCAGTTAAGTACTTAACTTGTACTAAAATCCAGGAGAAGATAAAGATGCGCTGAATCAGAGAACATACACTGCATATTTTACAGCAAAACTGTTTTGGAAATGCTTGAAAACACTTTAAAAATTTTATTGGCACCGTTTTGAGATCTCTCTGCTTCTCAAGCCCTAGTTACTGTAAGGTGAACTGTACACAGCTCAGAAGGAAAGAAAGATTAAACTTAATCAATCCAAAGTGATTCAGAAGATGTCCAGAATAACTTCACTGTACATAGGAAAAGGTCTCAGCTTTGAAGTCTGATATATTGTTTAGGAGTGGACTTGGCAGTGTTAGGTTTATGGTTGGACTCGATGATCTTAAGGGTCTTTTCCAACCTAAATGATTCGATGATTCTATGATTCTATATGGAGAATATTGAGGGCTAAAGGCAACAGCTAAATATCTCGGCAGAAGGCTTTGAAGCTCCTCTTTCCACCACCGACATAAAGTTCACATTTCTAGCCAGAAAAATTATAAAGCATTTGATCCTCGAGCAAGGCTTGGCATAAAACGGCGCCCTGCATGTGGTGGCAGTCAAGACAGACTAAACCCAGGGGTGAGAGCAGGGAGGATCTTTGGAAATAAATAAATAGGCAGGATATCCAAAATGGCAGCAGCTGGAAGCTGCTCCGGGGTGGGATGTCAGGATGAACCCCCTGGGAGATGCGATACTGCACACAGGGCAGGGGAGGAGGTCAAATGTGCAAGGCCCTGCAATTTGTCAGACGGCTAACACCATCATTACCTGTGTGTGCTTGCACGCGGGCATGCGGGCCTATAAATTACACTCACAAATTTCCAGGCTAAATGTCCTGCTCTGGCAGCACAGAACACTGCACCCCCCCTATTAGGAGATACTGTTTTATAATGGGCAATAAAAGTTAGTTCTCACAGTGTGAGGCTGCAGATGAGTCACTGCTGAAATCAGCAGCGATGTCAATAGTTTTGATTTTTCTGCATATTACACATTTTTCCTTTTTTCTGACATTACTGGAAGGAAGAACATGGAAGAAGTGTGGGCTTGAAAAAGGAGCTGGAAGCAGAGAAGGGGTCTGAGGGTGGGACGAGGGAGATGGACGGGGAGAAGAATAGGTGCCTCGTTACTATCGTTATCCAATGTCATGTTCAGGAGGGAGACATTCAGGAGCCAGATGCTTCTTGAGACTCCCTGGCAGGCAAACTTCTGTGCTGCTTGCAGTCATGCTGGACCTCTCCAGTGTTGTCATTTTTGGCAAGAGCCCTGCTATTAGAGAGGAGCCAGCTCTCCATGCATCAGGGGCACAGGCACACCAGCCTTAAACAGCAGGCATCGCTGGCAGAAGCGTGCCTTGCAGTGCCATGCAAGACATTTTCAACATCGGTGGAAGAAAGGAGGTGAGAGGAGACAAAAAAGGGAAAATTAGAGTCTTCCTATTCCCAGTGGAGACAGGATCAGGCCCAGAAAGAAGGAAAACCAGCAGACACTTTCACAAGGCGGCTGCAGAGAGGAGAGCTGTCCCATTGCCCCCTGGCTCCAAGAGCAGCGTGGCTGCAGTGTCCTGGAGTCCCCACAGCCATCCCGAGCTCGGGATGAAGGCACTTTCTGGCAGCTGGCAGCTGCCACTCTCAGTGCCTTAGAGACCTTCCAGGACTGGGAACCAAGGAATTGAGAGCTTCCAGGACCGGGAATGGAGGAATTGCAGTAGATGCCACTTGTCCAAAAAAGGTAAAGCCAGAAGCCTTGGCAGTGGCATTGCCACCCCTTACGCACACTGTTGTGCCCCAGTGGCAGTGAGCCTGCCAGGAGTGGGAACAGGAGAGGGTGGTGAACACAGCAAAAATGTCCACACTGTGAAATGTAAATATGTTTAATATCTCCTACATAATCTGCCCCTAGTGCTTTCGTAAGAGTCCAATAGGCCCATTTCTCTGGGCCGCTCCCTCGTTACTCTCAAAGTGGCCATTTCTCTATACCCCATTGAAAAACATCAGCTGCTGCACTGGTACCTCCTCTGAAAAACAATGAGGAGAGTTGGCACTGAGATGGCAGATAACAAATGCAAGGCAGTGCACACTGAGAGAAACCATTTGAACTACTCATATGCATTGCTGGGCTCTGAATTAACTGTAACAATTTAGAAAAAAGGCCTAGGCAGCTCACTGAAAACCTCTGCTATTCTATGCTGGCCATTGTCTCAGACTCTATGAGGGAGATTTTTCAGTATTATTTTTGTGCCATTATATCAATTGAAGGTCTTTGTACCATTCTGGTCATTTCAGATCCAAAAAGAGATATGGTGAAAATAGCAGGGGCCTGGGGACAGGTGACAAAGAGGATTAGAAGGATGGGAAAGCCAGTGTGTAAAAGAGATTGAGACGTAGGATTTGTCACAGTTACAGGGTTAGCTGCTCCTCTGACCTCTTTCTAGTATAGAGGCAGGCTCTGCTTCTTCAGGCCCCTGGTGGGAGTCTGTCTATTGATCTGTCCCTTCCCTGCAAACAGCTCTCTGACAGCTTTGTGAAACTCTCTTTCAAGGAACTCGCTTTTTAATGTCCAGCATCCTTGGGATCTTTTGACTCCTGGCCTTGGCAAAAGAAATCTGCAGCTGGACTCTGGAAATAGCATCCTCCCAGATCCAGCTGTCTTGTCATGACCCCTGTCATGTTAATTGCTAATCTGGAGGCACTGTGCAGCCTTCCAGATAGTTCTCTAACAGCTCTGCTATTAAACTAAACCAACATTTACATTCAGTAATCTCCACTGCCACCCCATCACATACCTTAGAGACTTACAAAGCAGCCCTGCATCGTCCACAAGGTGGTTCAGTGGTGGACACCCCCACTTGAAGGCCACAAGACTTGGTTCCCGTTTTCTGCTCCATCACCACCTCCCTGTGGGACCCTGCATTCTTGAGGTGGGATTCACCTCATCTAACTTTGGCCATCTAAACCTGAGGTCCCCTCAATGGATTATGCCTCCTATAGTCATGGGGGAGAGAGAGCTGCAATGGATGACTTATCTCAAGCCTGTATCTCAGAATGAGAAAAATTGCCCTCATTTGTCACGGGTGTGGAGGGAGGCCAGATGAGTAGCCAAGGTCAGGCACATCCTTTTTATGAAGTAGGATATAGCTGAATTTGTGTATGGGTATCTGTAGGTGACATGAGTTCACTCCCCATCTCCTACAGCCCTCAAGGGGGAGAGGGCAGAGTTTCGTACAGCTGGCTAGTCTTCTGCATTAGCAGGCTGTGGGGCTCAGGACCAGCCACCTCCATCGTCTAAGACATGAGGTCAAGACTTGAGGGTTAGACCCGAAGGCTTAGGGAGTGGCAGACACAGCCATGAAAAGCCTGGGTGGGGGAACTACATATCCTCTGCTCCCTCTGTGTAACAGGACAGGTGTTAGCAGGCAGGCAAGGGAAATTGTTTCGCTCTTTCTCACTTAAAGCTGCAGAGCTGAGTGAGGATGACCAGGAGAAGCTCACCTGAGGCTGTACTGGTCCACAGGGAAGGTGGACTAACTACTCCTGAGCCACCAAGAAAAAGCCACTAGGCTTGTTTCAAGCAAACCTAGAAGGCTGAATCCAAAACCACCTAGTGTCTCTTACTTATCAGGCTGTTCCAGGTTAGGTTGCTGCCATCAAAGGAAAAGCAGGCACTGAAGAGTGAAGAAGTGATCAGCAATTTTACCAATATATAAACCTCTGTCTCTAAACACCCAGGTCTGGGAATGATTTTGTACCTTGACTTGATGTCATTTGGTCTCTCAACTGGCCCAATAGAAAAAGCAAAGTGGCATAGGGCTACTTTTGTCTCCCAATTGCTTTCACGTGTCAAACACCAGTCCGACACCACTGAGGTCTGAGTGGCTCTCTTCCTAGGGAAGCAGCCAAGAAAAAATCAGAAGAGATCTTCTTGTAGGGGCAACCAAATCCTTGTGAAGAGCTAATGGAGAAAGATGTTACTGTAAAAAATAAAGAATGAGTTGTGCCTTCAAGTCTCCTTAACTATGGAAATGTAAAATCACCTCATTTTTCATTTTTCATATTAATAAGCCTGTTTTGCAGAACTGCCCTTCTTTTACACAAACACTTACCACGGTACATACCCTTCCTTCCTTCCTTCGCTGTCATAAATTATCTTGTGGATGCTCCCTGTGAAGTTGCTAACTGTACTTTTGCTATTAATCTTGGCTCTACTTTTTTCTAGAGTATATCTCCTTGCTGATCCATCTTAGGCAAGCAAGACAGTGTTTTGGTCAGGGCTTTGCTCCCCCCCAGGGAGCATCACTCTTGTTAGCTGTAAAGTGTCTGCAACAATGCACCTTTTAATGATGCTCCCCTTTGGCTTTTACTGGGCTCATAGCAAGACTTGTACTCCATTTTCCTGTAATAACTCAACTGCCACCAGGTTGGTGCTCCTGACAGTTACATCCTTACCAAGACTTTCCTGACTTGCCCCAGCTGGAGCAGGGAGATGCAAAGTGACTGCCGTGCTCTGGGGAAGCGATAAGGGCTCACGTCTTCAGTGACCTGGAGTATTTCCACTGGGGGTACGATAGGCAGCAGGCAGCAGAAGAGCACATGAATTAATGCTCCCTGCAGCTCCCTGGGGTGGTGTTATACACTCATTTTCCTACACATCATTCTACAGACCTGAGCCCATATGTGGTTTGTGCTATGTTTACCACCTTAACCTCTTCCTTTAGTGGACTGTATCAAACTAAAGTCAAAGAAAATTTGTTCCCTATACTAGATGCTCAGACAAATAGCAGAGCTCTTCAGCTGAGTGATTTCAGATGGTAAAATAATTGGTGTAACTATACTCGGGATAACTATATGCATGCAGAATGCAGTCAAAGCATTTATGCCCTTTACCTCCAAAGGACACATCTCTACCCAGTAATCTACAAGAGCATTTTTGCAGGCTCAGCCAGTGGAAAGAATTGATAAACACTTGAGTGGCCCTCATGCATATTTCATCGGATAGGCAACAGTGATGGGTGCGCATGCGCGCACATACACACACACACACATGCACCAGCCGGTACCTAAAATTCTGCTATTGCTGTATAACTCTGACATCTTTTTAAATATTACAGACTATACAACCACCTCCCTACCTTGCACACCAGAATGCGGGAGATGGGGGGCAAGGAGGTGCAGCATGACAAGGCAAAGGCCATGCATTAAAAGGCAAAGGCCATGCATAAAAAGGTAATACGTGGTATCCTGTTTTATTTCTACAGGTCAATACCTGATTTTGGTAAAATATATTAGAAGACTGGTGTTCTCCCAAACCCAGGTGGACTCAGGCATGTTTGTTTCAGAGATGAAGGTAACGCCTGCAGGGTAGGATGGAGTGCAACAGCAGCCACATCAAGAACAGAAACCAGGATTTTGTTAAGAACAAAACAAACCAAAAGAAAACAAAGCAAAGCAAAACATCCTCCTCTGAACAGCAGCAGGACACAGAAACATGAGAACATCGCTTGCCAGAAACATTCAGTTTTCGTGAGTCCAGGGCTCTTGACCTCACCATGAAAATTCCTGAATCCACCAGTCTAGTGAAAGTAATCTTTCTCCCCCTCTTTTCCTCTCTCTCCATCCCTCTATATAACAATTAATCACTTATATTGCAGGGCGTGTTACGTCTGGCATGATGATATTTTATACTGATAAAGCAGGCTAAGATCACATAGATACTCCACACCTTCCTGTGTCCTTAAATACAAGCTCTCAAAAAAATCTTGAAAATGAAAGTGATGTGCTGAGACTGCAGGAGCACCACGGCTGGCATAGAAGTGCTGTGGCTGGCAGCCGGCCACAGCTGGCCTTCCACAAAAGTGACCTCTCAAAGTCTCCCTTGCAAGGCCCAGTCACCACCTGGTGCCCATTTGTGCCATAGGTGCCCATTGCACCCTACAAAGCAAGGAAGGTAGTCAGCCATAAGTAAAATCTAGAGACTAAATACTTAGGACAGGACATTGATTATAATGGGGATACTACACTGTGGTCTTCAGATTTTGCTGAAAGAGGAGGGTATTCCTGGATCAAATTGAACCCCTTCCTTTGGACATGGTCAATGGAGGAATGGCCCTGGTGGAACCACCTTCGCTGGCCTATTCCCTGGTGACCTTGTCAACCCATGGTACCTGGAGAAGGGCAATAGTTTTTCCTGACTTGTGAGTGGTTACAATCTTCTCAAGTTTTATAAACCTTTGGACAAAATTTTCCACTAATAACAGATAAGTGCACGGAAAGCTGGTAGCCTTCAAAACTGGGGGTGTGTATCCCTCCTACCAAGACTCAGTTGACAGCTGCAGACACAAGATCCCAATTTTAGGGAACTTCTCCCCAGAAAATCTAGGAAAACTGCAGTGCACTTTCTCATGTTTGAAGGGCTGAATCCATTGCAAAGAGGCATCAAATTGCTGATAAGCAATATTCTTACTAAAGGGAGAAAAAAACCCAAGGTAGAGTAGCAATACCTAATTGTTAAAATATAGCTACTGCTCGAACAATTTCAGTCTTCTGGAGGAGGCTAGTGGCTTGCTTTTCCCATCAAGCTGTATCCTTCCCTCCCAGTCTGAGATTATTAATTTTTGACAAGTTGCAAGGCCTGATTTAGACTGATCTGATCTGATGGAGTGACCTATTTCTATTACCTGCTCCCTCTCTCCTCCTGCTGCTCGCCTCTCTGATGGCCACTCTGGCTAACTCCCACAGCTCGGCTAACAGCTTTTGTTATTTCAGCTCTTGGAAGAGTACCCATAATGGTGAGAACTGAACACAATTTCTCAGCTCACAGGAATTTTTAAAGCCATTTCTTCCGTCTCACACACCTCACAGGAAACTTTTACACAAAATCTTCTCCTCTTTTTTCCTAGGCTCTAGCCTTTGCGCCCCCAATGCTGGGAACTATTGCTCTTGATTCGATGAACCCAGGCACATTTAGGTAGAGTTAGCTGGACTGGATTTCTGTATGCTATTGCACCTGACAGTTTTTCCCCACTTAATGTTATCACTCCCATTGTAGCAGAAATGCCCCTCAAACATATGCAAAAGAATCAGACTGCAGGCTAGCCCACCAGTTCCACGTTTGCCCTCCCTTCCCTCCACCTGGTGCCAGCCAAGGGTCGCTCCTCCCGCGGGATCCCTACCTTGGGAATATGGAGGGGTGCAGGAAGCAGAGTGGGATGGGGGTTGTCTTCACTCTTGACTTGGACTACAGCAGGCTGCACACATCTGGGTAGGGTTTTTTCCAGAACGAGTGTGCAGCATCCTGCCAGGCTGTGAAGCTGTCAGGATCTTTCCATTCTTGCACTTCTTTTATGACTCACTGTGAGAAACAAGCTAAATGCTCCAGAATTTCGGGCATTGTGCAAATCCTCCTTGTTTTTTGCCCTGGGATTAATCTTCTTTTATTGTGTTGGTGGTTTTTTTTTCTCCACTCTGCAAACTATTGCCCTTTTCAAACTGCTTGACAGAACACTGCTCCATGACACAATGCCGACAAGCAAAATATTGAATGGTTAAATGATATTTTCTAAAACAATATGGGACAGCTCACCACCAGAAAATGGACCACGGCCAGAAACACTGGGAGAAACACCATCACCATCTCAAGTCAATGCTGGCACTTAATATAACATTGAGACCTAGGGTCTAAGTGTCTTAAAACAGGATTCTGGGTCCTAAGAGATATAACGAAAATGTTTAGATTTTTTACATCTAGTCTTTATACTAGGACAAGCTGAAAGAGCTTTGAGATTTGTTATTGATTCTGACCTAATGTGATATTGATATGAATTTTAGATGCTGCGTCTAGATAGAAAGGGTGCAATGATCAGATCAAATATAGTCTATTAATGCTAATCCAGGCAATTTTGTATTGTATAACATGATAAAAATTGGACAAGACCTTACTTGGTTCCCATGTGTGAAGCTCTAGCAGGTATGTGCTTTTTATGTTCTCATGTCTAATCAATATATCTTGGTTTTTTGGATTGGTCACAGAGTCACTGCCTAAGGACTGATGAAGCTTAAATGCTGGGACTTTATTTCATAGTGCTGTTTTCCCTTCCATTTCTGTATAATCACTGTCATTCTGGAGAGATTAGGTATTGTATATTGAGGAACATATTCACAGGCCTTTTGTGTTTGCCTTCATAATAATAATAACAATAACAAAAGTACTGGTGGTAGCAATAGTACAAGCAGTAATAAAAATCTAAATGCTTGTCCTGAATAGCGTCCTATTGTGTCTGTGCTTTAATCTTTGTAAATGCTGATGATCTGTTGTCTTCCTAGAGCTAGAAGATGCTTTCAAGTTTTTCTTCACAGAAAGTCCTTTCAAGGTTGAGGCCTTGTTGGAAGCTAACAACAGTGGCTTTGAAATATATCATTTAAGCTGGAGAGTGGCAAACACCCTACCCTGCTCCTGGGAGAGTAGCTGTGCATTCACTTAATGAGGTAGCTGAAGACATCTCTGGTCCTTTTCCCACTTCGAGCCCAAATGCCAGAGGCAAAATGGTGAGCTTTCCTTGCATGTGTGCGAAGATTTCAAGCTCTGTGTCTCCATGCACTTACAGCTGTTGTCACCTTTCTGGAAGGGTCATTTTGACTTGCATAGTTATTAAATCCTGTCTCCTTTGTTCTACCCAGATCAATCCTAGGCCAATGCATTGAAGGAGCGATGTCTGCTGAGAAACACTTCTTTGTAAAATGGAGTATGATGGTGAATATTGTTGGCAGGCAAAGGCAATATAAGCTTGACTATATTCTGCTCCCTTTTGAGTGCATGACATCTCTTGGTGAGAGGGTAGCTGGGTCTCCGTGACCATTATGCCTGTTACTATTCATGCAGAATGGCAATAAGAGCACAACTGTATCAATTACGATAATTGCCTGGTTCAGTGGCACTGAACAGAGGCAGATAGAGAAGTATCACTTAGTGATCTTTGCATGCAAGCTACTGCAGACAAGAATATGGGAACAAGGAACTCTCCATCTACCCCACAAGATGCCTTGACCCGAAAAGCTCAAAAGCTCATAACCATGGCTGTGTCTTATGCACTACTGTCTTTACAATACACACTTCAAATATTTACTCCAAAAAGGCTCCTGGAAAAGAGAGCCTATGTAGCGCATCTCTGTATATTATGTTTGGAGCATATGCTCAAAGAGAATTCTTGTAAACTCTTCTTTGCGTAGCACTTGGATAATGAGTATGCCTGAAATTCTAAATATAGGGTAAATGTCGCATGCACGGGGAAGAATTCATCCATGAGATATGTTACAGATTTATGATGCACAGCTCATTAGGTTTTGTTATCTGATTCACCAAGGTTTCAATGAAGACAGATTGCCAAACAGGAAAAGAGGCAAAGAAAATCCAGTCAATTTATTCTGAAGGAACCATTCTTTCCATATGACATTGTGTTGAGGCAAGCCTGGTTTAAATCAAGGTGTATGCAATTGGTTTACGCCACAGTTGATTTGATGGTACTTAGCAGTCCTCATCAAATGGTATTTATTTCATTAAAGCAAAGGAAACAGAAACTTGTCCAGAAATTGGAAGCCCCACTCATTAATCTAATGAGAGCTGTTCTTTCTTCCCATTTCACTTTTAAGCCTGTTGGGGACAAGAAGGGTCTTCGTTTTATCATCGTTGTCCATAAGGCTATCCCACACTGCAGAATCCATGATGACTGCATTTTCAAAAGAGTATCTCCCCAGGGACTGTAATTATTCATCTTTCAGGAGACACAAGATCTATAATACACAAGTGCTGCAGACAAGAACTAGTTTACAGGTTTATCTCATGACTGAAAGTATAATCCATCTTCACTGGCATGATTTAAGAGGTGCCGCATAAGAAAAGAAAGAAAGTGGGTCAACACCATTTCAACTTGTATTCCCTTGTTCACATAGGTCCTATTCTTTTAATTTCTCATTGAAGAGAATTAACACTTGAGTGAGCAGAAGAAATGGGCCCCATTTCCTGTATCCTGCATCACACCTTGTAGCCATTAGGATTGTGCCTGCACCAGGTTTGGACTCTCTGCGAGCTTTCTTTCCCCAGTGGTGGCCCAGCCTGACATCACCTCTGCTGTGAGCAAGCAGAACAAGGAAGCCCGGCTTCTGATAGAGGTAGTGGCTTGAGATCTGAAAATCTTGACATCTCTGTGACTTAAGAATCAAGGTATTAACAGAGAACTTGACTGTATTAATGGGATTTTCCTAATGATTAAATGGTAGGCCTAAGCCTCTGAACAGGGATGCCCAAGCTTCCCATGTTCCTCCAGTGAATAATACCTTAAGAGACTTTCTGGTGTCTCATCCTTACTCTTTTTACAACAAGTCAGTCATCTCTTACTATCCACAGAATAGCCCTGTACCAATTACTGCTGCTCCTTTCCCAGGAAAGTTTATTCTGAAGATGGTACTTAAGGTAGTTTAAGCTTCTCGGAATGTGATTCAGCATCTAAAGACACTGAAGACATGACATTGCCATCTCTTCATGCATCTCAGTTTGGAAGTCCAGGCTGGGTGTTTAAAAGAAAATCTGAATGAACATGGCTCCAAACTGAGAATTTGTCTGGATAATAATATGATATGTGTGACCATATTGCCTCCTAAGCACTTATTTTTTCACCTTCATCCCCACATATTTCTAATTTTCATGTATGCTAAAGTCCCCATTGTAAACAACGCATTCCTCTGTGTTTGTTCTCCCCACACCCTACAATAACCATCTGTTTTTCCTAAAGGGTAAACATAGCTTGTCTTTTTCGTTCTGAGACATAAAATGTTACTCAACAACCCCAAAAGATGTGCATTTTTTTATACAAACCTTGCTCGAATCTACTTTCTGTCTTACATACAGCCTTGCCTGCTTAAAGGGCACCAAGTGTTTCCCAAAAAAGCTAATAAAGGATTGCTAACACAGAGAGCACAGGGTCTCTAACATCAGGTACATTAGGAAGCAGTCCTGGGTGCTCACATTACAAAGTATTTCAAATAACCAGAGTCAGACAGGCAGGAACAGCTAAACTGTACTCTAGACATCTACATTTAAGGATCTGTGTTTCTCCTGATGCAGTGGCTGACATTCCTGATTCTGAAAGCAACAGAAGGAGCATACCTCTCTGCCTTGCTTTTGCCATTAGAGATTAAATCACCTCTGCTGGGTATCTGTAGGTAAAAGAGACCAAAAAGCTCTTAACGTACCAGTTCAAAATTACGAACAGCAGATTTAAAGGGCCTAAATCCAACCACTGCAACTTTAGTTATCTAAAGCTGTAGTTTGTAAATACCCTAAAATATAGTAAGATGGATGGAAACCCTACATCTAAGCTTCTTCGAACATGTAAATCCAAATATCAGTGTTGCCCCTTGAGGCTGTCTCTGATTTGGAGCCTGTTCCCTGATTAAAGGTAGACATTCCAGGTAGACAGTGCAGGTATATCAAGCCACCAGTCATCTGTTAGGCAGAATTACTGATTTTAGTAGTGAGTCACCCTTTGAAATAAATCTCATGATCTCACCAATATTCAGGAAAAATATCCTCATATCTAATATTTATAACTCATTCAAGTTATACCACCTAAAGTGAACTTAGTTCAAAATAAGTCTTATCTATTTCTCACCATTTCACATCAGTGAGTGAGCTGGCTGATTTATACGATCATTTGTATCACCATAGTGTCTAGAACTTGCTCACAATAAGTACATTCACTTTCCTGGCTCATGTGGACTACCATGCAATTGAAGCTTGTAAACACCGCAAGGAAATAATCACAGGCAAAAAATAAATACAAATTAATTAGACCATTTTCATGAGTCCCAAGTCTTGCAACACAAAAAACCAACCCACAACTAAATGAAATATTGGGCCTCACTCACTCAGACCATATCCCTTAAATGATATAGTCCTTCCAAAAATACAGCTCATTTATTTATTCTAAAAGCCTTTCAGGTTTTCAGCCCACCTTCATTTTCATGCAATTTTAGGATGGTAAATTGTGGCACGAATTGATTTGTCTGGACTCATACATTGCTAGTTCTCTGTATCTGCCTCCCCTGTTACTATAGTTTCTCCCTGACACCTACCCTTCTTTGACATTTTTCTGGGAAGCTGACCACTGTGCTTCAATTTATTAAGCCCTCCCCATGAAGATATCAATTGCCTCCTGGCAACAGGGACATTATATATCTTTGGGGGACGGGCGTATTCAAGAACATTTTCTGAGTGAGATACGCCACTTGCTGTTAGCTCTTTAGAAAGGAGGACACTATTTATCCCTTCTTTTATCAAAATTATACAACAGCAGAAATACTGGCTTTTCTGTCAGAATGGTCACTCACAGAGAGGTGAAGAGCCAGTTTTAGAACAGACATGTACAACAGTTGTGTCCTGGTTTTTCAGAGAAAAATAATCTGTTGAAGGGGAAAAGCATACGTGACACTGTGCCTCTGACACTTTGCAGTTTTGGTCATGAAATTTGCTTAAAGCCCCAATGCAGCCAGGACCCCCAGACACCAGGGGCATGCTCACTGGTTTTTACATACTATGCCTTGTTTACATGGAGGAAAACAGAAACTTAGTCTCGCCAATGATTTTAAAGAACTGAACTGGGGTTTGGGACATTATTAAAGGACTAGACACACATAGGCGAATGTGTTATTGATTCAAATCTGTTAGTGACAAGAGGTTGCAATCATTGCAGTGCTGAACATACACGTTCACGTGACTGTGTGAATTACAAAATCATTTTTTTAAGAATTTACTTTGCAAAACTGACACTAACTGGACACCTCAGTTGCTGGCACCAGGACATAGAATGAGGACTTAATGGACAGAAAGGAAACAGAAGATCAGTAACAAGACAAAATGATGTGACACCACATCCGGAGAACTTGTAATCCAGTTCTGGAGTCATATAAATGCTTAAATATAAGGAGTGAAAGCTGAGAGAGAAAATCCCCTGGCAGACATTAACTTGTGAAACCACAAGCCTGCTTGTGCCAACACCACAGGTCCCACTCTTTTAGGGCCATTCACACACAAAACCTACCTCACAGCTGCCCCTCCATCGTCCCCTTATTGCCCTGATCTCTCGTGAGGACATCCCCAGGATCTGGCAAAGAGCAGCTCCTTGTCTGTGCAGGGTGTTGTTCAGCTGCAGGTTATAGAACCGCAGAATGGTTTGGGTTGGAAGGGACCTTAAAGATCACCTAGTTCCAACCCCCACTCCTGTGCAGCTTGCAATCTAATTTAAAAAAAAAATCGAGCTTGTTATAATGAACGATAGTAGGGAGAGAGCAAAGGTAAATTGTAATAAAACCAATGCTTTTAGTGCCAAATAAAGTTCTTCATGACAAAAGTTTCTTCCCGTTGCATGTTTCTACAGTACTGAGCAGGATGCTGCCCGGGTTGAGGACAGGATCTTCTGCTAAGGAGGCTGTGACCGTGGGCAGCAGCACAGAGGGAGCTTGTCCTGGCTGTCAGGAGAGGTGAAATCCCTGGAGAAGCAACAAGAAGGAGACATTGCTCCTCGCCAGCAGCAGTGTGGCATGGCGGAGCCCCTGGGCACAGTGGGCAGCACCACAGGGCAGATGAAGAAATGATTGCGGAATAATGAGCTCTGCCTGTAGCAGGAAGCAAAGTCTCAATCAGGCATTTGGGGTTATAGCAGAAAGGAGACTTTCCTAAGGCCCTAGAGAGGACTGTAAGGAATTCATAGATCGTGAGAAGCAACTGAAAGTTGCTGGACAAGAGCAAAGAGTGAGCACCCTTCTAGCAACCAGCTTTGCTTTCAAGCCTTTTATTTAGTCTGTCTCACCCATCAGTATCCTGGTTTGTTCTGCTCCAGTTTGTTCTTGTTGTGGCTTAATTAGTTGCAGTTTTTTAAAATTTAGTTGTGCACATTTGTGTAATAAAGCACAGCTTTGGACCTTGGATACCTTTCCTCTCTTTTAACCTGCTCGCTTAAAAGAAAATGAGAGGTGGATCCTTCTGAAAGTGTCAGTAATTTGTTGGGCCAACCTAATGATACAACTGATGGAACCAAAAATAAAGCCAAATCAAACAGGCTTTGCAAGGCTGTACATCAAAGAGCACATAGCAACTGATGTGTAAGGCTTTTCAGCAGCTTGCCACTGTGAGTTAACCAGGTAATCTACTAAATCAAGAAATACCCTCCATTTCACAGGCTGTTGGATCTGCTTTAAATGGCAGATAACTGGAAAAAAGTAAGATGGGATGAGTTGTCCATTCATGCATTCTTGGAGGACACAGTCCCTGGGTATTAAGTCAAAGGCCCTATGTGGGGTGGTACAGGGAAAGTGATTTCATAAGACAAAAATGTGGGCTTAGACACCTTGCTGACCACCCATTTGTGGTTAAGTGAAAGGACATACATCACTGGAAAATATTAATAGCTAGTCTTCAGGGAAAAACAGTAGAATACAGTCAGCATTAATCACATCCCTGACTCTATCTCAGGAGCCAAGAAGAGGTCATTTTTTTTCCATCAGGAACATCTTGGTACTTAAGGGAAAAAAATGCATTCACACTTAAAGGTTTCTGTGGTGTAACCATAGAGATGTGTTAATGTAATAATCACACACAGCCATGTAGGGGCTTGTGCTGTTCTGTGCAAAGGGAGTTAGAAAAGTCCAACCTTTCTCTACACAAATGCACCCTTTTAAAAGTAAAGATAAGCAAATATGTAAGTTTTACAAAACCGGAGTTTTTATTTAAAATTTAATAAGTTTAGTTCCACTAAAAATTGTTTTCTTTGTGGTCTGAATTTGTGCCAGAATCTCCATATGGCGCAAATCAGTGCACCCAGGGCAGCTCTGGGGATTTGCACCTGCTAAGAAACCAGTCCATCACTTCCTCAGGGCTCTGACATTTTGAGGACCATGCTACGACACACAGAGCAATTCTGAAATGCCAGAGTGATCCCACTTTATCACTACGTGATCCTGCTGAGCACAATAACAAAGCGTGGTTTCTCCATGCACATGCAGTGTACATTTCAGCACACAAGTTTGTTTTCCTGCAACGACAGTTTGTCTCCTTCTCTAATTTTGCCAGGAATTACAATGGGCCTTGATGCATACTCATCAGGTGATGCTGGCTCAGCAAACTGATTTGTTACAGCTTCTGGACAGGATCAAAATTCATTACACTAATCAGGTCCTTTGATAATTCCATAGAGTACTGCTCTCAGGCGCGGTGTGGAACCACAAATACAAATATTCTTAGTGTCCAATAGCTTTATACTATGGTGAGATATCTTACTTGACAGTTTCTTTGCTGATGTGTACGCATGTACTGTTAACATTACACTGAGCCATACTGAGCAGGCATAGTAAAACCCAGGAGAATGCACTATTTTCCATATTTGTAAGAAGCGAGCCCACCTCTGTGGGAACCCATGCCCAGCACAGCACAGAGACATCTGGTAGTTAACAGCAAAGCCACAAATCATCCCTAAACTCACCTAAACAAAGCCACAGCTGATCTAATCTATTGCTGGTGACAGTCCTGCTTTGAGTTGCTCTAGGTGGCCCCTAGCAGACCTCCAGCAGCCAACAGGAAAAAGAAATCCTTCTGGACTTGAAATGAACTGGGGGTATTTGGGGAGGGGGGTGGGAAAGGAGTTTAAGATCAAAAAAATCACACAAACATTTCTAACTCACCCAGGAATCTGTCCCCTTTAATCCTGAAAATATATTTCATTTCCAGCTCTCTGACATGTTCAAAAGCATTATTTCTCTAAAAAGTGAGAGGATAATTACCTGTCTGGGCATGAAAAAGTATTATGCTACCTTTAGCTGGTTTGCATTCTGTATATCCACATAACTCCTGTGAGATCGTGATTGCCGATATACATGGTGTACAGCAACAATATGTTAACTTGTTTTTCTGCTCCTAAAAGGGTTGTTAGTTGTTTCTTTCCTGAACTGTGGCACCACAAAATATATATTGTACTCACTGGCAGGCAGTTCTCTGATCTTCCACTGCTTCCAGCTTACAGTAGCACTATTGACTTATATCTGTATTTCAGCACTGAATACGCACGCACTGATGAGTACTGAGCCCTACGTATACAAGACTGCACTTCTACATGGCTCCAACTTCCTTGCCTTGGCAGTTGATGCCACATAGCTCTGAAGTTTGCTTGGGCTATGCTCATCCCATCATGACTGCAGAATGAGGAAAATGTGGACGATTCTTCAAAGACCTAGAGCATGGCCTACGCAGGAGTCTACATAGATAATCCCCTCTTCCCCAGGTTGTTATGTCCCCTCCAGGAACTTTATGTACCCAAAGGAGCTGGCATAAAATGTAGGGAATAGTCAGAGCTCTGACTGAGCTTCAATTCCTGCACATACCACCAGCAGTTAAGAGCAACAGGGAAAATCCTATTGAGTATCCGCACTCAAGCGGGGAAGTAACTTTTTCCAAACTTTATTTTCACAAAGGTGTTTGGGCTCTTAATAGTGGCACCTGAAGGACTGAAGAGCAGAGAACTTGCTTCAAACATAGGCATATTTGGGAACTTCGTACAGTCACGTTGTTTCGAAAGAACTGTTTGACAAATGAGAGTGTGCTGAGTGCTAAACAAAGGTGATCTGTTCAAATAATGTCACAGCCCGAAAGAAAACACCACTATCAGAACTAGTCAAGTGTGCGTCCGTCACAGCTAATAGCTCGTGTCATCCTCCCTGAGTGACAAGCCTTGTGCTCTGGGGCAGGCAGAGCAGCGTGCCAGCCCAGCAGCGGCTGTGATGCTCTGAGCGACTGCAGCGAGGCAGCGCACCAGCTGGGACCCTCCAGCTGGCTGGGGGGCTGCTGCAGCCCCGGGGGCTGCACACAGGGAGGCCCAGGAGCAGGACCGGGGAGTCAGCATGCTGGTAAAGCATCCTTGAAAATATAGGTCACAAACAAATGCCAAACTATGTGAGGAACCAGTTCATTTATTATTTGACAGCTGTAATGGGTGGGGTTGGAGAAAAACGCACCTACGGGCCCCTGAAGAACTTGCGCTGCTGCTGTCCGCAACAGCATGGATGATATCAACAAACATAAAAGTATGAATGGCACTGCAACTCTGGCAATTTTCATCAAAAACAAAAAACCTTAGCTGAAAAAGGTGCAGTGGGAGAACTGTGAATTTCCTTCCTTTTCTTGGTGTAAGTCATGCCCAGTTCAAGTTACATGAACACATGTATCTTGGATCTGTAAGGGCTTTGTTGTGGTTACCAGGAAAATAGAAAGGAATGACTGTGCTGGTGATTTTTTTTCGATTATGAAGTAAAGGGTAAGTGACTATAAAAGATGAGTGACTTGTACAGAGAATATGTGATATTTTTCCTCCTTTTCCTGACTACTGCCCCTGTAATCATATAAGTAATTGAGCAGAGAGTGCACCAGCCCTTACAATCCCTCTTTAAGGCACTTAGAAGGGATGAGAACTGATTTTGTCTCATTTGCAGACAAACTTTGCAATTCTGAAGGTTTCTATCCCAGAAAAATCGGATTTATGAGATAAAACAACCATAGGGGGAACGTGAGCCTGATGGAGGAAGAAGGGAGTCAAGACCGATTAGGTTAATGGTGTGTCCACAGTGTTAACCATGTTTAAACCGAGGCAAGGGAACGGGGCAATGTCCTTACCAGGCCTCCTTGATCACTCCCTGTAGAAAGAAAGTGGAAGGAAGGGAAAAAGATAAATCCAAAGAAGAAACATGGTGGCAATAGTGCAGAGCAAGGTAGAAAGAGAAAGAAATATAGGAACAGAAAGGAGGAAGAGAAAATGCTGTACCAAAAAGCAGGCAAGGAGCTGCACAATATCCCATGTAACAGGGATCGGTCAGTCCAGCTTGTGGTTTGTTCTTCTACTCTTCTTAACTGCACAGGGTGCCTATTCAATGTATTAAAAAATAAGACGTGTTTCTTTATTTTAGGTGGGTTTTTTTAAGTTCAAACTATCTTTAAAGTGCATTAGCAGTCCTTTAACACCTGACAAAGAGGAAAGGCCAGCTACAGTTCTTCCTCCCCAATACACCCCGTCTTCCGCACCGTACTCTCTGCCCCCAAAAATACATGGTAAGAAAGAGCATTCTAATCTCTACAGACCATTGACTTCAATGGGCTTTGGATTGCTTGAGCCATTCACTTTTGTATTCTAAAGAAACCAAGAGAAAGTGCATGAAGATCAGAGGCAGCTGAATGTCTTTATGTGTAAAATAACTTGAAAGGCAGGGCTTAACCCAGCAAAAGGGAGAAAAATTCACAGTCCACCTACTCTATCCAGCCATAGATTTGTAATTGTGCCACTTGTGATAAAACTAAAAGAAAAAAGTTAAAATTACATGGGGAAGGGAGGAGGGTCATGAGTCTGAACTAAAAGCCTGAAAAAAATTATTTCAGGATCTCAACTGTCCCTACTGATTTCCTTTTAAGACTGACAGCATGTGGCATTATCTTACTCTAATTTTCTCCAAAGGAAAAATATGGCACTGTATTAACATTAAATTAATCAGAGGAGCCAAGTATATCTCTATGCATAACATATCTGCATCTCGCTATCTCAGAAAACTTTCTACCCCAACTGAGTACCAGCTGGAAGAGAAATTCTTGCAATGGAGCCCTTTCTGTTTAATCCCTTAATCTTCTCAACATCCTCAAACAGTATGGATTCTCTCTTAAACCTGACTGGAAAGTAACATCTGCGCTGCTGAAAGAGAGGAAGCACCAGAAGGCAAGCCACTGAGGTCTCAGCTCCCTCTCTCCCGCTCAATAGTTTTCTCTTGAAGATGCCTGTTAAGGACAGTTTCTATTTAATGGCAATGACACAGACCAGGCAAAACCCAGGGGCTGAAATAGTTTCTATTTCGGAGCAGTTATGCCTCCCCATTCTTATGCTATGGCAAAGGCAGGGGAACTTTAAATGCCAACAAGACCACACAGATGGATTAACCCGCAGAGATGGATTAACCCGTAAGTGTGTTATGCCCTGAAAGTTACTAGCTTTCCTCTCTTCAACCATCCCTTCTTATTATTCATGTTTAGTATTTTGACAGCTTAAACCACAGTGATGTTCCTCTTTGTGACCTGTCCTGACTGTTAGTCCCGGGGCTTTATTATGGGTTGCAATGCCCCTCCTAGGTTTGAGGTTAAGCGACAAGGTAGCCCGGATTAGTTGAGGGGCTGCCTCCCAAATGCTAGGCCCCAATTTCATGGGTCTCCTGGTTAACCCAGCCTTAAAAAATCCTGTGAGAAGTCAGGCACAGCACTCACAGTCTGGCTATGTCTTCTTGCAGTCTAATAGAAAGGGGAAAACATCCCTCTCTAATTAGAATTAGATGTAGAATGTGTATTAACGTGTAGAATTCATATGTATTAATGTCTTCTAAGTCCCAAATCACCCTAATCTCAGATGACCAGATGGGTCACAGATGTCACTCACTTCATTCTTGTCTCTCTTTGAATATCTGACGTGTTTCCTCCCTGTCCCTTTTTTCCCCTTTTTCGGTTCTCATAATGCTGCAGTACAAGTACAAGTATACTTGTACTGCAGAAAGGAGAGGTGGCTGTAGCTTGTCTTACGCTGTTAGGCTGGCCTGTTTCTGAAACGGCACCCACAGCCAATTAAGGCAAACTTTTTACCAATGCCCAAGAAATTTTTCACAGAAATTCTCCACACATCCTCCTTTAATAACCCTCCAACTTTGTAATCGTAATTACTTCCTTTGGAGAGGAGAGCCTGACCCATGCGGTACCTTCTGGTAAAAGCTGCTTTTTGGAAGAAATATGAGATTGGGAGTCAAAATCGGGCATATGCTGAAAAGGGCAGGTGCACAGTGATAAGAATGCACCTTTTTGGCCTTTGACACTTTCATTCTTCCATCTGAAGTCTGTAATTTATCATAGGATGTACTGGATGTACTGTGACTTCTGGTGAGGATTAAACGTAAAGAACGCTCTAGTTTAGCTTTCTGGTTTCAGAATCTGTGACTTGTTTTCATGGTTGCAGTAAAATTGGTGCACTGGCTCAGAGCTTCCTTTAGTCTTGGCTGGAAAGCTTCTGGCTCCTCACCGGGGTGAGATCTGGCCAGGAACCAGCGAGTCACTGAACTGCAACACCACAGAAAAGATGCCCAGGAGAGACATTTAGATGGCACTGCAGTGGTGGTCCAGAAGAATATTCAGGGGAACAGGGACCTACGTCTACAAGCAGCCCTGGAGCCCTGTGAGCATACGTAGGGCAGCGTGCCTGTGGGTATTCTCTTCATTCATGTGATGCTGACAATAGTAACCACATTCTCTGGAGAACAGACCCCACTTTCCAGGTTGTGTGTGCCCCAAACAGACCACAGCCTTGAGGCAGACCTTCTTATCCCCTCTCTCTTCCAGCTGAATCTATCACACAGAAGACACCAGAGTATCCCAGTCTCTCAAATCAGGTTATTAGAACATACAAATAGTAGCTCAAAGATAGGTAAAGTATTTCAATGGGGAAAATTCAGGCTGAGTGGGTGAAACATTAACTAGAAAGGCTGGTAAACAACCTTCCCTTTATCCACAGAGTCCTGGAAAGGTAGGTCCATTACTCCAGTCCTTGTTCAACTTTCAGTGGCTTCCTGAGCCAAACAAATCCCACCAAGGTTTGGCACTAAGCCTGCTATCCTGTCACAGACAGGCCTCCTTCTTCTCTCAAGTGCTTAGTCTGCTCCCGGCTTGCTGCCCCTTTTGCCCACTGCCCACCCCACCCTTAATTCAGGAAGGCTGTGCCGTGCCCACCTCTTCTCAGGGAAAAAGCAATTGTCCTCCTTTCATCTCCTCTCCTGAGGTTTTGGCTTGACCCAGAGGGCAGCAGTGAGGAACTTCTCACTCTCATAACCCCTGTAACATAATGTACAATACACAGTAGTGGGAATACTTGTATTCCAAGGTTATGGTATACTCTGCTGTTTTTATGTCTGCAGTGTTTCTAGAGGGGGTTTTTAGAAAGCCAGAGTTAATGCAATGGTTCATGAGAAATGGAGTGCAATTAGTGAAGGCTCCCAGAAGCATGCAAGGCAGGAAAATTGGTCCTTGCAAACCTTGGCCTTAGCCTGGAAAGAAGTGGTTTATGATCATCATGCTTTTTGACCTGCCACCATCATGGTAGTGTATAACAAAGGCGGCTGCTGTTCCTCCCTGGGGCTGCATTGGAAACAACAGTGGGTTAAGGGGCAGAGGGCAGTATATTGCCTCCTCAGCTATCCAAATGCAAGAAGAGATACACTGCATGGCCAAGAAGAGTTTGTAAAGTAACAGCTTAGCACTGCTGTTGGCACACCAGCCCAGTAAGAGTCCCCATGCTGTTGCATTCAGAAGGTCAGATACCTTCCCTCACTGCGTCTTAACCAGGAAGCTCTGTGGTGAACTCCAACTGGTGGTCAGCATCTTTTTGTTTCTGTCCTGACCCAGATCCTGAGTCTTTTCTCCAATCTGGCATGAGATTGGAGGGATCAGAGGCCACTTTGCTCTACTGTTGGCAGTTAAGTGCAAGACTAGCCAGAGACAGGTGGGGTGGAGGGGTTGCAAAAAAGGCATGTCTCAGAAATTGATACCTTTACCTGGGAAATCCTAAAATGCTGCTGTATAATCTGATGGTGCCAGGAACACACCTTACACTGCCCTTGGGAGCCAACAGCTCTGCTCCGCTGAGGGCTTTAGCGGAATAGCGGTCGGGTAGTGATATAAGCACACGCATCTCTCGCTTCCAGTTCTCTTGATCCCATTGCTTTGATTTCCAGATTCAGTACTTTGAGGCTGAGGATAGAAAAGAACAAGTTATGAGAATATTTTTTTTTCTTTCTTTCTTTCTTTTTTAAATCAAAATCTCTGCAAGTGTGCTGAGAATGAGGGGGTTCTGCTGCAACATTATTACCGAGACCACTTGTGACACTCGCTTATTAGCCTGTGTAATGGGAAGCCAATCTGCTGCTCAGGAAGCAGCACTGCAAATGATTTTCAGCCACAGATGATGCAGCCTGGCTTTGAACTGCTTGGGCCTTGTTGTAACAGAAGCACCAGCAATATTCATTTAATGTGCATTGACCTTTCCCTGACCTGGGAGACAGAGAGGGCTCCTGCTCTGGCTTATCACCATGCCTTTTTTGTAAAGGTTTCTGCTTGGCAGACTACAAGGAGGAAAATACTAAATTCTGTCTGCAAAAGGTGCAGAGTTTGTTCGGCTTCAGCATGGCTGGGGGAGAGAGGCAAGCTTGTTTATTTTTCCCCTCCTGTAGCCATGCTAAGGACATATGCCAACTTTTGAACCTTAAAGGGCAGTGGTATGGGGTGAGGGCAAAGGAGTAATCTGGGCAATGGGTGCCCCCAGGGCATTAAAAATAACTATTCCCCTCGCCTTCTGTTGCTGCAGGAGGCTTACACCACTTGTCACTCACCAGGAGACCTGTATCACACAGGATGAACCTGGGGATGGCAGGAAGTTCCTGATTGTAGACAAATCCATCAAGTCTCACGCTTTGGACATGAAACCCGGAACCGCCTCCTGCCTCATGATGCCTCTGCTTGTAAGCTGATATCACTTGTATGTGCAGTTGCAGAGCCACAAGCTTTTCATTTCCATGTCCCGTCCCAGGAGAAGAGAGACTGGGGATATGCCATGACGTGAGTCCCCTGACCCCAGAGAAGCCTGACATACTACACAGTAGCAGGCCAGCACTGCTGTAGGACCCAATGCACCAAAATTTGAGCACTCACAACACAGTCAATGAGGAGAAGGGGAAATATGAGACAGATGTGAAGGGGCATGAAGAAAACATGTCTTCCTTGCAAACCAACCAGAACTCAAGGGAAGAGATCACAAAGAAGCAGAACACAAGATAAAAAATCACTGCTCAGCCAAAAGCATAAGACTTTATACTTGAGTTGGATAAGCCTTTGCTGACAATACCACAAAATCATCACAGTGCCCAGCTGGGCCAATCATGCCTCAAGACCTGATGCCATAGTTTTATCTCATTTGCCATTAGAAGGACACTTTTGTTCTATTTATTCCCACTCCATCTTGTTTTATGCCTCCTTGCTCTACAGATTACTCTGAAAGTTGAGAAAAACACACTGCAGTTTCAGTTGCCTCATTGGAAGAAGGGATGTTATACATCCATTTCCTTCTTGGCCTTTCTTGCTTCTCTAGTTTATGGATTGCTGACCTACTCATGTGGCCTTTGTTTTGATCTCTGCACTACATGCCAGGGCTTGGGAGAACTCATCCAAGGAGCAAATGGGCATTTGTCAGAAATATCTATGCCAAGACAGAGCAGAATGGAGCCAGTGATATCTCAGAGAGCCTGCCCTGGATACAAAAGGGTTGTGCCACGTTGAACTGCTCTGACATCAGATGTCACCTTGGCTGATCATACAAGCAAATGTTGGACCGGTGCCCACTGCAAAGGAGCCGTGAAGAAAGGTCTCACTTTTCCAAAGTGCTGGCCGATTAGCTGTAGGGCTGTGAACTCTTCCTCTAATATATGTGCACAAACTGTGAGATTTAGCAGGGGTAAGGGTTTCATTCCAGCTATTTATCATATGTAGAATCAGAAACCCAGAAAGAAGGAGCTAAATGTGTTTCTGGTAATAAATCAGTTTAAACAAATTGCAGAGTCACAGGACAAAGCCTTGCTGCACAGAAAGCCCAAGAAGGGACAATACTAGAGCCAATTGCACTTACCTGCTAACCGTGGCACTTCTAAAGCTCACCTCTCAGTGCTACTGCCGGCTGCTTTTTCTGACAGCAAGCTTGAAGGTTTACATAAAATTAATAAAAAGCAAATGTTTGTACCATTAATTTCTGGGCTTGGTATCTCTGGCATTTGTCCTCCAGTGTGCAGAAAGTCTGTCCGTGTCCGCCCTTCCCCCAGTTCTGTACAGGCTCCAAGATTGATCAGCTCGGTATAATCCCTGCCCTCTGTTCTGAGATCCCCTCATGGGTCCTTGCCCCAATTTAAGATCAATCTGAACATATCCTCTGACAAAATGACTATACCCGATCTCAGCACACTCCTGCTCCACATTCTGCTAAGTTGATTATAGAGCTAATTGGACACAGGGAACAAAGCAATTTAACTTCCCTAGAAGATGACAGCACTGAAATGCCCAGAGCCATTGAGAGTAGCTCTATGCAGGAGCTAATTTTCCCACCTCGCTTACCACAGGCAGCCTCCATGCACTGGAAGTTTTAGGGCAATACTTTTCATCAGAAAAGAAACGAAGTGCTCAGAAGCACACTGCACCAGTCCAGGACATTAATTTGCTCATTCTCTAATCTGTGTTGAGTTGTGCCCCAAATGGCCCTTTTCACCACTGGGAAAACCTAAGAGCCAGCAGCATTACAGCTCCTAAGGGAAAAGATGCAGGGGATGGAGTGAGCCCACTGCTGCTCTCTAAAGATAGCCGAGGAAAACAGGATGAGAATGGAAAAAAGGAAAGACTGAGCATTTGGAGAAAACTAAGAAGAGGAATAGAGGAAGAAAGGCAGACAAGAGGAGAGGCCTCTCCTTTGCTGGTGTTGCTCCTTCTTGGACACGCAGAGCAATGGCACTGAACAACTTTGGGAAGGGCTTTCTGGTCACCTGGCAAGAGGCTGCTGAGCAAGGGGGGAGCTGAAGGCTGCTCCTGAAGTATATCCCTATGGTTTCTGAAGCCTTTCAAAGGACTTGTTTCCTCCTGGTACTCGACAATGCTGGTTCCCCTTGGGTGCGACAGGGAGGGGATCTCTTTTAAAAAAGTTTTTGTCTCTTGAAGGTCATCTCAAACACCACTCTGAAGACAATGACACAGGTAAATGTTGTTTCAGCCTCACCCACGGGCTCCAGCAGAGAGAACAGCAAACCCTGCTGTTTTCTGTGGTACCAAAGAAGCGCTCCCTTGTGAAAACAGGAGAGCCCGTATACCCAAAACATCTCAGCCCATCGTGTGACTTGAGCCCCGCCAGACACCTAAGCCCTATTCATAGCCATCCTCCGGCAATGGGTGCGGGGCTCTGTGGTGGGGCAGGGGAAAGGCCTCTTTTCCCAAGCACTGCCCTAGGAAATGCAACCTGTTGTGTGTCAGCATGTCACCCCCTTTCCAAAACAAAGAGCAGCTGGGAGAAAACCTCTACCCCTAAATGTAGATTTATTAACACTCAGCACCAGGAAAGTCAAGGTCAAGGGTTAAAGCTCGCCTTTATCCATCACCTCTTGATATGACCTTGGTGGGGCTTTTTGCAAAGGGCAGGGACAGTTGACGCCGTAATGAGCTGCTCTTCCCAGGAGACCCAGCATGATGAAAAAGTACAGAACATCCACCTTCATGTACCAGTGCAAGAATACAGGTTTGATTTGTGATAAGTTTCCCATTAAAATTACATGGGAACTTACCTCAGAGAGACAGAGACTAGACCCCACAGGATAAAGTCTGTTCAGACAGCTTTTAATGAAGGCAATTACATGCATGTATTTGAGGCTTTCCTTCCTCATTCTTCTCCAAAGAAAACAGGCGCATTTCATGGAGGAAAACTAGAATGAAAAATAAATTCACAACTGTAGTTTTTTAACTGGGTCGATTACATTTTGATATTTGAATGACAGTGTTTTTAATACAACTAAGATGGTGCATATTTAATATTAGCTTACATGCAGGTATAATAGCTACTTTTCAGAAATAAATGTTTTTTAAATTCTGAGGAAATTAATGGTTTCTAAAGAAACAACGAAAATACAACTTGGGTGGTCACTGAGACCATTAATTTTAATGAGTTAGCCAATATATCGAATCATACAAGGAAGGATCTAATCCTGTGTTATCCTGAGGAACTACTGAGGTATTTATTCATCTGTCAATCAAGACTGGATGTCACAAGTTTTGTTGTTTGTTTGAACTTAAATTCAAAATACAGTAAACAATCTGCTCTTACTTTAGTGTGCTCCTTCTCTTTTTCCTGTCCCTTCCCTCCCCTGCAAACATATATGGAGAACCTGTAGTAGTTTCCTCAGTGGATCTATGGATTTTGCTCACTGGACCTATGGAGTTTGCTCAGTGGATTTATATTTCTGAACTTGAACTCCAATCTCATATTCTGATGCAATCTGAAGCATGGAAATTCACAGCAGACAAAACATCCTCTTCTCCTCCACTGGTCCTCTGTTACTATTGATGCTGACATACTGAGCCTTTATATTTTTGCAGGTAAGGACAGGGGAGAAGGCCAAGTCAGCTACCACTCCAGGCTGGAATGATGCCAAAAAATACTGTCATTTCATGTGGGATAAGGGTACGAAGACTATGCACATAAACCAGTTTACTCCCCTGTTTGCTAACAGACCTAAACCAGCAGGATTAAATTGTTCTCATCCGTGAACATTGCACATTTTACCTTCTGCACAGTACAGCATCTTCTGAGGTGAAGTTAGGGATGCAGATGGAGTTCAAGCATCAGTCTTAGAAAAGAGAGGTGCTGTGGACTACTCAGCTCATGATACCTTTAAAGGTGCCCAGCAAGTTCAGAGCAGACACTGTAAAAACCAGCTCTTTTAAAATTGCCTCCAACTGGGGACCAAAAAATGAAGGAACCGTAGTCACTACCATTTTTGAAAACTTTGGCCATGGTTTAAAGACCTGAACTGAGAAGACGGTATCGTGTGAATCATAACAGCGTCATAAACCTAAAGCAGACCTGGACCTGCAGTACGCCTAGCAAATGGCCAGAGATGCAGGGCCAGTTACTTCTCCACCCACTTCCAGTAGCAGCACTGGTGAAAGCAGAGGCACAAAACATCTGCCACAACATGCACATGCTCCCATCCCAGGGACCAGCACATCAGATCGTATAAAAAAAGATTAGACAACCCAGGCAAGAGCCCTGGGCCACGAGGGACTAAAGCGGAGTTGAATCTCAGCTAACTCTAAAGCTGGGTAGATTCGGACAAATGTCTCTTGGGCTTTTTTGCCTTTCTGCTCACTCTGCCTTTCACTCTGCTCTGCTGGGGGCTTCCAGAGCTGCCAGTGATGAGGCAGCCACAGCAGGCCACCGTCACGGCACTGAGCTGTGTTCTCCTCCGCCCCCAGAAGCTGCAGGGAACTGCCATGGGGGAGCTCCTTTGGTAGCACCCACCAGTGTCTAGCCCTGCCAGGATGGGCTTTGGGTTCAAATGACACTAATCTGCAAAATCCTCTGATTTCTCCCTGGGCACCTTCTCTGTTGTTTAGGCAAAGTGCCTCTCTCAGAGCACTCTAGTCTTTCTCAGTATTGCGTTTATAAGAATTTCCGTACCCAGAACCAGCAGATACTCCCTCTGCTCCACCTTTCCCTATCCTCCTCCCTGCCCCCACAAAACTATTATTTAAGAACAGGAAAAAGTACTCTGGCAAACAATCTTCCCTCCACCCTCCCTGCTATCTGTTTAAATATCCTTGACTGCAAGACATCCAGTACAGAACAGTCATCAATTTTTAATTCATTTAATCTCTTGGTAACAGTGTTCTCGTGAACTGAAGGGCCCCTGAGGAAGCCTCAGAGAAACCTCAGACTAGTGTCTTTCACTGGATCCAGGGATGAGATTTTGTGAATATAGCGGACTCCATGCAAATGATTGTATGGGTTAACGGGGAAAAAAAATATTTAGACCTGAGTACCTTTAACCCCCAGCCAAATCAAAACACACTGTAAGCCAGAGCGCTGTACCCTAACACAGCACAGAGCGAAACAAGCACCAGGGAGAGAATTCCCTGCGTCAGAGTTGTTCATGATTCAGCAAACTTGGGAAGGAGCCCTCTGAGTAAACATGTGGGTTGTCTGCACTCCTGGTCCCGCTACTGCTTCGTTCTTGTTCCAAGAAGCTCAGAGAACATCCTAATACACTGTCAGTAATTAAATTCTGCCTGCTTAAATGCCCTGGAAATCTCAAGAGGGGATAGTTTTTCTTCTCAAGCCTGTAAGCATGGGGGAAGGTAATACTGTGGGTATTGGCGTTGTTCTCCAAAAAATGTCTTTTGGGAATGGGCAAAATGGTACCTGCATACAGCGTGCATGTTAATTGGCTCTGCAGGCGCTTTAGGGCAGGGAGCAAGAGGATTCTTGGTTATATTCAATCATGTCATATAATGGTAGCACCAAAAGGCCCCAGTAAGAACTGGCTTTCATTGTACTGGAGTGTTGCATGAAAACAGGGAAAGAGCAAATCCCTGTCCCCACTATCTTATAATCTAATGCAACAGGTTTAAAAATAACTTGTAGCTCCAGTTCTGTGACAGCTAGAAATGGTGCATTTTTATCTGAACCTGAGCTCTCTCGTCGCTGGATGCATAAGAACTACGGTTTTCGGGGGAGGCTTTTGGAAGGGGAAACAGGTTTGATCCCAGTAAGTATGACAACGAACTTAATACAGGCAGCCACATCACCTCTATAGCATCCAAGCAACAGAAAGTGTGCGTGCACGCATAGCTCTGGATATCCAAAGCGACTGCCCTGTGCCACTGGATATCACAGACAAATGCAACACTAACAAGGGTGGCAGGCGAAAGAAGCCCAAAATCTTCAGCCTCTCTTCCCACCTCCCTCAGCCCTCCTCCCTAGCAGATATCCCTGTCCAGTATTTCATTACCTATAACACCTGGCAAGCTGCTCAGTAGGGGTGGGCATGGCCCAGTCCTGCTTGGCTTCTAGAGGCTGATGCTGAATAGCTAATTAAAGCAGGCTCAGTTGCAAATAGACTACGACTTGTTCACAGTTACAGTAAATCACAGGACATAATTTCCTGTCTTTCCACATGCACCTTAATGTAACAGGCAGGCTCCTACTGTATTGACAGGCAGCAGCAGAAGACAAGGCATTACTCTACAGAGCTACTCAGTAAATGAACGTGTTTTTCTCAGGCTCCTTGAGATTATGCAATGCATAGGACATTTGGGGGTCTATTTTTCAAAAAATGGTGACTAGAAAATCATGATGCAAAACTTGGCCTCAATATTTAGTGCTAAAGCCCTTGCCACGACACCCTCTGGTAGAGCAGCAGCTCAGCCAGACACATGGATGTTGGGACAATTTGCATAGTTACAATTTCTTGCAGAGACTTCCCCTAATTTGTGATGCCTTTTTCTAACCAGGTTATTTGTCATTTGCCAGCAGCAACCCCTGATTCTTTGCCTGTGAACCTCCTGCTCTGTTTCACACTATTAAGAACATTATTTTCCATTCTCCTGTCAGCGGAGAGTGCTGGTGATTAGCACTGCAATATCTGGTCCCCTTTATTGAAAATGTTAATCCTTCCTTTTTGCAGGGTTTCTTTAGCCAGGGGTGTTAATACTCAGTTAATAGAATCAGGCTGCCTTTTTTTTCATCTTTTGTGTGCATGTGTGTTAGGGAGGGATTTTTATTTTTTTTTTAAATCTTTTGGTCAGAATTTATTATAGTCTCTCTTTTGATTCTTTTTTCTCTAGAGGGGCTGCTTTGAGTTCCCTTGCTTTTTTGCCATGATTATCTTAATGATTTTCTAACATTTAGCACCCGTAACACTCATTGTTCTGTGTCTTTTCTGGTTTCTGCAGTCTTTAAAGGGGGCTTAAGAGTGTGTCCTTGAAGGAGGAGTTACCTGTGTTCATCATCACCTCTCCACACCTCAGTAAGAAGAGGACTGAGAGCTGCGAGCCTTCCCTCACCTGCTGCACAGGTAAGGCTTTCTTTGGCATTCCACAAGCCTCTTCCCTTCAACCTGAAGATCCTTTCAGCATTTGGATGGTAAATGGCATCAGAGATCACCACCCACCACTCATAAGACAGTCTTCCATGGAGAAAGCATGATGTGAAGCATGGGTCACCTGCTGTAACTTCAGGGATCACAGATTCTGTCCCAGGTGGAAAGGCGAGGCTGCCAAGATCCAAATGCAGACCAGAGAAGGCTGCAGGATGAAGTGCAGGCAGTTTTGTGTTGTGTTACAGTGGTATAGTCTTTTAATGCTAATCAGGTAGTAGTTCAGTGAAAACTCCTCTTGTTTTGATGTGAAGAGCACAGATCCTATCTCCCACAAATTGCTGTTGTGATGACTTTCTTTAAAAGGAAAGGCATCACCTGGAGCAATGTAATCACCCAAGGAAGAAAAGTGCCAAGTCATCTGAAGCTTTGTCTCTCCTGATTGCAATCATATTTTATTCTCAAGTAAAGAGAAGCTGCTGTGGCAATGGAGCTAGGAAGCAGTGGCTGTTCAGCATTTGTCTGTTGTGGATATGGGACTCCAAGACCATTTTCAAGGTAGCCCCAGTACGCAGATGTTTCCCCACTGGACATAGTTTCAGCAGGCACACCTAGAGCTGGATGGAGGTGTGGGAAGTGGTTGACTCCCTCCTCCATCTATCCATCCAGACAGTCAGCCAGCTGAGGAGGCCAGGAGCAATGGGAGGACACCGGGGGCCTTCCTTGCATCTTCTACAAATAAGAGCATGAGGTTGTCAGAGTTGTCATTTTACTCCTTCCTTCTAAATTCCCATTAATATGTCTGTGTTACAAATAAGACACCTCCACACTTGAAAATGTGGGAAGGTGTTGCTCACAGAGGTGCACAGCTCCTGGTATCCGACCCACTTAGAAATGCAACAAGCTCCTTAAGACCTCTACCATTTTGATGGTACTTCAGGCACCTGCAGAAGATGCCATCCAGTGGCACCAAGGTAACATTACAAGAGCAGGCAATGAAATCGGCCTTTGACAACACCATCCCTGAAAAAGTTGTATCTGGTCGTGACTTAACTACATAATCAAAATACCCAGGATGTCTGTGGGCTGTGGTGAAGATTTGAGTGACAGCCATCTCTAATTATGTTAATTGGACAGCTTTTTTTTGTTCTCCAGAAACCCTTAGGCTTTTGTTTGCAGGGAATAAATGAAGAGGGATTAGTTACGTTTATCTGTGTTTTTCTAAGTCTTTACAGAATAACTGTTATGTGTAATTAAGTAATTTAACTGTCCTTGACCAAGCTGATAGTGAATTACCAGACATTACTTACAAGGTCCCATTACCTTTGAAGAATAGATTACATGGATCTGGAATTTATTGATTTTTATTTATATTTTGACAGGAACAACTGGAAATAATGGTCTTATGAAGGTGAAAATGCAATGTGCTTTGACAAGCTGTCTTTATCTAGCAGCATTGCTTGGCTATATGTCTGTCTTCTCCACAAAGGCTCTGCACTGAGCCAGCTGCATAGCAAGTCTCTTCATTCACAGCTTTCCTTTGCCCGGTGTCAAATATACGCTGGTGGGATATATTCAGGTAGCCTTTGCTAAGCAATATCATCCTGGATTTGCTTTCTGTGATCCAGTTAACTGATACGTAAATAATTCACACTCTTCAAGGATCCAGCTTAGCTGCTTCCCCTATGCTTTGTTGCCTCTCAAATCAATAATCCATATACCCTTTCCTTAAAATCTGCTTCCAGTGAGGTTTCCCATATAATTGTCACCACAGATTGATGAGTTTCTCTTCAGGAGCCACGAAGCATTGATGTGCAGAGAGAACGTAATACCATCCTGTCTCAAAATAGATTCTCTTGTCCAAGATACAGATACCATTTCATTTACCTACTTTGAAGGTACTTTATTGAGCATGCTAGACCCTTACAGATTCCCAGAGAATACATTCTCTTTACAACAGAGACCAGATACTCCACCTTAAAATTTACTAATCTTATTCCACCTTTGGTTTTTAGGTATATATGAATTTAGTATAATTACATAAACATACTTCGTACTAAACTTACACACCACTCAGCCAACAGAAGGCTTGGAAGCATGTCCACAGCTCCTGACAAACGGCAAAGAGAAAAAAATCTTCCAGAGAAACACTGCACTGATGCATTTGCCAAGAGGCCTGGCCAGAATTGGTTACAGCCAACCACTGTGCTCTAGAAAGTGTGGTATCAAGGCTAGGTCGTCAAAATTGAAAGGCAGCAACTAATCGTAATTAAAGGGTGTGTTTTTTTGTCTTCCCCTGGGAACTAGCACTCAGGGTGGAAAATGAAACTCTTTCACTAAACCCCACTGTGTGGCTTTGTCTTCCAAACACACTGGGGAAAATAAGGGGAGGAGATTCAGTAAGTGCATCTACGAGAAACTTGGGATACAGCCAAGAGTCGTGATCTGGACAGTGCCAAGACGACAGGCAGCACAGAGAGGAGGGGCTGCTTCCAAAAGAAGTTTTGTAGAGATTTTATCCCTGCCAAACCCTCCTCCCAACCCTGTAAATAAGCCATGATGGCTATGCCTTTTTTAGTATATGCAAAACCTCTGTTCCCAGAAATTAGAATGTGGTTGTGATGTTTCTGTTTCTTGAGGAACCCTAAGTGGATTTCCTTAGCTGCACTCAAGGACGTAAGTTGCACTCAAGGACAGATGCCAATGCACAGATGGCATTTTGGATATTCTTGGTCGAGGTGGGTATGGGGCAGCCCGTGCCTGTAGGTACATGGACTAAACTGGTCTAGCTTCCTGGGACATGGGATTTCAGGGTTTGCTTCTCTGCTGACCTGGCCTGGCACACAGGCAGCAGAATATGCTCCAGGGAAGGCAGCTACTTTCAACAAGAGAAGTGGGAGAAGGTGGGGGTCCCCCAGCCCAGTCTGGGGCAGCCACAGCAGCAAGCTGGGCTGAAGCACTGGTTACCCACTGCTTCGGGTGAAGTTTACCAAGGTGGGATGAGGTGACCCTACCTGTTCGCTGGCATGGCTAAAGGGTAGTCCTTCTCCCCAGTCCTCTCCTCCTCCCTCCCCTGCTTGCATTTGGATGTGTGTCTGGCTGCTTCCTCAAGCCAGCTCTGACTCTCAGTCTGGCCATGGTGAACTCACTCAGGTCATTAAACCGGCTGAAAGATAAATAACCATGGCTCTGAGGGGAAAAGGGCAGGACACACTCCTCAGGGACACGGAGAGGTGGCCCCAGACACATTTCTTCAGGCTGTGAGAGTGGCAAGCCTTGACCAGTCCTCCCCTTTGGGTGGGCCAAGGAGGGACAAGCAATCAGGATTCTTGCACGGGCTACCTTCCTTGAGGTTACGTGCCCTGTCTCCCTACCGGCATCCAGGCTGGCAGCTAGAAGCCACCAGGGAACTTCACCTGCCCCTCACACACTAGACAGACCACCTTCAGCATGAAGGCACCTTGTCTCCTCTCTTTCATTTCCCACAAGCAGCATCACCAGTCCTTACAGCTTGCCAGAAATCCACCAACAGCAGCCATAGTTGTGCCACCTTAGCCTGAATAGAAATGTCCGAGTTTTTTTCCCACTGAGACGTATGTAAGGGTTTCATATGTGCCCCTGAAGGAGGATGCTAATTATTTTGCTTATTTTAGGAGTTTTTGTAATACTGGCCTAGTCCTTGTCAAAACCACAAACCCCACAGATCAGAATATTAGTTACATTGTCCTTTTTCATCAAAGGAAGCTCAAACTTAATTCAGTTTCTTTCTTCTCTGCCATGGGGAGATGCAAAACTTGTTTCTTTAGTAGCCCAGTCATTGCCCCTTTGTACTGTTTGTATGAAGCAAAATACAAAGAATCCTGAAGAAGCAAACAACCACATTAAACTATTTTCATATTCTTACGACAAAGAACAAGCATGTCAGAAACCTTTTACTTTTTCCCTTGGAACCTGCCTTTTTATGTAGGTACTTCTTAAAACAGCATAAAAAAATAAAAAGCCCTCACTTCATTTCCCTTTTAAATTGAAATGGGGGGAGAATCACACAACAGAAAAGTTCATTTTCCTAAATGGTCTTTTACAACCAGCAGCATGGCAACTTAGAGCTGACACTGTCCCTTCAGGTCTTTGGGTCTTGGCCAGTTCACTGTAGAGAAAAAACAGCCCAACATGTTTGGATTCCTTGCAACAGCTTTTCTAAGTGGCTGCTCCTGCTGTTTTGTGGCTGCTGCCCCACACTTCACTGGGAAGCACTGATACCCCATGAGCAGCTCATCCGCTCCTCAGCCCTGCGTGCTCAGCCGGGCAGCCTGGCAGCCTTGCACGAGCACTGTGCATGCTCTGGTCTCCTGTGTGCACGCCTGCCCTGACACCGTACATTGCCTGCCTCCCCAGCATGCAAGCTGACACGGCAATGGCTCTGTGCTCAGATGTGGATCCCCTGTACATTGCTCCTCTCATCTCTGAACCCAGCCAGTTGTTCCCCTTGGCCAGCAGTCTCTCTCGGAGTGATACGCATGGGGTGTCACTGCTGGCTCAGGTTCTGGTCATTGCTGGGCCTGGCCGTTTCTCCCCAGGCAGTATTTTGCAAGGCTGCCAACCCTTACCTGACCCCACCCTGTGGGGTTCACCCTCTGCTCCCCCCACATGGGGAAAGGCTGACCATCACTGAAGCACAGCTCTGCCATGAGCTTGAGCATAAATATAGCTTACGCTGGTCAAAAACATTCAAAAGCACCTCACTGCGTGTCTCATTCTTATCACACAGACTTTCTTTCCTTGGCTGCCTGAGAGCCTCGCGGAGCACAGCAGTTAGGCTTTAGTTAGTCCCTGTGTCTCCGTGCTTTCACTGAAAAGCTCCTAAGCTGGTAAGATGCTGTGGAGCAGGTCTTTCTCTCCAGACACCTAACCTGGGTCTCTTCACCTCATTATCACTGGAATCTATATCAGGACATCTATAACAGATTTTTCTTACATCTGATTGCTGACTGTGTGGAAACTCTTGCTGTAATACCTTCTCCCCATTCAATTTTTAACAGATTTGGACACAATTCCACCTTATTCAGAAATGTATCATCATTCCTCCTGAAATCCTAGAGTGTTTGAGGATAGCTTTTAATTTGGAGGGCTGCAGAGAGCATTGGGTGTCTCCTGGTTTTGAGTTTTCAGCTGGTGCAGAGATCAGGGACAAACAAAATGGATAAACACCTAGTTATGTGCTTGTTGACGGAGCCTCTCCTATTTAGAGACAGTTCCATCTTTGTAAAGGTTTTGCTCTTGACAGAGATGCTTTACTCTAATATTTTTAATGAGTATTTATTACAATAGTTGCATTTGTCAGTCCCTTGTATGTACTGGCCACTGTGGAGATTTAACATAGAGAAAGGAGACAATTGACTGAATTCCTGGTGAAAGATCAAATACTTGTCTCTTAAAAAGAAAACCTCATTTAGTTCTTCAGCTTTTCTTACATGGCAGCACCCATTCTGTTTTACATGGTGCCAACAAGACAATTAAAAATTTCCTGGACTTAATAACCCCTTCTACCTTGGCAGCTCAGCAAGAACCGCTTTCTCTGAAATCTCCCTAATCAATTGACTTTGCCAAGTCTTTCGCTTAACAAATCCTAGAATTTCTTCCAGCATTTTCCCACAAGTGATACCAAATTAATGGGTTTGTAGTCTCCTGGTGGGTCTCTTGGCCTTTCATTGTCTTATTAGGCACACTCTGGCCTGCTGGGAGAAATGTACTGCATTGATAAAGATGCTGGATGAGGTTCATTTCATGTCCCATTTTCCCTTTGCATTCTTGGACTCATGCGTGTCAAAATGTTACAACGAACATGGATAAGATTAAAAAGCTCAAAGTCCCTCAATATGGTCACATCTCACTTCATGATTAATCCAGTGTCCTACATGTCCTATGAAGTCAAGGCATCCTATTCCAAATCTGTCTTGCATTTAAAATCTTGGCCCAAATTCAAGAGAGTGTATTCTTAAAACATATTGGGGAGCTTAATTGTACATGCAAATAAAATGTTCATAAGAGTAATTTAAGGACCCAGCAAATCTAACTTTATGCCTCTGTCAAATGATCCAAACCAAAACAGTATATGAAATCATTATATTTTTAAGCAATGATATTTTGAGCACACAACTGCTTTCCAAATGCTATTTTCTCTGTCATATGTTTAGAGTCACTGTCCTTAAACAACAAACTTTTCTTAGAAAGAACAGCAACAAACAGGGTTTTGTTCTTTTCCTAAGCAGTTTCAGCTCTGTTCCTGCCTTGTACTAGAACTTCCAGGTGTTTCAGTAAATCCCAGAAATCGTTAATGGCTGCACCCCCACTGCACATGAAAATGCTCACACTTCACTTTCCACACTTTCCTTTTGGCCACCAGTCATTCTGCACGTTTGACAGAGTTCCTCTCTTCTTCCTTCAGAGAGATGCCTCAGTGAATCAAAACACCAAGAAACCCCCCTACCCTAAGCCTCAGACAGAAGTTTCTTTCACAGAATCTGTGTTCAGACTGCTAATAATTTCCAGTTCACTTAATTTCGGTTCCCAACTTAACTGCTCCCCTAGAACTGGTAGGTACCTCTGGCCCTAGGCTTCTCTTGAGGCCAGATATTGATTGTTGGGCTGGAGAGGTGCTCTAGGACTTGAGGGTTCTGAAACCATCTTCTCTGGGATCCTTGGACAGGGATCCCACCACCAAGCCCTTGCACACACTGGGCAAGAAAGCTCCCCACACCTTCTCGTGGCACTAATCCATTGCACAGCCAGGAATACAGCCACAACAGAGTGAGAAAGAAAGGGCAGGCAGAAGATACTTTGGTCAGCCTGGGTGTTGAGATACTGACCTGGGAGGGGAGAGATACAAATGTCCGGGGTTGTTTCTGTTTAATTTCTTTCTGACAATAGTCCAATATATACACAGGAACACAGCAACTGTCACTCTAGTTCTGGTCCTTGGTGTGGATGTCGCCTGCTCAAGACGGTCTTGGATAAGATGGGAGCTATAAATCATGATGTATGTTTGGCTTTGCATGCCAATCATACAATAACAGATTATAAACTCTGATTGTAACAGTGGTGTTCTCCAGTATTCTTCAGTCAGCAGTTAATTACTTCGTTCTCCCTAAACCATTTGACTGGAGAAAACGAGGACTTGAAGCACTCTCAGGTTACAGTTGCAGGCAGTGTATTTGAGGTAAATGTCCCTGTTCAATCAACAGCTCCTAGGGGCCTGATCACCCTTCTTTGTTTCTGGAGGGTGGTAACACAGGTAGATCTCAGCATCTCTTGATCTTGCTATCAAAAGTTTCCTTGGTTTTTTGGGTTTTTTGTGTTTTTTTTTTCCCCTTCTGAAAGGCTTATTTCTCCTGTTCTTATCCCATCAGTGACTCCTAGACCAATGCACCTTCCTTCCACCTCCTTTTTTTACCTAAAGGTGAAGGTAACTTTTGGTGAAGCGGAATTCCAGGGGATTCTCACTACTTTATCTAACAGTGAGCAGTTGGATAAATGTCACTTCATGTCCTGAAAGACGTCCTCAAACTCTTCTCACTAGTTTTGATCCCCAGCTACTCCAGTAATGCTGTCTCTTGAAAGGGACTCAACACTTGAAAAATTTTACCTCCAACGACTATCATCAGTGCATCTCTTACAGTTTATAACTTACTCTTACACCCATCATAAACCCTCAGTGGGGATAAAATTTACCCTCTTCCTGACAGTGCTTTTGGAAATTCCTCTCTGTGCCGGTAGCATCACCTCTGGCAGCCTGTGTTCCTGTTCCCAGCAGGCTGGCTAGGGCACTCCTAGCACAGTGCTTGGTTTCAGGTCAGCCCATTCAGCATCTCCTCCATCACTCTTAAGAAGAACACCTCTGAGCAAATGGACCTGATGCCATTCTCTGGTGACATCATTTGCATTCACTCTCGGGCAGTGACAGCGTTAGGCAATCACTGTCACATCCAGAACAATGTCTGGCACCACTGCAGAGCAGCATCATCCCAGGCAACTCCTATGGCCGTTGGGACTTAAAAAGGATGCAACCCGGGCAAGAAATGTCCATCAGTCTCTCCAGCAATGTATATGTCTCCATCCTGTTGCATTTCACCATGCAGGATACTGGGTTTTGCTTCTGGCACCAGGGCAAAAGAAAACAGGTTCACAAGAAACTTCTCCTCCTTCCTCACGTATGTGAAGGAGATAGGAAAGGGTAGAGCAAAAAGGGAACCCACTGAAGGCACTGAAATTCTCTTTCTGTTGTCATGACTCCTGATGCCTGCATATTCTGGCAAGACAGGAAAATCATTGCAGCTCCTGGATATTTCTTTTCAGTCACTGGCTATTATCATGCCTTTTTCCATACTTCAGGCAGCTCCATGATCTGTTTTTACAGTCTCTGCATTTGTGAATTGATTTCTTCTTTTCTGCCTCCAGACTTTCTCCCTAAAATATTTCAGATTGTCTATAAGTCAACATTATGGGAGTATTAACATTTGCCCTAAGCTTCAATATGAGCTAGGCAGCTGCCCTTTGCACAAGAAATTTTTATTTTGTTGTCAAGGGTTAATGAGCTTTACAGTAGTCCTTCTTTGTCTCCCACTCTCACCGTCTTGGAAATTTAAGGGGGTTTTTTGTTACAGATCTCAGCTTGCTGTTTTACCAGCTCTGAAATTGCAAGATTGACTCAGAAACGTTAGATCAATCACAAACTATGTTAGGTCTTCAGCCTCTCTTTACGCTATCAGTTTAAAAACATACTGCTCATTTTAAGGGCAGTGCAACACTTTTCAAATATCTCTAACAGTTTCATAGATAACTACCTCTGTCTGAGTGGATAGAAAATGATTAAAAACATCAAGTTCCTTGGGACCACCTATTGTCAAAAATAAAGCTGCCTACTGTCTTCTTTTTCCTTTGCAGACATGACCTACAGCTATCTTTGTACTTTCCTCAATTATCTACCATTTTCATGGAAAACTCAGCACTGGCAGTGCTTCCCTCTGCCTTGTAAGTCCACAAGTGCTGGCCTCACGCAGCTTACCCATGGTGTTGGGTGCTGTCTGGCCGGTGCTCAGAGCCACGGAGTGTCCCAGAGGCGGGCTTCCTCTGGCATCTCAAGCTCTAGCTGGTAAGCATGGGGTTAGCCTGAGCCTCTGAAACACACCACAGCTTGTTCCAGCTGGTTCTTGGCAGACTCCCTCAAAGCTATCATTTCTTCTTGCCTTTTGTGATCATTTGCTGGTCAGATTGATCGTGTGCTGCCACCTCCAGATATGCTTTTCTGGTATTGGCCTCCAGACCAGCTCTCAGGTATTAGCATTCACAATTATGTCAGAGTAAGGAAAGTCAGCTCTCTCTGGTGGAGCAATTTGGCTGACCCATGGCACTGGAGGAGACCATGATAATGGAGATCTTCCTGGAGAAGATCCTCAGTCCCCCTGTGACTGTTGTCTGTGTCATTCCCAAGGTGCTGCCTCTCTTCCTGCATCTGAGTTTTGCTGTTGAAGATTTCTTTTGGTATGTCTTTGCCCTGTCCATACTCCTTGATCCAAGGGATAGAATATCTATGTGTTTGTCCATTGACCCCAGCTTCAGTCATATTTTCAGCCTGGCTACCCACAAGAAATGGAAAACCTGAGCAGACATCTGTGGATATACCAAATGTAAACCCCAAATGGATTTTCACCAGCGTATTTCCCTTAGTATGGAGTGACACTCTCCGTTGTATTGGGGCTGAGGCACTGCTGAACCAAATGGACAAGGCTGTAAGTAGATGTTGCTGTCAGTGGAGAAATTTGAGACCATTTAGCTCACTACCAGTTAGTAGTACATACACATTTCACAGTGCTACATACCCTGTCACCAGCAGAGACAGGACTGGCATAACATTAGTAGGCTGTGAAGAACCAAAAAGAAGATTTGGAGCAGCCTTCCTAAGTAAGAATCCACTTTCCCCCTTCTTGAACCATCAAAATGCTGGGTCTTGAAATACGTAGTGGCTACACTGGGTCATTACGATGAAGGCTATGTCCTGGAAGTGTGCCTCTGAACAGAGTTCTCTGCTAGGTGTTAAGCTCCCCACCAGCAAGGTCCTGCCATAGGCTCTGTCCTGTTCTGGATCCCACATGTCAGCTGAGGCTGGTCAATGAATCACCAAGAGGGATGACCTGATGCTCATTGTCACAGAGCAGTGAAAAACCTCAGTCTTTAGCTGCAAATGAATGAGAAGCAGGTTTGCCTACCATCCAGCACAGAGCTGAGAGCCAGCTGTGTGATGCTCATGTCCAGCTCAAAAGATTTGCTGCATTACTGAGATAGAGAAGTGGTACAATAGCTCAATGGACTTCTGAACAGAAGAACCAAAAGCATTTTGGATTACATCAGCTCAATCAATTGTAACAGGACTTCTACACAAAACACCCACTGGAGCATCTAGTGAGAATGGTTGTATGCCTGGCCTATAACCTAAATTTCTGAATATTCACTTGCATAGCTTTGTTGCTGTTCCAGGGAGATGCAGGAGCAGAAAGATCTTATGCAAGTGCGTGACAGGTTTACAATTCTTCTCCAAGTCCCGGCTGCTGAAGAGGTCAGAGAACTTCCAAATGCAATTACATACCCAGTTCAGCTGGCAACTGCCAGCAAGGTAAATGAAAAAATCCTAAACCCCCACATAGTCTTTACTCAGCACTGTAACATATTACCTCCTCCTGTAAATTTCTGGTGTTGTCAAGTCTCATCTATAGGAAAAGTATAGTTGGAAAAGTACCACAGCTTCGTCTAATAAGTTACTCTTGTGTTTTTAGTGAACTCCAGTATCAGGAAGCATTTTTCAAGTGTGTCATGGAAAATGAATTTCTTGCCATATTCCTTAATTGCATTGCATTTTAATCGACCATTTAACCAATAATGCAAGACATTTATATTTTGGGATTTTCTGTCTCAAAAACAACTCCTTCTCACAGATCCCACTTTTTCATAGCCATAAATCATGACATCACAGCCATTTCCATGGAAAGACACTTACCTCACAATCTTTGTTGCGTTATCAAACAGAAGCAGCTGGGTAATGTGGGTGAATAATCCTGTTCTGTATATTCAGCAATAGCAAAATGAATACTGAAAATTACTAGCAAACTAAATAGCTACTTCTATAAATACTCTCTTTTCAAAAGTTCACCCTATTTTAAAAGCCACTTGTTAAACGCTATTTAGTATATCTATAAAGACTGATGAATGAAGACCAAAGTCCTTGAAGCAGACACAGGAAAAATACCTCATAGCTAAGAGTAAAGTAAACTGCCCTATCAGTTTGCCTTATCTGTATGAATTTTTTTCCATCAGCCATGAAAAGGCATTTTGCTTTCTATCGCTACCAACTGCTTGGGCATTTTGGTTTAAAAAAAAATGCAAACAAGTGTCCTGTATATCAGTTACCATAGCACTTTCCACCACTGCCTTTCATTCCTCTCAACGTTAGAGGCAACATTAAGGCCCTACTCGGATTTAGAGCCACCCATTTTCTCCACAACAAATGGAGACAAGTAGGCAAGTGATAAGCAGTGAGTGATGAGCACAAAAACCTTTTCTGGAGAATCAAAGAACTCTGTTTAATCAGAATCAGTGGAAAAGGATGTGAGCTACAGTGGGAAAATACCTCAACAATTTCAAACCAACCTAATTGAGGCCAAATGCAAAGCTGATACCAGTGAGCACAACACCCTGAAAGAAAACAAATGCTTTTCTGTACACCGTGATCTGAGTTGCTTGGGCACTCAACATGATGACCCACCATGTCGTTATGACTGATGATAGCACTGTTATCAAAAGAAGAGAGCCCAACAGCATCAGGACACCGTGATACCACTTATGGTTAGAAAAGGTATCCTGCCCTACAAGTGGAAAAACTTTGTGCTACTGAGACATGTCCTGTCTTTGTGCTTAGATTATGAGGTAATTTATTCCAGGAATTACGGCATACTGTGCATGTTGGATGCAAAATCCAAGATTTGTCACTGAAGGCAAATCTGTCTGCACGTGGAGAGAAAATGTGCACCAAGTAGCACTGAGAGCTCTGGAGGAGATTTCGGATAATAGAGCTATTCCCCTTCCTTCACACTGAAACAAGTGAATGGGATCTTTTTCCCCTCTTCTCTCTTGAAAATATTAGCAATCATTACCAAAGCTTGGCTATTACATTCCTCATGCTTAAAAGCCCCTGTTTTCTTCTTCATGTGAAAAGAATGTTGAATGCATCACATTTGCCGCTGAACAAACGCACTTGCCAGTTCTCTTAAATGCCAGCACAATTGCTTTAGCAGAGTTAATAAGGGGGGTGGTAATCTGAACAGCCTTATTTTTGTCCTTAGTGTTCACCCCAAAAGGAAATGTGTTTCTTACTAATAATAGTGTATGTGACAGAAAATACCAAGTACATGCAACTGTTCCCATTCACTTGCCAAAATGGATAATTCACATCAGGGCTTAAAAAAGTAAAACAAAACAAACAGCAAAACACCCCAAATAAACAAATTAACCCTTCCCCTCCTACCAGCAATTCCTCTAAACCTGAAACTTGAATGTAAATTATTTTGCCAGTGATCAGAGGGTGAGTTAAAGGGAAGAAGAACAGAGCTCGTGTTTATACTCCCTGAGGACCATGTAAGAAACCATCCTGTCTGTCACATTTTTTCTCCAGCCAACCATTAAGTGCACCCTGCCAGTGTAAACCAGACCTGTGAAGGAAACAGCTTATTCACACCCAAATTTATTTCTAGCCATCCATTTTTTGTAGTGCCCAATGTGATTCTGACAGGCTCAAATATTCAATAGTCATAAATCCACTTTCCTCCTGCTTCCCCCCTGAGAAACTGTGAACTTGAAACCAGGAAGGCTTAATTGTAATTTATTAATAAATGTTGCAGGTTTTTGTTTGTTTTGGTTCCTGATTTCTGAAGCTAGATGTACTCATAGTCGCACTTCCAGGGTTTTCTGTAACCGCAATGACAAGGAATGACGTTCTTTACACCCCCTTATTTCCAGTGGCTGAAGCTGTAGGGGAGGAAACAGAAGTGATTCAGTATCATACAACTCCAGATGAAACTGAGTTGTGGCAATGCTGCTACCCTGGCAGTTCAAGCCCAGTATGTTTAAACCACAAAAACCCAGCTATCAGCCTTCCAGGGTGCTGGAAGTGAATGCCACAACTAACTCAAGGAACAAAATGGTCCGAGATAGTTGGATGAGGGTATACGCCTGCATCTCTTTAACAACTTGTCTCATATTAGCAACCAGCTCACAGAGAAAAGTCCTCTGCTGAAAGTTTAACAGATCGTGTTCCCTCTGCTACGTAACCAGGTCTTTCTTCCCCTAACTGGGGAGACTTCACCCCACCAGGAGAACTGTGCTGGCAGAAGGTAGCAGGGGGACCCTGTGCCTGGCTGGCTGATACACCGCCAGTTGCAACGTGTTGCCAAGAGCTGGTTCTTGCAGGCCAGGACATGGGCCTGCAGGTGGGCCCAGGTGGGGGGCCCACGGCCAGGCAGTGAAGGGCTGTGGGGGGCTGGAGACCATCCCTGCTGCCGAGTCGCTGAGGCAGGGGCTGGCAGGCGTGGGGACTGACGTGGGACCTAGGCTGTGGGCGGCGGGGGGAGCCCCGGGGGTGGGCAAGGACGGGCAGGGCTGCGGTGCCCTCGGGGCTATGATGGTCTGGGGCAGTCCAGCAGTGGGACTTCTCTCCAACAAAGGCTCTTTTCCCTTCAGGAGGAAGCGTATAGACATGCTTGGGTGTTTTACCGTGCTCACACAGGTATCTGAAGATATATAAAGCCTTTTCCTTGAGCTACGACAGATACCCCTGTGCGAAAGATAAATTACTTCCTAAATATACCTTGTGTTTAATGGGGGGCCAGGGGCTTGTAACAAGTACACCAAATCCACGCTATTTGCTACAGGGAACTCACTCTGTGTCTTTTATTCACCCCTCTGGCCACAGTGTCACAACAGGAAATTGTAGTCTCGTACTGTGAGTATTTTCCTCCATGGAGCAAGGCTCTCTAAACCTTCAGGAGACTCTGATTGAATCCACTTAATACCAACCAGCAGCTTAGCAGTCAGGTCCTGAAAATCCATTTTTGACAGCCCAGGACCTGAGAACAGATTCTCCCTTTCCTCCCCGTCCGTGCTCTTTGGAGGTCCGCGTGCTCCCTGAGATCAGGCATCCCCTGCTAGCAGGAGCTGATCTGCACGGAGCGTCAGGGAGGGATCTGCCTGCCACACGTGGGACTTTGGTAGGACAGGTTCACAGCCAGGCTCAGGCCCTCTTCTCAGCTCACCTCTGTCTGGCAGCTGGACACTGAATCCACACTATTTCTCTCAAAGGCTCATTTTGTTTGTGCAGCAGGACACCAAAGGCTGACCACAGCACGGATCCGAAGCGTGCTAATCTCTGGTTCCTATGATATATTTATTCCCTGTAGGAACGCTGTTTTCTGGTTTAATCCTCCAGGAAGAACACACCAAAATACAGTAAGGAGTAAAGGAGTAAATAAAACTCCTACCCTCAACACATTAATCTTCAATAGTAGAAAGCATTATCAACCAGTGGTGGGAAAAGAGCTGATCCAAATCCTTCCTCCTCTCCCTGTTTGGACAGGGTCCGACCAGGCAGTGCTGAAGCCTTCTCTTCTCTCCGGGCCACTTCAGAAACACTTGGCTGTGATTTACTAAGGACCATTTCTTTTAAAACGTCCTTGTTCTACATCCACCTTGCAAAGCAAGGATCTCCAGGCTCTCTTAACTTGGCACACTCAGATCTACTCTCCTACAAGGTTGGAAAGGCCACTAGCGAACATTCAAAGGCAATGACCTGTGATGGCACGCTCATGCTGAGATCTCTTTAGGGTATCCCACACCTCAGTTTGAGTATACAATGGACAGAATAAACTGACACCATCTAGACTGGCTTAACACCTAGACAGAGGCAGCCTTGCAAACTGAGCGTTGCTATCAAAATGGCATTCGTTGTCCAGCAGAGAAGTATCTCCCATCTGTCACAAATAGACTGTTTTATTTATTCACCCTTCAGTGAGCTCCAAGCATTAGCAAAAACGGGCCCATCTCCACAGCTGACTAGATTTTGGGGGAGGTGGTGAGGATCTTCTGGGATCTACAGAGCTAGAGATATGCCTATGGACTTCTGCACAGTGTTAACAGCTCTTCTACCAAAAAGCATGCGGCACCAAAATCCTGCAGTGAAAAAAAATGCCCTTTTCTCATAAGTGTTTGGAATAAGAAGCCAGCACAACTGACAGCCTTCTGGGTGCCCGTCTTACACCATCCCTGGTGCATGGATGATTTCCCATGGTTGGGTAGCAACGAGGCAAGCTTGTGGCCTACGTGGTAGGAGAAGTGGTCCCTTTTTAAGTCATTCCTAAAAAACAGACACAGGTAAAATCCTAAATATTAGGGCCATTCCTAGCCTCACTAGGCTTACGGTCATTCCCAGCTCATTCCCAGTATAATGCTAACTAGTCTAATACTTTTCATTGTCAAATGTAAAAATGCAGTATTCAAAGCCACCTTCTTATTTAAGACTGAGAGTTTGAAATGGGGAAAGTGCTAAGAAAAACAAAGCAAAACAAAACAAAATTAAAGCTCTGTATGGCTTTTTTTTTCAGTTGCTGAGGGTTTTTTAGACTCTCTTTCATCTTCTTTCCCTTTCAAAGACTAGTCTATTTTTTGCTGCATTTTGAAGACATTTGTTCAATGTGAAGTAGTGGCATGGCTCCCTGCGCGGAGAGCTGTCAGCAAACCCAAAGAGCTGCCATGCAAATGAGGCCCCACATAAAAACTTGCCACATGTCTTGGGTAGCTGTCTCAGGGAGCAGCCATTTTCTGAGAGGAATGTTTCTCCTTTCCCCATTTCTTTCACCGTCCGTATTTTTATGGGAGCCCTTTTAGCACAGTGCTTATTTCTGACTCATACAAATCAGCTCCAAAGCTTAGGTAATGCCAAAAATGGGCTATTCATATTCATTCACGTTCTTGTACGCATCTCTGCTCTCACAAAATGGAACATGTGACTGATGAGCTTATTTACTTTCTAAATGTGTGGCTAGGAAGGATAGAGAGTGTGCAAGATATAATGGTAGTAGCACTGGAATAACATCAATAAGGCATCTGCAAATAGAACCTGACCTCTGCCAAGCTCCATGCAGCCTGGTTATAACGGTGTGTAAGAAACTCTTTGGTGTAGATTTTATTTTTATGACCTTTAAAATACACAGACACGTGCTCTGTTGGTTAATTCCCAAAATAACGATGCTGCTCGGTACAGAGATGACTCATTCCTAAGATGCCACTTGACTGGTTCCTGTTCACTTCCACAGGGAAGAAAACAGTGAAGGGCATCACCTGTGCTGTCAGGTAGAGCCCCGGACCCCAAGGGACTCCTTGAGTACCCCCATCTGCAGCGGGCTGAGTCTGCTCTGACTCATCCTGCGCACAAAACTCACAGTCAGCTCCCATGCCACAGCCCTGCTGGCTAATGCAATACAGAAAATGCTTGGGGAGCAAATCTCTCCCACTCCCTGGTGTACATGTGACATAGACCACCTCCCAGCACTGACAGACTATCCCAGTGCAGAGGGGGAGTGCTCACCATGCTGGGCTGCAGCCAGGAGAGAGTCCCCTTAATAAGACCCCATACTCAAAGGGAAGATGCTCCCCGCCTAGCCACCGTATCTCAGAACCCCACACCTCAGCAGTGGCCCTTCTCCTTTCTTCTGCCCTGCCTGCCCATGTGACAGGCTACAGTGCTTTGAACTGCTAGAGATGCCCAAGAGGAAGGCACCTGGGAGGTGTGTCTGGTTACCTTGCTCTGTCAGTGGGGTACCACTTCCTCTGCAGGGCACTGAATCGCTGTATGCATTAGATTGCACCATAAAATGGCAAACTATCTTTCCTCTGTCCCTTTTATGTGTTCACTTTTCCTTTTTTCCACTGAAGTGACAGCATTATATAAAATTCTGGTTTGTTTCTTTTGGGAAAAAAAAAAAGAAATGCAAAAAACAACCAAACACATAAACTTAGACAAACTTTCCCTCCTCCTTCCCTCCCTTCCCCTCCAGTTTTTCCTTCCCTTCCCTTCCCTTCCCTTCCCTTCCCTTCCCTTCCCTTCCCTTCCCTTCCCTTCCCTTCCCTTCCCTTCCCTTCCCTTCCCTTCCCTTCCCTTCCCTTCCCTTCCCTTCCCTTCCCTTCCCTTCCCTTCCAGTTTTTCCTTCCCTTCCCTTCCCTTCCCTTCCCTTCCCTTCCCTTCCCTTCCCTTCCCAGGGACACAGAGAAAAAAGAAATTTTGCTCAAGCCCAGCTGAAGATTAGAAGCACAGGGGAAACCTGAAGAAGGAAGAGCCTGCTTTCTCTACTGCCATGGCCTGGCAGAAAGCTGATGCCCCAGCACATCTCCCAAACAGCACAGCCTTGCGTAGGAAATCAGCCATGTGGCAACCTTATCCTCATGCTTGCAGAACACGAGGGCAGCCCAGCAGGCTGGTTGTGTCACAGGGTCTGGGAAATGGCATCAATACCTGTCAGTGTCTCCACTCTGATTTCTTTCATATCCCCCAAAAAAGGTCTAAAAGTCCCCAGCATCCTGCTAACACACTGCAACATGATTGTTAAAGTCAGACACTATAAAATATGCAGCACTTTTTGCCAGGATGTTATATGTTGTACCTTCTGTCTCTTTTATGTCTCATAAACTTCTTGGTATTAATAACATTTTTTTAAATAGCCTTCGAGTTTATTTCTACATATGAGGAAAAACACTGGTATTCACCAAAGCTATGGTTTCTGGTATTGCTTTTATATAAATCATCTTCTCCTTGCTTAAGCCAGTAAGGATTCCAGAACTAAAACATCAGGTGACACTGCAGACCTCTCTTCAGGTGGTATAAAATCAAAATGTGCTCATGAGATAGTGCTTAACGGATCAGTCCTCAGACCTTTCTCTCAGATCTCTCTTTGGCAATAAGCAAGCATCCTAGATAAGCCAATGTCTACCAAGATATCACAGCAGAAAATGACATCCCTCTCCTTTTTCCAAAAATAAGGAGCATGATTCCAGATTTTGCAAGTGTGTTCTTTCCCCACATTCCTGACATGATGTCCCCTGTGTCACAGGCATACCTTTATTTGTGCTAAAAGTATGATGTAATTAAGAAGCAGGATTCTGGAATATCCTTAGGGAATTATTTTGTAAATATGTATTCAGTGCTATGAGTCCACTTCAAAGGTAAAAAAGAAAAAAAGAAAGGAACAGGGAAAAAAAAATTCAGCTCTTCAGAAGTATTTTTATGAACCTCAGGGATGAGTCATCTCTGGCAGAGGAGATTTAACAGGATACAAAGAGGGGCTGACTCCACACTGAAGCAGGGAAGTCACCATTCCTTCAGATGGCTGATTTTTTTAACTGGGGCTCCCCTTACCATCACAAAGGGCCCCCCCGTACGTGATGACAGACAGTCCTCTTTGGTTCCACGTGGTGCATGGCCAGCCTCGCTCATAACATGGGCTGGGGGTGTGAAGTAACAGTGACAGGAATCCTCTGCTACCTTGAGAAAGATCCAGAAAGGCTGTTTCCACACCCCACCCCACCCCCCCCGAAAAATGCAGCTTCTCTGATAAACACCCTCACCTTTCTTCATCAGGCATGGGAATTCAGTATCAGACAGAGCCATCTCTAATCTCTCAAGTACCTTTCAATCTGCTTGCCACTAGGGCACTAAGATTCCCCTCTATCTCTGTGCAAGGAAAATGAGCTCAAAGTTATGCTTTCAGGGGTGTAGGTCAGTTCCCTGATATATCTAGACAGAAACCTGTAATCACTTGAGTTTTTGTCCAAGTGAGAGCTGAGAACATGCTGCATTTCTTAAATCTGCTTATTAACACGATAACTAATCTAATGGATGCCTTCAGATGCTTGAAAGCTGAAGGCAGGAGCAAGCGTGCATACACATCGGGACAGCTTCTACATTTTTAAGCCAATTTGCTACTTGCCTAGAATTAAAAAGAGGATGACAAGTCCAGATCTGCAACGAGTTTAATGGGAGCTAGCAAACTCTAACTATGGCTGACAGGGCAGAGAGGGATGACGTCTTCCCTACTGCACACAGGATTTTCTGTCATGCTCTTAAATCTTTTGAGTCTACATTTTAAATAACATATTACAGTCTGCCATTTTAATGTTTGCATACAGATTTCTGCGACAGAGTTGCAAGAATCCATTCCGATTAATTTTTCAATTGACAGGTAAAAGGAAAGACAAAGTGTTCCCAGCTACTCTCCCAATGCATCTAGCATTTGTAACAGCAGAAAGCGTATTCTAGGAAAAGCCCTGGTTTTGATGGGGACTCAACAAAATCTTCCAACATCTCTCAGGACCAATTGGTAAGAGGAGTTTGGTGAATGAAGAGCGGAACAGTCTCACCTCCCTCGGTAGAAGGACCCTTCCCAAGTGTGAGTCAGGAACAGCTTTTCCGTTGTTCTCAGCACTGAATGGCAGTCGTCTGCTTGGCTTCCCAAAAGTCCTGGCCCAGGGTCGACACTGGAGTGTTACCTGCATGAGACACTCAGTTCAGCAGGGAGGGAAGGGCAAAGCTCCTTCCTAACACCAATACAACACACGCTTTTAAACAAACATGTAGGTTTAGTTGCTAAGTCCACACCTGAAGTGTGAAGGAGGGTCCTCAGGGCCCTTAAGCCTTCTTGGTTTTAGATCAAATTGCTGCTTCTGGGGGTAGAAGCAGTGTCTTTCCTGCCCCAGGCACAGCTATGTAGTGCCGTATGAATAACCAATAAAGCAAGGCAAGAGATCAGAGAAATATAACAGTGCTCTGACACCTCAAGTTTGGATTACTTACAAACTGCATCAATTCCTGGCAAGGCTGACCTAACTCATGATCCTGAGAGCTCGATAAATTGAGTTCCACAGAGTTCACCATGTATTGGTTTTCTGATGAAAACTTTAAAAATCAGGGGTCTTTTTGCTCTGCACAGCAGTATAGTTCTAACAGTGTTGTATAAGCACACGATTTCTCTTGCTGCTTTGAGCCAAGTTTCTTTCCATGCCCCCACCATGCTATGCACTGAGCTTTCCTTGGTTTTGCTCTCCACCCCAGAGGAAGCTGTGTTTCCATGATCTATTATTAAAGTGCGTATGTTTTTTGTGAGCTACCCTGGTACCCTTCAGTGGGGAGACACAATCTAAATGTAAAATAGCATTACCATTATAAATGAGGAGAATTCAAAACTCTGGCATCTTTACTGTATGTATGAGATGCGCTTAGATGCTAAAAGCAATCGTCTTTTGCATGTAAAACACTAGTACCTTGTAGTTTCTTCACTGAGATCTGGAAGTACCGGAACAAAGTCTGACTTCTAAATGACTAATCCGTGCGACTGCGCTGCAGGCCTGCAGTCTGCACCCACCTGAAAATGACTGACTGGCTCATAGTAAACAGTATTTAATAACGAGAAGAAACGCCTGAATTGGAAAACGATCCTAGCCCATCAGTTGACAGGAAGCTTATGAGGTGTTTTGTTGATTCATAGCACACAAAATGTGAGAACTGGGGGAGACAGAGGTGCAAAACCTAAAATGCTTCACTGGCATTAGCCAGGCATCTCGCAGCGCGATGGGTATAATTCCCTCCCTGGGAGAGCTCTGCGGGGACCACGTAAGAGAGCCGTCAAAAGCGTGGCGGCAATGACCCCGCTCTTCGGCACTCTTTTGACTTAATAGGAACAGCTGGTTAGTGAAGTGTTTGCTAGAAATTTAACAAGGCTCAAGCAGTGAGAAGCATCTGCCAATAAATCAAAAGGGAGCGCCCAGCTAAATGAGGTTTAATTTAAATTCGTACCTAGGGCTGACAGATGAGAGCTTCATTGCTCTTCCATGTTGCATTAGCACACGCAGGTCTGTGCCCACGTCAGCAGCAGCTCGGGGAAGATGTTTCTGAGTGGCAGCCTGGGGTCTCGGGTTAAGCACGCAGCGACCATGCAAAACTGTGTCAAATGCAAGGGGCTAGTGGGGAGAGGCAACAGGGAAGTCATTTCTCCATAATGGCACATTTTTGAAGCCCTTTGAACACGATGAAAGCCACCTTGTTGGCCACAAATGTTTTCAGCTCCACTGTGCCCCGTTGCTGCCGCCAGCTTGGTTCTGCTGCTCCCCGGCAGAGCAAGCCACCATGTCAGAAAAGGCCGTGGCCATAGACGGAGTGTCGCCGCAATGGCAGCTAGGTATAGCGAGGGGAGGGAAGTCGTCTAACGTTTCTGTTTCCTTGCCTGAGGAAGCCCACATAACCTTGTGCGAAAGGCCAGCTTCCCCGGAGACCCCAGGATATGGCAGGAGTGGGCGGAAGCCTCCAGAAGGTCACCTCACAACAGGCCAAGGGTGGCCACCGCTGGCACCGGGGGGTGGTCATGAGTCCCTCCCGCTTCACTGGGCAGCTTTCGGCCTGGCAGCAAGGGCTAGATTTCACCTTGAGACACCCTCAGGCAAACCTGGTGCCTTCGATCTCCTGGCAGATCAGGAGAGTCACGCTGAGGGAAACATGGAGGTGTGCTGGCTGTGCCTGCACGTCGCTCTGCTCTGCCATGAGCAATGCTGACATATTTGCAGGGAAACGCTCAATCGCACCTATTTGGCTTTGGAGAAGAGCCTCGCGGCTGCTCGTGGGCACCTCCAGCGTTCACAATGGCGGCGATCTCACCCCAGACTTCATGCTGTAGCCGACCCCGCTTTGCGCCCATGCCTGGTGGCATGCCTGAAGGAGGCTGGCGGTCGATTACTGGCTGTGCTGCGTGGGCTTCTTCGCGTGTGCGGTGCGGGGGATTGAATTTGCCGCGTACACGAGCAATAGTAGCGTCCTCTTTGCCAGAAGGCCTCCGGGTGTGATCGATGGCAATAATCACTTTTCAGGCCATTGGGGTAATGCAAGCAGCCAGTCAAAATTGCACGAACAAGAACAGTAAGCGGGATGTTGCCGCAAAAGATTAACAGCAGGGTGGGGGGTGGTGAGATACAAGAGCGACAGACCAGTGCCAAGGTGGCTGCCTGCGTGCCTCCATGATGCAGGGGCCTGGAGCCAGTGCAGGGCCAGGCAGCGCCGGGGTCCCCTCCCTGCCCTCCCATGCCTCCGCCCAGGGCTGGAAAGCACAGCAGAGGTACGTGGGCAGCCCACTGTGCCGAAAAGACCGTTTGTGCTGCCCAATTTTGCTTGCTTTTAATCTCTGACGACGCACGGAGCTGCTGGGGCGTTTGCTCACAATTCACAAACCAAGGTACAGGGCTGCTTTTCCTTCGTCTGGGATGTAGAGTGACTGCAGAGGCGAAGGAGAGCATAAAAGCGGGGAATGGCTGAAGGATGAGCTGTAAGGTGAATTTCTTTGGGCTGGGCTGTCACTGAATTCTGCATGGCTGCTCTTTGCATGGGTTGGGGAATCAGTTTGGCTTTCTTTTTCAAGTTAAATTAGAGATATCCAAAGCATGACACGTACTACAAAGTGTACCAGGGGGTATTTTATTTCTGGTGCATACACAAATCCAAATAAATGCATCTGTAAGGAAAGCTGCTCTGTAAGAATTCTGACCATTGCCTCAGTTTTACTCACTGACCCCCTGAATGGAAGAAAACCTCAAGAAACTTCTTGTTTGTAATGCTTTCCAGAAGTTTCAGATAAGAAGAGGCTGAAAATAGTGCACAAAATGCAAGTCGAAAGAGGAAATTGGGAATAACTGACTTATTACAGCTATACATTGACATTCCATTTTGCTTTTTATATATGAATAGACGCTTGCGTGTATGCACACACACATATGCACATATAAAATGGATTAGATTCGTTCTGAAGCATTTGACAACAGCAGCTACACTTTTTACAAGTCAGAGACAGCCATATTCCCTTCAGAAATCATCTGGTAGGAAGATATCAAAAGCAGAATGTGCAGGCTTTTAAAGTAATGTGTAGGAGCAAAACAAGCTTATTTCTGTTTTAATCCAAACTGAATCATATGTCTTATGTCAAAGCTATAAAAAACAAGGAAGGTAAAAGAGGTAATTCTTGTACTCCAAACTTTTTTTTAAAATCTTGTGTTAAATTATTTCCTTCTCTTTACACAAGAGAAACAAAAAAAAGTGTCAATTCCTAGCAAGGTAATTTCACCTCTTTCCTACCATTAAGAAGAAACTAAGGAGAGACATCCTCTCCTGGTATAGACTGTTACAGCTCCTCAGGATTCAAAGGAACTAGGACAGTTTCCAACAATGGAAGACATGATCCTCAGATCTTTAGTAAGTGAAAAAGCATCCTGTCTGAAACTATTTGGGAGAGGAAGCTTCTCCGGAGACAGGTAATAAAATACTTTCAGTGCTCTGTAAAGGAGATCAGTTGATCCTGAGTGTGAGGTCGCTGCCGTTTACTGCCCGGCAGGAGAAGTGCGGTGGCCCCTGGCCCTTTTCCCAAGCCCCAGCGGAGCAGGGTGCGGGTCGGATGAGTTGTTCGGCTGGCAGCAGCCACCATCTGTCCCGTTGGCCACCTCTGCTATTACGTAATGGAACATATCTGGTCGACTGACCGGGAGGCCCTGGAGAAGGAGGGCTCCCAGATGGCCGTCTGCTGCCACCATGGATACTTATTACACTGCTCCCTCCTCACGTCTGAGGAGCTTGGGGGAAGGACGGTGTCCAGAACCGGGCTGCGTGAAGTCCTTAGGTGCCAGGAGCCTGCTTCCTCCCTCCAGTTTTCACAGGGACCTCAGATTCTGCCAGAGCATGGGCTGTACACCAGACTTTGTTCTGCAAAAGTACAGCGAGCCGAGCGGTTGTGGGAAGTACAACACACTCCGCATGCACATACCATCTGCGTGGGCTCAACGGAGTATCATGCAATGGGGCAGGAGAAGCTCCCTGCTCTTCCCTGACACTGAAAAGATGCTTGGGGTCTGCCTAGTCAGGACAGTCAGACACCACACAACTGAGCGTGAGATTGGGCTAGGACACAAGGAAGATAAAAGACCTAAAAATCTTTAAGCCAGCTGAAAAGCTTCTAGTGGCCTTGGAGCCATATTCAGGTAAGTGACCTTAGACACTGATGCACCAAAAGGATGATGTCTGGTCCAAAAAATTTATAGTGTGTAAATTAGGATCCTATAGGACACATACCTCCCACTGATATTACAGGCAGCTTCAGAGCACCCACAGGAGGCTGGAGGCTCCAGCAGGGAGCCACATCCATCCAAACAATAGTAGACTCCCAGCACTCCCCGCTGACTGCTCAGTAGTTGCATTGGTACATGAGACAGAACCTGCAATCTCTCCCTCCATTGCTGCAATCAGGGTCAGTCCACTCATTTCTCTTGACACAGTGTGATGAAAGATGAGAACAACTGCCAAAGAGGCAGGTAACGTCATTTCAATGGCACCAGTGGGTTTTACCTAGTCCCCTTCCCTTCTCAGAGCAGACTGAGAGCTCTTCACAGCATGGCTTCTGTCCATGGGTCCTGGGCCATGGTGGGGGCTCCCAGGTACCAGGTCAGAAATTAATAAAATAATAAAAAACCAACAACAGTTCTTGCAATTACCTCCTCCAGCTTCTTGCTTTCTCATCCCCCTCACTCTTGGGTTCTGCAGCAATAACAGCAGCAGCAGAATTGAAGAGTGAACAAAATAATACTGCAAAGTTCAGGTTATCTCTGGAAAATCTTCCCAGAACAGCCTGAAGCGGTCACATGATTTTAGAGAAAGTGGGAGGATGTCACCTTCACTCCAAGGCCAAGACTAATTGCTGGGCTGGATCCATTAACCCTGTCTGAGCTGCACAGGTCTCCAAATCTCCTGCCTCTTCTGGGAGCATTGAAATTCTGGGAGCATGAGAAATAATATCAAATGAATACAAAATCTATCATCACCCCAAGCCATGTTCATCCAGTGCTGGGAACCTATTCCGTGCCTTTGCAATAATTATGCTGGCTTCTTCCACTACCAAAATAGCCTTTATTAAAGAGATTTAACCAGGTTCAGAACAAACGAAAGATCATTTGGCAGACCAGAAAACCGTATAAAATCACTACCATAAGGAGGAAGACATTTCTGAGCTGCTGTCTATGTATTTATTTTCTGCATATGGAATCAGTCATTTTGTATGCTTGATAAAATCAAGGACAATTAAACCAAATTGAGCTTTAATTTCAGACTGAGGCATACGTCTACAGCTGAGCATTTCTTCCTACAATGTCTGGAATTACTAACCAGCAGCACAAGCTAAGCTCAGATATCAGACAAGGTGGGAACAAGTTCACTGCTCGTCAAAAAGCAGACAATGATAAAGGTGATGGAATACTTTGCATTACTCTCAGAAAAGAAGAGTTCAAACAAGGTCTATATCCCAGTCCGGTATATATTTAGGATGAGAAGCAGGACAAAAAATGTTTCAGGAGTTGGGGAGGGATAGGACAAGGTCAAGCAGAAGTGACCCAGCTAATGAGGAATCCCACCATTCTGTGCAAGAGGATAAATGAGCCCCATCAAGGGCTGGGTCCTCAGTATTCATGAACAGCAACACTAGCTGTGCTCTCAGCTTCCTGCACCCTCAACATCACCTCTCTGAGCTGCACCACTGAAGATCTGTGGAGAAATGATGCTTTATTTGCAAACGCACAACTGCAACAACTGTTTTTCATCCCAGTCTCAAATCCGACTTTCATATCTTAAAAAACTGAAAACTTTTTTCTCTGCTGCTTATAATGTCTAATGTAGCTGCCTGTTGCAGGGTCTGGCTCCTCTTCTCCGAGCGGCTGGTGCTTCCCGGTGAACTGACTGGACAATCGATCCTCCCTGCAAAGTTTGCGTGTGCAGCAGACTTTATTTCCGTCCCACATTAGCTCTCAGTTTGACTCCAATTCTGAAAGGTCCCTGCTCCTGCATCTTTGATGGCAGATCCAGGCTGGTTGTTAGCCTTGCACAGAGTGCTGTGCCTGGGTGATTTTGATCTTGTTCTTTCCTCCCAAATCCTCAGATGACCTATGAGAAGAACAAAGCTTTTCCAAGCTGAGCAGATGGCTTGCAAGGGGATACTTGTTCAGGAAGGGCAGGCTGTGCTAATGACTTTTCCAAAGTCCCACTGTCCCGTTGCCAACAATGTCATTTCCAGAAAGTGAATCCTGTGGCAAGACAGCAAGGAAAGGTGGTTTTAACAACACAGCGCTATCCTTGGTCAATGTGAAAAAGTTGTAAAATCTTTATGGGCATGCAAACACTGATCAAGCTGAGTTTTCTAGAGGTTCTGGATGGCTGAAGTCCTACAGAGGAGGGCTGAAGGGAGATGACTTACATTTTCTGGAAAAGCCAAGTCAGTTGAGACCAAAGAGTCTAAATGAATCATTTAATTAGAGACCACACAGAGTCAGAAAAGGATTTTGATTCCATCCAAACCTCCTCTTATCACAGGAAGCTACAGAGTAGGATATTACACAGCTCAGGGGAAAAAATTAATATATCAAACTCTTTATTAAGTCCTTCTATTCCTCATTTGTGAAAAATCCATCCAGCTCTAAGGCATAATGGCTGGCCTCTCAGCAAGTCGCTATTCAAATAGTCCCTATCCAGTGACAGTTGTATTACAGCAGAGGAGGTGTTAGATGTCTCACTAGAGTTTTGCAGAGCAGCTTACACAGGGAACTGTGGGTTCCACCATTTTCCCCTCATCTCTAACGAATGCTCATGTCTAGAACAATAAAATCTCCTCTTGTTAGTGATCACTTTGAAAGAAAAATCAGCTATTAAGATGATTAAGATACAGCTCGGGTACAGTAAAACCTTCTAATGTCTATTTCCATCTATCTTTGAAATGCAGACTGCTACATAGAGGCAACCAAATGTCCTAGTTTAACCTCTTACATTGTTATCAAATGAAAAGGAAGAACAGTGAGAAATTCAGCAAATCAAAGGCTTTGCAAGAGGGTTCAGGGACTTCAAAACAGCCTCTTCTCACATGCAATACTTGTGTGGGAGAACAGGAGGGAGGAAACAGTCCGTTCAGATCTTCAGTCAGTTTAGGACTTACTCCTATCAGTTTCTGACAGCTTCTTCTGATATAACAAAATTTGATCCACTTCATAGGTGTGACTTATTACCAGTTCTGTTTACAGCAGAGAGTGCCAAGCAAAAAACTTCTTTACCTGGAGATCAGCTTCCTGGCTCAATCTGCAATAACCACAGTTACCAACTCAAACTAAATCTCTTGACAGCAGGAATCTTTTTTTCTATTATTAATTTTTTGAAGGAGATAGGAATGATATTTGAATGATTAGCTGCCCAAGTATATCAGAGAACAGAGTATAAATAGGATTCACTTGCAAAATGGAGGTAGAACTAGACACATGGAATATGTCGAAAGGGAGTTTAATTATGCTCTGTTTTTAAAGAGTGACAAAACCATGCCAGTGCAATTTATAACCCAACTATGACAGAAATTTGCAACTCAGTAAAGTTGTCAAAAATATTAAATTATGCAGTATGCACAGATGTAGTTGAGAAATTACCCAAAGATTTGTTTAAGAAACATCAAAGCAGTTAACTTCAATCACATTTTGCCGGGCCTGATATTCTCTTTCATTTTCTGCAAGTTTAGGGAATTAACAATGCTACTGGCAAACATTTATTCAGGTAAGTCAGTCTGCAGTCCTCCTAGTTATAGCATGAAGACTTATTCCCTGGATCTCAGTTTACACATCATTTTATCTACCCACCAGCATTTTGGAACAATAATCTATGTGCTGAGAAAGTTACAGCAATAGAAAACGCTAGCCCTCATATCCAATCACATGGATGTCATGAAGCTGAACTCCTGTTTATCCAGAGGAGTAGAGGAGGAACAAAGCAAAGCTAGACCAGCTCAACTGGATGTCCGTGAGATCCCTCTAATCCTGTTTGGAATATACCACACCTAGAACTTAGTTGAATGATCTTCTTTCAACAGGACCCTTCACAGCCACCTTGTTTGTGACAGCCTTCCTTACTTCAGGTCATCAAAGCCCTAGTCCAAAACATGGCGATAGGTCTTGCCTTCACTGTGTTTTGATTTTGGATAGTTTGTTATATCTGGAGCAACTGAATTTTCCTCAATACTGAGCAGAACAGAAAGAGGCAGTCTTTGTGAGCCACCAGAAGCTTTGAGTTCCTATTTAGGGAAAGTCAGACATGGCATTGATCACAGAGACGAAGGAATGAGTCTGGGTTCCTATTTGGAAAATTACAGCATTTTAAATATAAGGCTGAGAATGGAGATGTTTTTAGTAAAATCATCTTCTAATTACTCCAGACTCTCTGCATTTGTGTGTCCTTCAGTCCTTGTGTCCTTGGGAAAATGCAGGAGAAGATTTTGGGTTGTCATGGAGTGTAATCTTGTACTATGCCACAGGAGCACGGTTCAGCAGAGAGGAGCTATAGGTTTTGCCATGGGAATGGCATTACATATAGTAACTCTTCTGGCCTTTTATCACCATTTGCAAAACAGGACAAGAACCATCTCGTGGGAGCATAATCCAATGTCAGCGGCTGTGAGTACCTTTGCGACCCCAGGACAGGGGGTACTCCAGAAGCACAGAATTTTATTTTAGGTATTACTGCCAATGAATGCATTTGTGACACCAATTAAAAATCTCTAAAAGAGCATCAGCTTGGAGTACTTTGAGCTGTGATGGACATTCACGATGAGCTTGTATAGATGCTATCTTAATCTGTATGTGCTATATGTGCATGTGGCATGTGCTGCTATATGTGCTGCTGTCCCTGACACTGCACAACAGCCGTTCATTTATGCTAGAAAGTAATTGTGGTATTCTGGATGATGATTTGTTGACTGGTTAATGGCTGTCACTGAACATACTGTATATACATTAGCTGTCCTGTTTTAATGAGGAACAGAACTCTTTAACGTTCCTCTTCTGCCATTTTTTCATTTTTAATATGCAATTAAAAAATGACAAATGCAACCCTCAAAAGGGGTTGGGCTAGACAATCTCTAGAGGTCTCTTCCAACCTCAGCTATTCTGTGACTCTGTGAAAATATCCTGGAGTCTTTAAACAGCATTAGGGGGGTTATTATCGCCTGTGCATGAACAGCCAGCTAAGTCACCAACATGGCCAGTAACACAAACAAGACTGTAGTGAGTTGCTTTTCTCTCACACTGCAGTGGAAATGCCTTCAGTTTGTTACAAAATGCGAATGTCAGAGCTCACTGAGTGCTATTTCAGACAGATGTTTGTCCCATGTAACTCGTTAAAATTTCTCCTGAAAAGGAGGTATCAAAAGCCATTATCTGCCTGCATCTCAGCTGGGTCCCAGTCTTTCTGAGCCTTACTCAACACCAGCACACTGAATGTGCTTCTCTGTGGAGGACTGAAAGAAAATTCCACATTGCCATCGAAAAGCGCACAAGGCTAGGGCTTAGGTACGTGCATCTCTCTGCTGCCAGAACAGCACTGGGGAAGCGTATGCAGCCGCTGCTGCCTGCCTTCTTGAGCCCTTGGACCAGCGTCTCTTGCCACAGCAGTGGTGGTGGTAGAAGCTGTGGTCCGCATCCGTAAGTCTAGGTTTGGTGTTTCAGTTGGCACGGCTGATGCATGACATCCTGCTCAAAAAAAAAAAAAAAAAAAAAAGATATCCCCCTCTTCCCTGTTGTTTCATGAGGACCTCTTCTGTTAGGTAAGAGAAGACCAGTCTGTGACACACACACTTCAGTTTATTGAAAGTTATATTGGTTGTTTCTTACTAAACTTTTCCTGTGCTGTAACTTTATGTCAACATGGTCATCTGGGTTTCATGGAGTTCATTTTCTTCTGAATAACAAGTCCGAACAAAACCTTCCATTATATCTGTTAAACAAAATTGCTGGTGTCTGATTCAAAACGGCTTGGCCAGTATCCCACAGCCTAATAGAATATGTGCAATCTTGTGTTGTAAGCCACCATTAGCTGAGGTCGTAGCACTGTTCGCTTGCCTGAATGTCAGAATGAATCTTTCTACTAAACTATTTGCAGTCAGCTAGCAGGGAGGTGATGTGACATGTCTGATACCATTTCTTTTAACGAACAACAGGCACTCTTTGGATGTCAGCTGAGTTCCATTGTCACTTAGAATCTGTCCAGGAACTTGAAAATGAGAGTCTTAACACTTCTAGTATCTGTGCTGAAGTAATTTACATGGAGTATTGCAAGCCATTTTCAAGGCACATCTACCAAAGCTGAAAAAATACAACTTGGGAAAAGTGCAGAAAAGGTTTTCTGGATTCTGCCTGCTATGAGGTAGCTGACTGTTGCCACTGAAGAGTAGATGGTACTTGTGGATAATCCTGACATTGCATTGCCATTACCAACCATCATTTACCCCACAGACTACCTGGCCAGCATATAGTTCGCAAACAGTCCTCACGTGCTTTTTGCAGAACAAGGGACCTGGGTTTTGCAAGGAAAACCATTCCATGACTACACATAAGGCAATTTTGAAAGTTAAGTTACTAGTTCTTTTCAAATCAGGGAAGCTGGAAAGAGTTGTTTAGATGCATGGCTCTACCCACCCATTGCCACAGCACTCACGTTGTCACAAGCTTTGCCCCGTGCCATGGCACGTCCTTGGCAGGAGGTCCATAGGACGTACCAGCCATGTTTCCCTTGCAATGTCCTCCTGCAAGCAGATGGCAGGCATGAAAAACATCCTGCATTTGCACATTGACTAGCACTTTCAGATTTGATAGACTGGCCACGAACATGTCCATTGCTATAAATGGGCTGAAAACATTCACCTTGGGGTTATTGGAATGGCCTGTAACCAGTTACTTTCTGTAAAGGCAGGCAAAGCCCATGTGACTTCTAACCTCTCCAGAAAGCAGCTATGCTCAAAACAATGGTGAGGATCTAAGCTTAGCAAAAGGCAGGCAAACCTTTCACTATGATGGTCCACTGTGCTGAATCTGCCCACTTCTACTCTGCAGACTAGGAAATGCACAACCAAGGCATCAGAAATAGCGTGGCCAGCAGGACTAGGGGAGTGATCGTCCCACTGTACTTGGCACTGATGAGGCTGCACCTTGAATACCGTGTTCAGTTTTGGGCCCCTCACTGCAAGAGAGACATTGAGGTGCTGGAGCGTGTCCAGAGAAGGGCAACGAAGCTGGTGAAGGGTCTAGAGCACAAGTCTTGTGAGGAGCGGCTGAGGGAACTGGGCTTGTTTCGCCTGGAGAAAAGGAGGCTGAGGGGAGACCTTATGGCTCTCTACAACTACCTGAAAGGAGGTTGTAGAGAGGTGGGGGTCGGTCTCTTCTTCCAAGTAACAAGCAATAGGACAAGAGGAAATGGTCTCAGGTTGTGCCAGGGGAGGTTTAGATTGGCTATTAGGAAAAATTTCTTCACCGAAAGGGTTGTGAAGCATTGGAACAGGCTGCCCAGGGAAGTGGTTGAGCCACCTTCCCCGGAGGTATTTAAAAGACGTGTAGATGTGGTGCTTAGGGACATGGTTTAGTGGTGGACTTGGCAGTGTTAGGTTAACGATTAGACTCGATGATCTTAAAGGCCCTTTCCAGCCTAAATGTTTCTATGATTCTATGATTCTAAGGCACATTGCAAGAGGTGACAATCTCTTCAGCTGTCAGTCCATTGGCTTCAGCAAAAGAGTTAGCACACTGGAGGGGGGGTAAAGGACTAACACCAGTTCACTCAGGGAATGAAGTGCTGCTTTGAGGGGGAGGAATCCATGGTACAAAATGACTTTTTGAGAAATGAGCATAATTGTGAGACATTTTGTAGTTGTAATGCCTCACGGATAGATTTGCATTTGCATATCATACACTAACCAGTCCCTTGTGCATCATTTAAACTCTCTCCACACAGACAATGCTCTGTCAGTTTTCATAACCCAGCTGCCTGTACAGGAATTGTTCTGTTTTCCCTCCCAAAATTGTGTGTGAAAGCAGAAATGTTTTGCGCTCACAACTGGCTTTAGGGAATGGATATTTTTGTCAAATCTCCACAAACTCAGAAAATGTTTTGCCTACCGATTTAGCAGGAGCTGCTATGTAATGCAGTAAATCTTGCATTTTATACTTAGCAAGAGCTGTTCATTTCTCCTCCTTGAAGCTATCATTAACAAATGTTCCAGGCTTTTGATATCTGCCGCACAGTCCTAAGCAGAGACATGGTCATACAGGCCAAACTCTTTTCTCCGTCAATACGATGAGGAGTCCCAGTGTTGCAGGCTGCTGTTCTCATTCCATTTCTGCAAGCCTCATCATCACTCCCTGTTCCTCCGCAATTCTGGGCCAGCATGGCCAAGCCTTAACATGTCCGTCTGTAATTTTCTGTAAAGCATGAGGAAGCCTCAGTGGCACAGCCAGACTCCAAAAGGACAACAGTTATTATACACAAATACACAAGGCTTTAGTACTTGTGCATCTGCTCTGTGTCAAGGGTTTTGTGGCTCCTGTAAATTGGAGAGATACAAGAGTTACAGGAGTTAATAACTATAAAGCTATAGCTAATAGTGTCCTCCTTTTGCTTCAGACCCGTGTGCCTGCACATTTGTTACTGCTGGGCTGTTGGCCCATTTCCACTAGTCAGGATGGCTCAGTCATGCATTTTGCCTCTCACTGGAGCTAAACAGCCTCCCTCGCTGCCCTGGGATCAACCTGCCTTCCCTGCTGATAAAGTGGTGCCCTCGGGGGAAAGAAAAAGGGGTGTTTTACCACCCCATCAGACCAAAGCATCCCCTTCAGACACCTGTGTCTTTCTTCCGTAAAGCCTTGAGCCCCGGTCTGGGGGACTGAAGAGCATTACCAAGCTGTGTGGCCAAAAGCTGTGCAGTGGGGAAACACACACAAGCCCATCAGTAGCCGAATGTCTCAGGTCACTTCTATGGGGTAACGCTCTTGTAAGGCCATGCTGGAAACAACCAAGCTTAGGGAGGGGGCAGTGCTTAGGGGGAAATGCCATATCCAGGCTCTCCAGCCCTTGCACTGCCCCGGGTTCATTATCATCCCCAGCAGGATTACATGGTTAAGCTGGAAGTCCCTCGAGAAAAGGGAGGTGGTGGGCCTGCCCACGTGCAGCTGTAGTGCTGCAGGAGTAGCAGTGCGTGCCTTCGCCATCCTCCCTGCTGGGGGAATGGCCAGGGACGTAGGGAACAGAGAGCAAGACCCTTCCTGCAGAGCCAGCGGTACAAGACTAGCCACAGGAAGAGAGGGCGGGTAACAGCTTCAAGCCATTTTTTACGTTTTCTGCTACTAATGCTGGAGGGGATTGGGCTGGATGAAGATGTCAAAAGGCTCATTTCAGGTATTTGAGGAAAGGAGGGTGCAACCCCAGCCTCTTCCCTAACAGCTCCGCTCCTCTCACTGTGCCTGGGAGGCTGCTCGCCCCAGGCAGAGGGAGAGTCCAGCGCCACTTCTAATGGGTACACCAGGCTCGGCAACTGGAAATCCCCATCCTCGTTCAACTACATGCACTTTTGAAAAATGACTTAGCTATGATACCAGAACCAAAGGAGGTTGTGTTTTTCTGGTTGACATTTGCAAGAGAAAGCGAATGGCCAGCTGCTAGCCAAACTGGCTGGCACAGACTCCTCTTAGTTTCAGGGATAAAACACAGAGCTTTGATGCAAGCAGCAAATGGTGAAAAGCGCAAAGCCAAACATGACTGTTTCAAACTTCAGCATTTGCCTGCCACAGATTATTTTTGCAGAATACCAGCGGGTCACTCACTCACTCACATGGGTAAGTATTACCTGGCAGCAAAATTATCATTGATTTCATACGATTGATTTCTCAGCCGAACAGTAACATACTAAATCTTTTCTTTTACAAGAACAAACTGTCATGGTAGAAGAAAGTAAATTATTCCAGGAGCCCACTGTTTTAAAGACCAGAAAACCTTTCAGAGATGTGAGTTTTTCACTGCCTGATGGAGAAAAGGGACTTTTTTGCTCCTTAGTGCTTTCCGAGCAGTTATTTTATAGGTCTCAAACCTCCATATTGTGAAACCAGAATTCTTCATTACAGAGATCTTGCATAAGATTGTCTATGAACTGAAGCAAAGGAGAAGATTCTAAGTACTAAAATACAGAATGAAATAGCACTGACTGCCAAGCAAACTGACAGGGGGAATTCAAACTAAGATTGTTTTTCTATTCTTATCTTATCTCATTACAGGTCAGGTTTTGTTTACCCTGGAGAGAGACATGTTTCTGGTTTTGCACACCTGCTGTGCCACTCCAAGTCTGTCCCCTCATCCCCGTAGCACCAGGGCTCTCAACAGACTTGCTTCTCTCATGGTCCACTTGAATGGAAATATTGCATAGCCACGTTCATGGCACGTTTCTGGGGCTCGTTACTCTGGTGTTCATCAGAACACTGTTTGGCAGAGGCAGCTCCATGGAATTTATTCTTTTACCTCTCCAGTCCTGGAGTCTGCTCAGTCCTTCAGCTTAAATTAACACGTACGCTGGTAAAATGTGTGTATTTCTATTGGCAGGATATCAGGCAAGAGGAAAGTGGAGCATGTAATGCCCTGGCCCCACATGGCACCCTATTCGGAGCCTGATTTGCCCTACCCATGCAGCCTGCTGACAGGGTAGGTAGCAGGAAGGCCAAGAGCATACCCAGCTGCTGCAGTAGTAAAATCAGTAACTCTCTTGGCACTCCATCACTGCACATGGGTTTACACAGCACTGATTTACCTAAAAGGGGCTCAAAAGTGTCCCCATGTCCCTGTGCTGTGATGCAGGGACACGGCTCATGTACCTGCTACTCCCTGTGATTTGGGAGTATACACATTGCTGCGTGAATAATTGTACCCCAGAGCTTTCAGAGCTCAGGAAAAGCGTACCAGCTAGGAAAAGAGAAATGGCTTGCCTGTTACGCTGCTTTTTTAGGACCTCATCCCATACACTTTGGCTGTTGGTCCTACCTCATTGCTACTGGCCCTCGAGAGGCAGCCCATCTGAGTCTTCTGGTGGAAGGCCCTCCATGCTGGCCTTCACTTGTTCTGCCTCCTCTGGTCACCATCATCTTTTCTATGTAAAAAGCCATCTCTAGGCATCACTGATGTCTGCTCTCCTCTGATCTTTCCACTGGTGTTCCCCGTTCCAAGAGCCACCTCGCCATCATTTTACCTCTTCCCTTCCTCTGTGGCACACAAGATACCAGTTCTGGCTGCCTTTCATGCCCTTTCTTCCACAAAACCAAACTTGTAGCACCTGTATGGTGATCTCTGTACCCTTGCCTGGTCTCCAGTTGCTCTCATTGTAACGCACAGCTGATCTGCAGGCCACGGAAACACTCGGCATCCCCTCCCACACCCACAGCACAGTCCGCCCATGGAAGTCTATACTCTTCTTCAAGTTTTTTCTGTTGAACCATCCTACTTTTTTGAATGGAAATTTTTACCCTTTGGATGAAAGTTTCCCATCCTTTGATGATCAAATTAGTTCAGAAACTCTTTGAAGTATGTTTTGATAATAACAAAATTCTGTTCCTCCAATGTTACATACTCGGCATTTATACAGACCTATTTAATATGATAACCTTATTGCCTCCTCACATTAGAGGAAGTTCTGAGTAGAAGAGTTAATAAAAATTTAATTTTCTCAAAGTATCATAGATGAGTGCTCCTGAACCCAATTTGTGTGCTTTCTGCTAGTCAAATAGACACAAAGATACTGAGGGAGGAGGGGGAGGAGGGAGAAAGGGGACATGAACAGTATTTCTGATTAAATAAATTCCTATCCTGGGAGTCGATCTGACTATAATTTGACTTTATTAAAAAATGGTTATTATTTTTACATCCAGTGTTTTCTAAGAGAAGTGGAAATGGGTTGCATTTAGATGTTATTTTGGGGTTTTTTGCAACACTGGAAAAAAAGATTATTGTTCCCTCACCAAGTTCATTGAGTGTCTTCCACATTTTCCCACTTCTGGATGCACCAACATCACTGGAAGGTTCTCATACTAGTGCTGGTTACAACATGCTCACGTAGCCCCCCACTGCTGACTATGGATTGAAATAAACCAGATTAAAATGAGCCCCGACTGAGGGAAAACTGTTTCGTAAACGTCTCAATCAGCCTCCAGCCTCAGCCCTACAGATCTCTGCACCTGAACAGAGATTTTGGCTTGTTGGGAAGCTCAGCGGACTCTCACCAGTGAACCAGAAAGAGCACTAACCTATATTCCCACTGCAAACATTAACTACTTAATCCAGATGTCAGCGCAGAGTATGACTTACCTTTGTTTGTACATGAAATAGGGAGATGGGGTCATGAGGGAGGGAAGAGGAAAAGGCTCCTTGCTCGTATGATGAATACCATCACAGCGGGTAGATGCTGCTTTGATTTCTCTGTGCAAGTATGACTTACAGGGACAGTACTGCCCTATCCATCAATCGTCAAGGCTGGTATCATACGGGGATGAGCATACAGGCTTGGAGTGGAGCACCATCCTCAATAAACATGAGCAGAGGGTCAGTCATGGGGCACAGGTTTCTCTCAGTCTCACATCTGATGGACAACTTGAAAAGCAGGTAGGTAGGTGTAACAGAGGAATGCAAGCTTGAGGAGCTATGCCATAAGCACAGATCGTAGAAATTTGACACTGGAAACAAAGGGGTACAGGTGAAATCTAAGCTCTGTAGGGTTTGTGAACCTTGGAACATGCAGCGGTCCCCGGGCAAGGTGAGCGCAAACCTTGTACCGTGGTGTAGAAGGACGGAAGTGGTCTGGCTATTTAAACTGTTTCAGCCAAATGTCACTCTCATGCAAGTTAACAGATCTGCTTGGATTTAGGATTCGATTAGAGGTCCAAAGGAAAGCAATATAATCTATGGAAAATAAAGAGCTCTTGACCAACTAATTGGATACTTTTAATGAGATTATAAATTTGATTGACCACTGCAAGAATTTTGATGCTACGAAACTTACCCTCAATAAAAATATTTAACACTGTGCTCATAAAATCCTAATAACACAGGGGAGTAACATAAAATGATACACATCATATCGACTGAAAAAGCATTGAGAGGAACCACTGAAGAGACAGACATCTGCAGGAGAGATGCAGGAGGAACAAACTGGACTTCTGCTCTCATTCTCTCTCTGTTGACTACAGAGGAATTCTAGGAAATTAGCTTGCTGTGCCAACGCCTTTGTGCATACTCTGAGGTTGTAAGATACAATTATGCGTTACACATTATGCAAATATAAAGTCACACATCTTAGGCACAAAACCAAGGAGCTGCTATGCTGTGGAGCAGGGATCCTGAAGGACTGCTCCAGTGAACAAGCAAGCCAACAAGAACTACACAGTGCGATGTGCTGGCCGGGCGCATCAACCTGCTTCCTTAACGCATACAGAGGAGAATACTGAGTAGGGGTTAGAGAAGTTACCATACCTCCCCAGGTGTGCTTAAATGCCAGATCTGGTCGGGCATTCACACTCAAACACTAGCAACTCCGAAAGGAGTTGCACCACATGGAGAGAAGCACCACAAGAACTGCACACATAACAAGAACATGGAGTGGAGTGGAGGCAGGATCTTAATCAGAAGGAAATTTCAAAAATCAGGATGGCCTTTTCAGTTCCTGAAAGATGCACTCTAGACAGCTGCAACCTGAAAAAGGAAACTGCCCTATTACAATACAAGTCCAGGAGTTGGTCCGAGTAGGTGGGCTACCAGCTTTAGGGTCATGCTGGATGATAAACTGGCAGGGAAGACCCATGCAGACCTCTTGCACAACTTTTAATGCAACTGCACATTTGGTTTCTTTCTGGTTCTAGTTGCAGGAAGAACAAATTGTACTTAAAAATGGCATGATGGATCACGGCCACCACTGGGCTGGGGGAGTCCTACCTGAGATAAAAGCCACTGACCTCTGAAAAATGTGGATAATTTTCTTGGAGGACTGAACAGCAATAACACCACAGCATCCTTGTGCTTGCACTGGTATCAGGAAAGCAGAGGCATCAAAAGTAAACACAGCCTTAGGAAAAATATTTTAAACCATTGACTTTATTAAAATACTTAATACACAGTTTGTAGAGGAATGTACTTACATTTTCTGGAAACTCCACTGAAACCAAATTTTAATTATATATTTAACAAATGACAGAACAGTGGATGAATTCATGCTGTACACCAAAGAATAGACAAGTTAGGGTTTTTTTTATCATCATTATTTTCCTGGCACAGACTCTTCTTTGCTTCTTAGCTTCAATCTCTTGAATATCTAGTAGCAGAGAAAGGAGGTTTGCATTTCTCACAGCATTAAACCCATCTGGTCCAAGTGAAATTCGATTTGTTTTCATGAGGTTCTTAAATCAACCGTTCCCCAGTAGCTTCCTTCTCCAGAAAAGCAAAGGCGATTGACCTCTCTAAAAAGCTACAGGTCATACTGCAAGAAGAGTTCGCCAATCAAATGTGAACGTGGAGGTCTAAACCTTCTCAGAGTCACTACTCTTTCAAAATATCCACGTCAAGCTGAGTGTGGAAAAAAAAGACACTGTCAGAATAAAAGGGCCACAACACATTCATGGACTTGGCGGAATGCACGTGGAAGACAGCCTGTGGTGCTGCAGCTCTGAAGTAAAAGGTAAACCAGAAGCTAGGTCTTGTTGAAATACAAGATGCAAGGGCTGGGAAGGAGAAAGATGGAAATAACCTGGACACATCCTTACAAGAATGAAATGTCCTAACTTCATGGAGAAGGTTGTAATCATCATAGATATTGCAATTGCCATAGAACCATGAAGATCAGTGACAAAGTGTGTGTTATGACAATCTCAATGACAAGTATAATCTGGGGGAAATTATTTATACTGAGTGAAGAAATAATTAACTGTGTGTTTCAATGCAAGATGCACAGAGGCTGCATAGGTTTTCACATCAAATTCATAAGGCTCTTTTTTAGGAGATAATTTTGCAACCTTGCATAGGTGATATTATATCTTTTCTATAGATAATATGCAGAAACTATGTACAGTTGAAAAAAAAGGACTTTGATGAACGCATTTTTTCCCCTCAAGTTTTACCATAGTATAAAAAGTAACTTATATAGCTCCTTCAGTTCTCTAAAACACATATGGAATATCCCAGAAAGAGATGCTAGGAACACCATCTAAATGATGCTGTGTGCATTTATACAACAGGTTGAAACAATTAGAGAAGCCACCACAAAGCATAGTTGTAAAATTTCCATACAGAAAAAAATGCAGGAGTTAATTTTGCTTACGAACATTGAAACTCATTTAAACAGAAATGCATTTTAGTTATAACAAATTAATAAGCTTCACTAGTCAGACTGCTGAATGAATGGACGACTCACACACTAAGTAAACTATAGAAAGAGCCAGTTCGATCCCTGCTTGATAAATGTACAGTAAACTTTAAAATCTGCATTTGGTTTCCAATTAATTCCAGCTCAGAACAACTCCTCCATTAGACAACCAGAACGCAGCTTCTCAAAACTAATATTATGCACATCTGCCAGTGCACTGCAACAAGAGCCATCAGGGCATTCATGCGCTTCTTCATTTGGTATGAAAGAAAGTCAGCCAGAGGATGAGCACGGTGCCACAGGACAGCCGACCCTACCTTTGAAAATGAGCGTCCTGTTCCCTGGGACACTCGTTCGCCCCCCTAAATGGTTCATCGTTGCCTGTAATTACCTAAACCAGGAGATTTTCCACCTGACATGGTGCCTTTCCACCTAAACTACCTTCTCTGTTACACAGGAGTTGTCTGGCATTTCTTTTGCCATTTTGTGCCTGGATCTAAGACACCATGATCAGCACTGCTTATTACTCTTGTATATCACAGTGATGTGTACTTTTTAGTAATATTTACAATGGTATCACTGTGGAGAACTAAGCCCTGTACTAGAAACAGTCTCTTAACGGAGACCTTAATACTAAGGATTTGGTGTATTCCTTATCTACAGATAAACTTAAAAAGGCAAAGCTAAAATCAGCCCACTATACATTTGGTGTGTTAGGTTCAAATGGGGGGGGGGGGGGGGAGGAACAAACACCCAGCATGTATCCTTTCGAAGGGATGCTATTTACAAGAAGGATTCGCTTTTTTAATATTTCAACAACAAAAACCCGGCTAATTTTGAAATTAGTGAAATCTAAGACAGCTTAGTTTTTAACCAACACAGAGCACAAACAACATTGCTGTTTGCTGTTAAACACAAGTCTCAGAAATGCAGGGAAACTATGATCAATTATACTATGGGCGACAAATTGCAACCAGTTGAATAACAATAATAAAAAAACACCTCTGCTTTTTTTTAAACACAGCCTCTAAAAAGTACAGCATCCCAATGTTTTCTCAGTTCCAGACTGCTGACATTATAAATTAAGATGAAAAGAGTTCCGTATATAAACAAGGCAGCTTTCCATTGACTTCATTGTACTGTTCTTGTCTAAACCTTTGGAAATTTCATCTTCAAATACCATAAGGTAAGGTTGAATTTATCAGTTACAAAACAATGTCCGTTCGTATGTGGAATTTGAAAAAAAAACAAAACACAAAACAAAACAACAAACAAAACCCCAAAAAACAAACTCAAAAAACCACACCCAAGTATTTACAGCAATTCAGATTTCTTTTTTTCCAGCCTTCACACTTGCGTTTCACCTTCTGCAGAACTGTAAACACGCTGAGACCAAGGCCTTATGTTATGGTACGCGGCCTTTTGGGCGGTGGGGGTGGCATGAGTTCAGTGTCAGGGTCGAGGTGGTGTTTCCGCATCTGTCCTTGAGAAGCTGCTGTACATCTATCAATGAACTCAAACAGCATCTCCTTTGTGACTGGATTCTGGATGCTGTTGCATACAGCTGGGAACAAAGAACATATTCTCAAGTTACGAAACAGATCTGTTATAGTCGGCACTTCAATAATTTCATCCCCTCTTTGCAAAATAAATAACATAATTTGGCTGAAGTACTCAGCCTTAAATGCAGACTTTCACAAGATGGCTGAGTCAGGAGTCACGTACCTCTACTTTGCCCCCCCGAGAGCACAAAGTGGTGTAGTGGGCCCCTACCTCATGGGAATCACTCTTTTTAAAACAAACAAAAGGCATGCGTGTGTAGGCTTCATGGGGCAACTATAAAAACGCCAAGAACTGACATCCTATTGAGATGGCCTCACAAGAGGCCATCTCAATTATATAGACATCTTGTGAGATGTCTCACAAGACATGGCTTTAAAAGAGACATGGCTTTAAAACACCCGTCAAATCCAAATAGCTAGAAACAAGACTGGCTTAATATTGAAAACCTCTGAATTAAGGTAGCTTTTTTTTTTTCACTAAGTACTATAAATACCAGAAACCCACAATGCACAGTACTTTTTTTTTTGACCCATATACCTTCATTTGGCTGAAAGACTTGACACCAAGCAAGCCGCATGTCTAGCACACCAGACCATATGCTGGAGGAAAGGCCGTAGTGCTGCATGGTGGCCAAGGCATGCATGTATAAGCACACTTGGATTACTTAACATGACTCCCCAGGTCAGAGTTTGTAAGTAATGGCCCACAGGATTTTATGGAACAAATAAAAAGGCTTACTTCTCTTAAAACAAATAAAATATTTTAAATACTTTTCCTATGTAACTTTATACTCCTCTAATTAATCCTCCTGAGAGACTTAGGGAGGGCGATGAAAATAAAGAGCAAGAAATTAAGTGGGAATCCTATGACTATCTTGGAAGAAAGTACAAAATGATTAGAGGATAATATATAGCATGTAAGGACTGGCCACAGTATGGATGCAATTTCCATGCAAAACAATCTATTGACCTCCTAGAGTACTAAACAACATTAAGACTCCTTAAAATGTACTTGCAATATAGCGTTGTTACGAATAACAATCAACGTATAATTTCCTGACTCAAAAACACTCCTTTCTTTCCTGCAGAATTCCAGAACCATTCAAAGCATTACTTTACAATTAATAAAACACCTTCCAAGCATTATTTTTTTATTATCTCATTTATTTTTGGTGAAAAGGTGGTTTAGAAGTTGTACTGTATGTGACTTCAGCAGTTGGAAAAATTTCTCATCAAGAGAAAGCAAATAGAGTCTCTAGGATCTAGAGGAGGGGACAACGAAGTTTCAAATGAGAAAATACAACTTTTGGAGATTTTGAAAAATGGTCAAAAGTGAAAAATTAAAGCCAAAAGAAAACTTTCTGTTCTGAAAATTCCCATGGAAAATCTGAAATATTTCTTACAGAACAGTTCTTCCTATAGCATGTAATTTTCCTTTAATTTTTATTTTTAGGAAGTTCATTATGTTTTGGCAGGGGAAAAAAAGTCAAGAATAACATAACTGCCCTACAAATGGAGAAAATGAGAAGAGAAAAAGCGCAGCTGCATATGCTCTTAAGAACGAAGGAAAGAAGAGTATGCTACTCCTCAAAGAAGAGAAAACTCCAAGGAAAAAAAAACTATTGACACAATAAGGTGAAACAGAGAAGAGAAATTTAGGTCATGGTGACAAAGATATGTCCTTGTACTTGTATGACTTCTGTGGCCCATTCCTCTGTCCCAACAGGACGGCTCAGCAAGTATTGCAGCTACATTCTGTGCTGGTTCCCTAAAATGCCAACAGATTTATTATCTCCTGGCAAAATGACCACATTTTGTTTATTCAAGAAAATCTACTCACTGCTCAGGCAGAAATACAAGTGGAATGGTTCAGAGAAAATCCTACATCACCTATGCATGTCCTCATAAATAGCATGATTTTAAATATGATTAAACTTCTTTTTGGCGCTTAACAAAAGTCAGTATCAACATGACTATTGTTATTCAGCCTTCCACACTTCTATTCAAACTCTTATACTTCACCTGAAAGTAAACAACATCATTTAATTTACAACACTTGGCAATTTTTTTTTTTTAGAAGAACATTAAAGTCTCACTATTCTGCAGGGATATACCCCCACCTTTCATTTGTTTGCCTCTTCATTGTTTGTACGACTATTGTAGAAACTTAAGATTACATTTTCTCCTGTTAATTTTCTAGCCCATCTGCCAAATAATGGTTTTGGCGTTTTGAATACAGGTGACATTATAATGGATTTTTTGTTCAACAAATTCAACTCATAGCGTGTCAGTTTGCATTACATCCTGACAAGCCAACACAATGCTAGGAACTGTTGTTTGTTAGTCAACTGCTGTTGCAATGCTATCGTAAATAAAAACTTTCTTGGGTCTCACTTAAAAGGCATGCCCTGCCATTTAAAGTCTCTTTGAGCAAGTGTTTGCAGTTCTACAAAGACTTAGGCACTTGCTTCTGCATTATCTGTTAAATACTGCATCAGAGTATTTAAATGACTTCATCAAATACCCCTGAAGCCAAAGGATTCATGCTATATAGAAGACAAACATGACATAAGCATTTACAAGATGAGGTATTACTATAGAAAGTTAGAGAAGCCAGAACTTAAACTAGAAATAAGAACACAGAGTACCTTTCCTCCTCAGACTGGAACAGAGTTAAAAAATTAAAATTTGAGCCTGAAAAACTTTTACAGCAAATTATTCTACTCACCCATGGCAGTGCTGTAGGCATTTGGAAAGCTTTTGTCTATTCTCTGTCTCATGAAGACCCAGCTGTTGTTCTCAAACTTGCACTCTATAATTTTATTGTCGTACTGTTTCAGTTCTTTTGTAACCTGTTTAAAAAAATTGTTTGGGATAAACATGTTTTAATTCACATTTTTTTCCTTCTTTTAGGGATAAATAATAGAAGATCAAAAGCTGCCCTGCATTTTTCAGCAACGTGCCTCCATCGTACACAGAGGAACCGCACAGACTACATCTCCATTATACATATGCTCAGCTACTCAACGTTTAAAAAATACTTTTCAAATCTGCTGTGAATATACAGCAATCATATTATGCTAAAACATCAGCAGCTCTAACAGAGGGGGAAAAAAGTCACTTCTGGCCCAAATGCAAATAGGTTTCCATGGGAATAAACTGCTTCCAGTGTAAGTGCTACTGCCAGCCTAAGTGCACGAAATGTATTATCCATGTTTCATCAACTTTCTTTGTTGAAGGTCTCAAAGCCAAATGTCAGATTTCAATACCAGAAAGAGCTTATGGAAAATCATTCCACTCTTTACATTACCGAGGATTTTTCTTTTCTTTTTTTTCTTCATTTGTCTTTAAAAATTAAGATTGTAACTCCAAAATAATGCGGGAGTTCAAATCACATATGTTCTAAGTCTCCTTCAGGCCTCTATTGATTCATAGATTTGTCAGCAGCCAATATCCTGAGCTATTTGTCTTTCTATTTGGCAACGCTGTGTGGTCTGGAAATGCAGTTTATATGCATTGGACTTCTTAGTTGTTTTGGCTACTTCATCCTATGCATCCTAATCTATGATACAATGCAAAATTTTCAAGTAACCATGGTAACCTGAGAACCTTATCTAAAGCTTTAAACAATTTTACCTATATACTTCACTTTGTTCCTAAGGGCCTCTTCAGAAGTATAAAGCTGTATTTAACTGCTAGCTATGTTTAGTTTTCCGTAGCTTACCAACGAAAAGCTCTACAAGGTAATATAACACTTTGGATTCAGGATCTTACGCATAAGCGCTCTCATAAAAAGGGACTGGTTATTGCAATTCATTAGCATAATTTTTCACCTCTGTTGTCTACTTGCTCCTGAGCGGTGACACGGGAATTTACTACTGTCAGAGGGATGCAGATTTGAAAAAGGCCATAACTGTCTCCAGGCAGCTTAACAGCACATACAGTGGAAAAGCCCATGAGCCTCTTTCCCATTAATTCCCAGATAAAGGCAATTAATTCATGAAAAGGTCCTGAGCATGGACTGAGTGCTCCTATACTGCATGGTACAGGATTTATCCTTAATTTGATAAGCAGAATCCTAACATTTTTCTTGGTATTTACCCTGAATACTTGTGTTCATTCCTGGATAGGGAGCCCTGGGATTTTACTTGTCAAGTGAACATAAGACAATTTTGTTAAACCCGCTTACAACCCAGGCCTGTCCTGCTGCAGGACTGACAGAGTCAGAGTCAGGTTTCCATGTCACACATTATTCCTTGATTCATTCCATCACCTGCAAAGAGCTTTTTTCCTAAAATCATTTATCCTTAAGCGAAGTTTGCATCTGCTGATGATCACTTGGATGAAATCAACTGATTGCCCACATCAGCAATCTCTTCCTTTGCAGCATGCTCTGCGCAGCACGTCACTTCTTTCCATCCACGTTGAAAAGCTATATGCAGTCCAGATGTTTGACTGATACATATTTGTGGACATATTTATGTTCCATTAGGTGTATGCAGGAAAACACAACATCCTTTTCTAGCACACTATGGATACATAAACCCAGGAAGAAATTCTTGGCTGCGCAGTGCCTTGGGAAGGTATATTACTTTGAAAACAGCTGCCTAGTGGAAGTGGGGGCAGCAGGGGGTATGACCGTGTGTCTGATTTCCTGCCAAAGCAGGGAAATGTTAGAAGGATCACCTGCTAGAGAGAGAAATGTATAAAACTGCAGGCAATGACTTCAACTAACCAGCCGTCTCATAAGGCCTTCTCATAGTTTATCATTCTTCTATTGTTCAGATGCTCAGAATAGCAATAAATTAGATGGCAGTTTTATCAGACTGTGGCAATTAAGCAGTATTATTAACTATCTAGATACTTGCTTGGCCATTCATTAGCAATCTGGAAGATAGATCTTTCCACAAAATATGAACACCTGCCAAAGCACCAACTTAAATGAATTTTCCCATTAGAAAACTGGTGATCATAGTCTTTAACAATTGCAAGGTGTAGTAATTATTTTACAAAGGAAGAAATACAGCACCTACACTTCCCTATACTTTGTTAAGTGACCTCAGTCTTGTAAATGTACTTATTGTAATATTAATGAACATTTTAGGAACTGCTGGCATTTGATCAAGGCTACAAGTACTCTAAGCAAAACACACTTTTCAGCATTAAAAATACTCTTCTACTGTTGCATCTCAGTAGACTTCTAAATGGGTACTGTTTATGCACAGGACTGAACAAGCCCATTGCAATCCTTGTATCCATAATTCACGCCTTACATCTACCTATCACTTGCATGCTACTTTCTGGTATTTCAGCTTCAAAGTGGGACAGGGAAACAGTCAAATTTAACTGTCTTGAATTTCCTTCCCTTTGGGAATTCATTCTGAGCTGCTCAGAGCACTGTCTTCTTGATTTTCCCTTTGCAGAATGGAGTTCATCCCTCCTTCTCCCTCTTCAGTTTTACAGTCCATAGGAGTATCTGAATAATGCATCATCATTTCTCTTCCTGAGAGGTCGTACTTCTAGCTAGTTCTTCACAGAAATGGGAGAAGTGTCTTAGGAATGATGGCAGTTCTCAGCCAAAATGCTTATCCTCATTAGCAGCAATGCTTCTGTACCAGCAATGGTGCAGTGCCAATGCTTCTGCCGTACCGTTGATAAAACGCCTTGAACCAGCATTCAGCAATTTCAAGACGGAAACTCCCACCACACTAAGGACTCCATGGAGCCTCCCTTAATTAAATATTTACTCCCTAGTCTATTTTCAGACAGCCAGACAGAATTAGAAGCCCAGAGGATCATGTCTGGGACACAGGGCTGTCAGAGGTGGTGGGCATCAGACCAGCATCTCTGGTCTGGGCCACAACTGTGTCCTGGGCAAGGACGAACACCAACCTGTACACTACTTTCGTTTCAAGAGGAAGGAAATTGTTCCTCAGCAGGAACACTCACCGTTCCTGACTGCATTCAATCTAGTTATCAGGAACCAGCCTACTTGCCCAACAGAAATCACTTCCCAAAAATATAGATGAGCTTCCTCTTGGAAGCTGATTTACTACATTCACTGCTAGATTGCAAGATGTGATCCGAAAAAAGTGGGCAAGAGCTGCATCCCCATTTCAGCAATAGCTCATTATCAAATCAGATTGGATTAATACAAGACCATTGCCTAAGAATGTCAGATTACATGAAGATGACAGCTATCTTCCTCTCCCTGCTGAGAAAGGCTTCCCACTGCCATCATCATCTGGGCTATTCACTAGGAAAAACTTTGGTGGCATAAGCTTATCTTTTTTTCTAAGAATGATGACAGTTAAGGTTTAGGAAATCTCCCGTTTTCCAGTCTCCTTCCATCCCCTATGTTCTGAAAGAAATTCAAAATATATTTTTAAAAGTTAAATATCTAACCCATCTCAAATTATCTCGCCTGGCAGAATAATGGAGCCATTTTGAGATTAATCACAACAGTGTATTCATACTCAGCCACATTTTATGTTAATTTAGAGCAAAATGTGAAAAAACAATATATCCAGCTGAAAAAGAGGAGAAACCATTTACATTGATGTAGTTAGCTCTAGTCTCATGAACATGCCTGCATTATTTCTGCTGACTGACTACCAGTGGCCAAGGCTTTTCTGTGTATCTCCACAGTGTGCTTGATCATCAGACTGCTCCATCATTCTACCTGTTGAGTCATTCTTTCATTTACTTGAAGCATATATATTTGCTGTGAAGTCTTCACTCAAACATTAGTCTCATCGCCCTTAATCCCAAAGGAGAATGAAATTCCTGGGCAAGCTGCTACTTTACATAAGAGTTATTAACAATGAGAATTTAGATTTTAAGGTAATTAAGTTAATATTTCAGAAAGCATGCCTACAATGGACAAGCTTAAACTTTACAAACGCATCTACCTTCCCCATATTCAAGTTCTTTAGAAAGAAAAAAGGAGGTAAGCTTTTAGATAAATGGAGACTTGATTGAAAGAAGTCCTATGTTTCCATATGCATATTTTTTTCAAAGCAATTGAAATTGTTTTAGCTCAGTAAATAATCCCCGTTAAAGAAAGTGATGTTTGTAAGCAAAATCTTAGCACATTCTATTTCAAATCCTTTCTGTCTTTAAATGCCTTTTTGTTGCACTTTCCCCTCTATTACCAAACATTTATAGAAAGAAAATCATTCTTCAATTCACCTATTTCTATTGCTTATTCCACATCCCTAGTCATCAGCCTATTTCTAAGATCCCAGAAGAAACGATTGTAATAGTAGACACAGAAAATGTTATCTTCCATGAGAGAACAAATGAGCAAAAGCAGCAGTTGAAATCTTATGAAATTAAAAAGATCTTTATTTCTAAATACAGAATTTAAAGAAGGAGCCATAACACACAGGCAAGACAGATTCTAAATGTAATGGCTTTCTATTTTCTAAGAAGAATCTGCCTTTTCTTTTTATAGCTGGCATGTGCAATGAAGGCATTCCTTTTTGATATGCTCAAGTACACAGTTTGTTTTCTTTTTTTAAACACAAGTTCCAATGCCTGGAGGGAAGAAAAGTTTAGAGCTGCTACCTAAGGCCTGGAGGGTAATTCTTCCTCTCTCTGATATCATAACTAACTTTTCTCCATTAGGATCCATTCTTACAGCCAAAGCAAACAAACAAGTGAAAGCAGCACATCCCAAAATAAATTATCAGCTGTGTGTTCATGAGGGAGAAACCTTCTAGTTGCTTCCCAGTCTCCTACTGCAGGAGAACTGGAGCCCACACCTTCTCTAGTCAGCCATCCTGCAAAAATTAAACCACGCTTTTCTAAGAACTGTCCAAAAAATATGACATTTGCAAGCTCCTTGTCCTGAGGGTATTGGGATACATTCAGCCACGAATGACAGTTTAGGAAATAAAACCTCTCTAGCAAAACAGCACATCTCAAATCCTGATTTCTGCATTACTCTCAAATGCTGTGACTGCCCACAACTGCGAAGTACTGTAGACTTTGTTTCTAAACTTCTCAAGCAACGTGGAATGTCCTAGACGACAGAGAGAATTAACCTGCCCGCTGTTACTATGACTCCATAGCAGTAAGGACATCATCTGAAGACCAGGGAGAAGCAATGACAACAGTCAGGGAACAAAAAGAACAATTACATGGGAATTTGAGGAAACAAAGAGGGGTCAAGACTTCCTGAAGGAATAGGATGGAAACAGAAAAAATAAAGCAGCAGCAGTAACAAAATAAACAGCTTCTGAAGATATAAAGATATGCCAAACTCAAAATGAGATCTTTTTGAAGACTGAAGACTTAAAGGTGACAAGCAAACTCCAAGGACCTTCTTGTCAAACCAAGGCAATTGAGAGGTAATGAGGTGTAAGCAACAGGGCTCCCGTTTATTTTGAGAATACACCTAAAGCAAAGCTTCAAAGTGCATGATTTTAGTGCATGGCCAGCTTTCCAGAGAAAGGTGCGTGCGGGCAAGGACTATCCTGGGAAAGCACTCTTACATGTGATTACAAACGAGGACATGAATATAAGAAATTCTAATGATTTGACTAAGAACATCCTAGAGAGTCAGTAGCCGTGTATTTATTAGAGCCCCCAACTCTTACAGGGCACAACACAGCACCTAATACAGATCCCAAATTGTTCCTTCAGTGCTTCTTCCTAATTCTCAGACAGCTTGTTTAGATGCTCTTAAAGAACTTTTTTACCCATTGACATAAAGTATCTCATGTTTTCCACAGTAAAACTTCTCAGAGAATTATAAAAATTTAAGAGATGGTTATTAAATGCCTGTTCATACCATTAGAGTACACAGGACCACAAATATTAATACTGTCAACTGGCAAAAGTTAATCCATTAAATACTCTTCTGCTTCACATTTTTGTTCAAGCCAAAACAGACTTTGTAGTGTAGCTTAATATCCATTTCTTAATATGATCCAAGAGATTATTTTAGCAAAAACATGTATTTGTTGAAAGTAAAATAAGAGCACTGGTAACCAATTCTGTTGCTAAATCAAACATACTGATTGTGTTTCCTTTTAAGTAATATATTACCCAACAAATGGTTATCAGCTTGGGTAAACACAATGCAGTTGATATGTTTATTTACATTAAAGAAGCCTTCTAAGTGTAACTACGCCGCTTCTTGTGTACATAGGAAATGGAAATGCTCCAATTTTGAGATCTCATTCCTAGAAAGGAACATTAAGAAATATAAAAATTTTAACATTTTTGTTCATGCCAGATTAAACCACAACCCTAACAACCAAGCACTGGAAAATCATGGAAAAAGCCAAAAAGAAAAATCATGTTTCAAAACCACAAGAGTGAGGCTTTTTTAAATTGTGGAATTTGTTTGTTTGTTTTTGACTTCCAGCATCTAGCACTCACAGTTCATGATTTATTCTTTCTTTTTAACATACAATATTTTCTCAAAAATATTATATTTCTTACATGTAGTAATTTCAAATATGGATACTGTTTTCTGATACACAGAATGGGTTGGAATCCTGGGGGTTTCCTGACAACTGGCTGATGGAAACATCAGAATTAAAAAGCCTTCCTCTTATCAGTGATATTAAAAGTTTAACGACTTTCAGTGCCAGCTGGAAACAGATTTCATAATGTATCCTGGAAGGTCTCCTGTACTGCTGACCTTGCAACACCATCTGAACTATCTGTAAGAAACCAATGTTTTCCTGAGCTTTGTTTGGGACTCTCAGAGGAACACTGGTATCTACAACAAAGCAGATAACTGGTAACTGCTAAGACCATGATGTGGAAATGTATCTGTGTTTGCACAAATGCTCTGCTCAATGATGCACCCTCTTCAAGATATTCTTTTTTCTATACTTCCCGGTTCACTCAACGGGAAAACCTGGTCAGCCACAGCAAACCAACAAACTCTTTGAACACTTTTGGGTGTTATAACTCAGGCATCTACAGTACTCAAAGAGCAGCTGACCTTCCTGCTAGACTTTGCCATCTCCACCTAACTCCTGAGGGAACTTTAAAGCTTTCCAAAAACCTATTTTCTTTTAATCATCGTCAAGAATGGGAAGCAGAGATCCACATTTTGAACAGTTAACTGAAACAAAGTCATAAATAGTTGTCCTCCTAGATTGATATCCCTTGCCAGGCACTCTAATCATCACAGGTCTATGGATTAAAGAAAAAAAGGTCTCTCTGTACATCTTCTGTAAAAACTGAGAAACAGAAGAATTCTGTGCTGGGGACTCATGAACCTGGCATACCTCCACTGCGATGAGTTCTTAAATAAAGTCGTATTAAAAAAGCAGCTCATATAATTCTGACCCTCAGCATGTGCTGATGAAAGAGGAAGAAACTCTAGGGGATGGGGGAACTGCAGCAAACACCCAGGCAGTAAGAGCAGTAACAGAGCTCTCAAAGCAAGTGTCAGTGTGAACTTACTATAGAGAGGATGCATATTTGGTGTAAACAGGGCTTCACCTGCTCTACAGCTCATGAATTTGTAGGAAGAGGTAAGAACAATGCTTCACCACAAGCAGCTGGGGTAACTTTGCAGAGGCCAGAGACAGCCAGCTTGGATTTGGCACACCAAGAATAATTGTGCCACTAATAATCCCTGGGGTCAGTACTGAAACTTGAGGGTGTTTGTCAAAGCACCAAAGAAAAACAGGCAAATGCAAGCAAAGTAGTAAAATGCCACAGCAAACCGCAGAACTGTTCAGCAGGTTATGCAAAAACAAATAAGCAAAAAAATCCTTTCAGTGAAGGACAAGGAATCCACTGGAGGTTTCTGAAAAAAGCCACCCCTGCCAGGAAGGTAAGCAACTGTACAGGAGGGGAAGATAGAGCAAGGATATACAGTGCAAGCTGATAGAAAAAGCTGTAATCATAATGTAGCAATGATTCTGGGAGGAAACATTTCTCCCCACAGCCTGATACGTTTTGAGGACTGTATTTCTGCTTGACATGAGCTAGCTCGTGAAAGCCAGTCTTAACCCTGATTTGTGTCTTATTCACTCAGACTGCTTTTGCAAAAGGGAGCCAGCCCCAGACTGAGCGCACTGCATGCTAGGAAACAAAGATCCAGAGTTGTGCACCAATAGTAAAGAATATATTTTGAAAACAGCACTTAGCTCATTCATAAATTATGAATTTCATAAGGCTTATTATTCTCAGTTTGCAAATGGGGAAACAGAGAGAGATGGTTTGTGGTCACACAACAGGGAAAGCATTTACTCCCCATTAGGGTCTCTAAACCCAATCTTAATTACCCCTCAGGTACTTACACTCATGCTACCAAGAAATCCTGTGACACAGGGCAGCTGAGATCTCTTTAATAATTTATCAGCAGAAACCCAAACAAATCTTCCAGAGACAAAGCAGTGCTATCACTATTTTACAACCATTGGCAATGCTACTTCTATACCTCAAAATAAACAAGAGAGAACCTAGATGACTGTGTCAGAATAGGATGAATAGGAGTTTTTCCAACATTTTCTGCCTTTCACATGTTGGACTTCTCTATAATGATGGCTCTCTTGACAAATGTTTGTGTTTATCATGCATAGATTTTACAGCGTACTTTCTCATATGACTGTTTTTCATCTTTTCTTTGTACTCACGCTATTACTACTGTAGGAGTCTAAATTCAGCTTGTTTCATCTGTACTTCTCACACCCTACAAGGGGTTCTGTTGCTTGCTGTCACACCGCCAGGGATGGGTTACAGGGAGACTCCCAGGGGCTGGGCTACCAGGAGCTTCCCAGTAGCCTTTCTGTGTCGTCTGAGGAAAAACTACTTTTACAAGACAGATAGTATCTGTCACTATTCATATGGGCCCCGACTCTACAAACTCTTATCCTTGTGAGCTACATACCTTTGAGCAGTTTCATAAGATCAATTAGCCTGCACTAGTGTTATCAGGATTGGGCTCTAAACCTAATTCTCGTCATTGCTTATCTGGCTTCTGAAACGTTCTTAGAAACTGTGGTTTTATACTCTCAGAAAAATGCCAAATGATACCAGAATAAACCAAAAGACATTTAAACTAGAATCCAAAGTAGCAAGTAATTGCAAGTGAGTCTTTTAAACCCACTTTTACTTGTAACAACAGGCAGCTTTCAAATTACAGCCATTATGAATCATATACTTTTCTTCCATTTAGATCCCAAACAGCCAGTTTTATATGCTTAAAGTTTTTTTCCCCATAAATCAAAATTCACCACTGAGAACAATTGTGTTAACACTACAAGGAAATTTGTTTGCTTTGTTAAATTGAGCTTCAAAAGCATGAACTGAACATATATTTGTGATCACAAGTAGTGCCTCTTCTTATATCCATTCAAAATGTTTACTTTATTACAGCTTATTATAAATGTACAGTCTAAAATGCGGCAGCATGACTGTTCAATTTCCAGGCCATAATTTTATGATAATCATATGTTATATATTCATATGCCTACTCCACTGCCTAACAAAGCCCAAACTGGTTTGTTAGCAGCTCTGCTTTCCCCATGGTTCAAATTTCTTTGCCTCAGAACATTACTGCATAACAACATTAAGGAAGATATAATCAAAATTTTACTTCATATTCTTCACTATAGTAGGCAAACAAAGAAACATATAACATTGGAAGCTGAATTTGGCGTACTGACTTTATCGAATACTGGTATCTAAGTGATATGTAAATTATTAAACATGCTATGCAAGCATTATTAGGAAGGTAGGGGGTAGGGAGCAAGATTATAAATTCATGTTTTTAACATGTAGAAATCCTATTAATACTTGAAAACATTGAGATAGTACAGAGAGAATGTGCGCATGAACTAAGACCAGAACTAAGCAAACTTGCTTTTCATCTCCTATATTTAACATGTGTTTCAGTTTTTGCCGAGGACATAGTTACAAAAAGTAGTAAACTTTTTTTTCTTCATACATTTCAGAGGCAATTCCTAGTTATTCATAAATCTGATACTAGAACATACAGAGGCTTACAGGGCTTGTAGGAAATAAAAATTCAGACAATCCCCATCCACTTCACTAGACTGAACGGTTTGTCATCAATCAAGTCTCCTATGAACCAAAGGATCAAGCTAGAGAGGAGAGCTCAGTCTTGCTCACCGTAGCTTTTATATGGTCTGTGTAATACTTAGCATTTTTGAAAGAGTGCCAGATCTTGAAATCACACAAGTCTCTTACAGCAGAATAACATTTTATTTTTTAAAGAAAGTTCTCAGGTTTTGTATTTGTATTATATAAGAAAGCAAGAACTTTGAATTTTCAAATACAGGATGACAAAAAAAAAGTCAAGCTTTAATGAGTTTTAAAACCTCACCATTTTGAGGGGGCGCACTTACACCTGATCACTAAGATTGGAGTTCACAACCCTGCTGACTCAACCTTCCATTGTTGTAGCTAATGACACAGCATGAGTTTCAGGTGACTGCCAGAACCACTTACATGAGGGAGTTGATAAATGCCTTGATGAAACACTGCAATAATATAAAACACAAAGCCAAGAAGAGGCAAACAACAACAACCAAAAAAAAACAACCCTGAAATCTATTCAGCAGTGCTATAAAATCCAAATAATAAAGCAAAGATGCGTTGGGGAAAAAAGCTGCAAAAGCTATGTTAGGGATTTTTCATTGTATTTTTCATCCTTCTAAGATTTCAATTAGAAGGAAAATAATCTTTTTTTCCATTACTGATAATACATCACAGCAAAAAGATTAATGGCTGCTGACTTAATGCAGACTTTCAAAAATTAGCTTTGATCAAAGCAACTGCTGTAGTGAAAGTCAACTGCCCTAACTCACTTCTCAACTGCCTTTATAGCATTGAGCTGGCTTGAACTCCCTCCCTTTGTTGAATAGTTTGCCTTAAACTTCAAAGCCTAACTGGCTTTCAGGCTTAAATCACGAAAGCTTTTTCCTCCTTCTTCAAAAGCAATTAAAGACGTTCAGTATAATCTGACCTATAATCTAAAATCTAAGCATGCAGGTCTTCTTGATCATTGTGGGGTTACAGAACGGAAGGGGCTAGATAGAGAAGTTAATCGTGGCTCAGACACTGCAAATGGTTTGATGGTGTCTGCCAGCTGACGAGGTCAGTCCTCTAAAAGAAAGGTAAGCAAGGGCTAATCTATAGATGGCACAAATTTGTTGGTAAATGAGGCTATTGAGGGGTTCTTACTGCTTTACCTTTCATTGCAAGCCCCTACTTCTTTTCCATTCCTTGTTAAAAAAGAATCTGCAGAGTTAGGAAGCCGGATTTCCCAGGACACCATGGTAACAGACGTGGAGTGGGGTGATAGACTGCAGTAATCACGAGGCAGAGGAATGGACAATATTCATGGACTTGGAAGAGTCACAACTGGCTTCAGAGGATTAGGAAACCTATGAACTTCTTGCTCTGTTTGGTTAGCAGTGTTTCTAGACAAATCAATAAGGATTTTATCCAAGTTTCTGTTTTACTATCCGCTAAACAGGATTACAACTTTGAATGGTGAGTGCTGACAACAGGAGATAATTAATGGTTTGATAGTTGGTCCTGCCAAAGTCCTGACAGACAGGAAATCTGGGAAAGCCTGCTGTACATGAGCACAATTTTCATGGCTTTGCTCATACTCTTTTTTATTGCATGGTAGATCAATAACAACATAAGCAAGTGACAATATTTAGTCTTCATTCTTATTTCACAAAATTATTTCACCCAGTTAGCCTGCAAGAGCTAAGGCAAGCAAAGCCAAGAAAAGTCTCTTGAGTTTTCTAACCAGACAATCTCTCCAAAAAACCCCTGGTCATAAAGCTGTGGCTTGCAAAGACCTCTGCAGGCGCCGATTGTTAAATTCTCCAGAATTCAGAGCCTAATTTGAGCGCTCTGCTCAAATGCTACAGCTGTGTTTGAGCAGCCATCCTCCTCCACCTGAGGCCCAGGACTGAAACAGCATTAGCTCTCTAACAAATACAGCTGAAAACATTTGTTTTGCTTTTCACACGATGTAACAGCATTACAAGTAACATCATAAACCCATTCTAGAGCCAGCCAATGTCACTAACAATTCCAGCCAGGAAAAAATAAATTCTTAAAGGCTCTTCTCTAGAATAGGCAGCGCTGGAAAGACATAGGAAAAGAGAAAGAAAAACCAGGTAACGGCATGGCAACTCTGTAACCTGTTGCCCAATAATCTCAAAGTCTATTTTTATATGTTAAACCAACTTCATTAGTTTGCTTTAGATAAGAGTTTTATGTACATAATTCTACAGTTGAAAAGCCCAAGGTAAAAGGGAGTTGATTTGTCAGGCAACAGTGCACACAGTGCACTGAAATCCATTAATTGAAACAGAAAGCCTTGGTTTGTAGCTTCCTGCTATAACTACTAGCACTAATTACTAATTACAGATTTTTTCCTTAAAGTTCTGAATGAAATATTAACAAGCTAGTAATTAAGTAATTCAGGGTCTGTTTGCTTTAGTGTTAGCTTCACTATTGTAACCCCAAACCTCTAACTCACTGATCTATAAATGTCCTTCTAAATTCAGAGATGTCCTTTGTTTTCCTTCTATTGAAGTTACTGTGAAACCTCTCTCTATGCGTTAATGGCATCCAAAGTGTAACCAGTGGAAAGAGAATGTAATGATATAGGAAAATACAGTACCTGTATCTTGCATTATTGTGTAAAAGAACAAAAACATTCTTGTCTCTAATTCTGCTTTTGCATATTCCTTTACATTGCTTCTACTACAGCCCAGTCTCTTCCCTACATTCCACACAGGTTTCTTCCACAAGTTTCTTCAGAGGTTGTGTTTGTATAAAAGAAATGCTACACTTAGTTAATCTGCTCCCACAACAACCAGCAATCAAGCGTGGCTAACCATGACCCACTAATGAAATGAAGCAGAAGCCGGGTTGCACTTGTCTATATTACTATTAAATTACAACTGGGTAGGTTAACATATGACACTAATCGGGCATTTTATTTCTTGTGTGGTGCAGCATTAATATGTAGGCAACGGGCAGCTCCCCAAGGCAGTGAGGACCATGGTCGACGTTAACCACCTCTGGAAGACTGCCTGAGTCCCAGCAGACTGAACGGCCGGACCAAGAGGCTTTACAGCACTGTTTTGCTATAGCCTCATTCCCTTCCACCTTAGGGCACTGTCAGGGTCTTTGCTGACCCAGTGAAAAAAAGCCTGTGGATGACTTCTGCAGAGCTTAAGTGAGAGACCTGTCCTCCAGCAGAACCCAGGTCTTTACTTCCCTTCTGTACAGATGCTGACTCCTCTGCTTCACGCATGAAAAATAGATAAAAATCTCACATCAATGCCTGTACAGAATCCTGCATGGCATCTCATGAATCTACCAACTGAGAACATACTCAAATATTTTTTATTACAACACATTAAGCTAAAATCAATAGATTCATTTACCGAAACAGATTTAATACTTCAGCTAATCAAGGGAAAGTAACATTTTTCTGAAAAGCAGTGACATTTCATTATAGCATTTGGTTGTAAAGTCACTGGCAGAAATTTTTCTATATACCAATTAAACAGTAACTCAATGAAGTTAGTAACATAAAAAGCAATACTGCATATTTACAGTTTCCTCCCCAGTAAATGAAAACTTCTACAGTTCTTAGCAATACAAATAAGATGTCTGCACAATGGTTCTAACAATGCTGCCACATCTCTGATCTTTCCTTTTCAAATCTTTCTACATTATTTTTCCCAAAGATGTAACATGCTATTTTCTCTACAATCAACCTTTTTTTCTTTGGAGAGAAGCAGAAGTGGCATTTTGAAAACTTCAATTTGCTGAAATATAATAGCACCACTGAGCTCTGTTGTTCTTCACTTTTATTCTCACTTTATGTTAGAAAGATAAAACTGCAGTCGTTTTACTATTGTCAAACAAAAAGTAAATGAATAATGGTTTTGTTGACTATTACATAACAAGATACTGCATCACTTATTCAACTGGGTTTTAGTATCTATTTCTCTTTCTCAGATGTGAAATTTTACAAATACTGTAATCATTCTGGAATACTGCCAAGCAGAGGTATACATGACCCTTGCAATGAAAACTGTGAAAGCCAATTTGATGAAAAAATCATTTAATTAAGTATTTCACTGTAAATCATATAAATAGAGGAACGAATTAAGAATGCAAAAAGAAATAATCTTACCTGATTTACTGTCTATGTACAGCTTCATTTTCCCCTAGGATTACTGCTTTCTAGGTATCAAAGGCATTCTTCGAATTGTACAGGTGCTATTTATCATTCCCTTGTGTAGGAGATAAGCATCCTTCTACTTTTACTCGTACGAAATCTCATCTTTTTGCCTACAGGCCAGCCTTTCATGGGCACAATCTAGTTTAATTCCACCTTCCTCCTTATTTGCTAACCTTCTGTAAGAGCCAGCAACTTTCTCATCAGAGGTCTAACAGAGCCTAAGCTTGCAGGATTTATCTGGTTTTACAGATTATATTTGAGGACAGAAATGGTGGAAAAAATGGATCTCTGGAAATCAATTAGCAGCAGCTGAAGTGACATTTAAGCCACAATGCTTGTCTGTGGGGAATACTATACTGGAAATCCTCACTTGCAGTTAAAACAGCTGTACAGTAAGAATTTGGTTTTACTCCAGCCTTTAATCTCATAATTGGAAAAGTCCAGAGAGACAGGCAAGATGAGTATTTGCACCATTACTTTAGGTACTTAAAATTTAGCAGCTAGTTTTGGTATGTAATCCACTGAGAGAGACTGGCACCTCTAGAAAGCAATTTAAAAGACCCAGTGAAGCAACTGTCAGGCACTTTTCTTAGAGGTTCCCAGATTCACCCTTGGATTCAGCTGTCTTCCACTGTCTATACAGGGAGCCTGTGGGATATACAGTGGCTGAAATGAGTTCGTGAGACTATCCTCCTTTATAGGTATTATAATTAGACAGGATATTATCCACAACCCCTTTTCCTTTGTAAACTGATATCCTGCATAATTATCTCGTTTGATATTTCTTCTACCTTCTGTGTTATTGTTTGCGGGCCTATTCTTTTTCATTTATCTAAATTTAATCTGCATTTGCCTTTTACTAGCCCTAAACCAGCACAGTACCTCTCAATAAGACCATTTTTGCCGTCAACTGTTTTTCTCCAATCTTATCAGTATCTGACATTTAAAATATTTCTCATTCATGATGTTCACTATGCGTTTTATATATTCTATAAAGAAAGGTCTCAGAAACAATTTCCTCGTCAAAGAATTTCCCTGTTATACCATCTCTCACCCTTTGCAACTTCAACATCTTGATTTATTCATGAGTAATTTATTTTAAAGACATTATCATCTGCATTTCACAAAGGTACTACAAGTTCAACCTCATTTATCAAGTTCAACCTCATTTGTTCAGTTTAGACTCAAAATAACTCACCTCTAAAAAGCTTAACAAATTTAGATATACTCTGCCTATAAACTGTTTACAACAACACTTTGCTTTCTCTTCCCCCCTCCAGCCTGATCGTGGCTGATGTTCTCATGGTACTTTAAAACAATAAACAATTAAGAAATGGTTAAAAAAAGACCTAAAAGACTTTGTCCAAATACCTTTCTATTGTCTCATTCAATTAGAATAAATTTTGAATAGGGTCCGATTTTTATAATTTTATATAGAAACTTTTTATTGTATCTACTCTTTCTCTTTGACTGTCATCCATTCTACTGCCTTTATTTCACTTGTCTATAGTATGAACAGAAGTCTCTATTGCAGAAAGGTCTAATGCAGAAAGAAAAGTCAAAGAACAGATTTCAAAAATCAGAAGAGAATAAAAAAATAACAATTACGATAACAAATATGACATGAAAAGAATAATTTCTGAAGGAAACAATAAAGACACAAATTTAGGGTACACCCTTTCTCTGAGAAGACAATTATCTACCACAAGTTTCCCAAATTGCCTAAAACTCTGAGAAGCTTGAGCACACTGCTATAATGTTTGAGTACTGTATTTTAGTCAAAAGAAAATGCAAATGCAATTGCATTTATGGAAACTAAGCATGGAGATGTCTACATCAAAGGAAAACCAGTCCCTGTTGCAAGTCAGTCAAGCACAGGCGCCGGCCCCTTAAACAGCTGTTGTCATCAAGGTATCCTCAATTACTCAGAACAAATTACACTCTCTATGTGCAGAGGCACACCCAAACCAGGTTTGGCGATGCAGTTATAACACGGGAACAGCTGCAGCAACAAATTGCCATGTTCAAGAGCTTAAAATCCTCATGGACAAATCATCCTCTTCTCCAAGATGATTTTTGTAAAACGTAAGAAAGCAAAACAAAAGATGGTGCCAGCCCCAAATCACCCATGTATGGGAGCCAGAACACTCTCAACCACTCAAGCCTGGGAAAGAACAATGTGACAAAGAGGACGAGGACAATAGCAAAACACAACTTGCGCTACAGCACGAGAAATCTGGCAGTTTTACAATGACCCGATCAGTTATTCCACTGTGACAAGTATGAAGGCTCAATGCAATGCAGATGAGAAGTGCAATATCTATGCTCATTTATTGCTAAAACAAACCTCTCATTCCCAGTATCTTTCTCAGCAATTTTTAGTTGCTAGCGAGCAATAACTTTATGGTTCAGAGACACAGCTTAACCCTTTTGTTCTGCTGTCTCTTCAATATGGGAAATAAACTATTTGCCTATTAATGTGTTATTTTAAAGAGACATAATCTGCATGTCCTAGTGCTGACATTTATCATAGTATGTTTTCATACCACTGGGCATAGGAAAGCTACTCTAAGCACAATCTGGTTATCACTTTAAAAATCCAGTTTTCTGTATGACTATACTTCTCAGAATAGTAACCTGTATGGGGTCAACAGTAAAATATTCGGAAAATTACCAGGAAGGTAAGAAAGCAAATGAATTCAAGAAGAAGGAATGCTGAGACAAAACCAAGAAAATAATGAAAACTAAAGTCTGATGGCATATATATTAGCTACTGCTGGTTTCAAATCTCATTATTTATCAGATGAAATAAAACAGGAAACTCCAGCCATCCCTCATGTGATAAAAAATTGCTGGTTGGCTTAATCTCATAGGTATTATGACAAAAGTACTCCAGCCAAAAGAACTGAAGAAGAAAATAGGAATGGTCTTAGGGATTAATTTTGGAGGCTTTTCCTAAGAGTCACTGTACGTCAGCATCGCTGCTGGAACAGGGGCCACAGACAAGACTGGAGGAGAAGGGAACGTATGAACGTTAGATAGCATGACCATGTCTTCCCAGCATATATGCAAATTTTATTTCTGCAGTACTCAGGTGTCTCATGTTGTACACTCTTACGCATTCATCTTCCCTTACTAATATTAATTATGCACAACAGTTACACCCCATTTCACGCATTTACAAAGTCTCCTCAGCGTTTTTACATCCAACAGCTACCCACTGGCTGCTCTTGTTCCAGCCTGTTACTCTTGAGCTTTCCTACTAATCTAGCCAGTGCTGCTACTTCCAATTTCTTTTCTTCTTTGCTATCATTCTTTTAAAATTAGTTATAGGGCTCTGAATAATCTAAAAACCTCTTAAGTTTTAGAGACATTCCTGAGAACATCAGCTTCTCTCAGTTCCAGTTATGCTCACAGATTTTTAGTTTAAGCCAAAGATGCTTTATTCTCAACATATACCACACACTCCATTAAAAAATCCATACTGTCTCATTACGTGAAAATAGCTGCAGAATGACTTCAAAGGAAAAAAAGCCCCTTTCTTCTTCTAAATAAACATTTTCAGTGAAGAAAACACAGCATGTTATTTGAAAGAGGACCATAGGATCTCTGGAAGGTAATGCAATTCTATCTCTAATGGAAAAAAAGATGCATCTTTTCAGATTTTTGATATTATGAGAAAACCAGCCACTTACAAAGGTAAACATTTAACAAGAAAAAAAGCAATACTAAGAATTGAAGTATTGAAAGCCTTGCATAATGCAAGTTATGGTCGCAGCCATAGGAAAAGATAAGGAGGAAGAGCTGGCTGGTATACTGTATGTTAATATTATGGACTGAAATTAAGCTCTATTCGATCAGTAACAGCAGAGGCTCAGAAACATCCAACTGTACAATTTCCCAATAAACACAATAAATGATGCAGTTTTATATATCCTTAAGAACTAGCTATATTTCACAGTGGTGACTGCTAGAATGTCACAGAACCAGAAAAATTCAGGTTAGAAGGGGCTTCCAGCCATCATGCAATCCAACCTCCTGCTCTAGGCTGGGTTAACTGCAAGGATGAGTCAGGTTGCTCACGGCCTTTTCCAGTTAAACTTTGAAAATCCCCACAGATAGATTTTACAGCCTCTCCAGGCAACCTGCTGCTGTGCCCAACCAACCTCACTGTGAAAATTTTTTTCCTTACATCCAACTGGAATTTTCCCTCTTCTCCTTCCCCGAGCATGTCTGAGAAGTGTCTGGCGCTCTTTTTTCTGCAACCTCACTTCAGGTAATGGAAGATTGCAATTAGTTCCCCCCCTTGCCTTCTCTTCTTCAGACCAAAGAAACCCCATTTCTTTAACCTCTCCTCATAGGCCACATGCTCTACCCTTCATCATGACCCCTGCAGGAATCGCCCCAGCGGGGTGACTTCTGCACCAGGGAGAGCACCAGAACAGCACACAGTTACTCCAGATGTGCCTCACAAATGCTCGAGCAGAGAACGGTGACTTTTCTTGACCTGCTGCTGGCTGTGCTCTAGCTAATACAACCCAGGGTATGGTTGGCCTTTACTAACACAAGGGCACATGGCTGGCTTGCGTTCAATTTGTTGCCACTGGGACCCTCAGGTGCTTTTCTGCAGAGCTGCTGCGCAGCCAGGCTCCAGCCTGAGCTGAGGCAGGGGCTTGTTCTGTCCCTGATGCAAACCCTGCATTTGCTTCTCTTAAACTTCACGAGGTTCCTTTGTCAGCACTTGTTTTTCTAAGCTTTTTGAGAAATGAGGTATTATCATACTGATTTGCTATTGCTAGGATGTATTTGTATTCCAAAGCCCAGGAAATGGAAGGTTTAAAAAACTGCAATCTGTTCATTTTTACAATACTCATTAAAAGCATTTGAAGATATTTTTTTTCCTTAAATAGTTAATACAGAAGTAAATAGAAAACTAAAAAAACCCAATAAATTAAGATCTACAATCAATTAGCTATTATTTTAACCTTTCCAGAAGGCTTAATTTACCCTATGCTTAGCAAGAACAAACTTGGATTGATTTCAAAAAAAAATACTAGGAGCTGAAATAACAAAAGCTGCCCAATTTAAAAAAAAAAAAAAAGAAAAAGAAAAAAAAAGAAAAAAAATCATAGTCCAAAACCAAGCGCCAATTATTCTATCTTATTGGCAGCAACAACTACAGAGGTAATCTTCCTAATTCTGTGGACTTCTATGGAACACCACGTGCTTTACAAAGAACACATTTTTTAACTGAACTCATAGGCATAATCATGACAAAAAACAAAATGGGGACTATCTGATCCATCAGAACAGAGGAATTTATAAATTATAGCTCATTAACATTTTGTTCTTAGGGACAGCAATTGTGACAGCATACAAAATCACTGCTTCAGTTTTTCCAGTGCTCATGCAGATTTTTCTAGTTGTTATTCTTTTTCTGTTTACACCACCATTTCCAAGGCTAGATTTTTTGGGTTGTTTTTTGTGTGTGTGTGTGTTTTTTTCCCCTCAGTGTGCCTATAGAGAGTAAATATGCCCACTGTATGCTGGCATTCACTGTAATATAAATGCACACATAAAATATATTACTATTCATTTATACTATCGGTGTGTAACATTCCCAGGAAGGACTGAGGGCTCTGGTATTCCAGGGACTCTACACACAGGCAGTCAGGACCCCTTGCCCTTAAGAGTTAGCAACTGCTTTTGAGAAAAGCTGCAACAAAGAATGTCAAGATGTAGAGAAACGAAAGGAAGTCAAGGGATAAAGAATTAAGCCATATGCTTTTTATCTTTCCTAATTAATTCTCAAAGTAAGAGTTCAAAAGTACCCTATTTTCAAAATGAGCTAAATTTGCCACCTTTAACAAACATGTAACTTAGGAATGAGCAGTGGGTGCTTTCTTGCTAGCACCTTACGACGTTTTCTAACTTGCAGTTTGTTCAGTAAATTCTCTCTAGCACCTCCTTCATCTTCTTTACAAGACATAAACTGTGTTAGTAGGGCAGTTTTTTACCTCTCAGAGTTTCTGTTACTGCTGTCACAAATTTTGTTTTTGAATACGTTCAGTTTATTGTTTAGGACACAAAGTCACAGAAAGGCACCTTGAACATGGGACAGAAGATTGCGAGATGTGTAACCGCTCCAGGTTCCACCAGGTTCACTTCAAGTCCTAGGCTGCCCTCCTGAAAAGCCTCTTGCTGCTGAGAATTAACTTTATTTTTAATGTAAAACCTTCCTGCATTCCTGAGGAAGGCAAACACAGCCTGCAACCCTATGCCAGGTAACTTTTCATATATCCCAGACCATGCAAGCACCCTGAAGATAAAAACTAAGATACTGAATTTGACTCAGTCCTTTATGTGAAATCAGTGCAGAAGAAAGGAAAGAGTAGAAAAGGAGGACAGGTTCAGGCACCAAAAGGCATTATCTCAGCGTTGTATGACTTCCATGAGAAGACTGTACATCGTCAACTTGTAACCATAAACATTAGGAACAAAGCTTAAATTCCCACTCCACTGATAAATTTCCTTTGAAAGAATACCTAGCAATCAGCCCCACTTTTTAAGTGTTGGTGCTAAAACTGCTTCCATGTGTTGACTTCTGCATTACACACAAATACAGGTGGTTTCCACAAAACACAAACAGAATAAGGAAGAGAAGGATTTCCTTATGCAGCTTCTCAACAGCCCACTACTAGCAATTCCAATGATGCCCAGTGCAGCTTCCACGTCTAGCAAAAGGATGTGAGAATCCTGCTGTAACATCCCACAAAACTCTACAAAACATTAGAGCCACCCACCAGTTCTGTTTGGAGACTATTACCAATAATAAATATGTATTATTAATGTTGATTACTTTATCCTAAAGATATAGCTTGAACTTCAGAAGAGGTAGAATATTATACAGCTTTATCCTCGGTTTGTGTGTTTTAATTCAGAGTGACTGTGTTTAATGAAACGTAGGGATTCAGATTATCTGAGTTTATCCTCTTCTTTCACAGTCATCAAATCATAATTATCACATTCCTTCTCAACACTGTAAATTCAGCTTTCAGAATTACATTATTTTCTGTCCAGCATAATCCATTTGTTCTCCTATCATTATTTTCCTAGTTTAAAATAATCTTCTCCCCTTCTTCTTCCCCTCACCACCTGTGTTAACTCTGCTAATGTGAAGATGAAAAATCCTTCTCTGACACTATCTTGCTAAACTAACCAAGCAAGTTACCACTATTTTTCTTTAATTTGACAGGCCTCTGTTCAACCCGGTGGTGTCTCCTTCAGTTTGAAATCATTTGCCTTCAACGTGAACAACCAGAATCAAACACCTACAGATCAATCTGTATTTCCTTTTTCTCAGGAACGTCTCACTCCAGAGATTCTAGGACTGTATTTGCCATCTTCTTCAAGCTGAAGGGATGATATCCTTATGTTTTATTCTATGGCATTTTGCATCACATAAAATACACTAACAGTGCAAAATAATAAGAAGGGGAGATAGGCAACAGAAACAAAACTCAGATTATTACTTCACCATGATAAACGAGAAATCCTTTCCTGCTGTGGTAGGGAATGCAAAAACCTCTGTCAATATGTATGGAAGTCCAGTAAGCAAAGTGTCAAATAATTAGGGCACCAACATACTCCTACTGGCTGTCAACAGGCACAGAGGGAAAACTTTTTACACTTATTTTGCTAAAAGACTCGTACAGTGTACAAGTGGTGTGTACAGACCACGTTGTTGTGGAGCTCTGTCAGGACAGCAACTGACTGTATGGCTGAAGTTGGACTAATTCTCCCCTAAATTTGGAGTAGTCTGAAGAGCTGTACCCTAACAAGGTGCTCCATATCTGTCCTCTGTGACTAGACAGTGGCAGTCCACCCAGCCTTGGGATCACTAATTGGTAGTAGAAGTCATTGCCACTCAGGGAAGAAAAACATGCCAGCTTCAGTCAAGAAATCAGCAGCTTATCCTAGCTTAAGAAATAAGCTCTTGAAAGCAGCAAGTTCACCAGTTCATTCATTTTCCCTGTTCTTTCAGGAAAAGATTGTTTGGTAAATTGTGGCCAATCACTTCAGTAATCATCTACAGATGTTTGAGATTGCTGAAGAAGTCATGAATGAGGTCTAGCCTGGTTCTCAGACATCACTTCAGCCTCTGTGTCTGGACAAAGGTAAAGCAGCTGTGTTGAAGATGTTTCAGCTCTTGGGAACAGTAAGTTCTCTGAGGTGCTGATAAGTTGCCTGTGGATCTTAAAGTAAAGGTGGATGGATTTGTATCCGGAGGGTCTACCGGTTTTGACGTGATATGATCAGAGAAATTATTCCAGGGCAATTACCCGTTGCAAGGCCTCTCTGGCAGAGGTCCACTATGCTTTATCATGTTTTAAGTTAAAAGTGTATTTGCTGAGGGAAAATGAGGCAGTTGGGCAAATAATAGCTTAGAATCAAACTGCAGTCCTGCCGTGTAGGCAGTAGGTTTAGCTGTCTCAGCAATCAGCAATACTGTTCTCAAGTTCAATAAAATCACAGATAACAGCTACTGAGCTGCAGGACAGACCAGAGAGCTTGATTCCTTGCTAGTCCTTGACAGCAAGACTGCTGTAACTACAGCAGCAAATTCCCCAGAAGCAAACTTAAAACTTTCGGAGTCTTTCCACCAGGGTCCTACCATACAAACAATATACTAAGAACACATCACTACTTCCAAAATACTCTTTTCACCGTAACTGTCCTCATATTCTATTAAATCGAACAATTCTATTTTGAACAAAGTAGTATTTATTATGAAACTTTTTAATAACTACTCTTAAAATACTAAAAATAAAATAGCAGTAATTAATCTTTATTTAAATGGTAATTTGATGTGTTAAGAGCCCGAAATGAAACTAGTCATTAGCTCAATAGTAAAGACCGCCAGAAGCTTCATTACTGATTAATAACGGAGAACACAGTGTACTGAACAGTTTCCCCTAATCCCAGAAGCAACTAGGAACTGAACAGCAAAAACTTTCAATCCTAATAAATTGATTAAGCAGTATCATTTTCTTTATAGTTATAATTACTGGATCTAGTGTAGCTAAGTTTTCATTCTAATCTACATTGATCAAATCTCTATTTTAAAACCAATGTGTCACATATGTTATGAAGACTTCTTGTTCTGTAAACAGGTTAAAACCCCCATAACATACTCTTCCATCAGGTGACTATTATGTATGCTGGGACAACGGATTTAGTTACTCCTAATAAACACAAAATTTCTATGAAAAAATTTTTGCTTTAATAGCTTCATTGTTAGTAAAAGAATACTAACAATGTTTAACGTAAATAGATTTAAGAAAGTTTGCCAGTTAATTCCAGCTGATATCAATATTTTATCTTGCTGATCAAGGTAGTAACTTATAGAAACCTTTTTCGTTTCATCCAGTTTCCAAGAGATATTTAATAAATACAACCCTTTAAGATACAAGGAAAGCTGCAAATCACTGAATTGCTCTGAAGTTTTTTGAATGAATGCAGAAGTATATGACAGTAACTACTACTACTAACATAGCTACTTAAATGGGAAAAGATACAAAAAGTAAACATTTATGGTGAAACTGTTCTACAACACCTTTGAAGAGACACTAGAATTAAACGATAATTTAGAATAATTTCATTTACAAACAAAATAAAATTATTAAGAGGAACGACCCTCTATGAAATTGATTCCTTCAGTATTACCTTAAAGGACAGTCCCCTGGAAATAATATGAGAATTCATTGCCACAGCGAATTTGACTTCCAAGTCATTAATTTAGTACTCTCAGCAGCTAACTGAAATAGCCATCATTTTTATAAGCCACTGAACTTACTGAAACTCACTGAACATTACCCTAGAAAAAGAGCAATCACAAACACTATGCAGTAACTTAAGAGTTCTGTATCAAGAACACTGTTCAAAGTAGCAACATAAAAAATCTTGCAATATCTATGAACTGGCACATTATTGGAAAAGAAAAGTTCCAGGCAGATCCCTCTAGCCACGAAAACTCTCTTTTTTCCCATTTCTTCTAATCTATCTGCTACCAGATGCAGGATTCAAAAGCTTGAGGAGTGAATGCTTCACATTTCTTTTGTATAATGAAGTACAGAGATCAAACATCTATCAAGCACTACCACTGATACCACTGAAAGCAAGTCAGGACGAAGAAGATCAGGTAATTTCAGTTAATCTTACCAGTTCATCTATGTCTCAGAAACATTATAAATATTAATATATATAAATATTAATAAATTATTGATATGAGAAAGAAAGACATAGAGAAATAATCCTAGAAGAGGTGTTAGTATTTCAAACTCTTTTCCCAGACTTGCCATCTACAGTCTTCATCATCAAAGACACTGGTGCAATTATCTCCTGCACAGTTCTGGAAAATCAAACTTGTTTGCTTTTGGGAAGGGATACTTTGATAAGGAGTTTCTCTCTTTGCAGTTTTGTAAATGCACATAAATTGAAACATGAATTTATGAGTACTAGCATGGCAGTTTATATGTTTACTATGAATATTTCAAAGGCCTGGTAACATTCCTGTTTGTCCAACTGAAAGTGCACTAAAATGCATTGGAAGTATTGCTGTATAATAATGGTTCACTTTTAGTAATAAATCTACACCAACAGAGGAGTGTAGTGGTTTGAGGCATTCCTTAATGCACACGTTTGGCAAGAAATGCCATCTCTTAATAGAATACATAATACTTGGGATGTTTGCAAATGAACATGAGTGGGTAATTTATATAACAAGAGACACCAGTCCATCACACAAGTAAGCAAAAGCAAATCTGAACGAAAAGGTTACAAAGACTCTGCCTTATATATATATTCAGGACCCAATGTGGTTCACAGGTCTTGTAACTGGTGGAATCATTAGCAACCGCGTCTGAAAGACCTGAAGAACTGCTGGGGGAAGAATGAAAGAAACTTGTGTCAACAGTTACAAAAGACCACTGTATATCTCCAGAGTACATGAATTTCTTTTCGCAGCACCAACTCCCAATGTGAATTATTACTCCCAATTTTTGGTGCTGAAGATCTCTATGAAGTTGCGACCCCATCACCTTGTTGAGTGATGATCACTCCACAGCACATCATCACAGTTCCTCCTGCTGTCATGCAGCCAACATCCTTCTAGAATCTCCAAGCAATCAGATAGGAGCCTCAATTTAAAAAGCTTATTGTTTTTGTTAACTGTACATCATTTCCCAGTTGCAGCTAATAATACAAGCCACAGAAGAGATGACCCTGAGACAAATTAGCTTACCACTTCAGGATTACCTTTAGCATCAGAAACAAAGCAAAGCAACGGTGTGCAAATATATGCCCCTACGTATGCCTATAGCTCCAGATACAAAAGTTATGTTTTACAGAGTACAGCTTGTGGAATTAGCTTATTCAAACATGTCTATGTAATCTACAGTAATTTAGTGGATAATAAGCTTTGTTTTTCCTAGGTAGTAACTGAAAGTTATTTTGAATATCCACATTACCTGTTCTGTGGCAAACACAACATTTAGGATGAGACCACACTGGTGATACATTACCAGAAAGTCTAATATTAACCTACTCAAATATATGTCAGGTATTTATCAAGCATTGTACCATATGTAAGATAAGAACAGCAAACAGAACAGAAAACGTTATTGTGGCTGTATCTTGAATATTGTGCCATTCTGTATCTTAAAAAAGGCAACAGTAGAAATACAGAAGGGTATGAAGAACAAAACCAGTGTTGACTGGAGATACTGAATGGTTGGATACAAGGAGCAATTAAATGGATTAAGTTTTTGTAGCTTGGAAGATGCAAGATTGGGGTAATGTGGAAGAGAAAATAAAGTCAGGAATAGAGAATGACTGCTCACCACTTCTCCTGACATAAGGTCTAGGTTGAACCAAAATGAATTATTAGGCAACAGGTTTAAAAGAAATAAAATAATACCTTAACTCACAGTGATAGTATGGCTTTGTATGTTGAAAATTTACTGGAAAATCCCTTAGGCGCATTCAGGGAGGAAGGTCCAACTGAGTCTATTAAGCACCAGGATGCAGCTACAACTTCCAGCAGAAAAGGCCCTGCATGCAAATTGCAGGAAACGGGCTGTGTACTTTGTATTTATCCTGTTTTTGCACTCTTTCCCTAAGCATTTGCTAGTGATATGATACTCAGTCCTGCAGTTTGATCCTACACAGCATCTGCTTTGCAGCTGTCCTGTGAGCAGAAGGGCCTTTCCCTGGCCGCAAGTGATGGGACGAGTACCACTGCTGACTGCAGACGGCTGAAAACAAGTGCAGTACATGCTGCTTCTCTCTCAGATCCACCCAGTGAACTTACAAACTCTTCCCAGCCATGGGGAAAACGTCTTCATTTTGCTGCCTATTATTAGAAATGGATGGAGCAGGCGAGGGCAGGAATGGGGCCTCATTTGGAAGGGGAGAACAGTGTGAGAGAACTTTTATAAAGCATTTAAACAAGCACTATTCTGAAGGGTTAGCACCAAAAATATACAAGATTGTGATGAAACTTCTTGCAACACAAGGTTTCATGCAAGAAACATCTAAATTGTTTGATTATGAGCCAAACTGAATAATATACATGTAGGAACTGGGGAGATGGGAGAAAAGAAACAGAGAAGATTAAAAGAACAGATGCATGCTTTTCAAGTAATTTTAAAACAGTACTAAGGTTTAAGTTAGAAAAAGCAAGTATTAGCTAGATACGGTTGGGAATACTGTTCTTTAGTAACATAATTAGGGATGGCAAAGGAACACATCTGAGTTTTATAAATTAAGTTTCATTTTGATGTAAAACAAAACCAAGGCTTTTAAAATTCTGAGAGGCACAGGCATGTGCTCATGATGGAGGGAACAACGCTGCCAAGAGTGCAGAATATATAGTAATTACAGGTATCATCTGGGACATGGGTACATTTCAGCATTCTAAAACAGATACCACATTTCCACATCCCAGTGTAATGACTGACACGCTAATGCTTCCCTCTCTTTGTCCTAAGAAAAATCCCAATGAAACTCATCAAAATCAGTCCATATATTCTTGTAAAACATTTCTGTTTGCAAGTGACATGACAATAACTAATTGGCAACTGGCAATTAGAAATGTGAAACTATTACAGTTCAACTGAAGGAAAAGAAACAGTAAGTCATAAAAGACAAATGATTTTCCAGCAATTGTATGAGTCTTTCGTAATAAATCTAATAATACTGGGAAAACAATCTCTGCTTTTTACTGCAGTGTCTTCCCTGTCAAGGATCACTTAAAGAATTACAGAGTTCCAAAAGTGGTTTTGTTTTAAAATGTTACTGACAAAGTAAACTTAAAAAAACAACAACAACAACAACAAAAAAACCAAAACGAACGAACATTTTCCATCTGATAATTAAACCAAAGTCAAAATTAATCAAAAGATGATAGGAAAACCTAAACTTCTTTGACAAGTTAAGTACACAGATGTAACTAGAAGCAAACCCCAAATATGGTAAACATCGCCAAAGTAGCACTATTTCCCATTATTTTTCCTGAAGCTGTATTGGTAGCTTGAAGTTCTCTAAATCAAGACTTAAATCATACAGAACTTAAATAATTTAAATGGCCACCTCCCTTCCCCCCACCCCCAGCTTATTAATCGTACCTTAATTTGTGCAAAAGGTCTGTCAAAGTTTCCAACATAAAGAAGACCAACATTCTGGGTCAGTAGCCTAAAAAAATGAAAAAAATCTTTTAAGATATCACTTTACATCCATAAGGTTTTTTGCATCTCCAATAGTTGTTACTGAACCCTAGCTGGGTAACAAGTTTCATTATGATAGCAAGAGCTACCTTTGCAAAGCTAATTACACAATTCTATTTGAACCACTACAAAAAAGGAAAGACGTGCATTAAAGACGGATGCACACCGGTACTTTGCGTTTATGGTGCAAGCAGCTCTTCAACAAAAACATTTCACAGGCTTCTTTGTGATGGATGTCACTCAATAACATGGAAGAACGGCAGGTATGTGCCTCTTCTATTTATTAGAGACCATTAGAGGCAAAGGGACAGCAAGCAAAAAGACTAGTAAACACACGTTCAGAGCAGCAGGCCTAAGAGTTAAAACAGATTAGGGCAAATAAAAAGTACACACAGTAATACAAAAATGACATCACTAGAGGCAGAGAAACAATAGAGAATCTCTGCAATATTGTCTAATGGCTTCCTAAATAAAAAGAGCCCCAGATGCAGTTTGTGCCTGCTGTTCTCTTCAACTCTTTATAACGTCGTTGCATACATGACCAAGATCCAGAGGGACAGTGGGATTAGGCTGACTCATATGACTCGTACTTCGGGAAAAGAGTTAGTTTTATTTCTGCAGATACCATGCAAGTCAATGTTATTACTACACAAACTCCAAATCCCAGAGGAGCATTAGGGTGCCACTGCTATCAACAAGGAGACAAGAACATCACTGGCCAGTGAAAAGGTTAGGAGGGCACTGTGCTGTTCAAACTGGACAACCACGATGTTCCTCTTTGCTAAGCAAAGGCACAGTGATCATCCCCTCCACTTCAGAGGCTCCAAAAGCGTTGCACTGAAGTATGGACACCCCATAAGGAGAATTCTTCAATGACAGACCATTGAAAGCGTTTCTGTTTTGACTAAAAGGGACATTCAAAACCCATCATACTCTTCAGTAGCTCCAGGTTTTCATAAAGTGTTTGCTATTTTGTATTTTCCTTCACTTTTATAACCCATTCCCATTAGCAATAAGGCCTCACATATGGATTAAATTTCCCCCTTAACTAGAAATAACCAGAAAATAAGTAGGAATGTAGGCATCATTCTGCTCAAGTCTGACACTGACATGTCTCTTCCTTTATATACTTTTAATTCATAGTGAGTTACCTTTTTTTTTCCTATATATAAACTAGTTGTCATTTTCTAACTAATATCTCACCACCTCCAGGCCTATTTTCGTAAACAAAAGAAAACAGGAGCTTACACAGTAGTAAATCATTGTTTTGACCTTCAGTTCACACAATGTACACATCTTAGCATGATTTTGATTATTCCCAGTTCTGACAACAATATGATATATATGACTTTAAACTGGTTCACCAACAGTGGGAATTGGTGGAACTTGGCAAAAGGGCAAAGTTGAAACATTCACGTATATGAAACAAAAGTAAGAAGTGGTGTCAAACTGTACATCATCTTCAAAAATCCTTTTGTAATTAGATACTGCATACAAAAATTCTCTGGGCATTGACAGAAATACCCAAAGGAAGGAAAGACCAGTAAGGATCAGAGCAGATCAGTCACAGTATGGACAGGCAAGTGGCTTCCTCCCTTTGCCCACCAATGTGCCTGACTGTCGGGAAGACCAGGACTGTTTTGCAATGGTTCTCCAGCACTGACATATGGAAGTCAGGATGAGCACATCAAACCCATTTGCAGTCACAGTAAGTCAAATTCATTCAGAATGCAGGTCTCCAGAGCTGAAAAAGACAGCGTATTGATCAAATCTTCTTCTAGGACTGTAAAGCAAACTCAGAAAATATTTAAGGGTTTTCTAAATGAAAAAAAAAAAACAAAACATATGGGAAGTAATTAGCAGAAAAGGTTAAAAGAGAATCTGTAAAAAGGATTCAGGCTATGTCACCGTATTTGAGAGGGGCACCTTAAAGCAAAAAAAATGATTCTTAAAAAGAACTGCACATAATTTTTGTAAGGCAGAAAAGAAAAAAAAAAAAGCATTAGCTGTATTTCTAGTAAGGGACCTAAAAAAAGAGAAGACATACAGCGTAATTATTCCCACGTGGTTATTCTTCTTCACATTGTTTTCTTTACCAGATAGAAAGGTAGGACCATTAAAAATCTTAGTCTTTAGGATGGCTTTAGGTAGAACATCTAGAAAACCTTAAGATTAATCTATCCAGAAGAGCACACCGCAGTTTACACTGTTTAACTTGCTATCACTGATGTGCACCCAAAACCTGCACACGTACCGCAAGAATTGCCTTCCTTACTAAGACTGATACGGACACAGAAGTACAAGCTTATTACTATTTATTCATCTTTCACTGCCTTGGCTGAAAAGTATTTTACTTAGAATTTTTTATTCATATTCACAAGTTACCTCAAAAAGGCAATATTAATTCAATGCAATGTCAGGAAAATTTTTAGGAAACGGAAAGTTATTTGTAACTCTCCCTTGCTTAAATAAAAGGTCACCTTTGTTGTTCCTTTAGCTTTCAAGATTCCTCTCAAGTTCTGAAGTTCAAAAGCATATTACCAACACGCAAAGCCAGTCAGTTTTTCATATACGCACTCAGTGAGGTTGAAATGAGCATCCCAATATGATCATAATTTAATGCCCTGAAATACTTGTTTTTTCTCCCCCTAAATGGTCTGAGCAATTAAAAAAATTCCAAGTCTCACGACTAGTATAAAGTCTTTTACTTCAGGGTCTTTCTTGAGCTCTCTTTGAAAGCAGCCCTGCAGAGAAGGACTTGGGGGTACTGATGGATGAAAAGCTAGACATGAGCTGGCAATGTGCGCTCGCAGTCCAGAAGACCAACCTTATCCTGGGATGCATCAAAAGAAGCGTGGCCAGCAGGTCGAGGGAGGTGATTCTGCCCCTCTACTCCGCGCTGGTGAGACCCCACCTGGAGTACTGTGTCCAGCTCTGGGGCCCTCAGCACAGGAAAGACATGGACCTGTTGGAGCAGGTCCAGAGGAGGGCCACGAAGATGATCAATGGGGTGGGGCGCCTCCTGTATGAGGACAGGCTGAGAGACTTGGGGTTGTTTAGCCTAGAGAAGGCTCCGGGGAGGCCTTATAGTGGCCTCCCAGTACTTAAAGGGGGCCTACAGGAGAGATGGGGAGGGACTCTTTATCAGGGAGTGTAGTGATAGGACAAGGAGTAACGGTTTTAAACTGAAAGAGGGTAGATTTAGGATATTAATTCCTAGATATAAGGAAGAAATTCTTTACTGTGAGGGTGGTGAGACACTGGAACAGGTTGCCCAGAGAAGTTGTAGATGCCCCATCCCTGGAAGTGTTGAAGGCCAGGTTGGACGGGGCTTTGAGCAACCTGATCTAGTGGAAGGTGTCCCTGCCCATGGCAGGGGGGTTGGAACTAGATGATCTTTAAAGTCCCTCCCAACCCAAACCATTCCATGATTCTATGATATCAGCATAACGTCCGTATTTCAGAGACTGAGCTCACACAGAAGCGTCTGGAGAGGTAAGCAGACTGCGGCAAGTCACTGCTGAGGCTCTGGATAGGCCAAGCTACTGCACGAGTGTCAGCAGTCCCTCAGTAGTCAGCAGTGGCAGTATTAAAAAAATGATGTGCCACGGAGGAGAGACATGAGATAGAGGAGTACGTGCCAATCTCCATCTCACCCATAGGAACTCAGCATGACTGATCTCTAAATTACCATTAGGTAATTACTCCTCACCTATCAGAAAGTTCAAATTATACGTAGTCATTGTTATAGCTCTTCTTTACCACAACACCAGGCTGCATTTTTTAAGTACCTAAAATTAACTTTATACTGTAAACTTCAACATGTCTAAATTGATACAGATATTCTCTCCTAATGCTCTCAACTAATTACCCTTTGCCTTTGACGACTTTCCAATGGTAGGCAGGTTTGGTTATAAGCACTTACATGTTTCCTTATTCCAATGCCCTCTTAAAATGTCAGTCTTCTATTTCTTACCTAATTTCACATTTGCACAGTTCTATTCTCAGAACACCGTCAGTGGTACTCAACACCTAACCTTGCTAACAGCTGGACATCACCTGTAATTGGCCAAAATCAATACCAGCCTGTGAAACAGCGGTGACAGTTGCACGGCGCAATTATCATCTTTGAATTTCACATTTATATAATTAACTTAATATTATGAGAAACAATTGTCAAAAATGCAAATGCCTACTGGCACTTCAGTACATATATTTACTTTTACTGGAAAATATGCAGCAATATACAAAGTTGCCTCAACCGATCATATTAGCTTACAGATTGGCATGTATTTTATTTGTAGTCTCTTTCATTCAATACATTATCAACACAATTCCCATTTTTTTTTCTGTAAGCAGAAGGAAAGAAACATCACTCCAAGAAGCAGTGGTTCTTTAAGATGTGCTGTCCATATGCAACATTACACTCTCCCTACTCCTGTCCCATATACCCAAGTGAGCAGACTTGTAGCCTGACGTGCCTATTTGGGCTGTATTGTTATGTTCCCTACAAACAGCATAAAAACCCAAAAAGTACCAGGATGAACCATTTCTGACTTTTGCCAATACAATATCAAGGTTGTAAAGGCCTTCCCAGTACCGAGAAAATTCTGCCATATAGTTACCACCAAATGCCCTATTATCTGCCTTTAGAATCCTAGATTTGGCCTTTTCTGGGATGCAAAACATACCTGTGTCTTCAAAATCCAAGCTGCAGGAGCCAGGCACTGCATGCGTCTGGGGGAAGCTGACTGCAGGAGTGGGCATGGTCAGGCACAGCAATCCAAGAAAAAGTAGTGGCAACAGTGATGTCAGGGGGGTAAACGGAAATAAATATAGGGCAGGATTAAGGGCTTGGGTGAAAGGAAACTTGGAAGAAGGTGGAGACGGCAGGGAATGTGGAACACAAGAGGGATGAGAGGTATAAAGGACAGAGGAGCCCTCTGGGTTGGAAAGCACTGGAGTAGAGCTCTGGGCTGGAGAAGACTGGTGGATTAGGGCTATGGGAGCAGCAAGGACCGATTTACCACAGAGCTCATCCTCCCCAAGCACAGCTGACCTTGCTCTGTGGGCTGGGACAGTCCCAGTACCATCGCCCCCTTCCTACTGCCTTTGGCCATGGGAAGTGGAAGTAGAGCGACCCTTGGCTATGGACTTCACGAGGGCAGCACATTTCAAAGAAGCCTGATCACTTCCTCTTCTCCACACACAATCTGTTCCTGGTAAATCACTAAGAGCTGTTTGTTAAGACGAAGGTGGGTATTTCAAGATATTCTCAACAAAGATTCAGGCACAGCTCACGGACACACCTGTGTTCCAGCCATTAAGTAGTACTTTGTGAAGGCAGAGAGTAGGCATCAAATAGTTCCTCCGTGTCTTGTTGGGAGGTATGCCTTGAGGACACCACTTCAGCTTGATCTGCACCCAAAATGCCAACCCCTTCAGATTCCAAGGGCTGCCTTGAAAGTCTGCTCAGGCTATCAGAGTCATGCAAACTGTGGAGCTGAAAACGTAACTTCTGACCAGTTATATACAAACCAGCTGGAAGTTGCCCTCTGGGCTATCTGGATCCTAGTGCTGCTGTGCAGACTATGGAAGGAGGTTTCCAGAAAGGGGCATGCAGAGAAATAAAGGAGCAGGGTGGAGCCAGGAGTCGCTACCTCTCACAGGAGCAAGTTACTGCAGGTTAGCTGAACGCGGTAACTTGCTCCTGTGCGAGGCAGCAGCTCCTGCGCTTGCTCTGTTGCAAGACCGGTGGCATATTGTGCAGGAACACAGACTGAGACTTGCAGCTCTAGCCAACAGCACAGAGGTCAGACAAGCTTGGAAAGCACAGAGTATGGAGTGAGAAATGCAGTGTGTGCAATACAAGGGCTGAAAAGAGGTAAGGTAATTGGCATTGGAAAAGTGGAATGTGCCAACGGAAAATGATGACCGATGAACAGGCATATGGGCTTGAGTTGCCTGTTTTTTCAGGATGAAAGCTGCCATGAAACAGGCAGTGGTAGGCATGCAGAGCGGCCTACAGCAATGCTTTCAATTATTCACTACCCCTATGAAACAGAACATGTAACTTCTTCCTTAAATTTCCACAAGAATGCTCACCAAAATCCCAGAACTGATGACAATTTATCAAATAGTATCTTGCAGTATTTGTATTAGGCAATCCTAAAATTTAACTTGACATACATCATGGCTGAAGAATAGTTCATCACTCCAAATAAATCAAGTCACTAGCTTCTGTATTTCTGGTTTTATACTTAACTGTTGCCTGTTTCTTTCACTAGCTCTTGCAGCCACCAAAAAGCCTGACTCTAGATGAGTTTGTGTTTGTTTTTAAGAGCTCATAAGTGCTATAGCCTGCCACTAAAGCTTTGCTAGATGTAATAAAACTTCATTGTTATATCGCATAACCAGAAGAGTATTTGAGTGCATGCAAGACTGCAGAAACTTCCAAAACTCAGCTTGATGGCTGTGCTTATCTGTCTGTACTTCTAATGATGGTGTAGATGGAATTGACTGCTTTCAGCAAAGGACGAGGGGCAGCTCCTGCTGTGGTCTGTTCTCCTACCCGAAAGAACTCTCTCCAGATCAGACAGGTGTCTTTCTGGTTGATTTGAACCATAGACTGATACCTGAAACACCCTTGGTGTCTGCCTGGAAGGGATTTTGCCCTAGCAGATATGATTAAACAGGAATACCAATTCTACTGATGAGACAACAGAATTAAGATGCATGGATTGCTTCCACTTTACAGTCAGAAGCAGCCACAAGTAGCTACAATGGGGCTGGGATCTGACCTAACAACTTCATCCTTCATAATGCTGCAGAAGGACATTTGCAGTCTTCACAGAGGTTGCTGGTGAAAAGATTTCAATCCTGAGAAGATGTGTATCGAGAGTGTAATAGATGTGAAGCAAGACGGAAAGAAAAAACAATCCTGACACTCAGTGGGGCTACTGACCCTTGTGCACATCTTTATTGCTAAGAACATCACAGCATATACATTAGTGGCTGATTAAGGCCAAGAATGGAATACAACCTGTTTAAAGTATAAATTGGACAGTCAGATAAAATTTTAGGAAAATCTCTGTGACCACACTCACATTCTAAACTCCCATATTTAAAATAACTATATAATAGGGATTAATATTTGTTATGGTCTGAATGTTTTTACATTTCATTTTAAAACACACCTTTTGTGTGATAAGCATATACAAAGAATTCCACTGTTACACTATATATGTGCTTTTAACTGTCTCTAACAATAGCTCTGGATGCATTTGCACATTTTGGGCAGAAATTACTAAGTTACCAACACAGATGAACAACAGCCCTGAGAACAGAAGCAACATCTTTGTAAGTTCAATAACTGTATTTTCAAACACTATTTGAATGTTTTTCACATATAGCTTTGAAGATAAAGGTACCTTTTATACATAATTTAATTTTGTATTCCACTATGCAAGGAAATTATCCCAGTATGTCATTATTGCACATGATGACATGAGCACCAATAAAGCATCATGACACAGCAGAAAGGACACCATATTCGCATGATGCGGCTGATGTCCTCTTAAGAATAGAATAATGTGCTGGTTTTGGCTGGGATAGAGTTAATTTTCTTTATAGTAGCTAGTATGGGGCTATGTTTTGGATTTGTGCTGAAAACAGTGCTGATAATACAGAGATGTTTTGGTTGTTGCTAAGTGGTTTTTACACTGGTCAAGGACATTTCAGCTTCCCATGCTCTGCCAGGTGCACAAGAAGTTGGGAGGGGACACAGCCAGGATAATTGATCCAAACTGGCCAAAGGGCTATTCCATACCATATGATGGCATGCTCAGCATATAAAGCTGGGGAAGAAGGGGATGTTTGGAGTATGGTGTTTGTCTTCCCAAGTACTCGTTACGCATGATGGAGTCCTGCTTTCCTGGAGATGGCTGAACACCTGCCTGCCCATGGGAAGGAGTGAATGGATTCCTTGCTTTGCTTTGCTTGTGTGCGTGGCTTTTGCTCTACCTATTAAACTGTCTTTATCTCAACCCACGAGTTTTCTCACTTTTACTCTTCTGATTCTCTCCCCCATCCCACCTGAGGGGGAGTGAGTGAGTGGCTGTATGGGGCTTAATTGCCAGCTGGGGTTAAACCACGACAAATAAATATTCTCTATTTATCCTGTGTTCACTTAAACTATGAGGGAAAACTGTGCACTGTGCTGCAGTATCTTAACCATGGAAAGAGAAGCAGTTTCTCAAGTAGTCTCCTGAACCATAACTTGGATGGTACTACAGTGACATTACAATTATATTTTGCTTCTTGCTTATGATAATCATTCCCCATTGCTTTTCAACTCTAATTATGTATTTTCTAGGAATATGAAACTGAAAGAAAAAGCAAGAAGAAAATCAGAAAAGCATAAATAGAGAGTTATAAAAATTGATGTTAGGGTTAAAAGAATTAACTTCCTACATTCAATTTTTTTCAAGATCATTAATTATTTCATTAATTTATTTCACAGACTAATGTAAGAGTAACATAGTGAAAATACTATACTAGGTATTAAGAAATATAAAAGTATATAAAAGGATCCAATACAAATTCTGGAAAAGACTAATACCAGTGCACAGACAAGCTTGTGAATTTAAACTGACATGCATATATGGTCTGCAAACAACATGAATTTCATTTTGTTCTAGAAGTATAAAGAGCCAAAGAACTTGACAGTTCACAGAAGCAGCAGTGAACCTTGCATGCAGAATACTGACAATGGCAAAGCATGGGCTTCAGAGGCAAGACAGAAGAGCTCCCTCCTGCTTTCTACAGTACATTTATCAAACCACTTTTTCAGGCTATGAAAATATTCTAACAAAATTTTTGACTCATCAGTCATGCAAGAAAACTTTTTTCATGGACAAATACAAGCTATTCTAGTATAATCATCATGGTAAAGAGTAAGCAAATAGACTATTTCTGATTTAGGACATTCTTTCTCAAATTAGAGCACAAATTGAAAAAAGCTATGAGGGAATTGGAAGAGATACTATGCACAGCTGGTTACATAGTAAAGATGCAAAAAACCCTGGGTTTGAACTCAAGAGGGGAAAAAGGTTGGGAAGGGATACAATAAAGTGTTAAAAAAGACTGTAAACAATTTTACAATGCTAAATTCATCTCTGCAATTAAAACCCCACAGAAATGTAAGCAAAACCTTTTAATTCAGTGAATTCTGAATTTGCAGACTATCCCAAGCCAAGTGAATGGTGATGGCAATTAACATAAAATTGTATTCTAAGTAATATTCATGGGGAAAAATGCAGTGGATAGCACAAACTAGAGACTTGAATTTAACATCCTCAGCCTTCCCACAACAGTACTCCAACAGTGTGCGTTATTAGTCGTATTAATAAGCATGCCGCTTTCTGAAACACATGCAACTCAGGCAAAATATCAGTTACGTGCTAATTGTTCTTCATAGGAAAAGTTCCTATGCATAATACTTGAAAGGCTTCACTGAACTACCTCACTCCCTACAGTAAATCACTGTCTGTCATTGACTATTGGTAATAGGCATCTAGGAAGTAACTGATCCCTGAAAGACATAACTTCCACTGAATAATGTCACCATTGTTACATACCAAACCAAATAAAAATTACATTTAGAGAGCTCGAAACTGCAAAACAAAGTGACCTCATATTTGAGATAATGGTCTGCAAGTGATTCTAGATCATGGTCAAAAAGAATAAACTGACCAATATCAAGGTTTACTTTGAGTTAGGAGGGTTTAATTTGCATTATTTTTGAACAAGTGTTTGGCTGTTGGGTTTTTTTTGGGGTGTTGTTTGGACACAAATGCTTTCCTAAAGACAGGGAGATTTTTCAAGAAACATTCTTGCACTTTATAAGTAAAACCATAACATCAGATGTTTCCAAAAGCACTTCCTTTTGTTTGCTGCATTTATGTCTAGCACTGATAATATTTTAATGTTTGTCCAGGCTTTGCCTTACAGGCAAATCACATAAAAAAGCATTTTGACTACATTTACATATACCTTATCCATAAAAAGTAGAAAGGAAAAGTAAGTAGAAACAAAAAGTATCCATTAAATAATCATGCCCATTCCTCCACCAATGGAATATTATTCCCTGTAGTATAATGAGCAATTGGGCCAGGCTGACCATAAATTATCTGAAAAATGAGGCTGCTTGCCTTTTCCTTTGGGAGATTATTACATCGTCTGAGAGATTTCACTATTAGAATCTATTTCTGATAGTAAACGTCAATTTTTCTTTCTGAATATCATCCCTTTCATCTCACTGAAATATAGGACAGGAGTTAGGAAATATTTCCTATTTGCTGAAAGACCTGCCTGACGCAGGTTGTGCTTCAACCCTACCCAGATTATCCACATATCACAAAGCAAGAGCACTCACACAGCCCTGCAGCGGACTCACTGGAACACTGTAAATCCACGTTCTAGTCTAGGACCCCATAGGGTCCTTCCACCCTGGCCATCTTTTAAAATATAACAGAGACCACAATACTAGCAAATTCAATACCCAGAATTAAGTGAAGAATTGACACCACAGTATGAAGCTTTGTATCAGAAGACTTAAAGTCAAAACAAAGACATTTTAAGTGTCTCCTCAGGAGCTACTTAAGAAAACAGACTTCTAACAGCAAATAAGATATAGAAGAAATAAATGAGATAATAGCAAAAAAAAATCTCAAGTATATCCAAGTACAAAATTGCTAAAAATAGTTCAGTAGATGTACTTGATCATGTGGAAACACAAGGAGCAACTAAGGAAGACAGGAAGACTGCTGAAAAGCTAGTGGATTTGTTTGTACCCACTGAAAAAAATCAAGATACCTAGCCAGGAACACTTTTTTTTTAAGTTACCAAAATGAAATGCCTGCAGAAATAGAGGTACTAAAAGAAAAGCTCTGGGGATACATTGATAATTAAGGTGAAAATAAATCACCAAACCTTGATGCAACATATCCAGATTTCTAACGTTTCTTAATATGGAAGGTCCGAATTGCCATTAAAAAAACCCCATGTCAATCTTTAACACCCAAATAGGGTAATTTCCGCAAACTTTTCAGAGTCCTACCCTTTAGCACAGCATTGTTCAGCATGCCTACCTTGGCCACACATAGCGGTGCTACTTAGGAGGTTGCACATCCCCTGCATTCACACTGTGGCTGCATCTGCCTCTCTTTTGATCATTTTAATGAAAGAGTGCCTAAAAAGTAGTGGGGGACATGAGAGGTACCACACTGACATAATCAATTCAGACTGCCAAAAGGCTTCTGTTACAGTCTTCCACAGTAATTTATTTTTAAAAAACTAAAACTAGGCAGTAAGTGCTTTTATATGGAAGAGGCTACTTACTGTTATGGATCAAACCCTGATTAAGAGACTGGACAGGCAGAATAAATGGTCAGTTTTCATCTTGGCAAAGGCCAAGTGACTATTCAATTTATGTAACAGACTGTTTAATATATTTATTAGTAATCTGGAAAAGTCATGAACAGAGAAAGTCTGCTGATGAAGCAAGTTATGAAGCAAGGGCTGGCAACTTTAGCTAGATTACAAAGTTCATCACTTTGAAGCAAAGCTGATGCCATACTTACAATCACCCTTACAACCTTAGCGGTACTTTCCTCTGCGGTGAAAGATATGTGCTCCTGTGTGTATGAATTAGGAAAAGGTACTTACCTGTTTAATTAAGGAATATATCATAATGTATATGAACCTGGCAACTAAAACTCTGCTATTTCCTAACATTCAAAGGCTTGACTTTGAGGCTTATTGAATTTTCTTTCCACATGAGGTTTTGTCATTCCTTTGCCCTCAGTCTTTCTATTCGTAAAATAAAAAAATAAAAACAAATTTCTGTCCTGCACAACTATTCTAAATGAGCAGAACAGAGTTGGAAATTGAAATATTCAGCAATTTTAACACAGGTTGTTACTGCTGAAAAACCATGACAAAGAATTGGCAGGAAAGCTGTGATAGGGTGGTCTCATCTGGCTATAATCTCCCCCATTCTGCCCTTCATTTGTCAGCACAGCTGCTCCAACAGTTTTCTGGTTTTCCCAGTGCCCTGCATGCCGCACCAGTGGTGGCAGGACCTCATGGCAGTCCCAGATTTTGGCAGCTAACACTTCCAAGTAAAAGAAAACAGGCCACTCTGCAGGTTGGACAAATTTAGAGAGAATTCCTCTGCAATACGGAAAAGGCACTTCTGTATCCCATGGAGGTGAGTCTACCATATATCAAAAATCTGATGAATTATGGATGCAAAAGCTTTTCAGAGAAAATATTGTAAACCACTCTGAAGCACAGCATACGGTATCCAGAGTAAATCAGTTGGTACCAGTATCCTTTTGACAATGCAAGGCAAACCACAGATTGATCAGGTGATCCATATTTCATTTCTCATAACAAAAGAACAAGGGGTGATTGAATTATGCCAATTGAGGGAGAATTCAAATCTGATAAATACTTCATCACAAAACACATAATTAGACTGGAGCTCATTGACACTGCCCTGGTATGCAAGAGAAACAGGGACTGAACACAGAGGTGCATAATAAAAATATCTAGAAGACTAACAATTTATCTTTAAAATAAAACATGTAAAGAATGTAAAGAATGTAAAATTCACTTGTCTACATGGATCGAAGATATAATCAGTATGAAAATTCCCACCTTCTTATTGAAGATCTTCCATGGGAAGGCATCATGAAAGAGCATTCTTAACCATATGCATGGCAGACCACTCCAACTGATTTATTTTTCTTCCTGTTTCCCCACACCACTTTAATGATTTATTAAATACCAATATTTTATTAATTAATCATGCACAACCACAGAAATTATTGAATTACAGTCTACAAACCATTTAGGTATGGGTTACTGGGGAACCGTGCAGCTTGCAATCCGGAAGTGAAGCCTGTAACAAACAATGAATCGTTTGCCTGGAATTGGGAAGGATACGCACCCAGGTGCCATCTACCCAGACACAAGTGCCACCAGCAGAACGCATGAACACCCGTCTGCTACGAACAAACCTACCACCCAAAATAAGGGAGGAAAGCTGTCAGAGACTTCATGAACTCTACTGAATGCTTCATTCTTCTTTCTGAAACCTGCACAGATGGTGCAAGATTTAGCTCCTCTGTTCATTATAAAATTAAGTTCCTCAGCGTATTCATTATATGAACTTTTAAATGAAATTTCTTTTACAGAAATTCTTCAGGTAGTAATAAACACAGAATGAAGTATTCTGCATTCTGAAGTATTAAGAAATGCAGCTGAAGTACTTTACTGGGTGTGACAAAAGAAAGGACTATTACCTTTTAATACCAACTACCAACATAGTAATACCGATTATTACTCCTGTAATCCAGAAGACATTTGCAGTAAAGCTGCCCTCTCTTTTCTGGTGTATTACTCTGCACAAAAAACATCAGTATCCTTACCCATAAGGCTCCTTTCTCTACAAGGGAAATCACTGCTCTGCTATCAGGGCACTCTGCCTCACTTCAGAAGTGCCACATCTCCTCCAGCACCCCTTTCTCCATTCCTCTTTCTATCCTTTACTTCTGACTTTAACACTCAGCTGCCCCTTGGTTTTGTTTTGTACAGGCTTTTTAAGATTACTATCTCCCTCCAATACATTCCCCCGCTTCTCCCTTCTTCCTTCTCCAAACTTTAGTACCATTTATCCTGATTCCCAAATTTAGAGAGGGAAAGCATACTTTTCTTGGAAGTGCCAGGAGGGGAGTGGGAATGCACTGGGATAATGGCAGCTTGGACGATGCTAAGAAACAGAGGGCAGCCAGCAAACAGATTAGGAACAACAAAACCTTCTGAGATACCTCTGCTCCACACACAACATTTGCTTCACAGCAACAGCTCCCAGGTTGAAAACTACTGTTCCTGTTTTTCCTGAGCAGCCATGATCTCCACGGCAATATAAACCTGATGCAGCTACTAAAAACACACGGGGCACTAGCCAGGTTCCCTTCCTCTCAGGCACTTGGGGTATGGTCACATCCGAGTTCACAAATACCCCAAGAAGTCCCATGCAGCCAGACCCACTTGCTTGCCTGTGCAAGGGCTGAGGAAGAGGACCAGGAAGCATCATCATCTTAGCGAGCTGCTTCTACAAAATTTTTTGGTCCAAAGAGCTTTTTGCAAGCTCTTCATATGCTATCAGTATTCCTAGTCTCTTCTTTTCCAATGACAGCTTTTTAGACTTTACTTGAAATTACTAACCTATTTTGTCACACTCTCTAAAATGTCAAAGAAGCTGAGGCCTGGGTGATGAGCAACTTGCAAAAATGTATCTTTCCTATAAAATGTGGGAAAAAATAATTGAATTCTTCATAAAAATTGCTGTATTATTATTACAGAAAGAGAGCATCTTTTCATTTATTGTCCTGAATGATGAATTTTTATTATGTAGGGCACAAGTGAAAGAGCAATTATGATTAAATGCTAACTGTATAGGACAAAAAATTAGTTACTTCCAGACCCTGGCTGATAACTACTGATTTAACTGGTATCAGGATGACCTGCTCTGTCACTTCTTTCATCTATTTCTGAGAAGATTTATGTAACATAAATTATTAAGTTATTAATTAACAAATGTACAGTAAAGCAGGGGCTTTTTTTTTTTCCGTTTTGCAATATGCCTCCAAGACATCATTTTTTACTGCAAGCAATTTTGCATGTCCTTTTGGACTATAATTTACCCTTGCCAAAAAAAGCCTGCTAAAAAAAATTAGTGCAACATGGTTCAGTATATTTTGATTTTCCAAGCAGAAGATCCTCATGGCGGTATTATAAGCTACCTGCACAGATAATAAGCCTTTTTAGGTAATATAATTAACTGCAACAAATTACAGGTATTGCAGAAAAAAAAATAAATCATATTGTTCATTATAAACACTGTGAACTTAATTCAGGTCTGATTTAAGGTAAGACAAAGTCTCTAGGAAAAAGCAGTATGTTTTCTTAGACTGATACAGCTGGGAAAAACAAGGACTGGAGCATGCAAGTTAACTTCGAGTATGAAGAAAGACTTTGATGTCTCAAAATTTGGCTATTTTTTAAATGTATATGATAAGCATAAGAAAATAACATAAGCTATTGCCTTTTCCTATATACCCAGTCGTACCTACATCTTCAGACCATCAGAGAAACTATTCAATCAGCATACAGGAATGCAATTTCAGCTATTTCATGGAAATCCTATGCATTTTAACCAGGACTTTAATCACTTTGGAGTAGCAACTGACATCAAATAAAAAATAATCACTTTTACTGGGAAACCAACCCTGAAGACTCACATGCAAATATGGGTGAGAGAAGGAAAGGAGAACAAATAAAACTTTAGCAGGAACATCAAATTGAGTCTATCTGGGAACAGTATCACAGAAGATGAGAAGACACAGAAGAGAGAAAAGGGCAAACTAGTAGGGCACATATTCCCGTAACAGATGATGGGAAACCTACATTTTAACACATCCCTGCTGTCAAGTTTTACACCAGCTAGGAAACCCAACAACAAAGTGTCTCATATGTTCTTTTACAACCTGGTTTCTTAAGAGAAGTGCAATTTAGGATTGGTCAAAGTTATTCTGTTTACTCAGCTACTACAGATCTGTGTTCTGGATCTACCTGTCCCAGCATAAGTAATGCACAGCCCCTGGGGTCGACTCTTTTTGGAGGAATTCAATTTCTTTTGGACGCTAGGCTGTAACCTTAACATTCCTCTGCTACATTTTACATGCACAGACTAGTGACAATAGGATTACTTTGACAGTTCCTACAATTCCACATTTTTTGTCTAACCTATTTAATTTCAAATTCAGTATACTGCTTTAGTTTTTCACATCCAGACTTACACTGGAAGAAGACTTATCCATGATTGACTTAAAACGCACAGAAAAAGAATTAACTCTAGGTTTACTTTATATGCACACACTGACTTTCCTGAACCAGTAAAAGACAGTATCAGACAACAATTAATACAAATGCTGCAAAATCAAGTTTTAATTGTTCCTTCAGACAAATCCTTTATCTGTTTAAAAATTAAATAGGCCGTTCCTTTCTTTGAAGCTACTTTCAACACCACCTTGTTATTATGGCAGAGAAAATTTATTATCAGACAGCAAACATGCACTTCATTCAGGTATAAATCACTCAAACTCTAAGATAGAATGTAATTATTGTATTTGACATTTGAAAACTAAAAGAAAGGAAAAGAGAATTGTTTTCCTTAGGACCAGAATGCAGGAAGAAGGGTTTTTAGACAATCTAGATAATTCTTGTTCATTAAGTTGTTATGAAGACACCCAGGCTAAAGAAGTCTGAGTGAGGAAAAAGGGTGCAACCTCATACTTGAGAGCTTGTGAGAGTTGCAAAATTATTTCTTACCCAACTTTCTCAGGCTTGCACACATGGCACAAACAGATTTTCTGCAATTGCCCCAATATCCCAGACAGTTCTGTAGATCTAAGCTAGTCTGTTTTCACTGCAGTTGAAACAATGGTTATTCTCCTCACTATACATTATCCTTTCTCCATTCATCAGCTTTTAATAAAACCCACCTTCGTCTAACTTTATCAGTGGTCTTTCCTTATATAGGAGACTGGTTGGTATTTACAGAACCTCAGAGTTTGGGGAGGGTGGGGTGTGGTTTTGGTTTTAAGTACAGCAAACTTGAGCAGAGAGCTGCCATAGCTACCAGTAAATAAATAACAGATTATCTAAAACAAGGGTATAGAAAGCTCTCTAGAATTAAGGTTTTCTCCACCCCAATTTTTCCCCCAATTCACCCCTTCTCACTGCTAATATCATTCCATAACTTCTGTATTTCTGTCTTTGCAGGTCCCCTTGGTAATTAAACTTCAGGATGAGGCTTTGTCAAAAAAAAAAAAACCAACCAACCACCAAACCTGCCAACTTCTCTGTTGACAGAGCTGCTGTTTTAGAGCTTCAGAAAGCCATTCAATTTTTTTTAAAAAGTTAATTTTAAGTTAAAAAAAACTATTTGTGATCCTGGAAGTATTACATCAGAGGAATTAACTTTAAATTATCACCACATTCTTGCCCTTTTGTCATATCCATCTCTGTTTTTCTGTCAGAAAAATCTTCTATACACTTTATGTCTTGCAAGAAATTCATATGAATTCAAATTTAGTGAATCAAAGGAATAATTTAGGTTGAGCAATAACAGAGATATATCTTCTGCATTAAACAAGAGTACATAACTAGATTGCACTGTTTAAATATTCACTTGGTAAAAAACTGCAACAGAGAAGCGACTCTGCAAAGTCTACATCTATAGTATCTTTATGTTCTGCATTTCTGGATTGTTTAAAAATCTTTTTGTATGCAACTTTCATTTAAAAAGAATATTCAGTTTCATAACACAGCTTTCAGCAACAAACACAAACATTTGGACCAAATGCTATATAAAATCCTTTGGGAAATGAATGATCCTCAGTCTATAACAGACAGCAACAGAACAGACAATGCTGTATAATTTCAATATTAATTATTTTCTGCACTAGTTAGGGTTCATTCCTCTTCCTCAGGCTTGTCTAGTAAACTTGTCAACAATGTAAGTTTTTAAGTAATTGGTACAGGCTATACCATGCTCTAAATGTATGGGAACAATTTATTTTTACTCAAATTAAAGTGTTTTACAACTGTAAAACACTGGACACTCCTTTTGCCACAGACTGGGTATAGGTGTGCCTTTTGCCAATACAGGCTCTATCAAACCACAAAAATTTGCCAGCCAAATAACACCAAAGAATCTTAATTTTATCTCTGAAAAAGGCAGGATATCATCTTCAGAAGACACTTGGAAAATTCCTCCATAGTGCACGTCTCTGAATATTACAAAGAAACAACTGGCATACAATACACGTAAAAAAAAGTTAAGTTGTGTAATAGCTTCCTCTTATTTTTAATGTAAAAGAAAACTAAGGTAAACAACACAGAAATTATCACTGTTCATGCAGAAACCATTCATTATATCCTATTATAAGGCTGAGTAAAAGAGGAAAAAGACTGGTTTTGATTATCTAGTTTTAGTGACAATTCAAATAACTGAAGCTTAATACTTCTGCTGTTAAAACAAGCTGTATTTATGACCTATCTCAGATGGAAGAAAGCATTTGCATGCCGTACCACTGTCTCTTCTAAAACCAAAACATTATTCTAGTTTATCATGATACCAATTCATCTTTCAAAACACAATTTTCTTAACACATAAGTAACGCGTGAGGATTTTTATTAAAGTGAGTACTGTGCAGAAGACTAAGCACAAACATCTTGCTCAGTGAGACCTGAGAGTCATTTCTGCTTCTCTTCTTGAATGACAGCAGAATGAACAACAGCGAGTCCTGAATCAGAACTGCGTACAGATCATTATCATCACAAATTAAGAAGTCAGAAATGTTATTAATACATTAGCTGAGAAGGGTTAACCGTGCCCATAGTGAATTTTCCCTTCTGGAGGGGAGAGAATAGTTCAGAGCCTTCATTAGGAGATATCCAATTCACTTCTGAGTCCATCTATCCTGCTCTACTCTCCAAATCCAGTGATTTCCTACCATGGAACATCCACTTTCAAGCAGAATTTTGTACTCCTGAGTAAAAAGATTAAAAACTTGAGCATTTGAGATTTGATGCTTTAACATTCACTAAAAGAGTGAAGTGCTTTTATAAACATCTGTGAGAGATGATGGTTTTGATATGCAGACTTGAGAGAGAAAAAAAAAAAATAATCAAGTTCACTATCCCATTTCACTCTCCTCATTACAATCTTCTCTATCCTGTAATTAGAGGTACACACATTATATTTAATTTATAATCTACTGATAAATATTTGCTCACGGTGCAATCTTTTAATACTTTGTGAAAAAAGGCTTTATTTTTAAGTATGAAAATAGCCAAAGATTATAGCTTTGAAAAAAATTGGTTGTTTTAAGGGAGAAAAATGCCATCTGCTGGGTACAGCTGAGGACTGTCCTTTTCTTACTAACACACCATGCTGCCCTGAGCGAGTTTTCACTTCAGACTTCATTTTTCCCATCTTTAAAACTGATACAGATATATGCAATGCTTTGGGGGAGTATGTAATAGGGGCCTCGTTAAAACTGTGTAACATGAAACTTCTTCCTGTCTTATCTCTCAGAGACTGGGAGGTCTGACAATAGATAGGATGACGAGCATTTGAATAAGGATGCTTTTAATCTTTCAAGAACAATTTTAGAGACAATTAGAATTGTCTGTAAACCGCCCAATATTTCACATGCTTTTGTATATCCACATATATAAATTTTGCAGGTAGGTAATTAAAAAATTATTCAGCTTATACAAATAAAGCAGAGCAGCATGCTGGTATTTGTTTCTCTATTAGTCATATACAACTTTTCTACCATTCATAAGCCAGTGATGGAACACTGGTTGGTAAAGGACACATGCAGAACCAGTTAGTTATCTAGCTTAAAACCATGAAACCAAGGCACTGAAAATCATACTGCTGCAGCAAGAAAAATAACAAAAAGGAGAATCATAGAATCATTTAGGTTGGAAAAGACCTTTAAGATCATCGAGTCCAACCGTAAACCTAACACTACCAAGACCACCACTATACCATGTCCCTAAGCACCACATCTACACTCCTTTTAAATACTTCCAGGGATGGTGACTCAACCACTTCCCTGGGCAGCCTGTTCCAATGCTTGACAACCCTTTCAGTGAAGTAAAATTTCCTAATTTCCAGTCTAACCCTCCCCTGGTGCAACTTGAGGCCATTTCCTCTTGTCCTATCACTTGTTACCTGGGAGAAGAGACCGACCCCCACCTCACTACAGCCTCCTTTCAGGTAGTTGTAGAGAGCAATGAGGTCTCCCCTCAGCCTCCGCTTCTCCAGGCTAAACAACCCCAGTTCCCTCAGCCGCTCCTCATCAGACTTGTGCTCCAGACCCTTCACCAGCTTTGTTGCCCTTCTCTGGACACGCTCCAGCACCTCAATGTCTCTCTTGTAGTGAGGGGCCCAAAACTGAACACAGTAGTCGAGGTGTGGCCTCACCAGTGCTGAGTACAGGGGCACGATCACTTCCCCAGTCCTGCTGGCCACACTATTTTTGATACAAGCCAGGATGCTGTTGGCCTTCTTGGCCACCTGGGCACACTGCTGGCTCATATTCAGCTGGCTGTTGACCAACACCCCCAGGTCCTTTTCCGCTGGGCAGCTTTCCAGCCACTCTTCCCCAGGACTGTAGCGTTGCATGGGGTTGTTGTGACCCAAGTGCAGGACCTTGCACTTAGCCTTGTTGAATCTCAGAAGTCGAGAATGTCCAGTTAAGAAATATATGGAAAGAGCTGAGAACTGCAAATAGCAAAGTCAGATTTAATAAAATGGATAATCTTTAAAATTAAGAAGTATGACAAAAGGAGGATAGGGTTACCACATGTAAACACAAGGAAGAAAAGAGAAGAGTTTTGTTTTGATTCATAACAGCCAAGGAAATTCTTTTACATTTTTGTTTGTGTTTTTAATTTTACAACATAAAGCAGCAGCTGTCATCTGTGTGTGTATACACACACACATATGCATATAGGTATATATAAATAAAAAAATCTGATTCATTTCATGTGAAGTTGAAGCAGCTTACAGCCTTGGAAAACTGGGTTTCAAAGTTAAAATAAAGGCTTATTTTTCAATATACAATGATGCTAAAAATGAAGTAGGCCCTGTGCATGAACATATCTTCCATGAGTCTAAGATAAAAGCCTTGAAGTTTATTTCAGAATAGACTTCCGTACAAAGCCACGTTTGTACTTCACGCTCACTGTCATAAGACTGCTTCATAAAAAGCAAGCAAGCATAAGTGTATGAAAATAAGGAATTTTGGCATTTTTAAGATCCTCTACTAGGATGACATGCTTACATCTGTTGTCAGGTGGAACCAAATCTCTACTGAAAACTATTAAAGGCTTTTTACAAAGCACTAGGTATTCCCTGTCAAAGTGCAGTACGTGCACAAGCTCCATACCTAGCAGTTATGTTCTTTTCGCTGTTGCTTAGGTAAATAACAACACGGATTCTTCATTACCATTGACTCGTCAGGCCTTGATTATGCAAATTGGTCTCCCATAGACAGATACATGCACCTATAGCCTCACTGATTTTAATGTGTTTCTACAATAGGATAAGCATCTTTTCCCAGAAAAAAAACCTACAAGCTGGGTGTTAGCCAAAAAGATGGCAAGTGTGAATTACCAAGCCTATGGTAGATCCTAAGTCATTAAAGTAACAGATATTAAAAATCCAATTTATTTCCTCAGAATGCAAATGTCCTTTAAAATGCTAATTTAAAAAAACCCCATCATATACTTTATTTATTTTTTTAATCAATCATCACAACTTGAATCCCTACAAAACCAGAGATACTGGATAATTATTCTAAAAAAATAATTATGTAGGTTTACTTTCTAATGTCTCTGAGGTTGTAAGATAAGCGCATGTACCAAGAGTTTTACTTGGCTATTGAACAGGGAGGGTGAGACCGCTGATAATCTCCCAGTGTTTCAGAAGCCCACAGTTGCATGCATACCATATTGATAACAGAGTCATGGCAGAAATGCAAACAACCTGCATCAGGGTCATTTATTTTGTTGACATGTTTTGCTGATTCCAAAGTACTTGTGAATTCAGGAAGACACAAAAAGCTGGGCTTCTAATTCCTAAACCAATTTAAAAAAATTCTGATGGTATCAAAGCAAACTGAATGGCACTCTTGGAGTTATGACTGTCATGAATTATTTCAATCTTTAATATATTCATTATTTAGTACTTATATCTGTTCTTTTGTGATAATACCAAACTTGCAAATCAGAAAATTAAATAATAAAATGTTCAGAATAAGACTGGTGAAAAGTACAAAACAGTTACAACATCTGTCTGTCCAGTCTGTTTGTTCTCCTCTACCCCTCTTAGTTTGCTTTATTCTTCTTTGAAATATACCACAGTATGCAAGGAAGTCATCTGAGCTGAGTTTTTTTTCCTTAAATACATGTTTCTTTAATTCCAAACACCATGGAAAAATACCTAGCATTCAGATCTCTAATAATTCTATACTAATGCTCTTTTCCAAACACGGTTTTAAATGTACCAATCTGTAAACTCAAGAAAACAGACAATAAAAATCTCACTAAACAACAAACTAAAAACACCTCAAACAACTGAATATTAATTCATACCGTAGGCAATTAATGCAGGAAAAAATATTCTGAATTAAGGTATCATTTATGGCATACTCACAAAATCTAGCAAATACTCCTTGTCTGAAGGAGACCAAATAGTTACTACATGCAAAAATGAATTTCAAAGAAGGTCATATCAATTTATAAAATCCATTAAAAACACCTTGAACAGGATGTTCAAGAATACTGCCTAAGAACTCCTATAATTTAAAAAGTTAATGTATATTGGTGCAAAAGAAAAATATATTCACAACTGAATTTCAGTAGGTCTGAGAGCAGCATATCTATTGTTCAAGCTATAGCAAAAGGAAGATGAACATTTTCCCTATTTAAATTAGACAGTTTTTAAATTATGCATCTGGCAAACTTTTACATCATATAACAAAGAACAATGGCAAATTCCTCTTTATTGTTATTTTGTCTCTAAAAGGACAGTCCCACAGTTTGTAAATTAAATGCAGGTACAGTAAGTATTCTGAAAAATCTCTATGTACAGTAAAGAAAGCATGAAGAAAGAAAAGCAAAAATGTTTTAAAATATTTAGTAATTAAATATCTAACAGTTCCATATTATTTGCAAAATATTTAACATCTGATCTGCAGGTAATCACAGAATAACTCTGATTGGAAAGGACCTTTACTTGTCATCTGCCTCATGCTCAAGACAGGGTCAACTTCCAGGTTGTATCAGGTTATATCACAGCCATATCCAGTCAACTTCTGAGTATCTCCAAAGATGGATACTCTACAGCTTGCCAGCCTACTACAGTGTTTGACCTTTCTGACACACTTTCTCCTCCCATCCTTCTACAGTGTGTCCCCTTTGTTTTCATTCTTTCAACACGCATCTCTGAGCGGCCTGGCTCCATCTTCTCTATAACTTGCCGTTAGGGAGTGGTAAGCAGCAATAAAGTATTACATAGCTTTCTCTTCCTCGGCCTGAACAAACCCAGTTCTCTCAGCCTCTCTTTGTGTATCATGGTCTCCAATCCCCTCCCTGTCTTGGTGGTCCTCCACTGGACTTGCTCCAGTGCATCAATGTCTTTCTCATACTGGGGAGCCCAAAACTAGACACAGCACTCCAGACACAGTCTCCCAAATGCTGAACAGAGGTGAAGAATAATCCCCTCCACCTGCAGCCCAGTTATCAGCTGGCTGTCTTTGCCGCAAGGGCTAACTGCTGCCCCAGTTCCAAAGCTTTGCCTTCCGGTACCCTGAGGTCCAGTTTGCTTAACTAGTCCCTAACCTGAACTTCCTCATCTGTTGGTAGTAATTAATTTCCCTGCACACTACCACGAGGTTCAGAGACCTCAGAGACCTGAGAGTAGACCTTGCCAGTCAAGACCAAAGCAAAGGCGGCACCATGTACCTCAGCCCTCCTTGTACCTTTTCTCACTACATCTCCTGCTGCATCAGTAGCACACCATTTTCTTTAGTCTTCCTTTAGTTATCAAGGTATCTATAGAAGTCCTTCACTTATCTTCAACTCCAGCTGAGTTTTGGCTCTCCTCAGTGCTTCCCTCTACACCCAAACACTCTTTTTATGTTCTGCACAGAGGCCTGTTCCTGTTTACTTTTCCATACACTTCATTTTTTGGGTGAGTTGACTCAGGAATTCCCCATTCAAGCAAGCCAGCTGTCTGCCGTACCTCCGTACCTGCTTGTCTTCTTGCACACTGGAAAAGTATGTCCTTGTGCATTTTGAGGAGGCTGTCCTTGAAGAGCAACCAGCTCTCCTGGGCCTCTCTGCGCTTTAGGGGACCTCCCATAGGATACTACCTACCTGTTCCTTGAAAAAGCCAAAGCCAGCTTCCCTTGAAGCCCAAGATCATTTCTTCACTGCCTGCTTCTCTCACTCCTCTCTCAGATTCTACCACCTTACAGTTGTTTAGCTGGGGATGGCATCAGCCCTCAATTTCCATATTCACAAGAAGCAAGAAATCTAAGCTACATGGCCAAAATATCTATCCAAATGTAAAATAGAGGACAGAGAAGTGCATGGGAGATAAGAAAATTTTAGAGGCATATCGTATTTGGGAGCTTTTCTTGATCTTGCTTACAGATAGAAATGGATCTTTAACAGAGTGGATAATCGTTATGATAGCTGACGAGCAACTGGAAAGACTGCTTTAAGGCGGCAGCTAGTTCAAGAAAAAGGAACAGGGTCTATAAAACGTACAAGGCTACATTTACATTCCATTTTGCAAGCATATAGATAACTTTAGGATGACATGAGGCAAAGCTTTTAAAAATCTGGAGAAATGAGTAGCTAAAGTAGAATAATTATCTGACAGATGGAGATTGCCCAAGGCTGCCACTTGAACATATAAAAAGATGAGGCTGAGTTCATTTTTGAAATCCAACATTAGAAATTCCAAGAGCATCCTGAGTATTAGTTGTGGAAGGTACAACATTATGTTCAGTGTACCAGAGTATAAATAGAAGTTAGATTCAAAGCCTTACTTTGAAAATAGTTTTTAAAAACTGAAGTGTTACGAATAGATTTTAAATATCCTCACATAAGCATTATCACATAAATACTTACAGCATAGTACCTAGGTAAAATGTATATCTGCTAGTTTCCATTGCAATGCCAATGGTGGCAGTTGTGCATGCCAATTTCTACCATGGTAATATTTGTGCTTTCCCTTCCCATGCCACCACGCTGTTCTTCCTACACATAACATCCTCTCTCGATCAGTTTGCACAACGCTGCTGCTACAGTTCTTCAGAACTAGTAAGACCTACTGTGGTAACAGCTGAATGCCTGAAGGTAATACCTAAACAAATTACTCCTTTACTTTCATTTGCAGCTCTTACATTCCATGAAAAGTAAGCAACTTCGAAGCACACGCTTCCTTTAACAAGAGTACAGCCCTAAATGCAGTTAATATATTCAAACCTGCACTCCTCCTGCTGTCATCCCAACACTGTGCATCTTCGCATCTATTTGCAACATCTTGTCCTTATTTGTGCCATAATTGCTGTGCGACATCATCTGCATTCTGCCTCATAACTCCACCGCACTCAACAGCAATGCAGCCCCAATATTGACTGTGATCTTTGGAGGCTAGAGGAATATGGGATTATTATATTTATCACCAGGGTACTATTTGTAAAGGTCCCTTTCTGTGATGGATGACACACGTAAAAACAAGTTTGTGCTCTTTGATAAGGGGCATTCTGCCAACAGGTGAGAAGAGCTCACAGCCCAAACTGACAATTTATGAATCACATAAAAGGGGGAACGGAAAGAGAGGAGGGAGCAACAAAACACAGGCCAAACAAACTATCACGTCAGTTCTGCAGATCTTAGCTGATTCAATTAACTTTCATGATTTTTCAGCCAGTTACCAATTTTTTTTTCAAAGCAGAAGAGTGAGGAAGACTAGCTTATAAAATGGATAAGCCACCCTGTGACAGACAACATAGCTATATGACAGCAAATCAAGAACATCATGGTTATTTTGAACCATTTGCAGCTTCTTCCCTCCTAGCCCCCAGCAGCTCTTTCTAATTTATGGAAGAAAAAGTACAACATCACATCTAACAAAAGGAAAATATTAACTTGCCTGTAGTCATGAATTCTATATCTGGTTGTTGATTTGTAATTACCAATGCATCCGAGATTTTAAGCCCCTGCTGTCAAGATTTTAAGCCCCTGCTGTCCCCGAATGTATTGTACTTTATCTCCCATTATTTATTACTTGACAATGTCCAAGCTAAACAGAGCTTTGCCTAAACACTGTTTGTTTGGTTTTTTCCCCCATGTCATCTACTTAATCATGGATATAATAAAAAACCACTATAGACTTGCTACTAACAAAGAGTTCATGTCTACTTCAGATTACTAACTTTTTTTTAAAGAAACAAGCCTTTATTACTATTTATCTCTTAGAAGATGAGTGAAATTCTTGATTCTTTCCAATACTTCAAGGTTCTATATAAAATTTATATTATTCTGTGATTTGAAAAGGTATTAAATTGACCCAGTAAGATATTCATTCAAATCCAATAAAACCAAAGCCTTGCCTGTAATTTGATTTTAGAATGTCTGATTCAGATAAAATGAAGGGACTTGCACAGGCTAATTAAAAAACTGTAAAAGGAAGCATGGACATTTAAGAAATTCTGGTTTTGGAAGCTACCGCAGATCTGGCACTATGCAGACATTTTCAGTTGATATTTGTGATATTTAAATAAGGCTCAGAGTTGGTTTGGGGTTTGTGGTTTTTTTTTTTTTTTTAAGAAATATTCTTAGAGTCAGACATTTTGGGAACAAGCACCTCTACTGTTTAAAAAGAGCCTTCTCTGTAATATAACTGAGATATTTCACACAGCAATTAAATATCTTCCACATTCTCTTCTGACAAGGTCGTTTAACTTGTAGGTCATTTGGAAATGCAGTTGATGTGCTCAGGTCCCTGTTATTTTATTCTCTCTGAGTATCATAATAATTTAGGAAAAATACAAGGTACTGTTATATGATCAAAGGGGTCCACTTTGCATTGCGGATATGAGACCATTATCTTAGTAAACCTGAAATGATAGAGAAGTGCTGGGAAGGGAGTCTACCTTTTTAAAGCACACGTAACGTGAGGGCTTTTCAGTTCAACTGCTGTGTTTCACCAGAGATAAACAATGAAGTACTCTCTCGCTTAGCTGATTTAATAAGTTGTTGGTTTGGTTTATTGTTTGTTTGTTTTTATTTTTTTAAATAAAAGTAACTGTATTGATGTGATGAGAAGAGATTGAGAGAGAGCATAAGCTGGCATTCTTGGTAACACAACATAAGAGTTAATCTAACCATCATCCTGATGCTTGGACAGACTGGACTATGACAGTACACAGGACAATTACCATGGCTCAGCTGATAAACTGTAACTCACTAAGATGCAATAATGCAATTTATTTCAAATATGCGCACTGAACAGGAGTGTCAGGATTAGGTCACTGAGGTTAGAGAAACCCTGCCTTTCTTTGGGATGCAATAGTATCTTTTTTCTTTATGTTTATTCTTTGTTATGCAGTCTTCATCTTTATAGGGAAGCTTATTCTAAAAGTACTTCATAGATCATAAGCCCAGTCCTTCTTTTTAATTCAATGGCAAAACTCCTTCCGATATGAATAGTGAAAGAACTGAGCCCTAGATAAAAACAATTGGTTATTCATCTGTAACTGAACTACATCTGGGGTGAAACGCAGCAGCTATTTTACAGTTAACATTACTAGTGCAGACTGATCTATGGATGGAAAAGCACAACTGAAAACACAGGGGAATTTTAGGTAGATGGGAGATAATCATACTGACTAAAATCTGGCAAACTCCCTAGAGGTAACTCCTTTATTTATATGAAAAATGCACAATATTGTTTACAATTGTTCAGGATCTCAATTACATATGCTATCCAAAAGACGTGTCCAACAGCTGACAGCGCTCTAATCTCATGCTACTGAATAAATAATGCTCCTATATGCTTTTTTCACTATTTAAGTGAACAGGGAACTATAATTACAAGGGCTGTATGGCTGGACTTTTGCGATACAGGTTCAGCCTGTATCACTACTGGCTAGGCTGTAAACTGTGATAAGATCACACCCACTTGTAGCACAGGTTTAGCTATGTCTGTATTTCAAGATTTAAAGATGAGCCTGTAAATCAGAACAGAGGACTTGGAAATTACAGACAATCCCCATTCTCATTGTTTCAAGCTGTCAAGTATTTGAGATCAATACTTTGACTTTGGCTCCTCATTTGTCAGTAAGAGATCAATACAAAGGCATACCTTCTATTTCCATAAATATTATTGCTTAACTGTACCAAAACACCACACAAATTCTATAACAGTACTTTAACCACATCTGTATTACTCTGCTGTCAAATGCATGCCAGATTTCTCTTCAGATTACTGAAGAAGAAAACTTTTTCTACCTAAAAGGTTGAAACCAATATCAATGCTTGCTTCTAATCTCAGTGGGGTGGGGGGAGGCAGGAAGCCTAATGTTGTCATGTTAGAATTGCCAGTAGCAAGACATTCAGTTCATCAAAACAGAATTTTTAGTTATATCACAGATCAACCATTTTATTATGGTAGTGCTCAGAACTCAGGAACTGCCTTTTTACAGTCTAAAATTAAAGATGCTTCTTTTAAAACTCCTGTCAACAACTTCAAAATCAGTATAATTCTGATGTTTCCTCAAATGAGTTCAGATTTTACCAAGCGATAAATTGGATACTCAAATTAACAAGTGAAGCAGTTAAACCTGGAGTATTTCGTTCATTGTTTGTGTTTAACTGGGCAGAAGCTACTGTTTCATAGGTCATTACTTAACATAAATACCTCCTCTCTTCCAAAAATAGCAAATTATTATTTTCCACCCAGTACTTCATTAACTTTTCTTTTTGTTGGATGAATGCACTTATGTTACTAATAGCAGTCAACTGTTATGTGAGATTAAGTAAAACATATCTGGAAGAATTGTACTTTATTTATCAAATGTCAAATTTCTAGGATTATGTTTTTCTTATGCATTTGAGAGGAACATAAACATTAACATATTTAAGTATTACAGTACTTACAGACTAATTCACATAACGATTTCCACAATATGAGCAATGCACTTCTTTTCACATAGGTGAAACATGATAGAACTTTTCTAAATGTTAGAAAGTGTCTCCAATTCCACAATGGATCAGCCATTCCTCAATAACTTGCTACTAACTGCCCAACTTTTTAGAAGTAGTTTTTTGCTGGCTCATATTTTATAACCTTTTCATGTTCTGATCAAATAATCTATGCTGTAATATATTAAACGTAACACAATAGCACTGACAGTTTTCTATTTAAAATCAGTGATAACTAATCAAGCGAGTGCTCCTTTTTAATGTGAAATGAAAAATCTATTGTGTTTTGCTTCTGAATCACAAGCTACTACTGTATATTTATAAACTCCAGAAGTCATAGAATACCATAATAAAAATAACCTTCCTATCAAATAATGGGTAATTTTTAATTATTTTTTTTTTTTACAAAAATCTTTCATATGACACTGTTCTGTGACTTAAAATAAAAGCCAAACAAACATGAAATGTTTATAATGAGCTGATTCTCTGAAGTCAAACTTAAAATATTCCTGTATGTTCTCTGAAATAGCTATGTTGTTACTGAGGACTTCATATTGCATTTTCAAACACAAAAATCTCAATAGATAATTCTGACCTCATGAAATGCTCAGAAGTTAGCAGTTGAGTACATTTTGCAGAATAAACCCCATATCCTTAAGATACTCTCTATTCACCAAATATATTCATTAACATGACATGCAAATGTCTAAAAGTTAGATGGGCCATTATTAGCACTCTGGAATACATAAGCAATATTAATTGTTTAACTGTATTGAGTTGCCTGTGGCACCAGGAAAAAGAAAAGCTGAATGTCAGTATTTCAAACTGTCAGTTGAAATGAGTTCCAGATGTTAAAACATTAAGCAACCTAAAAATCAATTAACTTCATTTTAAACAAAACCTTTTCCAAAGCAAGCTTTAATCTAGTGACTCAATCTTCCCCTTCCCCTCCCTGCCACAACTGAACATGGAAATTGTCCCTATTTAATATGTGCAGTGACTGAACTAGGCAAGTAGTATGTAGAACTCATGTAATGTCAAGATTTACATGTCTTCTGCCATTAGAACTCACTGTTTCTGATTAAGATTTTAATGGTTTTAAAGACAATATTGAAGAATACCTATCGACTAAAAATGTCAAGTTTTTTTTTCTCTAAGAAAACAAGTGCCGTTTGCCATTGTGCAGAATTCTAAAATGGAAGAAAGCTTACGTTGTTATTATTTTGCATAAAACCAATGGAAAATAGCTATTTTTTATAAGAACTTAAGGTTATACAGCCTGCCTACTTTCTAAAAACATAAGGGGTAGTGCCAAATCCAAACTGGACTTTTTTTAGAAATTTTATGAAACTTAATTTAAGAATGAGTAAATTTACATTATAAACATCTGCCATTGTTTTCTGTACAACACTGATTACAACAGTTGCCTACATTTTCAATGAACAAAGTCTACAGAATAAAGAAAGACTTCGCCCCAGGAAGTGTCAAGAAATATCAGAGGAGAGATTAACTGCTAAGGGATATTCACATGAGTGTTACACATTTAAAAAGGGAAGGTATTACATACCCCTCTCCACCAATTCTTGTTATCTTTAGACGAAAATCAACAGAGTTCAGGCTGGGTGGCTTCCATTTCAAAATATCATCACATCGACCAGGCTTGTATTTCTGAAGCAAATTAAAAAGCAGTTTAATTATGCTTATTGGTTTTCACTGGTTTTAAAAGCATTCAGACTACATTCAGCATTTCAGACCATATTAGCCATCGCTAACGAATTACAATACTTAGTGACTGAAACAATGAATTCCATTACCACGGAGGTAGTTGTGCTTCACTATTTTATTTGCTGCTCCCTTTTAAAACTGCTTAGCACTGTAGCCAAGCCATTACATATAATAAAAAGCTGAGAATGGAAATAAAAATTAGCATATTTCATTATCTCTCTCTGGCTAATGGAAATTTTCAAGAAAGAAAATAAGACAGCACAGAAACAAATGAAAACATTGATAGGACATACATAAAAGATAAATTTAAAATAATCTCAACATTTTTGAACAATTTTATGAACAATATTTTTGTTATCCATGCTATTGGCTGACACAACATGAAAAAGCCAGCAGTCACCATACTGCCAACAATCAGAAAGGCCCATCAGAAACATGTTCTTTCAAACCAAAGGAATTTAACTTATGGAAAGATTAAAGAACATCATGACATACAGGAACACATATAAGAGAACATCTGTTGCTTAAGAGAAAGGGTACACACTTGAACCAAAAGTTGCAAGGAGCAATCTTCTCTTAAATTAGAGCTTTGGTTTCTCACGGTCTCTTCTATCATCCGCTTCGGTTTACTAAGCTGCCATTTTGTTCATCCTCAGCTAATAGCAAGAGCTAACCTGCTAACCCTTTCCTTACTAGAGTATCTTTCATGGCAATAAAGAAAATTAGAATTAACACAAATAGGGCAAAAGTGAAAGAATAATTTGGAGATGCACAGAATGAGAATTTTTAGTTGTTAGATACTTACTAATCCACAATGAGAAAATTTATGCAATTTTACCTAAAAAAACCGCAACAATGTCCAGTGTCTTTTGGTAACAAAGCAATCACTAGCATCACATTGCACCCATGCTGTGTTAAACATTTGCAAAATGCAAAATCTACTGATGATAAACCTAACAGTTCTAGATCTAAAGTGACAAAAGCAAATTAAGAATCTTCTGTTTTCTGATGTAAGAATGGAAAGTTATTCTTTCCAAAACAAATGCAGTGTATGTTGCCTATAATTTCTTGATGAAAAGATGGTATGTGACTTTTGCTAGATGGTAAGCAAAGGCAAGCTTCACATAACTGAAACCCAAACCAGCTCTAGACATTTTTAGCCATAGTTCTGCTACATGTGACAAAAAAAAAAAACTACTAAAAGCTTCTTCTGGAATTGAAACGTCGCTGGCGAGAGTGCATTATCTCTTCTTTTTTTATCATGGCCCTTAGATCGTTTGAGAGCAATGGCTTCAGGCGTTCTGTTCTGGTTCCTGTTCAGGGCATTATAAATCCGTCTCAAACATCAGTATTAGAGTCACCTGCCCAACTTACTATTCTAATCACGCACGGCTCTGCACTGAATTTCTCCACAATCTTCTCCTCAACATCTGAATAAAATTTAAATCATTTATCCTTGTCCTTAGGACAACATACAGGAGCTGCTTCTGACACCTCTTATCTATGCCTGCTCCCCTTCCACATCTTTTATTTTATTCCTTCCCAGCTATGTTCTAGTTGAAAATTCTCCCTTGGAAAGCAACTTTCTTCAATGGTCACTCACATGTGGAACTCTTGCCAAATCAAATCAAACATCCTCGTTTCACTCGAATCAGAAAACTAGTAAGATACAGTGTGGTAGTAAAGTTATGAAAGTATGTTTCTTTCTTTCTTCTCTTCCCACCTTATTTTTCCTTCATATGATTTCTGTGCTGTAACATCAGCAGATATTTAAAGAAAATTGGTTGCCTGTACACCTTTCCAAAACACGATTTAGAAAGGTATTGTTTAAGCAATTTACGAAAACCAGAAAATCTTTCAGCGGTAAAGAAATATTCCTTTAGTTGCCACCATCCTGCTATTCCCTCCCTCATTTCTCTGGCTCTTTTCCATTCCCCAGAAATATCTTAAAATTCCAATGATCTCATCTTTAAATTTTTATAGTAATCAAATTTATCTTGCTCCTTAGTTCTTTCCTCTACTTTCCCAAAGCAAAAATCTGCTATCATGCAGTATGGTGTTAAAAACATTTAAGGACTCATGCCATACATACTAACTGATACTAAATAGATAAAACAGAATATACAAAATATGATGCTCAGTAAAGCATTTAAGCTTTTCAGATCATCATTATATATATAATTTTATATGCAGATTATGTATTTAAATATATTTTGAAGTACTTACATTCAATTTTATAGAAAGTATTTATTAGTTTAGTATATATTCAACTGGTTGTGTGCATTGAATGTGAGAATTATGATAAAGGTAGATGGCACTGAAATTTCTTTTTCAGTTAACTTTTCCTGCCATTTTCTTGTACTTACACCTGATACAGAAAAAATATGGAATTAAATTCTATATAACTGTTATTAATAAAGTATGTCCCAGGAATAATAGGACAAAATACAGTGTTCGCAAAGACTTTATTTGTGGCACGCTCTCTCATCTGCAGTTTCTAATTTGGCCAAAGACAATTACCGCTACTAGGTATTTACTACTTAGTTCAAAGAAGAACTATTGCGAACACTTCTGTTTGTGACAAATTTCTCCACAGACAGTGAAAATTTAATTTATTAAACAACTGCTACAGTAGATATGAAGGAACATCGGCTAGAACTGAGTAGCTGAAGATGTTAGAACAGGTGTGGATTTTGCTGTATGGAACAGAAGATTCATCTTAATGGTTGCTCTTTGGTCTTTTAGCACGATTGAGGTCTTCAACCATTCCATAAAAGTGACATTTGTCAATCATACATAAACCCTAAAATCTTAGCCTCTGTGTGGCATGGCTTCTAATTTATTGACTTGCAATAATCTTCTAAGCAAGATTACTGGAGTGTTTACAATGATGGATTTATTAATATATACTCAAGTAATCAATTTATTTTTAAGCAGTAGATCATATTTTTGAGACCTTATGAGCTATTAAGACCAGATCCAGTCTAACTGACTTTAGAAAACAATCTCAGCTGGTTTAATATATGGCTCCAAACCATCCTTTTACATATAATTCCTTTAAAGAGAAGATAAAGAGAGGCTAATAGTGTTCAAGACAAAGGAAATTTTCTCTTTTGTACAGAAATACCAGTCTCAATCAAAAACCACCCATATTTTGTGTCCAAAAGGTAAATTTGGACTGTTCCTGCATTCACGAGTACTAAATATTTCCTCCCAACCATAAAGAGGAGCCTTACTTTCTGGAGCAACAGATAACAGCATTGAAACATACCCCATCTTGAAAACTAAAGACCAAGATTTCTTCTGAGCAATGTGAGAAAATTCAAAGGCCTTTAAGGGAGGACCAAAGGCTTCTTTCAGGATTGCAGACTCTGTCCTATTTCTATTTACTTCTGCCTGGAACGTAAACCCTGAAAGCGCTAGACGCTCCTTTAGAAAATGAATTCTTATTGACATGAAAGATATGAACCAACCTCTCTGAGTCACGGCACTGAAATCCTGAGGAAGAGCTGCATCCGATCTATATAACAACCCAAGAATGGCCTCGCTAGAGCTCTAGCATCCTGACGCTGACAACAGCCAACAGCATGTGCTCAGAGAAGGTTAAAAACAGGGCAATCATATATGATATTTTCTACTACTACTCTCTGAGAGACTATCCATTTTCAAGCTTGGAGAATTCCTGACGCGGATGTGATTCAAATGTGATTCCTACATATTTAGTGATTTTCAGTTTCCCCTGCATGAGCTTGTCTAGCTCCCCAGTAACACCATGCAAACCTCTACCAGCTGTAAAAGCCCGCAGCACGGTGTTTCACACACAGCCTGACTACACTGCAAGAAAAACCACCACCTTTTGTTTATTTTGAACCAGCTTTTGTTGGTTTCAAAGACTTGCACTCCCTAGGGCTCATTTTAAGAGAGATGCTGAACAATCAAACCCCATTGCTTCTATGCTACTTAGTTTCACATGCTTCTATATGCATGGAAATACACTCAACTCAGAGGCTATCATTTTACGTGTGCAGTTACAAATTTTTTCTGCACGTACATTATTCTACATTTATCTACACAGAAGTTTATGTGCTGTTTTATCACTCAGCCACCCAATCTTGTAAGGGCTTACTATAATTCTCCACATTTAGCACCAGCCCTTGCTGATCCAGCAAGAAAACACCACTTTACGGTTCATCCCGTTTCTCCAGCTTTCTTATGCACAGTAGAGGTGACTCCCCTCCCTGGTGAGGACTGAACAGTACCCCATCCCTTGACTCCTACTTTTTAACCAATTATTTATCTGTGCAAGATAGTCTTTACATCTGCTTTAGTTTCTTCAAGAGTTTGTTAAAAACTTTGACAGAAGCTTTCTGGAAGTCTTAACAGGAAATACCATACAATCCTACTCAAATGATTTTTGATCTCTTGGTTGCAGAGGCATAACCTTCCTTTCAAAAAGGCATGTAATTTTCCCCAACTATATCATGTTTACCCAGGTATGAACTACTGTATTCCTTATTATAGTTTCTACTCCTCTGTCCAGTACAGACATCAAGCTTACAGGCCTTACTTCTTCTCTGATCTTCCATGACACCTACCCCTACCCTCACTTTTTTTAATTGGCATTGTATTTTCTACCCTCACATGTTTAGGCACCAATGTATATATTCCACGTAGGATCTACTACAGGATTTTTTCAGACTCTTTTTCCAAGACTGACAAGTTACACCCTCCTAAAAGTCAGTAAGAAACCAACTTCACAACAGACAGGAACAACTATTCCAAGATCAGTAATGAAAAGCAATGTTTTGACAGGATATATCTGCATACCTGCAATTGCACTGCTGGATCCACAATTTTGACTCAAGTTTAATTATAAAATTAATTGGCTGGCTTACTTGAAGGGGAGTGGGGGAGGATTTGTTCTTTAAGATGGAGTTATCTTTCTTGTCTTTACCTCTAGAACCAGCTCAGTGTGAAACAAGCCTCAGCTAAACTGTTTGACGTATTAATAAAAAAACCTGAGGAAAAGTTATCTCTACCACACTTCAAGTTAGCCAAAGAGATCTTGCCTAGAAAGCAATGGCAATAAAAAACCACTTTTGACTATTATACTTAGTTTTGACCATTGTCAAATAACACTGTTCTCACTTCACAACAGATTTGTTAACACTGAGCACCTGGTAAAGGTAAAAGGTAATTTACCTGTACCTTTCTGAAACAGTTACAAAGGCTTAGATAAGCAATAAGACTTCAAAGCTCATATCAAGAACAAGTTATACAGCCCCAAGACTACTTCTGTTACCACAAAAGACAGAAATTCACAGAAATTTAGCTTAAAATGAGAATTCAACCAAAGGCCACATTAATAATCCCTGAGAAGGAGATTCATTTTTGTAACGAGTGAGTTCATACACACGATGCAGCAGTAGTAAGTTCTTGAGTTTGAATGCTAAGTGCTAAAACAATTTCTTTAAACATGAGCTGGAGCCAAACAAGAATTCTGCTTGTCAAGTATGGGAAAACTTCACCTTAGATGAATCATTGCATACTGCAGACCTGTTCTGCCTGAAGTTATTCTATATTCTAATTCCAAAACAAAATGTGAAGCAATCTGTCTGAGATCAAACTACTCCCTAGCATTTTAAATATAGCATTCATAGCAATGATATCCTCACCACCACCCCCCGACAAATATGCATGTACATGACTACTTCTAAAACATATCAGGTCCCATATCATCTCAAATGCAAAGTTCATGCTTCAGTCTGAAACCTTTCAACCTAGTCTAACCACAGAAATTAGAACTCCACACCAAAAATGCACATTGACAAATCAGAAACTATCTCAAATAGCTTTAAAGGATTGGACTAGATGACCTCCTGAAGTCCCTTCCAACCTAAATTATTCTACAAAGCTGCAATCTCTCTTTGGATGCTTGTTCTTTTAGCAGCCATATTGGGTGCACTTACATGAGCATTTTAGTTTGCAAAAGTAATGTACTTTCAAAGCAAATCCCCTAGTTGTTCCTACTTAGTACACGTTAGTTGAGATAGCTGGGCAGCTCTGGCACATGCAAACTGGATTCCATTTACATAAAACCAAACTTGCAGTTTCACTTCAGGGACACACCTAATGCACTTTATCCCACAGTATGGACACTAGAGTCCAACACAAAGACTGTACCATTGCAATGCTACCTAGCACCTACCTAGCACAGATGAACCTGAGCTGTGAAGATATCCTGCAACATCCTGAAATGCTACTTTAAAGAAATAACAGTGTCAGTGCCTTCAGGTTGGCTATGAACCCCCAGCCCTCAAATTTTTACAACTCTGCTACTCACTCAGCATCTACCCACCTTTCCTTCTATTTATTATTATTATTATTAATATTATTATTGTTGTTATTATTATTGTTGTTATTATTATTGTTGTTATTATTATTGTTGTTATTATTATTGTTGTTATTATTATTGTTGTTATTATTATTATAAATGCCCTACTTTCTGTGGCCATCCTCTCCTGGCAGAACCCCAGCCCCTTTCTCTTCATCATTCCTTTCTTTTTCACAACCTTCCATTCCAGTCGGGGCTTCTCCCAATAGCAATGTCAACCACCTCAGTCTCCTAGAAGATTGAGCTTGGCTAGTTGGTACTTGACAGCCTGTACTAGTGGATCAAGAGCTTCTCCAGCAGCAGAATAACCGGCAGAATCAAGACGTTACTAACCTCAGGAGTGCTGCAGTGTACAAGAGCACTTTCAATCAATATCACCTTAGCTCAAGAGGATGAAGGCCAGGGACAACAGATATGTCAGTAGCATGGCAAATGTACCCCTATTACGGAGATCTTGAACTTCAGGCAAAAGCACAATAATGAACCTAAAACTCCACCCCCTGGATGCAGAATCATCACTGAAGACAGCCCAACAGAAAGCACATCCTCTGGCGTCCCTCTTAGGCTGCTGAATCTCATCGATTCCTAACCTTATACTCAACTCCATAAGCTCAAGTGGGTCCACTCAAGCCACAGGTAGGGCTTTTTTTGTTAGACCCTGATGGGCCACTTCAGCACTGCAGGGCAAACTGATGGGTTGCTGGTCGTGTTGAACCCCAATCCCCTGACCTGTCCCAAAAGTACTAAGTCTAGTTGCCCCCTTCCTCCACAGTTGCCCATAGAGGGGGCAAGTCTTTTCCTCTCCCTACAGGTCAAGAGAAAGGCTGGCCCTCAGAGAACAAAGTTCTGTTATCTGAACTTTTGCTGACACATTTCTTGTTAGTTGCAGATATTCCTCCCACACAGGTTTTGGTTTTGCCTGAAGCTATGTGTCTCCTCAGCGTTTGCATTCAATGGGTGGTTCAGCAGAAAGCTGAAAGCCTGGGCAATGGGGGTGTTAGCGGCCCATAATGAGGATAAAGGTTGACTCCAAACAACTGCTTTCACATGGGGTAGACTTTGCTGCTTAGTATTTTGTAGGAGGAAGAGTGGGGTTAGTTTCTGGGACTGCATTCTGAGCAGGCAGTCTGGGCTGTGGGGTGTTGTTGACTCACCATGAAGACACCCACCTGGAAGACTGAGTAACTTCAGCCGAAAGTCTAGACAAAACAAATGCTTCGTTTCTCCTAGCGACTGAAAAGGAAGAGGTGGTGGGACGACCAAGAGAGAAGTTTGTGCCTCATCAAGAGAAGGAAGAGGTTTCCTTGACAAGGGTGCCTTACTATCCTACAAAGCCTAATCAGCCAGCTCTACCTCCCTAACCCTTATTAAATACCATCCTCCTGAAGTGCAGCAGCACCTAACACAGGCCACATTACATTTCCCTTCCTCCACATCTTCCCTCACACCCTCCACCTCCAAATGACAAGAAGGCAGCAAATAACCCAGCTCTTCCTTTTCTCCTGAAGAGCACAGTGCTGCTACTTATCAGCTATAATTTCCCCTCAGTAAACTGGTCAGACTCAGCCCTGCAAGGTATCCAGAGGGCTGCTAAGCTGGCAGCCGCAGGCACACACCAATTCAGAAAGAAGGTTGAAAAAAGGGCACAGGAGGCTCAGGGAAGATCTGTTTGAATAACCATGCTTGCCCAAGAGGTATGGCAGGTTCACTACCATTGGGGAGTGAGGGTAGATGGGGTAGAAGGGGATGGCGTTAACCAAGACAGGGAATCTACTGGAGTTCTTTTAAATCATCAAACATAATTTGCCACATTACAGATGACATTAGCATTTAACCACACTGAATATGCAACAAATTGCAATTAAGTATCCTTGAACATGAAATATAAATATTAAATATAAATCTTTACATCTCTAATAATTTCACGTTTCAAAGAAGTTACCTCGCTATTTCATATCTTAACACCAAGAAGAAACTTCTGTCATTGCTTAAATGATATTCTGATATTTAGTTAGACTTACTTACCAGGATGAAGACACTAAAAGCATTTTAAAAACATTCTAGACTGCTTCAGGTTCACAAACAGTAAGAAATATTTGTTTTGTTGTAAAATCTACTCACTTCCATTACCAATATTCTTCTGTGTTTTAATTAAAATTGTTTGCAAGCAACTTTGTATCCAACATGATGCTAAAGCTTTCACTTGAAAAAGTTAACTACTGCAAACCTATAGTAACAACAAATCTGCTCCTCTTTCCCACTCTAAACAATGAGTAAATGTTTTCTCTGAAGAGTTCTACTTCATTCTGAGGCCTCTTAATATCCATAGGGCAGCTGCTGCCCTACCCAATCTAATAGTTTGCATTCAGCTGTGTAAACATAAAGACAGAATGATTACCCAAAATGTGTTTTTATTTTCTTGCACTACAGACCCTGGATCATTTTAAAGAATCAAAAGGATCGATTATAATCAATGATTTCAGGCTAGACCTTATAGAGAGATAAGCTGAAGAAACAGAAGTTGCTAACACTGTTGACAGATTATGTGAATAAATCACATCAATGGATCAAGAAACCACAAGATGAAAGGCAACCACTGACTCTATTGTATATTAATTGATTTTTAAGACTGGAAACCATTACTGGGCTCACTGAGTCAGCTCTGTTGCATACAGGACAGAGGAACTCAAAAAATAATGTTTATATCAAGCTTATAATTCCTATTCAAATTACAGCACACCTTTGTGAAAGATACCAAGTGATGAAGAAATCGCAACATATATCTAGGGAGGTTACCATGGCCATTTATTACACTTGTGCTTAAAAATGTATGCTTATTTCTACACTGAATCTTGTTAATGCCTTAGTTTAGACTGAAGCCTAGCTCTCCATGTAATTACTTCCCATTTTTAAGATAAAATGACTAAGTCTGAGTCTCACTGCATGGGTAATTTTCCAGTTGGCTAATGTACGCATCTTCGTAGTGTAATTTCACAAAAGCCTTTAGAAGACTAGGCAACAGAACTAAATCTACTATTCCAATATTCTTTTCACCGCTTATGTGTACAGCAGTATACAAAAGAAAGTGTGTATGTACTTCGTATTCTTTTGCACTGCATTGAAAGGTGTTGATAACTAGCTGAAATAATTCTTTTCAGATTCATGCCTTTAGCTGGGACTTAATACACTTGCTCCTAGATATACAGCCCACATTTGGCTGTATTCAAGCACCATCATAAGACCAAATGATTCAGGTTAGCCTATGAGACTGATCTTTTGGGAAAATAGGTAAGTTTGCTGAAGAAGTTAGAAATAGTAACAACATGACGATAAACACATACACACAAAAAAAATCCAAACCCTATCATTAAAACCCTTCATTGTAACATACTTCTTTATCTGCCACAAAATAAAAGAAAAAAAAACCCAAACACAAGACACTAAAATCTACTTGAGCAAATAAGTTATCCCACCAGCAGTTAACCTGTGACTTAGCTTCTTAAAGTATTCTGCCTTCTGTCCCTTGTAGCTTCCCTTCTCAGTTCCAACTCCTGTTCCTCAAAGCGCCCATACAAACAACTTACATCCTCCCCATATTCCCCACAGACGATCACTGCAACACCCCCTGTTCTTCCCCATGATTTCTATTTTCTTTGCCTGGTAAAAAGCTAAGCAAAAGGGAATGTGGCACCAGAAGTGCCTTGGTCATTGATGGGTAAATGTGATTAATGCTTGTACTTCCTGTGTATTGAGCAGGACACTGAGAAGTGGAAGAAAGAGATATACTAGTCTGATCACAGGCCCACAACACTCCCTAGTTGAGAAGCAGAAAGTCCAGCTTTTCTTACTGAAGTCTGACGCAAACAGGTTATTTGAGAAGACTGCTTTGAGAGTAGCGGACTCATCCCTAACTCACATCCTTGGAGGTGAAGGCAAACTATGGTGTACACTATGGCATTTATGGTGTTTGGTGGTGATCACTGGTGATCAGTGAATCAGCTTCAGAGATTATCGATCATACACACAGGGAAAGCTACTTTGCATGTTGATGATCTAGAGACAAAGGAGAATAAGGTCCAAGAGTAAAAGCCTCCAGGTTCAAATGACAGGGTACATGATTACAAAGATTGATGCACAGAAAAAGTTACTAAATTAATCCATTGATTTGGAGTGGACAACGGAAAAACACCAGGACAATACTATCTACTAAGACCAACTATTATCAGACAGTAAGAGGAAAATACTATTGTTTACTCTTGTATTAAACCATCATATTTGGTTGTTATTTAAAATATGTCAGACCTGGCCAAACTGATTATTTATCACACACCAAAATCTTGATAGAGGTCAAGATCTGCCAAATACATTCCACATACCTCAGAGTCAGAAAGTGAACTCTAAGAAATTCTCTCACTGGGGTCTCAGCGTGCGAAGGGTCCCTTGGCATCCCACAGACACTGGCCACACTAATTTTCACCTGGCTCTATTCTTTACGTAGCTAGAAATAACCATCAGTGTCCCTACTGTCATTGTTGTTCCGTCCCACTCCCACCCAGCATCCCCTTCCTAGGACAACTGTTGTAGTGCTTACAAAGTACCACTTGGCCATCCCTTGTGTACACCCAAAGACTCTGAACCAGGTTCACAAGCTGAATCACAGAGAAAACAACACCAGCTTCATTAAAATCAAGTTCTACACCACAGTTCTGTGGCTTAGAAAATTTTATTTAGCCTTATAAGAGCTAATGGGGCATGACTGTTAAGGATCAGAACTTTTTGAATCATTTCCAATGATAAACTTAATTGTGACTGCTCCGAAGAGAAAGCATTTTTCCCAAGAATAGCTTGGAGAAATTCAGTCATATTAACAAAATGTTTGATACCTGTGAACCCAGTTGAGACAACTTATTTAGATTTCTAGAATGCCTTTTATAAAAGAAACAACTCATGTTTTTGACTGCATAGGAAAAACTATTTATATGGAGGGCTTTCAAGCCTATGAAACTGTATTAAGCAGTTGCCATTGAACCGAATGCTTAAGTACTCATTATTTCTGAAGGTTGAGAAACATACTTGGATGCTTAAAATATGCATTTAGGAGCAGCACAAAATTATTATAAGAAGGCAGTAAAACAATGAGATGCTAAAGCTGAAGTATAAACAATATTGATAGACCAAGTCTGGAGGATCTGAAGAATTCAGAGGCATCTAAGAAAATTCTATCAATGAATGCAATAGATGAAACTTTGACAAATGTAGGTCAGCAAGGGAAAGATGTGTTGCATATAACTTGACTATATAGATTCCGCTAAGAAAAGGTGCTTTAATGAAATCTCTTCCATGGCACTCAGTGTCTCAAAGATTATTAGGATTCCTTTACTCTTTAGAAAAACAAATCAAATATACCCAGTAGTGTTTTCTTTCCTGTAGATGTTTGACATAATTTCTGTATAACCTCTTGAAATTTTAAAGCAGGCAGTTTTTTATAAATATGAATCAATTGCCCCTATATTTATAAAAGAAAGGCAGGAAGATGTGATTTGTAAGTACTCCTAAAAGTATTCAGGCTAGAAGAAACTCCTGGGTAAACACCAGTACTTTCCAAACACCTACCATTTGTGAAAGGCATTTTCATAGCTGAGTGAAGGCAAAAGAATCTAAACACTGAATGGAAAATACATAAGAACACAAAACGGCTGCAAAGTTTGTACCACTCCAAAACACGATCCAAACGCTTTCCAACTTTATGCAAACACTTTACACACCTTGTATCAAGTCCTTCACCCAGCACAACCTGTGCTTAACTATGGACAGATGGCCATGACGCCCAATCTAAAAGATGACGACAAAAAAAGCAGATTTCTTCCTTTCAAAAAAACTTTTTAATCTAAAAGAAAATAATAAATGCTGCTTTTAATGCTTAGTGTTCTAAATTACTGATTCAAACCTCCTGAACAATAAAAGAGCTGCAGTCCTCACTAAACATCAGCTTTTTGCCCAGATCAGTAATTTGATCAGAATACAGAGACACGCTGATGTTCAATAAATATTGGATCAGCTTGAAAATAAGGTTGTTAATGAATTCCAAACATTAAGCAATGTACTCCTGTCACATCATAGAAAGAAAATCTGCAGACAATAAACTTTTAAAGCTCATAAAAGATGGGGAAAAGACAGGTTCCTTGGCTAAGCTCAAATCATTTAGTGTCCACAACTAAGCCAAAAGAATGATAGAGCCAACTCCTGATAACAAAGTTTAAAATAACTCAGTACTTGACAGTGAAGTCACCATGCTGCTTTAACTCCATGTAGTCAAGCAGATTTGTGTCAATTCTTCAATTCCTCCACTTTAAAAAGCAAAATAAAGAGAAATTAAAATTAACTTGTGTTCTAAGACAACTTCAGGGCATTCTGGATTTTTTTCCTTTAGAGAGTTAAAAGACTAAGTAGGAATGATACTTTTTAATACATTAACACTGGTTAGCCAGAAGTAGAAGTTTTTATTGTGAAAATGTTATTGTACCACAATTTGTCTCTTATGAAAATGTGACTTGGAGCTACGTGAAGTAGAAAGAAAATGGTTATAATCAAAATGACTTTTGAAATATTAAGCTTAACTGCCATAGCAGACTGAAAAGCAAAACATGCTACTAATATACACTCATTTAAATAGTGTTAGATTATGTTTCATACTAAGGATTTTAACATTTGAATGCAAATCAGGTTTAGAAGGTTAACCTGTATGCAGACATTAATCTGTTAATATTTTAATAGATATTTTTCACTTGCCTTTTCCAAAGATGCCTCTGAACTTTAAGTTAATGCAATACTTATATTGGACTACTTTGGTAATTATTGGTCTAAATGACTTCTACTTTTGCACTTTAATTTAGCTTTATTCCACCGGCTTTATTAAACATCTTGTTTCACAACTATACTAATACCTTTTCTCAATATTCTATTAAGCAAGGAGAAAAATATGAGGAAATTTTCTTCATAACTAATTTCATTTACATATTAATCCTATTAATATTTGATAAATGAAGTTCAGTTCACAGCCAAAAAACCTGTGTTTATAGCAATCAGAATGTAGCAGCCACAAAATTACTCATTGCTCTTTTCCTGCCCACCCCACCCCCCCAGCACATTACTGTAAGCTGCAGAAACCTATTCTCAGTCACTTCTGTTCCTATTTGTCCTTTAATTTGATCTTATGAATCATAGAATTGTTTAGGTTGGAAAAGACCTTTAAGATCATCGAGTCCAACCGTAAACCTAACACTGCCAAGTCCACCACTAAGCCATATCCCTAAGCACCACATCTACACTCCTTTTAAATACCTCCAGGGATGGTGACTCAACCACTTCCCTGGGCAGCCTGTTCCAATGCTTCACAACCCTTTCCGTCAAGACATTTTTCCTAACATCCAATCTAAACCTCCCCTGGTGCAACTTGAGGCCATTTCCTCTCATCCTATTGCTAGTTACCTGGGAGAAGAGACCGACCCCCACCTCTCTACAACCTCCTTTCAGGTAGTTGTAGAGAGCAATGAGGTCTCCCCTCAGCCTCCTTTTCTCCAGGCTAAACAACCCCAGTTCCCTCAGCCGCTCCTCATCAGACTTGTGCTCCAGACCCTTCACCAGCTTCGCTGCCCTTCTCTGGACATGCTCCAGCACCTCAATGTCTCTCTTGTAGTGAGGGGCCCAAAACTGAACACAGTATTCAAGGTGTGGCCTCACCAGTGCCAAGTACAGGGGCACGATCACTTCCCTAGTCCTGCTGGCCACACTATTCCTGATACAAGCCAGGATGCCATTGGCTTTCTTGGCCACCTGGGCACACTGCCAGCTCATATCCAGGCAGCTGTCAACCAACACTCCCAGGTCCTTCTCTGCTGGGCAGCTTTCCAGACACTCTTCCCCAAGCCTGTAGTGTTGCATGGGGTTGTTGTGGCTCAAGTGCAGGACCTTGCACTTAGCCTTGTTGAACCTCATACAGTTGGCCTCGGCCCATCGATCCAACCTGTCCAGAATCCTCTGTAGGGCCTTCCCACCCTCAAGCAGATCAACACTCCCACCCAACTTGGTGTTGTCTGCAAACTTACTGAGCGTGCACTCAACCTCCTCGTCCAGATCGTTGATAAAGATATTAAACAGAACTGGCCCCAAAACTGAGCCTTGGGGAACAGCACTTGTGACTGGTCGCCAACTGGATTGAACTCCATTCACCGCAACTCCTTGGGCCTGGCCACACAGCCAGTTTTTTACCCAGCAAAGAGCATGCCGGTCCAAGCCATGAGCAGCCAGTTTCTCCAGGAGAATGCTGTGGGAAACAGTGTCAAAGGCTTTACTAAATGCTAGGTAGACAACATCCACAGCCTTTCTGGAACTAGAAACTCCAACTCTTGGTCCAAAGCAAAAAGGAAAAAATAAATGGCTTCAAATTGGTGGCTATTATATATGTTCCACAATGGACTAACTGGTGTCTGCCTTCAATTCTAAATTCTACTTTTGGCATATTAAGGTAACTGTTAAAAAGCTACATACTCCCACCTTTGTGACAAAAGAAACGTCCTAACAACAGACCTACAGTCCTCTCAGTCAAATGAACTGGTGATGGTCCACAGTTGCTACTTAACATAGTTTTATATTGCTACTGAGTATTTTGCAATTTTCTTATTTTTCTCCATCTAGTATTTATAACCTCATTAAATATGTGCTATGTAAGTCTTCAGGAAAAATTAACGCAATAATAAAAACAATCAAAATACTTCAATTTGCCTTCTGTTGCTTTATTTCATTCTCTTTATTTCACTTTGTATCACTAACTTGAACTGAGATGACCTCAGTGTGTAACCACAGTGTAATCTGTCACCAGGACGCCAGCACAACTACAGAATACTATTGTATTTTCTTCCCCAGGTGAAATTTTCTTTTAAACTAAGCTTCATGACTCACTAACAGCCTTAAACAGAAAATAATATAATGAAAAAGATCAAACCTACATATTGTTCCTCAATAACCTTCTAAAAACTACCCCATAGTTGATAACACTTCAAGTTTTAAATGTTAATATTCTCTTTCCATTGTATGTTTAACATGACTCTACCCAAATTAATCTCCTGAGGGCTGTTTAAGACATTACCTCTTAATTCACAGATACAGAAGTTGCTGACAAAAGACGAAGAGATGAGTCTGAAATAAGCTGTTGGGACAACCAAGATAATACAGAAGCACTCCTGGCCCCACTCCTTTGTTTTGTTTGTTGGGGTTTTTTTTCTTTTTAGTCTCCTAAAGTAATGCTTATTATTATTCTGCTCTCCCCTAGTGACACGACAAATCTTTGAAAGAGTTTTAGGGAGATTATCTTCCTTCTTAATCTTCTTTTCACACTTTTATTGTGAAAAAAACTTAGTTGCATGAAGCCAGGGATGTTGGAGAAAACATTAATTTTCATTGCATAAAGTACTAAGTGCAGTTGCTTCATTGTATCACTTGTTTTATGAACCTTACTCTTTATATCCCTTTACATGTTTAAAGCTTTGTATATATCAGCCTAAACCTCCTCTCATTTCTCAAAGCCCAACAGCCCCAATCTCTCTTCACCTTCTGTCTTTTCATTTTTACTACCTCTGTCTCAACTCAAGCTTAAATGTAGTCACTTGAATTTACACCAGAGAGAGAGGGAAGTCAGTCTCTCAGAGGACTTATTGCTTTGTGGATGGTTAGTTTGTGATCAAAGGCTCCTAGAAATCTCACAAAAGTTGGGTTGGATCAGCAGGAAGTATTCAGTGCTTGAAGTCTGACAGCAGAAGCATCCCCGGTGTAACAAAAGAATCTCCATGAACTGAGCAGCAGTGCTCTTGGCTGACTCACTACGATAAACTGATTTGGAAGTTGGGTAATTTATCAGTATTAGAGACCACATTTGCAGGAGCTACAACCTGTAAATTTAAGGCTTCATCATAACACTGGTTTTGTTGACAATTTTCTTAAGCTACAATGATAATCAGTATACCGGGAATAATATTTCAGCAAATCACCCTAGAGCTCAGGAAGATTAATGAAAACTACCAACCCTAAATAGAAAGATGCAAAAATATATCTCAAAATACTTCTTGAAGAATGCCAATCTTGAAAAAAAGAACGAAGCCTTACATCAAGAGGCAAACAGTGGGCTAGAGCTTTAAGCTAATCTGAACATAAGGAGAAACGTAAAAGTACAAACTAAGAATTTGCAGCATGCTGGTCTCAGACATAGTCTAATTTCTCTTTTTAATTCCAGAGCTAAAAAGCCCCTAGAGCTAACAGATATGCATGAAAGATGATGCACAGAACTGCCAGCAGGTTTTTTTCTACACGTTGCCAAACGTATGTTACACAAAATTGTCATTAAGGGCTATCTTATTACATCTTACAGGGCTACAAATCTCCTTGAATTAAGTATTTATGAGTCTTGCTTGGAATACTGAATCTGCGGTATTTTATAAGAAACAACAGAAACTAGCCTTTTCAACTACATATTCTAATCTATAAATTATAAAATGATGAGTTTTAATCCTATTAAATTCATCATTATCTGTGTAGATTAAAATAGCAAACCCTGTATTTTACATCCTTAGTTTCAAAAGAAAACATTCATACAACATGAGAGTAAATCCAACCAGTAGAACTCAGCATATGCTTCGCAGTGCTTTTGCTTTGCAAGTAGCAAACTGATGTGCTCGGGGATGAAAAGCAAAGTGGAAAAAAAAAAATACATTGAAAAAAATCAGGATATATTTTCTCTTTCAAGTCTGCTACAAGACTAATACAACTTAAAACCGCATTTTCAGGAGAGTAATTTGGATAATGAGAAAGGAAAACTCCTCTAAGAATAAAAAACATAGCATGCCAAAGCAGAAAATTAAAGGGTCCTGCCCACTCTTTGTGAGAAATTAATCTTTGTAGTTCTGACTTAGGAACAAGCAAGTCAGTGGCTCTGGGTAAGAACAGGTTAAGTTGAATAGGGTAGCTACTCCCTGAGCACTGCAAGTAAAGGGAAAAGAAGTGTAGGTTGTATTTAAATAAAGTCTCACAAAGAACTCCGGTTACTGTAAAGATTAGTTGCTGTCCTTCTCAGGGATCAACATTCTCCCATTAAAAGCAGTGGTTCTGATATTGGTTGTTAATCTTGCCTTGTAACCAATCTGAAAACACAACAAAACAACAGTTCCGGCCACAGATTTTTTTACCCCTTCTACAGAGCACAATCACACAAACGTTGATCGGACATGCAACAAAAGATCTCTGGTTTGAACACTGGGGTTGAGCAACTGCCGTGAAGAACCTCTTCTAAATCCTGTGCTGCGGGCAGGGAACTTTCATTCTGTTACTGGTGGAAGGGTTTCAGACAGTTCCCAATCTCTGTCACTTTTTCTCCTTTCTTATTCTTAAATGTTTCCTCTCCTTTAATTATACCAAACGTTACACTAACTGTTCACATAACTATGCTCTGAGCAGGCAAGCAGCTAAAGGTGCAGGGAATTAGGGGAGGGAGTAAGTGACAATTACCATTTGCAAAAACAAATGTCAACAGGTTTAGCAGCTTTTAACAATGCTACAAGCAATGACTGGGAACAGAAAGAGTGGTTAAGCACAGCTTTTCCACAAACAAATGGAGAATGTATTTAAAAGACAGAACTGCATTTCTTAAGAAAGAGAACTGCTCCTCATGGGGCCAATTCACTGCCATCCATTACGTGAACACTGAAATGTTTGATGTGCAGTCACTGGACAATTCTGGAAAAAGAAAGCAGACAAACCTGAGCCACTTCACAAGAAGCTTTTTTCACATCTGATATCCCTCTAAAAGGTTTTTCAACTTACTCAGTTTCCCATGCATCCTTTTTGCTAATGTCATAAAAAGACAATAGTCCTTTCTTTATCCTCGAGAACATAAAGCTTAGTATCTCTGTCACAACTGAGGATGACATAGGGAAAAAATACCATAATTGGTTCACGCAAGAATCTGTAACAACGTTTGGAAGATATTTTACAAATCTCCTCCCACCTCCAAGATAAAGTGAGTTTATCATTCCAATGTAAATGTTACTAAAATGCAGAGATAATAACGAGCATGCTAGTATGAACTCTGAAACAATAAACTAGATTTCTGTGAAGCGCCATCCTATTTGTGAAACAACTTTAATAGAATCCTTCAAAAATTTTCTTATGGCAGAGTGAGAGAGAGGAGAGGTACAGAGATGGCAGCAAAGTGAACAAGTCCACCTGTCGTCCATCCAGCAGGTACTCCAGAAAGCATTAGAGTCTCACGTTGAGCTGCACCTCTCTTGACACCAATAACAGTAAGTACCATGCTCATTTTACGAGCTGTCTTGTAAAATTCTTTTCTGCTGTATACTATGTTCTCAACAGAAGGAGAACATGACTTTTATAAACCAAAAGCATTTAATAAGCTATCTGTTGAAATGAAATTGTTCTAAAGCCTGGACAAAGAACATGAACCTTATAGTTAGCAGATGGGTAGTCAGTGGTACTGGTTTTGGCAGAAAGATCTAAAAATTCAGTTCAAGTGGAAAGCAAAGAGATTTTGGCTAAAATAAAGTTATAACACTGATTGTGATGGAAGTTGAGGGGCAATATTAGATGAAGTACCATTCCTCATTTACCAAAAATACTAAAATAGGTGGATGAAAATTTTAGTTGCATTAAATAGGCAATTCTTAGATTTTTAGGCTTCCAGGAATATTTCTCTCTCAGTTGCATACATGTATTTCTGCTTTCAAAATGTGAAATTGGGAAAACCTCTGAAAAAAATCGGTTTCAAAAGGCATATCAGCTCAAGTCCTGACAATTGTTTAACTGTTGCAAACAGACATATTACAGAATAATCTCCACCAAGAAGGTATCACAAAGGATCAAAGTTTTAGACTCCCACTAGCAATCGGGGAGAAAAAGAAAGACCATTAAAAAAAAAAACACTCTAGGACACTAAAAACTAATTAGAGCAGAAGAGTGGTATACAAAGGGAGCAACGGTCAACTGTTCATTAGGAACAGAAAGCAAGCAATTTTGTCTTAGGGGTGGCATAAGAATACTGAACCGTGTTTAACTCCCTGTATCTCTCCTTCCCAGCAGCTTTTGTATGGGACAGAACAGGACACACAGCCGTGTTCAACAACCAATATTGTTCCCTAACTCCTTCTACTCAAGCACCTGGGGATCATACCCACCTGTATTTAAGTGCATGCAATCTTGCAGAAGAGAACTGTGACTATATGTGACCACAATCAGAAATTTTCAATGCAGGAGAAATGCAAAAGCCACCTGTAGATTACCATGATATTGCCACAACAGTTACTAAAGAAAATCTCCCCTTTACGAATAGCTACCAAGTATTTCACATCTCAAAACCAATTCTTTCATCCTAAGAAAAAATGGCTTTTGCAATTTACCCCTAGGCCAATAGCTGATTCTTAAACAGTGTGCTACATCATGACTTTATTTAAAATTTTACTGCAATCCAAAATTCCACTCCAGTACAAGGCAGATCTCACAGTATAAAGCCATTAGCTATGCAGCTAAACACAATTTTTTCTAAAACCAGTAAAACTCTTTACTTCTTTACTAACTATGGTGTTTTTTAATTAACCAAAATGTATACAAGCAGAGCAGTATATATCCAGTTAAAATCAAGCTGGAATATCTAATCTAGTCAAAAATATTAATAAAAACCCTTGCCTTCTCGATGCTGTAAGTTTCAATAACTTTTTTCCTCCATTTTTTTCCCCAAACAGTCCAGTTGCCATTAATATTCCTAAGAAATTAATTAATATACATTTACAGTGAGACACTGCAGAGTTTCAGAAGTAATGGAATAACAGCCACCAAATTTGACAGAAGACAAAACCCTACTTCTTTTGAAGGCCTAGCAAAATATGCAAGCAAATGTCATGGAAACAGAAGCTCTCTCCATGGTAACATCATCCCTGGTATGGTAGCTAACCACTCTAATTTCTAACATGCTCCAAGACATGGTATTAGCTTAATGCCAGTTTTCGTTTGGTATTTGTTCCATAACATTCCATATATCTAGCAGTTATAAAGATTTATTAAAAACGTTAAAAGTTCACAAGCATGCAGTATCAAAGCCAAAGCTGAACATAAGTATAAGGGCAAACTGATCAACTGTGATAAAGCAAGTCTGAGTAACACTGTCTTTTGGAAAAAAACCCAAGAGACTGATGGCACCATAAAGAATAAGTATATTACAGCTGGTTCCCATTACACTATCTGACTCGCTGCAACAACTGTCAGAGGTGCGACAGTGTCTTGCACAAAACACACAGAAGGAACTATAGAATAAAAAGGCACAATTCATAATTGCAATGAAGCAATCCTTGTTACCTGCCTTCATACAAAGTTTTAAATTTTTTATCAACCAACCCAGCAAATTCTCAAAACCAGCTAAAGACTCTTACTAGCTAAAGACTCTTACTAGCTGCTCTCCACAGAGATGGACCAGCTTAGCACGTAGCAATCAGAGCCATAGGAATGATTTTCAATGAACAATTTACTTGACAAATTAGGTCCTGTTTGTGAGCTATCTGTATGCAGCTCATGACTCTGACAAAAACTACTATCCAAATTCATTCTACGACGATGCTCGAGAGTCTGTTTTCTGATCTGATCAACAATGCTAAGTTTCATTTATCTGACTGTTACTGGATACAAGACACATGGTGCTATGTGCTCATTCAATCCAGAAACTGAAAAGGGCCAGCAGTGCAAACGTGTAAAAAAATACATTTGCCATAATATTTTTGCAAGTAAAACACCAGGTCTTGCATAAACATGTACAGCAAGCATAGAAAATGGAGCTTATTCTGCAGAAGTCTTTTAAAATGTGAACAAATATTCACAAAAATAGTCTACCTGGTTGTTCTGGTTCATATGCAAATTATGAAAATTACATTCATGTTCTTTTCTGGTTCAAATATTTTAATGAAATGTAAAGTTTATGCAATGTAACGTTTAAACCAAATCCTCTACTAATTATGAAAGCATCATGACTGTATTACTTAAGCCCTCCAAAAATGCAAAAAAACCTATACTGATATCCCTAATCCGAAAAATTACATACAAAGTCTTCAGTTTTGTTCGTATACCTAATCAACAGATGGGAGAGGTATATTTTCTACAGTCTTAGAACACAGAAATAGTACTGTACTCTATATTTTAGAGACTGTTATTGATTCTCCTCTCAAAAAATCAAACACGTTCTCCCAAAACCATGTTAGTGTGCTGGAAAAAAAGTCATGAAGGTTTCAGAAATACAATATACCTGATATGGCCCACTACATACATGTTTATTTGTCTAACAAAAATCTGTGTTACCTAAAACTAATACTTTTTTTTTTTAAATATTCTGTAAATTCTGTAAAGCCTTTGACACAGTCCCCCACAACATCCTTCTCTCTAAATTGGAGGGATACGGATTTGATGGGTGGATTGTTCAGTGGATAAGGAATTGGTTGGATGGTCGCATTCAGAAGGTAGCAGTCAATGGCTCAATGTCCAGATGGAGATCAGTGACAAGTGGTGTCCCTCAGGGGTCCGTATTGGGGCCAGTGCTGCTCAATATTTCCATCAATGACATTGACAGCGAGATCAAGTGCGCCCTCAGCAAGTCTGCAGATGACACCAAGCTGTGGTGCAGTTGACACACCAGAAGGATGGAATGTCATCCAAAGGGACCTGGACAAGCTGGAGAAGTGGGCCCATGTGAACCTCATGCGGTTCAAAAAGGCCAAGTGCAGAGTCCTACACCTGGGTCGGGGCAATCCTTGGTATCAATATAGGCTGGGGGATGATGTGATCAAGAGCAGCCCTGCAGAGAAGGACTTGAGGGTACTGATGGATGAAAAGCTAGACATGAGCCAGCAATGTGTGCTCGCAGCACAGAAGGCCAACCATATCCTGGGCTGCATCAAAAGAAGTGTGCCCAGCAGGTCAAGGGAGGTGATTCTGCCCCTCTACTCTGCTCTGGTGAGACCCCACCTGCAGTACTGCGTCCAGCTCTGGGGCCCTCAGCACAAGAAGGACATGGAGCTGTTGGAGCGGGTCCAGAGGAGGGTCACGAAAATGATCCAAGGGCTGGAGCACCTCTCCTATGAGGACAGGCTGAGAGAGTTGAGGTTGTTCAGCCTGCAGAAGAGAAGGCTGCAGAGAGACCTTATAGCAGCCTTCCAGTACTGAAAGGGGGCCCATAGGAGAGACAGGGACAGACTTTTTAGCAAGGCCCGTTGTGACACGACAAGGAGCAATGGTTTTTAACTAAGGGACGGCAGATTTAGACTGGATTTAAGAAAGAAATTTTTTACAATGAGGGTGGTGAGGCACTAGAACAGGTTGCCCAGAGAGACAGTGGAGGCCGCATCCCTGGAAACATTCAAGGTCAGGTTGGATGGGGCTCTGAGCAACCTGATCTAGTTAAAGATGTCCCTGCTCATTGCAGGGGGATTGGACTAGATGACCTGTAAAAGTCCCTTTAAATCCAAAGCATTCTATGATTCTAAATAACACACAAAACAATAACATTTGTGTCTACCGTTCTTTCATATGTGTTAGTTAAAAAAAAAAAAAAGAAAAACCAACCCCAAAAAGCCAAACAAATCTGAATTTGCTTTGCTTGACTTGAGCTGATGCCAAGACTGCTACAACAGAATACGCTGCCTAAAAACTAGCAAAAACTGACGTCTACCATTCTTCTCTCCAACTAAACTTTCATTTTTTCCTCACCTTTGCTCACCACAGTGTGCATCAGACATCTTGTAGAACAGTTTTAGATAGAAAATTGGAACTTACATTTTATACATCAAGACAAAAAGAACAACCTTGAAACTCTTGTTTTGTTAACCACATAGCAAACATTTTTTCACCTGTTCTGAGCTCATCCTATGAGAACTGGATCCTGGGATCAACTTGTATTTGCTAAACAGTGGAGTGTTTCCAGAACTACTTAGAATTATCTTTTATTCTTCTGTTGTTCATTCCTCATTACCAGCACAACAAGCCATATTTTCCCTTAACAATGGCAACATCAATTCACAATCTGACAAGTCCCTAAGACACACATTTTAATTGCTTTCATAAGTTAAAAGTTCTCTCTAGAGAATCCTGTGTTGCATAAAACACATGCTTTGTTTCAGTGGTTGGATGAATATACAGATACAAGATCTTCCTGGGATTTCCAGTGATCACTGTTTAGAAACAAGCAACCTACTGTTTGTCAGTTCAAACTTGTCAAAACTTTCAGATAGCGCTTAACAAGTGTACTAATTGTTTCTTTAATGAACAATTCAAAGCGCACAGAACATCTGCATTTTGGAAATCTGGGCTATTTCCACCTAAGACTTCTACTCATTTTCCCCTTTTGGAACAAATCAGCAGGTATGTTGCAGTTGTACATTCCTCTATCTCAGTGGAAAGCTTCTAGAGTAACATGGAGAAGAGAGTTTCATTTCAGAAACACAACTAGCAGCATTAAGAGAAAATAAGCTTTTGCTTTAGGAATACCCTCAGTAATTACATAAGTAGTTTTCATCAGTTTCTTACCTCTGACTTCTACAGTCATGGCATGAAGTCTGGCACTGCCCTAACTCTGTACTTAGAAGAGTATAACCTGTATGATACAATCACATCTAAATTATTCAGCATGCATGTCAGTGGAAGACAATGGAATTTTCTTAAAAGCAATTTACAGCTTTCATATCAAGCTCAAGGCTTCCATTTTTAATCATATGTTAATGGACTTGGTTCACCATTTTGGGAATGTCAAAGACTAGGAGAGCTGATGAATGGAACAGGGAGCACAATTACAACTGAAACTGAAGTTACTGGCAGCCCAAATGAGATCGAATTATCACAACTGTGTTCTGTTGTACCTCCTCAATACAGAATACTATTCCACAGGTACCTCTGAGCCTTGCAGAGCATACTGTTCTGCACAGTACAGTGCACATGATTACTTTAAATGTGTTGTCACCAAATATACACAGTTACCTTCAAAGATTTATCTGATAATACCTGCTAGCAACCAAAAGACGTATTTTGATAATTACAAAAATTCAGTTACTCAATTGTGATATTGATCCTCCATTTTCAAATTTACTATTGATAAGAACAGTGACCCCATAAACATTTCAAACTATGAATAACAGAGTAATGTAAAATAAACCATTCTACTTTTTAAAGAAAGTAAGTGTTTTTACATTAACTGTTTTGGCCATGCAAATGCAACTGTCGATACTCCTCTGAAAGCAACCCTGTTTTCACAAATCTTACGTATATATGTCATCTTCCTGAAGTGCTGGGTTACCGCTTACACTAAAACAGCAGGATGAATATCTAGCTAAATATTCTGCCTTATCCTGATACAAACCACTATTTTTGCTTTACTTCTGTGCCCCTGACTAAGACAAAATAAGAACATTTCATGAAGGATCTTCATGGAAAGTTAAGTCGTCTATTGGCTGTCTTGTTCTGGCATGCACAGGAGAAAGTACTGGGAGAAAACATTTGCAACAAGGTAGTTCTTCCAGATATTTTCCTAAATCTTTTTAGTTTGATAGAAATAATATAGATGAATCATGCATGAGGCATTCTGTTGATAACTATTCTGGGATCCGAAGAAAAGAGTGTTAATAAAATACTTTCCGCTATAACTTCCAGTTTCCAAGTCATTCCTGATCTACCAACTTCTCAGTCCCGGAAAGAAAGACTGTTGTAAAATTCAGGATGAGGAGGAACACTGCCATGTAGACAACTGACCACTTCATTAACGGCAGCCTTTGTTAAAGATCAAGAGCTTAATCAACTACTCAGATGATTCAGTAAAGAGTTCTCACTGATTCGAAGCAGAACCTCTCCTAGACTTCTCTATCCAGCCATAAAGAGATTTGTTATTCAAAGCTGATCCACCACACACATAAATTAACCGAATTTGTGGAATACAGACTTACTCTCTTAAAAGCAGGTATGTTTTGCAGAAGCTGAACAATTGTTTGGGTATTCTCACCTGAATATCACATTTATAGTATATATTCCTAACATTTATTTATTTCTTTTAGCTACAAAGTACATGCAATCTGACACAGCTGGAAGCACAATAGCAAGTGCACTCAACAAGCTTCTTGGCATCTAGCTTTAAGACAAAGAAGCTATGCAAAAATCATATTTGAAAGCCTTTATAAATGATGATTCTGCCTATCCTAATACAAAATACATCTTTATTTTCCCAACTTTTAGAACAGCAGCACCCAGAAAAAGCATTTTTTTTTCTCCTAAACAACATATACACAGCCACCACCTATTAATGTCAACTGACAATCCTGAGGATGACTAGTACACATAATGTAAAATGCAAGAAAGATCTTGCCTGCCTAACGCCATTGGCAGGCAGGATGATTAAACTGCACAACAGAAGTTCAAGAACCTATTTAGATAGCTCCCATAAACGCAATTCACTGCCTGAGAAATCAGAGAACATCAGATGGCATAGGTCATAAGCAAACTAATGAGATAATGTACCAATTAGAACTAACACTTTCCTTAGGTAATCAGACTCAAGGCATTGACATGTATTCAGGCAGACATAAAAAGGAAGTCAGGTTAAACAATTTTGTCAAAGAGCATATACATTTGCATCTCTAAATGTACTAGAGGACCAGCAGCAGAAAGTTAAACAAGGAAAACTGTTGCTACACCATTATCTTATTACATTCAGAGCTAAAAATGACTCATAACTTCTCCCCCCTTTTTGGCCATTTTTTGTCAAGTGTGGACGCTACGAGTTTGTACCTGTAAGAAATGTTCAAATTTCCTGAGGTGTGAATGATCTCAGGTTCTTGGAAAGCAAGTGGAAATCATAAAAAACTACTATGTTCAAAAATCATGGCATTTTTATCTAGGAGTCTAACAATTGGTTCTAACAGTTTAATTAAATGAGCTCTAATTAATTTAATTAGATCTTACTTATTGGTGTTTGTGGCATTTCTGTTGTCATTTTTTCTTAATTTTCTAGTTTTCTGATTTTCCAAAAAAGATAGAAAACAAATCATCTCAAGACAGCAAAGACAAACTTGAATTGCTATAAAAATTTTACTTGCATAGTCACAGAAAAACTCTCAAAGAAATACTGTGCATTGCTAATAAATTTGAGTATGTTCATAAAGCATACGATAGAATGGTATATTTGAGATATGACTAGGTATTTACAAGACGAACTGCAAGGAACATTGCCATGGAAATTGAATATAACAACTATTCATAGGCAGAAAAGAGTTGTAAAGCTCTGTGGCATTTCAGGAGATTGACAGCAAGTTCTCTGTTAAAGGAAAACTTACAACAGCACAAAAAGTGCATGCTGACAGGACAACAGCATGCCCTGACTAGTAACAGATTCAGTCATGAACATTCCTCTTGCAGAGCACATGACATTTAGCAATGAGATATTCTAAAGATACATGAAAGGTTTTAGTAGTGTGGGTCAACACAAAGACTGATGAAAATTATTCTCTCCAGATTCTCCTCCATTCTGCTGCAAACTCTAGGGGGAAAAAAAAAAAAAAAAATCAAGCAATCTTAGCATCTACGTTAAGGAATCAAGGTGCTGATCTCTTCTCCTTGGTATCCAGCGATAGGATGCATGGGAATGGTTCAAAGCTGTGCTAGGGGAAGTTTAGACTTGACATTAGGAAGCATTTATTTACCGACAGGGTGGCTAAACACTGGAACAGGCTTCCTAGAGAGGTGGTCAATGCTCCAAGCCTGTCAATGTTTAAGAGGCATTTGGACAATGCCCTTAATAACGTGCTTTAACTTTTGATCAGCCCTGAAGTGGTCAGGCAATTGGACTAGATGACTGTTGTAAATCCCTTCCAACTGAAGTATTCTGTTCTATTCCATTGCATCCAAATCTTATATGAATCACTACAAAATTAGAAAGCTAAATCCAGAAACCTATATATTTGTTAGAAGCAAAAATTTATGTTATCATATGATTCTTCCCAAGCCTTTATGTATCAGCTTTGGTATTGAGACTATATCTGAGCCTATCTGAAGCCATTACTTGCTATTGCCATAGAAATATTTAACAATAACTGATGCCCCATCACTGGTAAACATGATGTCTGAGTTTCAGCAATATGCCAGCAACTGACTTGGCCTATGTTTAAAAATTCACAGAGGATTCAATAAAATGTATACTGTGGAAGAAAAGGCCTATCAATTATATAGGATTATTTAGGAGAAACTGGCACTGCTTAATGAAAAAAAAAAAAAAACAACATGGCCGTTTGGAGATATTTTATTTGGTGGTATTTTTTGGAGATATTTCATTCAGTGCTAACTTCAGTGATTTTGGATGAACTTTTACAATGACAGAAAATAACACAGCCTATTATACAATGGGAATAGCACATATAATTAACAGGCAACCAAGCATTTCAGATCACCACTAAGTCTGCCAAGGGAGGGGAGGAAGATATATTAAAAACTCATGCAATGTTAGTCAGTAATAAAAACCTGTTCATTATTCTCCTTTCATTTTAAAGGCTAAGCTTTTTGTTAGTATTCAGTATGGAGAGTTACGTCTTAAATAATTCAGCCATTCTTTAAAAGAACATTTATCTTAGAAGAACAGAGCTCAGCAGCTGCCCTTCTTCCTTCCCCAGAAAAATCCCAAACCCACACAACTGGACTTTATTCCTCATCCAAAATAAGAGCACAGAGAAGCACCAAACAGAAATCAGCCTGAGCCAGCGCAAAAACATCACAGAGCTCAGGAGGCAAAAAGATGGAACAGAAGAGAATAAATTCTGATACAAGCTTTCTACAGATGCTCAAAAACTGTCCTTAGGCCTTCCTAACTGATGGCCAGCAAGCCCTCTTTTAGGTGGCTAAAGCAAGAAAATAATTCCTACGTCCTTTTCCCAAGCAAGGGAAAATAGTAGTTCTAGCCAGCAAGAAAGTCAGTTATTAAGAGATTGCTAGCATAAAAATTAGACAGTCTGAGAAATCTAGCAAAGGTATGATTTACAAGGCAGATAACAAAAGTAATTTCACTGATGAGTAGACACAGGTCAGAGAGCCGATTCTGCCATCAGAAGATAAGAGACCATTTTTGAGATTTCCATTAAAAACACCCAGGTTGGCAAACTGCAAGTGTTCTAAAACAAATGTAAGAAGTTGTTCGTTGTTTTGAAGTAACCTTTTAGAAAAAAGGATTGAAAGCTTCCAATCTTTACACAAGCATTCAGAATCTGTGAATAAGGTGTTTGGCTTTTACCTGCAAACTAATTCACTCATTGTCTGGGGCATGATCACAGGGCAACATACCTGTCCGTGAAGTTTCCTGCTGGCCTGTTTCACTCCTCCTAATTAGCACTTAGCTTCGGTCCCTGCTCTGCCAACCTGTTACATGTAGAGGGATCAGAAAGCTGATCGGATGGAATGGAGCTGACTGAGCCATATGGGAGTTATATCAGTAGCATCTTAAATGGATAGAAAATGATGCAGGGAAAAGAAGCATCAGGGAGAAGCGACATAAAAGGGAAATCAAAAGGAATGTGGGAAACGGGCTATTGGATAGAGAGGATGCATGAAAAGGAAAAGAGGAAAGGAAAAGAGTACAAAGGGAAGAAGAGAAACAATAGTAAGAAAACATTGTCTTATATTTGTCTCTCACCATGGAGTTGTTAGAGAATGGTAGGTTAATGCAGGGGATGCGCAGGGGGGCACTATGAAGCACACATTGCATCAAATCACCTACAAAGCATTCTTAAATTATAAACAAGACAAAAACTTCCATCACTTCCACTAAACATGTTGTTCTCATGATCTGTGAAAGCTTTCAGTTTCTGGAAAGGGAGGAAGGGGGAAGAAGGGCTGCCTCAGTCATTGCCTTTCAATTGTCACTGTGAAATTAAAGCACGTGTATACCCTGGGCAATAACCAATATAAGTAACTCAAGTAACGGGTGAATTAGTTAGGAATAACAATGCTCAGTTAGCATGACCTTGCAAAATAAACTAACCTGCACAGGCAGAAAACAATCTCCTTGCTCCTTAACATTGTTTCTACCATCATCAGTCACAGTGCAAAACAATTTCTGCTTCAGCACAAGAATCTTGCTATTCATAATATGAATTTAGATAGGAAGACTAACAGAAGAAAATAAACCCTATTATATCTAACTGAAACCCTAGATTTGGTAGTAAAATTTTTTCACAAATCCCTTTTCCTTAAAGCATGCCGATTTCTCAAAACTGAACTAATTCACAGGCACTTGATGCCAAATCTCTTCAAACCCAAGAAAAAAGTGAGAAAACCCAGAGCTCTTAGAGGCTAAAAGCATAATTCCTATTCACAAATCATTTCAGGTATTTTGATTTTTATTAAAAGTCAGAATTAAACTAAACTTCAAAACAACTAAATATTCTTTCTCCATCCATGTCGACTCCCAGTCCCACTGTTGCCTATAGCTAGTGGGGACTATCCATATATACAGGTCTAGATGCCTGTGTCTAAGACCAGAAATCAAGAGGAACATCTCTGAGTAAATGGGGAAAAAAAAACCAAACAACACAGAAAAGGCTTTCAAACAGACTGAACTAATAAGCTCAACATTCTTTATGTTAAATAATTAGTTAACTTCTCCATTCTGCTTTAACTATTAAAAGTATGGAACGTGTGGGTATTTTTCCCCAAAAATTTTCCTGTCTGTAAATGGTCACATTCCATTCATCCTCCTCTGCTGCCACTTTATCCTTTGTGATTTTGCTCCAATTCCTGTCTACTTTTGTTTTCTTCTCCTCAAAACATACATGAGACTTCAGGAGCTCCCAAAAGATGTTCTTAAATTTCCCTGATCTTCTAAAACTCAGCATCATTTCTGCCTGTCTCTTTTTCTGCAAGACCAAATATGTCAATAAAAATGGTTAAGAATTGTTTTCTTCTGGATATGCCATAGTCTCTTCACTTGAGACAAACTGGTTTTATAAAGGTCTTTAAGTCTCACAATGACCAAAATTCAGGCCTCTATCCAAATCAACAATAGGTATCTTTATCTGTGAAAAGATGTAATACTTCATACCTATAAATGCAACTATAATACAAAAAGAAAAACTATTTCAGTTAGTATTCTCAAGGGATCATTTATTCATTGTTATACTCTGTTGGCCTTGTATTGTTGCCTATTAATTTATGCCCTCTGTACCACATAAAATAAAAAAAAGCAGTATCAGCTATCTATATCAGCTTCACCCTTTTCCATTAATCAGTTTTAATACTTATTTCCCAATTAATAGGTCTACAATAATTTCTTTTGCTCTAAAGACATTATTTATATTTTCTCAACTACAAAAGCCATTGAGAAAACTGCACATTGCTTAATCTAGGAAAATCAGTTTAATAACAGATGCAACAAACTTACATTCCATAAATCCTGAAATAATACTGAAATTCGAACATTAAATTGGACTAAACAAATATATCCCGTATTTTAAAGATGAAAAACCTCTATAACCATTTATGCAAGAAAATTAGTTTTTTGTTGGGTTATAAATTTCTCAGTGTGCTAAATCAGAAAACACAAGTTCTAGAAACAAAACACATATCAGATATTAATTCCTGTAACAACAGCAAAGAGACACATTCTTCAGTAATTTCATTTCAAGTAGAAAAGGTAATTTCAAATGTAGCTGTAGTAACTCTGCATAGCTTAACCTCTAATATTCAGGAAAGTAGTTCCGAGAAACCTTTACAATTGCTTTAGATTTTAACAATATTTTAAGACATCATCAAGACTTCATATGAAAGTATGAATTTTCTTTACCCTAGCAGTTTTGCTTTGAATTTGAAATAGCTATATATCAAAAAAAAAAAAAAAAAAAAAAAAAAAGGATGTGGTCTAATTGCTCAGTTATTTTGTGGTTAGCTGAAGTAGAACTTGCAATAGAGAACAGAAGTTAATCTTATTTCCAGATGGGAGTGTCATCACCCTTGCTAAGATCTACAATATAGGAAGCAGACCAGAAAAAAACGTTTTATCTGGAAAACTAAATACAAATGTTTTCTGTGAGTAACGGTAAGGGTAGAAATATCTGTCAAATTTGAAATACTCAAAAACAATTCCTTGTTTTACAAGCTAAGAAAAAAGTCAACATGGATGACGTTACAGTCACTATCTATGCCAATATACAATACACATTGCAGTGTATCCATTGTATCAGAGTCAACAGAAGCAGTAGTAGGATGGACAAGGCCATGCCACTGACTTCCTTTAAAGCCACCCTTCCTCCTTGAGAACCATTTCTATTATTTTTTCTGGTTGTATGCAGTTCTTCTGGTGACTTCGCCCCACCCCAGTCATATACCTTTATACTGGCGGATATGGCTTGACATGGCAGACATATCATCCTTTAATTGCACTAAAACAACACAAATCACAAATTTTACTAAAATTTTAATGTGTGAACATCCTTGAGAAAGAAAAATAATCCCAGAACTCAAATCAATGGCTGAAAGATTCACAGAACTCATGCAGTCAGAAAAAAATCCTTCCTTATTTACCAGCACGTCATAGTACACATGCAAAAAAACCATGAGCTGATTCCTGAAAACTACTAGCATGGATTAATCCAAAGTCACACATACTACAAATTAAATTGCAACCAGTTGAATTTAAGTAGTCTGAGGAACTGGAAAAATCAGAACCAACGCTGCAAAGTAATCCTGACTGAAACAAAGATTAGGTAGTAGATGGGAGGATGAGTGGGGAGGAAGGGTGAGAATTTAATTTGAGAGTGAAGGGAGAAAAATCCGTTTTTACGCTACTTACTCCTGTAGGCTGAAATATCAGTCCATCCACTTCGTGGCTAACTTCTCTAGCAAAGCTTCCTTCCAGGAGCTGTAAAACAAAAGGAAAATAAATCTTTTTTCCATAGAGAAATATTTCACTTAGAAGACTGCACATCAAAGCAGATTATATGCTACTACTGCAATAATTTGCTAGTAAACTGCTTATTTATGGTTTAACGTTAGAGCTTGGGAAATGTCAACATAGAAAGCTTCAACAAATTAGCAGTTTTTACAAAGAACACTCAAAGCTCAAACAAGTTTCTGGGAGGCAAACCCTTACAGCATCATTCAAGGAAAAAGCCTTTGTCCAAGAAGAAATATTGAGAAACCAAGATGATTCTATACACTAAAAGATGAAGAAAAATCAGTTCTGATATAGGACACCACAGTCATTTGTGGACAAATTAAAAAACACATTTGTCACTTTAACACACAAGTAGCACTTTAGATTGAGAATATGTACTGAAAAATATTTCAGGGCATCATTCAAAATTCATGCTTGGCAGACTCCCTAACTAGGGCATAACCCAATAACACAGCTACACTACTGTAAAACAACTGTCTGAATTAATTTGGATCTTGAATATTCTGTTTTACATTTTCAACTATTGTGAATTCCATGTGGAGGTGAATACATCCATCAAGATAGGATTTACCAGAGAAAACACCATCTAACTAAAACTAATGAAACCAACTAGTCGACAGTTACAAGAATTGATGATACACTTCCATGTTAAAGTATGACTTGCCTAAGGAAAAGCAAATAACCAGCGAGAACTACAATTGTCAAGTAATAGCAAAAATCAGGAGAATTACCAAAATGCCTCTTTATTAATTTCAATTTACATTTTACTGCAGAGATGAAGAATCTATCCTGAAGTTGTAGGTGCTTTTAGTAACATTTGAAAATTTTTGATGTATAAGTAACCACATGGTCATAAAACATAGCAAATACACAACTCAGTAAATCACAGTCAGTTTTAAAAGCAACATTTGGGCCTAGACTGTTAATTTTGTATCATTTCCTTTGTATAGTCCAACTTAACTCAATGACCCACTGACTAAATTATTCAAATCAAGTATCAAACTCTGCCCTCAGTAAATGGCAAAAGTATGAAAGGAGTTGAGAATTAACATTTGTATGTTCCTATGTGCTGTACAACTCAAAGCAATGCACTTAAAATGGATCAAAAGCCTGATGGCCAAATATTTTAAACCATAATAATATAACATGATATTTCATTTAAACCTGTAGCTATTTGCACAGAATAATTGATCACTTTGCTATAAAAAACCCTAGCTTCTTTCCTTATCCACATAGTCATTAGCATCTTTGTGCTTATAACTGCATCTACAAATACAGCTTTCACTATTCATCTTTCAGATACAATTTAATTGGAAAATACACTCTATGAGAGTACTCTCAGGTGGTAAAATACTTAAAGAATATTTGATTCCAAGTAAGCAATCATCCAGTGAAACACTATTTTTCAGTACAGAAAGTCCATACTTGGAATGTGAAGTTGTAGCTTGCATTTACCCATCATGATTTTGAAATTTACAACAGAGGCTCATGATCCTTTACCAGATGTCTATACAAAATAAGAAAAAAAAATAATCCGCAGTTCTTTCAAAAGTTCATTGTTAATCTTTGCTTCAGCAGAGAAATTAGTATATTGGAAAATATTTAAATAAATGTTAAAAAGTTTAAAAAAAAAAAATTAAGAAAAATTTCTACACAAGCTAAGCCCTCTGCGGATCCCTTGCAAGGTTACTGCACAGTTCCAAAACTGACAGGCCAGTGAGGAATCCATAAAAGGAATATTCTTGATATTTACAAAAACACATGGAATAGATTTCATTAAATTCAAGTACCAAAAAAACTTCCTCCAAATACAATAACCTACACCTCTAAAAATAAAAGACAAACTTCAAAGTAGCTGAGACTATACTTTTTGTACATTTCTAGCTATCTTATTAAAAGGTACTAACCAAACTGGCAAAGAGAAACCAATCATCTCTGTTTCTGCTTATCTGAAGTTCTTAAAGGCATTTGAGGACATGGCTACTTCAGTGTTGCAGCCTACTTAAACTGGATTAATTACTCTTTCCCAAAATAAAACTTAAGAATATGGAAACACTCTTTTAACTTGGAGTGTGTGATTCACCCAGGTAAAGCATAAAATTATTATCACGCACTGCTTTACCTGTAGCTCTCTCCACTCCGGTCTATGTGCAGTTAAAGTACATTAAAGCACTATTACAAGTTCATTAAATGGGGGGAAAATGTAAACTCAAAATTTACCATTAAAAAAATATATATTCTGGTATTCTTTTATATTCAGTACTCCACCAGAATTATAAAATGCAAGGGAATCCCTCTTAGCAACCTGACATCCAGTTTCAGACTTGAACTCGTTCTCATTTTGGAGGTCCACAGTATTCTTATTAAGACATCTCCTACCAAATGGCAATTCGATATCGAAGACAAAAGGATTTTAAAACCAGAACAAGACTCAGACAACTAAACCTCTTTGTGCTTCCAGTTATTCTGCTTTCATTCTCATTAGCTCCTTTACAAGTATTTCAATGATAACATTCTAGAAAATAATTTTTACTAGAAAGGATTAGCAGTTTGGGGGAGGGGGAGTGAAGTGGGAAGGACGGAATGGAAATTTTCTCTGAGCTTCTTCCCATACACACTTTCTTGAGAATTAAACTATATAGAGGTTGTCTGTGAACAGCAGCATATACACCCAATGAATACTGCAGAAAGTTTGGAATGACAGGAGAATGAGCAGAAAAGGAATGTTTGACATGTAAGCAAATATTTTTGACACTAAAAATACAGATGATATAAGGTTTTTAGGTTTATGAACTTAAAATGCAGGTATCATGGTTCACCTTTTAAAAAACGATGTTCAATTTTCTACACATATTAAAATTTCTAATTAACTTGAACTGTATGGTCTTTTTTAAAAAAGATAATAAATAAATAAAGATGATAAATGGCACACCTGCTTGACTGGGATGACTGCCAGGGATCAGACAAAATGCAATGCATCTCAATGACATTTTATAAAAGATGGGTAAATGATGCATGCTAGCCAATTCTTCTAGCACGCTATTCCTTGTAGCCTCATGGCATCTATTTCCACCTGTGAACCCCTTTGTTCTTCTTGCAGCTTCCTGCTTCCCCACGAACATTGCAATAAACCATATACTCATACTACAGTTTATCATTTAAAACTTTTTCTTTCTTACTTTATAACTAAATCAAATTAAAAATTATTGCTACGTCTAATAATAGCCCTCTAACAAAAAGAATGGTATAATCACATGGAATGAGTGGAGCTGTATGATGAGGACTTCTTGCTCTTTAACCACTGAGCTGAGGAGCAGCAGTATGTCACCAAAAGCAGCACTAATAACCTGCTGAAGCTGATTTTGCTAAAACACTGAACCAGTCAGCAGAATTTCTTGAGTGGATAATTGAAAAATCATGCTTTGGAGATCTCTCTATCCTTATCAATAAAGAAATCACTTGGCTCCTCCAGCAGGAAGAGGAGAAAATTTCAGTGCATACAGATTCCATGTAACACTAGTAGGCTTTTATTATTGTTTCTGTAATTCTGAGGCAAGCCACATGATTCTGACGAGTTTTCAGATTTCACTTTATTCATAAAATAAATAAGTCCAGTAAGTACTCCTGTGCCTTTTCCTTCCCCTTACCAAAAAAATGTCATGGAAACACAACATGCCTGTGACAGTTATGCAGATTCCAAAACATAATAATGTCTCTGCAAAGTCATACTGACTTTCTACAAAATAATTTGGCTAAGGTCCTTGCACACAACTATTATCAATCTGCTATGTCACAATATGCAAATATTCCTAACCATTTTGTCCATATTTCTGATTCAAAACTGATACCACCTTTTAGCCTAGTGAAATACTTGGAGATACAGAAAAAAAAATCCCTTTGCATTTTATAATACAAGACAAATATACATCCATTTTCCTTGCTTTTTCAATTTCAGAACTGCTATATGCTTCATTCAGTTTCAAGTCAAGCTACAGCAACTCTGCCTGCAGCAGTCCCTAAGCAGTTTTTCAGAACCTCCTTCAAATTACTGATCATCTACCTGGTCACTCCACAGCAAAAGCTGTGAAAGGGAACGTACTTCACTCAAAAGTATTAGTTACAAATAAACTACCAATCGAATTGTCAATTAACTAGAATGTAAAACACCTTCAGACAAGACCATAATGTCATTCCTAACTTCACAGAGACAGCATCTTCACTGGCTTAGATTTCAGCCCAACTCGCAGGACAATCCCTTCCTCTGACGATGACAGCCCTCACCATCAGACTACAGAGTAATTCTCACATCCTGACAACTATCAGGTTTTACAGACATGGGCTCATAAATCTCTGTTCAGATACTGAAGATTCTTTAAACTTATTATACAGTCTTCAGAAAAAGATTCAGAAGTTACCAGCACCAATAACTGCCTTTTTTAAAAGGAAACCATTATTCTGGCTCTTTCCTTGCACTTCTCTAAAAGAGATGAGCTATTCTGCTTTTAAAACAGGATATCACTCCTGATTTATTTTTACATGAATTTGTTTCATCTTGCTTACTAGTTTCTGTATTTTTCTATTTTTACATGACAACCTCCTCAATAGCCCTGACTCATCTCAGTATACACTCTTTCATGAGATCTTAATTATCCAAGTTCGATATAAAAATTATTTACTTTAATACTTGTTGCTGGCTTAAGACATCCCAGAAAAAGTTCTACATCCCAAGTGGGAGGTACAAAAGTTTTCAAATGTACAGTGGTTTAAGAACATTCAGTAAAACATACCTGAATTTAATGTGTCTGCTACGAAGAGAAGTATTTTCATCATATTTTTGCTAACTCACAAGATAAAAAAAATTAATCTCTATTACTACATACAGAAGTCTCTGAAGAAAGAATCTATGAATCACAAATCCAGCTGCAGATCTGTGTAACAAAACCAGTATTTCTATTGGGTAGCCTCCCTGGATTTAAGTTTAAAACAAATAAAACACAAAAAACCTAAAACCCTGCTTAACAAAAATATTTTGCTTAAAAATCAGAATTGAAATCTGAATCTCCCTTGTTATCGGTGGAAGAAAAACATATTGAGAATAAACTACTTCATAACATCTTCAGAAATCCTGGTTTTGAATGACATCAGAAATCCTACAGAATGACTTCTATGTTAAGTTCAGTTAAGTTAAAATAATGCAAAAATAGTCTGGCTCAGACTCATCCCAGCTATCATGTTTCCCAAAATAAATCAATTAATCACTAACAGGCAACAATGGAGCCATCATCGACACTATTAACATTATAAACTCCAGCTTTCAAACATTACATTTTGAAAAGGAGGCCTCCTAGAAAATAATTAAACATGCTGTCTGTGGCATATAAGCTTCCTTCCAGATGATACCCAGGGCTACTGTGCAATGCTTGAAAATATTATCAAATGCAGCTTAATGTCAGGTGAGGAAAGCTGGTCCCTCTAAGCTATGGTTGCAGTCTCTGCTCCTTCGTTCTCCCCAGGATCTTTCCAGTTTCCCCTGTCCTGCAGCATCATTTCTTTTTTGGTTTGTTTTGTTTCTAAAAGCAGGGAAGATATCAAGAATTAAATGGCTGCTTTCAGTCTCAAAGCAAAAAAATCATCAAATAGCATGTGAGTAACTATACAGTGGGGGGGGGGGAAGTTTCATGTATTATTTAAAAATAAAACTAAAAATCTCAAACTTTCCACAAATAAAAGTTAGCTAATTCACATTTTAAGAGAAATAGAGCCCAAAATAAATTGTTAAGAGAGGTTTTTATTTTGGTTCATTGACTGGTTCATTACTACAAATATATGGTAAAACTTTCAAAACAGTCTTTAGTGACTCTGGGGAATAGACTGCTTTGGGAATTACAGGGAGCACATACCTTCTGAAAAATGGAAAAAAGAAAAAAAAACACCACACACAAAAACAACCCACCTCAAACTGAGGCCACTCAGACTTTTATCTTTTTCATACCTGGGGTACTGTTCACCTCACCTAGCGTTATCATTTGAAGTAAAACAGCTGACTTAAACAAATGTAGTGTAAATTAACAGTTTAGGGGAAGACGAGAGAGGATCAAAGATGTACCTCTGGCAGTGCCACTGCTTCCTTCCCTCCCTGCCCAAAACCAGACATAGCCTGGATTACCAGTTCAGACTAACTTTCGGACAGCTATGAGGATGAAATGAAACCCTCTCCTCTCATGCATATTTAAGTTCCTCTTCAAGTGATATGCTCAAGTGCCAAGTAATTTTTTTGGAAAATTGTGCAGTCTCAAGTTGCAGCATGCTGTGATGGAGAACCACAATCTTCGTTAAGTTGCTCCAATGAACTATTGCATGCGCAATTAAAAAATTAATGCCTATTTCTCAGCAATTTTTTTTCTTCCTTCAACTTTTCTTCCTTGTTCCTCTATTTAATAGACACTAATCAAGTTCACCTCTGATAGGTTTTTTGGGCAAATAAACTAGCTTCACATTTCAAACATTTCACAAGGAAGCAGATATAACTTTTCAATATTTCCATAGTGTCTCTTCTAAACTCGAAGTTTCTTTTTTTTCATCAGCTGAAACCATCCCAGCTAGACTAGACAGAATATTCGAGGACAGCCATAGCAGCAAGAAAAAATGCACTCCCTGTTCTCCTCCGCAGGAGTCTCCTTTCAAGCAGATCTCTGGATAAATGAGCACTTGCCAAAGGAGAGTTTCATCAGCCGATGGCTCATTACAGCTGGCTGCTTGACTCAAAGTGGCTCCTTCCAAGTAACCGTGGAGGTCCTAAAAGCACAGCCCATGGTCTCATGAGTGTGACTTAGCACATGGCCATACAAGTAAATGTTTCTGCTTGCACCCTGTGATTCCAAAAGCTGTAAGTAGCATTTCAACATCAACATTTACTTCCCTCATGCAAACATCAGTAATCCATCTCTCATTTATATGACTTCATGTTTTCCTCCAGATCACCTATAAAAATGTTGAAGAGAAGATTTTTAATCAAATTAACATGACCCAGTTTCCTTTGCATTATTCGCATTTCCTAATAAAAATATGATATGCTACCTAATGTCAAATAAATGAGGTAAAAACCAGTATTTAACGTATTAATTAAAGTGTATCTTTAAAGCAGGGTAAAGTCCAATTCTATAATACATCCTCAATTATTCATTGTATTTGGATATATTTATCTTAAAGATTTTTCAATTTTTGTTTGCTGGGAAACCAGCAACAAAGAGGCAAGAAAGGAAATGCAGCATGATAACTGAGAGTACAGTCAGAAAACCACAGCTTATACTAAATATTTTTAAGCTAGTATACTAAAAAAAATCATGGAGTTACAAAATATTTCCTGGCCCATGCTAATGGGCTTAGATATGCATAAAGGAAGAGTAGGATTAAAAACTGTAGAAAATAAATTAAAAACTTAACTCCTTAAGAAGATTATTTAATGAAGTTCTATATGCTCATTAAGAACCAACACATATTGAAGAATAGCTGCTACATTTTCAGTAAACCAGTGAAATTACCTACTTTGCCCTAACTGCATAAGGAACACAAAGTATAAACTTCTCACCCGCTCATTACTTAACAAGAAATTTCATGTTCTTGGGATGTAAAATCAGTGTATAATTCAAATTGCATTAAAATCCTTTAAAAAAATTTATGCTTAAAGCTCAAAATCCTACCTGTCATGCAGCCGTCCACTCAAGATTCTAATTCAAGATATAAACAGAGAAAAGCTGTACATGTTATTTTGTCTGTAGGAAAGCACTTGATGTTAACCAGTAACTCAGTACTAAACAAGAAGAGTAAAAGTAAACTCCAAAGGTTCACCTGTTTAACAAAATCACCACTAGTGTGTGATTTACCACTTCTGTGTTATTTAACAAAATCACACAGTTTTGAACTGTGTAATTTGTGGCAACAGCTGAATCATATTGTGATGAAAATTATACCAACTGACTGCATAAAGACACATGGGAATTTTCTCAGTTGACAAAATTAAAAAGTACATACTTTTTATAAAATACTATTTTATGGAAAGCCTTTCAGTTCGTTAATTTACTAGAAGCTCTGAAACCAATCATACTGAAAGACTAAAAATAACCTCTTTGCCAAGTTAATCACGAAGAACATTTTGGCTCAAAAGACATTAAAAACACCTAATTACTGCAATGGATTTGTTCCCTATAAGAATGAAAGCAGATAATGGCAGCAATGTGAGACTGATGTTCATGAATATGATCAAGAGACTAATTATTATCCATGAATCATTTGTAGCATTCAAAACTTGATTAATGTCAGGTCAAGTTTAACATGTGATAGGTTTTATTAGTAATGCTCGGCTATCCCACAGCTTGTCAGTTTAAGCAAGTGCCATCTGCTAGGTGTAGGAATAGCCAACAGCCACAACAAAAGCACAGTGGATACAACTGGTCACTGAAGTACTTTTTAAGAATTCCATAAGGGAGCTACTCTAATAATTTTAAACACACTAGACCAGAATCCAGCACAAAATGACCTAAAAAGCGAGCATGCAAGGCAGGCTTTTCTCATTTTAAAGCTTGGCCAAAGGAGTGTTTAGTACAACTGGATTTAGCTTCACAGATTGACCAGTCTCCAGTAACAAAAATTCTCTTGCAAGAGGAATATGCTTCTTCACTAACACTGCTTCACCCTTTAAAGCATCACTCATGGTATTCAACTACATATGGCCCTAACTAATGGCTCATGTAGCAAAACACTGTTAGAAGACAATGGACCTGAAATTCATATTCCACAAGAAATTGTTTACTGACAGTCTCCCACTTGTTCTAATTACAGATAATGACAAGAAGAAATCTTTTCACAGGAGGCTCACTTTCTAGTATTTCACAGCACTTTGTGGGTGGCCAGCTTTACCGGGGTCACTTCGCCCATGTGCAGCCCATTCGCAGCTCTTGCGGCAGGACAGGAACTAACCTGCTATCATAAGAGCTCACCTGGGCACCTCCACGAGCTCTGCACTAATAACAGCGGGAGCAGCATAGCTGAAATAACATGAAGAGGCAACAGACAGGTGCGTGCACAGAGAGGAAGGAAGGTGACCTAATTCTACCTGGGTTTGCTCTGGCACCTATGTACTCTCCTCTGGTCTAAAACTAGTTAGAAACTCAGCAGGAGCATCAAAAGAAACATTCATTTACCTCACAGCTATCACAGCTATAACAGCCCTCTCAGATGTATTATAAATATGTTCTCATTTGATGGCTGTCTTGCATTCTAAGTGGATGAAGCTGAAAGGCTGCAGATTCAGGCTGCCACTAGCTTAACTTGCAGTCTGTACTTCAGCTCCAAGTGTTCTGGCTAAGAGCATGATGTGCAGGGCTCCCAGACTCCTTGATGTCTTGATGTAAAAGCCAAGTATTCCAAAGACTTGATGCTAGTAGGCCACAGACCATAAATAACATCATAATTCAAAGAACCATAACTGCTGTACAGTTTCTTTCTCAACCATTTGCCTATATAATTTCATAGCCGATGACTGACAAGGATCCAAACTACTAGTGCCTGGGCATTAGCATTCTAACTAATGACACCATTCTTCATTGATTGTCTTTTAGAAGAGCAATTCTGCAGGAAAGTATTTACCGGAGTCTATGTATTCTTTCCAGAACAGGAAGACAATAGAAATTCCCGTTTATACTCATCTGATGGGGAACGAGCAACACCTCCAAGCAAGAAAAGCCAAAGAGACTCATCCCTTCTATCTGCAACCTGCTTCGTGTCATGACTGAAGCACCTCTGAAAAAAACAAGTTATTCCACACACTGGACTCTCAGAGCTTTCCCAGCTCCTACTAAAATTGATGCCAGTTTCAAAAAGAAGTGTTATAGTCTGATTTTTTCATAGAGAACTTAAAGCAAGAGAAATCATATATATCATCTTCTGAAACCTGCTTCTTAAATACTTTCTACTACCCCTCTAAAAGATTTAAAGAAAAGCCATCTCCAGATATGTGATTAGCTGGAAGTTACTGTAGTCTGTGATGGGATGCAACCTCCGATATTGAGAAGGTGGAAGAGCCATACTAGCTTGATTTCATTACCTAGCCACAAGGGAAAAAATGCTATAGTGAACAACAATAAAATATATTGTGGAGGTGGCAGGGAATAAAGTTTGATGGTTCTATTTTTTTTTAAATCTCTTTTTGGTTTTGCAGCTAATTCATTAACTGCGCTCTTTAAAGATGCTACTAACACTAGCTATATGCTGTGTTCCATAATTATTCGGATAGAGACATGTTAGAAAAATGCAGAGCACACTGCAGTAAGAGTCCCACTGAGCTATCACCAGTTTGCTGGTTCTGAGTGAACAACTCCAAAGGTCATGTACCTAATATATTCAAAACAATACCCAAGAATAACACGAGCGCTATGTGCATTACTGCTTAATTTGACAGCACATCTGCATTCCTGAATTCAAAATAAGCATTAGGCATTTCTCACTGTCAATCTCTTCTCAAAAACACAATTGAGAAATTGACATCAATTAACTATGATGTTTTCAAATGCTTCTTTCAAATAAGAGAAATAGGCTGCTTCAAGAAACTTTAATTGACTTTTGTGATAGCTTCAAAATAGGAGAAACATGGATTCCTCGAGGCTGTGAGGGAATGCCACTGCCAAACAGCAATAATATTTCATATTTATTTTATCTGATGAAAAAACAGAGCACTATGTTTCATAGCTTGGCCACTTAATTTACTGTGCTCTTGCCAGTTCTCTATTTCAACCTGCAACGTACCTTCAGTTTTTTCTTTTAGGGATTGGGATTTTGTCCACATCACTTTCCCCATGCTCTCCTACCTGGCAGAGCACACCTGCCTGAGACTAGAATCCTGCTGGAGCTGGAGGAGGTGACACTAGCAAATAGGCGTGTTTAATGGATGCCACTAGCAAATTGTTTGACCTATTCACAAGTGATCCGCAATCTGTAACATTCCTGAATGGATGGCAGATAGTAAAGTCTGTTACCCAATGTCCTCAACTGAGCAAGGTTCTCCCACTAATGTTTAGAAGCTCCCTAATACTCTGGGTTTGATCAGATACAACATTCAAAAGTTCTTCTGATGTCAAAGGGAAAAAATTACATTGAGCTGAGTGCAATGGGGCCAAATACATTTTAATTTGTTCTCTAAATGATCTTCCAATGTTACAAACTTGATAGGGTTTATCTGTTATCTAGCCCCTGTGTAAACTGCTACAACATAATCCAGTCTCTGGTTGTCAAGAATGTGGACAGGCCTGTTTTAATTAAATCGGATAATTAAGGATTATGTTTTATTAAGCATTTCCACTAAGACTCATCAACAAAGACAAATTTGTATATACAATAATTCAATTAGACATAAAATGAATATTCAAGAATATAAAGTCTTCATACATTTACTGTTATAATGCCTGATTCAAACTGGGCTAATGTATTCCACTGGGCACTGATGCAGTGATTTTAACACAAAAATTAAGATTTAACTTTATATTGTGTATATTTAAAAACAACTGATTATTCTGCTATGCAATGGCATTTGAGGGCTTTATCTGCTACAAAGTTGAAATTAAAACTTGCCACTGTAAGGCCATAACAGTAAAATGCTAAGATTTTATTATTTCTTGATTTTAAAGATTAATTTTGCACAGTATTTTTTTGCAAAACTGGGCATATCACAAGAAAAGAAAGAGCTAGCAGGGATGTCCTATAATCCTGTATCATAATAAATTGCTTTAAATTTCACCCCCATCTTTACAGTTTTCTTTGTGCTTTTATTCATTTTATCTAAATTAAGCGCATGTCTCTTGAACATCATTCCAATACGAGAAGGTTGATGGCTTCCCTGCGGAGCTGTATTGCCAGGAGGCAGTTTGGAAAGTGACAGGCTGTGAAGTGGCACAATGGACAATATTAAACAGTTGCCCCTCAATTAATGAGTGGAGTGACCCACTTACTCACCACAGCTGAGTCCTCTAACTAATTCAGAAGATCTCAAATGTACCAATTCAATTGCTCATACTGGGATACCAACTGGTAATTAAGTCCAAACAGATTTGCATTTCCTCTGTTTTGGTAATACACCACAAAACTGAAAGTAGAAATCACTGTTAAAGACATTTTTCCTACTTAGGAAGGTATATTATTTCTATTGCACAAAATAGATAAGAAATAATTTACAAAAATGTTAGAATGTTCAAAGGTAATGCTAAAATGTTAAAAGCTAAACTGAATAGGTACTGTTCTGACGTTTAAACTTACAATGTGCACCAAGTACAATGCTTCATCCATATGCCTTTATTTTTCCACTAGTTTCATTGTTTTCTTTCCCAGGCTATAGTTTGGCAAGTCTGGCAAGTCAGAATTTAATTATATATTCCACATCTGAATTATTCTACATTAATTTAATTTGTACCACTAGCAATATCTAACATGGGCCAGTAGTTATGAAAATAACCCTTCATGGAAATATTAGAGACTGTTTGCTTTAACTTCAGTAGATCATTTCCCAAAAAATGTGAAATGTAACTAATGTGTGAATAATTTCTTAAACCGAAAGAAAAAACTATTTCCTCTTTTCCCTAACCAAAATTATACTGTGCTGAAATATTACACTTGACCTTCAACATCACAAATAAAAATAATCAAAAGGAAGTAGCCTAATCCTCTTTTGTTAACTCTAGGAAATGAACACAGATTCTTGTTCGTGAATGGGTCTCCTCAAGTGACTCCTCCAGAGCAAGGAGGCTGAAAAGTTAGCCATAGCCGAGTCATGTTTTTCCCTAGCACGAGGGAAGATCTGGTGGTGTAAACCAGATCTAACCAAATAACGGCAGCCTCCCTGCCCCACAGAAAGCAAAGACCCAGAGGCAGCTGGACACCCCACCAGCCCTGGCCTACAAAGTTCCTGCTACCCTCATCCTCCCACTGCCAGAAATTATGTTTCCTGAACAGTATCCATGTCATTCCAGTGCTGCAGCTGGTTGCATGAAACAGCTCCAGTTCAAGCACTGAATTTTAAGTGGTAGTAGTTTAACCTACATTCAGCTCAAGAGCCACAGTGTGGTCATCTATTTCATATTACAATTTACAAAGCTTCCACTTGCTCTGGTTGGCTGTCCTTACCTTTAAAATTCACATGGTAAAATCATTTTGAAAAAATCGGGCTGAAATACTACATGCAGGGATACAGGACAGCTGCCAAGTGAAGACTTCAAATTCTAATATAAGCATAAGGTAACATCTTTCCAGCTTCTTATTCACTACTTGTTTACTAGATTCCTCAGGTCAACCATTATTTGCATTTACAGGAAGAAAAGCACTCCAAAAAGAAGATTTGAGTGAAGATAACCACCAGCACAAAAGCATCTAAGGGTGGAATAAGGCAATGCTGCTTTTACAACATTTGATTTTCCATTTTGGGGGAGATGGAATAGGACAAAGTGAGGAAGAAATATACAAAGTAAAGAAATAAAAGCAAACAGAAACAAAATGGTAGAGGGGAGATGGGTTAGAAGATAATTAAAAGGAGATGAGATGATAAACAGGCCAAAAACCTGGAACAGAACAGATGGAGTGAGGACTACGGTGTAGGCCAGACACTGAAGAGTGACTGCCAACTCTGGGTCAGGAAATGCAGGATTGAAAGGTGAGCTGATTAAGCTTCTCCTTAAGGCACAGAAAATAAAAACAAAAATAAAAACAGAGGAAACAAGTCTTTTTGGCATTAAAAACCCTCCAGATGGTAACATTCCCCCTCCACCAAGATGCGGAATTCAACATCTCCAATAAATAGACAGAGATTATTTGACACTTCTGCTGCTGCCATTGCTGCCATTGAATTCTTTAGTCTTCTGTACCATGACTGCAAACCTTCTCCACATTTTTGTCTGTAGGCTACTTGGCGACATAAGACAGGGCTTTGTGGTCATTTACAGTCAGTTTTGAGTTAACAGCTCTCTTGGCAGACATGGATGAGCTATGTCCACATATTCTGCCTTTTATCAGGGTTCATTTTTTCAGGCCATGCAAACACTAGCTTACAGCCGCTTCAGCTGCCTGCAAAATCCTTCACACCAACAACAGCGAGTCATGTACTTACACAATCTCCTTCATCATCAGAGGTCCACAGCCACTTAATTTTCCAAAGCAAATCACCTCAACAGTAGCTATACAATTATTGGTACAAACTTTTAAACATTCCACCTTTCCTAACTACAAGAAAAGCAGTTTCAAAAAAATAAAAATAAAAATCCAAATGTCAAATAAACCAGGAGAACAAAGTAAGTCATCTGTCACAGATTTGACTGAAAACTTTCAAGAAGATCCTAGACCATTCAATCTCCTAGCAGATATTACTCACCTTCATTCTAATCCCTCTAGGACAAACTGTCATTTTAAAACCAGACAATAGTCTAAGAACTGACAAGTCATTGACATACAGCGTGCTAACATTTGAAAAAGGTTGTTCATTTGACCTGTATCATTGTTTAACCTTTAGCCCTATTGTTCCATTGAGAATGATGGGCACAACTCTCCATGGGACCATGGACTGCACAGAAAGGCACGTTTTTTCTACTCCTGCTAGACAGCATTTTCACTAGACAATAGGCTTTAGTGATGGCATCCAGGCTGGGACTGTCCACACAAAAAAGCCTTGCAAAAGAACTGTGGGTTGGCTTAGGCAATGAAAGCCAAGACCTGCATCATTTCCAAGAGTTTATTTCTATGTACCTATACTTACTGTTTAATACAATGAAGATAATGTCCTTGTTGAAAATCCTAAAATATTTGTATAAATAAAAGGCTAAGGCTCCAAGGCTAAGAATATGCAGCATATAAAGCATTAACCTCACTGATCTTTAATACATTAACATCAAGGAAGCCTAAAACTCAGCTTCTTCCATGGACTGCTGCTATCCTTACATGATGGGTGGGAAAGCTGGGAGATTTGACCATGTCATCTCCTTGAATTCTGATGCACGCTAATAAATGAAAAGAAAGCAACCTATGCAATCGAAGTGACCAATCATGCAAGTGTAATGACAAACAGCAAAGATTCAACATTGCTCAAAAATACCTTTCTAAAAGAATTTGGAAGTTACATTAAAAGGCAAAATCACTCACAGAGTACATGTGCTCCCAGCTAACACTGAAAGAGTAAACTGTGTGTAAGGATTCTTTGATTAGAGAGGCAGACAAATTTAGAGATACTGCTTTCTCCATCAATATCAAAGTTCAACAAGGTAACATTTGTAGAGATTTCGAGAATATACAACCTGTCCCCACGTGACTGTCCCTTTCCTTTCTTCCTCTTACCAGCAAAACTCAGTCTTGCAAAAAACAAACAAAAGTCCATCAAAACATCTTAAAATAACATTCAACATCTTAAAATAACATTATAAAGATATAACATTGGAAAGATACAGCCCTTATTTCCAAAATCCAGTACGAATAACAAATGTCAAGGCACAACTATAAACGCTACCATACTTTATAATTGCACTTTAAAAGTGCATTTCATTTCACAATAAATTGATTTTCAGATTAGAAAAAAAACAGCCGGTACTCTAACTCTGGTATTAAAGTCCCAAATCCATAACTCTAAGTACTATTTCATTATTGGACATATTATATAACACAGTACAAAGTTTACTGCTGTTTCAAGTAATTACTTCCACATTTTCAATGAAAATAACTAAACCTACGTGGACAACAGTCATTTTTCCTGGTATAATTAAAAGTTTTAGCCACTTATTCTGCTATTAAATATAGCACTGAGACTCCTGGCCTTTTTGAGTAATCTTTCTACAATCCACCCAAGCTAACACACATTTACTGATAAGTGCTCTTGTTAATAAGAAGAATGGCTAATGACAGCTTTCAGTTTGGAACACTATGTCTTAACTCAGGTCATAGCGAGGAATGATGGAGGGAGGCTGTGAAGGGAGAGCTCTACAATATTCACTTTTGTGAGGTTCAAACTGCGTCCTGGGAACATATTTCAAAAATTGAAGTTTCTCAAAACAAAATTAAGATGTGATGTGTGGTTCCAGCTGCAGTAATTCAGAAGTACACTTAATTCTCTTCTTGACCCTAAATAAAACCCAGCTATGCTTCAAAAAAAACCTCCAAGACATATTCCAAGAATTTTGATGAAACACATTCTGATCAGTGGTATGGGTTTTCCACTTTTTCAGTCTTGAATATGCTGGTGCAGTCAGAGATCCACCTTATCTGTGAGCAAATACTGCTACATCCATTGATCTTTCTTTGAAAATAACAAGCCTTGGGGGTGACCTGAGAAGCTACATTTTCTGTCAGTGAAATACAAGAACTGGAGATAGGGAAGAAACCCAAGCTTAAGAAAACGCACAGCTTTTCTGAGACCACTCAAGGTCGTAAATCTTTAAGGACCTCTACTCAAGAAAGGAAGGATCCTGTTAGATCCTTTCTAAAGATGAAAGGATCCCACTGTTCTTGGAGAACAAGAAGAAAAACGGCTAACTAAACGTAAGGAAAAGATCTACCTAAGCAGGTCCCACTTGTCAGTCCTTTAGCATCCATTCAGCTGCCACCATCTCTGGAGACGGATTGATGGATATGCTGAGTCAATCTGAATATGAGCAGACTTAGAAGCTAGAAGGAATTCCTTGTCTCCCTGCAGACCTTGCTGTGCTGCACACAGAGTTGGTAAACCCTGTCAAGACATTTGTCATTGATGCAAAAGAAACCCAGCTTGCTCTTTCAGCTACACTAATGAGGTATTCATTGCTATGAGTACATTCGTTGCTATAGTTGCAGAGATGACTGAATAAACATAGGAAAAAGATCTTTTGGGCAAAGCAATACTATTTTTAAATAGTCCTCTTTCAGGATAGGGCAATGCTTCAAAACAATAGTCTATTTTGACCATATAAAATGAAAAATTCTGTTCACAAAAGTTGTGATGAGTATGAAGACGTAATCCCTGTTTCATTATCCTAAGGATGTGTTACAGGAATCACACTCATCAAGTTCACAGAAGTAATGAAACAAAAAATGTATTTTTGAGATAAATAAGAGCAACAATAATTCTTAGTCTAAATATTATTCTTTTGAGAATGTATTTTTATGAATACTATTCTTCTGAGCAGATACAGATTTGAAATTATTATAGATTCAAAATATATTTCCCTTAAACGTTTACCAATATTGCCTTAGATAAAACCCCACATCAATACTGGTAGTACTACCTAAAGCTTACAGTTATCATAGGGCATACAAACAATTCTTAAATATTGACATAAAACTTCTTATTTACTGAAAACAGTGATCAGATTTAAAGCCTCATTAGAAGTTTTCTGTTACAACAGTAATATAATGAACGTTTCACTAGATAATAGTGACTTTAAATGAGGACAAGGATTGTTTAAAACCTATAAAATACATTGTACAAAAAGAAAATTTTAAAACCTATGGTTATTTCAAACTCAAAACGTAGAAAGCTTTAGAGTCTGCCCTGATTGCCACTTATAAAAACCACCCCAAAACCATCCAAACAAACAAAAAAAGCCAACTACAACAGCAAAAAACATAAAAAACCCACTCCAAACCCAAATACCCCACTAAATTAAAAACATATAGATACTTTTATCTCAAAGATGTTTTTAAGGTGGTGATAACACACTAGGGTGAAAATTTGTTGACTGAACTGCATTTGCAACATAATAACCTCAAATGCAGGTTGCCATGTCCTTAAAGTTTTACCTGCTACTGCAGACTTACTGACATCTTCAAATACTGTTTTTTAAAAGCTTGAGATAAGTAACAAAAACCAAAGCGATAGCCATGCTTCACACTTTCAGATGCCCTGCTCTCTCAAACTGCTTAAGTCACTACTGTATCTCTTTCAAGGGTACATTCATCACTCATAAAAAAGTAGCAAAACTCTCAGAGGAAAAGGAACCCCCAGAGAAAGAAAATGTGCTATATAACTGTGGTGCAAACCAGCCATTGACTTTTACTCACTCTAGCTGGGGGGGGGGGGGGAGTTAACTGACAAAATGAGGCCTAGTTAAAAAAATAATCTTTGAAAATATATAGTTTTATAAAACCCAGGATATTACTCCTACTTGCTTTATTTTCCTACCAATTTGATCTAATACATGTACAGAGTAGATAAATCATAAATGTATGAAATTATTAAAATAAGAGAAAAATAACACTGGCTATTTGCTCTGCACTGCTAGTAACTCCCCTCCTGCTCTCTGTGTGTATCTCCAACTGCTGCATACAGGAATATTCTTCACAAAAATGAAGAAAAATTGGCCAGATAACTGCTTCATTCCATAATTCACAAGTTAATAAAACCTGGTGGCAAAGACAAGGACAAAATAAAGAAATATTGTCCAAGCATTAGTGTCAAAAGCAATTATAAATCTATTATGAAACAAATTCTAGCCATGTATAATTTTTTTCCCCTCACCAACATGTTTGATGCTTTACTGCTGGGTAGTAAGACAGTCAATGTCTTAAAGAGTTTATGCTCAGAGCTTTGAGAAAGGCAGAGAAAGACCAGTAAATAGCATTATTTCATTGCTGACTTTAAAAAGTGCCACAGTAAGAATTGTTAAAAGCCAATAATCAGAACGTACACGGACAATTCAGAAATCTCCTTTAGACAGGAAAAAGAAAGCCATTGAGCATAATTTTAATTTCCTAGGTTTTGGGAAGCAGAGGCAATTAGATTTAACTAGCATGAGATTTGTTTACATATGTGTTTTACCTAGAATTTTTTCTAGGAATGCTTCAAACCATGTTCTTCCTGTGATTTTTAAATGAGGTTAAATAACCCGGAACTTCAGAACACTTCAAGAAACTATAAATTTATGTAAGAAACCATTTTTAAGATGTTCCTTCTGTTCTAGTTTCTTTTAATTTCAAGCTCAAAATTATGTGTCCTAGACAAACAGCTTTTTTCCCCCCATGAAAAATTTACTTTAGATTTATGATGTTGATCTTAAATAGACAACCCAAAAATGCAACAACACAAATACAGAGAAGCGATCAAAACTTTTATAGTGCTTTATCCACACAAACTTCTCATAGAATTGTTTGTGACTTAAACTTTCCAAAGACTGCTGCTCTCTGACAGGTTTGTTGTTTTTTTTTTTTTTAAAGTCCAGCTTATGCCTTATCTCTTTGTTTACTTTTCAATCACTCTTGGTTAGCCAAAATACCATTGCTGCTCCCCTTGGGGTGAGAGTCATTACCTGCTACAGGATCAAGAAAATGACAAAAGCAAATGGAAGCCGACAATTTGATGTTCATTGCTCTACTACTTCTAACAGCAGTGCTGAGAAAAACGGGTTCCTCTAGAAGAAAGTATTATCCAGAAGCCATTTAAATCACAGAAGAGAATAAAAGTATCTTACAGAATGTTAGGATATGTCTATGCTGAAGAAAAGAGTGCACAATGAAAGACAGGAACTCATATATATTTGCAAGTCATATGCATTACTTCAGAAGACTTAGGGCAGTATTTTAATAAGTAAAATGTGGAAACGTTAACTAGAATGGGCTCTTAGTAATCACTGCTGAACATGAAGTGGGAGTTTAAGCACAACTCATGATTCTTATACTATGGCCAAATGGGGACTGGAAGTAAAAAGAACATTATATTCTTACCTACAGAGGAGGACAGTGTAAACAACATAGCTCTCAGATATTCCCTTGAGCTCAGAGACATTTCAGACCTAAAGCTATTAACTTCAAAACCACAGAATTAGGTTTTGCCAAAGTACAGGTTTTAAATATGGGAAAATAGTAATTCAGAAGGAATAGGTAGCCTAAAACCACTTTTCAGAGCATCCCAAACTGACAATCACCCCCCCAAGCATTGCTGAACATTTGGTTAGCAGAGGAACTTGCTGGAAGCTGAGGGAAAACCTATACTGAACAATGCTTTGCTGCCTTCAGTGCCACAACATAAACAACTGAAATCAAATTTACCTTTCTTGAAGTGTAGATGTCAAAAAATGGTTTGTTTCGAACACTGAACGGTTCCTGTGTTTTGTCAATAAGACCATTCTTCATCTTTTCATGTCGTGGAAATATAATCTCTTTCTCTATACATGCAAGTCGAACATTAAAATCACAGTCTCCAACAGGCTGTCCCTGCCAAGTTACAAAAATCAGTATTAAAACCAAACACTTACCAAATTATTTGAACAGCCCCAGTTTTCCTTACACAATATTTAGAATCATAGATACATAAAAATATTATCAAATCACTACATGCTTTTGCCAAATACTTGGGTTTTCAAGCATTTGTCTCAGCTGTAAGAGGCTTAATCAAATCAAAGTTCATAGAAAGATAAAAACCTATAATACATATTCAAGCATATATGAGTTAAATACCTAAATACCTTTAAAAGTAAGCAAAATAATTCAAATATTCCCTAATTATAGCTTTGGATATAGCAGACACATACTTTTCCACATAGTTTTCCTCCAAAGTCATTTAGCTCATTTTGTTCATAATACTTCTAATGACAATGCAACAATGCGATTTAAAGTTAAGCAAACTCACTGCTTTAAATATACTACATTGATGCCTTGAAAGAAGCATTAATTACACAAATGTTCACTTTTCTGTCATAGAAAAGAGAAAAATATAGCTGCAGTTGGAAAACGTGCCAATAAGCAGTGGCTGCAAAAACCTGCAAGATATGTGATGGCTCGGTGACAAAAAGGTAGTAAAAGCCCTTTTCCAAGTCTCAGTAGTGTACTCTGACCTTTCCAGATCTGAAATAAAACAGCAGCTTTACATTGCTCTTTATACATTTGGTGCATTGCATCAGATTAGTATGAGCATTCAAAATGCGCATTCGTCAGATTAATAATTGCTCGTAAAGGTGTTTATTATATTTTAACCATTAGATAGTAAGAACATGATATGGATATCACTAAGAGAAAATAAGCAACTGGCAACTCATAAATTCTAAATTTAGTTTCAATCAAACATACCACTTTCATAGCAATAAGGCACGAACTCATAGATTTGCATTGTTTCAAGCGCAATGCAGCATTGGAAGTTATTTACATGAGACCATCCCTCACTTTGCCACCCCATTCACACACACAAAAAATGTTGAAAAACCGTCCCTTTCACAGTCCACAGAGAATAACCTCACAGGGCTTTGGCTTCAAAACCAGAATTTTTCAAAAGTTGAAAGCAATGAGCACAGGAAACTGGGAAGACATGGGACTCTAATGATCAGTGGCAGCAGTACAGATGAGCAGGAGAACCAGCAACCAGATATTTCCTGTACTAAACACAGCTAGAAAAGAAATGGAAAGAGAATCTAAAAGGAAAAAAGCCCCGCTCTAATGTGCATCAAAGAGAATCAGAACTGGTCAATCTGAAAGAATGCAAAGGAAATAAATGGTGAAATGACATCCTGATGAGGCATACAAAGGTAAGAGATAGAATGAGTAGTATCTGAACACGTATCTTAATTAGGAGAAAAATGGAATGCCAATTTTAGACCACCATGAGTTTAATCAAGTTCTTTCCAAACTCATCCTGGCTTTCACCAGAATCTTCTGCGTTCCATGCTCCCAAAGGGGCAATAAGTTTCTCTTACATTCCCTTCCTAGCATTAGATCCTTAATATATCTCTATCAAAAGTCCTCAACTGTTCACTGCAACAGCTTTAAGAACTATGCATTGCTCCCATACCACATGTAATTCACAACCACTTTCTTACAGGACTCAGCTTCAATCTATACAAGGAGAGGAGGCACAGCCACCATCCCTTGCAGGGGAAGCACATTCTGCATAAAGATAGTGACAACATGGGTGAAACGTCTCCTAATCTCTGGTCATTGATCCATGCTTGTGAAGGAGAAGAAAGCCTATTTGGCTGTTAACTTTGCCTTCACCGTTGCTTTTCTTCCATACATGGAGGTGTTATTAGCAAAGACCCATTCAAATGAATGGAAAATTAGAGTATGGGAAAATCCCAGAGGCAGGAGAGTAGCTTGCTTTATTCATTCATTGCAGAACACGGCTGTATGATCTACACATTTTTAAGGGACATACACAAACTTCTGGAGAATTGTTATTTATTTCTTTCTTTCTTCCCCCATGTACAATATACTTGAGAACTCATCTATACAGTGATTGAGCTTGTCCTGGTTGTACATCTAATTAAAACATAGAAAACACATCTTGACCTCTGTAACAACTGACTGAAGAACTGATTGAAGGAATTCTTTCCTGGGAAATACGTATACACATTTTTTATTATTTCAAAGAACACCATAAACTGTTCTCTAGGTAAGTTTCAGCAAGACCTAGTGCCCATGCTCTCTTCCCTACAGTAGCCTTTCCACTCAGCTACATTTTATGAGTAGGTCTGAAAGAGCAAAACGAACTAATTAATGTTTCAAATATTTGAGCCTCCAATAAGCAGTAAAGTTATTTAGAGAGCTTCTTTAAAATGATTCATTCAAAAATGCTTTTGCATAGTGACTTGAATTTATTTCAATCCCTTAATAGTTAAATTAAAAGCTGAGACGACTTCATATGCACCATAAACCAGCTGAATCACTTTCTTTTCCTTTAAATAATCCTTTCACTTCTCACATCTACTTGGAACTAATTATTTCCTGCAGCTCTGCCAATCATATATTTTTATTTCAAAGCTTGTTTACCAGAAGGGTATATTACCAGTAGGTTCCACCATATAAAGGTCAGAGCTAGGCTGACATAAGATTATATGAGATGCAAAAACACAGATAATGCTGCTGAGCAACTTCTTCATCAGCGAAGTAACCAAGAAGTTAAGGAATATTTCATCCTCCCCAAAGCACAGGACATTGGCAATAAGAAAATTAATATAACATTGAATTTAAATCAAGGACATACTGAATAAAAGCAATATTGGAGGAGGAAGAAGGCTTTTTCTTTGTTATTAGACACTTGCCATAATTACAAAAAATGTTGCTAATATTCAATGTATTTATCCCAGACAGATCCAAAACCTTCAAGTGGTAATACCCTAGCTTTTAGCAAATAAGTAGGAGGGTAATGTAGGCTGCAATAAATAATTCACAGACCTTGACAAAAAACAGGAAGAGATTATTTAGTATATAAAGCACACATTTAAAATTGTCCAAAAACAAGACATTGATGCATGTATAATCTAAACCCAGGCAACAAATACTAGTATGTTTTAGGCAATACAGATGTTATATTAATTTAAGCATTCAGATTTTTGAGATTTTACTTCAATATGTAAGTTTTTGCTTGTCTGAGAAGCATGAGGGTCACCACTGCGTAACAGCATAGTTACTGGAGTGCATTAGATGGTAATTCCTGTTCTAGACATTTTTAACTTAAAATAAGTTTGTTAGCAAAGGGTAAAACAAAATTAACAAGTAGCATGTGTTTCCTATCTATGCTAGAAAGTTACACTTCCCCCTCACAGTAATTAAAATATATCCTGAAGCAAATACTGTTTAGACAAGCCTCAAGAGAGGAGTCATCTGTTGAATCAACACCTCTTCCTCCAGCAGCTGAACTGCCTTCACCTGTTGAAACTTTGTGCATTGCACTAAGAGGTCACAGCATTAAGTGGGCTCGCAATAGATGTGACACTTGAAAATATTGTTTCGATTTTTAAACACAATCCTCCACACATCCTCAAAACATAAAATGAGATTTCTACAGAGCTTTGAAATCCACCCAGGATTGAACATTTCTAAATTTAAACTTACAATATTTCAAATTAACTTCCCAACAGAACCCATACACAGTAAGTCACATAAGAACCTAGCATACCACAAAAGAAATACGTGTTTAAAAATACTAAAAACCAGGATCTGCAGCTCATTTAATATCCATCGTCTTGAGGGGGTGGGGGAAGGCAATTTATTTGCCGAAAGGAGTAAAAAAAAAAAAAAATCACAGTCCCAATAACATTCCTCCAGATGGGTACTGAGAGAATGCATCTGGTCAAGCATCAGGCTGTTCCCCTGCTGTAGCTCCTGCCCTCCACCTGATTCCCAGAGACCTCCATGTTGAAGTCACAACATCATGCCAATATGGCTACAACATGGCTACAAGGGCTGGTAACTCAAATCCCAGGTCATTAAATAAAACAAGACGGCAGGAATTGCTGAGATGGGTGTAAGAGGATAACAGGATTTCCGCTGCACACCCTGCCTCAGTCCCCTCTCTCTCTCTGCAAGGAGAAAGGTACCCCTGAGGAGGTGCCACCACCCTCCAGGTTTAAGTCTCCCTTCCCCTGCCTCTGAGGTTGACCTTGTGGCTACAGCTCAGTAAATTCAGTGAGCCTTACATGGAAAGTCTTCTACCTAAATGGATGCAGTACAGATAACAAAATGGGGTATGTAGGTGCTAAATCCCATTAAAGTACTTTCTCTCAGAATTTGATATTTATCCAGCTTTTTCCCAATGCAGCTATAGTAAAAAGAAAAATAATGCCTGGGCCTGTGTACACAGCTGATAACTAGCTTGGGCCAGGATAAACTGAGAATATTTATTCTTTTCCTCCATGAGATATGGTTCGAAGCCTACCTGCCAGCAAAGCGCACTCCATTTGCTTCCCCAAAGCAGTAACTTAGACATGAATAATTCAGCACATACACGCATATACGTTCCATGCACGTCTTCACTTATTGAGCCATAGCGGAACATATGTCACAACTGTCTTAGCTTTAATGGTTTTGAGAGAAGAATAAAGAATAAGCTCAGGCTGATATTCTACCCTGTGTTTAACATTATTATTGACAATTCAAGGCACCCACAGCTGACATCTGCATTTCCAACGAAAGCCCATTATTAGTTCTCCCATCTTCTGAAGACCATGCAGTCTAACATTTTGCATTTTATATTAATGGTCTGGCACGTATTTCTTCTGACCATGGTTTTATAGACGCTGCTATTTTTTTGATAGACACAGCTTTCATATAAAAACAATCTGAAGGTGCTGTTTCATTCTTCAAATAAGAATATTAGTATATTCAATCACCTAAAACGTTTTTTTTCATTTCCAATGAAGTTTTCTTTCTAAAACAGGATTAAAAGTATTAGAGAAACGACAAATTTTGTAGAATTAAGACTCTTAAGTTTTTCATTTCTAAAAGGCAAAAGGCAAGACAACCATTATAATCTGAAAATACATTTTAAAATTTGTTTTTTCTAACTTTTATCACTCAAATATTCAAAACAGATATGGTAATGGCAAGTAATTCAGCAGTTTCAAAATGGTTTCTAAAATTTATCTTGGCATCAATGAGGTACAGCATGTGAAATACTGTTTCAATTGTAACAATTCAGTCAATGTGCTGCAGGAACATAATTACTATTTATATGTTGTCAGCTTATACAATGGAATATGGCTTTGATTTACCACAGAACAAAAATGGTTTGGGGAATCAGACCTGTTAAAAAGATTGCTTAAGACATGTATTAAATTATTCGTATTTCCTTAAAAAAAAAAAAAATCACTGAAAATAAATTCAAATATGTATGAATCAACAAAGGAGAGAAGTTTGCAGCCCATGCATAAACATCAAGGCCTAACAGAACATACAAATATAGCTCCACACTTTTTTTTTTATTAGCAAACATAACTTGAACAAAACAGCAGGACTGTCAGAACTATGACTAAATAGATAAGATCAAAACAGAAAAAGTAGATTGTACTACAAACATTGCTCCCTTCCTCACTCTTCTCCTCCTTGGATTGCTCAAAACAGAATACAAATTCAAGATAAAAACCATAAAACCTTGCAACTACAAGCGGATGAGAAGTACACTTCACCAGTGTAAAGGTAACGCATATCAGGCAGAATATTTATGATCAGTTGAAGTGACTGAATTATGATTCTCACCATTGACATTGTGCAATAAAGAGGCAGACTTACGGAAACGGACATCTATCATGGATGAACACCTAAGCTCTCTCTTTTGAAAACAAAGTTCCAGTTAGGCTTAGTAGCTGCTATTTTCGGAGCACAGACAACTCAGTCCAATTCATTGTTTGATTGCATGTACAGTGGCTTCATTTATGATCTTTATAATCCTTATAAATCCTTCTGAGCCTTCAAAAACAGAACTCAATAATGGGATTTTACTGGGATGTAAATGATTAAAACCAAAAGGAATTATGTTCTGTCTAGACTGGCTGCCTCCCCTCAAGTAATCTGAGGAGTAGATGAACTTCCCATTTTTAATTACAGAAGTTAAAGTCATAATCCTAATAACCCATAACTATAAAATAGATTCACCATCATCATCATCGGATATTTACACACAAAAAGATTGCACGTGGTTCTCCCAGGGGAACAGAAATTTAAATAATTTATTTTGCACTGAGTTTAGGCTATCTGCAAAGTCAAATATCGAACACAGGGCTTTACTGCTTCTGTTTTTTCCAATTATTTTTCCTAGTGCTGCTGTTGCACGTAGTATGGAGGCATCCTTACCTTAATTGCAACAGATACTAGATGGTCCAGTCAATATTTTATCTTTCTGCTTCTACTCTCCTCACACTCTCTTCCTTTCTACCAGCCATTCACAGTGACTCTTCATAATAGCAGCTATTGCTGGGTTTTTACAGGGCTGTCTTTATGATGAAGAATTATCACTCCAGTGAATTAAAGAACCATGGGAAAATTCCTACATCTTAAAGACATTATTCAGGGCATTTCATACTTGAAAAGATTGTGGCACTGATTTTTTTAGAATATAAATCACTTCATAGTATTTAAAATAAGACTGCCTAGTACAGTAAGTGTAAAGTCTCCTAAAAACTAGAAAAGAGGAAAAAAAAAAAGTAGTAACAATCAGCACTGATTCACAAATACTATCTTAGAAAAGGAACCACCTACCCTTTCTAAACCACGATAGAACTAAAAATTAAGTATCTGCTTGTAATAGATGTTATATTCCTGAAGACTTGTAAAAGATCTATAACTTCAGTATACAATCTGTCTTTGAGATATCTAGTTCATTGTGTGCATGGTTAGCTTATGCGTAAGAAATACTGATTAATTACTATTATACTAATTTCAAAAGAAAAGTGGTATTTTTTCTTCATATTTCTTTTAAGTAAGAGAAATATTATAAGAAGGATGAAAATATGGCCTTCACATTCTCTCCTAGACCGTAACAGTCACTCAGGTTATTCAAACATATTTGCCATGGAAAAGAAAATCATTATTAGAGAGGTCCTGCTTTCACCTTCATAAAACCTATCCTGAATTATATAGTTATTTTAGATTTGGTACATCCTTCTGATTAACTTTGATTATTTTTTTCTTTAGTCCTCTTCTCCTAGAAACAGGAAAAAGATGGCAAGACAAGAGACAGGGAGAAAGCTGAAAATATGAAATATTACAGCTAGATTAATTGTAGAAAAGGAGGAATTAAAACTACGTTAGGGAAATCAGACATGACAACATTTGCACACAATCCCGCTGCTTCCATATGATATCCCCCCAGCCATCCTCTATTTTGCCTATAGTTTCTCCCGTTTTGAAATATACTGGACAAAAAAAGCCCTGTGTTAAGACTTCATTGCCAGTACTTAGGAAATTGGACATGATAATGCAACTGGAAAACCCGCCCCACTGTAAAGTTTTTTACACTTTCCACTTCAGTTGTGATCACTGCCAGATTCTTGAGAGAGCTGAATATTTGCCTGAGACAGAAGTTAGGTTTAAGTCCACTTGGCAGTTCCTATGGAAATGACTGTTATAAACTGCAAGCTGAGGGAGACAGTTTTTCTATTTAATCATGTTACAGTCCCTAGCACAACAACAAGATAAAAAAATAAAGATTGCAAATAAAAGGTGAGGTTTTTTAAGGCTAAAAATGTGAGAGGCAGAAAACTGTTTAGTAAAAATACTGAGAAAAGCTCTTAAAAGAGACCTTTTACAAACAAAAAATTTGTTTGTGGAGTTTATTCTCTGAATTGTACAAGGTTTGAAATATTTCAGTTATTTTCATTTACAATGCAACAAACTTTCAGGTCTTGCTTTGTATTTTTTGTAGCAAGTTTCATGGTTTGCTGAAAAAGTGTCACATCAGAGTAAGCAAGTAAGAATAAAACCTACAGAACTCTAACACCTGAAAAATATAAAGGATTTAATATAATGGCAACTTCTAAAGCTGCTCTTGGAGAACTGCTTGTCCCATATCTCTCTCCTACGAGCAATACCTTGTGCCTCTTCCCCTGACAATTATACTAGCGATAATCTGCCATTCAGAAAGGTTCTCATGAGACATGCTTCACGTTAAGGTATGGAAACACCTTTGGGGAATAAAACAAGACATGACAAAATTTAATACACTGCCTTTGCTTTTATATAATATTCCATTAAGCAGTCTTTATTTTGGCAAATGTGTAAAACAAACCACATTCACTGTGATCCATAGTGTCCCCTGGGTTGGGAAAAGGAGGACCTAACTCAGAGATGCATGGGAAAGGAAGAAATCAGATTTATTTTTCACACAATCTAACCAGCAAGTAAAACAGTCAACCTTCAAACTAATTACAACACTAAAGAATGCTCCCCAACAACACATAGCTTATTAGATAAAAAATACAAAATGAAGAACACGAAAACACCAAAGATATCCTGGTCAGCATGTTCTAGTTATCACTCTTCAGCAATAATTTGCTTTTTGTATGCATCATAGCAAAAGAGAGTTTTAAAAAGAGAGATGCAAAAATGCAAAAAATGCTACTTTTCAGTTGCATATGAACTTTACTCAAGCACAAGGAGCAACAGGAAAGAAAACACAAATTATCCGTTTGGAAGTTTACAGAATAGGTAAGGAGATTTGCAAATTTTGCTGCTCAGACATACAAGTCAAGTTTTCAATGATGAATAAAAGATGATCAACAGGGAAGGGGAATAAGGCAGGAAAGACTTTGAAAAAGACAGCTAGCTAAGATGCATTTCTGTCCATCCATCTCCACAGACCCAAAAGCTACTGCACATCACTCCCTTACTGTGTTGATTCTCCGTCTTACAAGCTCTCCTAGCCCACCATTTGTTGCCCTCCCTATCCTGTAATGCTACTCTATTCATACAGCCTAAAGAATACTAAAACATACTACCTGGCCAAGTTGTCCCTGCTCTCAGTAAACTGCATTATAAAAATGGGAGGAGGAGGAAAAAGCAGTGGCTCTAGCAGCTGTGTAACCTCACAAATTCAAACAAGGGATTTGGAAATAGCAGAGAAGCTCTGGAATTCAGGTGTCAGAGCAGTGCAGCTACAAGCAACCTTAATGCATCTCATTATGTACACCAGTATGACACCAGAAAGCAAAGCGAGACACAATTGAGTAGATGCTCTCTATTTCATTTACCTGATACCTCTTAGCCATGACAGAATGAAGTGATATATACAGATTTTGAGAACGTAACACACAAGAGCACTGTTACAAACATTTGGGGGCTTATTAGGTATGTCTCAGCAAGAAATAACAGAAAGGGTGTAAGAGTAAACACATGCACAGCATCCTCATTTTCCAGAGCACTATTAGTAACAAAAGCATTTTAAATCTGTATTTTGAGGTGGTACCATTTGAGAAATAGCCTCAGAATTAAGAGTAAGAGCAGAAGGGTCACTGGCAGCTAGGTGCATTTGTAAACAGAAAATATGTAATTAAACACTTGCATCTCTGAATTTTGCCCTCAAAATTTTCATGGTACATTTTTAAGATAAGGTTAATAGGCTAATAAATGAGAGACAGCATGTACTGTGAGCTTTACATCACTTTAAAATGAGGTTTATAATGGAAAAGTCCGACACGGTAATATTTTACAGGGATTTAAAACAAAAATTTTTCATGCATGAATTCAATGAGCACATTGGCTGTGGGCAGGATTTATGACCAGCATATCTGTTTACCATGACAAATTTTATCTAACAGCTACAGCATTGTTATGCATAATGACAACCAAAGAAATCTTGATCTTGACTTAATTTAATGCACAGAGCATTTAGCAAATTTAATCGAGATTCTGTCTCCTTTCTAAACATTAAAATAATTATTCTTTTTCAAGCATTCAGTCTATTCTTACCATTGCAATCTGGTCTCATGGAAACTTGGCTAGAGTTTAAAAATTTAAAGGCCAGGGTTAGAAAGGAAAAGGAAAGTACTATTCATTTTCAGTGTCTTTGCTGAGAATGCATTAATTAGATCCTACATTATGCCAGTGTTACTTTTTATCACTCAACTAAGGAAAAAAACAGTTGCTTAAGTTTAGTCCCTATACATCTATACGTAGCTATTGAAATTATCTAAGAAAAAGCCTCTCAAACCAAGGTTTCTCAGGAAGGGCTGTCTCAGAGATGACTGGAGAATGCAGACATGTTTTTTGTGGATTGTTTCTGATGAACAGGGATTTGGATTTACTTGTATTTACCTCTGGGACTGTTAATTTATTCTACTGTCAGCTTCCTCTGTTACACTAGAATTACCCAACAAATTTGAACTTTTTATTCACTATTCAGGTGAAAGAGGTAATGGCATACAGTTACAGTTATTATAATAATGACCTCAACTACATCAGACACAGATCAAGAAGCTGAAAAGTAACAGGCATTGCAGGGATTTAGCTCTGTACTCATTAAGACTAAACACGGTAAGGAATTAGCCTTTTATGTTCAGAGGAATAAAATTTTAAAAGCCAAATAAATACATGCATTTTTAAGAAATAATTTGTCATTTTTCAATGAGAAAAAGATTCTTCTTAGAAAAAGAATTCCATTTAGGTTGTAAGAAAAGATAAACTGTGTTACAATTGATTTCTACTTCTAGAAACATTTCACATGGCAAGCATGACTTGACAGGATAATGACATCTTTCTCATATTGGTGCCATCTTCTCCACAGACAAGCAGAAGTGGCATACTTGTTTTGATGCTTCTTGGATAGCATCACAGAATCAGTAAGGTTGGAAAAGACCTTTAAGATCATCGAGTCCAACCATCAATCCAACACCTCCATGCCTACTAACCCATGTCCCAAAGTGCCACATCTACACGTTTTTTTGAACTCCTCCAGGGATGGTGACTCTTACTACCTCTCCAGACAGCCTGTTCCAATGCTTGACAACCCTTTCAGTCAAGAAATTTTTCCTAACATCCAATCTAAACCTCCCCTGGTGCAAACTGAGGCCATTTCCTCTTGTCCTATCACTAGTTACTTGGGAGAAGAGACTGACACCCACCTCTCTACAACCTTCTTTCAGGTAGTTGTAGAGAGCAATAACGTCTCCCCTCAGCCTCCGCTTCTCCAGGCTAAACAACCCCAGTTCCCTCAGCCGCTCCTCACAAGACTTGTGCTCCAGACCCTTCACCAGCTTCGCTGCCCTTCTCTGGACACGCTCCAGCACCTCAATGTCTCTCTTGTAGTGAGGGGCCCAAAACTGAACACAGTAGTCGAGGTGTGGCCTCACCAGTGCTGAGTACAGGGGGATGATCACTTCCCTACTCCTGCTGGCCACACTATTTCTGATACAAGCCAGAATGCTGCTGGCCTTCTTGGCCACCTGGAGACACTGCTGGCTCACATTCAGCTGGGTGTCGACCAACACGCCCAGGTCCTTTCCTGCCGGGCAGCTTTCCAGCCACTCTTCCCCAAGCCTGTAGCGTTGCATGGGGTTGTTGTGACCCAAGTGCAGGACCCTGCACCTACCCTTGTTGAATCTCATACAACTGACCTCGGCCCATCCATCCAGCCTGTCCAGATCCCTCTGCAGAGCCTTCCTACCCTGCTTAAGCAGATCAACACTCCCGCCCAACTTGGTGTTGTCTGCAAACTTAGTGAGGGCGCACTCAATCCCCCCATCCAGATCACTGATGAAGATATTAAACAATATCTTTCAACAATTAAAGGATCTTCCTTTAATTAACTTGCAACAATTAAAGGATCTGCCTTTACTCTCCATAACAGCATTCTTCTGTATGTCATGATATGCTACTATTTTTTATTCCACCTTATTTCCTCTCTTCTTTTCAACGTAAGGAGTCTTCTTGTCCTCTGCCCTAAGCCCCTAAAGGCACATCAATGGCAGAATACATTTCACAAAACTGCACTTTCTGAACTTCAGAAAGAGAGGTGAGCCCCAAGTCTGAGAACTAGAATACACTCTGGGTACAACTACACTGGTGAACCAACATGGCAAAGGCCTCATCTCTGGCCCTGAAGCCAGTGGCTGTCCGACCATGTTCATACTCTCACTCTCCAAAAGAGGATGACAACATCTCAGAACACCTGCTCATAATGGTCCCTGAGCAATGTTAAACTTTAAACTAGTCCTGAGAATCGCTCAAGAGCACTGTAGCCAGCCAGGGCCAAAACTGTGCCAGGGACAATTTTAACTACTTAAAAAGAGGGTAACATTTCAGTAGCAGGACCCCGCCCCTTGCATAGTTTTAATTCTTAGAATAGGTGTATAGAGCCTCTCAGGATGCGCTTTGAGAGATGACTGTATGTACTCTGAGGTGCTCTTTATAGAAAGAGACAAGCAAAGCAGAAAAGAAAAAGTAGGGATTGCTCTGGGTTTCCTCTAAGAGTTGAGGTCAAAAGGTGGGCTTATTTCACTAGCATATAGCTTCCTTTCTATAAATGTGATTTTAGCATGTGAGATGAAAGCAGTGATAGAGCAATGGCATATTTTGAAGTGCTATTAATAATAATCAACATCATGATTCAGACTAAAGAAGATGACAACAAAAATATCTTTCTTAATCTCCTGAAGAATCATTTGGTTTTCCTGACATAGGCATCTCTTGTAACACAATGGGATGTGTTACCACAAGCTTCTAGAAATCAGATGTCGCAGAACCAGCGATTAAAAATAAATGAAGGCAAAGTGTTCCATCAGTATTCCTGAAGACTGACTTCTGCAGCAGCTATAGGTGATAAGCATCAGAATTCAATACAAAATTTATCATGGAAAGATACAGCAAGATAGATTATATCTATGTTTCCCCTAAGAACTCCAGTATAGGTCTCTCCCAATCACTGAAACCCAGTTTTTATTTTTCTTTCTTCCTAAGACTTTTCCTGTGTAGACATCTAGAGACAAATACATAGTACACAGTCTATATTTCAACCAGTCTATTTTCTTGGTTTCCTTCAGTTACTTCTAGAAGGCTGCTATAGTTTATTCATGATACACCACAGCAAAGTCGAAAAGCTAAGTAACAATAAGCCTCACTGATAACCATGTGATTAAAATTTGTAAAAGGTAGCTTTTTGTCCACTCACTTGCTCTCATTTTTCTGCCATATTATTCTCTTTCACTTGTTTCTATAGCCTCTACTCACTTAAGTTTCTGTTACCACTCTCACCTGATGATCACATCATCCTTGCTTAAGGTGACTTCCTTTCCTCCTTTGGATCACACTCAGATGAAATCCTGACTAAGTCTGAAGAAAGATCCCGTGATGTACTGACACACTCAGCTGTGTGATTCCATGATGTTATCCCACAATCATAGTATTGTACATAAAATGAAACCCCTAACTTTTACTCCCAGCTGACCCATTACTAGCAGACCGCTATTTCTCTTAAATCTCAAATGGGCATTTCTCTCTTAAACATTTAACTTTTCAAATGCCAGAGCTGCAAGGGACAAATTGAACACAACTATTCATAGTTTGGCATTTGTTTTTAGGCTGAAACTTTAAACATACAGCTTTAAGAATGAACATACCCTCTCACCATTTCTGCTCATAAAAAGCAATAGTGGTCATGGTATTTATTAACTTAGATAGAGAAGCCAGGCTAAGCTCTTTGGGCTTCCTTTAGGTATCAGTCTTCAGTCCTACACATCCCCTTGTTAAAAGCCAGAGAAATATGGCATAGAACAGAGATAAGGTTGCCTTGTCTCAACTGCTACACTTCCAAACACTAATTTTAACACTATTTAGCCCCCTAAAACCAACATAATGAAGAACTAAAATACAAGAATGGAGTACACTGCAATTTGAAGCACGACAATAATGCTGGCCAGATATACTGAGAATAGTTCAAAGTGATATTACAGTAAATGACATTTGGAAATTTTAAATAATATTACATTATTTTGCTGTGATCTAAAATTTAATTCCATGATTTTTCTGTATGCATGTTAAGAGCTTTCATTGTACTATTTACAGTCATCCTGAGGAGTGCACATTGACATAAATCTTACTATAAATACATGGTGCATTCTGAAAAACTATGTATTACCTTATTTTAGTACTAACTTCCATATTTTTGTGTTAGTGCTGGTCATCCTAACACACAAATTCTCAGCAGTATTAACAGCGCACGTAAGTCTTTGGGACTTAATGTGGAATTTGTGAATGCAGTATTTCAGAAGGAATCTTCTGACAAAGCCAGAAAACTTTGTAACGCTTAGCTAGTATGTGATGGTGTGCAAGCAAAACAGGTTGAGCATTTGAGAATAAGGTCAGCTGAAAATACCTCTAGTTCACTATACCTGACTTAAACATGAGGTTTGCCTGAGTAAAGGTGTTCATCAAGGGGGTTTTTGTATTCGCATTTCCCCAGCTGCAATGTCGCATCTCTAACAGCAGAGTATGCTGAGTCACTGTGGAGGATGAGATGGGGAACAAGCTGGAAATCTTGTGAAATCTAAACTCACATGATGGACCGTGAGTACAGTAACTCCACCATTCACCTTCAGAAGACACAACTATTTTCAAGATCAAAAGGAGCAATGTCAAATTCCAGAGCACCTCATATAGCCGTCTGTCAGGTTGTTTGGGGTTTTTTTTTGGAAGGGGTGTGTTTGTTTCGGAGGGGAGGGTGTTTTGTTTTGTTTTTAAATGGGACTGATGCTTTGTGTAATTATTTGATTTTTCCTCTGCTAGGAAAATTTACACAAATCTAACTTACACAACTTTAAAAGGAACTTATCCTTGCTTGCCAATTACAAGTTTTCAATACATTTACCTCTCTTGGTGATAAAATTCTGTTGATCATTTCTTGCCAAACCAAACATCCTCGGGTGCCCAGTTCTGTAATTAAGCTTCTAAAATTAACCTAAAAACCACTGTGCGTTTTAATCTTTGCAGTAGGACTATTGCTAATGACTCCTTGCAGCTGAAGCCCTGCTTGTACTCATACTGATAACATTATCTTAATTTGTCCTTGACATTAAAATAGTATTACATAGTAACTAACTCCTCTCTCTCATTCCCAGTGCATTTAAAAAACAAACAAACAAAACCAAACAAGCTTTAAAGCATTTACAGCCCTGCTCAAAAGCAGACCTCTGATCATTTTTCCTGTTTGCCAAGGGGTATTCTTCATGTTAAGTCTGGACGCTTTGCTACAAATGAGGGATTCCTCCCCTTCCACCCCCAAAAATGTTTCACCAAAATAATCACGACTTTCAAAAAGTGTTATTTTGCTAGGACAGTATATGCATATCCCAAACTGAGGGAAGAAGGAGACTGTACACTTCTTACCTTACATTTATTTTTCAAACAGAGAGTAACAGCAGTGAATGGCAGGTTAGACACAAAGTGAGAGCAGAGACAAGGAAAGACAGGAAGGTAAATAAACATGGAATCACAGGTGGAGGAACAAGTAAGAAAATGGAAAGGAAAAATGAGAACCCAGGAGTGGTTTTAGAAGATCATATTTTTCAGAAGTCTACAAGGAATTTCTGCTTACTGCAAAGTCTTAATCATAAGAGGGATCCAGAAAACTAACACCTATTTTTCAGAAAATATTAAAGAAAAGATCATCAAGATGCAGAATTAAAATGAGTTAACAAAAAGCTTCTATTCCTAATCTAACATGTATTCCCCACAAACTATTACTTTTAAAAGTGGCTGTCCTAAGTCACAGTATGACTACACTTCCATGAATACCAAAGTCATTTTTGGTGACTAGTACCATGCCTACATTCGCAATTCCCACTTACGCTGAGTGGCCTACTCGAGCTGAGTAGTATCTTACTCAAGTCTGGAAGAGTCAATGGTAGTTTAGGAACTCTGAAATGCACTATGGTTTAGTAATACTGTTTGTCCTGTTAGGAGCACTGAAACAATAATTTTGGTTTTCCAGAAGCATTAACAGATACTAGAGTGTTTTTCTGTGGGCTGTTTAGTCACAGGTCCAGTGACTAAATTAAACACATTCCTGTGGTTCAACTATGGTAGGCAGCTAAGCCCCACACAGCCGCTCACTCACCCCCACCCCCCCCGGTGGGATGGGGGAGAGAACCGGAAGAGTAAAAGTGAGAAAACTCGTGGGTTGAGATCAAGACAGTTTGATAAGTAAAGCAAAAGTCACGCACACAAGCAAAGCAAAATAAGGAATTCATTCACTACTTCCCATCAGCAGAGTCCACGCGTAACGGTTACTTGGGAAGACAAATGCCATAACTCCAAATGTCCCCCCCCTTCCTTCTTCCCCCAGCTTGACATGCTGAGCATGATGTCATATGGTATGGAATAGCCCTTTGGTCAGCTGGGGTCAGCTGTCCCAGCCATGTCCCTTCCCGACTCCTTGTGCACCCCCAGCCTACTCACTGGTGGGGTGGGGTGAGAAGCAGCAAAGGCCTTGACTCTGTGTAAGCACTGCTCAGCAACAGCTAAAACATCCCTGTGTTATCAGCACTGTTTTGGTCACAAATCCAAAACACAGTACCATATGAGAGTTAATTTTCTTCATAGTAGCTATCCCAACCAAAACCAGTATACACTTTCTGTTTTTACAAAATTATTTTAAATATTGTTTTAAAAAGATATATATGGTTAAATTGATCCTTCCTGAAGGACATTTTCTCTTCCTTAGACATAACAGAGAAATCACTAGAAAATTTATTTCATAATAAGGGCTAACAAGTGGAACACATTGTCAAGGTTAGTTCTTCAAATAAGCTTCAATAGGAGACCCTGCCATAAGACCCCTGACTAACTTCAAATTCCTCATGTATCATGACTTTTGGGGGAAAAATACAAGAAATAATAATTAAAAAAAAAAAAATCTATAAAAGATGACATACAAGAGCCCTTTGGTGACGTTCAAACCTTTACCATATTTGAAAACTGCTTTAAAGAAAAAAAGTTTCTCATTTTCTGTACTGTTCAACAGCTCTTTCTTGTGACCATAAAGACTTTATTCCCAGCTGTCAACAAAGACTTCTCCTTTTCTACAATTTCCACAATATATTTCTTTATTACATATTTGCCCTACAGCCAGGGTAAACAGGAGAGCCTGCTGTTGAGGACTTAACAGAGGACAAGTTGCCTGGTTTCAAAGAGAAATTTGAGAAAGAGGTGATGGAGCAGCCTAACAAGGCCCACTGTGATGCTCTGGTAACAAACACACCACTTACAGGCTAACTTCTCCATCCCCTCTCAATTTCACTGCCTAAATAGTTCTAACATGCTCTAGAAATGGGAAATTTTCCAACAGTGTTTACCAGACTGTTTCAAACCGCCATCTTTTCTTGAGCAGGTGGAAAGAAATCAATGTCTATTATAGGGCTGCTTTCAATCTTAATTCTGGTGCATTGCTTGTTATCGAGTCACAAAATACCCAAACACTGTTGGTGTTTAAATTAACTCTGAAGCTCTTACTTATACAAATAAGATTAAAATAGAAATCAGAATCAATAACTAATGATGAAAGCAATAAAACTGAAAGTACTTACATTAAACTTAATAATGTCATATATCAAGTACCGAGGGACAACCTGTCCATTAACCTTGTCGATGATCATTTCCTTAAAAGAAAAGAGATGACATTTACATTTGTTTCATGAATATAGAAGAATGTCAACATATTTATACTTGGTGCACATACCTGTAAGCATGACGCAATCAAACACCGGCCACATCTTTATTATCAGAAAAATTTTACATTAGGTCAAGATTATAAAATTATTATTGTGGTCTTAAATGCCTCTCATGAAGCATTCAATAAGAAGCCAGGAAGCTGTACTAAGGCTCCACATTCTGATCTGCAACATTTATACATTAGTTTCCCCACAGCTTTTAAAATCACTACCTTTCTTGAATGAATACTGAGTTTGTAGAAACCTCAGTAAGAGCTGCGATCCTAAGTCAATCAAGCACTTTTGGAAATCTCACCTACAATTAGTCGTACAACAGCAAGGAAGTAAAGAGCAAGCATTAACATCCATTTTCTATGCTCAGGTTGTATCTTTTCACGTTAACAGTGTCCTAGGCAGCAGAGACAACTGCAATTTGCTTGAATGTTGCATTGTGACTAAACAGTAGGGTTCCTTCAAATGGAAATACCACAGATACTATCTGTATCACACAAAATTAGTTAACATTCAATATATACTGGTAAACCATCTTGAAAATATGTCAGCTAGAAGAAAGACTTATTAACGATCAACATCCAAACACAAAAATGTTTCCTGAACTTAACGGTACATGCAAAAATCTATACATCTTACATGCTGGTGCTTACATCTGTAACTCAGGCTTCCTATGATATGAATTAGACATAGTTTATTAGTTTGATAAACTAATAAAAAATATTTAGTTTCACAGATATTAGTCATTATTGAAAATGGTAACCAATCAACCAATTGGTAGATCTTTTTCAGAGACAACTTCGAAATATTCACTTCTCTAAATGCAATCAATCTTCTCCCTGCCCCTCTCCCCCAGCCAAATTCTTGGCTAATAAATTAGCTGTATCAGCTAAGAATTTTTTGCTGCCAATATCAAGTTAAAATTCCAAATTCACACATACAAGAAAACAACTGGAAAAGGTGAAAATATTTCACTATAACATGATGAAAACAAAATTGTGATCTCAAGAATTATTCCAAAAGAGAACCTTACAACAACTCAAATTAATTTTGTTTAGTTTGTTTCTTGCTATGTCAGTAGCATTTTTATATTTTACAACCTTTTAACTTCTTTTAGAATCCATAACTTCTACAAAGTAAACCCAAACAAGAGTCTCGATGTAAGACTGATTTTCAGTCTGTAACCACACCAAGCTTCTTGAATTGTACCTAGTATTTATTTGCATTTGGCTTTAAAAAAAATAAGGAAGCAGTTGTAAAAACATAGATTTCTTTAAAAGCAAACACAAAGCTTTAAGCATTTAAAACTAAACTAGAAGATATGAACCTGTTGTTCTCAAAACCCACTGAGAAGTATAAGTTGCCTACTTAATATTTTGGAATCTCATCTTCTGTAAACACAATATTGAGATGGAGATTGGGCTTTCACAGCCAAATGAAGCATTCACAGGTGTTGTGAATGACTACCTGAAGTGACCTTACACATCTTTCCACATCATTAAAAAAAAATTACAAAAAATTAATTCGAGTGAAAAATATTCCTTTGTAACATTACAATATCTTATTCTTAACTCTAAAAATTGTTCAGTCACAGGTACTGTAGGTACTGTCAAATAACATTTGCAAAAATACTACATAGGATTGATGTAACAAAATGCCATTCTGTTACTTTCCAGTATTTAGGTAAGACACCAGTGAGCTATCAAAGGAACAGCAGATGCAACGCAGCAATACCTTCTTTGACAATACATTTTATAACTAACTGCAAGAACAGATGGAGTAGGTACACCCTAAGAGAGAAAGCAAGCATGATGTTCAAACTTGGAAGAGTGTGTAGAGATCTAATGGGGGGGGAGAAACCCACCAGGAATTCCTGATAGTAATCAGGTGAAATGAGTAACAAAGTAAAACTGAAACAAAAGAATGCTACCATATTTCTTTAAAGTTTCAATCATATTAGCAAGTGAAACAAATTTTTAAAGATACATTTAATTGAACATATATTTAAGGTTTACAGACTCATTTCCTCAGCATACATATTCAGAGCCTCAGCTTTGATGCAAAGCTAGCATTTGTATACAAAACCCTGAAAACATTTCAGTGCCTGTTATTACAAGATTTTATGCCTAATTTTCAAAATCTGAATCTCTGGACATTCAGTTTAAAGAAGAATTATAAAATAGCCAAGAGGACCAAGAATGATTTTTAAACCTTCTCTGAAACATTCAGTTTTAATACAGAATTAATTTTATAAAGCAACTTTTTCTCTACTTCTGACATGTATAAACCTTTTTGACTCTATTACTGGTCAAACTAGCCTCTTTCCTTACATCCTCACTTCTTTTCTTCCTCCCCTGCCTCTTGTTCTCCTTCCACATCCTGACTGAAATCCCAGCTACCAGAGCAAATAAACAATAGCACAATATGCCTTAGAAGTAGAGATGACAAATTCCTGCACTGCTCATCTCCATCATGACAACAACATTCACTGCTCCATTAGTTACGCCAATACAACTGTCATAAGGCAAAAGCTGTAAAGTGATCATAAGAACAATTCAGATTAGAAACACTCTAACACATCATTATTTAACAGTCTGATTGCAGAATCTTCCTTGAAATTATGAGAATTGAAAAATACCTCATGGAATAGACCTCAAAGGCAAGTTCAGAGACTGCTGGGAAAACATAGTGTTTGATAAACTGATCACATTCAAACTCGCTCATTCTGATCTGAATAATAACCTGATACTATAAGGCTATATTTAAGCCAATTTTTAGATAACTAAAAACTTAAATGCAAAAACACTCACATGACATGATAACAGAACACAAAAGTATCCATAAAACACACCGGCATCCATGCATTTCATTTTATAGACCCCACATAGATTTATGCCCACTATTGCATGTTTTAAAATTACCACTGCTAGTATGATCTTTACCACTTGCCCATTAACTGCTAGTTTAGGTATTAGCTTAATCTGCGAGCTTGCAGAACAAGGTCCAACAGCCAGTTTCTTTGATGTAATCTGGCAAAACTGTGCTGGTGTTAATCTCCTTTTCTTAATCTTCTGGTGCTGCAGAGCAGTGTCTTACAGCATATTAGAAACAGCAACTGTGCTAAGAGCTTTTAGCTCACAAGTTCCAAAAGAACAATGCTGGACTGACAGCTCATGGACTTTTTCTTTTTTCCTTGAATCACCTATCTAGCAAGCAACTTGGACTTAAAATAATCCAAAATTTAATCACAAAGCAAAGGATCTCATTTCACCAGCCACTTGCAGAATGTATTTTTTGTTGACACAGAGTATGGAATCAGATCTAATCACACATCTGTTTACTGTTCCTTTTCCTCCTGTGCCTTGCCTTTCCTTTGTCTGTTTACCTTTAACACAATTGCAGCCACTACTGTATTTCAGGAATGAAAGGAGCTTATTTTTTTTTTAAATCTATTTTGCACAAAGTACCAGCCTTTGCAAACTCCAAAAGTTGTAAGTAATGCCATTTCGAGAGCTTACAAATAAGTGAGGTCTGTACTGACACAAAAACATAAATCAATCTCAATCTTGCTCTCCACTTTTGGAGTCGTTGGCCCTCCTAAGTCTTCAAGTGTGAACAATATTTTATATACAAATAAAATAAAATATATACAAGATTGTAAAAAGTATTTCAAGTCTAAGAATGCCTCCACATTTTCTACTCAACTGTTCCAAAGCTAAGCAGAATGCCAAGAATGTTCCTGAAAATAACTAATTAGTTTTCTTGCATGACAGCCAAAACACTTGAACAAAAATCTATGCACTCCCTCAGATAGCAGTATGGATGCAAAACACTTGGCTTCTAAAGGAATACTTTGTATTATGCTAGCCACCTGTAGGTAATATTCAAATTAGCTTTAATGAGCTTTGCAGAAAACTTTCTTCCCTGCCAGGAGAACAATCACAACTGAAGAGCTGGAGATGAGCACAGAGTATTGCAGGACATCTCTCATCACCCAAGACATAACTGATCATGGTAAGAACTGTTTGCAAGTAATTTCAGCCTGAAGAGAACCGTAAATGCATTTGAAATTCTCAAAGACAACCACATGAAAGGCTTATACCAGAAGCCTTAAAGCAAGTTAATAGATCACTGAATTCATGGAAATTGCCTTTATGAAAGTTTTATATAAACTGTCATTCTAAATAAAGTTAGGGGAAATTACCTAATCTTTTGTATTCGTAACACCAGTAGTTGTTTTGCTGCATGGCACTGATATCTCTGTTTTGTCTTTCCTTCTTTCTCATACTTTTTAAGATTACTGCAAAGCAATGCCAATTGGGCCACCTCATTCTATACTTTAATTCTCTGGAAGAGAGAAAGCTACTTCAAGGGCAGTAAGTATGAACTACTTCAACCTGTAATTAAAGAATTAACTTCAACAGCCCTTCAGCACTAATTAGCAAAATATGTTAACACAAAAAAGCCAAATTTTTCTTCCCATGGATTAAAAAAAAAAAAATCAATCATGCATATATCCAGAGTAAAGAAACAGTCATGGAAATTATCATTTGGCACCAACATTAAACAAATATTCAATTATAAAGTTAAGCTGCTCTGATGCTTCAAACAGGCAAATTTTATTCTCAAACCTATTGAAAGGACTTTCAGTTGAAAAGAAAAATATTCTATCAACAGTTGTTTTTTTTTAACTGACCATACTTAAGTAAATTTAGAAATCTGTACTATGAAAAGTATCTGTTGAAAAGGTTTTAGTTTCATCTGAAGGTACTTCATTCAACCAATACTTGTTTATTTAATGTCATTTTGCTTTCCATGTCATGAAAAAACTGGGGGGGGAGGGGGAGGGGAATATCACAGTAAGACTAATTTTATGCCAATAAAGTGAAATACTGAAATGTGCTATAACAGTCAAACTTTTAAAAAACAATGTATTATTAAGTGAAGTTATAGTTCATGTCCTGGGTAACTGAGAGAACTTCAGTTATTCTTAAGAGACTTAAACTATAAATCTGGGAAACACAACACACCAGATCAGAGCCCCTCTCCCACGCCCCACAGCCACATTTATGCACGTATCTCATATGTGCATCCCTATCTTCCACCATGTACATATTAGCCACCCTTACTAAAACATCTGTTTTGAAACGCAAAAAAAAGAGAGCAGCAGTTTCCCTGAAGAACACCTAGGACTGCACAATACGGACACTGGCAAGCCATTACTTTCTCAATAGCCTTAGAAAGAGCAGGGGAAAAAACAAATAGTACCAGGCTTTTTATCTCAACAGTATGGAACCTAATGTATGTCATTAAGAATATTATTATGTATGTCGTTAAGAATATCATGTACGTCATTAGGAAGCTGCCTGGCTGAAGAGGCTCCTACCAGACATGACAGCTTGTGCAACCACTTTTGAGCTGACAGCATAGCATTTCTTGCATTATGCTCTCAATTTTTCAGTGAAGCAGAGGTGGTAGAAAATACTCCATTATCTGCTTTTCTGTCCCTGAGACGGTACATTGTTCCTTGCAATAATTATCCTCACAGATCCAATTTATACATGCTTCATATGTAAATGTGTGTTCAGTCAGACAGATCATTCACAGAAGTGACATTTCAAGAAGGATACTGACAACAAAGGCCTAAGAAACAAAAGAAAGTTAACAATGACAATATGGTCTCCTGTATCTGAAGGGTGCATTAGGCTTCAGAAGACCAATATGGAAGATCATCTCAGATATTCAGTACTTCAGCAAGCAAGAGTGACAACAACGTAGAGAGCCTCCGATGCTACTGCAACATGACAGGAAACTGCGTTCATCTACATTGACAGGTATTTAGTGCAAGAGCTAATGAAGTTCTTTTGCTCATCTAAAATAGGAAGGTCAAGAAACAAATAATCTCTTCTTGTGGCTACTGTTCTGAAAAGTTTACCAAGAATACTCCAGGCCAGCCTTCAAACAACAAGTACAGATGTTTTACAGCTTGTTTTACAACTAGCTCGAAAGGTTCGTTATCAAGTTTACATAATTTAAATTAGCATGACAACTTAGAAATGTTTTAGTCTTAAACAAATATAACTAAGCCATTTCTGAATCAGTCAATAATTCAGGTCAGCTGAGAATAAAGGTGACAGAAGCAAAGACATCAATTCACAAAAGTCTATCAAGACATGGTGAAAATTTTATCAAATTTTAGAAATATTTACATTAACTGGAGCAAATTGACCATGTTTACTGTATCAAAATATAAAGCTATAACAAGAGATGAGGTTCTGCAATAATTTCTTTAGATTCTCTTCAAGCCTTTTCTCATATTCAGAGAATGTCATCTCAATACCTTGATTTATTTCAAAGACAAACAGCTCCCCCCAGAGCAGTCACCACTGCTAGTCTGTAGATAAGAAATGACTTACGAAGTGTGATTCCCACATTCAGCCAGTGACTGAATCTGTATTACTCCTGAAATTCCATGTTCACTGATCCAGGCCTAAAAACTTGGCCCTGCTTCTGAACAAAAGCAAACAGCACTGAAATTGTTACAATAATTATACAGTATGCTCCTTACCCCATCCAGAAGAGTGTTTGTTAGATGTGTGCGAAGATCTTTACGAAACGGAAATTCCAGATTAGATACATGAAAAATCGAATTGTCTCTATCAATCATATAAACTTCATTCTTGCCATCAATCAGCATCATGTACCTGCAAATGCAATGTTAAGATATTATAATTAAAGGTATATCCTCTAGACGTCTACTATTTTCATTTATATTAAGTGCTAAAAAAAGCAATAATGACAGACATTATTAAAAAAAGCATTTTAGAAGGAATTTTTTTTACAGTTAAAAGTTTAAACCTATTGCTTCAGGAAAGCAGATAATTTAGTTCAATGCAATTATCACAAAGAAAATATTTCAAAGATAAAAGTTCAGTGTGTGTGTGTATAAAAAATAATGTTGCTGTGTCCAGACAAAATGATGCCTGAAAATCTATTAAAAATAACAGATGTTTTAATGCTGTAAGAAATACATGAGGCTAATTCAGTTAGATTCCGCTAAAAGATCTTTTACTACAGTTTTTCCTTTATTAAGTGGACCAGAACTTTGCCTAGTATAAATCTGCAGAGTTTCATTCAAAAGAAACACCTTTCCTATCTATCACTGGTTATCTAACAGTGCAGTATTGCAAAGTCTCAGCCAACTATTGAGACACTTTTCATTAAAACACTGACAAATTTAGCCAAGGTACATTCCTCTCACTTTACACACAAAGAAAACCCCAAAGCTTACTACACTGTCACCAGCAACTTGTGAGCTTGGTTCAGTTGCAGACATCTGAATTTTCTAAAAATTTCTTTACATTATGACAGTACTTGGGAGCCCAAGTCATTAATTTAGACCTCTCTGTGCTAATCCCACAGAAGACTGCTCTATAGAGGTAACGATCTGTATATAAGAAAAAACAGTGAACAAGTAGAAAGAAAAAAAAAAACAGTGAAAAAAATATTAAAAACCACAAAAGACACTAAACAGCACGATAGCTGTAACACACCTGAGTTACCTTTGTAAAGTTTTCTTTGCTCTTTGCAACAAGAGTACTAAAGTAGAGTTTCAGGAAGAATAACAAGGCAGCTGCACAAAGGTCTTCTCCAGCTTGTGCAGCAGCCTAGGAGAGCACTCCTTCTGACTGCAGAAAATAAACTGAAGAAATTTCAGTGGAAACTAGTATCAAAGGCCAGCTGCAACAAGTCATCATGAATGAGAAGTAATAAAGGTGTTGAGCATATACCAAAAGCAGCTGAAACTGAAGACTAGCAGCTTGAATCCAATATGGTAAAGGAAGATGGAAACTGTTGTGGGGCTCAGAAGGTTGGCAAAGCAAAAAAGACCAGAAAAGTGCCTTTTTGGAACCAACAAGATTTGATTGCACTTAGTAAGACCAGCGAAAAGAACAATATAGTTATCAAGATGTGATCAAATGATCAGACAGAAAACACCATGGCTTAACAGCAGTGCAAGAAATAAGTGTATGAGAGACAAAGCTGACATGAAGACTCAAAAGTAGGTCTAAGTTTGGTGTCTAAGTCAAACCTGAGTTATGTCAGTTTTACTAATTACCACCTGAGCTGCTGTAATTGAACTTATGCCCGATAATGCCATAACTAACCATGTTGGTGGTCTACACAAAAACTGAGAGCATGACCCTAAGCTGAGCTTTCTTTCACTGATCCTTTCATTTCACCTTGCACACAGATGTACTAAAAGCACAAATGTTATTACAGAAGTTCTACTGAGAAAAGTCAAAATCATGGAAACCCAAAAAGAGAAGAAAATAGGAGCGCTACCAACTGTCAAGATAGTTCAGTGGTTCTAAAAGTTCACAGCATTTAATGTTCTTGAATAACCTCTGATAGAAATAGGGAAGGGACACAAACCTTTCCAGAGCAACTAACCTGTCTGGATTGCAGTACAGTTGTTTTGACCGCACAGAATAGGAAACATGTGATTAAAAGATGATAGGAGTTTGACCATCCACACCAGAATATTTTGAAAGAAAACAAGCATATTTTGAAGACTCACTCAGCAAAGAACTTTTAATACTTGTAAGTCTTCAAATATGCTGGATATATGTGGGGAAAAAAACAGCATTTTTCATAATTCATCCATTTCTCCTTGGAAAGTCCTATGTTTTTATGAAGAAATAATGAGCTATTCAGTACTCTTTTCTAAAATTCACCATTGCTCTTACAAGTAATGCCCACAGGATCTCTGCTGTCAAAACAAAGCAGCAAGCATCCCCCAGAAACCCTGCAGGCAAATGGTCTACACAGGCAGCTGTCCTGTTGTCTGCACAGATCCTACCTCTAGAAATCAGTAGATCTGACTACAGGAACACAGTACCACCCGTGCAGCTTAAGTAAAGACTTTCTTTCAGTATTATGACTACAATTATAATTCATTACAGATCAGTTCAACTTGCGTTTCTCCACAGATGAGTACTTCAAGACATTACGTATCAGATGCACACACGCACAAAAAAAAAAACCCACCACACACACACACAGAAAAACCCCCAAAACGTATGTGAGCAGAAAACCTAAAGTCAGGGGAGGGAGGGGGGAGTAGATTAAATCAATGCAACATTAGGAGAGCTGAAAGCTGCACATGAGATGCTTTATGAAAAAAATAATTCAATATACATTCAACTAGATAACTTGGCGCCAGTTCTTCAGAAGCAAGAATAATCTACAGACATTTGTTTTTCAAACCATGTAAATTTATTCAAAACTAAAACTAATTACAAAGAGCATGTTGTGTTTTTCTCAAAAATTAAAGAATCCATCAGGAGGGAAGAAGAGGTGTGTAAGTAACAGGAAAAAAAATTATGCACACTACTTTAGTTTTAATTTTTCAAATAAGCTTAATTGGACATTTCTGCACTCCCATATTTATTGCTGTTTTAAGTACATGCTTTCATTGTAATTTCCCTCAGTGGCAAAATAGCATCAGAAACAAGTTCTAATGCTCCAAGAGATCTAGCACTTGTATCATCTAGCACTTGTATTACATACAAGTATGTAAAACATACTTGTATCATCATTACAAATGTTATACAATAAGAGATCTTACAACTGCTTGGGGGGAGGGCGGGGGGGGGAACAAACTAAACCACAAACAGTTAAAAGCTTTGTTTTCAGCCACCTAAAACATCTACAGGTTCAGATGACACACAGAAAGTTTCATCAAAATCTGTTAGTCTGACATCAAAAGTAAGAGTAGCACACCACCTTCTCCAGATCTTTCACTCAAAACAAAATCTATAGAAATTTACTTAAGAATTGGTAGCTGGATAGCCCACCAATCATTAGTGGTGATATTCCTTCTCTTTCAAACCACAGCGCTAACGTTACATCTCTTCTCTCACAATCTCTTTCTCTTTTTAAAATTTGTCACTGTTAGCTGTTTATACCATAAATTCTAAACGGCAGGGACAATGGTAAGTCTTCCAACTGCATGCAAAAGATTTCCAATCAAAGATCACCAGGAATCACAATTATATCTTACTTCACAGAGCCACTGAGAAACAACATGTGCTTACTTTGAAGACAAAAAAAAAAATTTGGTCTCAGGACAGTAAGTTACCTTAACGTAGACCCATTTGACATGGGTCTCATGATAATATATTTGCCTAACACAGAAGCTGAACAAGTTCTCTGCATGAGAAAGACATTAGACTGACACAGATATATCTGTTTTGAAAGGTTTTTGTTCGGGGTTTTTTAAGCTGAAAGCCTGAAAACACCTCCATCCCCCAGTGTAATAAACTGTTGAAAAAAACTCTGAATGTGGTCCACACAACAAAATTTGTCAAAATTCTAATTATTACCAACATAAGATAGAAGAAATTTGGTCAAGGATGGACTGACAACCAGAAGTGTTCTATAAGCAGCTGATAATTGAAAATGTGCAAGAAGCAAAAGAGATATGCAACCATGCCAAAGTTTTGGTGAAACTGAATTTATTAATTAATGAGGAGTTTGGGTTGGTTGGTTGGGGTTTTTTTGTTTGTTTGCTTGTTTAACTCAAAAAGCATAAATTCATGTGCTTAACATCAGGCTTTAAGTTTTTTCCAGATGACACTTCAAGCTTTCTTGGAGAAATCTTTTAGACTGCTGATCAGTACACTTCTGAATATCATCTGGATGTGGCCTGACTGGTTATATTTGAAGAAGTTAATTAAGGTATTAGCAGCATAAGCACTTACATCAGAATAGAGAGAGCACCTCTGGGCAACACCACATAGGCAAAGAAAGAAGAACAACGATTTCTCAAATACATTCGATAGGAACTAAAACAGCACATAGGAGCTTAACTGTCATGCATTGTATTGCATACTGTGAACACTACTTGCTATTACAGCTGTACATTTATTACTAATTATCTCCATTGCATGAGCACCCAAAAGCTCCAATTAGTAACCAGGCCCCGTTGTATTAGATTCTGTGCAAGTACACAAGATGACATGGTCCTGTATCAGACGGCTCAATTTGAATTTAAAACAAGACAAGTGGATAAAAGAACAAGAGTGGAGCAGCGGTACGAGCAATAACAGAACTGCTCATTCACCTTTGATAACTATACATCAAAGCGGAGAATTGTGTCTGAGCAACAAACATCACCTCTCCAAACTGCCAAACCAGCCAGTTTCCATTGCAACAACAGTTCTGACAAGTGAGTTCTGACAAGTGAGTTAAAGGAAAAAGGGTCACGGTGTCCACACAAATTAATCTCACAAGCAGATAAAATATCTACAGTCATAGAAATGGTAAAATCTAAAGTTTCATTAGAAGCTACTTTTCATTCACTTCTGGTCCTGAGGCAAGGTCCGTTATTAATTCTAACTGGACATCAGTATTAACACGATAATTCAGGAAATAGGATGAAAATTTCATTAGCAAAGAGTTACAGCTCTTGGCATTAGACAAGCAGATCTCCAAATCACCTACCAGAGTATTAATAACTTTAATCTTTAAACTTTAAAAAATGCCAACCACCAAGTATCATCTTGAAGAGTTTTCTCTTCAGAAATCAATTATTTTTAGCATACCCAAATAAAGGCAATTGTTTCAAAGGCTCATTTGCCTCCACATATATCCTGTTCATGCAGTCCACACCAGTTGGGCCTAAAATACATGCTAGAAGAATAATTTTCTTTGAAAACTTCCATTTTTATTTTAGCTTGTTTTGGTGGTGGTGGTGGTGGGTTTTGGTTGTTTTTTTTTTGTTGGGGGGCGGGGGGTGTTTGTTTGGTTTGGGGTTTTTTTGTTTTGTTTTTTAACACAATTCTGAAGCTGACCTGAGCTACATTGAAAATTATAAGTTAAAAACTGAGGTTTCTCCTTTATGTGGATGTTTAGTATTTTTCACCATTAAATTTGAAAGTACATTTCAGGAAAATATTATTTAAGGCAAAATAAGGCAAATTACTTGGTCTCCCTCAACCTACAGTCATTCAGAGTCAGGAACAAGAACAGAACTGTGTCTCCCAAGCTCCAAATCCAGTACTGCACCCACCAGAGCACGTGGCCTCTATCCTATTTCCCAGCTTATTAGGATTCACAAAACCAGCTTTGAAAATAACTCCCCAACACAGTACCTCACATTCAGCATAATGCTTGCCAAAACACATATACGGTGAAATTAATCTCCTAGAAGTTCACAGAAGTTTTGCCATTGACTTCAATTTTATGATGTGCCTTGCCTATGTTTAACTTATTTCCCTCAGCCAAAATCCCAGCAACTCTCCTAGCAATAAGGTTACATATGTTAATTTTGTACTTTAGTAGGAGTTCTAAACCTTAAATATAATAAAAAAATATAGCACAGCTTCCTCAAACTTTTGAGACCTCATCTTCTGAGTTTGAGTTCAACACAAAATTAATTTTCTGAAAAAACCTACAAGTAGCAAATGGATTAGAAATATTTTTTAAAGGAAGTTTAAAAATTCATCTCCTATAGGAGCTTTCTTTGCCCCACAGTATTTCTTTAGATGGGCTATATCAAAGAAAATTATTTATTTCAACACGGTATCGTTGTCATCGCTTTTTTTTTTTCCTTTTTAAATATGCTTGTGTCTGTATTACCACATTAAAGAATGCAAAATGTAAGAAATTCCATCATCAGCTCTAACCACAAAATACACGGCAGCTCTCCATTCCCAGGAGAGTTCATTACACAGCCTAGAATTCAGTCTTGTGAAAGCACTGCCCTCCCACACAAATAAGCATTACCCAACTCAGAATAGCAATTAGCATCACTAATATGTTCGCTGACGCAGAGGCAATAACGAAATCCTGTTGCAGATATCATTTTCAGTTTCTTAATTTCCTTTTGTGATTGACAACACTTCAAAATCATGAGCACGTTGCCACTCCACAGATCGATCACCTAGGACTAGGCCAAGCCACTTTAGCACTTTACTTTGGACCCTGCCACTCCCTCCTGGCAAGACAGCATCAGCTTCTGGCCAGATGCATCAAATGCTGTAGAAAGGGCCAGGAGAATGAAAATTAATGACTGCCCTCTATCCACTGACAGTAGGAGATCATCTATGTGTGTCACTAAGCCACTGCAGTTCCATGTCCTGGCCTGAATCCAGACTGTGCTGGATCTAGAGTAACAGTTTAAATTAGACGAGTTTGAAGTTGGCCTGTGGCAGATGGAGCAATACACCCTAAAGTCCCGATAAATGGGGAAGGCTCAGCTTGCTTCTTCTCTTACATTAATTGCTGCTGGCAATAGTTGCTGCTTCAAACTATGTCTCCTGAAGGATGACAAAGCCTGGATAGGGGGACACTTAACACAGGAAGTTATGTGAAGACTCACAGTATTCTTTTCAATGTGTAAACAAAAGGAAAACAATGTCTTTTTAATCAGCACACTGACAGCTCTATCACAAATACCATTTTCAAACTTGTACACACATTTTCATTTGCACAAGTACATAGCATATCAGCCAGCAAGAAACACTGCTACACATAAGCAGCTGTAGAATTATGTATTTGACTTGACAATCCAAATTCTAAATAAAATTTTTAAAAACCACACATACAGGCCCTTGGAAGTTAGTCTGCTCTGAATATACCAACACTTTATATTTCTCTCGCATACTTCTAGGTTAAATTCTGCCATCAACAGTCTCCCCAGTATTTTAAACCAAAAAAACCCCTTAGAATCTGACTGACAGTCATTTTCAATTAACAGCCTCCAGCTCCAATATTTCTTATTCATGACCTTGCATTTTCTACAACTAAATATCCTTCCAGTTTTATTACTATGCTCCTCAGTGAATTCAGTGGCTTGTCTCCCTCATTTGTTTGTCAGAACATACTTGGTTTCTGTTTCAAAATTCTTAATGACAATATAAAATTAATATTCAGGGTCTCCACTTGTGGTTTTCTATATATTTTCTTCCAAAATCATCCACCGCCATTTTCTTTCAATCCATTCTTTACCTATCTTACAATTCTAGCAATCTTCATTAGCCCCAGTCTCCGTAATAAATCAAAATTTTGTCAAAGTACAGTAGCATGAGATCTACCACTATTCCTGTGTCAAAAAAACCTATTTTCCCTTTACATGGTATACAAACTCCTACCAAAATGGTTGAATTCAGAGGAAATGTCATTCCTCATCTATACTGAAGACTGTGTTCCTCAGTCCTTCTGATTCCATCGACTACTTCCCTCAATTTATCCAAATCTATCATTTTAGAAAGAGAGAACCTACATTATTGATCTATTTTTACCTCTCATTGCAGTCATAACATTCTAAGATTAAAGCAAAGCCTTTTCATCAATGACCCAAACTATCTTCTACAATAAAGATTTCTTTTTCCTCAATATTAAAACACTGTGTTAGTAGGCTGCTGTTAGTAACTAAATGTATCTTGTATCTCTTACTACATTCAGAAGCACCTGGATTTGTCACTGGTCAAAATTCTCCACCCTCGAAAGAGGGTAGAATTTAGCTTCTGATTAAGTTTCATAATTGTAAGGTGTCTACTTTAGGGTGAAATGAATAGTTCCCTAGGCTTCAATAACTGTGTTGGGTAAAGTCTTATTACATCAATGGACATCTAGACACTCAACTTGCATTAGATGTTAAAGAGTCCTCATAGTAACAACTCTGATCAGGTTGGTATCCGCAGCAGATTCAGCAACAACCCAGAAATTTACCTTAACAATCCTGTAGTGATTTTTTAAAAACCTGAACTCTGTAACATTTTTTTTTTATCCTTCAGCTATTATGAAAATAAAATGTTGTGCCTCAAACTTTATTTTGCATCTTTCCTAAACAATGAATGCTTTCCAATATTCATGTTACAGTCAAGAAAGTTATCCTAGTGTATCTGCTTTGCCAATGTCTAATTTCATGAGAAATTAGAAGGTTCCCAATATCCAGCTTCATGTTCTGAATCACCTGTTCAAGCTACTGCTGCCCTGACTTGATGCTAGTATGGAAAAAAAATAATTTTCTCGTCTTACTGATCACCTCATATATCACAATGAAAGGGCTATGCTTAATTTCGATATTCATAGAATCATTTAGGTTGGAAAAGACCTTTAAGATCAGCAAGTCCAACTGTAAACCTAACACTGCAAAGTCTACCACTAAACCACATCCCTAAGCACCACATCTACACATCTTTTAAATACCTCCAGGTATTGATGAATTGATATTCCTCAATTCATCCTGCTTATTTGAGACCACAGAACTTCATTTCCACAAAATTCGTTAAGGTGGTATTCCCTGCATGTATACACTTTGTGTAAGTTACCACTGTAAGATAACAGATACCCCATAGCTTATACAGGTATTCAGTCTCCATAATCTTTACTACTTGTCTGTTTCCTCCATCTCACTCAACATCAAATTCTTTTTCTTATTCTTGCCTGCCACCACTCTCCTTTAAACTCTGAATGCAAGTTTCCCTTTTCATTTGCTCCCCTTGGCAATCCAAGGTCCAGAGATTTTTTTTAAATGAATGTTATGACCCTGAAAATCATCAAAAGTGAGGCAGTGAATCTGCAGATGACAACCTTTACTACAGAAATTTTCAGAATGCCCCGAACTGCAGTAATGAACAATGCCAAGTTTGGATTTCCAAAAGGTACCAAGACACAGGCAGGAAGAGAGAGGTACGACCACGCTTCCCACCTTACAAGGTTCTAAATTAACTCTGTTGGCTGAGAAAGCTAATATAGCAGCTACTTTTTAGAGGTCAGTGAGAGCACATAAGTGCATCTGCAGTCAAAAAGCACCAGCAAACAAATCATTAGGTCACATAACTAATAGGATGGTGCATAATACAGAAATAACGTTGCATCATTATACAACTTATTGGTATCCCCCTCACCTGAGATACCACATGCACCAGCATTAATAGGGAAGTCAGTTTTTGAATAAAGGAGATAATGGTAATACTATGGAGCATGGACAAATGCACAAGAAGTGGGGAAACTGGTCTAATTTCTCCTAATAAAGTATCATAGTTTAGACTGAGTTCAAACTTTAGTTTTTCCTGTTTTATAAATCAAGGATAAAGATGCCTTTAATTAATTTAACAGATGGCAAATTCAAAACCAATGTAAAACTACATTTTCTATCTAAAGTATTATTAGACTGTGAAACTCTGCAACAGAGCTGGTAAAACCAAGAATTTAGCAAGGTTAAAAAAGACTATCCAGTTACAGTGTTTTTCTTGACTGCCTTCCAGGGTTTTAATTAAGTTAGAGTGCTGTGGGGGTTTTGTTTCTTTATTTCTAAAAGGATATTAAACCTTACGGGTTAAATTTGAAGTCATCTTGTTATCATTATTTGACCTACAACAAAGGGTAAATTAATCTACAACTACTATATACGGAAGAGTTCTTATAGTGCATTATGATGTATCTGGTGTAAAACAAAAGAAGAATTGTTAACTAGCTAGAAAAGATGTGACCCAGTAACAGAATCTGTATACTAACAGATTTATTTTAAATACTACATTCTCTTTGTTTCACCCAAATTTTAATGATGCTAAGTGGTCAAGTACATATTAAAGTACATTTCTACATTAGAGGGAGGAACACTATTGGAAAACAACTGTACATTATAATGTTCTGATTACTTTTTTTAAAAGCTATGAGATTAATGGAACAAATTATACCTCAAGCTTGACTGAACTACTGCATTCTATTATTATTATTATTATTATTAATTGCAGATATTGAGCTTCAAGCTTGCTTGAACTTGTTTGACTCCATTCCTCCTTCACAAATTTTTGTCTGAAAATATCTTGGAGATTTAGAGGGAAATTCATGCCTGAAGCAACGGGCTCAAAAGAAAAATGCAAAGCAGCAGTTACACAATGGTATAAGGAAGAAAAACAAATGAATTTAGCATCAGATGACAAGTAGTTACATTCCTTCTTTCCCCAAGCAAGAGAACCATAATATCTGTCATGGAGGCCCATAACGTAGCAGTCACGAAAAGAGTAGCACAGCTTTGAAAAAGGAGGTTCCCTTAACTTTGAACTGATTTATGCCAGAACGTATGCTGGGTCAATTTTGTCTACATCACAGGCACAAGCCACCGAAGAGCACAACTGCCATTTGTGCTCACAGATTACAAGATCAGCTCCAAGGGAAAGGGCTGCCCTAGATATGTCTATAGTGAAACTTTACAAACTGAATGTCATTCTTCCTTGAATAAGCTTAAGCCATTACACTTCATGTATGTGCCCGTAATCCCCCCAAGAGAACCAGCAGCACAGGACACGCTGTTCCACTATTAAAAGTGGTCTGGGAGAAAGGAAAATAAATAAATAAACCAGTAATCACCAATACTTGTCGCTTGAACATCAGGTACACATGCAGGCACACCATTTATCTTGATCTAATTAGAACATTTTAGGATTACAGTTGAATACTCTAAGATTAGTATTCATAGCACAAGCTACATAATAAGCATTTTAATGCATTAACTATTTATAAATAAACAAAAGAGCTTGCTTAGAAGACAATCTGTCCAAATATTCAAATAGTTATATATGAATAATCAGTTAAGTAGTACTTTTCAAAGAGCTCAGAATTGTGACCATAAAACTTCGTGAGCTGTCAAAAGGCTTCAGAACTGTGAAGCATCAAGCCTGCTACTTCACAAAATATACTTTCTGTATGGTATCACATCAGCAGTGCTCCTTAAGCAGTTAAGAAAGGGACACAAAAACAACAGCTTCCTTCTACCACTTATTGTCAGAGTCTTGACACTGTTCCAGGCACATATAAATGAGAAACCACAACGTAGAGTAAGAATGCCTTCTTTGGCCATTTGAGTCAATTTGGATGCAGACTGGGGATGACATGTTCTGTCACACCTATTGTGTGAATCTACATTGATTCAATGATATAAAAAACCTACTTCAGGAGATGTAGAAGCAGCAAAGTGATATGGATGTGCCTTAGTAATAAATAAATAAATACATAAATACACAAATACACCTTCACCACGACCCCCTAAAAAAACCCCACCCCAAACCACCCACTCTAAATGCAGCATTAAGATAAAAAACAATTTCAAGCTAGCCCAACAGCTGTGAAACTAACAGACCTGGGTCTATAATATACAACTCTACTTTAAATAATACTGCCTTGTGGGGACTTCTTAGGATTAACAATGTTTATACCCAATAGTTCCAGATATTAGTCTAACACCTTATGACACACTGTGCTGCCTTGTTTGACCTAGAATCTCTCAATCAAGAGACGCCTCTCCTGGTTCATAATCGATATAGTCAAACAGAACTGATGAGTTATCTGGTGATGCCCATGAGCCTGGCTACCAAAATCTGACAACTCCTTTTCTGCTGTCAGAGTCAGTCTGCTAGCCAAAGTCTAGGCATGCTCTCATTCCCTGTACAATAGGTAAAAAAGGAGAAAAGGACAATATGCGCTTTAACAACATGTCAACAGGTGGAGATGATGAGGCCACCTTGTGCTAGAGCTTCTTCATCCTGAGCTAGAATGTCTTTTCCTTGAGATAGGGGACATGCTAAATATGCTGAAAGTGCCCTTAATCTTACCTCAACTTATCAAAGTTTTATTTTTGCACACTCAAATAAAAACTCAAGTAAGCATAAACTATTCATGGGTTCTAATGCTATGGGAAACAGGCTGATATCAGTCTTGTAATGCTAAATTTATCGCCCAACACAACTATAAGGGATAATTATGAAGATGCAGAGTGAGCGAAGACTCACATCTCAGCTACTAAAACCCCAACTTCCTAGTCTCAAAACACACCATTCTTGCCTCCCCATCCCATCTTCTCTTCCCCTCCTACCTAAACACACAAAATAAAACCATGAATTAGGCATCTACTTTTTCAGAAAATGAAGAGGAATGCTCTTTAGAGTGCTTAACATCTATTAATTGCTCCTTTTAGCAATCATTAGAAAGGCAGTTTATACATTATAATCCAGAATCATATATGTGACCTTTATATACTTCTGCAGAAGCTTGAAATTACGTTATCATTACACACTTAAAAGCTAAACTGCAGGTTGCTAACAACTGATTAGTACTGTAGTCTATAAAAGCTACTTACAGCTTTTAATCTTGACTGGAGGGGGGAAAAAAGCTTTATTACAACCATTTCAATAACTTTCACAACTTCAATTTCCAGCCAAAACATATGCTATCTCCAGTTAAGTATATTATTCAAAATAAAGTCAGTGAAATAAATCCCACATGAATTCCAGACTCATCCTAAACCACGGTTCTTCCAGCTGTAGAAGCAGAACTACAGAACTAGTTTAAAAATGGGCGACCTTGTTTTCCCTTAAAGAACTAGTTAAAATAATTATGAAGAAGGGCCACGAGGGACTATGCCATGTAAACAAAAATGCATTTCCCTTCCAAAGACCTTAAAAATGTAGCATGCAACAAAACAGTGCAGAGTTAGCAATAGGGGAATAGCAACAGTCACTCTACCCTTTTAACTAAGGTTTTTGTTCCAAGTCTTCTCTTTAAATACCATCCCATTTTGACAGTTTCATGGGAATAACAGAAAAACCCTTACAACTACTACTTTGAGATATTCAATGAAAATTAATATCAATCAATGAAAACAAATGTCTGAAGAGTAGCTGTCCTACACACACGAACGATGTATAATTAGCACTCAACGGTTGAGGCTTTGCCCATTGCTGACAGTTACATAAGCACATGATTTGAATAAAGCTCATTTAACTTGGAATACAAACCACTTGAGTTAAGCCCAGTTGTTCACAAAACCTGTCACTCCTATTAAAAAATCCATTTGGTCCTGAAAAGTCTGTTCGATACATGTCCAAACCCCTGAATATTTCTGTCCTTTAAAATTTCAGACCACAGAAACGTGCCGCAACCACAGAGGAAGGAATACACAGCATTACCAACCAATGGTGCAAAACTGATAAATACTTAAGTCTATTTCTTAACGTAAGTTGGGAGGAGGAGGAAGGGAAAGGAGAGGAAGGTGTGGTTTAAAAGCGCCCAGATGATTCTCATGTGGGTTCTCCACCCCATCCTATCATTAGGAGGCAAATGCTCCTTCCTGACCCCAAGACCATGAACATGTATAACCCTAAACACGACTAAATGACAAGACACTCAAAACACAATACATAATCATTCACTTATTCACTAGCCATCTAGGGTCAGAAAGTAAGATGCCCAGAAAGGGGGTATTCATACCTTGAGAAAAGCTCTTTACTCACAAATGCATTCCAGTGATTAACGGCCCTAAACTTTCCTGCTAGCACCATTTCCGAAGCCATCTGTCAAATCTCAACATCCTACATTTTTGTCCCCTTCCTCTAAATTAGGAAAGAATCCACTAACAATTGTGTAAACCTCCACTTCAGGCATTTTCCACTACTGGCCATAAAATTCCAGATCCATGAGAACCTGGTCATGTCATTTGTACTAATCTGAAAATCAATCTGTGGTTCCTTTCTCATTCCCAACAGAGTCTCCTTCAAGTTCAACTCCACATTAATATCTTTGCTCCCAGGAGACAACCTTTCCATTCTCTAGATCTGCTTTCACGACAAGCCGGTCTCTTGTTCTTAATAATGAGTTCTCAAGTGCATAGATTGGTTTTTTAATTGGATTAGTACTACTCTCCAATCTTCTCTGTCCTCCTTCGTTCTCGTTATTACCCCAACTTTCTCTTTAACCTCCTCCTGTCTCTCAGGGATAACAGTTTTTCCCTGAACCCATTCAAATATCTCTTCTTTAATCCTTTGCAGACAGGCTACCATTCTTCTTCCTTGCCACCTAATTTTGGGCTAGTTTCTTTTACCTCTTAATTTCTAAAACAAAAAAATCTGCTTCTCAGTTTTCTCCATTTTTTTAGAGCTGTTCTTTAGCAATGATCACCTTTTCACAAGTTACTCTTGTCACAAATGACTTTTGGATAACTTTTCATATTAGGAATCTGCAATTTCTCAGTTATACGTGTTAGCTTCATCTCATCATGTAAAGGATCAAAGAATAGGGAAAGAAAAAAGTATTTAGCTATGCAAATTCAGGGAGAAACTTTTACCTCGTCTTCATTACATTTTAACAACATGCATGAAAAGTTATCTTAAAACACACCCGGTAGACGTCCTTCAAGTAATGGTCACAAACATGTTTCTGAAGAGGCTGCAACTGCCAATAATTTTAAAGTTCTCAACAAAAATAGAAATTTTCTTCAGTCTGTACAAACAGCTAAACTAAAGAAACCTGGGAAGCTATCACAAGTTTGATAATATAGTAACTTACATGCTTTGGATAAATCAAAATTATTTGATTAATAAACACAACCCAAAAATTTCGCCACCAGTTTTATCAGTTAAGTGTAGCTTTACTATTTTTATTTTGTATTAGGATACCAACAAAATGAGAATTATTTAGGCAACAGGCCTTTTTTCTAAAATGTAATTTGCTAATCATGAAAAAAATAATTAACTTCAGAGATGTTCCTAACTATTTTGTTACAAACACCTTTTAGACAATTAGCAGCAATTCTCAAAGAGCTGCTTTACATTCTGTATCTACTTGTTTGCATTTAGATATCTGCAAGCCATCAAATTTGCATGAATATTTTTCAAATATAATAGCCTTTGGCAAGAACTACCTGTTCTACATTTTTTTAAATAGCTGCCTTACCATAATTGAACAGCCATAGTATTATGATCATATTTATTATTTTTTACTAAAACTGCATGTGTACAGATGTGAAAAATAAAAAGGTACTCATACAAATGCAGGAAAATAATTTACGCCCCTTAATAGCTTGCATTTAGTTCAGGTCACATTTTACCATTATAAAACCTAGCCCCGTTTGATTGTATTAATTTGAATTATTCCACAGACATTTTAAAACTTTTTATTATTCTTAGTGGTAACGGTCTTTTTTTCAAAACTGGTGTCTCATTACTTTACCAACCCTACTCCTGTCTGAACATTCAGCTCCACTCATTAGCACAAACATCTGCTACAAACAGTATTAATGAGATACATATCAAGGGATACAGCAAGCCGCTAACCACCTGGGTTAATCACTTTACAGTACAAAGTTGATAATACAGACTCATACAGTATGCCTTGAACATACTGTTACAATTATCTTATTCAGATAGCAACTACTATTTCGAAAACACAGCACTACAAAATTGGATACATTTGTAAAGCCGTACATACCTTGTAGCTACTGTTAACATACAACGTGTATTTCATCTCAACAAAGCCAAAAGGCATGATTTTAGTAGTGGGAAATTTGCCCTTTGGATTTCTGTGCCTTATGAATAGATTAGCATTAAAATTATTTTTAAGACACCAGAGATTTGACAACTGTTTCAATAAATACACAGGATAGAATTCACACCAAACCAGTCAGAATAGCTGCAGACTTAAGTGATTTATTTTTTTTTAAATAATAATAATTTAAAGCAATATGATTTGAGAGGTGTTTTTCCCCAAAACAGAGTTGCATATAATATTTACATACACGCAAATAGCTGGCAAAAAGGAAATATTTGTCCAAAGAGAGCCAATGCTAAGTAAGCTTCAAAGCTCTTTTAATTTAAAGTTCGTTTGTCTAAACCTGAGATGCAAATGTACATACCTTTACACATAGGCATTTAAAAACAGGAGGGGAGAAGTATTTGTACACACTGCATTTCCCTTTGGAGCGAACACGCTCCAGAAGGAAAGCTAGAGCGAGAACAAGGACGTGTGCCTTGCTGATGCTCATGGAACAAGGGCTCTGGAGACCAGGCACAGAACAAGCAAGACCACGGTGTAGGCACTAACTCCGCGAATCAGGACAGACTAAGCAAGGGTAAGTCAAAACATTTTGAACTCGGGGCTCCAAGAGAATGGAGGAAGATGAGTTTTGACTCAAACCAGACTCAGAACCCACACATTTACAAAAGTGTATAAGCTACTACTCCAGTAAATTTCACCAAAATATTTTATAGAATCACTGTCAAATAACTTAACCAATCAATTTCACTTTATTTAGTCAACACAAGATGATAAATAATGCTCTTTCATTTAGGGAAATACTTTCTTTTTTAAAAAATTATGGGTAGAAAAATACAACAATACTAAGAAAGCAAGAAAACATGCACTGTTCTACCGCTGAAAAACAAACAAACAAAACCCACCAACACAGCTCTTAAACCAGAAGGGTGAAAGTTCAGCTCCAGTTGAAATTAGGAATAGCAAATGCCTTTGGAGAAAAGTAAGAGTCCTCAATGAAATTACTGACACTACATGTCAGTTAAGATAATCTACAAATAAAGGCTTCAGCCATGAAACCTCTAGAGAAAACTACTGCTGCTGGAATAAAATGCAGGTATTTAACAATGGTGAAAATTAAGAAGTTTGGCTAAGTTGAGCAAATATTGCTATTAACTGAGATGAGAGGGTTTCATTTAAGTGAGAAAGTATAATATAAAGTTATTAGTTAAACATCTGCTTTTCTGTAAGTCCAATCAGATCGATGAAACAGCAGTGCTTTTTTAAGCAAAGAGAGAGAACAAAACAAAACAAAGGTATGCAAGCCAAATAATACTGTAATAGGCAAACCCTAGACTGCTGCATCTAAATCACACTTAACAGAATAGCTTCAGAGATATTTGATGACAGGGGTTTCACCTCCAGATGAAGTAAGCAGGGGATCCATAAATGGATCTCCACTAACTGATGTCTTAATATTAAATTCAGGAAGGTCACGCCTGTCAACACAAGCATTCAGAATAATTAATGAAAAACTGTTTAATTGCATATGGAGTCCAGATCGCTAGAGAACAACAAAATAATTAGAAGCATGTCCAATGTAAAAACTGCCATAGTCATTTTTCATTGTTGGTTAGGGTAGCTATCATGCACAGTGTCTAAATGTCCAAATAATAGCTCAGGTTTTCATCCTTAATCTCTCTTTCACAACATTCCTTCAGCTGAATTTCATTAACACTGGATCTCTGTAGCACCATTTTCTTCTCCAAATATACCTATCAGCCTGTGTATGTCCATAATTAACTACAAATTATAATGTTTCAAGAAAATTTAAAATAACTATTTAGTTCCCTCAGTTTTATTCTTCATCCATTCTGTTTTGTCACCATTCCAGAACTCTAAAAACACAGGACAGAATGTCCAAAATACTGAAAATTCCTACATTCCTACAAGAAATTACACATGCACTTTAATTTCTTTCACAAAAGGCAGTCTTCCAGGTCCGCTACTATTTTCTATATAATTATTCTAGTATTCAGAATGTATGCATCCTGTACATTTGAGTAAGAAAATAAGAATATTCCATAAAACTTCAATTTTCCAAATGAATAACATAAGATATGACAAAGATATGACCCTTCATATTGAAAGTACAAAGAAAGAAAGAAATGTGGAAAAATAGCTTACAACCCTGCGGAATAGCACTAATTGTAATTTTACAGCATCTCAGTATTTGTTCTAAGACATACCAATCTGTATTAGCTAATGACCCATGATTTTGAACAGATTATTCTTCAGTGGCAATGCACACTAGAGACACTGCAGATGAAGCAATTTTTTCCTTTAATATCAAATGGCCTTCTGTATGAAATTATTTTAAAAACAGAATTATCTTCTGCTATTACTATTTCTTGAAGTAATAGGCTTAAATTATACAAAAATGTTTCCATAAACTGTCTTTAATACATACTAAAATACTAGTGTAAACCAATCCCTAAAACAAAGGTTTCCTGAAGGACTAAGCTGTGAAAAAAGGCAAGGATTACCCATATCTGAGCTGCACAGGACATTAACACTTTGTAAACATATTTTCATAGTTATACAAGTCAAGTCCATGGGCAGTATATCTGGAATGCAGATTAAAAGCATAATAAATGCAAAGACTCCCATCTGGCTCTTTGCATGGTCAGTTTAAGTTGGCTGAGTTTACTTGTTTAGGCTCAGCAGCTTTTGAATGCACTGTACTGCTCTGAGAATAAGCCTGGATCTCTCAACACCATGTTTCTGTAACCTCGCACCCTGAGAACGCCTGCATCACGTTACCCAAGTGCTTGTGCATACAGTCAGCCAATGTTAATAAGCCAAATATTCCCACTCATTTCTTAATGCTTGGATGCCATACTGAGTGCAAGCTTACTTTGTATTTTCACACCATGCTCTGCCCAACTAATAAACCCTTGAAGTACGAACCACAGATGAGACACACCCGAAGGGTTTTTTTTATAGGAGACAGCTTAGTTCTGGCTGAATTGTGCTGAATCCTGACTGACTCCATGTGGAGCCACTTGGTAATCCTCATAAGACACCCAGTTCCCTATATTTTCCAGGCTTTTCATTATCTAGGATACCCCATTCTATTACTAAAGATAACACACCTAACAAAATAAAGAATGCAGGGAAAACTTCAGAAGACAGCCTACACTGCTTGTTTATTTAGTATCAAAACTTTACTTTGTTATCTCAGCACATGGAAGGGAGAATGCTTTCAATCGCACTGCTAAAACAAAACTTCTTTTGCCCCTATCTATACACAAAACCAGTTAACCAGTCTGAAAACAAAAATTCTTACCTCCTGTTTTTCAAAGCATATATTTCATTCACACAACTGATGCATTCCAACTTGTACATGTGTGAACACTGAACCCTTTTGCTAGTCTAAAGCACCATGCACAAATGAGTATAACAGTCCTCCTCTTACCATGTGTACGTTCATTGTAATTGAACGTTTTCTGATCAAGTCAGAGCAGGTTAAAAATCTATTCATTTGCTCTAAGTGAATAAAAACTAAAGTCATTCCCCTTAGCGCAGATTACAATTGCTTAAATACTACTGTATGTAAAGAACATCTTTTAGAAATAAAAAAAATCAAGATACTGAAATGTATGAGATGTGTCACACAATTCAAATTCTTCCTGTTACTGAGACACTATTGACTATGATGTAAGAAATTGAATTATTAATTACCTCAAGATAGCACCCACAACAAAAAAAATGTGATCTAAATGCTATGAGTACCATAGGTTAAAACCATTTCCATTAATATCTGGGATTCTTGATTTTAGTTTTGAAATCAGAAACACTAAAGAAAAACAGAAGGTTAGAATATCAATCCCCATTGATGATGATTTCAAAACCTCAAGAAAATCGTTGTAATTTCACAAATGTTCCAACCTATTAAAAATATTCAGTCCTATGAAAATAAGTATGATTTTGGAGGTTTGGAATTTTACTCAAGAAAGATTTGTTTCTATCAAGGGCCACAGTACCTCTTTGCAAGAGTGCAAGGAAATGGGACACCTAACATTTGGGGCTTTATTTCAACGTGAATAGCAAATACTTTTTATACCTCATCCAAGCTGCTGGGTGTAGAGGCAATAGACCCTGCGTGACATGGCTTTTTCATACGAGACAAAGCAATGAAAGGATACCCAATGATACCAGAGGCACATGTTTAGACAACTGAGTTTCATGCAGTTGAGACTGATCTGTAACCAGTTACTATCAGAGAAAAAAGTGTTTTGCTATTCTGTATTTGATGATGTATGGCGTTTCTCCTACTTTGAAATGCTAACATCAGAATACTGGAGAAATTCAATACAACGATGCATTTCAAACCAGAAATAACAACACTGAAGAGGTTCAACATATCAATCCAATCAGGTTGTAGTCTGTTCTACAAAAAAGTCACCCCTACAATGAATGTAAGAGAACTGGTGAGGGAAGATGAAACTATTGACTCTTTGACTGACCAGAACCTCAAGTTTGAACAAAGGATCACAGTATGAATAAAAAAAAAACTATGCAATTTCTAATACTAGCCAGCTTCTGAAGGATCAACTAGAAGTTTTAATTTAGCTTTTATAAACAAATTCTTTAGCTTAACAAACTCCTACTGTTATCTAAGATTATTCTAAGACCTCAGTGGCAAGTCTTGGCTGACAGACAGACAGGGGTTATGGAGAAGAATAAAAGTGCATAGATTTAACAGTCAGTCTGCAGAACAGCTGCTTAAAAGAAACTTGGCCACAAACTTCAGCAACATTGGGTACCAAGACAGCAAAAAAATTAATCTCTGGAGTCAGTTTTGTTGTTAGAATATGCTTTGTCCTCTGTACAAGCAAATTCACTTTCCTGAGAAAATACAAACCGTCTACCCAATTTACCAAGTGTTTCTTTTTCATTTAAAATGAACTTACCGAGTGCCGTCTGCTTTCCAGCTAACTTTGTATGGCTTCTGCTCCAAAAATTTAATATTTTGCTTGTCCATGGAAACAGGCTGTGCTCCAGGGAATCCAGACCTAAAAAGAATGAACTATGTTTATTAACGTTCTGCAATAAATAGTCACACAAGGCAATGCATTTTTTACATTAGAGTGAAGTAACAGCTTGTACCAGACTTGCTGCAAGGTTAGCTTTGAGTTAGAACATCTTCTCCAATCAGGTAATTTGCAAGAGGAATCGAATGCCTATCTGATAAGAACAAGGGTATTTGTTTATGACAAAACACTAAATTACGTGGAACTTCAAAGTTTTAACTTTGGAGGAAGGGATATGTGAATTCAAAATTACAAACACTAGAAGAACTATAAGCATCAGCAAGTTAGGAAGCACCGTGAGCAACTCCCTGGATCATCAGCTTTGGAAAGGAGGAGGTGGGAATCTGAGACATTAAAATCAACATTCTCATTAACATTGGACACAAATCCAAGTTGGCTATAAAAATGAGTATTATACCTCAATACTGAAGTGTAATAGCAGTTGTATAAATAAATCTACTGCTTGAGCAAGCACTAAATTTTACACAAATGCATGGACTAGACTACATCTGGAATTTGCACAGCAACAATTCATCTGAAAACATTTTGTTATCTCAATGGAAAGCAGTTCTAGAATCAACAGTTGATCATTCCGTTTCACAGTACGATGCAAGATCCTCATCTGCTTCACTGTTGAGTGTTTTTGAGGCTTGCATTTTTTTATTTTTAAACAATCCATCCAAAAATAGTCACCTTTGTTCATTCTTACAATGAGCTGTTTCCTTCTGCAAAACTAGAAACATAACACTTCTTTCTAGACAGTAAAAATAAACAAGTTCTAAATGTTCTCATACCCTTCCCATCCACAGAACTGCTGACACTTTTGCTGTATTCCTCCTAACTTTGGTTGTGTTGTCACCTGGGTCACATATTTAACTGTTATTCCTTCCAAGAAAATTGCACCCTAAATAAAAAAAAAAAATATATATTTAAGCCTTCATAAAAGCAGATCAGAACATGTCAATACAAGGTTAAGTCTGTTTGTACAACTTGACCCTCACAAGCAATACTAGCTTAAATATTCCTTAAAGATTTACCCCCAAATACCAAGATACATCAGCTGAGCTTTGCCAGTAAACTCTCAGGTGAGCCATATTACGAACCCAGGAAATGAAATGAGTTCCTTATGGGGGAAAAAATACAATAATAGTTTAAAAAAAATTTTAAAAGGAGGTAAATGGTAAGGGATAGGCACTGTTTAGCCAATACTCTCAAGAAAGTTCCCACGTCAAGCTACAGCATCAGTCTGACTCATTATTTTTCATTTGTAACTAAAATGTTTTTATTTAAAAAGAAAGTACACTAGTATCAATTATTTAGTAGTAAATTGGTCACATATGGAATTTGCAGGGATCAGATTAATCATCCTTAGTACACAAAATACTATATAATAATAAGGTAGTGCAAGACATCTATTTGTGGATGAGAATCTGAACCTAAACAGTATTGTAAGCCTGGAGCAAATCACTCCAGGCTTACATTAAAGGTCACAAAACTCTTTCTGGCTTTGTGACACCACTTTGAAGTGTGTCAAAAAGTATGGCCTCAAAATAAGTAAACGGGAAACTAAGGACAAAATTGACCTATGAAATGTTAAATAAAATTTTTTAATATACATAAATAGTATTCCTAGACGAACAATTCAGTGCTTTCCTTGATTCACGGAAAGTAAGAGCTGCTCACTAACAGTAGAGATCTAACCTGAGATAAACATAAGTAGCTTGGTAATTAGTGAATGAAAGTCACTGGGAAACATCTTTAGACATGAGGTTTTGGGTGGGCTTGTTTTGTTTTTTTTTTTTAAACAAAAATCTCAGCAGATGAAGACATTAAGTCCTACTTTTCTCCCTCCAAATCTGAGATGCATGTTTTCAATTAAATATGTTAATTTTGTCAGATCTAGATAGTAATTCCGGTACAAGAAGTGCAATTACATGGATTTCACCTCCACCTGCGTGACCTACCACATTATACATCTCAAAACTTAAATTTACACTGTAGGGAAAACAATTAAAAGAATGAATGTACTTAGGCAGCAGCAAACTTAAAGGGTTCTCAGTTGATCTAGGACAAACTTCTTAACAAAAGAGAAAACATAAACAGCTGGTTTGTAACAAAATATTTGTGTAAAAAAATACTTGCATAATTTTATTCTCAGTCTAAACCAGGTTACTAAAGTGGAGGTGCTATCCTGAGTGCCACAGAAAAGCCTAAGTAGAGATCAATAAAAGAATACTGAAAATAAAACTCTATAATATATATATATAAATAATATATATTTATAATATAATATAATATATATGATATAACAATATATAATATATAAATAAATAATATAATAAATAATATAAATATAAATATAACTTGTATATTCCAGAAAAAGTTTGATGCCGAGTGGAATAAAACAAATTCTGCAAAACAGAACACATTAAAGCCACCAGGTCTACAAAGCTACATACTTAAAGATTTCTACAGAGATCCCAAATCAACTAGACTTATTTCAACAGCATCTCAAATAAATTCTCAATGCAGACTAAGAAGATTAAAGCATGAAGTTCCACCTGTTGACCTATGAATCCTGAAAATTAAGATACAAATATTTCATATCTCTTCCCTAAAATGCTTGAAACTTGCCTTAACAAATCTAGCTGCATACTACTGATGAAAGGAGCCTTTTTGCTCCCTTCCCTTTCCACACACCGTAGCACTCATCTGTTCTACTCTTGAGCAAGTCTAGGAACTAAGTTGGCAAAAATAACATCATAAATTAGTAATTTTCTGCCAAATTAGTATCTTAAACTAGCTCACCATAAGATGAGTCAGCACTAGTGCCAGCACAAGGGAAGCAGAAGGAACACAAGGAGTGCAGGGAAAGCAGGACTGCAGTTTTCAGTACAGCCTGCATTTAAGATTGGCTCAGTTGCATCACCAAATCATATTCCGAGAACAGTACATCCTAAAGAAATACACTAGTTCATAACCTTAATTACCTTAAGCTCTACAGACTTTTGGTGTGTCACTTATCCCACATTATTTACATGGGCACTAGCAGGTGCAACGGCACACAGGTGACTGCACGAGGGAGGCAGACAGCTACACATGCCTGGCCAGCATGTTGTCTGAATTCTGAGTAAGTGGTTAAGAGCACCACGACATAAAGGAAGATGGTTGTGCCTTGCTTCTCAGAATAATGGCAGAGTGCGATGGCAGTACGACTGCTAAGATTAAAGCATAAAGGCAGGCAACAGGAAAGATTTTCCAGAAAAGAAAAAGTCATAAACATGAAATTGGTGCCTGCCATTTGAAAGTGCCTCTTGCAGATTATCTGCCTCAAGCATACTCACTAGCTAAGGCACAGCACTGCGAAAACAAGGTGAGTCACTTGGGCACCCGTGCTTGGCTAACTCAGCGCTCCAGGTTTCATGAGGACATTTCCTTGGATAAGGTGTCAAAACCGAGCCAGATCCATGCACTTTCTGCACCACTGTTGAGCTAACAACCCCCCGTGGAAACAGGACACTAGAGAACACAGTGCAGAGATGCCAGAGCACTCAGCTCCTCAGGTCCTTAGCGCTGCTACTAAGCCAAGAGTTATAAGCCCTAATGGATTCCAAGGTAACTGCATGCACTTAGTATCTACACTCTGCACAACCTTCACACCATCTGTACTAATCAAGCTCTCCCCATTTGCCACCATATTCCTCCACCCATCGCTTCAGCTGAAGAAGTGGCGATGTGTATCATCTTGTGTTGGTTCAGATCCCAATCATCTGGAAGAGTGGGAACAGCCCCAAATGCACACATCCCTGACCCTAGTGGCTATCACCAGGCCTGGGTGATAGCCATCTTCAGCTACTCAGACTTGACTGAGTGCCAATATGCTCAGAGACTGCCTTCCAGAGGACAAGAAATGTTCCAAAAACGTGTCAGGAAGAGAGAGAGTCCACATCTAAAAGAGAGGAAGGGAGAGCTAGGGAGTTACACCGATCAGCTTATCAGCTTACATTTAATACCTAGAAATACAGGACCAAATCACAAGAACTGCCTCTAGGCACGTACAAGCAAAAAAGATACAACAAAATCATACTGACTGTCACTCAGTAACAACAGTGTTCAACTAATCATTTGGTTTTGGTGATGAAACGGGCTTCACAGAATCGGGAGAAGTAGGAAATACCACATCTTTTGATGCTGGCTTTTGTCTTGGCTTGTCTTTTCTTTGCTTGTCTTGTTCTCATAAAGGAACTCAGAAAACATGGGGTAGATGTAACTTCTATAAAACAGAAGAGCAACCTGTTTCAAAACCAGCTTCAGAGGAGTTAAGTGTTTCACTAACAAAATGGAAGAATATACTGAGGAGGATCTGTGGGGTCTGGTTTAGGTATAAGAGAATTAATTTATTTTCCCTAAATTTCCTATCAGCATATTCTTATTTTTGTGACATCTGTGAATTTAGTAACAGGGATACAGACTGTGATGGCAGCTTAAGAATTCAGTGTTATCCTGAATTTTAAGAATGGGCTGGAAAAAACACTGTGCAATTCTGTATAAACAAAGTTCTACACCTAGTAAGGAATAAGCAATTATACAAACACACACTGGTAGATAATTAGAGAAAAAGATACCAAGGCAGCAAGAGACCAAAAGCTGAATTAGTATTATTCTGTCTTGTAAAAGGCAATTATATTGAGATATATAAACAGAAGTATTAGCCTTAAGACATGTGAAATTAATTCCTCCCTATTAAGCTCTAGGATGGCCTCAACTAGAGGCTTGTGTTCAATTATAGGCACTACAGTGTCAGAAAAATATGAGTCAACATGACAGAATACAAAGAATGACAAGAATGGTCAGAAGTATAAAAAATACGGACCACAGGGAAAAAGTGAACAAATTGGCATTTAATGTGGAGAAAGAGAAAGCTAAAAGGAAATGACACCCATATTCAAGTACATAAAATGCTGCTGCAACATCAGAAATTAATCTTTTTCCCATATCCATAAAGACACCCATGGGCAGAACAATAAGTACAGGGCTTAAACTTTGTCAAAAAAAAAAAAAGGTTAGGCAGAAAAAAAACAAAGTCACTAATATTTAGAATCAATGTACTTTGATAGTTAAATCATAAATATTATCCTCACTAACTATGTCAACCACGAGGTTTAATGGTTTCCCTCTGTCTCGCAGATGACCACAAGACACCTGCACTCAAAATAATGAAAAAAAATCATTAACAGCTACCATCTCTTCCAGACTGTTTGAGATGTAACCATCCATTTTAGAAGCACTACATATTGCACCCTGTAATGCCTGTGAAATACGCAGCTTACATGGGACTAGAACAGATGGCATTCCTTAATAAACAGTAAAAGATCTGGTTGACCCATGAAAAGTTTGAAGGTTCTGGCTCAGAATTGTAACTTTTTGTCCTATTTGTAAAATCAAGTATTTTTCCCCTGAAGATTTTTTTTTCCCAAAGTGAGATTCTAAGTGTCAGTTAATAATGTTGCTTCGATGCTACAATCATTATGGCATGCACTGACAAAGTCAAAAAGTGTTTGGATTTCCCGTCTAGCATCTAAGACTACAGCAAACAGATTTGCTATTACCTGTCAACTACATTCGAGTGATGACAAAGGAAACTGTAATGGCATTATGTTCTAACCATTCCCACAGTTTCTGTAGTGTAGAAAAGAACGGCTGTCAAGACTTTTTGACATCAAAATACGGAAGTTTTAGCAAAAGATGTTTCAGTAAAGTTTCTCACACCCAAGATGGAATTTCTGAAATGGACAGCATGCTAACTTCACTTCACAGGCTAGGTGGGCAGTTGCTTCTGACTATTCATTATCCTAGCAAGATGCCTAGGAGGTGTCTCCTTCTCTACCCCTAAACTTTTCCTCTGTCCCCACAAAGATTTGGGTCAAAATGAAATCATTTCAGAACACCACTATCACCACAGCCATCTCTAGTTTGACACTGTCTACCCCTAGGTGTTTAGAGAAAGAGTCAAATTCGAAGGCTGAAAACATCTGCTACAGGAAATCAATGTAATGCTGAAAATTTAGCCCTTTAGACAGTAAAATAAGAAAATCTGAGCAAGAGGTATTTACCTGATAATCATTCCCCCTGTAGACCGCATATTTACAAGGAATCACAAATAGATTGTATCCATCTCTACTGAGTTAAGAAGCAGTCCAATCTGCCAGCCAAGAACCATGGTAAAGAATTCTCCCCGTTCCTCCTCTTCATGTCAAAGAATGTTCCTCCAGAGCTGCAAAACTGAATTATACGAATATGCATATTAACTAGATTATTCTTTCTTTCATAAATTCTCTAACTCATAATTAACTTTTAGTTATTAATATGCTTATTCGTATAATTTAGCTTCCAGCTTTCAAAAAACCTATGGTGGCAGATAAGAAAAAGCCTGGGAAGCCAGTATCGTGATTGCTGTTAAACAAACCAGTTTAGTTTTATACTTGCTGAAAAGAGGCTGTCATTGGACCTCGCCATCACACCTCATTTGCTAATGCATCAAAAGGCAAGTCAAAAAAACAGTTTTGAAGTTCCAGCCCAAATAAATTTTTTTAGGTATCAATGTTTTACTGCAACACTAATGGAGGAAGCGGCCATATCACTGAATATATTTTTACTACAGATTTTTACAGTGTGGGCAATTTTTTATTCCAGCTGATGGACTATTTGAAAGTTTTCAAAGTTCATCTTGCTTCTTTGGACTAGATTTTGTATTGCTTTCAGGCTAATTTCTTCCATACTCCATCTGTAAACCATATTGAGCAGCTGCACTAACAACAAAATGCATTTTTGCAGCATATTTCATATGAGGATTTCCAAGTGTTTGCAAACACACACACCTCAGCACACAAGTAAAATAATTCAGCATTATGCAAAAAGAACTGAATCTATTTTTGCACTCAGCAACATTCTCCCCTACTTTATCTGCAAATAAAAAAAAAAGAGTCAGGAATCTGGAGAGAACTGAGTCATTAGTCTGCAGATGATACAAATATATTCTTTGTACTTGAGTATTAGTTCTGTACTACGGTAACTACAGTAACTTATTTCATCGAAATTATGCAGATGTATGTCAAAATAATCACAATAAGTGATCAGCCATATTTATTATCATTATACAGTTAAGACAGCTTTGAACAAAGTATAATTTCAAAGCTGCCTCGGGGTTTTTAAGCTCATATTGCTTTTTGCTAATCCAATTCTCAATCCTCCCAAATTTCCAAAAGTAAGAATATTTACCAAAATGAGCGCTGAATTTAAAAAATTCTGAATTTCATCCACATGACTACAAAAAATAAGTAAAAACTGTTTACATATACCCCCCATAACATTTCACCTCTAAAGATAGAGTGAATAATTAAAAAGCGCTTTACTATCTCAACTCAAACTTTAAAAAAAATTGTTATATTAGAAAAATTTTAAGTCATTTTTACAACTGGAATAGTTAAGGTGTTGAAAGTCAAAGTTCAAAGTTCATACAGGAAACATAAGAAAGCTTGCAATTAATCTACCAGTTTTTCCTGGTTAGAGACCCTACTACCAGACCTCATTTGCAAGAGCATTGACACTTGTACAGCGTGTATTACGTATTAACTGATAACTATGAGTTTATGAAATAAAGTTTAGCAATTAGAATAGTAAGTTCTTAACCAAAAATACCAGTTTTAGGCGTTCTTTTCTCCTCTTGCCAAAGGAAGAGCTTGATGATCCAGGTTCTGATTCTTGGCCTCCTGTTTTACCATTATCATCGTCCTCCTCTTCATCGTCATCAAAGCACCATTCTGGTAGCTCAGGTGGTGACGGTGCATCATCTTCATCTCCGTAACGACGAAATAATTCCTTCAAATAGTCACCTTTATAAATACCTGGTGGTCTAGCCTGAGCAAAAGTAGCCACAGCAGCCTCAATACTGTCAAATAAAAACTGAAAATTACTCTGGATGCTTAATTTACATGTTTTAGTCATATTATGCCTTATCAAATATAAGATTCATTGGGACTGAGAATTAAAACAAATTCCAAACTGGTAATTGCAAAAAAATTCATTATATGTGAAACATCATGCTTAGATCAGCCTGGCAACAGTTGATCTTGCACAAGATTCTGCTTAATTATGTCGGCACTGCATATGTTCTCAGAAGTAACTGCAACTTGCACTGCTTCATCTCCTTATTGTAGCTAATAGTGGTCTGCTGGTCACCTAGGTAAAACTTTTATTATTGCTACAGAAAAGGAATGGGTGACACGTAGGTAAGTACTTAAGGACTGAATGAAGACCAAAAAGACCAAAGAAAAAAGACGAACAAACTTAATGAAGAAAAATGCAAGTGCTGAAATTCAAATATGGCTACATTTTCCCCCTAAGAATTATCTTTCCTTTCATGAGAGGTTTTGCCATCTCACTGGGAAAAAGCATCCCAATCTTTTGAAATTACTTCTCTTTCCAGAAGTTTCTCATAAAAAACTGTAATTCAGAAGTCTTTTATTATGCAGCTAACACTTAATCTTAAGTGCTTTAATAAACTGGAGACTGGATCACAAAAAAATTAGAAACCAAAATTAACAGTCACGCACCTTTACTAGCCAACTGGAAAGCACTCCAAAATATACAACAGCGAGCACAGCACAAGGGTTTTATTGTTGCTATTTTCATAGATCCTTTTTAAGATAAAACACTGGACATAATTCTGTCTTCAATTTAGCATGGCTGCACGGAACAGTTATGCTCCATGGATCAAAATTTAGAAATCTTGCTAAATAAAAGAGAGGCGAAATCACAAAAGGTACATGCCTCTGTTAGGCTTCTTGACAAGCACATAGTACACGCTGTGAAAAGATTTTTTTTCAGATAAGAAAATAGCCTGCCAAGGGAACAAGGAAAACATATAGCTAAAATGGAAAAAAGAATTTAAATACAAAAGGCATTTTTTGTCTGATCTGTACAGTATGGGAAGGAGCCTGAGAACTTTATGAGGCAAACTTCCCTCAGAATAGACAGAAACACTTCCTAAGAACCAGTAAGTTCGGTTCTCTCTTCTGATCTTTGGTAAGAGCAGAAAACAAAACATTTTCCAGAGTGAGACTATCAGATGGTCAGTCATCAGATCTCAGAAATGACAGTTTAAGAATCTGAGTTATTTAGAAGGAACTTTCTTCCCCATTCTGTTTCCTAAGACTCCTAATTTCTTCCTCACAAGACATTTTTTATTTTGGTATCTTTCTTAAATGGTTTCATATCTTCTGTAATCAATGCCATTGAAAGGACAAAACAAATCAAAAGGGATGGGGCCTGAAAGATGCTCAAATTTGTCTCTGATGATATTAGAAGAACTCTATACTTTTCTGGAATAGATGGCAATGAAAGCCAGAAGAGGCAGCACAAATTTCAAGCACAGAAACCTAGCTGAAAGAAAATACGTTTTGCAAGTTCTAGAAACATAGCAGTCTTTGGGAAAAATGAGTTGTGAAAAAGAGAATCAAGTAAGGTTTCTGATCACTAGCTGGAGAGTTTTCAGTCTGGATGACCTTTCTTTAAACTAACTATAAAATACATCTCAGTATTCACAATACATCAGCAGCACTCCTATAGCATATGCTTAAGGAATGAATATGGATGGATTTTTCCATCAGGAAAATCTTATTTCCTCACCAGCAAACAACAGTGCCTTATTTTAAAGAATGATACAGCAAATTGGATTTACCTTGATACAATGCTTATCATTAACTACCACCTTGCCAAAATTCATTCTTTTGCTGTCTACATTTTTCCCTACCAGGTGATATCTGGGTGTTCTGTTAAAAAAATCTGACAGAGATGAACAAACTTGATATAATTAACTATCTGAATGAAGAAAAAAAAAACAAAAAAAAAACCAAACAACCCATGGCTGTTAAGTTTTAAGGCTTTTCCCACAGAGGTTTGAGAATAAAGAGAAGCTGCATAAAAGCAGAAGATTCAAATAGGTTCAAGTGCATTTCCTCTTCAGAACAGAGGACCAATTCTGAGTCTAATTATTGCATGCTGCTTTTAAATTGTTAGATCAAAAGCATACAAATTTGCCAGTTCATAGGAACAACTAGAATCATGCTATAAAGATATTTGTATCTGTGTCTGCTTCCTATACTCAGCTAAGATTCTGCCAAGATTTAGCCACCCACTACTAATGGTGTTCTGTCTCCATTACTCCACTGTCTTTATTCCAAGTTTACTAACAGACAACAATGACCTAGTTCTTTGCAAACAGCTTGCACATACATGCTAAGCACCAAATAACTGTATGTCCAGTCATAAGAAAATGCTGCAACAGGAGCAGAATTTTCTTCACTTAAAGGATGCTACAAGAAATACCATCAGAATGCTTAAGAGGCTTGTTAAGAAACATGCCTTGAGGCGGGACCCCACCAGAAAGGAAATAGGGTTTTGTGAATACTACCAAACATGCAAAAGTCATGCCCACCAGCGTGGTACAGCCAATTTTTTTTTACACTGAAGTTATCTGAAAAAGATCACTACTCTTTATGAGGGCACCAACATTTTTAAATCACAAAAAACCCAGGTGAGTCTGTATAGAAGAACGCTGTAGACTGTAGTCAAACAACAAGCTGGAAACAAGGACTTTGTCTCCCCCTGACCCTTCAGAAGCAAGCATGTCACTCTGCTATTGCTAACAGCTATATGCCATAGCTAATCTCTTCTCTTCAGAACTCAACCAAAAAAAGCCTACATGCAAACCTACATGAAAAAGATGAAAAAGTAAGAGAAATAATCTTTAAGGCATCACTGAACTCTACATTCTTACTGAAAATGTGGGACATGCCACGGGAAAGAGACACAATACAATATATACACTCCTAAAAGCCCACACACAGCAGGTACAGCTGACTTTTGACCTACCCAACCTGGAAAGCTTGCCTGAAACAGGCTAAGCTACCAAGGGATGATATAAATAATGTTAATATAGGTTGTTTGCTCAAGATTAGTACGCAGTTTTAAAATAACAAAGTGAATACATTGGAATAGCTGTCAGAACAATGAAACATACTGAAGATGCCTTTGGTCACTCTCCACAAATCCCTAGGAATTAACATTCAAAGTTACCTCCAGTCCAACTTCTCAACCAAAAAGGCACAGATCAGAAATCCGGTTCTATTGAAACCATGTGTGCAATGGACACCTAGACAAGACAAGAAAAGGGCATAATCATTTGCAAGTAGTTTTAACAAACATGCTTTAGTTTCACAAGTGTGTTTTTGGATCCTTCTACCTTCATCAGTAACGTTAAAGAGTTACCTTCCTTCCCATCAAGGTAGCCCAGATCACGTAAGGTACATAAGCCTAAAAAGCAATTTATTACATTATTTCTGCAAATTATTAGCAACAAGAGTACAGGATACTTCAGTTTATCCCAACTCAAGAGCACTAACTTAATGCAACTGAAATATGGCTAATACAGATAAGATTCAAAATATTTTTTAATGACTGCTCACGAACACAATACAATCAAATTCAATAATTGTGCTTTTAGTGGATTCAACAAGCATTACATTCATTTCACACCATCAGGCATAAAAATAATATCCAGATTACCCTACCTCAAACTTGAAAGCGGTGTCAATAGACCACAATTCTATTTCAAATTTGCTATTACCATGCTAAGACCAGACTTACTAATTTTGAAAAAAACTACAAAAAGAAAACTATACAACAGTATAATCACCATGAATTATGGATCTTTTCTATGTAAGAAAAAAAGAATTAAGTCTTCAGCCTCTATTTTACTGAATTCATCCCCTAGTGAAGGGAGGGGAAGACTCAAATGCGTTGGAACATTTTTTCTCTCAACGCAACAGCACCATCTAGTGATAAACAAACCAGACTGAAAATTTGTGCTATTAAAAATGTGAAGGATTCAGGCAAGATGTCGCCTCTTCCTCATACTGCATTTTAAATTAGAAATATCAGAGTATTAAAGTTTCCACTAACACCAAATGCAATTATTCTTAATATTAACACTTTTTTCAGTTGTGATCATGAAGCAAGTCACTTAAGCTTTTATTTCCTTATTTCTCTACCATAGTTAGTAAGGTAAGTTTAGCAACAATTCACTTGATGCTTATTCAGACAAAATGTGAATATCTATCTTTTCTTCCATACGCTCCTCTACACTGCAAGTATTTATTTTTGTTACTGGAGATCAAAAAGATGCCTACAAAGGGTAGACTGATAAAAACCAGAAACTTTATAGGGGTAAACAGAAATATGTATCAACTGTATCAGGGTCAGGTTCTGTGCCCGTCCCACCAATCTTCCCTTCTTAATAAAGCAAGGCAAAAACTACTATGAATTTCTTGGATTCATCCACTCTAACCATTTAATAATATTAAAAACTGTGTAACTTGCATCAAATCAAATTAATTTTAGCTTCCTTATAGAATTTGTTCCCAGCAATCATTTCTCCTTTGTTTTCTGCTTAAGCAAAGTTTTTGCATTTTGTTTCCTTCAGGTTTGCAGGCATACTCCAGTCCTTCAAGTTGCAAAAATAAAGTTTCCACCTATATTGTTCTAGCTGAAGAGAAAATGTTGTTCATTTATCATTCACATTTCAGTCTCTTTTCATATCCAACCTTGACACTGGAAATGAAATTGCACACAATTGCTATCAATACGTCCTGCAGCTGTTACTGCTACCAAGAAGGTTAAGTCAATAATTTTATACACATGACAAAGATAAGAAGCATCTCAGCAATGAGACCAAAGGCTTGGAAGGGAATGATCACACAGGGTGCAGTACTATCACTGCTGCAGACTGCTTTCGTTTTTGATAAGAACATCCACCACATCAGTCCTTCTGATGCTCTGTCAGAGGAAACAAGTGTCCAGAATCAGAAACAACTTTTCAGTAATTCATGGAAGGGAAATGGAAAATCCCAACATTTCTCTTTTACCATGAAAGCCTAAACCACAGGTTATTTAAAAGCTTAGTCAACACATTATTTTATTCTTGATTCTTTCTAACTGACTTTTTTTTTTTCCATACAGGTGAAACAATCTAAATAATGGAAGAACATTCCAAACTTCATAGAAGTCAAAAAGTTAGTGACTCAACACTAAAAATGGCATTTTAAAAGTTGAAATACCAGTTAAATGGGTCTGCTATTTATAGGATATCACCATGCTATCCATGCTCCATATAAATTGCTGACCATAACAATATTTTAAGTTCTGAAATATTGTTGGAGGATCAAGTGGAGAAACTGCGAAAGGAGAGTGAAAAATGAGGAACTGCTAAATGAGAGTGAGTGGGATCAGTCATCAACAATATTTCAGAACTGGCACCAGAACTTGAAATATTGTTGATGACTGATCCCACTCACTCTCATTTAGCAGTTCCTCGTTTTTCGTATCACATACTTGCGTTACAGTTTAGAGAAGAAAACACGGGTCTCAAATTAAAACTGCATTCTATGTGAAATCAAGAAATAAGAAAGTACCTAAAAGAAAATTATGTGAAAAAGTGTGTCCCCAAATTAAATCTCTTGAGCACTGAAAAAAAAAAAAATTCTCAGTGACAGGACAAGAAGGAATGCGTACAAATTGAAATACAATAAATTCTGTTTAAACGTAAGAAAAAAACCCCTGTACATTGTAAGGGTGAGCAAACACTGGAAGAGGTTGCCAGAAGATGTTGTGGAGTCTCCAAGCTTGGAGATGGTCAAAACCCAAATGCGCACAGTCCTGAGCAAGCTGCTTTAGCTGGCCCTGCTCTAAGGAAGAGCAACTGACTAGCCGATTTCCACAGGTCTCTTCCAACAACCTCAACTATTGTACAGTTCTATGATTCGGTATGAACACTAAACTGTATTAACATACCAGCCTAGTTTACCAAGCTCTTATCAATGACACCTACACAAACATGTTCCATGCACTCCTAAGTCACACAGACACTCAAGATTCAGGAAGGTTGCAGAATTATCAAAGAGGCTTGAGGACAACACCCATTCTGACTCTGGAAACTCAGCTGTAAAGTAATCTCTTGTCTCTCACAGTTTGCAGATAGAGTTGAACATTAATGTGCATAACAGAAATCAGAATAAAATGGTTTTAAGTAAAACTAGAAGCCACCCAAATTAAACTGAGAATTTATTTTGCTCTGGGTAAAAAAAAATCATCCTTAAGAACATTCAAATATTCACTGCGAGACAGTATACCACAAAAGAAAAACTTAGCCTAATATCTACTACCAGTTTCCAGCAATTAATCAGCTGCTTTGTGACATTTGCTAAAGAATCTCTGATCATTCAGTTATCAAATATGACCTCAAGTAAGCCAGACCATCAAATGCCAAAACAATACTTAGGCAATACATGACCTGCATTTGTATCAGGAGAAGTTACAAAAACACAACGCAAGTACCATGTATTTGTAGACAGTTCTTAAGCCTGTATATTTTTCCACATTAAGTTGATAGCTGTAATCAAACTGATGGATGCAGAAACATACTAGTTCCTGTAAAAAACAGGAACATACTAATTTCTGTAGTAAAAGCAATCAAATCTATATATGCATAAAGACTGTATTGAGGAAATTCCTTTGCTTAGACTTTTAAGAACAAGAGACTGCAGTTATGAGTAAATATGAAATAAATTAACAGTAAAAACTAATAATGCATATAAGATGGATATAATGGATATAAGATGACATACCTATAAGCTCTGAGGGATTCTTATCACTGAAGTGTTCACATACACGGATAAATGTTTCTGTATTCTCAGGTGTAGGGCACTCACCATGCCTGAAAAACACAGGAACACACAGATTAAGAGACAGCTGGGGGAAAGGGAAGAGAAAAAAAAAAGATTACTTCAGTGTGATCTTTCAAATTAAAAGCTTAATATTAAAAAAGTGCAGACAACTTACCCTTTACACTGGAGCTTTATATATTTAATCCCCTCTTTCTCTATATCATTCCTATCATAAAATCTAGTGGTGTTGGTCAAGTCTACCAGTAAACCCATTTTAACCTAAAAAAACAAAAAAAATAAAAAATAAAGTAAACTTATATATGTGGTTCAAATATCAGTGCATAAATACTAAATAGCTAATAGCATCCAAATTAAAAGCAATAGCAGGCTACAGCTACAAGATTAAAAATTCTTAAATATTGCATTTGTTGATAAAATCTATATTTTACCACCATCACAGTCATCTGTGTTTCTTTGTGAAAGCTGGTGTCTGAATTAGCACTAGCCATCAATTCAAAAACTTCAGTTTGTTCCCACCAACGTTTCTATATAAGAAAGATCTGCTAACAGCAGGAAAGTATCTGGTAAAGAATTTTAACATGTTAAAAGACAAATAAGGTGGATTCAGATGTTCTTATGCTTTAAGTAGAACAATATTAAATACCAGCACAGTGGAAATACCATAATAAAAATTAACTACTGAGACTTATATATATGTATACTCTCAGAAAAAATAACTCATCTTAATTTCCCCATCCATTAAATTAGAGTGCAAAACAAATGAACACTTTTTCAAGTTTAAAATAAAAATTCCCTTAAATTCTCAGAAACATTTTATTCAAAGCTAAAATGTAAAACAACTTGAAATCTTCAAAGATGCTGTCAGTAATTAAGGTGGCAGTGTCAATCATTCAGATGTTAGGACGTACCTGAATTCAGGCTGCCTTGCCCACTCTACCCTAATGTGTCCCCTTGTGCATGAACTTACTTTTTTAGTGTTTGTTTTTTATAGCTGTAAAATAGGTCTTTTAAAGTAGCCTTGTGGAAGTTACTATGCTTTTAAAAAGCAAGATGGAAAGCAGAAATTCCACTGGGTGGCATCCAACACACAGCGAACATCAGCAAAGTGCATCCTACTGACCCTTGGTCCGAACAAAATTTCCACCAACCATAAACCTCCCAGTACTACTGTGCAAAAACAGGTCACTAACACACCTGTGTACTGAAAGTATTCCTGGTTTCTTGCCTTATGAGTGCAAGTAATTGCTTTTGGTCAAAATGCTGAATGTCATGCTTTAAAGTAGAATCCTCATCACCAAATGTCTTTTTAAAAGGCATTTTAATAGTGGTAGTTTAGCAAAATCCTTGTTCAATAGCTTTGTCTTTTTTAAAGATACATCAATAAATAGTGCACTTAAAAATACATTAACACTGAAGCATGTTATGCATACAAAACCATAGAAGAACACTGCATCCTCAATATATTTAAAATTCCAGCACATACTCATAAACAGGATTTTGATCAGGTTTTATTTACCTTAAGGTCAACAGACTGGCAATAATTTAACAGTGCAGTTGGAAGAACTACAAATTAAAACACTGCTTCCAGACAATTCAAGAAAGATAAATTCCAATTATAACTGGAATACAGTTCAGAAACAGCTGCTTCACATGGATATGTTGTTCAGTAGACCCCAAAGACAAATTTCCAGTTATCTACAGAGGTAGTTATCCATGGCAGTCAAAGTTCTGATGATATACTTTCATAATACTTTTATAATACTTCCATACTTTCATAATACTGTTATTTATCAGATATTAAAAAGCATCATAATGTTATGTCAGCAGCATTAAGCATTTGTAGTGTAATATCCAAATCAGTTCTGAATTTCTCCTTGTTTACTTCAACTTTGTATGTTGTATTCAGAATGCTTTGTTTACTTTTATAACTGTTTTGCAGAAATACAAGCTACTTCAGTAAGGGCCCACCTGAAAACTATGTTACATCACCTGAAACCTCAAATATTTAGTGTCAACTGAGCTGTTAAACATACAGACTGACAGCATACTAGCCAGTGATTAATTTTGTAGGAAGTATACAAAAGGCAATTAATTCAATGATTACCTTCCTTCCCCTCCATTCTCAAAAGCATTTAGCAAATATCTCAAAGGCTACTTAATTCACAAGTAAGATCACACAAAATTTCCAAGTGCTACACACTGCAGGTCCATAACACTACAACGCTGACATAAACCAGTTCAAAATAACTGTTCAGAGGAGAATGACATATTCCCACACCAGTACTTCTAGGTGATTGCACAGGACAACATGCTAGGATAGAAAAGTACATCTAAAATAAGCTAGTTCTATGAAAACTATTTAGATATTTTTCTACCACTCTACGAATCAATGGCTCCATGGAAGGAATCCACAGAGTATCTTCCAGTAACATGCCATGCCTCAAAAAAAGCATGAGAATCTCCCTTTGTGTTCTGCATCCTATCAATAGTGTGGTTAGAGTTGGCAAAAAGACATAGGAGAATCAGGTGTGTTTTCACCAGAGCACTCTAGAGTATGAAGCCACATAAATGGCCCCCTAATTACCCTCCTTCCAGCTTCTACATAGCTCAGCTTGATAACCTCTTCTTTTATGTACAATATGGAGTTAGGTGTAACACTTCCAAGATGTCCTCATGTAAGGGGAAAAAAGTTATTTTCAAAGTAAGATTAAGATTTAATGAAAATGTCATTTTAAAGTAAAGGTTTTCGCATTCAGTTCCAGTCTAGTAAGAAAGAAGACATTCCAAAATGTGAATTACTCTTGAAAAAAATGCTGTATCATCTAACAGTCTGGAGAAAGGGAAAAATAATCGTGAGGAAAACAACTTTTAATAAAGGCATGAAGACAGATTAAAAGGTAACACTGTTTAATATACCAAATTGTTAAAGGAGAGCTACAAGAAGAAATGCAAGTGATTTGCAGAACATAGTTTCACATCCTCCCATCCAAAATTAGGAGAGATACAATTACATTTTAGTGTTGAAAACTCAAAGCCAATTCCCAGCCTGACTGTTCTCAAATACCAGTAGCTTCAAATGTTCCCACCAGAAGCCTTCAAACTTCCCCAAACTCCTGCTACAATGAAGAATTATCACTGAGAAGATGCGTGAAAGCACAAAAATTAATTTTATGTCAAAGCTTTTAAGCTCAAGTAATACTCACATGCTTTTCCCTCAACTTTTAGAAATTACTCTTTTCAATATACTCACTTACAGATTTCAGTTTCCTGACTGACACGTAGATGCCAGGAGAACACTACAACATACTTCAGACCCAAACTGTCACCAAGCATTTGGGATGTTGCATTTAATTTCAACAGGAGAATGAAATACAGCAAGTGTCTGCTGGAGAGGAAATTCTGAACTACAGGACTCTAGGACTTCTGGCCTGCTATTCCTTTGCAATTATTACAAATCATATACAAGTGAAGATCTTGTGAAGTGACACTGTTCCTCACACATTTCATGGAGCAGTAAACCAAATGGGCATCTGTCGTGGTTTAACCCCAACCTGCAACTAAGCCCCACACAGCTGCTCGCTCACTCCCCCCGCAGTGGGATGGGGGAGAGAATCAGAAGAGTAAAAGTGAGAAAACTCGGGGATTGAGATAAAGACAGTTTAATAGGCAAAGCAAAGCAAAACAAGGAATTCATTCACTACTTCCCATGGGCAGGCAGGTGTTCAGCCATCTCCAGGAAAGCAGGGCTCCATCACACATGATGGTTACTTGGGAAGACAAACGCCATCACTCCGAACATCCCCCTCTTCCTTCTTCTTCCCAAGCTTTATATACTGAGCATGACATCATATGGTATGGAATAGCCCTTTGGTCAGTTTGGATCAACTATCCTGGCTGTGTCCCCTCCCAGCTTCTTCTGCACCTGGCAGAGCATGGGAAGCTGAAAAGTCCTTGACTAGTGCAGCAACAACTAAAACATCCCTGTGTTATCAACACTGTCTTCAGCACAAATCCAAAACATAGCCCCATACTAGCTACAATAAATAAAATTAACTCTATCCCAGCCAAAAGCAGCACAGGATCCGACATAATTTAGCCAAAGCTACAAAAGCATGTATGGCATATAGAGCATATAAGGCCTGAAAGCAGTTTCTTTGCTTTACAGAAAGCATAAACATTTGCTTTCTCAGTTCATGGGATTAGCTGCACATAACACGCTACAATTTAGAGAGTGCAAGGCAAAAGAAAAGGATAAAGAAATTTTTAAAAAGCGGGGGGGATTATGTAACGTATCAAAGTATATAATTATCATGTTCCAAAAATCCATGCAAAAAAACACTGGTACCACAGGAATCAAAATATTTCAGTCACTGAACCCGGGTTATACTATGCTTGTCCTGACTGACCACAATTCTCACCTATAGAATAGATTCTAATACACGTACGTTCATCACGCAGGTGCTCTGCTCTGCAACCCTGACATCACACCAGTCATCACAGTTACCCTCTCAGTCACGCTCTCCTAAGTTTGCTTCTAGAAAGTTCTTAATAGGAGCTGATTTTTGAAAGACTATCTAAGCTAAAATAGATAGTCACCCACTGGAAAAAACTGGTTTTCCAGGCAATGTTTTGCATGATTCACATCTTTCAGTCCACCACGCCCATTGAATGACATAGCTTTGGAAGAAAGAATAATTTTAAATTGTTGAGCAACTTCTCACTAAAACACACACTTATTTCTTACAAGGGCTGTTGCAACACTACAATCTCAGACACCACACTGAAACACAATTGAAACTAGTAATTTTTCTTGGTTCTAGTTGTAAAAGATGACTGGATAGAAGGAAAAAAAAAGCTCATCGATAGCTTGAAATTCTCATCTTCTACATACAATAATATAGAGATCTTCATACCACCTCCATTCTGCTCTTACTTATTTTGGCCAGGCTCTCCATGTCCTCCTACAGTTATAAAAGCCTTCCTCCTCACTTTCTCACATTCCAGCTATCTCCAACTATTAATGCCTTATGCACACGCTCGTCTGCTGCTGTGCAATGAAAACAGGCTTAGCTACGTTCCCCTTGTATAACCCCAGAAGTTTCTCATTAGACGTTGGAACTTGAAAACATCCTCCCCAGGAGGGACACAGCACACTACAATACACTGAATTCTCTACAGTCACAGGATATTTTTCTTGCATTTCTTATTTGAGGAAAATAGTTTAAATCAGTGATTAAATTTATCTGTGAAAACAATAACGTGGCTGAAAACTGATAACTAGTTTTCCTAATAGGAATATTGTAACTTGAGCATACAATGCTAACCCAAACATTCTTTTGAGTTAACTAATGTCCTAGCTCTTCATAACAGAAATAAAACTACCTTTTATAAAGCATAAACAGTACTAACCTACCTACCCAAGAAAGAAATAAAAAAATGAAATTCTTCATACTGTCACCAATTGCTCCTGCAAATTTTTTTTATGAGACCATTAAGATACTATGTCAATACTGGCAATCAGAAGAAAAACGGCATTGCTATGCCTTATCAAATCCATTTCTAACATTCAGATTTTCAGCAACCAGCTCCATGAGAAAAAGGAATCGCACAGGAAGCTTGTTAGAGAAAGTTCCTCCCAGACAGATGTTGTCTTAAATGCTGAACAGGTACCTTCAAAAATCTGTGGTAGCAGCAGTATCTCATTATTACCAAAATCCAGATGTAAAAGTTTCTGCTGAAGTCTCTTATTTGGGAGATAAATTATATGGACTTAAGGAATAACCAGGTTTCAGAAGTGATTCATTCTGCAAAGTATTAGCAGTAAAACACACTGCAGTAAAATGATGAGAATCATGCAGAGAGAGCTACTTTTGTCTTGGGCAAATCCACTTTTCAAGGTCTCCTCAATTGTACATTCATCTCATTACCAGATTGTTGGTAAACTGCTGTTCTACAAGTATAGCACTCCAGTAACCCACTGTGTACCTCAGCAAATAAAAAATCGTATGTTTTCAAATAGCAAACATTCAGCAACAATATCATGGTTCAAGACAATATAATAGATTTTATGAGAACAAGGAGTTTGAGAGAAATTATATGTTCTGCTTATTAACCAAAATTACCAAAATATAAGTGGGGATCCTCATGCGTAATTGTACTACCAGAGTCTAATCATCTGATGTCACTCAAGACATTATGAATTTGTAGTATTGCAACAGAACTGATTGATGTGCCTAGTGGAAAGGCTATGAGGTCTCACCATGATTTCTTTCTGGTGACAAATCACTAACAAGCAAATAGTCAGAAATTCTGAGTAAGTCTCTGAAGTTCTCTATAACTTCAAAATATAAGCAGAATTTTAAATTACTTTAAACCTTGAGTAAGATTGGTTCTGGAAAATTTCTAGGTATGTCCATTAAAGCCAGTCAGAGTCAAAAACAACATAATGCATAAAAGAGGAACTCAAGTAGAATTTAGATGCATAGATCCAAGAATTCAAACAAGAAAAATCCTACCAGTTCAAGCACCTGAGAAGAGGCACATATGCTTCACTGATAGTACTTTCTTTTCACATTAGCCCACAGGTACTTCTATCGCTGCTACACTGAGTAGCTCACCATCTACTTCATACCTAAGCCTAAATAAGATTCATAAAATGAAGATTCCCATATTTTAGTCACCTGATTCTTCTGATGTTTAAGCTCTGATATTGTTAAACAAGTCCAGAATTAATTTAACTTACATCAACAGCCAAAAATAAACAAAAAAAAAAAAACAAAAAAAACACAGAGAAAATGTCACTAGCATGATTAGTTTTATAAAACACACAGGCAAAAAAAATGGTGCTAACCTTCTATATAACAGTTTAATAACCAGATTAAAAGAATTAGGTTGTAGGCCTGCCTTTGCCTGGGAGGTTCAAAATCCCATTTCCCACATCTCCAGATGCACTGGACTGGGCACAACACTTCACAGACCTACATGAAAGGCTGGAAAGGTCCTGTTCCCCACCTTTATTGTCAAAGTTGCGCTACAGTGCAGAACAACATGCAAGTTGAAGTAGACAGACAGAAATGGGCAAAACAGAGAATGAAGAAATAAGCCAGAAGCACAACTCTGTAACCCAATGATTCCTGGGTCCCAATCCATGCTCCTAAATTTTTTTTTCTATTTCTGCATCTTTTTTCACTAAGAACTTAGTGGATAAAATCCATAAATTGTTTTCTTCCATACTTGGGTATGACTGGTTAGATACCATAAAGCATTCTATGCATCAAAAGAAGAAAATTATGCATTGAAACCACAAAAGAGTTCTATGAAATTCTCCTTTCACTTTTAAATGCTTTCACTCCTATAAGCAAAATTGCAACTTAACATATCCATACGCAACAGTCGTTTGTAAAACTACAAACTCAGACTATCTGAATTTTGACAACAACACCTCTCCAAGATGTAACAGTAATAACAGAGAAGAGTGAGATTCTTTCTGCTAATACAGTGAATGAGCTGGAGGATTTTGCCGAATTCTTGCCTATAAGAAAGTACTTTTGGAAATTAGGAGTTGCAGAGAAAACCTGAAAATGTAAACAAAAAAATAAATTTTCTGTACAGATGTCCCAAAGGAAGCCATCAACCACTTTTTTCTTAAATCTGAAAAGCAACATCTGAATAAACATTAATAATGAAAGTAATGTTTCAATTACTAGAAAATTTAACTTTACCTTCAGACTCTTTAAGTAGTTGGATAACATACTCGGGTGAAAACGATTTTCTTCAGCAACCTGTTCATCGTATCTTGGTCCTAACATTGTCTTCAAAGGTAAAAATTTCCCTATGAAAGATAATCAAATTTTGCAGTATTTTATGTATACTCATGTATATGTACACTTACAACTTAGCAATTTCAAAGCAATGTGCTGAGCAGATTTAGAGGTTCGCCTTCAATGAAAAATAATCACAAGAAAAGTATCTTTAACAGCTGAACTGGAATATTTTTTAGTTATGAGTTCTCAGAATTCACAAGTAAGTTTAGAAGTTTAAAGGAAATACAGGTTAGCTCATCTAAAACAAAGTAATTTAACATATTTAGCTAGCTTTTAGTGTGATTTAAGCTGCGGAGCTACAATGAACAACAGAATAGAGAAAATTTAAACTCAATACAGTTAAAAACATGAAAATAGTATTTAAAATGACAGTTTGCTACCCAACCACGTAAACATCAGCTTTGATTACCTGCAAACATAAAACACGGTAAAGTTCACTGCAAAAAAAATGCATTTGGTCCTGAACATCTATGCACCACTACAGTTCTTTCTAACGTGCTCCTTAAGGCTTGTTGGAAGCAAGGGAAGCAACGTTCTGCGGCAATGTTCAACCTTCCCTCCGAAACACAACACTTACATGTGGTTCAGACATCGGGGAAGTTACAAAACCACAACAAAAACTTGACCGGAATTAGTACTTACTGGACTACATCCATCACTCCCTAGAAACCCAAATTTTTTTTTAATATTGATTTTATTTTTCATCCGTCACATCCACCACAAAATATCAGAAATTATCTCGTTAGAGGTCTCTAGCTCTTTCTTTCTGAATTCCAACAAGCTACAGGCATGTCTTTCCCTCCAAGTGCAGCAGGAACAGGTATTTGAGCAGCACGTACTGACCGAACAGCTCTTCCTGCACTTCCAAACAGGCAAGAACTTGGAGCCCAGGTCACTGCCACCACGTCTTCCTGGGAAGCAGCACAACTCCTCCCGTGAGCACCTGGGTCCCTGCACTGCAGTTAGTTGTGGAAAATGAATGCAAACTGATAGTAAGAAAGAGACCTGACATACCTACCCAGCCACACCAAGGTTCATGATACAGGCAGGGAGTAAAACTGGGAGAACCTCAGCATTTCTAAATAGCTGTGAAAATATTTAAATTAATTATATCCCAAGACTGATTAAACAAACCCTCCCCCAAGAAAACACAAAAATTTATTGCCCCAGAACTTTCTTCCCCACACACCTTTTTTTTTTTTAATGAAACTGTTCACATGCTGTTAAAAAGACAGCCCTTCTAAAACCAAAGGAAATGCAACCATATAATTGTATGGCACAGAAGAGCAGCAGAAATGTTTTTTTAATGCAGGAAGAACTCCAAATTGGAGCACCAGACATAAATTGGGGGGGGGAGGACAGTTCACTCTGTATATGATTTTTTAAAAAAACAACTTCAGTAACTTTTAAAAAGCTTTTCCTATTTAGAAACACAGATACACACATGATATTTTGAACTAAGGGAAAACATAACACCTTTCTATACTATTCCTTAAATCATGTGATGCATCTGTTCAGCTGTTAATGTAGAGTAACAGCCACCATCCACTAGTCTTTACACCATATTTAAATGTTCAGTTTCAGATCCTCAAGTGAACCAGCACACCCAGCACTAACCCTAAAAAATTCTTCTAAATTTACTCATGAAAATACTGCTTTCTCATCAAGACAGAACATTTCCTCATAATAAAAGAAACAAAATCCTCTTGTTTTCAGCAAAACAAAAACCACATGGAATGAAAAGACACTAAAACACCCATTGTATTCGGCTAGAAATCAAGTTTTGAGAGAGAAGCTCACTAATCTCTGTAAAAATAGAAAAATGCATACCATTTTTACTAAATTAATGCCGCTGAGAGGTTTCTCTACACAATAAATTAAAGTTCATAGAGTTCTCTGTAGCCTTAAATTCTATCAAAACATCTTACATAGTCTCAAACATTTAACTTCTAGGAAAGAGACATTATAAATCACAGAAGACAGATAGTTATGGAAACTGAGAAGCTTTATGCAACTTGTTAGCTCAGGTTTGATCTTAATCAGCAACATGAGAAATGCCCTCACTGTTACACTTGTCTGAGACCATTCCAAACTTGACAGCTAAAAGGAAAGTTATTCACTCATATAGTCTACATACACATTAAATGGTAATAAATTTATAGTCACTTCAACTTCAACTTATTTGACTGCTAGAAAGACTCCTAACTTCACTTTACTTCCCTTTGCCTTTTCATTCCACCAGTTATACATCCTCCTCCCTGGTCACGGCTGTTGGGTTGGTTACCTCCCCTCCATTTCCTCATTTCTTGATCTACCTACTTTAATTTTCTAGCTTGTGTTCCTCGTCATCTTCAACACTATCATTCAGCCTCTCTCACTCACTATTAACCCTTCCACATTAACTTATAATCTTCCTCTGTAGAGGCTGATTATGCAAATCCTAATTTTGCATTATCTTAATGCAAAAATCTATCATCACCATAAGTTTTGCAAAATACCAAGCATGTTTGAAAGTTTTTTAACTTTGCCACTTGCCACTCCCATCCTAATACATCCACTCACCCATTACAGAACATGAAGAATGTAACTAAACTTTTTTTAGCCAAGGCATTCAATTAAGAAAAGGAGCTGCACTGACAAAAGAGTCAATGGATACATAAGAAAACTACCATCCTTTACGAGATGCTGGGAAAAGAGAATGGAGTTGAAAAACAGGAGGTTAAGATTGTTTCCTGTAGCATCTGATTAGAGACTGTACAATCGCACTGAAGACTCTCCTGTTCTCCATCTGCTAGAACAGAGAACAAACATGTTCATTCTCTTCTCAGTAGCAGACCTTGATTTAGCACTTGATTTTCACTCTGATTTCCTTCTGAGCAACCATAATACATTCCTGTTCATCACCAGGAAAACACAGACAAAGTAGTCTAGTCAGCATCCCCTGCAGCATTTGAACACTTTTACACAGCTGTGGAAGTGATGAGTATTTTAATAGAGCCCATTTACTATCACTTCCAAAGATCAAACACAGATCTTTGGAAGTATTTAGGTGCTCAACTTCTACAAATTGCAGTTTGGCAGTATCATTGAGAGACAGATCTTATATGGCAGCAAACAAGCTGCCTGCTAAGGTCAGAAGAGAGCAGTGAATGCATGTAATAGGTTCCAATTTAGGGAAATTTTGTAACCAGATTATGAAAACAATGGCTCTGGGTTTTTTGGGGGGTGGGGTTTTTTCTTTGTTTGTTTTTGTGTGTGTGTGTTCTTTAAATAAATTACATCTCTTTGCAATATAATCTCACATTATTCCTCTGCAGTAATCACTATCTTCCTAATTTACATTCTTGTGTTTTTCTAAATTGTGACTGCTACACAAGTATTAAAGATCTCGAATACGATCTCATATTGTGTTCCTCTTGTAACAGAAAACCAAATTTCCCTACCTGGCAAATTTGCTATTTAATCTTTGTACAGAAGCTTGAAAATCCTCCTTCCCAGTGTGCATATAAGCCCCTTCCAAGCAAGCATGTTTAAGCTACAGAAAATTTAAGCTTTAATTCTAAGACAGATTTCTAACCTTTCTGAGTAACATGGGCAAGTATAAATGAGCGATTAGCTACAATCTTTGCTACCATTCTGCCCTACATCTTATGCTAAAGAAGTGCTGTAGTAAAAACTGATTGCAACTCAACTTACACCTCCATGCATAAGCATTTGAAAATTAAATAACCAATTCTTCATGCTGAACTAGATGATCTGACAGTAACAAGGTGATATTTTACATGGATGTCAAAGCACTCCAAGTCATTAGTGCATCTAAACTAAATTATGATAATAATTGTAACTCCTCAATGGAATTTTCAAATTAACTTCAAAATGTTACTGGAACCTTGACACTTGATGATTACCTACTTCCACAATTAAGTTCAAATTTGTCAAAAAGTTTTGGAAAGCGGATATTAAAAACCATTTTCCAAATTAGTTACCTGTAAAACAGATGGTATTTCTTTAGGTTGAAACATAGCTAAAAATTCTAAACATACGAGTCCAGTATGTCAGAGCATACACATCAAGAAGATAAATCTGAGAGAAATCAAAGTGAACAATATAAGACTTCAAATTTCGTACATATACATGCTCAAATTTTGGCACATTTTTTATCTTTTCTTAAAACTTTCATTCCAGAGCATACCAGTGAAAAAGCTACCCTTAATTTAGACCAATTTTCTGTGACATGAAGCTATCAACTCAATACGTGACAATAGCCACTAATTATTTATGACCATGGTATGTTTAGATTGAGCATTGATTAGGAAGGCTAGACTGTGTAAAGTGACTAAGGTTAAGAAAGGGAAATCTGAATAAGATGAAATAGTAAAATCTGCAATTTAAAAAAAAACCAAACAAACAACACCCTAAAAAGTAACAGTCTTCTGTTTCAAGAACAACTATGCTGGGTCAAAGCATCCATTTCACCTCGTATCTTATCACCAAAACAGGTCAATAAAACATGCCTAGGAAAGAATGTAAAACAATGACAATGACAATCCATCATCAGATCAGTCTCCCCAACTACAACAAGCTATAGCTCAGCAACTTCCTGAACGAGAGGCGTTAGTCTTCTATTTAAGGTGTTATCTCTACAACCGTATGCAATATGGATGTTTTTAATAATATCTCACTGTTCTGCATGCTGCATGTATGTCTAGAACAGGATTAACTAATATGAATCAATGGGAGGAGACTGAAAGACACTGCTGAGACACTTCTTATGTCTTTTCTTCAATATCTTGCTAGCACTTTCCATGGCAAAACCAAAACGGACTGGGTTTTTGGTGGTTATAAAAAGTAGGTACCTGCAGAGATGGCGATGTGAAGGCAGTAAGGCTGAAGCAACCCAATCACTTCAGATCTAGGAGTTCAGAGAAAGCTCTTTTCATCAAGTACATGACTGAGGTGCTACCACAATGCAATAAATGTGAAAACGTGCCATTCTGAAGAACTTCTGTACCATAAAACCAGAAAGTGGCAGAAAAAACACCAACTTAAAGAAGTAAACTGGAAAATAATGGGAGACCTAGATCAATTCACGTCATTCAGGATGAAGGGTCCTGTAAACCTGAATGAACCCAATCACACCAACAGAAGAGCTCCAGGCCTCATTAGTACTTGTATTTGAGGTCACTTAGAAATTCTAGATGCCACAGCCATAAGACAAGAGGGTCATGACAAAACACTTGATGAATATTAGCCCACAGAAGCCAGACAAACCTTGCTCAGCAACCTTACTGTTACACTATCAGATGGGAATAAAGTCATGCACAGATGCATAGAAATTTGATTGAAATGCTAATTAAAACTAGAATATAACACATCTGGGAGACAGTACCAACATCAATAAACTTTAAAAATTATCTCTCAATAAAACTGTTAGATGTCTTTGAATGTAAAATAGCAAAAAAGGAGAGAAGACTGAAGGTGTACTATGACTTCTGGTAAATTGTACACACTAAAAAAATTAAAATCAGGTAAACTAATATAAGAATACATTACAATAAAGCACCCAAAGAAATTAACCAAGCACTTTCCTTTTTTTTTGTGCAGTAACTTCTTATGCATGATCGCACCAAATGGAAAAGAATTACCTTGCAGTTACTGAATAAACAAACACACAAGCAGTGATGGCACAGCAGATGACATGCTGATGACCTGCATTCTTGCTTACTCTGTGTTGCTATTTTTGAGAAGCCACGGCTTCAAAAGACAGACAAACAAGAGCAACAACTTCTAGAGATCAAGAACTTGCTGAGAAGAAAAACAAAGAATAAAGAGTCATGAGTCTATTTTTGTCACAGTCAAAGGCTAAAAACCTAGGCTATCAAGTATCTTATTAGATACAAAGCAACGCATTTGTCAACGATCAGGAAAAAGAGATAGTGGAGATGAGCAATACGACAATGCTCTTATTTAATTAAGTCAAGTTCAGAGAAACATAAGGAACTTGACGGAAACCAGTAACCCACAAAAAGAACAACTGAAATTAAATACTGATAAATGCCAAATAATGCATACTGATGGGAAGATTAAGCCTACTGAGATGTCTCACCAGGTTCTGAATAAACCTGTAAACAGTCATCAGTGTCTTCAGCTCCACAACCAACTGCTACCAAAAAAACCGTAAGAAGATGATGTGGAAACATGGGATAGAAAATACAGGAGTTGTAACTATTAAGCAAGTCAGGGCACAGTGCCATCTAGAACAGCACGCTGAGTAGCAAGTGCTGTGTTTTGAAAAAATACCTTTAAATTATCACAGATAGGAAGATGAAGGAGTGAAAACTAGAAAATATTGTGGAAAAAAAAACCTGGGGGTTGGAATTGCTTACCTGATAAAGGAAAGAAGAACTTGAAAAAAACTGAAAAGAGCAAAGTTTGTTTACCCTATCTCATACAAGGCAGCAGGGGAAACATTCAACTGAAGTCAGTACGGTAGTTAACTCACAATCAAAAAATGTGTGTTTACACGATACCTAATTCACTGCCACTAGATGCCAGCAAGACTAGATACCTAGCAACAATCAAGACAGACAGCGTGTTACAGGTAAGAACATCCAAGATGACGGCAATTGCTGACAAAACCTGAAATACACATGAAACTTTGGAGTACAGCTCTTAAACTCATCCTCCAGCTAAACAGCTTAGGGACACACCAGTGACTGACAGGTTACTGTCAGTCGGCCCAGTAACAGATCAACACTGATAAACATCAGAGCCTTCAGCAGAAAAAAAAAAAAAAAAAAAAAAAAGAACAAGGAAGAGGCTGCACAGGGGACTGGTCAGGGCTGAGGTGTGCTCCAGCACGGCAGCTTCTGCACGCCCGGCTGCCATCTCTCTCATCAGACGTGACGGACGGGAAAAGTTTTAGTGCTAAACTTAAACAGTGTGAAGGGAGAACCCAGCATTAATGCTCCCATGGGCAGGAGGGGGCCTGTACCCCTGCAAGGGAGCCGGGGCGAATCGGTTTCAGGGGCTGCCTTAGCCGAAGGGAGGGCGAGCCCCCGCGCTGAAGGAAAAGCCCTGCTGCGGGCTGGGCTTCAGGGAAAACAACCGCCCTGCGGGAAGTCAGCTCCGGGACAACCACCGGCCCAGGGAGCTCAGGGGGGAACGGCCGCCCGGAGCCCCCGCACCAGCACAGCCGCGGCCCCGGGACAAAGAGCCTCGGCCGGGCCGGCGGGCGAGGGGCCGCGGCGGCCCCAAGGAGGCCCCCGCCCGCCCCGCGGCGCTGAGGCGGAGCGGGGGTGGGGGGCCGGGACCGGCGGGCAGGGGAGCGCAGCGGAGGGGAGGGGGCCGTCCCCGCTTCCGCCACACAGCCGCCCCGGGGCGGGGCAGGGCCGGACCGGGCCGGGCCGGGCCGGGCCGGGCCGGGCGCTCACCTGCCACGGGCTGCCCCCTCCTGGGGCAGTGGAGCCAGCGCGGCGGGATCTTGTTGTAGGACATGGCGGGGCCCGGGCGGCCGCCGCCGCTGCCCGCCCGCGGGGGGAGGGGAGCGGAGGAGGGGGCGCGGGGTGCGGGGCGGGCGCGGCCCCGGGGCGCTCAGCGGCGCCGGCGGCCCCTCGCCCGCGGCGCCTTCATTCAGACCCAGCTCCGCCTCAGCCGCCGCTAGCCCACAGTGCACCGCGGCGGCCGCCGCCGCTTCCGCTTCCGGGTCGGAGCCCGAGGCTCGCAGCGCCGGGGGCGGGCTGCCTGCCCGCCCGGTGGGCACCGGGCCCCGCGGCCCAGGGGTGCCCCGGCGAGCGGCGGGGAGGGCCGCTGGCGGCGCGGCGCCGGGCCGGGGCCTTCGGGAGGGGGTGAGGGTAGCGGGGAAAGGGCGCCGCGGCAAGGCGCGGGCCGTGGGACCCGTCACTCCTCGCGGGGTAGCGGGAAAGGCGGGGAGAGTGAAGGAGCGCTTCGCTGTGCCGCCTCCGGGCTGTGCAGCTACGCGAGCCCGAGGTGTTGGCTGAGCTTTGGTTCCCTCGTCTCCGTAAAAGGCATACTGGGGCGGGGAAGGATTCCCAGTGAAAAGCGAGGAGGGCTTTTCACTCGAAGAGGGCGGCCGACACCAGGGCTCCTCAGCCTGGAAAGGAGGCAGCCTGGGAGGAGAGGTGGTCACAAACTGCCACGGGCTCCTGCGAGTGAGGGCTGTGGGGCCAGGAATAATAAAGTAGCAGGAGCTCGCTTGGGAGCAGGTGGAGGGATCACTTGTGCTGCCGGAACTGCGGGGCTCGCTGGCAAAGGCTGTTGCACATGTGAAGGGTTTACCTGGGCTTCAGGGGAGGCTGGGCAGGTACTTGAAAGAAAGTAATTGAAAGGTACTAAAGTAGCAGGCTACGTCCGCCTCGGGAAACGTCCTGAGCTGAAAATAGCTGGAGGCTTGGACAGATGTGCTTGCCCTGCTTTTAATTCTCCCTGGATGTTCCCTTATAGCTGGGACTGGAGGTGGAAATAGATGGGTCCTTGCTCCAACTATTCTAGTCTGCACGTAATGGGTTTGCCAGTGTAGCAGAGATGCCTCTGCACTGGGCCTTCTCTTTCTTTTGTAAAAAGCCATGGCCAGAAAGATTAGGCTTGCAGATAGGTTCACGTAACAAAAACTGTGTTTCTATACAGAATCCCAGTGAAAATCTCAGTGGGCTTAAAGTGGTCTGCTTACGTGGACTCGGTTGAAGAATTGTAGCCTGGCAGTGTTTGCCTACGTGAAAGGAATATTTAAGGTGTTGGTGTGGTTTAACTCCAGTAGGCAGCTAAGCCCCACGCAGCCACTTGCTCGCTCGCTCCCCTGCAGCGGGACAGGGGAGAAAGGGGAATCAGAAGGGTAAAAGTGAGAAAACTCGTGGGTTGAGATAAAGATAAGGAAAAATAAGGAATCCATTCACTACTTCCCATTGGCAGGCAGGTGTTTAGCCATTTCCAGGAAAGTAGGGCTTCATCCCTCACAATGGTTACTTGGGAAGAAAAAAGCCGTAACTCCAAATGTCCCTCCCTTCCTCCTCCCAGTTTTCATTGCTGAGCATGACGTCATGCGGTATGGGATATCCCTTTGGTCAGCTGGGGTCAGCAGTCCCAGCTGTGTCCCCTCCCAACTTGTGCACTCCCAGCCTACTCGCTGGTGGGGCAGTGTGAGAAGCAGAAAAGGTCTTGATGCTGTTCAAGCACTGCTCAGCAATAGCTAAAATATCCCTGTGTTATCAGTCAGCACTGTTGTGGTCACAAATCTAAAATGCAGCGCCCTATGAGCTACTATGAAGAAAATTAACTATCCCAGCCAAAACCAGTACAGGTGGCTTCAGTGAAGCATTAGGAAACAATAGCAACAGATTATTTTTATTTTTGTAGGTTATTTTCCAGTTACTTACATTTCAGTACTGTTCTGTCTGGACTTTCTGTTTTTCCATAAGCCAGGTGTGCTGCCTTTGCAAGTCAGTATGTGCAACAGCTTGCAGAACTAACCACTGTTGTATGTACAGATAAAATAGGAAGCCCTTAGGTTCTGTGAACACATCAAAACAATGGAAATAATTTGATCTGTCTAGAATTTATGACAAACTTCATTATACGGTGACTGTTTCCTGATGCATTTTATCACTCTAGGTTTTATTTGACATAGTTTCTTCCCTAGAATATCCTTTCATAGTAATAAAAGTAGTCAGTTAAGTAGTTTGCATATCTGAGCCATTAGGTTTTTGTACTACATTAGAAGTTTCTGAATTTTGTCCTCTAAGGCTTTTGTCATCGTTAGATATTAATCTTCTCATTCTAGCTAAAATTAAAAGTCTTGCTACAGCAAAAGACTGTATTATTTTCCCTAACTGTTAAATACACTTCCATTAAAACATTATTCTGTGATGTTTGAAATAAGGTGCTGATTTTTCCTTTACAGAACAAACAGGCAACAGTCAGACAGCAGGTGGTGCCTAAGACCAGCCAAAAAAGAAAGTGAAACTTGAGTGCAAGGAGTGTTCAGAAAGAGCAAGAAGGAAAGAACAACTGCAAGATTCTCCGTTTCTGACTTCAATAAATTCAGAGCAACATACAGTAATGCCAGCAGTATGGCAAAATTAGGAATGAAACAATTTGCAGAGGTCAAGAATAGTACAAAAATATGTAATGAATGAGCAATAATCTCTGTTCTTGTCATCTAACTTTAAGATTCTGGTATGCTTTTAAAACACACTTAACAGCTACAGAGCAAAAGTACCATGTAAAGATGTATAGTTAAACTGGGAGGATATGTACATCTGATTTATTTAGCAATGCACAAGGCAAATAAAATATTTTAAATTTGAAATATAAGGTGGGGAGTTAAAATGAAGCATACAGACAAAATGAGCTTAGCCAGGCATCATCCATACCTTAGCCTTTTGGTGGTTCTGGGGTTTGCTGAGCGGAGTTGAGGAAGTCCCTCTGGCAAACCAGTGTAATGCGAGTAGCCATTCAGCAGAGCACCTTCACCACACTGGAGGGCTTTTCCTGAGTTGTGACACTTAGGACTGTTTGCCACATACCGTCTTGCTCCACATCAGGTACCCAAAATGATGACACTTTGAAACCAGTTGTTGAATGAGAAAGGAGGAAGCAGGTTTTTCCTTTTTTTTTTTTTTTCCCAGCAAAACAGTGTCGCAGCTGCTGTTGAGCAAGATGAGTGGTGTTCTGTTGATCAGTTGATGGTGACATGGGAATAGTGGTTTTCACCTAGATTTTAAGAGTGAATATGCTATAAATATGACATTAAGAGGTGGAATATAGGACAGGGAATATAGAAGCAGGGAATAATCCCTGTTGCTGTCATCATTGTTCAGTATATTCCTTAGGGAATTCTACATGGGGAAAATTCCATCACCCAAAAGACCAGTATTCTCCAGCAGAGTAATAGAGTATTCACGTGTTTGAGAACGTGTTGCTGCAATGCCTCCCACAGATACAACACAGATTTCAAGTGACTCTGTTTACTCTTAATTTGCTCTAGTGCTGCCTTGGTGAGGCGTCCTTCTGATCTGGAGAACTTGGTCATTTACAGCTGATGTTATGTGTTGTGCATATATAGTTTACACTAGACTTTGCCATGTTGGACGCTTTGAAACAATTTATGCAGGCATAGAATGATGGTTTTGTGTGGCATCAAACAGTCTTTGTGAACGGACATACTTTCCTGCTTGACGTTGTGACATTAAGATGACTTGTTCCTGATGTACCAGCAGAGGGTACTACCGAGTTCCGAGATTCTTCGTGTGACTTCCAAAAGCCAACACTTAGTGCGTTTGGACAAGGAACACGTAGGCGGCTGTAGTGGTTGTTTGAAGGATTGCTTTGAGAAAGCAACTGCAAGTGTTCTAATAGTCTATGAGGTAACATTCCCTCTTTTCTGTATATCGATGCTCTTTTATTTAGAGGCATTTAGATGCCTGTATTCTTACTCAGGTTTCTGCTCACCAGTTTAAATCCTATTCCTGGCAGAGCAGACACTACGATCAAGAAGTCATTTTCCCAGGATGTGGATCATCCCCTGTGCCATGGGTATGTTGACTTCTTTGGTTTCAGCTCAGCTGCATTGTTTCAGGTAATGGAGAGCTGCATTTGTGTTCTCCCTTGACTTAAAACTGTAAAAAAACCCACACACCAAACCTCCCACGCACACTTGAACTCTTTTTCCTAATTACAAACTGAACATTTACTCAAATTGTTGCTGATGAATAATCTTACACTGTTAATGTCATATATTAATATTGTAAGTAGCTAGATAATTTAAGTTACTTGTTCTACGCAAAGTGGATAAATTAGCTGTTTTGCCTGAAGGAAGAACACATGGTGTTGCCCTTCTCTGTATTGATATAGGTCAACAATCCTATTACTGTTCTGTTTCAGTATAACGTTATTTTCCATGTGTTCATAAAGTAATAACGAATGTAGTAAGAAAATAAAAGCATCCCTCAGGATGTTCTATGAAACAGACATTTCTGACTCTATCTAGTAAATACATTTTCTTAAAAAAACAAAGATCAAACATTATTTGCTAAACTGAGATTACAACAGGATTTATTTAAGTGAAAGTAATTGTGAAAGCAGCTAACTGTATGCAAACATGATTCATACAGTATTATTTTTCCACTTCGTGGTATAAGTGTTCACTTGGAAAGAAACTTGATGCCATAAACTTGTATGTTCTCATATATGGAACATAGTAAAATTTTTATTTATTTATTTATTTACTGATTCAATTAATTCATTCCTTGTTTATTGGTTTTAATGTTCATGGCAAACTGACTTACGACAAAATGGATGACTACTACAATGTTCCTTTATGACTTATTTACTTTCAGCATGCATGAAGCTTTTGTGGGAAGGGGTGAGTACTGTCTAAATCTGAATAAATATTGTAACTTGTTTGTTACTGTAGTCATATTTTATGCCAATAGTACTTAGATTCTAATAGTATCAGAAGGAAAAAAAAAAAAAAGACCTAAAAACCAGTACAATGAAAACATACTTTTAGATTTAAGTGAAAGTTAATATTATGGTTGCTTATGGTTAAGTTCTCTAATACATACGTAGGCTTCTACATTTAAAAATGCTGACTATGCACTGACTCTTTTAAAAATCAAAAGAAAATGCTAGGAGCTCAACATTTTTTAATGCATGCCTATTTGTTTGGTGTCAACTAGGAAGCTAACTTCTGAGACAAGATATTTTTCTGGGTTTGAAAATGAAAATAAGATTTAAAAAGAAAGTGATTTTATTCCTTATATATACACAATACCAAAAAGGGATGTTGAAACAAAGTTTTGAGTGCTGCAACATATTTGAGAAAATAAGATGTCATTTACAGTGTTCTTCCTATAAAGAGCTTTGAGAGGAAGTCAGCAGCAAAGTTACCAGTCGTTAGTCTTCAAGACATTAGGGGGCACCACGACCTCACAGACTTAAAATTATATAAGTTAAAGTACAGTTACTTTTCCTGTCCAAGGTAACCAGGAAACAGCATAAAATAGCAAAATCAACTCCTGGAGTGATTCCCTAGTGCAAGAGTATGATACAGTTCTTAATAAAATTTCCAACAGAAGACAACCAGACATTTAGTAGAATATAGACTACACCCTCCTTTCTGTACAAGTAATAAAACTAACAGACTAATGGATGCAATATAAGCAGCTTGCTTTCAAGTCTTTATTTAAATCTTACATTTTCCTTCAGGTTTTCATTCTGGGAATACGACATTTTCAGCTCAAGTCTCTAAGGTATTACAGGTTAGTTCAACCTGTAGAGTAAATCTCTGTATAGGCAAGGAGCACACAGGGAGCTTGGGATGGAGCTGCTTTAAATTCAGGTCCCTGAATTGGGTATCATGCTTGGGGTGGTCACCATAAGCTATCCAACTACACCACCAGACATGCATATGCTGTAATGATGGCCTGTAAATCTCACACCACTACAGGGGACATTAACAGTCTTAGCTCTGACATGCAGACATGGCAGATAACTTATTTAGGAGGTGATTTACTTAGGAGATCTAGCTGGAAAGGAATTGGAAAGATGTGTGTCTGTGCAGAGGGAAGAAGGTGTCTGTCTGTCCAGAGGGTTGCTGTTCTTCAAGAGGGATGATAGCTGTGCCTTCAGGCACTGACTTGCACGCCTGAAAAACAAGATGCCTTGCTGTTGTTCCTCTGCAGCTGAAATGATGGTGTGCTTGATGTAACAGAGATACACAGCTGGACAACAGGCTTATAAGGGAGGTGCCTGTCATTCCTGGAGGACTAACACTGGTCTCCCTAGAGTTCTTATGGTTTGACCTAGATACCTGAGGCCTTATTCATATCAGCTGTGAAGGATGATCTTCAGTGGAAATCTACACTGTAAAAAATACCCAGCTGTAACATTTAAGTCTACTTAACATTATGGTCTACTGCATAAAATGAAATCGTATGGTAGTAGTGTGCTTTGAGTATGGATAAAGTAATCAACCAACTAAAATTTCACAATGGAAGATGACTAGCAGTAGGGAGAAGTATGACATAATACATGAGACACTCATCTAATTTACGTAAGCGGAAAGCATGACTCACAGTCTTTGGAGCTGGGCTAGGGAGTGACTGGATTCCACAAAGTAAAACAGCATTCTGTTGCTACACTTTCTACTTTCTCTACTGTCTTATGGACACCTTAGTAAAAATCTTGCCCTGAATGGAGGCTGTGGTTAAAACTAATGCAGTAACTGAGGTTCTGGTTAGTGCGGGAGGCAGACTAGGGTAGTCAGTAGCTGCTACAGGGTTATCATGCCTCTACAGCCTGAAATAGCCAAGAGTGTTTCAGTGTTTCAGCCTACAAACCTGCATACATGATGATCAAGTTCTGCGTTGCTATACTGGCAGAAATCTTTTTCTCGTGATCAGTCACACAAAGAAAAGATTATTTACCCATAGGCACTCTCTCAGACCTTCTGCATCGTAAGTTCATGCCTATAGATATGTATACTATAATATACGCGAATATAAAGCCTGTGAAGAGTAATATGTGTATGAGCTGTAATATAGTACCTGAGAAAATACATACAGACCTGTTTTTATTTATGTGGCGGTATTATACAAAATATGCGTAACATAGTCTACAAATATAGATGAAGACCACAGTCTCTCTCTTGAGGTGTTTGCAGTCCTGAAAATACCCCAAGAAACTGGCCAAAGGCAAAGGAAAGGAAAATGGAGTAAAGCAAAGTGATCAGCCTGGCAGCTATACAGGCTTTTTTAAAATCAAATCTGAATATATATTTATATTGTATACAAATTAAATTATGGTAAAATATATGTATGCATGTATATATAAAATCAGATGCTCAAACGTTGCCCTTGTGAGGTTAGTTTTGCTTTCTGTCAGTATGCATTGTGGAACAAGCTTTACAAGAACACGTGCTACTCTTTCCTGGAAAAGCTTCACTCAAAAGGAAGTAGAGAGCAAGAAGAATATCCTAGCATATACATCTGCAGCATCACTGATCTAGGGAACCTTAAGAACAAGTTGGCAAATGTCATTTTAGACAATGACGTTGTATAGGTTGTAAATGCATTTCTTCCAAGCATTCCTTAGGGAAAGGAAAAGATTTTTTTTTCATTTGAAGTATGTTTGTCATTCCCTAGAAATACTCTTTTTCACATTCTCAGCACTTCAGGCTTCATAGCACAGTGACAACTTACGATGGACGTTATGGAATAGACTGCCTCAGAGAACGTAGTGCCCATGGTCCGTTCCTGTTGATACAGTTACAGTTGAAGTCCATGCCACTTCTTTCCACTGCTGGCTTTACCTGCCATAACTAGGTTAAGATTAACACAAATAAAGCTATTATCCTTGTACTCAAACCTTTGCTCAGTATGGGTATGAAACCGTCCTTGTCCAGATGGCCTTTTAGGGAGTTATTCAGTGAGATTAAGGTCCTTGAGAAAGGGAAGGAGATATGAAGATGACTCTGTACTTGCTTGAAATTAATTTCCTGGATCTCTGAGGTTCACACTGTGTTCCAGTAGTTTGAAGTTTTGGGGTTTGGCTAACAATCTTTACGCACTGAAAGGGTGCAGGCTGTTACTGGAAAATGTTAAAGCTTCTTCAGAAAAGTCACTTTGTGAATTCCCATATCTACCTCTGCTCTACAGAAACTGCTTTTCAAAAATCCCTTTGGGGAGAAAAATCTCCACATATCTTTCCACGTACTGGGAGTCAGATCTGCTAAAATGAGTTTAGTATTGTATTTTTTACTGTAATTGGATGTTTTGCCAGAGACCAGCTATGTGACACATTGTAAGCTTTCTAAACTTCAGTGAAAGACTTTTATCAGTTTCAGTGAACTGTGACTCAGGCCCTACCTATACATGTTCTCTAACACGGAGAATTAGAAAAACGTGCCAGCAAACATTGGTACACAACAGCAGAGAGTCATGAATAGAACTGAAGTGATTTATTAAATGTAAATTATTGAATGATGACAAAGAGATAGAGAGTCTCAAGTGAGTATAAATAGTATGGACACGATCCTGGTTATACACAAGGGTATGCTGGTTTAAAATAGGAAGCCTATTTTGATTGTTTGTATCTTAGAAGCAAAGTTTGATTACCACAGAGGGAAGAGGTAGAATGAAAAGACAAGGCATTTTGTCCTGAAACAAAACCCACTTAATTATTTTCTGTTCTTCTCTACACTGCAGTTTGTACCAGCTTCAAAACAGGTAGAGCTGTTGCTAGGTAATCTTTTTTACCCACTCAATAGCTGAAGTTTCAGCCACGCAGAAAAGAGTTTTTATATATCTAACTGCATAAAATTAAAATCTAAGGCACTGCTTAATGACTGCTTCCAGTGCAACCCTGCTTCTAGCTATGGGCCTCTTTCCTGGGAGCAACCCAACTACCAGCACAAGCAACTCGCTTCCATAGGCTGTAGGTCAACTGGGAGCAGCTGCAAGCCCTCCCGAGCACTTTCCTTATCTCAGCTGTGAGGATCAGGCTTGCACACCCTTTCTTCTCCACGTCGATTCCTCCCTTTTGCTGAGCAACTGTCTGTGCTTTCATGCAGTGAAACAAGGGAGGGAATCAATGCGGCTGAAAAGCAAACCACCGCCACCCCCCCTCTTTGCTGGGCTCAGCTGGGTCAAGTTCCTGCTCTGGTTCATTTTGTGGCTGCATAAGCAGTATGGATAAACTCAGGGGGAAATGCAGTGGATGGTCAGGAACAAGCAGGCAGGGATGGGGCAGGAGAGGAGTTGCTCAGGCCACCTTAACATTTGCCTGGCATTGCCGCCAAATATCAAAACATGGTCTCAGTTTCTCTTAGATTTGTGATCTACCAAGGATCTGAAGAAAATTTGGGTCAACTTAACATGTGAAGCTGAACTATTAAAAGTACACAACTGATATTATTAATCCAGATCTTGAAACAAACATTTCACTCATACTTTAATAGAAAAACCATGTGGGAATTTTATTGCTGTATCTTTTAAGATTTCCAACGTGGAAAAGGCCAAGACAAAGTTAAACTCAGGACAGATCTCAGATAAACCATAGTCAGCAAACTACAATTACATCCACCGTTGTTCCTGATCTGGCTATGTTCTTTTCCATCTGTTACTGACACCCACTGTCACCATAAAGTTTTTTTACCTTTGGACGGCAAAACCACACATACAAAAATTGGCAATTGCTTCCTCTTTTTTATGGGGTGTGGGCTGCAAAGGATGGTTCAATTACATTCATCATCTGTTTAATGGTAAATATTATTTTCTTCGACATGAACTATGGCATCCAAAAGCATGATAAATAAATGTGTATCCAGTTTCGACAGTATTAATCACCTCAGAGATAAAGTAGTTTCTGTCATTGAAGGAGATAGTGGCTGCAGTGAGTGTTTGCCAGCCCCGCAGACCCACCCTGGCAGATCTATGGCAATCCAGGCAATCTAACACCTGACCTATTTATCCTTTCTTCTAGAGAAGCAACCTAGAGCCATGCTTGCAGATCTCCCTGTGGGATCTCTGATCCCTTTCTGCCCTAGGGACATGCCACCTCTGCAGTGACTCACAAAAACGCTCTTCTGCAGTGAGAATTCACTTTCAACAATGCCTGGTACTGAGTAGGTTTCCAAAATACAAGTATTTCAGCCTACTAGCATGCTGGCTGTGCCAACGTGATGTATGCACAAAGTATATTTGTTGATTTACATTGTTAGAGGTAGTTTAAAACAGCAGTGCTACCTAGAAAAACAAACTACTAACCATGGACTGCTGGGACTGGAAAGAAGGGCTCAATTGTGGCATTCCCCAAGGGAAATAATAAGAAACAAAAAGGAATCAGAAGAAAAAATCCTAATAAATAAAATGGTGTAATAGAGAAACCTTTTGATATGACTCCCCTGTGTTTACATCATCCAGCTGCCTTTTTACAGAAGTAATACACAACGTCAAAGATACGCTATCTAGCAGGCAGCAGCAACAAGTCATGCCACTGAAGGTACATTGTGTAATGAGAAGTCGATTGCCTATGTTCAACCCAGGAAACTTTTTGTTTCCAAAGTACTATGCAAATGGCTATCAGCAAGATATTTAAATCGAAGTCTCACTTACAGATTTGTAGAGAAACAAATGAAGTTTTGTCCCAGTCTTTGTTTTTTTCTGTTAGCAAAACCTAACTGTTTCTGAGACAAAGTATTATCCCTACCTCAAAGCAAAGCTCATAAATAATCAAGGGCAAAGACTACGTGCATTTGATTTCACAGCCATAAATGCTGATCAATGAATGCTGCAACAAAAAACTTCTACAGTGCTACGTAAATTCTAGTAGTCATCAACAAGTTACGCAATTCTTCTGGTTTATATTAACACAGGGGGGAAACATGTTCCATGACTCCTACTTTACTGAATGTCCAAACCAGTTACCTCACTTCTGGTTCAGTTAAAGTGCAAGAAACAGACCCTGGCGTTTGGTTGGACTGAAGTCTTTGCAATCATTGCTGATAGGTATTTTAATAAAAAGCTTGTACATACTTATTAAGAACTGCCTAGTTGACCATTATTAAAACTTGAATTTTAACAACTTTTAAGCTTGACTTTTTACAGCTATTCAACTCAGTACAGCCCAACATTAATTTTTGTTTTAAAACAGACATTTTAATACTTATGTAGAATTAGTCCTTTGGTTATGACTTGCATTTGTCCATTGACTGTGCATCACTGACAGTAAAGGAAGAATAATCTTGTTAAAAAGGAATTTATTTGCCATAGTAAAGTAGGTACATGTGAATCTCGGTGAACAAATGGGAGGCACTGTTTTGGCATATCCTGTACTAATATTCAAGCCCATCCTTCTTTACCACTGTTCCTTTCCAAGGTCTGTTGCAAGTAATAAATATAACAACTCCTGTTAACTTTCATAACTTCCACATAAAGTCAGCGAGAGCCCTGTGTGTGCACATGCCAGAAGGAAGGCAGGAAGACCAGAACTGAATTTAGGAGTAGCCTTACTCCAGTATTTATTTAATCTTTCTATGATTAAAAGGAAAAACAACATAGTTTGCTTTGGGGACTTGCACATATTTTATAAATATTGCATCACCTCACCACATGGTATTTGGTATTCTATAACACCGTCCTCTAGAGCCTATGTAAGCAGCAGCTGATTGATTTTCCCATCTCTTACCAGATACATCACAGCACACACAGTTCCACTAGTATTATTTTACAAGTAGTTTGTTCAGTTTTGTTTGCGTTTGTTGACATATCATTAAAATAGATCAGAACCAAATAACAAGACCTAGCTCTCTTCTGTTACAGATGTCTAATTTTTCTGTAATGACTTCTGTTTAGTATAAATAGAAATCTACTATCTACATAGTTTCTGACTTGCCTACTCCTGAGGGTTGATTTAAACCAACACAACTGGTGGCGGGTATTCTGGGTACAAGAAGCATTGCAGGAGACAGCAGCAAGGAAGTCATAGCAAAAGAAAGCATAAGGTCATTTACTGAGACATTTTAAAGGATAAAGGAATGGGTGACATCAAAAGAGAACAGGTCAGGTAGGCAGCAGAAGCTAGCCTCGGCCGGGACTTGCAGATGACCATTTTGAATTTGAGGCAGAATAGGAATGAAAAACAAGGGCAGCTGAAAGAGGACATAACTGAGATAAAATAAGAAGGTTGGTGCCTTGGTAGTACGATCACAACACTGATGTAGTAAGTCATGCAACTGAAGACAGAAGATAAGTGGGATCAAATAATAACGCTGAGAACTGATGAGGTCCAGGACAAGGTTTTGCCAGGGGAAATCCAGTACAGCTGGTGGCTGTGGAAAATGGCTGGTGAACGGCGGGGGGGACACTGTTATAACTTTCCAGTTGCTCTCAGCAGACAAAAGAAAGCTCATGACATCGGAGCAGGAGAGATTAAAGGCTTGTAGTTGCACATCTCTGTCTTCAAAGAGGGAAACAAAACCAAACTAGAGCCATATCATCAACTATAAATGGCATGCAGGAAGAGTTTTGGAAAATGGAAAATCCCAGTGTTGCTTAGCAGTGAGAAACTCCCCTCTCCTTCCAGCTGAGGACACGTCACTGGAAAGTCCCAGCCTAGGGGAAAAAAAAATCCACCGGGTAAACAAATTGCGTAGGTAGTGAAAACAGAAAGAGGAACAAAGTCAAATGATACTTTGACTTTAAAGAAGTTTTTTTTCAGGTTAGCATTTCCTTGAATGGCCACAGTTCAAGTTCAGACAAGAAAAGTCTCATTAGAGTGAAAATGGCTGGTAAATGTCACTGCTGATATTAGGCCATAGGAAAAAAGCTCATTTATTAAAAAGCTAAGATTTCAACTTGGGATTTTTTGGATTTTCTGCTACTGAGTGTAGTCAAACGATCCCTGTGACAAACCAGATACCCAGGACTATTACATCACTGTAAAATTAGAAATTATTGTCCGGCAAGTTTGTGGAACTTTTTTCCCCTTCATTTACATGTACTTCCAGACAAGGAAGCTGTCCTTAACAAAGCACTTTCTAGCAACTCACTGGGCATGGCTCTTTGTCTTACAAGCAAATTCAATGCTGGGAATTTTTCCAGCACTGCCCATAAAGAAAACAAGGAAAAACCATGGTTGGTCACACTGAGACAAGAAATACAGTGTTGGACAAAATTCTGGGATTCTTCCCTCTCTAACTAGCATTCATGAAAATAAAAATATTGACATAAATTATTACCCTTCTCTGAAATAAATTAACTTCCAACAAAGGTACTTCACAGTAATTAATCACAGCAACGTTAACTCAAATTCTGGAACCAATTACAGTGACAGCGCTTTCTAGCTGTAATCTATGAAAATAATCAAGATAGTTTTAACTCTGCTTTTGTGCTCTCCCAGTTAATGAATGTTGCTGCATCCTGACCGATGTACACGGCAGTCCAACCCTGCCAGCAAACAACCAGATGCCAGTTTTGCAAGTGTTGTGTAGACTGCCCCATCTCCAACCCTATCAATATTAATTAAAATGTACTATTTTATTTTCTTTAAACTCAGGTTCTCTTAAGTCTTATCAGGATTCAACACTACTGCGAGAGCCATCCCAAGCACATTATCCTTGACAGCCAGTAACTATTATTATTTATGAAACTGCCAACCTTTTCACATCCTCTCAGATTTGGGAAGAGGATCAATTAGCAGTCTTTGGGGGGAAGGGGTTTTTTTTTTTTTAATTTTGGTTTGTTTTTTGCATTGCTTCTAATGTCTATAAATAGTAGGAGGGAACCAGAACTGCAGGAAGATTTGAAATTTTGATCCTTTACCATTTTTCCTGTTCAAGATAAGGGCATAATGCTACTACTGTAACAGGAGGTAGGACGATCTTGACTTCTGAGGTGGAAGCTTAAGGCCCAAGTGCATTGATCACATCTCTACTTCTGGAGCTTTGAACAGCAGAGAATAATGATGACAAAAGCTTTCCCCAGGCACCAAGCTGGAGCAGCAAATGTGAAACCCAGCCGAGTTTCAGTTCCTGCATCTGATGCAGTAACTGCGTTAAGCTTTCTAAAGGAGAAAGGTCATGAGTCTCTCTCTCTTCCGTGTGTGCTCTTACATACATGGCAGGAGGATCCAGGATATGTTTCCTGGATGGGGCCAGAAGTGGAGACAATATTCACAAAAAATGTACTAATTGGGACCCTTCGTGATTTTTATAGGAATGTCCTTTTCTCAAAGCAATTTCCTAGCAATAAAAGCAGGTTGTGACAGCAACATAAACATGATCTGGTGATCTTTTAAAGGTTTTTCTTCAGATGTACACACCAGTGTTCATCAGGACAAGACAGTGTGGCATCTGACAGCAAGAACCTATCTTATGTTGGATGACACCTATTGCAAGAGGTCTCTATCTTAAAGACTTCTCAGTTTCAGCTAACAGAGTTTGCTACAAGAGCTGATCTACTAACTCCTCTGGAAAGCTGCTGATAATTTTGAAGCTTTAGAATTACGGTTTTTGTCTTCTGGTAGTACAGCCATGGTATTTGAAACCATTTCAAAATAGTCGCATCTTTAATACTAAGAGGTATGCTCTCAGATTCAACTCATGCTGTTCCTCATGCTGGTAACTCAGTCAAGACCTCACTCATGGGAGTAAGTACCACCATAAATCTGGACATTCCAGCCAAAAGACATGTATTTTAGTGTCTGGCTGGCAGGAGGACACTACAAAAAGTTGATATATTTACTTACTGAATACCTGATGCAATTAAATAACACTGAAAAAAAGCCTTAAGAGGTGAAATGTCACTGATGTTCACTCCTGCTTTGGGTGACTGGTTGTTTTTTTCAGCTGTGGTAAGGTTTTATCTAGTAAAACTCCTTTAAATAGCATGGATATGGAATCAGTTCAGAGTCAGGGAATATAAAACCTCACGAAGGAGGGAAGCAAGGAGAAGCCCTGAATGAAGCAGAACCAACCACACCTTCATCAGAAAGAGCATTTCCATAGTCAGATCTGACACTTGTCCTGAAGAAAAAAACATTATCAAACTAACCTAATTCCTAACAGAGTAACCTAATTCCAAAGAGAGTCACTGGCGGTTATCAGAGCAGGGAAGTCATTCCTGGCGCACAGCTAATTCTGTATCTGGCTTTGCTTAGTGCTCTGCACGTCATTTTATTTTGTTAGTTTTCTTCTTTGACCTTGCCCGTCTCATTACAATGAAAGTTCACTTGGCAGCTGATGAGGAAAGGAAAACAAGACCAATTGTAAAGCTGAGTGACTAAGCAAGAAAATATGTGCAAACCCATGTGAAGGTCTTGGAAAATCCAAACATAGTTTTACTCTGGTCACTGACCGATTAAGCCAAAAAAAGCTATAAAAGAACCTGAAAGCTTTCATGCTCAACATCCAAAAGTTGGAAAGTGCCAGAATTAACACAGAATACGCACAATAAAGCCTGGACTGGGATCAAAAAGGCAGTACAAAAGTCTCTGGCTGCAGAAGGACCAGGTTCACTGGTGGCTACTGAGCTGCACGTAGCTCACAAGTGGTTCACAGGGGACTTCAAGGGCAGGGCTGGCGCAGACAGGGACACTGGCAAGTGTCACCATTCCTGCAGCAATGGAGGCCGGTATGGATGGGGAGGCTGGAAACCGTAGCAGCTATGCGGTAAGATATCGATACTGACTGTTGCGGCAGAGAACAGGCTCGCAGCGTTTTGGCCACGCCTGCCCCAGGGATGGCAAACGTACAAGGCAGACACCTGGGAACAGGAGCCACTTCAGGAGCCAAGCTCAGTGAAGTCTGCCCTTCAAACAAGCTGAAGCTTTCAGACAGATATTAAAAACCAAACCCAACCAGTGTAATTACCGCTTCCTTCATGTTTGTAATTCACAAGTCATCCCTTTTTCATCACATGAATGACATCACTGTCAGAAATTACTGCCTGAGGACCTAGACTGAAACCGGCTCTGCAATCACATTAATGGGTCTCTGTGCAGACACAGGAGCAGAGTTTAAATTAGCTTTCAAATTATTTTACCAAATAAGAAAAGCAATAATTAAGAGGTGAAACACTTCAACAACAACTAATCACTAACAATTACAAACATAAAAGTAATCATTTTATTCTGCAGACTTGACAATTTTAGCAGGGAATTAGCATTTAACGTAGGTGACTGCAAATGAAATGCTATCGAAAACGAATAGCGTACTGAAACGCATATGCTTTAAAGGCTTCACCTTCGCCTGTATGAATAAAGCGTAGCTGTACATATGGGGTTATACAAATAAGCTTGCAGGCCTTTCCTGTACATTTCAACAATACTCACAAGTTAAGCAAGACCAAACCTTGGTTTTCACTCTTGACATATACAAAACATACTTAGCAAAACTCCTGCATCTCCATGATAGACAAGTTCAAACTTTCCGAAGAATAACACCCCAAAACTATTAAAAGTACCGCTGTTGCTGTGGTGTTATGAAATCTTTAGTGTCTTCTAGGCCCATGGGCAGGGGCAGTTAAGTTCTCCTTTTTCTCTCCACTAATCTCTATTAGACCTCTGGTCCCTTCTGGAGCCACAGCTATTCCCCAGAAGACAGTACCACGAGAGCTGTGACCACAAAGAGCACGACCTTGGCACAGCCCATTTCCAGCCTTCTCCCATTGCTAGGGTTGGAAGGCCACACATGAAATACATCCCTGTGCTGAGGGAAAGACATGGCCATGTTGAGAAGCCCAAAACAGGCCAGAGACTGGTATTATGCAAACCAGGGTGGCATAAACCCAACTTATTGTGTTACAATTCAGTATTGTCTACATGCAGAAGCACAGTATATCACAGCGTCCACCCCTCAGTCAGTGTTTTTAATGAGATTATGGTGGGGTAGCAGCTGCACCCATCATAAACCTATCTGCTCTTCAATCGAAAGTTACAGGACTCGCATAGTATTTCTAGCTACCTTTGCTCCAAGGTTTTTAGGAGCCGCTGGTCACCGAAAGCACCATTATACATACATAAGATCACAGTGATCATTTCTCTGCTGAAATCTTGTTACAAGGACATTTGTGACCTAAATGGATTGCTAAGAGCATCATTTAAGAGGCTAGTTGCATAGGAACCATAGCAAGCAGAGAATTTGGCTACTCTCAGGCCTCAGAGGAAATACTTACTGATACAGCAAAATCACTTCTGCATACAGCGATGCATATACAAAAGCTTCAAGTTATACAAATAAATTCTCCCAAAGTACCCATTTTATGTCAGTCATACACCCATGTAAAGTCATCACATATTCATGTTCCTCATGTAATTAAATAGGTATTTTCCCAATTGAAAAAAAAACAAAAAAAACCCCAAAATCACAGGCCCATTTCACAGTGAAGCCATTTAAACTTCTACACTGTGAAAACTGTAGAGACTAATAGAGGCAAAGCATATTTTAACTGAAGGCTTTTATTTAGAACTTTGCATATAGCTTCGTTCTTATCTGAATCTCAATTATATTCCATGGATTTTCTATTCTTCTCAGAAAGCAAGTGTCTTTGCTATATATATTAAATTTCCTCTTCTCTTCTCTTACAACTGTGTCCTATAAGAGACAGCAGTGTTCTGCGTGTTTATTTGCTGTAACGGCAGAAGTGAGAATTACTCGTCAGGCACTGAGTCAACTACAAATAAGCATGTATGCCTGTAAGCATCAAGCAAGTATTCACAACAATTTCAAATTTGGTTAAAAAAAAAATCAACAGCTGCTTTTAATTAAGATTGGTTAGTTTTTCCTAGCCCTCAGTAAATAGCATAAGGCATGTGGAATCCAAATTCTTTAATGGAGCTGAAGCTAAAAAGCACCGTCTGCCATTTACCCCGCGATTTCGACTGGGACCTTTTCCTTCATCGGTTGCAAAAATTTCACTCCCTCCAGACTAATACCAGCGAACTGGCCACAGATGCCGGCCGGTCACGTACAGGGGCACAGAGGGAGAGGAAGGACGTGTAGGCGGAGAGCTGAAGCCGCCGTGCGCGGGCCCGGTGGCGGGGCTACCGGAGAGGGAGAGCAGCAGCCTGAGGGCCGCCGGAGGCAGCGGCGGCCCCGGCGGGAAGCCTGGCAGGGCGGGCAGCTGCCGGGCCGGGGCCTGTCGGAGCGGCCAAGGCCCCCCCTCCAGCGCCCGGAGAAGGCCCAGCAAGGGCGGCGGCGGGGCCCCGGTCTTCCAGGCCCGGCGGCTCCTCGCTCGGCATCCCGCCGGCAGCGGGAACAGCGGCGGGGCGGCGACGCCCGCCGGGGCGGTGACCCCCGCCGGGGCGGCGCTACTTGCAGAGCCCCTCCAGCCGCTCCAGGGTGCCCTTCATGTCGCGGATGCGCTTGGCCAGGGCGGGCACGGGCTGCATGGCGCGGTCCAGCTCCTCGCAGCGCGCCACCAGCGCGTACATGGCGCGGATGCTGAGGTCGGCCGCCTCGCCCAGGCTCTCCACGCCGTCGCGGTAGGTCTGGATGCAGCCGACGCTGAGGGCCGTCAGGGCCTGCAGGCCGCAGTGCACGTTGCGCAGCAGCTCGTCCACCTGCGCCGCCACCTGCCCGGCCAGGGCCACCACGTCCTGCAGCGCCCCGGGGTCGATGGCGGGGATAGAGCCGCCGCCGCCCCCCGCCGCCGCCGCCGGCTCGCCCCGCGGGGCGCCGCTCAGCCGGATCCGCCGCTCCAGGTTGTTGGCCACGAACTGGGTGAGGCGCCCCTCGCGCAGCACCGTCCCCTCCAGCTCCAGGGCGCTCGCCAGCGTCGCCCGCCGCCCCTCCGGCAGCTGCCGCCCCGCCGCCGCCCCGCCGCCCGCGGCCAGGCTCAGCGCCTCCAGGCTGCGCTCGTCCCGCCTCCGCCCCGCCGCCTCACGGCCGGGTCCCTCCTCCGCCGCGGCCGGGAGCCCGGCGGCCGCCGCGAGCCGCAGCGCCGGCACCTCCATGGCGGGCGACGCGTGCCTGCTCGCCGGCGCGCCACCGCCCACCAGGGGGCGCGCCGCCGCCTGTTTACGTCCCCCTCGATTGGCTGCGGGGCGCGCGGGGGCGCGGCCGCGGCTGTTTGTGTGCCGCCCGATTGGCCGGCGGCCCTCGCAAGGAGAACCGCCCACCCCCTCCGTTCGCTTCGCACTGCGGGCCCGTGACTCGGAGACTGGGGCGTGTCCGCTGTTTGTGTCTGCCCGGATTGGGCGGCCTGCGGAAGCGGGCGTGGCCCCAAGTGTTTGTGTCGCTTACGATTGGCCGAGGCGGGGCCAGAGAGGCCGCCGTTTCGCCGAGATTGGCGGCGCCTGGTGGAGAGGCGTGCCGCTCGCGCCATCCTCGCACGGCGATTGGCGCGGGGGCAGAAGGGGGTGTGCCCCGCTCGGGTAACAACACCGGGGCGCTGGTGGCTGCTCTTCTCACTCCCCCGCCATGTTCTCCTAGCAGCGGATCCTATTGCGCCACCATCTCAGCCCACAAAGCCCGGGCAGACGCTCCCCAGCGACCCGACCCGCTCATTCCCACCTGGGCTCGACCCCTCTCCCCGGTACAGCTCTGGGTACCCACGTCCCACCATGGTCACCACCACGGCGCCGCCGCCCTTCCTAGCTCGGATCTCGGCAGGCACCGAAGACCCCAGGCGGCTGCCTTCCACTCTTCTACAGCGCCTCAGGCGAGGGGACAGCAACTGTGAGAACCAGCCCAGCTGCTGCCTGGCGGGCCCGGGGGGCAGCGCGCGGCCCGCGCTGAAGAGAGTCCGGCGGAGGAAGGGAAAGATTCGGCCCGGCCCCGCGGGGCTCTTGCCCAGCCGTTACCAACAGTACCAACAGCATCGCGCCGGCCTGGGGAGAAGGACGCCGCTGGGAACGCACGGCCCGGGCGAACTTCGCGCTCACCCTGCGCCAACGGTCTCAGCCGCCCCCGGCATGGTAACGGTCCCCCCGGAGGAGCCCCCCGCACCCGCCCCCTCGAGACCCGCGCCCGGCAAACCCCTCAGGAAGGAGGTAAAGACGGGGCTCCGCTACTTCTGCTCACTTCTTTCCCCCTCCGCCTTTCTCCCGCACCCTGGGAGCCGGGAGGCCACTTGTCTCCCCGCCGGGGGGGGAGCAGCGAGCAGCTGCCCCCCTCCCCTGGCCCCCTGCAGGCGTACGGACGGGGCGGGGGGGGGGAGAAGTTTCCGTTACGCCTGCTCGGACGGGGCGGGGGGAGGAGGGAGAGAGCGAAATCGCGGGCGGCGATTGGCTGCTCGGCGCCACCAATCGGCGGCCGCCGCTGCGCCCAGCAACAGCCGGATTTAGCCTGCTGGCCGCGCGCCAGTGGCCCCTGCGCGCGCAGGCGGGACGTGCGCGGGGCGCAGCGCCCCATGGCGGCCGCGGGAGCGCGGCTGGGGAGGCGGTGAGGCCCCGCGGGCGGAGAGGGCTCTGCTGCCCGCCCCGCGGCTGGTGGGCGCTGCCGGCAGGCGCGTACGTGCTAACGGAAGAGTTGCAGGAGACGTGGGGTAGCTAGGAGGAGCGCGGCCGTTGCCCCCCGCCCCTGCGTGAGGCGGCACCCAGCGCCTCGCTTCGCGTCTCCGGTGCCGTGCTACGGGAGCCCGGCGCAGGGGCGGTGCGGGAGCACGGCTTCGAGTCCGGCTAGCGGATGCCCCGGTGGGGCGGTAACTGTGCCTGTGCGCTGCCGGAGGCGCTTCTTGAGGAGAGGGGTCGTGTGTTGACGTGAATTCTTTGTCTCTGCAGTTCTTAAAGAACAAGATGGGAAAGTCTGAGAAAGCTGCCATCCCCTACAGCCAGCCTGTTCACAGTTTACATCTGTGTGAACAACCAAAGATTAACAGACAGAAGAGTAAATGTAACATGCCACTAACAAAGGTCACCTCGGCAAAAAAGATCGAGAACTTTTGGCAAGATTCTGTATCGCCAGAAATAATTCAGAAGCAGGAGAAAAAGCCACTTAAAAACACAGAGAACTTCAGAAATGCCAAGTCCAAGAAACCTATCACCCTAACTGAAGCGAGCCAAAAAGAAAATTATGCTGGGGCAAAATTTAGTGACCCACCATCTCCTAGTGTCCTTCCAAAGCCACCCAGCCACTGGGTGGGTGGCACAGCTGAACCGTCTGACCAAAACAGGGAGCTGATGGCAGTCCATTTGAAAACTCTCCTAAAAGTTCAAGCATAGTTTCCAAGATCTCTCGAGTAATTGGCAAAGAAAACTCCATCCAGGAAACTTAAACTTGCCTTGTTGCAACAGAAATTGCAAAAGACTGTCAAGTCTTATAATCACATTAAAAAATCCTTGTATTATATTTTTTACGGTTGTGTAAATAGTGTACATCATGTATTATGTGTATATTCTTGTTCATACTTTGAGAGGTACATTTTAGTTTTGTTATGAAAGGATGTATTTTGCACTGCCTGAATGGTAGATGTCTTGTATATAAAATATGGACAATTTTAAGTGCGTGCTTGACACATGAAGACTTGACTTGATTTGCACAAGGTAATTAAAATTTTGGAAGGAGAGTACAGCTTTCAGATTTTAAGGTTCCGGATCAAATGTGAATGTTTTATTCATGCACTACTGACAATAGTTTTACATTCTGTGTCCCGGTTGAGTATAAACATGGAATTTTCATACAAATGTGAAGTTTTGCTCTCTGCTCTGGAAATAGTTCTGGAATTCCTGTTTATCTGTTTTTAAAATTAACTGGAATTTGAGTAAAATTCCAACCCATCAATTAGAGCACTGCTGATTTCTTAAAAAAAAAAAAGAAAAAAAACAGAAAAAAAAAAAAAGAAAATAGCAGAGCTTTCTGCCAAAAATCCAATTGGTCACTAAAAAATTAAATAAAACAATTTGGCCTCCCCTTAAGCATGTCTCTTTCTTTGTGTGTGTGTATATGTGTCTTAATTCAAGTATGTGAACTTATATTACTTGATTGCCTTCTAGTGCATCAGTAGGAATATTTTGAAGGATATATAGGAAGAAAGCACTAGCAGCAGCATCCCAGCTGAGGTGGTTCCTCAGCATGAATGATGTTTTCAAAGATTTGGAGCGAACAGTGTTAGCTACGTTCATGCCACATGCACTACTGCTCCTGACATAAAGCATCACTTTGTTCCGTGTGTGTGAATTGGCAGTATTCGTTAACATAGCCCTGAAATGAGATTGGTTAAAAACTAAGGGAGAATTTATTTGCTTTGTTTATGGAAATTAATCATACAGTTGCAAAATTTTTCATTATAATGCTATTGGGCTATTTAACTATATATGTTTTAAACTAAGAGCTCATACAAAATTTTTGGGCCACCCCAAAGACTTCCAAGTTCACTGTCTTGCAAAATAGACCTGTATTACTTGATTAATGACGGTACCTGCTTGAGGTAAATGTATGGCTTCAACAGCCCAGTTTGCTGCCTAATCTAAGTACTCCATAATATAGCGTGTCCTAGCTTGTCTTCTAAAAATGAACAAAAATCCTCCTTTTTAAATTTTTTAATAAACAGTATTAGGGCAAAGAAAAATTCTAGTAGAATCTCACTAAGGATGACTCAAGTAGACCGTAAGTCCCAGTTTACTATATTGGGTATATGCTGTATTGATCTGCTGTTGTGCTTGCTTTTTTTTCCCCCCATTCTTTCTTTTGCCAGAATGTCTTCAAGAGCAAAGGAAAAGGCCTTTAGCAATTCCCCATAGCTTTAGGCAACGGTTAATTTTGTCAGCTGAGCTTGTGATCGTCTTGAATCTTGATAACTAGGTTGACAAGAGCTAGTTTCCATCAGCCATGTAGGTTGGCATTATTTAAAAGGAGGTACCCTTTTTTTCCCTGATGATTATCTCTGTTCCCATCAGCCTCTTTTGTTCCCTGCCCCTTGGAGCTGACATCCAATTACGTAGTTCGAATGCTAACTCTTGATCCTACGCAAAATTTACCAACGTAACATACCTCTTTGTTTCTGCCCTGATTTGCCGACACATCCCTGGGGATTACAAAATTCATTAAATGTAAGTGCCAATAGTTCTCAGCTCCTCAGCCAATTCTTTTAAAGCTGTTGGATGAGATTTCTGAAGTCTTGAAAATAAAATTTTCCATACCTTGTTGGACCGTAAAGGTGTTCAGGGTAAGGTAACAATGTTTCATCTGGTCTTTCCAAATAGTGGGGGGAAAAAAAAAAGCTTGTTTAGCTTACTTCTGCATCAGTGTCGCTGGTCCTGTTGTGATCTCGCAGAAGTGTTGGGGCACTTCACGTTTTTACCTTCTTCTTAAGATCTTTGGGTCAAGTCCCTTCCTGGCCAATGGACTGGGTTATAAAACTAGGCCTACATACAATATACACTTCAACAAGATGGCCTGAAAAATCAGGACATCGTCATCTCTTAGGACCATATTCTGCACTTAATTTGTCACTTTCCCACGTTTTTTCCTTTATCTTTCTACCGCATTTTCTTACAGGGATTTTCACTTTCAAGGTTTCCTTCACTTTGACAGATTTCTCATCCCAGTTCCCTGACGGCAAGGCATTGTATTACATGAACATACTATTGTTTGAGTGTAGAGCCTGTAAACAAAAGAAAGAATTAGTGTCATGTTTGGACAGCTTCTTTGCAATACAGTATAAAGTCTTTTGAAGTGAACAGCTTTTAAGGAAGAAAATGAACAAATTTAGTGGATGTGTTATCATCAGCTGGTCATGTGTCTGCTGTACAGGAATTAAATAAATTGCTTATTAAATCTTCCGAGTTCAGTCAGAGTAAGGAAACAACATACTGCATTTGGGTTGGATAATGAAAGTATTTTCTGTTTAAAATTTTTAGTGCAATGCTGTGCAGAACTGCAGGAGAATCAACTGCGAGTTAACTACCAGCTTACTTTTAAACAGTTAAATGTCATGTGGTGATGGTCCTGAAAAATTAGCTTTCATGGAGTGCAGAAGTATCTGTTGTTGGGTTTTCATGCGTGGCTAAGTTTCAGCCCATTAGACAGCTTCATTAATAGCAGCTGGCTTGCTGCTCTACTAAAGCGAAAATGCTTCTGTCTCTTAATGCAAGAGGAGATAGAAATCCCCTGTGCATTTGAACTCCGTTACACCAGTATCTCTTCAGAGATGCTGCTAAATTCTTAAGTAGTCTGTATGTGAGGCTGTAACGTTTTCCATAAATTGAATTTTATTTCAGCTGATTAATATTTTTTCCAAGTAATGTAATTTTAAGCAGTTCTTGTAATTATTTTCAGAGGGTATTTTTAAGCTTTTGCATTATAAAGCATTTGATACCTGCCACGCTTCAGGATTTTTTTCTGCTTTACCCGGTTTTGAGATCAAATATGAAGCCTATAGATTATATGAAGCCTGAAGATTATAGATTGGTTTTCATTGTAATTTTGGAAATAAGTTTACGTTTATTTCTGCACAGAAAGCCTTGACACTTCCATCATGCAGTTAAACACATTCCTTATTTTCTTCTACAACCCCTTGTACTCTTTGAATTTTGATTTCACAATGCATTCTTTAAATTCTTTTTTTCATAATATATGCCTGACTGACAACTATTTAAGGGGAATTACTTTCTGTTGTAATTTCTGATCAGGTTTTATGTTATGAATAGGCTGATCCTTACCCTAAAGAGACGAGGAGGTAAGCAAGTAAGAGTTGAAGGTTGTAAAATGTTAACATTTACTGTGAAAAATTGATGCTACCTTGTTGAACAGGAACCACAGTGTTAAGTATTTTTGATAGCAGGAGATGTTTAGTTGCTGATTCAGTAGAAAAGATTAATGAAGGGAACATCCATTAATTAAGGAGAAATACATTATCCAGTCAAAGGACCTAACTACTGAAGTTGAGCAACAGAATGTTATCAGCAATATAGAGGCTGTGAACTTTTTGTTTTGTGTTGAGAGAGTAGAAGAATGTTATCAGAGCTAAGACAGGAAGGTCAAGAATTCAGCTGAATTTGAAAAAAAATCCTCAGGAATTAATTTGCACAGTGAACATGTCCTAGCGGAGGTACTTCTTCCCCTACATTGAAGTCAGCATTCCTCTCTAACTTTTTTTCCCATGAGGTGATAAAATCTTACCTATTCAACTCCCAGAAAATAGGCCTTTAGATTTTACAAAGCCCTGACTCTGTTGGAAGTACTGCCTTGGTACTTTTGTTTAAGGTTAGTCTAGTGGTGTTACTACAGGTTACACATGCTCAGGCTTGTGTGTGGCCGATGCGGTCATTTAGTCCGAGTGGTTCATAAACCCTTGTCTTCAGTTTGAGAATTACACTGGTTATGTGTACTTACGCTGTAGGTTGCCACTGGTGAGCAAACTGGTGTGATTTCTGTAATTTATACCTGAAAGAGGAGCTATTTGGGGATCAAGGATTTTTCTTGTATTTGTAGGACTTTGCTAAGTCTTTAGTTGTAGTTCAGTATATGGCTGTATGTATTTCAAGAAGTGGTGTAATCATCATTGCCATTTTGCCATTCTTAAGGTCATGAAGCATAAAGTTTTGAGGAGATGCTATTTCTATGAAACATGTCATTTGCTCCTTTAATGAAGCAATGTGCTTTCATCAGGTAGGTCTATGAACTTTAATTTGCAAATGTCCTTGTAAGTGGTGATGGCAATGGCCATGAAAATACAATTTACTTTGGTGTTTATTCCCTGGAACAAGACCTAGAGCTACATTCAATAAAGGGCTTAGTATACAGAGTCAGGCCTTTCTCTTGTTTGCTCTCATCACCTGAGTCTTGTGTTCTTTACTGCCTGGTGACATAGCTGCACGAGAAAGAACAAGCTGTGCCCTTACTTAATATATAGCTTGAGATCTGTAGTTTGCTTATATATATAGCATGAAGCTTTTGCAAGTTGTATTCCTAGCATCAGAATATTCAGAAATTGCATGTTGGCATATTTAGAATATCAATAGGTCATTGTAGGAATTAATGGAGTAGTAAATTAATAGACCATGTCCAAATTTTAGACATTCTTTGTATGCAAGCACTAAAGAAAGTGCTGATACATTTTTGTGCGCTGTACTAGGAGTGATAAGGAAAAAATAATTGACGAGACAGGTGGAAAAAAAACCTGAAAAACAAGGTCAGCTAAGAGATAAGAGAGAAGCAGCATAGATGTCACCATTGAATTATGTGGGAAGGAAAGATACTGCAAGAAAAAATTATCTCCCAAAGTATCTGATGTTACTGCAAATTTAGGGAATTTTAATGACTAGATGACATGCAATTTGCTACCGATTCTTGGCTGGGACCATCTGGGGAAAGACAATATGGGCTGGCAAGTCTTGTAACAGACTTTTTCTCTGATCAGTACCTATTATTCATTACTAGAAATTGCACCTTGGCACAGCATTCTTAATGGCTAGCACTGCTTTAGGTATCACAAAATGCCGTACAAGTGCTTACTGCTCTCAGGCTTCCACAGGTTTTTAGAAGTGGTCAGATAAAGTATGTACGTGCGTGATAGCAGCCTTCACGTTTTACAGCTGGAAAAAAAGGCATGCAGAAGTGAACCAGCTTGCTTAAGATCACTCAGCAGGCTATTTACTAACCCAGGAAGAGAACCACAGTTTCTGGAGCTCCAGCCAGGTTTTTCCTTTGCTAGTACGCATGGTTGCTGTGTGATCTCAACTCTTCCTCATCCCACTGTCTAGTATCTTAAAATGCAATGAATATAATGTTCTGCTTTGAAATGTTTGGCATTTGTAGTCATTGATAGGGCTGGTGAGATAAATCAGGCTGCATTTAGGTTTTGTGTTGTGTACAGTTTTATTACATGATAGCTTTAGTAATTTGCACATGAAAGATGACTGTTACATTTTTCTCCACCCTGCTTTTGGCCCTTTGATACAATATATAATCTATACACACCACCGTCACTTTCAGCTCATCCTCTCTGTCCTCTCCCCACAGCCAGCAGTGGGAAGGCTGATGAGAAGTCAGAAGTTTCTGCTTGTTGGCTGCTGCTCTCCACTGCTGTGCAAACATGCTGCAGCCAGCAGCTGGCTGAGAGGCGTGCACAGTATCCTCATAGTTTCTTGAGCTTACATTTGCTTTATCTTCAGGCTCTCACTAGATCCTGGAAGACAGAAAGAGAGGCCCAGTCTTTCCCAAGAGAGAGGATCTTCCTACAGGAGGACAGAAGGTGAAGCTTATGAGTGACTCAGTCTCTCTCTACCACCAGCCAGTCCTTCTTAAGACCTCGAGCCTTCCCATCACCTTCCCTGACTATCTGTTTTCTTTACTCTTCACTGCAGCTGTGATTTTCTCTTTTCTTGTATTTCCCCCTAAAGGCATTTCATCATTCCCAGTTTCCCTCAATTCCTGGCAAACGTTCATACATGTAATTTTTTTCACCTGAAAAATCAATTTGAGTATGCCACATTTATCTGCTGTGTTTAGGGTATATTTCCTCCAAGAGAGAATGTATTTTTTCTAAAGGACAGCTTGATTTTTACAAGATGCAATAATTCTCTTGAGATTTCTCCTGTCAACGTAGTATGAACTGACCTGGCAAGCATGTAGCACAGTCTCAATAACCACAACATACCCCACTTGATATCCTGGAGGACTAGAAACAACTCTGATGAGCTGGTCCGCACAGATACCATGGAATTCATCTGCCAAACACAACTCAAAAAACCCGAATTGTTTCCTCAGAGATCAGGAAGTCTGAGAGGTCTGACCTGGGCTGGTTGCTGGCAGGAGGACATGCCAGGAAGATAAAAATGCAGTCTGCAGCTCTGAGACTTGGGAACCGAGGCTTTTTATCTAATTTTCCAGGCTGGGTCTACTGTTTGAGAGCCTGTCACAAGTACAGCCTGCTTGCTGCGTGTGTCCAGAGCTCCTCTTCTCAGCCTCCCGCTTGTAGGACGACGCATTTCTGCGTGTTCCGTGATAGTTCAGTGGTTAGCTATACATTTCCCACCTGGTTGTGTCCTAGGCGATTTAAGGTAAGACAGGGGTCCGCCTATTTGAGAGGGTCTTATAGTTTATATTTCTTTTTTAATTCATTACTAGGTACCAGATTGGTTCAGTACCTACAAGGCCTGCTTTCCCTCAGGAACCATGGCAGCGTTAGTAAGCGCCTTCCCCAAAGCACTGAGTCATACATTTTAGGACAAAAAGAAAAAAAGTATTATACAGGCCACATATGCACCAAGCATACTGTTTATGCTCTTCAGCATCTACAGATCCCAAAGCCTGCAAGGTGTGTTCACATCTGCAGGGTGATGCTCTGTACCATTTGTATCATTTTCCCTTCTTCATTTCTCAGTCTCCTTTACCAATTTAATGATAAGGGACTTCCCTTTTCAGGGAAAGGTTCCCTAAATTTACTCACCCATATAGCAGTTTAGTTAATTATGCATCCACCTTCCCATAAAGTAGATCACAGATAAGTTTCTGTTTGCTTCAATACCTATGTAGATCTTCTGTCATGTTGGTAAAATAATCTTTTAGTCCCCAAGACATCTATCATAACTGACTTCCAAGGGGAAAGGTTCAGACCCTTTCAAGAGAAACCCCAATATATACGCAGGGCAGGGGAGATGGATGCATCTAAAAGCCAGACACAGATGAGAGAAAAGTGTCAGCCCATTTACTCTCCATACCCCGGGCCCTAAAATTGCTGCTTCCAATGCTCCATCCCTTTGTTATATTCCTCCTGACCTGTGCCACCTATTTCTTTGGCCTTCCCCCATAGTCCCCATCCATAGTCCTCATTTATGCCAAATTATAGCCCTTCTTCCCTCAGTGAAGGAAATCGTTCTCTCATAATGCCTTATTATTCTGCTGCTCTACTACCACACATCTATCTACATGCATTTGATTAATTTGAAAATTATTTCCAATGTCCTTTGAGCTCTTGTGCTGAAACTACATTTTCTCTGCATAAATGAAAACAAACATCCCAAAGGCTTTAACATGGAACCTGCAGAGTTTCCTCCCATTTTGGCCAAGAGTAGAATTTCAACTTTATAATAATAGAGATCGAATTCAACAGCAGCCATATGACTTCTTGCTGCATGTAGGTTAACTTTCATAAAGAGAAAATGGCAACACAGGTGCCATTACTTTGTCCACACAGGTAACTGTGATCAACTAAGTATGCCTGTGCAGAATTAAACTGCTATTTTCAAGACTTTTCATTTTTCACTCTTTATTTTTCAATAATGAATTTTTATTTCTTTTATTTTCATTATTTTTCTGACTACCATGCTGTTTGGGATAAATGTCGAAGCTCTGGAAAGCCATAGCTGGGTACACAAGAACGAACAAGTAACATATTCATTGAAATTTCTGCCTTTAGGAAGCGTTGGCGTGAAGGGAGGGGTCAGGCGAGAACCCCCAGTTCTTGTGACTCCCCATCTGGATCGCGTAGTCACCATCCTCTGTAATCTTACAAAACGTGCTGGATTTGATGGCAACGTCAGCGTATTTCAGAGCGTTCAGAGGAGGCAGCCTTCCAACAAAAAGGGGTTTTCCCTTCACTGCCCCAGAAGTAGCGCCCAGTGAGAGGGCAACCCCACACCTAAATATCCCTGAGATTAAACAGAAACTTCTGTACAGGCAAGACAGCCTGTTTTTATTCCTTCCCCCTGTGGCAACACTGAAGAGTTAACCTGTATTGCTATTATAACTGATTGTTTGCACTCTTCCAAACCGTTGCATTTTTATATCACTTTTAACACAAACATGCCCTACTTTTCAAATACTGTGGGAACACAATGTGAAGATGTGGGGGGAAGGGTAAAAGGAATCTTCATCCAGTCTTGCAGTCTTGATCCAAATGCTAGCTTAGTCACAACTGTATTAGGAAGGGCTTTGCTTACTTTTAACATTACTGAGATGGTTACGTGTGCTGAGCCCTAAGGATGGTGAAGGATGATGCTTTCCCTCTGGGCAGACGTAATATACTGAAGAAGGTGAAGGAGCAGAAAGCCGATACGTGATGACCAAGGGAAGGAGCCCTTTGCTCACTTAGAAACCTTTCTCCATATTGTCTTCTGCAGTTACAGCCAGCCGCCCTGACCTCACCTTTTAAGGATCTCTACCAAGTCTCCACCCTTCCTTAATTTCCTACTCCCAAGTCCCTTTCTTGCCAGAAATGCAAGGAAGGTGTTTTACACACCCACTAGTAACCAGGAGCACAGTCAGTAACTTTTTTGCTTCACTTCCAGAGAGCGTTGACACCACATAGACAACGAAATGATGAGGAAAGAAAAGAATTAAGAGAGAAAAAGTTAAAAAACTACATTACTACTAATATAAAAGATGAAACGTGTCGTGTGCGTGCGCGATAGAGAACACTGGTACATTTGCCTTAACAGATGGAGTTACTGTGGCAGGTGTCTTCAAAGCATATGCATATAGCTTTAAGTACGCACGTGCGTATAGCTTAAAGTAAAGGTCCAAGTAAGTGAGTAGTAGGGAAAGTCAGGTGCCAAGGCCTCGAAGGGAATAGGCTGGGTTCCCTCTAGTGGCTTTGCTTTGGTGTTTTGCAGGGGTGGCCCTGAAAGGACCCCTTTTGGGAGGAGCAGCCCATCACTCCTCAGTATAGCCTTGCCCAGAACCCATGCTTGTATTAGGCAGCTGGAGGGTATAATCACTGAGCAATTCCTGGTGAGGGCCTAATTGCAAGTTAATTTGAAATGAGTTATGTAAACAGATTAAATCAATCGTTCCCTGTATTTATTTTTCATTAGTTCACATGCAGATGCAACCACCCTTAAAAATTCCCTATCTGCTTTACCCTGCTGCTTCATCGAGTTGATATCCACTGCTAATACCTGCTGTTGCTAATACCTGCGCTAGGCAGAGGCTTTGTGAGATCCCAGTGAGTCAGAATAATCTACGGGATGTCGTCAGGCAGTTTTGGGGAAAGGCTCTGCAGATGGAAAACACAGCCAGCAGCAGCTGGATCGCTATTTGTGGCTCCGTGTAATACATTTATTTTAGGTGAACATCAGGCAGTAATTTATTAGGTCAAAATATTGTTGAATTATTGTTGTACTGTTGCCTTAGAACACTGAAGAGATAGCAAACAAGAAAGAATAGAAGGAAAACAAACTAACAAAATCAATGTTTTTGTTTTTCTTCAGCTCATGTTTTACCAAAAAGGCAGCTGGAAGACTAAGACAAAATGGATTAGGCAGGAAACCTCCATTTCTCAAAGAAAACATCCGGTGCACTTTTGGCAGATAGTGTATTTTGTAAAACACAACTTATGACCTATTAATTACTGTGTCCCTGGGGTTTTAAAAATATAGAAGAACATATTTCCTACTGTGAACTTATGAACTTTGGAGGAAATTGCAATAACTAGGAGTAAAACTGCATGTTGTTGCTCTCTATCCTGTGTTTTATCATAGGATACACAGTGTAGAATATGCCATAAATCGAGGGCCTAAAAGTTAGACACCTATGTCTAACCTCAGCCTCAGCTTAACAGTCATCAAACAGAAAGGGGCATGTTCATTTCTGGCAACTATTTTTACAGGTTTGGAGGAGATTATAAATAATTCTGTTTCTCAGAATTTCACTAGTTTATCTAGGCTGGTACCTGTCATTGTCAGTACTAACCTAGTTACAGCATAGAGGAGAGTGGTATAAAATCTGATGCTTTTTCATGTCTCCTTCAAACTCTTCTTTTTTTTAAATATTTGTAATAAATTTGGTTCATTATGGTATTAATAAATATAAATAAATTGCAATACTTTTCAGGCCTGCTGGATTTTAGCTTCGGTGATATTTTGCAGCAGTACATTCTATAGACTAGATGCCCATTAAGTGACAAATTTGTTTTAAAAAAGATTAGCTGCTACATGAATGTACAGGCAACCTATATGGCATAAAGCAAGCCATGACCTGATTGGCAAAAATATTTAAGAAAAAAGAACGAGTCCTTTCAAAGTCCCTTTTTTATTAAAAGCATCCTAATTGTTGAAATCAAGTTATTTTTAACATACCATCTCACTCTGTATGAAGCTAGAACTAATCAATTTGTATTCTTGGACTGTGCCCATACTGTATAACCAACACCATCTTGATCAACACATTTCAGTTAAAAGCCATACATTATCACACCTGAAAATCCTCCCTTACATAGCATAAAACAAAAAATATTACAGCTTATCAAAATGTCCTTAACACTTTTAACTGAAGAAGAGTTCAATATTCCTTATTTTCCCCCCAAATAATTATCCAGTTGGTCAAAACCAAAGTGAGGTTAAGTATAAAATCTGCTACTGGGACAAATTCTTTCCCAGTCTATAGATGTTTGCCTTCTAATGCAACATACTTTCAAAATACAGCTATAATATGACGAAGACATCATTCAGCAATATGTAAAAGTGACGTGTTCAGACACATGCAAGGTTTCGTTAGAGCAAAATATGACTTTATATGCATAAATACACTTTTTAGTTAATTTTGACTTTTTTAATAGAGTTTGTATATGAGATGCCAGATGGATACAGTGTCTGGCTTACCTGTGCGTCTCCTTTCACTCTGCTTAACACAAGCTTTTTAACAATACCCTGTGAAACTAGCCTGACTGTTCATCTAACCCGGATGAGCTAATTGAAGTTCAGAGCACAGATCACATTTCAGACTTACTCAGCCTGGACTTTTGCTGAGTTAGCTGTTTTTTTGCAATTGGCAAAGCTTTTGACAGGTTTTGCAAGACCTGACAGTTTAGCCTCAGCTCTGTTCTGGAGGCACTCGTGATCGCTTCAATGTCATAGGCACTTAAACATCATCTAGGTACAGAACATCAGAAAGTGAAGTCCTCCTTGTACTCTGCTTCCCCACATGAACAGTTGTTCTGATTTAATGGAGTTCTTGTAGCATCACTGTGTCAGGCCAAATTTTCTCTTGCCAGTGGAAAGATTTAAGTGTAAGCCCAAATTTAGAGTTCTGAGAAGAGGACATCCCCTTCAAATGAAATACCAAATATCAGTGAGATTCTTCATTGTATTCATTTCAAGACAGCAAATGGGTTATCATAAGGTTACTAAGTCTCAAACAACTTTATAATCTATTATGTTCTATACTCCTGAGAAATTTAACCATTTGAAACAGGTGCCAATCATCTTCAAATGCCAGTCAATAACCAGTTTCATGACAGAAACTCTGAGAGCTGGAGCATAAGAGAGAATTTGGATGTTGTAATGTTTCCTTACATCGTGCTTTAGTTTGAATGTCAGCGTGCTTCTCTGGGGAGATTGTGACGGAGGTCTCCGCATTGAAGAAGAAAATATTAGTTTTGTTCCTGAACTGGAGGACCTTTGCTGGGAGCTTGGACCTGATTTTTCCACATGCTTTGACCTTTCACTTAATGACTCGGACTGTGACTTTGTCCTTGATCACCCTGTTGACCTACAGCACCTTGGAAGTGATCTGGAGTGGAACTGAGAGTGGCTGTGAGAGTGTCGTCTCTACTCTGACAGGCAAAACAGATGCAGCATTATTACAGCACTTCTTCAGTAAAACTACAGTATTTTTTACTGCAGAAATTACATCTTAGGCATGCATCCTTGAGCTAGCTTGTCAATTCTGTGAACAGTGTTCATATTTATTGCTTTCCATTTTGAACTCTATTGAAGATTTTAAAGTAGCTTGGTTTCATATCTGTGTACCACACAACACCATTTTTCATATTTAACAATAGTTTCTTTGCATTCAAATTTCTGCAGTCTGACAACTCTGGATTTGTGCTACAAAATTAGTCATGTGAAGAATAAAAAATATTGCTGTGAGTCCAGTGACATCATCAGCAGAATAAATATAAGAAAACATTTAAGAGACTGTGTTACCCCTACTGTCTCCTCAGAATAAATTAGGTACTGACATATTTTTGTGCATCTAGGCCTTTGTTCAAAGTAATTTCATAAGACCTTTTCTACATCCTGCATGCAAACTGAATATTCCTGTATGAGCACAGAATCTGCAGGAGATAAAAGCAAAGAAGATATGTAACAAATGAAAATTTAGAGCCATCTTAGCCATGAAGCTAAATAAAGCTTCATTAATGATTTAATCCCTTATAATACTGAATGAGATAAAGTGCCCCTCACCCTGGGACCTCTACCACATGTCCAGATGGGTCTCCTGCCCTGGCCGCTTAACTGAGCGTGAGTGTCCTGTCCAGACAGCAGGGCTTCTGCAGTACCCAGGAGAGGGCATTCAAAGTGCTGGGAGAGGCATTTCCGAAAGAAAGCAAGTGCAAGAAATGCACACCATATGCGATCAATCTCAGAAAATGTCACCGTAAGGTTTAAGGCCTGACTCTATGGACACTTTCACACATGCTTATTTTTTCTATTAGTGAGTAGACTTACTGATGTGACAAGTCATAACAAAATTAAGCACATACTGAAGCTGTTTTCATGTTCAAGGCCTTACCAAAGATCCGTGTTTGCACCTTAACCATGAAGTTACTAATAATTTCTCCATAAACTCTATATACACCTTCATCATTTTCATTCCCCCCATGTATAGTTTGCATCCCACAAAGGGCACTAAGGAGACAAATGTGACAGATGGTGGTCACCCCATGGACTAGGGCAAGACCTGCCCTGGGAGAAGGGTGTGTTGTTCCTCCACCATCACCCCAACGCGGTACACACTCATGCAAAGGACAGTTCGTGCAGTCTTTCACAGAACTACAGAATTGTATAGGTTGGAAAAGACCTTTAAGATCATCGAGTCCAACCGTAAACCTAACACTACCAAGACCACCACTACACCATGTCCCTAAGCACCTCATCCAAACGTCTTTTAAATACCTCCAGGGATGGCGACTCAACCACTTCCCTGGGCAGCCTGTTCCAATGCTTGACAACCCTTTCAGTGAAGTAAAATTTCCTAATATCCAATCTAAACCTCCCCTGGCGCAACTTGAGGCCATTTCCTCTCGTCCTATCACTTGTTACCTGGGAGAAACAGGTTTTGTGCTGCAGGCCATCTATTTGTGAACTCTTCACGGTCTCTAACTCTCCCCAGCCAAGGAGGTGACGTCAGTGCTGCTGTCGTGGGTGGGCAGTGAGGCTTTGTGCCTGCTCGATGAGAAAGCCTGTGCATAGCATGACACGGCTGCAGTGCCAGTGTGGCTCCCTGGGGACTCCAGCGGCCATAGTGGATGGTTTGTAGTAAGTGAAGGAGCAGAAAGAGATGTCACAGCTGTTGTAGGAACTGAGATGTATATTTTGAGGATGTCTGTGAGTTACTCGAGGAAAAAATTTCTTCTTCTCCTTCAAGGCAGATGTGTGGATCCAGGGTGGGATATCTGAGATGTTTCTCATGCAAGCTGAATACCAATGCCATGGGGAGAGCTGCAGGTCTATCTGCTGATCTTCATCCGCACTGTTTATGCAACGTTTGGAGGTTTGGAAAGTGTCTTTGGCACTCCAGAAAAATCACTTTGCTAAGGCTCACCATATTAAACTCTAATGCAAACAGTAGTTCCCAATATCTGACCATAAGGTAATTCAGGCTGGAAGGGACCTCAGGAGTCCTCTGGTCCATCCTCCTGCAGGGTCAGCTACAGGGTCAGACCAGGTTACTCAGGGCCAATTCTGATCATCAGAAATGCAGCCTGGCTTGGATGACTGAGTGCCTTCAACCTCTTCCTGTCATACAGGATTCTCCCTGTCGGAGAGTTTAAATGCAGCTCCAGAATGCTACTGGTTTGGGAAAGCTTTGACATCAACCTGTCCCTGTTTTCTGCACGTTGAGTTAAAAGGTCTTAAAGGTATATAATGTTTAAGAATGAGCAGCAGGGATTAAAAAATCACAGTGGATCTTGTGTAAAGTGTTTTAATTCTGCAATTGCCATCTAAAACCAAACGTATATTTAGCCTAGTGTCCCTTGAGAGGATTTGTCCCAGACTGGTGGGAAAGCATATCCTTATGTTACACATAGGCAGTCAAGCACATACGCTGTACTCATAACCAAACTGAATGTTTATACAGATTTAAATTGTAAAAATGTGAACAGATGAGAAAAACAAGATGATCCATACTGGATAATTAATTTGTTACATTGTTCTACAAACAGGATGCTCAGCAGGCTTAAGATAACTCGTTCTGCTCACCAGGTGGCAAATAATAGTTTTGCATTAGCTGTCCATAAAAATCAAGTAAATACATGCTGGTACCATAAGTTTCACAACCATGTTACTCAACAAGCAGAGCTCAGTAAAGTACCTGACCTGTCCGTCTATTGTGTCTCACAGTATAAAATTTTATCCAAGTTTAATTTTCCTTTATACTTTTGGAAGGATTTATCTGCTCTTTGTTTAAGGAAAGTTCTGGAAAAGGCCAGATACCATAGTGAAAATAGGTGGAATTTACAAAATAGCTGGTGAGGAGAGTGAGGACACTTGATGTTATAGGAATAAAACAATTTAGAGATTTTCCCATTGAAATCAGCAGTAGTGCTAACAGATGGTGTAGACCTTAAAGCAACTGTAAGAGGAGAGTGGAAAAATCTGACAATTACTTTTATGTCTGTGGTGCTGATTGAAAGCACTGGACTGTATTTTTTTCTTTGGAGAATGAAGTAATTTTTTCTCAAGTATCTATTAAAAGTAAAAAGTGCTACTGTAGAATCAATACCCAGCCTGACTCCAGGAAAGACATTGCTAGGGTTGGAAATTTAATTTTGCTCTTTCGAGTCTCTCAAACCTTGGACTTTCTGCCAATCTGCAAAGTAATCACGCTAGAGAGTCTTATGATAGAGGCACCTGCTGCTAGGGAACCCAGATTAATATTACTGGCACATATTGAGTAGGCGACAGAACAGCCAACACATACTAATGATGCCTGGGCTGCGAAGTCAGCTGGCAGCCTCGAGACACCCCATTGTCAGTCCCCTGCGCTCCGCAGTCGCCGCAGCTTCCCAGTACCAGCACAGGCACTCCTTGCCAGAGCAACTTTAGCCTGTCTTTTTTTATTTATTTATTCCAAAGTAGGTCACTCCGTGCCATCTGTTGACACTTAAAAGCCACAGAAGTTTCCAGATTCCCTATGGTACCCTGCAGTTTAACATATATTTTTAATACCCCTCTTGCTCTACCTAGCTGTTGTATGTAGTGAGACTACTTCATCACAAGAGCTCATTCAGTCAGGTAATGTTTTTACCAACTGAGTGCAGGTCTTGGAGTAATACACTAGAGGTGAGCATAACTGAGTGGGGAGGGAATGCGACAAGAAGGGCCTGATTTTTTTGCTGATGGTGAATCCTGGCCAACACTGCTTTCAGCAAAGAGGTGCTCATGTCCCTCTTTTCCAGCAGCCTTGTTGAAAGCTCTGGGAAGCAACCAGTCCCAGATAGGTATATAGTGGGTCTTGTCAGGCTCCCATTAAATTTGCTTCTCTTGTTCTCTGATGGTGAGCATGTGAAATAAAGAGCATTTCATGTCCACAGCTGTCTCTCTAACTTCCTTGCACAGCACCCTCAACTCTCTCCCACGTGCCTGTTCAGTATGGATTACCCACACACTGCAAGGATGATTTTTTTTTTTTAAATAGTGCTCTTGATTTGAAGTGATGACATTCAAGTTATCCACGGGCAGATTTCTGGAAAGGTATATCTCCACATGGGTGAGTGGGGGATGCATCACTGGCATCCTAACACGTCCTAACAAGTGCCTTTGGCATGTGATACAGCAAGCAGCATTGATAGGGGAGGGGAGGCCACATGCGTGTGATACAAAACACACATAAAACATACTACAGAGCACACAAATATTTGTTGGTGCATGAAGATTGTGCATGAGAATGTAGGAGATGAACTTTTTAATTATAGGAACTAGGCCTGGCCACCTTGCTACTAACTGGATGCTGTTTGAAGTATACCCATCTTCCACCTGCTAATGTTAAGCCACCTCTGTCTCTTGTTTCATGAAAAGATTTGGGACAGTAGAAGGAGAGTCAGATCTCTATAAAGTGTCAATGCACAGACCAGATCTGAGATTTATAATAAACTATTAAAATGTAATAAGGTTATGAAGTACCTGAACAAACTGCAACTCAGGGTCTCTATGACGTGCTTAAAAACAAAATAGCTTAACTCTAGGCAACGATGGACAGGCTGGGGTAACTAAAGATCAAGCTCTCTTGGACTAGAAACAACTAGAACACATTACCTAAGTTTGCCAGATGTCATTGGGCAATGCATGACTTCACCTCGAAATCATTTTAACCATTAGTTGAAACCAAAATGGATTGGACTAGCTTGTTCAGTAATACAGTTTGACCACAACTGTTTGCAATTTCAGTACTTCTTCACAAGTCTCTGGATATCCTGGATGTCCTAGTTTCCTTGGATTTTAAAAATATAAAAACATACTTGTTTCATTTCACAGTGATGACTGCACAAGCTCAAATGACCCTAAAACTCTAGCAAAGTTCTGCACGTGTGTTACATTGACCCGAAAAAATCCAACAGCACTCTTGTGAGTTATTAATGAATACAAGGTCAGCAAAGTTCATAGTAATGTAAATTAGAAATATGATTCTTTATAATAGCCTTACAGACAAATGTATTTTTACCTTTTCCACTTATCTGCCTATTTTTTCCAGAAAACTGATATAAACTCCAACAAATCTGCAAATTCACTATACCCATAAACCTCTTCTTGTCAGCAGGAAACCCAGGTGTATATGTGGTGAGTGCAAACATACTCTGTAAGTGTTTATTTAAGTTTGTGATATCACATAAATTAAATAAAGACTACAAAAATCATTATGTGCTGTAATGGCTATTGCCAGTGTGATATTGCTTTGTATATTCCCACTGTGAATAGATAAAGTATGGTTTTGCAAATATTTATTTTGAAATTAATATCTTAAGCAAATAATTGTTATTCATGAACACCCGTAAGGCTTGTTGTGTTCGTATTTGCATGATTGGTACAAATCTGTTCAGTAATAGGAGCAAAAATAATGACTCTTTTTAATGTAATTTCCCAAGGTATTGTGGAAAATGTCAACGCTTAATACAAGTGTATTTACGATTATGCGATGTATCACACTTCAGATTTTAAAAAATTAGTAACAAAAAAGCTTTGGGGGTAAAGAGATTTGCAATTGGACACAGTAAGCTGCTGGTTTGCTGTGTCAATAGCTCCTCAGTACCACTAAATCCACAACAAAGTACTTAATAGTAATTTGTGATGCCTAACAGAAGTAATCCATTTAAGACTCCTGTGGATTGTAAATATACCATAATTTTGCTGTCTATCTGCAAAATAGTATACTCATATGAAACAAACTAGAGGCTTTCACATAATTTTTTATGAGATAAAAATCTCCATCTATATTTAAATTGAAATGAAAAAAACAGAAAATTGAATATTTAATTGTTTGAGTTGAGTGGTCATCTTCTGTCTGTTTAACCCACAAATACATACTGTCTATGAACAAAGAGCTGTAATGCTTCAAAGAGTCAACGGATTAAAGATCTGTAAGAGCTGCAAAATACGTTTTTCCTCCAAGGGACTAAAAGAGCTGGGGCGTGACTGTGGTTCTGTTCAAATCTATAGCAGAATTAAACTTTATTTCTAACAACATAGGATGTCACTGTAAATAGCTGGTGGCATATATATGTTAGTAAAGGGGCCTTTTAACATCAGGAAAGATCAGACTTCTTTTCATTACTTTGAAAAGTTTAGCACATGCTAGATTTCATTCTTCACTTACATTTGCATTGTCATAAATATGAAAAATATTATCAACAATTTTTAAAATTGACAGAGGAGAGCAGCAGTTAAATGTGCAGAGGTTTGTGCAACAGTTTTTTACTTTCTCTTTAGCTATATAAAGATTTAACAGGGAAAACACTTGGTCTCATGAGTATAGAGATGGATTAATTGTCTCTTTTACAGGTAGCGGGGGGAAGTTACTGATGACGTGCAGAGTGCCTGCAGTTGTTGACCATTACACGCCCGCCTGTTTTCTGTGCGGTTGTTTACTGTGCTGTCCACAACACGAGTGGGCTGTGAGCCAGCCGGCGAATGAACGTACCGCGGGAAACTGTAGATGTGCATGCTCCTGTCCTTCCTGAGGCACCTTGTTGCTCAGGCTGTAGGATTTGGCAGCAAAAGACACTTAAGATTCGCGTCTTCTGATCACTTTTTCCTTCCCCTCCGTTTGTGTTTCTAGACCAGTTAGTACGTCATGCTATGAAATGAATCGCTGAATTTACCTGACTTGAAATAAGCAAAATCTGCCTTTTAGAGGGGGAAAGGAGCTAGACATCTAAGACACGATCAAATAACAAAGTCCCTAATATAACAAATAAAGGCTCATAGTGTCAGTAATGGAGCTGTTTTAGCATCAAGTGTCTTGAGGGGACATCTCTGTGATCAGGCCATTTTCATCACAAATCTTTGCAAGCTGGGATAGCAGTGTGATGGTAATGATGCTGCTAGTACAGAAATGATACAAACGTAACATTTGACCTATCGTATAATGTGAAATACATGACCATGTTATAGGTTAAAATAGATATGTAAATTTAATGTGTAAGAAATAAAAGGGCATAGCTGAGACAAGAAATTTTTATTGGAGGAGTGGGGAGGGGTTCAAGGCATTTTTCTCCAGGGTAAGATCTATCATGTTTGATGCTTTTCTTGCTGTTACAAAACTAAAGAAGTTTGAACGTAGAAGAGAGAGCAAGCAGTCAGTAAGTGTTGTGTGTTAAGAGTATTGGATATCAGTAACACCAGAGATTTAACCCTCTGTTTACATTCTGCTGTGCAAACTTCAAGGAGCCCCATAATAGCTGATAAGTTTTATGTAACTCTTCAGAGAGCCAAACCAAAGAAAGAAATGCAAGTTTATCTAGCCCTGTCTTTTAAACAGCTACCTGCCCTAATTGGCAATACTTAACTCAGGCAATTTTTGAACTTTTCTTGAAGTTAACCAATGTTTCTTGCTAAAAAATCACACCCTGGATGGAAAAATAAAACAGCAAAAATAAAGAATACAACTAAGCCCTCGCTGCATTCTTGCAGCTTTCAGAGTGCAAATGAAAATCTGCAGCAGATACAAGAGCACTGTTTTGTTAAACCAGTCTAAAGCCAGCAAAGCTTATGTTTTGTTAAACCAGCTTAAAGCCAGCCTCTGTGGCTAATGGTGCATGAAAGTGATTGTTTTGAAAATAACTGGGTCGGTTTAAAATATTACTGCCTCTCTCCCAGAGGATACCACCCACACAGGGGAGTCAGCAGACTGAAAACACAGATAATTCTAAGCTGCTTCAGGGTAAAGTCCAGTGTTTAAAGTATAAAATGCCAAAGGGGGTGGGGGCAGCTTGAATTAAGCTCTTGGACTTTGCAGGGCAACAGCTCAGAGCAGCGATCAGCTTGTGTCTCATTCTGCCACCAGAGCTGGGGCAGGCATCTTTGGCAGGTACAAAGAGCTGGGGGCGTTGGCGTCTCAAATAGCCACAGCTGCCTTCTCAGTGAATGCATCTGAGCTCTAAAAGCACGGCTTTTACCTTGCCCTTTTGGGTACAGGTTCACAGCATGTGGACAAATGGTGAGGTCTTAACCACTAAGTCAAATAGCTAATACACAGGTGACTGGGAAAGGAAGAAGAAAAAGACCCTGAGGAATAAACATGGTGTGTGAGGAATTTCAGATTTAATTCCAAGTCTTGTACATCGTGTAGCCAAATCTGAGGGGAACATCAAGCTCATGTTTTCTGACTCAGTCTGCTCTGGACAATGAAATTTTGACCCCCCTATGATTAACTCTTAAGTGGTGGAAACAATGTGTCTATAGGGAGAAGACTATAGAAGACTTTTCTGAATCCACCTATCCTGCATTTCTTTTCCCTTGATAAGCAATGTCTAAGATGTAGTGGCATCCTTGATCCATTAATGGTTAAAGAAGACAATATGCTTCAGTGACTTTGGCCATTTCTCTTTTCGAGATCTTTAAAATTCTTCTGCTCTATGGTGATACTGATATTGTGATCTGACCAAAGAAGCTCTTATGATGCTTTCTTTTTAAACATACAATCCACTTTTGTAGCATTGAATGTCTTGATACGTACTTCCTACTATAAAGCTATTTGTAAACCAGACTGGAATGTTATTCTAGGCAAGTCAGTGTATAGCTCCTACACACAGCATCAGCCTACTTCTGTTTTTAATACTCACTGTGCTATTGTTGCTAAAGCTTTGGATTTGGGCTTGAAATCCAGGCCACCCTGAGTTTAACAGCTAAACTTTCACTGAGTTCAGTCTGATCTGGATTTCAACCTAAATGCCTGATGTTGCTAATGTGGCATGTGGTAAACTTGATCATCAAGTTTTTTATGGCCACAACAGATGTTCCTTCTTTTAGACCAATGGAAAGCTACCGAACCTCATCCACCCTCTAAAACAAAAATACAAGCATTTGTTTACAGCTTGATTCCAGGAATATGAATCAAATTAGCAGCTGCAAAGTTTGTTCTTGTTTACTTACAAATAAATATATGCACAATTCTTGCTTTTCCCAAAGAACCATGATGATGTCTGGATTGTATTTCCTCTGTTAGTATTTTTAACTGCCTAATGCTGCATTATTTGTTTATCACAACTGAAATATCAGCATAGTATTTTTGACCTGTTTTTTAAAAAATGCATTAATTTTTTTTCTTATGTCTAGTAGACCACAACAACATGTTTTGGATGTATGTTTTGTATTTTGTAGATTCACAATTTGGATTGACTATAATACAACATTGTCATGATCATAACCTAAGGCACATCTTACAGAAAATGAAACAAGTGAATATAAATGTTTTCTTCCTACTGGGTCATTCAATGAATTTTCAAATGTGCATAGAACATCGAAAGACTGGTGCCTCCTCCTAAAATAGGAGACAAAATGTGATGGTGTAACAACTGGGAAGTGAAGCTTTCTAATATAAGGAGCAAAAAAATTATTGCTTGTTTTGATAGGTACCATCACATCTCTGCTGTAAATATCCAATAGTTCCACCACACAAACAATTACCACATGCTGAGGAGGAAGTAGAATAGGAACAAGACTAGGACGGCAAGGGCTTTGTATAAAAGGAACAGAGACTTCATTTAGCATGTATCCACTGCTTATGAATAAAAATACTTTACACCTTTTCCCTTGTCTTTCCTAAATTGATCTGATTTCAGGAGTCATAACACTGTTTTTGTTGCAACGGGAAGAAAGTTCTTGTGGCCTTGCTTTGCCAAGAAGGACCTGGGGGTCCTGATGGACACCAAGCTGAGCATGAGGCAGCAATGTGCACCTGCGGCGAAAGAAAGCCAACGGCCACCTGGGCTGCGGTAGGAAGAGCGTTGCCAGCAGGCCGAGGGAGGTGGCCCTTCCTCTCTACTCAGCACTGGTGAGACCGCAGCTGGAGTGCTGGGCCCAGGTCTGGGCTCCCCAGTACAGGAGAAATACGGAGGTACTGGAATGAGTCCAGCGCAGGGTCACAAAAATGACTGAGGGACTGGAGCATCTGTCATATGAGGAGAGGCTGAGAGAGCTGAGACTGTTCAGCCTGGAGAAGAGAAGGCTCAGGAGGCTTTTAGCGATGTGCTTTAATACCTGAAGAGACAAACTTTTCTCAGTGGTGTCCAGTGACAGGACGAGAGGCAATGGGCACAAATTAAAACCCAAGAAATTCAATCTGAACACAGGAAAACACTTTTTTACTGTGAGGGTGGTCAAACACTTGCACAGGTTGCCCAGAGAGGTTGCGGAGTCTCCATCCTTGGAGATATTCAGAACCCAACCGGGCAGCCTGCTCCAGCCAACTCTTGCAGTGATGGACTGGATGATGTTGAGGTGCCTCCCTCAACATCTGTGTGACTGTGCACATTCTGCCGTCTGTAAATGATCTGTAGATGTGATTTGTAGATCACCTCATGAAAGTCTGCAGCATACACGAAGGCCATTGAGACTCCCCATGCTGCTAGGACATAGACCATAGCTTATTATCTAGGAAATGCTGCTGATGAGGAAATCCACAAAAGGCCATGCATTTTCTTTGTAAAAGAAGGAAAAGGAGTAAGTAAAGATTACATAGTGATTTTTCCTCATCTACATGAGATAAATTGAAGCACATTCCTCCTTTTGCTTGCTCTATCCTATAATTAATATCTCATATTTTTGCAAGAGGAAAGAGAGATTCCACATCTCAAAGGGTCATGGTAAAGGATTAGCATTCCCAACATGGACACCTGCTGAACCTGTTGTATTTTATAGATTCAGCATTCGTTAAAGTCTAACATATTTATTCACTCTAAAATATTGTAGTTCAGAAAAATCAGTTATATACAGATGGAAAATTGGGACCTAGCACATACAGACACATAATACTAATAATAGAAAATTATGTTGTACATGGAGCGTGCAAATTATCTGGGATTGTGAAGTGGAAGATACCAAAATAACATCCCCACTATCATGCTAACTGATGTTAGCACTAATTGTGATATATATTATCAGTTTTCAAACATGCGAGTTGGAACTGTCAAGCTGGCATAAACCCTGTAATGCTTAATTTTTCAAAATTATTGGCTATCTACTGCTGCATGCTTCACAAGTCCTCATGGCAGACAAAGAGGATTTTAAGCATATCCTAAAGGTTAATTTCAAATAATTAAGACTGCGGTCACATAAGTAAGTCAACCCTGTGATTTCCTGAGATGTCTCACTTGGGGGGGGGGAGAAAAAAAAGCAGGCTGTGAGCAGATAACCTAATGCCTAAAAATAATTTAGCTGCCCCCCATGAGTGGTAAATTTTCCCTGGATGAGCCAGAGCTGTCTATCTCGCTTTCAAATGCCTGCATTCCAGTGCACTCCCTGCTCCTCCTTCAGCCCTTCAAACGAGCAGCTGGTTTGTTTGGAGGCAGCTGCCACAGTGCAATTTTCTCCGTGGCTAAGCCTCGCCATTCCTGTGCCCCTTAGCTCAGGCTCAGCTGTGGCTCTGAGACTCCACATCCTCAGCTGTAATGCCAAAGCAGCCTAAGCCAGTCCTAACTAACTCAGCCACAAAGCTCCTCGTTTTCAATTCTCAAATCACAGGCTGCATCATTCTCTGCATCAGATGCAGATGGAGTAGAGGCTGCGCAAAAAGTATAGGAGAGGTAGGAGCTAGGAGGAAAAGTAGAAGAGCAGACTTTGAAAGCTGTAAAGAAAATAGGGTTTAGGGAGACTGGGGCAGGAAACAAGTGGAGAGGTGACCTGGGCTGACTGGGCAACAAACTGGGATTGTCTTCAGCAGAGACTGAAAGAGCTGGGAAGGAGAGACTGGTGCATGGTGGAGGTAGGGAATACAGCTAGGAGGAGGGAGCAGGACAGGAGAATTAGGATCCATTCTGTGAGGAGAATGGGACTGCAAACACTGATTTGGAGCCTGGAGGGGCAAAGTACTACTTTTTGGGAGATGCTGAGGAGTGAAGACTAGAACTGCCTGGACATGGTATGTGGGGCTGTAACGAGCACCCAGAGATGGGACAAAGACAGACTGGAGGGGCATTAGTGGAAGGAGGCGATGGCTGGGGAAGGAGGGGAGAAAGAATTTGTGCTCTGCAGAGGATATTCCTCTTCTGCACTGAAATGGAGCTCAAGAGTCCCCATCTGACTGTCACCTTTTCCCCACTGTCAGCAAATATCTATGAAACCTAATGCAGGGCTATGCCCATGGTACTCCTCCTCAGAAAACCATGACCTGCGATGCTGATCTCGGTTTGTTAGAGCAAATGGAGGAGGTCTACGCAGTAGATTTAATCCTCCTGAAGAATCACGTGCAAGCCACTTAAATGTCACGTCATCGAATGTTTATTTTTCCAGATTACAGATTTTAAAACTACTGCAAGCACCCACCTTTGGGTGCAAAACTACTGACCAGGCATATAAAGCTATACAGTGTACAGGATGAATCTCTACTAAAGGTACAGCAGGCTGAGCAAGACCCCGTGTTTTTGTTGAAGAAATATGAAACTATACATGGAACAGTAGTGCCTCAGAAAACCAGGTATTTAGGAAGAAAAAACGTGTGGGGTTTCCCCCCCCACACTAAAACTTAAAGTGGGAGTCAGGCCTTTCCATGAGTGCAAAAGTGGTTGAGTTTGATGGATGCCTAGAGTGGTTGTTCCTAAAGCATGCTGGCACTACCTTCAGGAACACCCTGACTGCTCCAAAAGGTTTCCAGTCCTAGAAGCCCCTTGTCAAACAGACCTGAATTACATGACCCCTTTGCTGAGTCTGTGCCCCCTCAGCTGCTGACAAATACTAACTGCATGTATCCATAGGCTAGTTGGAAGTTCAGCACATATTTTTGGGTGGTGGGCTTTATTCCACTTTGAAGGATTTGGGGGTGGAGGGAAAGAACCGACCACAACCACGATACTTGCCAGAGTGGGTTACAAGAGTAAAAAAATCTCGTGGCATATATAAGGCATGGGAGCCTGAACTCTGCTTGGAGTGACCGAGAGTCATGTAGGGTTTGGCTGTCACTAGGAAAAGGACCTCCTCGTCTTCTGTGGAGAAGGGAAACCTGCAGTTCAGTACACCAAAGCACCTCTCCAGGCGACAGAAAAGTTGCAGAGGAAGGGCATAGTTGATAAACCATGATTAAAATGAACAAAAAGTGAATTTCTGGTCATTCAATGAATACAGGAAAAACACCAGAATTTGTCATTTTGTTTCTGTTGACTTCATCTTTCGTCAGGTGTACGTTGGTTAGATAGGCAAGGTCCCTGCTGCCTGGCCACAGTCCCTGCTATCTGGCTTATATCTAATATTAACTCCCAATGAGCACCTCACGCCCATTCGAGCTACTGATAAACCATCATTAGTGATATGTGCACATGGGATTTTAAACAAATGCCATGCTGCACAACAGCTTCAGAAAAAAAACCCAAACCCATGCATCTGATCATCAGGATTTCATTATGAAAGTCAGCAAAGCCACAGATGATTACTGCTTGGACTTTTGTGGGCAGCACTATGTGCCCACATGCCATGCGGCATACAGGCGGCAAGTCCAAGGCCTCCCGGGAGCGTTGAACTTTCTGCACTTGGCCTGTGCAGAGGCTTAGCCCACGTGCTCTGCGTGCAGTGCTGTGGATGGCAGCAGCTTTACCGTGCACAAACAAAGCACCCGTGCTGCCCGTTGCTGTGGGTTCAGGTGCGTGACGGGGCGTCGCATGTGCCCCACAGGTGCAGGAGGAGGACAGGCTGCAGGCGGTGGAGGTGGCATAACTGTGGTGGGGAGCACCTGGAGCTACCACCACCCAGCCAGCTACGCTGCGCAGTGGCTCTCGCAGGTCTGGGGTTCAGAAATACCAGAGAAACATAAAGGAGAAAACAAAATCCAGGCAGACAGGACTTCTAGTTGAAAAAATAAAGGAGATGTTGGAGGAAATAGGGTGTTAATTTCCAAGGCCTGCAGAGTGACGGCAGATCTTGCACTTGCATGTAATCTCTGGGAAATGGCGCACAGAGAGCAGCCGGAGACTGAAATTAGCTCGTTTTGATGGCAAATACACGCGTGAGCAAGGCGCGTGTTAAGTCAGCAGCAGAACACAGGGGTGAGAAGCATGAAGGCGCACCGGGACGGCCGCCCAGCCGCGTAGCGCAGGCTACGAGAGCTCCCGGGGCGGACGCCCGCGGAACCCCTGCTGGCGGCACCGGCAGGGCGGGGGACGCCCCCTGGGCGCGCCGGGACGGGTAGTTCTGGCCGGGCGCCGCCTGCAGGCCGTGCTGGGGCGGCGAACTACGCTTCCCAGCGTGCCCCGCGGCGCCGCGGAGGCGATAAAAGGGGGCGGGGCGGCGGCGCGGGGCTCACAGGCACCGGTGGGCAGGTGCGGGCGGTCGGCGGCGGAGGGCCGCCGCTGCGGCGGCGGGTGCTTCTCGGCCCGCCCCGCCGCTGCCTCATGAGGCCGCAGGACCCGCCGCAGGGCGGCCCCGCCGCCGTGGCCGGCGCCGCGCTGCCGGCGCTGGAGACGCTGAAGCAGCGGGCGTGCGAGAGCGTGGAGCTGAACGCGGCGCGGCTGGGCGCGCTGAGCCGCGACATCTGGAGCCGGCCCGAGCTGGCCTACGAGGAGCGCCAGGCGCACGACACCATGACCCGCTTCTTCTCCAGCGGGGAGCTGTCGGGCGCCGCCTGGGCCGTGCAGCCGCGCTACAAGCTGGGCACGGCCTTCCGCGCCGAGTGGGGCACGGCCGCCCCGCAGGGCCCGCGCCCGCTCCGCGTCGCCTTCCTCTGCGAGTACGACGCTTTGCCCGGCATCGGCCACGCCTGCGGGCACAACCTCATCGCCGAGGTGGGAGCCGCCGCCGCGCTGGGGCTGAAGGCCGCCCTGGAGAGCCTGCCGCAGCCGGCGCCCGTCGCCGTCCAGGTGAGGGCCCGCCCGAGGGCGGAGGCCGTGGCCCCGGCCCCTGTGGACCGGTCGGCCCCTGAGTCTCTGCCTTTGTGCTGCAGGTCACGGTGCTGGGGACGCCAGCGGAAGAACAAGGAGGAGGCAAAATAGACCTGATAAACGCTGGAGCGTTTGACGGCCTGGATGTGGTTTTTATGGCACACCCCTCGCAAGAAAACGCAGCTTACCTGCCCGATGTGGCCGAGCACGAGTGAGTGAGCAGGTTCCGGTGGAAAGGGTTGGCTTGTTGTTACCTTCTTCTCCCCTCCCCTTGAGTATTGAGCATGAACAGAGCAAAGTAGAGGAATTGCTTTGGAAGGGGCTGAACTTGGGGCCGGGGACCTTGCAGGTGCCCTTCAGACCAAGTATTTGCAGCCGGCTAAGGAGCCAGGTCACTGTTCTGGACACTGAGCCGTTCTTCCAAGGTGCGGCGTTCAGCCTAGTGTTAGAGATCCCTGACTGCTCTGAGATAATCTTGCACGTGTCCTCAAAATCCATTCTTCTGATGTTTCTAGGTATTTCTTTTTATACATGGCTGTGATTATTTATATATGTAAAAAGTTTAATTTAAAAAACACCTGTTCTTTAAATTTTAGAACATGCAAGTGGAGGGAGTCTCATTCATTGTTTTCCTGGGCACCAGCTCATGTAGTCCTCTCTAAGCATTTTATTTTAATCAGTTTTGAAGGTGTTGCAGGTTTTCTTTACTACTTTTGAAAGCCAGCCAGCTGAGCCTGACTGCTGTTTGGATCCGTGTTAACTTCCAGCCTAAATTTAATCATGGCCATTTTATACCTATTAACTCACACATCAACTTTTTTTAATTCAAAGTAGTTATTGGCTTTCCTTCATGTTTACCCCCAATATATATCTATAGACAGCAGTCATACTCTCACTCAGCTTTTTTTTTTGCCAGCTAGCCATATAACTCTTCAGAAATTATGCCTTGTCTTCTTAGGTTATCCTAAGAAGGATAGCCCTACTGTTCAGTGTCAGCACTTGTTTGTTTGTACTTGGAGTGACTTGACTTGCCTTGAAGTGCTCCTTGCTGGATGTGCATAACCAGAATTGTACACAGTACATCAGGTGGAATTTCCTTAGACCTTACTCAGCTGATACTGGGACTGTAGTGTCTCCTGATGATTTTAGAGACAGCTGGCATGTTTGGGACTGTTTCTTCAGTCATTTTCAAGCAATCAGCTCTTAGACAAATGTTTAGTCTGTAAGTACACGATCTTTTAAAATATTTTTGAGTTTCTTTCTGTTCTTTCTCCACCAGTCTTTGAGGCCATGCTGTTCTTCCTTTGATATTATAAACCTCTTCTGTTTTCATAGTGTCCCACCAGTAGTCTAACAGCAGGTTTTGTTATTAAATTTTGTGCCACGGTTACTAATGAGTCCTGACCCCAAGGTCTTATCTTGTAGAGACTCCACTAGTAACCTCCCTCCAGTGCAACAATTTTTTCTAAGTATTACATTTGGCTGTCTGACTAAATTCTGTAATATTTAAATAACTGGTTTTCCAACCATTTCTGGCTTGATGTACTGAGAGCTGTTTTCATCTTGGTTGTGCTACCTTTCAGCTCCTATGTGCTTGATTTTATTGGCTATTTTGCTTTTGCCAGTGCTGTTCTGGTGGATAATTTGCTTCTGTTACTGCTAAGTTTTATAGCAAAACAGACAAGGTTAGCAACACCTAGTCTTCCCTACCTAGCTAGCTCTCTGCTATATTCCATCATTGTATTTCTAAAGAGTCTTAACTGGTTATTGTAATCTCCTTCAAGACTTAGCTTGGCTTATGGTTGCTGTACCTTAAGACTATAATCTTCAAGATGCAATTTTTTATGAATAGTTTTGTCTTTCTGTTCATTTCAACTCTTGCAATAGCCTTTTGAGCTTGATACTTTAAGATTTGGAAGTCTCCCTTAAGAGGTGGTGGTCTGCCATAGGATGCAAGTCCTAGATAGCCTTTAAACCTTGAATATGGAGGAGGCATGGAATTGAAGCGCTGAGTAAAACAGCTTAATACCTCCAAAAGCTTGAAATACTCAGCTTATGTAATGATTTATTTAATTATGAGATTCCAAAGGTACAAAGGCCGTTTTGATGACTTGTAATTGATCTTTTGGTTGTTTCCAAGGAATTTAAGGACTGGTGCAATTGCTAGTATTACTACATCTGCAAACTCCGAAGCTGGCTTGTGCCTGAAGTAAAATTAACATACTGGGATAACTGTGGTGAATACATGCCAAAATTTGCTGATTCTTACTAACTTATCCTTCACCTAATCAGCCTATTTATTGTTGGTCAAACAGGATCCACATTCTTCTGCTAATACCTTTAAACTGGCTTACGGTTTTGTTGTTTACCAAAATCTGGTTATTTTTCTGAGAGTATGTGACACTTGTGTAGCAACAGAAGTACAAGAAAAGGAATGTTGAAATAACGTTTTTTTAAGAAGCATATGTTTTGGGAGGAGGGGGGAAGATTGCAACATGACTTTCCGCTTTACTTTGCCTTCTCTCCATTTTTTGGAGAATATGTAGGGGTCTGTCCTGCCTTCTTTGAGTTGATTTGAGGGGTTGCAGTCTAATACTTGGGATGTTAATGGGTAAGTTTTGTTATCTTGATTTCATAATGATAATAAATTTTAAATAAAACTCATACTTTACAGAATGGCATGTGTGGTTGTCTTGGAGGATGAGGGAGGATGGAAAAGGGCATACTTAATTTGGATTGCAGGCAGTAGCAGGAGACATTTTCTGCTGCAACAGTACACTCCATTGTGTCCATCTTTGCTATCCAGTATTTAAGTTCTGGTGTTAACTTAGAGCTGTGGCATGGTTCAGAGAATGAGGGGTCAGCTCAGGATAAGTGACTAAGTTGGCATCTGTGCAAGACAGAGGGACAAGCAAGTTAGGCTGGTCATAGCTGGGTAAGAGACAGGTTGTGTGTCTTGGGGGGAACACTTCGAGCTTGAGGATGGTTTTTTATGTAAAGGTCTGGGTATTGAGTATGAACAGATTTAGTTAAAATCTCTAGTATTGGTAAAAAAACTAATACTTGTGTATTTGATAAGTAGTAATACCTTATGTAGTTGTCATTATTTAATATTTGCCTTGCATGTAAAGTGTTTTCATGTAACTTGAAATACTAAATTATTTTGTAAGGCTAATATAAATGGTCCTCATAAGATGAAGCCAAGCATGAATTCTTACTGGATGTGTTTAGGTGCTGCAGTATTTTATGACTTCTATGAAGCTGGAGGATAACCTTTGCACTAGATTTCTTCCTTGTTGCAAGGCTTTCTACCAGCATTTTTGAGGTGTGCAGGGAAAGAACATCCTTGCTGTAGCATGGTAATGTATATTTTATACTAGGCTATGCCTTTACTGCACTTTTAAAACTTGACTTTTCCTGTTTAGACATGGCTTGTATGTGATCTTAGTAATGTGCTTTTGCTGTCTTATATACCATACACATTTTACTGAAGTTTGACAAGAATTAGGACAATCAACTTCTAATTTTGAATCAAAGAAAAGGGTTTGTTATCTTCTGAGAAGCATGTTGGTAACTTAAGTTTCAGAACAGTCAGGAGGTATAAAAGTGTTGGAGACATTTAATTAGTATGTGAAGCCTGTACTTCCCAGGAAAAGGCCGTATAGCGGTATGTTACCGGTAGCTCTTTTGCCTGATTGGCTCTTGATATTGTTCCATTTCATTGGTTTTCTAGAAATCTTTCAGCATCTTCCTGCACTCAAAGATAGTTCAACTTTGCAACAGTGTAGTGCCAGGTAAATCATTTGATGTTCTGCTGCACAAAACTTATAACAAATATTTGTGTGAACAAAAGGAACTTTATGTTTTAGAGGTTTTTTCAGTGAATGAAAAACAAATAAGCAATGCCTTTTATTTCCTAGTGTGACTGTGAAATACTATGGAAAAGCTTCTCATGCTGCTGCTTATCCTTGGGAAGGAGTTAATGCATTAGATGCTGCTGTTCTTGCATACAACAATCTGTCTGTTTTAAGACAGCAAATGAAACCGACCTGGAGAGTTCATGGTGAGATCTTCGTTAAATCTAATGTCCAGCAAGTAAGAGTTTAGGCTGTTGAAATACTAACTTACAAAATCCCACAATTTAAACTGCATTATTGCACTAAATTAGTATAGTCACTTCAAATATTACAAAATAGCACCATTTCATTTAAATAGTTTGTCTGTAATCTTTAAAATCATGTCAGTGTCCAGAACTAACTTCTGAAAATAGGCTTGTGGATCAGATTCAAAAGAGGACACCAGTACCTAGTTAGAGGCTAGACAAACTTTAAGTCTTTGCACTTGAAGCTGCAGTTCAGAAAGGAAAAAAAAGCACTATTTTGGTACATGGCCTTGAATTCCTTAAAGTTAATGTACATGTTTTTGCAAAGGTGTAACATTAAATGCTTCTGAAAAATGAAGTATTACTTACTGCATGATTTTTGTAGTAGACATTTCATTAATTAGATGGCATTTATATTGACATTTATGGAAAGGCATAGTCGTCTAAAGTGACTGAAGTTTATTTGCTGAAGTACGAAAAACAAGTGATGGCAGAAGCCTATAGTTCTGGTTAGTAGCCCAATAAACTAGATGTGCACTGGATTCTAATATTTAATATCTAAGTAGACCTTGAAGTAGAAAGGTCATTTTGCAATAAGACGTGTTAACCGTTAAGCTTGACTTATACTCCTTCAACATCATGCATTTCTTTTTGTACAGTGAGAAAGTTTCAGAAGTTGAGATAGAAGCTGCCCTTTAGCTATAAACCCAGGTTTCCCTTATTACACCCAACACAACTTTTTCCAATTTGAAATTAAGAAAGTCTGCCATTTCTACAGGACTTAGGAATGTAGAACTGTTTACTTGGAAAACTTGTTATGAGCTTAAAACACTTCCAGAAGCTCTGAGCTAATGATTATTATATGCCTTGGCTGCTTGTGCTGTATAATATATGTGTGTATTTCTCTCCAGGATATCTGGCTGAAGTCTGGAAGCCCTAACCCTTTTGACTGTAGATGAAGATGTTTGCAGTTCTGCTGTGCAGCATACCCAAATGAATTTCAGACAGCAGGCATAGCCTTAGCTCTCTATCCTATTGCCCTGTAGGAAATAGGACACTTATGAGTTTTGGTGTCTGAAACTCATGTGTTGCAGGTTTAAGATTGGAGGTGCCTAAGTCTTCTATTGGATCTAAACCTAAAACCCTAAATACTGCTTTCTTCGTAGTTTCTAAAGGCTACATAGATAATATGGGCAAAAAACTAAGATCTTAAACAAGCCTCCTAGAGAGAACACTTCCCAAACCACAGCAAAACTTAAATTACTGTGTTGATACAACTGTTGTCATAAACCTGGTTTTCAAACTGGAAATATTTAAAATACCTTTGGGAAAGTATAAGCAGCCAGAATGAGATTTAATTTTAGGAATGCTTTCTTTACAACAGTATGTTGGAAGTCTTGTGTTGCAGGCTTGCAGTTACAGCCGTGGCTGACATAAGTGATCCTAAAAATCTTAGTGTTAACACACTAAGAACTGAAATAGCTTCCATTACTCAAAGTCTAGAATTTCTAAGAAATGTTTTATGTACTTGAACAATGTTGGCTTGAGTTTGTCTAATATTTCATAAGTTTCTTTCCTCCCTGCTTATGAGTAGAGTTAAATGTTGCCCCCTTGAAAAATAGAAATCTAGGTTTGTTCTGTTCAAGAAATTGTATTAAACAGGCTGAAAAAGTCCATCTAGAAGCAGGGCAAACTAGGTGCTATTAGTAGTGTGCCGACAGCCTACTTTGAAGCTAGATCTGCTGTCCAGTCCATATTAAAGTTGCTTTGAAATTTAAGTGTAGATGTGGTCTTAGACTCTATCCAGTTCCATTTACAAATGTGTTGGAAGACAAATGAAAGCTCATTAAGCTACTTGTTTTGAGCAAACATGTTATGATGTGTGTCATGCAAATTTGCATGATTGCTTACTTGCTGATTTGTTGGTTCCTTTTCTGTGATGTCTGTACCTTTTGTTATGGACTAGTACTGATAGTGGTTTAATTTGGCACTCTGTTTACTTTGATTGTATTTGAGACTGGAAAGGTTTTACTTGAGGGGGGAGTTTATAGTCTTTAAGTTTTCTGCACCAAAGGTAAAGATTTGTTGCCTCTTTGCATCCTGATAGTGCTATCTCTTCAGGCTTCAGTGACACTTCAGTAACTTTGTGCAGTATTTCTATTTAAGGTAGATAGTTTCTCAGGTTCTACAGAAAACAAATCTTATTCCACATATATAAATTGAGGATAGGAGGCAAGGGAAACAAGCAGCCTGTTGAAAGCAATGAGCTGTTAATGTATTGAAATCTAATGTAGAATTTAAGTCTACAATGTGTTTTTGTTGAAACGTCTAAATATTATGGTCTTTTATGGTAATGCCTCTGATGCTGTAATTGAAAACTATGTAGTTGCCACACTTTTCCTTGAGGGAACACTTTCAACTCAAACTTCACTCTTGAATAAAACTGTACATATAATATACACCCCAATATTTCTGAAGAATTAGTATGAGGAATCTAATGAACTTCCTGTGCACTGCAACACACATGTTACTCCAGTATTGCTGAGAAATGCAACTTACTCAGTTTCTCTCCAAGCTGGCAAAATAACTTGGAAACATTCTAGTTGAGGAAGCCTTTAAAAGTTGGAATCCAAGGTAGCCTTTATACCAAAATCTTTTCTTTTTCAATGTGAGCTAGATTGCTTTATGACTTTGATGCATTGAATTTCAGGGGATTAATTACAAATGCTAGTTTGGCTTGTCTTTAGGTTTATAGCAAATAACCAAAGAATGCAATGAAATTGTGCTGAAAAACATCTACACATTCCACTTAATCTGATGTGATGAAGAAACTTTGTCCACATACTGTATTTTTGACATTCTTTATATATTTCATGCTCAGTTGATGTTTTTTGGTTTTTTGTTTATATATATTTAGTTCTTGAGCAAGGAGTTTCATGACAGGGCTGAAGATCAAGCATTTGTATTTAACACTGGTAACATGACTTTTCCCTTTCTGCAGGTGTAATAAAAAATGGTGGTGTGAAACCTAACATCATTCCTTCTTACACTGAGCTAGAGTTTTACTTGCGTGCACCTTCAATGAAAGATCTTTCTCTTCTGACAGAGAAGGTTGAGAACTGCTTCAAATCTGCCGCACTGGCCACAGGATGCAAAGTAAGACTGTATTCATAGTCATGTGTTTCTATTATGCTGGAGATAAGGTAGGCCAGAATAGGAAATTGAGGCTTACAGCATTTGTCTGCATGATGTTTAGCTGAAAAAAATCAAAATGTCAATGATACTATTTGCTATTCTGTTGCTTTGTGTTCTGAGAGAAAGCTTTGTTTTATAAATAGAATGCCACAGAATCATAGAATAATCTAGGTTGGGAGAGACCTCCAGAGGTCATCTAGTCTAACCCTCTGTTCAGAGCAGGACTAGTTAGAGCAGATCGCTCAGTGCCATGTGGACTTCTGAGTATCTCGAAGGCTGAAATTCTGCAGCCTCTCTCAATAGTGCTCTACCCACCTCATGGTGAACAAGGGGTTTTCTGCTGTTTATACTGTAATGACTGAGCACTGGAACAGGTTGCCTGGAGAGATTATGGTGTTTCCATCCTTGGGGATACTCAAAGGCTGCATTGATTGCTCCTGGGCAGCAAGCTCCAGGTGACCCTGCTTGAGCAGGGGAGTTGGAGATGACCTCCAGAGCTGCTTTCCAACTTCAACCAACTTCTGTGATTCTGTTGTATCTAATAGGAATTTCCTTTGTTGCTTCTCGTCTTATCACTGGGCATCTCTGAGAAGTCAGGTTCTGTCTTCTCTCTACCCTCCTCATCTGGTAGCTGTAGACAGCTTAACCTTCTTTTCTGAAGGCTCAACAAAGCAAGTTCTTTCAGCCTTACCTTGTATGTGATGTTCTCCAGTACCCTAATTGTCTTGGTGGCCTTCCCCTGGACTTGCTCCAGTCTTGAGTTCAGGAGCACAAAACTGAACACAATACACCAGATATGGTCTCACAGGAGCTGTCTGCATCAGTAATAAAGATATTAAAACAGTAAGGCACCCGTATTGATTGCAGGTGGATTCTACAAGTAACAGGCAGCAATTTGGATTTTTGTGCCACTGATCATAACCCTTTGAGCCTGAATGTCTTCTGTGTCCACTGAGCCAGACCTGTCATCATGAAAAGTTAAGCTTGGTCATGCACTATCTGCTCTTCTGTGAATCTATGCTGGATAGTCACAATTGCCTTGATTCATGTGCCTGGACATGGGTCTTAGGAGGATTTATTTGCTCTATAATCCCCCAGGAGCTTGACGATAGGATGGTCTGACCAGTCTGTAATTTCCAAGATCTTCCTCCTGGCCCTTCAAGATGTATGTGACCTTTAGCTCTTCTTCAGTGAGCTGGAGCATCCCTTGATTTCCTTTGCCCTATTAAACAGCAGGCTCATGTAGCAACCAAATGTGAAAAACTGAGTGATTTTTCAGTTAGCATTCTTCTCTTTTTTTTTTGCTTTTAGTAAGTGGAAGTCTCTCTCCTGTAGCTGCTTCCAGCAATATGATTGCCTTGCAATGTATTGCTAAGATAGGTGGTTCTACCTGCTCTGTAGTTACAGGTTGATGGCTAATACAGCTGTGAAAAGAAGGTCTGTGCTCATCAGAACAAATAGGTATAGTGTATATGAATGTGAGATAGTGAGTTTTAAGGTCTGTTTGAGCCATTAGATGCTGTTTTCCTAGTATGGCCCCTCCACTCTAACTAGAAAAGGATTTCAGAAGGTTTACTTTATGCAGAATGAAAGTTAAGATCTCTTTTGAAACTTGACATTGGTATGTTTTTTACATTTGTTTTCAGACTTCTTGCCTGTGTGAAGTCATTTCATGACTGGGGCTGTAGTTATTGGAAGTGTTCTAAACAAAAATAGTAAAATAGAATTTGGTGAAATACTGAATTGATTTATGTGTAGTTTAATAGTACCTGCAGTGGAAATCATTAGAAGCAGTTACAGGAAATATTTGCTTACTGGTTTTGGAGATGCTTTCTGTGAAATCCATGCTTCTGGAATTTGGCTGTCTAGTGGAAACTTGACAGAACACCGGCTGTGTTTTGATCAAGGCTAATATTTGTCAGAATGTTACATTTTTGAAAGAAACTTAGCACTTACATCTGTTTTGACATGGGCTTGAAATATGGATATGTGTTTATCTTTTCCAGGCTTTAAATTGTTTACATTAAACTGGCTTAGGTTGATGAAAAATTTCTAATCATTTGGAGGTTTTTTGTTTAGGTGGAAATAAATGGTGGTAGAAATGATTACTACAATGTGCTTCCAAATAAGAGCCTGCAGAAAGTTTACAAGGAGAATGGAAAGAAGCTTGGAATGGAGTTTATATCAGAAGACTGCATCTTGAATGGTTTGTCAGGTAACTCAATCTGGGGTTTTTTGTTATGACTTAAGCTTAGATCAACTCTTAAGTGTATAAAGTAATGGGATAGAGGTAGGTTAAACATAGTTTGGTCAGAAGAAAAAAGCCAAATTAGAAAATGGAAGCTCTGTAAAAGGATCGTATCTCTGGCCTGTGTTTCTGTATTTGTTTTAGAAGCTGAGAAATTTTCCCACAGGTATGGAAAGCAGTAATCATTTTCTGATAATATTTCTGAAAATATTTCAAGAAAGAAACACTTTGGGGGAAGGGATGGAAGGATGGAAAGATAAGAACTGTCTTACTGACAACATGAGGATGTGGAATGAATTGTGGCTCATTCTGTTGCTTTGAATTACAGAATCCTGGTTTATGCTATGAATGAAGATGAGATTTAGTTTTAAGGAACCTTGTTTAACAATATTTTCCAAGCTTACATATAAACAAATGTACTAGCATCTAATATTTTAGAGGGAGTTTTTGAAGAGATTTTTAAGTGGAAGTTTAAGCATCTCAGTAACCCTAATTTAAACCTCTTTCAATTAACAGGTAATTCTGTGCCCCTAATTTTAGTTCACAAGTTCAACAGATTAGTTTTCTGAAGGGAGCCATTCAAGTAGGTGTTCACTTCTGGGTCTTGACTATGTCTCAAACTATTTCACTTGGTCTCTCAGAGGTACAGTAATAGGAGTGTGAATTCTTGAATGCTGAGGTGGGTTTCTCATTACCCTTAACAGGTTTTTTTCCAGAATCTTCCTACAAGAGCTCTGTTCAAGTCTTATAACTGCTGCTGATACTTTATAGCCTTCACTACTGATCATAACTGTATATATAAATGTTTTTACTCCACTCGTTACAGGTTTTTCTCTTTGGTTAGAAGGAAAAGATTGTTTTCAGTTAGTTTGATTGTAGTATTAATCTTCTCTATATTAAATGCAGCTTATCTTTGGATAGTTGAGATCTTGGTGTTTGGGGATAGAGTTCTCAACTTTTGTGTGGGGGAGACAGCATATCTAATGGTATTCTGGTTGTTTTTCTCTTATTTCCTACTTCTCTTCCAAATTAAGACAACACTAGCATCTTTTCTCCAATTGGTTCATTGTCTTGGGTTTAAAAACAAATTATAACTAAAGGCAGATTTATTTTTTTCTTTATTCAGTGTGGTACAAGTGAGGCTTACTATTTTGCTCATTTAGCCTGAGAAAGGTGCTGAGGAACCTTATTTAGCATGTTTACTGTCGTGAAACTTTCTGGAGCTTGGCGTTGCTTCCCTCAAACCATTGTATTAAGGGTGAAGATCATGAATACTGGTGATGGTGCTGGTTCAGAGGACTTTGAATGAACTTAGTACAGACACCTAATTGTAATAGTGGTTTCCTATGTAAGTTACATGATATGCTAAATGTTAAACATTAACTTGCTTAAACTGAAACTCTCCATATGTCTGTCCTGTCCTTAAATTGCTTGTCGAATGTCACAATGTGCTTGAGCAATTACATTTTTATTGCACGCTGCAGTAGGCCTTACTGAATTTTCTTTCTACAGCTGCTTCTCTGAATTTTTGCAGTGGGGATTCATGAGTGATAACAAAGCACAGTCTCCAGAGACATAGGAGTGGAATTCTGTGTGCTACCCTTTTTGGGAGGGGTTGAGTGTTTTGTCTCATCTTTTTCAAGACCTCTATTTCTGTTTAGTTTTCATATGGTTTTCAATGTTTTCTTTTAGGATATCAGTTTCTTCTGTTGAAAGGGAAGGAAGATAGCTCAGTTGCTTCTCCATGTCTGTGCAGCAGAAAAGTCGTTAACAGATGAGCATACTCGCTGCCACCTCTACATGGGTATTAGTATCGGTCTGCTTACAGGTATCGCTCTAGGCAGCTAAGCATTATGAAGAATTCCTTTAGTCCATCAAATCATACTACCTTGTATGTGCCTTGTGCACGCTCCACTCATTTGGCACACAGCCAGGATGATGTGAAATAATGTGAATCTGAGTTAGCTTTGACCAGGTGCCGTGACCACCTCCTGCTGGTAGGGTAGCTCTGCTACAGGGTATTGATAACCTTCCAAAGCAGATGGCTTAGTTTAGCATGCCTTAGTTGGGGCACCCATGCTTATGATAACTTACTCTGATATTTTTAGCATTCGTGGGGTTCATTGGCTTCCTGTGCACAAGACTGATATAAATAATCATAAGGAGCCAGTATGTTCTGAAAATACCACTTTTGAAGCTTGGGGCTATACATAAATGCTTCCTGGAATATTTTGCATTTTTCCCTCCATTCATGTTTGTGGTAATACTGGCTTCCATTACGTGCTCAGTGACTTGAAGAGGCCTCAGTATCAGCTTCAGGATATTTTTTGAGGGGCTGGAGCTCCTGTACATTTCTGTTGAAGATAGTGCACAAGTCTGTATATTGCATTGATAACTGTGCAATTATTTATGCTTCTAGAAGGAAACCTGATCTGTCCATCTCTATGAAGCATGCAGTTCCAGATGTTTGTATGGAAACTATTGGAACACTTGATGTTTTAAACATGTTGCTAGGTATGATAGAGGGGAAGATTTTTATGCTTCTGGAAGGAAAGCTGATCTGTACATCTCTAGCAAGCATACAGTTACAGATGTTTGTATGGAAGCTATTGGAATGCCTGATGTTTAAACATGCTACTAGGTATGAAAGAGGGGAAGATTTGACTGTCACATTTTTATTAAAAGCTGCCTGGATTTTGGCTTGGTAAGCCTTCCATCTTACTAGAAAATGACAAATTTAAATCCCTTGCATTCAGCAAAAATAACTTGTAAACTGGTAGTAGACTGGATATGGATATAATTGTAAGTGGAGTTACATGACTGAGAGCTAGGATGCACTGAAATTGCTAATGCTTCATTTTCTGGGTGAGAGCAGGGAAAAAGGCCAACACAGTCTTTCCAGCAGCTTGTGTATTAGGACTTAGTAAGGCAAGTCTAGAATTCTTGGTTTAGTCTGGAGTAGGCTGAACTTCTAGTCTTCTGCTTTGTCTCTCCAGACTGACCAAAGAATGGATCAATAGTGTAGACTACTGAAAATTAAAATAACTTGTTGCTCTGCCAAGAGTTGGATTTTCTTCAAATGCATACTGAATTTATGGGAAATAATCATTTTTTTGGACAAGTCTTGCTGCTTCTGTTTGTCTATAGGCAGAGCAAATAGCAAGCTAGTCTTGTCCTCTTTGATCACATAATGTAGGCTCTGTGGACTCATTTGTAATAACTGTATTCTTCCAAGTAAAACCTATATTCTTCAGTCATTTCATTACTAAGTCTTAAGGCATTAGCAATATCTTATCTCCATAAAGTATCATGATATGGAGGCTACCTGATGTGTTACAAATAATTTTAAATCTTTGGAACAGCCATCTTATATACCATTGCGAAGGGAAAAAATTCTTACAGCTCTGGCCTGAAAGAAGTTAATTGAGGTCTTAGTTGGTCATCCCTCTTTTTCCCTGCTACAGAACAATGCTTTCTCTGGTATCTGAATTTCACAATAATTGGCATGTTGATTTCTCCAGCTTCTAAATGTCATTTTAACAAATACTGAGTGGATTGCTTGTTTGGGTTAAAAAAAAAAGGGCAGTCAGGAAGTAGTTGCAGACTCTTGGATCATTTACTGTGAAGGATCTACTACTTCTGGATGGTATCATTAAATAAGGCAGTACTTTGAGATAGGTACTATCACTAGTTAACATACTGAAAGTGGTATCCAGGCATGAAAGAATCATCATTAAAATCTGGAACATTGTTTTTTATGTCTACAAAGCACTAGTGTTTTGTCTGGAGTTTAGTTCTGATCTTGTTATTTCAAGAGTGCTTGTGCTGTTAAGGCTTCCATAACTGAGAATTATCAAAAAGCACAGGAAAAAAATAGTTGTCCTCAATCTGTTTTTGTTTAAAGATAGATCGTTCCTACTTCAAGAGTCCCCTACCTAATGCTGAATATTTGCATACTGGTGAAAAGTGGTAACTGTTGGGCCTGGTTCTAGAGGCTGTAGCAGGAAAATAGCTGGACTGCCTGAAACTCCAAGGTTTGCAGCTTTCATTGTTTCTGAATTGACAGCTTACTATCAGGAGATGCTTGATAAAAAATTAACAGTGAATGGAATAGGAACATGCTGGTACGTCTTCCTTGTAGTTCAGTAACTGATTATTGATCAGAAGCGCACTGGAGAGCAGCATCTGAAGATGGCTAGTTAGGAAAAACATCTTGGTGATGGGAGATTTTTGTCTGGATAATGACTCATTAGAAATGCTTTTATTTTAGTATTTGGGGCAAAGGATATTCTGTTTTAGATATGGGCTGGAGATAATATCTATCGTACATTTTCTTACAGCATTCAAAAGTCTTCAACACTTTTTAATTAAGAAAATTTCTATGCTGCTTCTAGGTTCCACGGACTTTGGAAATGTTACATTTGTAGTCCCCGGGCTTCATCCTTATTTTTATATTGGCTCTGATGCATTGAATCATACTGAGCAGTACACAGAGGCTGCAGGTCAGTGGAAGTCAAAGGTGTTAGATTTATATTTGGAACCCGTATGCATTGTAGAGACTGCTTTCTGACTCTTCACTACAGCAGATCTAGAAATTATAAATATTTCAAATTACAGAGGATTAAGGCTTTCACATGCTTCTATGGTATTCAAAGCTACTGTGTAGTAAATGTATAAGAGTAAGTACTAGATCTGAAAGTGGCTGCATGTAAATACCTGTATAGAAATGGAGTTGCTTTCTTCAGGCTTGATGGGATCTGAGCTGAAATACGGACCCTGAAACAATTTACTTAGTTAATTGTAGAGTTGCAGAAAAAAGCTGACAAAGTAGAATTTCTATTTTTGTGTTTAAAGTTAAATGTATATGGGAAGGATGACCACTCCTTGTGCTAAAAGCCTGACTTTGTATACCATCTAGAGAGAAGAAATTAGAAGTGTTATCCCTAGCAGCATATTCAGAAGAGTTTCTAAACATGAGCCGAAAGATAAAAGTAATTTTTACTTCTAAAGCACAATACTCTGGAAATGTAATAGAGATAACAGTATAAAACTCTGCATTTTCTAACAAGGAAAATGTGAATGCTCATTTCCCTGTTCAGTCTTACTTATTTACATCAGTAGCAGAAAGTTAAGTACTTTCATGTGAAAATTTGTTTTGAGGCATCAGAAAATAGACATACTTCATTCATGCAAGTAGATTTTTTTAAGAAACTGTTCTTGCAATTGAAACTTGAAGATCTTATTTTATAGAATACGCCTTATGTGGTAAGCTAGTGGTTTGTATCTAATATTAGTAATCTAACCTGACATTTCTCTTACTTTTTTTTCTGCAGGGTCACAGAATGCTCAGTTCTATGCTTTGCGCACAGCAAAAGCTTTGGCAATGACAGCACTGGATGTCATTTTCAAGCCAAGTCTACTGGAAGAAGTCAGGGAAGACTTTAGACAGGTGAAGCTAAAAGAAGAGGGACAAATAAATCCAGTAGAACCTAACAAGGAATTTGGTGTTGGCATAGGAGCATGTGCATCACACTAAACTTTATTAAACCTTTCTCAGTAGGACTGACTTAATGGAGATGCTGTATTTAAATCCCAGAAGGGGCTGGATGAACACATAGCTGAAGAAATGTTGATTTTTTTTTGGACTTTAAGAGAAGCAAATAGTATCATTGCTTTCAAAAACATGCAATTTCATCTAGCTGTAATGTTTGCTGTATTCAATATGGTGATGAATTTCAGAGAGATCTCAAATATGTTGTCTTTAAGTTGCAGTGTTGAATAAATGGTAGTGCTTAGATCCCTTGTCAGTGATTTTCTATGTATTACTAAAGTAGTATTCCTTCTAGGGGGTAATGTGGCATTTACATGGAAATTTTTGTTCTAAAATAAGCACTGTTCACTCGGTGATCATAGGTTGAATCTGATCTATGAAGCATTTCTCTCTGGCCAGTTACTTTTTCTTGGGACAAGATAGAGGCTTAAAACCTGAGCTGGAGAGAAGGGTATATGTTTGGAACCATGCCTGGTTTTGACAATAGTAGCTTCTAGCAATGGAAGAGAACTGTTTGTATGGAAGTGTGATCTGTAAAGGTTGATTGTCCTGAAATGCATTGACCTAATAAATTTTTGAGGTGTTGTGGAGAAGTCATTAATCAAAAAATTGGAAAGCAACTGAATGTTTACTTGTTTAAATGAACACGTTTAAACTATGCAGGAAAATGCATGTGCACCTTTAAGATCCACTCTAAGGCAATACAAGTGTCCACACAAGGTGTTGCACTAGCTTAACTGATCTGAAGGATGTGTATAAATTTAATTAAAGTGGTGGAAATCTTTTTCACAAAGATGCAAGCATGATACCATGAAGCAGTAAATGAAGGTAACAAATGGGTTGTGTGCACACCCCTGTAGTAAGCTCTGAGAAGCTTGCACTGAGGATTGCTTGTGCAGTAACTGGCTTCTCAAACCTGTTTGTTCCCATACCCTAAGCAGCAGATCTGTTAAGTCTTGCCAGTTGTCCTTTCTGTGTTGTGTGGTTAGTCTGTTTAATCCTTGTTATTTTGCTTCCCAGAGACATTAATGTTGCAAATTTTACCCAGGGGGTGTTCTGTCTGTCCAAACCTGTTAGGGATTTTTTAAATTCGCTTGTTAAAGGATCATGTGAATACATAGAGAAGGAACTAATCTTTTGCTCAGATACAAATTGCTGAGTCAATGGACAGACTGAGTGAAAAAGCAGCTTACTGGTTACCATTTTCCTAAGCATAGGTATTACAGTAAGCTTCTGAAAAGAAGTCAGGCAAACTATTCCCCAGGAAGTCAGAATACCCCAAATAATTTCAGAAACCTTGCTTTTAACAGCACCAGTCTCTAAATGGTAAACTCTAGAATTTTAATCAGAACTTATATTTTATTAATTTCTATATTGAATTTCTAATTTTGGAAAAAAACAGATTCCTTATCTTGGTTTAACTGTGCACTCCCTCTGCATTTGTGTGCTCTATAACACAGACCTCCAGCTGCTATTTAAGAATTCTATTGATACTTTCCCTTCTTAGGAGGAAAAGTGTGACTAGGCTGGCTTCTGTTTGTGTGTCAGGTAGACAGTGTAGATGACAGTTTTTAGGCTTTCCGATACTTCAGCCTGTGTGCTTGTAGTAATTGGACACAGAGTATCTGTTAATATATTAAATGCTCAGTGTCTTCGGGGGGGGGGGAAGAAGTAACTGTTTCTCTGTTTCTGTAAGAACTAGAGGCACAATTAAAGGGGTTTGTTTTGTATTACAAGCCAGTTATTTGAAGAGTTGAGCATGACCATAAATATTCCAGGTTACAAGATGGCCCTTCCTTACACCAGAATCCTTGCTTTCATCAGCAGACAGTTTTGACAGATGAATGCATGAAACAGATGAGAGTTGGACTCTGAGCCATAGGTACATCCAGGATCATAAGTTGGATACTAAATCCAACTGAAATTTGTTCCAAGGTTTGTCAAAGGAACTTTCTCCTTAACTTTTAATTTAAACCCTGCCTTGCCCATTCTCAGACACAATTACAATTCATTAAGTTCTACTGGGTTAACAAGCTAGCTTATGAATTTCCTTAGCATATGTGGCTTTTTATTTCCTCCTGCATGAACTGCTTAACTTCTTGCTTTGCTGTTTTTAAGATGGAGCGTTGGCATCCCAGTGATAGCAATACATGCTGTGTTGTTGTGTTCCCTACAGGCTGATGTGCATTACAGCCTTCTCTGTTCTCTTTGTCCAGACTAGCTGGCTGTTGGCTGCATCATGTCCAAGATCATATAATTAAACATTTCTGCACTAAAAGCATGTCTTAATTTTGTGGTAATCATTGCTGGAATTAAAATGAAACTGAAGTGCTGATTAAAGATGAGTTGATATCAATAAAGCAATTTAATTGTGACTGAATTTTCTTGTCCTTTGATTAATATTGGGGTGCTGCATGACTTCATTTGAATAGCATGTTTGATTTTTTTCCCCAGTTTGGTATGATTATGTAAGAGTGAGGATGTTTTAAGCTTTCCATTTCGGTCTGCCATAGTGAGCAGGTTTTTTGTGAGGGTTAATGCTTTTAAAATAAAATATTTAATGGTAGTCTTTATAATCTTAGTGCTGTTTTAACTATTAAAACATGTTAGAATTCATAGAATAATAGGAATGGTGTGTGGGAGAGCTCTCTGGAGGATCTCTGTTAGGCTAAACCTGGTCCAGCCTCCAGCTTGAAGTGGGATTATTAGCAACACTAGATCAGGTGAGCTTGGCTTCATTTGCTGAATCCTGAAGTCTCCAAGGATAGAGACTTTTCAGCTCCCCAGGCATGTTAATTCTGATTTGTGTCTCAGAACTAAAGCAGTTTGGGATTTAATGTTAGGATTTTACTATCACAATGATACTATATATGAGGAATTTCTTTCCTGAGGGAACAAAACTCACTGTGATTTTCAGTAATTTGTGCTCATAAATCATATCTAGATGAAAAAAATCTGTCATGTTTTTTAAGTTACCCTAACTGCAGTCCTCCCCAAGCTGTTTGTAATTTAAGAGTATTGGAATATTTGTCAAGAATAGTACTTTTAGCAATGAATCAAAATGTGTAGGTAATAAGCTGTAATTGCTGAAATTATTCTAAACAGTTGATAGCAAATCAAAGCTGTTTAAGGATGAGGTGTTTATGTCCAGACTTTGTGAAGAACTTAAAGCCTCTGCCAGCCTACCAAGCTACAGTATTTCCTTATTTAATACCTGTCCTAGAACTTCAGTGAAAGATATGCCTGGTTTAAAACAAACAAAAACAAATTAAAAAAACCCAAACAAACATGAAATGCAATGAATTTCTTTTCATAAAAAGATTTGAAGGAGAGAATTTGTAACCTGTGAGCTAAGCTACCTGGCATAGAAGGGTCCAGCAGCCTTTCTTCAAACAGTAAATCCTTTAAGAACACAGCTTTATGTTCTTGTGAATCCTATTTCTGTAATCGTTTAGTTTCCATTGCCTGAGTGCTCTCTACTTGATTACACTGCAGTCACAGAGAGCAAGGCTGTGTTCCTGGGAATGAGTCATAACACATTAGCTGTTGAAATAAGTCTTTGTCTAGTATTCATTAAAAGTGGTCTTCTCATAACTTTCTGACAGCATTCTTTAAAACAGATTTTTATTTAGAGGAAAGTGAAAGTATTTGGGATTAAATAATTTTAAAATAAAGAGGAAGTTGGTCTACATGATTTCCTGTTTTTCCCTAGGGTTTACTATCTCCTGTTCCTGAAAGTAGCAGCCCTCCACAGAGCCCTTGTCTGCCAGCCTGGCTGGCTGCTGTTGGCACCCACCTGTTGTTGTTTTCATTAGTGCAGTCACCTCACATCCATTCTCCAGCTGGGCAAGATTGCAGTATGGCTCTGTGCCACTGTTTTGTAACTGCCATGCAAGATTTTGGTGATTTTATGAAGGATACGAAAGTGCATCCCTCTTAAGAGTTCTTGCCCAAATTCTCTACTAAGCCAAAGTTGGGTAAGATGGCTGCTGCTTTAGCTTCCTTTAGGCACTAAAGGAAGCCAAAAGTATCTGACAAACTCATCAAGGACTGTTCTCAACCCCAACTGCATCTGAACTTCCTTATTGAAAAGTAGTGAGAAGCAAAATGCCTCAGTCCTAGGAAAGAATGGAGTCCACGTGGCTGTGGATAGTCTTCACAAACATGAGCTGTACACTGTTATGCAGTGCTATAATTTATGATTGCTCTAGAGTACCTATGCAAAGTTATCTTTTTAGCTGTTTAGTCTCAAAGATAACAGGCAAATGTAATACTGGCTCATCGCTTCTTAGCTTCTCAAGACCCCATGGAAGGATAAAAGAACACAAATGTAGTACATGTTCATCAGAATTACAGTGCTGGAGTCTTGTTGCATAACAACTGTTTGATAAGTACTTAAAATTCATCAGGAGTTGTAATTTTCTGTAGTTTTCCTGTTTATATATACTTTCAGTTCTTGGAGACCAAAACATGCTTCACACCCTGAACAACAAATTGTTCAGCTTTCATGGATTTGTTTCAGCGTCTGAATGGCCCTCACGCATTGTACTGCCAGCGAGCTAGTTGTGTCCCATTGTGGAATATGTGGTCTTGGTTGCTTTTCGTTTCTCATTGCTGCTGCTTCAGTGCTTCATCAAATACTATGCTGCCATGTGAGCAAGTGCAGGAGAGGGGAGTCCCACGGTTTCTACTTGCTCATCAGAGCTTGCAGGGATTTGGATCTGTTTTGTACCGAGAAAATCACTTGCTCAGATGTGCAACATGTAGAAAGATACATCCAATGATTTGAGTATTGTGAGAATATCCTTTTACCGGGGAAGAAGAGAGATCATTGGTCTTTCTTCATGCCTTCTCTAGCTGTTTCTGACTGAAATTTACCTTCTTGCTGCTTCACCCTATCAGTAATCATCAGCATCCTTAAAGACTATTAAAGGCTTCAGTCTCCAAAGCTCTTAATCTAGACACGCTCACAGGCAGAACTTGTGACTATCCATAATCCACACAGACCTGCCAATACACTTCAACTTCTGAAAACAGCATCATCCCAGGCTGGGCTTTGGGTTAACCTCCAAGAAATCGGTCTGAATTATATTGCAAAGTATCACCCTAAGGAAGAAGAACAAAGACTGTAACATTCACAGTCGGGTGGAAAGCTTAACGTCATCTTCTCTGTGATTTTGAGTTTGCGTGCAGGCTTCTTATCAGAGCCCTGCCTGTGAAATCCCAGGGCTCTCCAGCCCTACCAGCGTCACAGGGTTTAAGGATGTTCGGTATTTGACTAGATCAGGTCCTGAGCAAAAAGGTCTTACGTACATGTATAAACTCATGGAGATCATTCTTTTGAAGGTAGAAAACGCACAGTGCTGTACAAATGTGAAGTTTTATTGTGATTTTGAGTGTTTCTAGAAATAAACAAAACCAAATCACTCTGATTTATTGTGGAAATGGAAAGGAGCAGAGTGTTAATGATTGGATACAAAAAACATACACTGGAAGGTTAAAAGCCAAAAAACTGTGTATGTAAATGTGTTTAATGAGTAAAGTTGTTGATAGCAAACACTGGCTGTATATAACATATCCTGTACTTATAGAATACATCTATATACACATTTATATAAGACTGAAAAGGCACTAGAGTTTTCCAGATAAAACACAAGTAAATTAACAATGTAACTCCAAACATGGAGGTTGGGGAATCTTTTTAGGCGGACATGCTGGAAGGGAAACTTTCAAAATCACATGGGAAGTTAGAAACCAGTCTCCCACTGAAAGCCAGGGAATTCGAAAGTCCAGCTCCCATTTGTATCTTCAAAATCTTCCTTAATATACTGGTCAGATGCCAAAGAATGTACGTAATATGAGATGAATGAGTCTATAAAGGAAGGAACGTACAGTACTGCAGCAAACTACATAGCATTAGGCTTCTTATGAAGCTAGAGAGCTTACTGTAAGATCTGGCGCTCCTGTTCATGCTATTCCTGTAACTGTAGAAAGAAATTTGTAGAAAGAAATGGATTCTTACAATGCTGAGGATCTAAATACATTCCTGTGCAAGTAGTGCCCAAGAAATCTTGGAAGTATTTGTGGGGGAAGGTGCCATCGGAATAAGGTAGGGTAGCCAAACCCAGTGGCCAGCCTTTCATCTGCTTTTGCCAGAGTGACCTTTCTACCTTCATCTGACTGAAGTGTTTAAGAAAATATTGTATTTTTTAATCTCTTGGAAAAAACCTCACCGGACAATAACATGATATGAAGGAAACTTGGTAAAACAAAGCTAAGATAGTATGTGTATGTGAAAAAAAAAGCGCTATGCAGAAATGAGGAGTAAAACTATCTTATTGAGTGGGTGTGTCTTTTAATGATTTTAGCTTTTGTGATTTCATTGCCTTTCCTATGGAGTGTAGGCTGTGAGTGCAAGATGAGTGTAGGTAGTTTTGCAGGTCATGATTTTAGCAGTTGTAAGGAATGCTGAGTATGTTTACATGACATTTATTTACACAGGAAGTTAAAGCAACAACCAGCAGTGTTCAAACAACTGCGATGTCTGTGTCACAAGCCTAACGCACGGAGTGGCAGGTCAGTCAGTCCAGGGCAGATTTCGTGTAAGAAGATTCACTTTCATTTTAGAGACAACTGCTTTGGTCTGATTCTCAGAGCAGCTACACCTGTAAGAGACAACACCATCTGCTGTGCAGGGAATAATGAATTTCGTAATTGTGTGCAAAATCATGCATGTGCTTAAAGTCCTGTTAATCCAAAGCCTCAGTTAGCTTTCTGGATGTAGGTGGATAACACACAGCAGCAGACCAACTGACTGACCTCACTTTCTGAGACGCCTTTGGTGCTCCTGTTATTGTAAAGGCCTCTGATTCCATTCAACCAATTCTTGTTTTCCTGCAATATTGTATTACTTCTACATTACAGATTTTGCCTTTTCCATATGGAGTGTTTATGCTGGCTGGCTGCTCTGCAGAAACTGTGATGGAGAATTGGGACTTAAGTCAATGCCGAGTGCCCTCAGCTCCAGCTGCGCCTCCTTGGTCCTGCCCTGGAAGGTGCTGAGCCTGCTCTAAGGGCACGGTGGGCTGCAGGGTGCCTGGGCGACGGATGCAGCGTGAAAGCAGAGTAGGTTAGATGTACCTGGGTCTGCAATGGAGCTGCGGTCTCATGGTAGAAGCTCCTTTTTACTTCATTCCAAAGTTTTTAGCATGGTATCTTTAGTAACTCAGATATAAAGTCCTTACAACTGCTTTGTCGCCTGTTGAGCACCTTTCTGTTCTGCTTTTACTAAAAATGGATGGACTAGGCTTGTCCTGGAAGCGAGTGCAATTACCAGTGGCTTTAGCAGGGACAAGAAGTTACAGGCTGCAACAGGTTCTCAGGCTGTACAGACCAGTAACGCCCAGACTATCTCAGAGAGAAGTAGCTTCTCCTATAGTAGTTTTAGTCTTTTTGTAGACACCTGATTGTCTTCACTGGATCATTATGTAGAGAAACCTTGTTCTCTCCCCAGAAATTCAAGAGCAAAACTCCCACTGACCCAAATGAGCAGATCCAAGGAGAGCTCCTGTCTTTCCCAGAGGATTTCGTTAGCATCGCAGAAAGTCCAGCTTTTGTTCATTCCTTAGTAAGTGTACATTGCAAGTCATATTTTGAAAAGATAGTCAAACCAGCTTGGAAAGATTTCTTTGTTTTAAATATGATCAAGACAAAGCACAAATCTGAAAGTATTCCTACATGGACCTGTCAGTGCAGTACTGCTAGGGCAGCGTGCATTTAGCAGTGTAAGCAAGCTTTAGCCAGCGATAACCTTGCCAAAGTGTTTCCCGGTACTGGATATTTTGTGTTTGTAACGAACATTTCTGACCTCATCCTGCAAACATGCAAGTATTTGCATATTCTTTGTATTTATTGGTATTGAACGTGATGATAAGTCTGCTGAGTTGAGAGATGTATGCATGCATCCAGGTATTTAGACAATTAGGATCTCAGGGGCACAGAATGGAGGATGCACCATATATAAGCAACTGGCAATTACAGTCACTTGTTAAAATAGTTTACAGTGGCCTGTGAGGCACAAGAAGGAACATAGCACAGCTTTGAATAAGTATAAAATTTTAGATTGTATATCCTATATTTTGCTGAAACGTGAAACTTGCACAATCATTTATGCCACAGATGAGTTGCATCTAATTAAAGAAAAAATCCTGAAAAAAATCGATCTTCCTTCCAATTAAAACAATTCTCTATTTTCTTTCTGTTAGCCTATCAGACGGTACTTTCATTTAATGTCACAATGCTCTGTGACTACAGAAGTTATGTATATTTATGAAAAAATGGACCAGTATATCAAATTAAATAGAATGTATGCACCAGGGAATATTATCCTGGAGTACTTGTCGATGGCATGAGTGTCGATCCGCATGCTGACGTATCTCTGGTTTTTTCTCCTGCCTGAACCCCTCTCGGACCCCAGCGCCAGCTGCACCATCATTCGGTCTTGTTTATCTCCGTTCTCGGACATGTAGTGCCCCAGTTCGTTCACATCCCCGTCGTTATAACTGCCATCCATCATCATGGGCCGAGGCTGAGGTAGGCTGCATGCACAGGGAAGCTGTGGATACAGGTAAGTGCAGGATGGTTTTGACTTGTGTCCAGATATACACAGACATCCCTTTTCACCTTACAAAAGCAGAGGAGGGGACAAGCCTGGGGAATTCAGGCTGCTGGGACACAGAAGGGAGAACAAGAGGAGGGAGCTGGGCAGCAGCTTTTTGCTTCTCCATCTTCATGTCTGCAAGGCACAGCGCAGTCAGGGAGAGAGCAGGGCTGTCTCTGAAAAAGCTCATTTGACTTAAGCACGGGTATCAGGGTGTAAATAAAGGTTGGACCTGTACCTTGAGGCTGAGAAAATCAGAGAAGAAAGCAGATGGAATCTGCAAGGAGGAATATATCAGGTTTGCCCCATTTGAAAAGAAGAGCTTAGGTTATAATTTGATGTGACGAAGGCAGAAGGGGGAAGTTTAGCCCACTGTGTATAAGTTTAGACTGTGCCTGGAGAAAGGTGGGGGAAAGCTGCCACGTTATCTGAAACCTAAAACACGATATCCACCTGGTGCTATTCACAGGCTTGGATCTTCAGCATAAAAAAATATTTAAAGGTAAAATTCTAAACCCTATCCCATTTTTACAGGCAGTGGAGGGCTATACTTGGAGGGACTGAGTGCCCTCAGACTCTGAAGAAAAAGCAGTGAGTTTGGGTGTGGGTTGTCCGTAGCAAAACTTTATAACCAGGAATGCCTCACTGCTGGTGTCTTTTTGCACGCACCGCATTCTCCCCAGGCAGCTGAGAGCAGCACACTGTAGTTGCAAACTTTTGAACATTTCCAGATATTTGCCGCACCTTTTCCCAGGGGCATAAAGCTGCATCAGAGATAGAAAACCTCACCTTGTCCCGCAGTTTCCTCTCCTTCCGCTCTTGCACCGTAGTCAGGTAATTCACTGCTGCGTATTCCAGCACCGAGAGGAAGACAAACACAAAACTGACCCACAGGTAAATGTCAACTGCTTTGATGTAGGAAACACGAGGCATGGACGCATTCACCCCAGTGATGATCGTGGACATAGTCAGCACAGTGGTTATCCCTGGGAATACACCAGCAGAGAGCCCGTAAGGCACTTTCAACCCAGACTTTTCATCACAAATACAACTGTCATTACAATTTCCTGACATTTGAATTTACCTTGCAGGATTGTTTCTCACATTTGAGAGGTGGGTTTCATGGCCCGAGGAGGGTCCAGGCAGCCCTGATTTCCTACTGGGGTTGTTCTGTCTTTTTGGTGGGAACCACTCTAGTTCTGGCCTCAGGGTGTTGCTAGTCTGGTTCCCCGCCACACCACCAGCCTCCCACCCCACGGCCAGCAGCAGCACTTTGACCCCACGCTGGCTGTGCCCTGTCTCCAGGCTCAGGATGGTCCCCAGACGGGGTGTACAAGTAGCTCAGCTTCTAGTTCACCCCCTCTGCAGCACAGGCACAAGTGAAGCCTGTCTGCTGCCGCTGCTGCTTCCACCAGGTTCCCCAAGCCTGTGTTTTCTGTCTGCTCCTGGGAAGTCCTGCTTCGTCGGAAGTCACCAGCCAGCTCCCAGGCCTGGTCTGTGCCTTCCCTGGAGCAAAAGCCAGGGACTAATGGGGCGGCACAGGACAGAGCTGCCCCACATTACACCATGGGTGAGTACAATGAGCACTTCAGCAAGGGCAGCAGCCCCTGTAGTTCAGAGTTATCTTAGCTCTGAGGGAGGCTTTCTGTAACCCTCTTTATTTCAGGGGCTAATTAAGTGACATTAATGATCCCTTTGAAAGTTGAAATGATGTATATAAGCACAAAGGACTGAATTCACAGGAGTATCTAGGCACTAAAAAGTACTGCTAAAGGCAGTGCCTACATCTCTCGAAAAGCCATGGCCCAAACCCTTATGCTCCTTTTAATGATGTCTCAAGGCAATGGATACTGTTTCTAAACACAGACATGGATAACTGCCCCATTTCTATCTCTGTTATGCCTGTATATATCCTCTCCACTGAGGGATATAATTTTAACAATAAATAAAATCCTGAGGAGTGTTGCCTGGAATAAGTGGAAGCAAGCTTGGGCTTAAAGTCTACAAAAATACAAACAGGACTTTGCTAAGAGCAAAGCATCTGCTTTAGGATAAGATTTATGTCCATAGCATAGTTCTGCTCCCATGGTGACTCCCCTGGCATATAGATTAATCTGTCTGAAGGATGTTGCAGAAGGGGATGCTGAATCCCTCACACTGCACTGTAAACTCATTTAACAAGTTGAACAACACAGCTCAGCTGACTGTGTTTCCTCCACCCTCCCTCCTCTAGCAAAACTCAATAAACTGAAATTTTGTCAGGGCTGCTAATATTGATTTTCACCTTCTCGCTCACTGAAGTCTCTGAAGGATACTGACACTTTGGCTCTTTCTGTGCCCTGTCTCTGTTAACAGCAATAAAAGCAGAGCAGGACATTTGCTCCCTGATTTGCACCACGTGCAGCTAGCGCTTGTGCAAGCAGGGAAGGCAATTCACTTGGCACTGCAGGGCAGATGGAGAGTTTGTACCATGGCCAGTCCCCTGCATGGGGGACACACGTGTGGCACAGCTGATTCCATGCCACAAGGCAGTGCGTAGCACAGGGGATTTTGTCTTGATGGTCAAGGCCACAGTTGCAGCAATTGTCTCTTGGATCTGCTGACTACAAGATTGTGTTTACCTAAAGGGACTCTGGCAGGAACTGCTCGACGATCGATCCAGAAGGAGACCCAGGACAACATGACCATGAGGGTGGCAGGGAAGTAGGTTTGGAGCAAGAAAAAGAAGATGTGTCGGCGTAAAGTGAAGTTTATGTAGAGGCGATTGTACCACCCTGTATAACAGAGAGAAGGAAAAAGAGCAGTCACACCAACATCAAACTACTTTCAGATAAGGCCGTGTTGTGTCAGGGGAACAGTGCCTCATTTGCTTTTAGAAAAACAGTTAATGACCACAGATCATTGCAGTTTACCAAAAAGACTCCTTACTGAACCAGCTGTCAAAGTCAAAGTGTCTCTCAGGACCACATCTTCCAGAGAAGATAATATAACCTGTGCACCTGGAGAGTTTAATTCATGTTAAGGCTTGGTGTGATCTTGAAGAGGGATTGCCTTTCCAGACTACATAACCATCAAGATAGAAGTCTGTGTCAGGGACAGCAGCCTTGACATGGAAGAGAGGCAGATCTGATTGATGGCCCACAGGGAGACCTCCCAATGGACAATCCTCCATGGCCAAGGTTGAGAGGGACGGTTTGCACCCCTTCTTCCCCCAGCCCACCCTCTGGCAGGCACTCCAGTACCCACCTGTGCTGCTGTAAAACGCGAGCTTTGTGGTGGTATGAAACTCCTGGATGAGGAACTGGGACAGTGATATCCTCTCATCTGTTTTTAGGGAGTCGTTCCCGTTCTTCCAGTAGAGCATGAGGTCGTCTTCAGTGTAGGCATCTAGGGGAGCAGAGCAAACCTCAGTGCAAGGCACTGAGCCAGCTACTATCGCACCCACAGCCCACACACCTTCCAGGCTACCTGGAGAGAGCCACGACACTGGTGGGTATGATTGTGGCAAGGAGGGGACTAGCTCATTGTCACAGCCCTCAGTCCTGATGCCTGATGCGTTTTGTAACCCTTTTGTTTCTCTAATCATAATTCACACACATAACCCGTGCTTCTGGTAACCCACCGCATCAGAACTTGAAAAACTGTCCCTTACAAACGTCCTAAAATCAGAAGCAAAGGAAAGGAGACTTAGAGGAAAGAGCCTGCTTGGGGTAACAGGAGGAACATCTATCAGTGGTCTGAGGCATGCAGGAGGAAAAACTCTTGGGTAAACTTTCTGCCTGTGATGCACACATGAACATTACAGGTCTTGGTTTTTTGACACACGCGGAAATATAGTAATGTTAATCCTTTCAGATGGGTTTAGTAGCAGCTCTTCCCAGACAGGGAGAAAAAAATCACACATACATGTATTAAAACAGAATTAAGATTATAATTTCTTACTGCAAGCTTAAGAAGGAGAAGAAAAATACCTCCTAAAAAGCTAAAAGTTTAAAATGCTGCTCTATGAAATCTAGCCAATTCGTATGGGCGTCATACTTGGGACAAAGGAGCTACATGTGGATATAAGCTGGGTTTATCTCATATAGGTGTAAGAAATGTAAGAGGCAGGTGATTAATATCACTGCCCTCTCATGGTTTCTACACCACGGATGAGCAGATGGTGCACGTGAAGGGCGTAGGGCCATTTATTTATGTGTTTGAGGACACCGGGGCAAGTGGGCGCTGCTGGAGCCTGCCGACCTGCAGGCAAGTGGCCCAGGTCCTCTGGGGACGGGGTGTCAGTGGGGCAGCCTGGCTGGCTTTTGGGGACACTGGCAAGGCAGTGCTCACAGCTGGTGTTTAAAAACACTGCATTGTTGCAAACACCATCTAATTCTAGTGAAAAAAATATGGGCAGGGAGTTTTTCTTAGTGTTGAAGTCTGCTGACTTTGGTTAGAGCTCCCATTAATGCAGCAGCAGTTTAATTACTGGTATAATTGTTGATATAATTAAATACAGTTTGGGTTCCTGTGGGGTGCAGCCCTCGGCTCCCCTACACCTCCACTTTACTTACAGCTTTCGATCTCCAGGGAACATGTCTGTGTGTCCAGGGGAAAGCGACTAAAATCCATGTTGCACATTGCCGTTACTGTAACTCTAGGAATAATAAAAACCACTCAATTAAAAACTTGTCTTATGTGACTGAGAAATAGTAAAGCTGTGAGTTTGGTTTTTTATTAAGTAACTATCTGGCCAGTAACAGTCCACTGAAAATAAATACCTTCCATTCAGCTAAAGCCATTCCACTTTAGTTAAAGCCATTTCTTCTTCTCAGCAAACTATTGTTAGAAAAGATGACTAGAGAGTTAGGCCATTACAAATTGCTACCAGATGACAAAAATATTGGAGAAGAAAATGGGAAAGGGCAGGGAGGGCAGTTCTTCCTCTTTGACTATCAGCAAACATCTCTCTGCAGAGATCTGTGCTTTCGACGGATGCTTTGTACGATAAAATAGTTTACATTTATCAAAGCCATCCTAGTGCCAGGAGGGATGCAGGTAGTTTTCTCCACACACCGCGCATTTCCAGCTGCTCAATGAGAACGCGGTGATCACACCTGGGTATCAGCCACCAGAGGGCACAGGCAGTGCGTCTGGTTAAGGCTGGAGCTGGTGTGCGACAGAGACCACTGAAATGCTCTGCCCCATCAATCAAAAGCTCTGGTCTTGCTCTAGTCTGATTATCTCATTTTTAATAGCATCATTTTGTGTTTGCACTGGAAGCATCCATAAATCTCAACTCAAATGGCTTGAACTCTAGGGAAGTAAATGAAAATAGAAGTATAAATCATAATGGGGAAAGAATTAATGAATTATAGCAGGGCTAATGGTAGACAGACGTCTGTCACATAATGATAAAAACAAGATGCAGTCCCTTATGTTAATAGTCCTTTTGCATGTGTGGGTTCCCACTGATGTTGCTTTCCTATCTGGATTTGTTCCTTGAGTGAAAATGCTTGGCTCAGATTTGTTGTTTAGGTGCCAGTGAGGTCTACAGTGGTTTCCAAGACAAGACAAAGTCTGGTAAAGGACCTTAAAAAGGCAGACACCAAGGAAAAAATATAATCTACAGGCAAAGGCATTCAGCAAAGGCAGGCAGGCAGTAATGACCCGTTTGCTCTTAAGGGGAGATCAGCATTCATACTTCCCCAGCATTCATAAAGCACTCCAACCTGCAGTCGCCACTGAATAAAATAATAAAACTATCAATTTTTTATTCAAGATGTTCACCACCATTTTGTGCAGGACAATTGTTTAAGCACAAGTCTGTGCGTGGCAGGATCTGAGTAGTTCGATATGCTTCTGTTCCCATCTTCTTTAGACAACCATAAATGCTTGCAACGCAGATGATTGGTCTCATGCAGATAAATGAAAGAGTATATAGGCATGCATGCTATAGCTGAACTTTATGTCATTTTATTGTCCTTTTTTTATTATACTAAGGGCCTGAGCAAACTTTGCAAAGGCCTAAGGAACACCTGAACCTTGTCTAATATGCTGAGCGAAGAAAAAGCTTTAATAATGAGAAGGTTGTTCAGGCTGTGAATTCCAATGAACAGTAAGATAAAAAAATCAGAGAACAAGAAATTCTTGTCAAACTGATACCCCACAGGGAATCAAGAATTGCTTTGCTTGCTTGCCTTCCTTTCATAAAATCATAAAACTCCTCATGGCAGGCTCAGCTCTACCTCTGCCACTCTTAAGGTCACTGTCTAACATGCCCTTAAAGACCTTCACAGCCTTCCCAAGCAATGTGTTCTGCAACCTTACCATTAGTTAAAGTTAAATCTGTGCATCTTGCTGCTACTGACCTCCTATCAGTCAGATTTTCCTTCTTTTTTGTCCTTCAAAATACATTATCTATCATCTGATGTTTTGTTTATTTATCACATATTTTGCTATTTCATTGCTGTGGAGGTGATGTTGACATTATTGCATCAGAATATTGTACAGCAATTTCCTCTCTAATAGGTTTTTATGGGTCATTTGGCAATACTTGTTTTCTAACTGGATGGAGCTGCAGCCAAGAAAAACAGAGGCACTGATTTTAGTTTCTTTTGGAGAAAAACAGATGCCCTCACTTAGCGTCTCCAAGCATGAAAGTAGCAATTAGAAAGAAAAAAATGCTGTTTTAATAATCTTCAGACTTATGGTCAGCAATACTCAAGGAAAGTAGGTGTCTAAGCTGTAAGCAGCAATCCTAAGCCCACCGCCCCACCCCTTGCCTCACACTTCACAGCTCCCCAACACCAACATCTCAGGGGTGCCTCTGCTAGCAGTTACGGACATCCTCAGGCACCTGGTGTCTGCTGCTGCACATTCCCAATAGGGTCTCCATGTGGGTTGGACTGAGGGGCTCAGTGTCTCATTGATACTTAAGACCCCACGAAGTTTCACAGGCTGAGCCTATCCAGCCTGTTTCCCATGAAGAGTTTGTGCTGAGGAGGGGGATGTCAGAAGAAACCTTGAGAGCAGTCTGTGGGATCCTGTATTGTTTTTTTAATCACCTCCTTGCTTCTGACACCCACCCACACACCTGCGTTACTCTGGAGCAGGAAATATCTTCCTCTCAAACCTGACCCACCAGTTGGAAAATAAGGGAGAAAGTCAGGGTTAGCATCACCCCTCAAACTAGAGGACAAAACTCTCACTTGTTCCCACAGAATCATAGAAACATAGAATTGTTTAGGTTGGAAAAGACCTTTAAGATCATCGAGTCCAACTGTTAACCTAACACTGCCAAGTCCACCACTATACCATGTCCCTAAGCACCACATCTACACGTCTTTTAAATACCTCCAGGGATGGTGACTCAACCACTTCCCTGGGCAGCCTGTTCCAATGCTTGACAACCCTTTCAGTCAAGACATTTTTCCTAATAGCCAATCTAAACCTCCCCTGGCGCAACTTGAGGCTGTTTCCTCTTGTCCTATTGCTTGTTACCCGGGAGAAGAGACCAACACCCACCTCTCTACAGCCTCCTGTCAGGTAGTTGTAGAGAGCCATAAGGTCTCCCCTCAGCCTCCTTTTCTCCAGGCTAAACAACCCCAGTTCCCTCAGCCGCTCCTCATCAGACTTGTGCTCTAGACCCTTCACCAGCTTCGTTGCCCTTCTCTGGACACGCTCCAGCACCTCAATGTCCTTCTTGTAGTGAGGGGCCCAAAACTGAACACAGTATTCGAGGTGCAGCCTCACCAGTGCCAAGTACAGGGGGACGATCACTTCCCTATTCCTGCTGGCCACACTATTCCTGATACAAGCCAGGATGCTGCTGGCCTTCTTGGCCACCTGGGAACACTGCTGGCTCATATTCAGCTGGGTATCAACCAACACTCCCAGGTCCTTTTCCGCTGGGCAGCTTTCCAGCCACTCGTTCCCAGGACTGTAGTGTTGCATGGGGTTGTTGTGACCGCAGTGCAGGACCTGGCACTTAGCCTTGTTGAACCTCATACAGTTGGCCTCGGCCCATCCATCCAGCCTGTCCAGATCCCTCTGCAGAGCCTTCCGTCCCTCAAGTAGATCAACACTCCCGCACAACTTGGTGTCATCTGCAAACTTAGTGAGGGTGCACTCGATCCCCTTGTCCAGATCATTGATAAAGATATTAAACAGAACTGGCCCCAATACTGAGCCATGGGAACACCACTTGTGACCGGCCGCCAACTGGATTTAACTCCATTTACCACAACTCTTTGGGCCCGGCCAGTTTTTTACACCTGTCCAAGCCCTGAGCAGCCAGTTTCTCCAGGAGAACGCTGTGGGAAAAGGTGTCAAAGGCTTTACTAAAGTCCAGGTAGACAACATTCACAGCCTTTCCCGCATTCACTAAGCGGGTCACCTTGTCATAGAAGGAGATCAGGTTAGTCAAGCAGGACCTGCCTTTCATAAACCCATGCTGACTGAGCCTGATCACCTGGTTGTCCTGTACGTGCCACGTGATGGCACTCAAGAGGATCTGCTCCATAACCTTCCCCAGCACCAAGGTCAGACTGACAGGCCTGTAGTTCCCTGGATCCTCCTTCTGGCCCTTCTTGTGGATGGGTTTCACATTTGCTCACCTCCAGTCAACTGGGACCTCCCTGGTTAGCCAGGACTGCTGATAAATGATTGAAAGCACCTTGGTGAGCACTTCTGCCAGCTCCCTCAGTACCCTTGGGTGGATCCCATCCGGCCCCATAGACTTGTGTGTGTCTAAGTGATGTAGTAGGTCACTAACCATTTCCCCTTGGATTATGGGGGCTTCATTCTGCTCCTCATCTCTGCCTTCCAGCTCAGGGGGCTGGGTACCCTGAGAACACTGCTCTTACTATTAAAGACTGAGGCAAAGAAGGCATTAAGTACCTCAACCTTTTCCTCTTCCTTGGTCACTGTGTTTCCCCCCGCGTCCAATAAAGGATGGAGATTCTCCTTAGCCCTCCTCTTTTACAGAAATTTACAGAAACATCTCTTATTATCTTTTATGGCAGTAGCCAGATTAAGTTCTAGTTGGGCTTTGGCCTTTCTTCTTTTCTCCCTGCATAACCTCACGACATCCTTGTAGTCCTCCTGAGTTGCCTGCCCCTTCTTCCAAAGGTCATAAACTCTCCTTGTTTTCCTGAGTTCCAGCCAAAGCTCTCTGTTCAGCCAGGCCGGTCTTCTTCCCCACTGGCTCGTCTTTCGGCACATGGGGACATCCTGCTCCTGCACCTTTAAGATTTCCTTCTTGAAGAACGTCCAGCCTTCCTGGACTCCTTTGCCCTTCAGGACTGCCTCCCAAGGGACTCTGTCAACCAGGTTCCTAAACAGGCAAAGTCTGACCTCCAGAAGTCCAAGGGAGCAGTTCTGCTGACTCCCCTCCTTACTTCTCCAAGAATCGAAAACTCTATCATTTTGTGATCGTTATGCTCAAGACAGCCTCCAACCATCACATCACCCCCAAGTCCTTCTCTGTTCACAAACAACAGGTCCAGCAGGACACCTTCCCTAGTTGGCTCACGCACCAGCTGTGTCAGGAAGTTATCTTCCACACACTCCAGGAACCTCCTAAACTGTTTCCTCTCTGCTGTATTGTATTTCCAGCAGACACCTGGTAAGTTGAAGTCCCTCACAAGAACAAGGGCTAGCGATTGTGAGACTTCTCCCAGCTGCTTATAGAATATTTTGTCTGTGACTTCATCCTGGTTGGGTGGTCTATAACAGACTCCCATCATAATATCTGCCTTTTTAGCCTTTCCCCTGATTCTTACCCATAAACACTCAACCCTAACCCTCACCATCATTAAGCTCTAGATGATCAAAACACTCCCTAACATACAGGGCTACCCCACTGCCTCTCCTTTCTTGCCTGTCTCTTCTGAAGAGTTTATAGCCATCCATTGCAGCACTCCAGTTGTGTGAGTCATCCCACCATGTTTCCGTGATGGCAACTATATCATAGTTTTCCTGCTGCACAATGGCTTCAAGGTCCTCCTGTTTGTTGCCCATGCTGTGTGCATTGATGCAGATGCACTTCAGTTGGGTTATTGATCCTGCCATCTTTTTGGGGGGAGAAGCCCTAATTCCTACATGACCATTATCAGGTGCTTCTGTGGTTTCTAACACATCCATAACCCTTTTGTCTTTGCTGCCACATGGATCTCACGCCCCCTTCAAGGAGCTTTCATGCATTTCACATTAAATAGATAGTGCACAAAAAGCAAAAGAGTAGAAGTCAAGTGTTTGGGTTCCTCTAGGCGTACAGGTGAGTCACCAGGAGCTATATACCCTTGCTCTGAAGCTTGTTGCTTCATGTGCTGAAAGATGCTCAGTCTGTCTTGTTGCTTATCATAAAGCTAAAGTTGTGCTCAGTATAATTTATACTTCGTAATTACCTTACGAATAGAAATTGCACATTTTGTTAGGCCTAGAGACTTTGTTGTATAGTGAAGTGAGTAACTATGGCTGCTCTGGACTTCTGTATATTACTAGACATTGCCTTCTTTAGATAGTGCTTTGCCTCTTCTGCAGTGCCCCATGGGGTTCGCAGCCCGCTGGCCCCCGGTGAACTGCTCCGAGGGACTACCACATCTGGCCGCAGCTTCCCGACAGCAGGAGCAGGGGCTAACCACACACACAAGGTGAAGGGGCACTGGTGGAACCAGCAACGTTGGCATAGAAATTGGCTTCCTGCGACAGGCACTTAATGAACTTGCACAGGAACTCAGATGTCGCTGGATAGTCAGCACATTCATTCTTTATGGGTTTTTGTAGCATGAAGTCATGCAAAAACACAATACAGGAATCAATTAAATCACTTTCTCTCTCACTGCACTAATAGCTCACATTGACTGAATGCAGCTTTACCTGAGGCTATAAAGTACCTTCCCATCTGGCTGGACCCGCAGCATGACATTGTCTGTGGTGGTGTCATGGATGAAGGAACGCTTGGAGTGGACGAAGAACATGTCAGGGACCCAGATCTTCTTCACCAGCCTGCCATCAAAGGTCATGCTTTGGTTGTTGGTGCTGGGGAAGGACAGCCTCTCATCTTTCCAGTAGTGCCTCAGATAAAGCGTCATGGTGAAGTCCTGCAACAAACAGGTTTCCATCACAACTTAACACCTTATTAGCGTAGCAGTGACTTCTACTCTCTGGGACAAACCACAAACTGTAAAGCACCGTTCCTGAAGGCACATCCATTCCTTGAGCTGCAGGGAACATGACCAGCTGCAGCTTGTTTATTCCTCAGGTCAGACCAATTTACTGGGTTCAGAAATCAGAGCCCATCCAGGTGACAAATCCAACTCTGAAACGCAAACGTTGTGTTTTGATGCCTGCGACCCCCTCCAGGGACCAAAAGGCAGACATGCCGAGGCAGCGACAGGTGGAGAGTGCTGCCAACCACTTAATCCCCCATCCTCTGATGCTGCATTTCTAGAGCCAACAGTGAAGAAGCATTTGTTGCCCACACTGTCTTCCATGCTGCTCCAGCAACTACCTTCCCCCAGGCAGCTGGAGCAGTGTGCTGCAGTGGGAGCTCTTCCTCCAGCACAGCCACTGACATGTTTTTGACTCAGTAGTTGACCAAAATGGGGGTTTTTTTGCCCTTTCTCCCCAAATATTGCACTCAGATCCAAGGCATGCTCCTTCTCTTTGAGCTCTGTTGTATTTGGAGTCTGACCCTGGAGGCATATAGACTTGGGTTTGCCTTGTTCCTTATTTCAAAGGAACCCTTCACATATGTGAAGACAAGCTCATGCACAAGTGTTTGTAAGCAGAGTATCTTCCAGTGTAACGCAATATATTGCCCATAAACTCAGGGAAGTGTCTAAGACTGACCAGTCTGCCCTGGTGTCTGAAGTAGAGGAAGTTAGGTGGGTTTGGAGTGGTTTTTTTTTTAATTATTTGACATTTGGATATTTTTTCTCCACAACACTTTCCAAGTATTTTGAAATATGGGGATTTCTTCAGCCTTTTTTCAGTAGAAGTGATTTGTTAGTTGCAGCCTATGCTACTATTACAGTAAAGGCCAATATAATTCTTGGAAATGCTTTATACTGCATCCAGCTGAAAGTCCCAAAGCCACTGACCATGTAATTTCTTCGTTTGATCTATTCTATAGCGGTTTTTAACACCTCTTCCCTGTATTCAAATTTAAAGAAGATAGTTCTGGGGAACCTTTTACATTGACTCCTATGTTTTAATGTGTCCTTTAAACAGTAATAAATTGACAGATGTTTGTTCTTCAATGAGTCAATGCCTCACTTTTTTGCATAAAGTTACATTTATGGTTGCTGTAGAAAAACCAAGTATTGTCAACGTTCATTAGAAACTATTTATTAACACTAGGTTTGGGCTAGTAAATTGGGAATCACAATATTTTATAATGCATCATCTGAAAATCCCCCAAGCAACAACCATATAATACCTCTCCCTTCTTCTGGTCCATTTGTCAGAGACACTATTAGCTTCTCATTATCTTTGCAAATGAATTTCCAATTCTGGGTAACAATCTGTTTTTTCCTTCTTCCCATCTTTCCTCCAGATAAAACAGCTGCCCTGCACATCCTGCAAAAGCTCTGTTAATTTCAGGGTCAGTGGTCCATAATAGGTATTTATACATTTTTAAGTCAATTGGGCAAGAAGAATCTGATTTGTGACACCCTAACAAAGTTTTATAGCATCCTTTATTATTTTACCACTTGCTTACAAATTGTCAGAAAGTAGGAGAAAAGGAAAGATTGCAGTATCCAACTCCTCAAGCTTAAATTTAGGACAGAGTGAAGATCTCTGTCACTGACATCTCTTCATTTAAAAAGCAAGCAAACATCTTGCAAAGCGCCATGGCCTTTTTCTTTAAAGCTGCACAAGTTAGAAAGAATTGATTCTGACAATATAAAGTCTTCTCCATCATCATTTTGCAAACTTCTAAAACTGACTCTGAATGTTTTTTTTCTACCCGAGGCCATACAATGCTTTTCCTATGTTGCTGGGTGTTGCAGCACAATGTTACACGAGAAGCAAGGGCAATATTAAAAAACCCTCAAAATCATCATGCTTGCTTAAAAAATGGGGGTGGGGGGGGTGGGGGGTGGGGTGGGTAGGTGTTAAATCCTGGAAGTTAAGAACTTTTCCTTTGCGTTCAAGTCCTGAAGCCTTTCAGGGGCTTTCTGGCCACCTTCACAAGCTTTCTCCTCAACCAGAAGGGCAAAAGCTCAGAGCAAAAGCTCAGAGTCCACACAGCTGGCGGTCAGGGTGCCAAGAGCACCAGAGACAGGAGGAACAGCTGGAGGGCTCCCCGGGGCGGGGAGAACGTGCACCTTGATGCACCCTAGCTTTGCAATCCTTCTGCACCCTGCAAGTGTTCGTCTGACTGTAGATATCCCAGTCCACCCAAAAGCTGAAATTGCTGTGGTGAGAGGAGCCCTTGCAGTGGCAGTGTGCAACTGGGGCAGCTGCCGAACGCCAGCTGTGCTGCCACATAACCATGCTCCTAGCTCACCCATGGGAGGAGGCTGGGCACGGGCTCTTTAATCCTGTGGCCATTGTCAATTAGGAGCACAGAGAAGTTGGGGCTTTCAGAGCTTCAGAGCTGTTTGATACATTCGTTGTAACAGCAAAACATTTTGAAAAGTATTCTGTTTTGGGGTGTGATTTTTTTTCTTCTCTTCCAAAGCAAAAGCTGAGCTGCTAGGAGGCTGGGGATGCTCTAACAGGGTAGGTCTGAAAAGCTTTGGGTATTGAAAGGGTGAATAAAATTGGTGTAGGTCCTTCAATGGACATGCAGGGCCATCTCCCGTTCCCCTTCTGTGCTCTCGCTCTCCTGCACGGGCTGTTGTTACATGTCATGTATGCATGTAAAATCTTCCCACAGAAAATCTCCTGCAGAAATCATACCTTACTTTTGGCAGTGTTTTGTGATGAAAAAAACCCCTCCAGCAAAAATAATCAAGACCAAAATCTGTACCACTTCAAGAGCATTTGAAAACTCTGCATTCACATTACTAACTGTATGGTAGAAAACAAAGGACAGAGACTCAGTAAGGAATTTAGCCTGTGCAGAGTACCAGCATCAGTCTTGCATGCCCTGAAACCCTACTTCAGCATCAGTGTCAAGATTCAGGAAGGACGAACAGAGCCTTACTCTAGTCCCCAGCACACAGCAGGGGTGATAAAACTGCTAATGTGCCAAAGGCAAGGTCTGGAGAAACTTCTTGCCTCTGAGCTCATTCTGGCTGCCCTGTCAAGAGCAGGACTTACCAGTCTGAACCAGTGTTGCTCTCGGGATGGCTACATGGCTTCTGGTTGGGAGCTAGTGGCCCCTGATCACCTCAGAGCATGGCCAAAGCGAGACATGTCTGCAGTGCATCAAAGTGTCATAAAACTAAGGCATTAATTAGTCTCCTCAGAGCTTTTAAGCATGCTATCACTTCTTAAGAAAATGTAAAAACCCAAATCCATTTGGAGCAGTTTTGGCAGTGTTGTATCATTTTGTCCTAGGGAAAAGAAAATGTCAGCTTTCTTCCTTCTCCTTCAAGGGAGATGAAATGGTAACATGAGGTCAATAGAAGTAATTGTCGGCAGATTCAGAACAAACCCGGATCTGCTTCCTGGAAGCTGTGGAGTCTCCATCCTTGGAGGTATTCAAACCCCACAGACACAGCACCGAGCAGCCTGCTCTAGCTGGCCCTGCCCTCAGTGGGGGTTTGGGCTAGGTGGTCTCCAGAGATCCCATCTGACCTTAGCCCTTCTGTGACTCTTACCATGTCCACCTCAGAAATGCTGTCCAGACTTTCAACTTGGACATCCACCCCAACAGGAATTGCAGGGCCTGGGGGAAAAAAATTAGAAGTTGACAAAGTAATCCTCTGGCTTTCGTATCTTAGAGGTAAAAATAGATGCTCAGTCTGAAATAGAAACAACAGTAAACAAATTGAAAGTAGAAGCGATTGGAATTCATAACAAAAACCTCCTAATAACAATCAAAATTGGCAATGAGACTGACCCATTACTGACTTTCTCTTTTTATTATGTCATCTTACACATATCCCTTCAAAATTTAAAAGCAATTTTAATTGCCTTTAGCTCTAGTGCTTGGGTCCAGGGCTCACGAGATGGATGCCCAGCAGAACATCCATTCACATGGAGAGCAGTGGCAGCGCAGCTAAGGGAATGTGGGAGAGTTACTCCAAAGTTTTCCCTCACTTCTGCTCCCCTCTCAGGCTAATAACATCCCTGAGAGCTACATCCTGTATTTGGCTTTCACATCACTCAGTGCCCACCTGTGGAAAAGACAGGGTGACGGGAGGGGATGTGTTGCAGGACACAGGCATGTGCCACTGAGCCTGGGGCTTCCAAGGGGAAGGGTCCAACCTTGACCCCCCATAATAGGGATTTCGATCATTTTTCCCTCCTCCAGGCTTTGACTAGCCCCTCATATACCTCTGGCAATTACAGTACAGATCTGTCAAGACAAATAATGCTCCATTAATGGACTGCTATGAAACTGAAACCTTTTTAAATTAATTGAACATGCTGGTATTTGATATATTGAGCATTTAGCAACAAAATCTTCCATCAGAGTATATAATGGTATCCTGGATTTGAATGACCATCTGTCAGCCAGAAAGGGTAGATAAATTACAACATTCTCTAATCCAATGGGCTGAAAGAAAACGTGTTCTCCTTCATCTGTTTCCCTGAGAGCTTAGGTTGCTCTAGCACACAGCCACGAAACTGTGAGCAAGCATTAACACATGGCAGTCAAAATATTTTCCTTTGGGTTATAAATGAACTGGCCAGGTCAGTAAGTGTGGTACATGATTTGATTATGAACACACATCGGCATAGTAAGACGAAATCTTAGAATTTCCCCATCATCTGGGAATAAACATAAGGTGTATTCGCAGACTTTTATCAGAAGAAAGTGTCACTGAATACCAGGAATATTATATTGCCTGTAATCATGTTTCCATGCTTTTGACTATGCTATTTGCTCATCCAAGGAAGAAGGCTATTTCACTGCATCCCTATCCCCCTAAGCATGTCATGAATTCACAACACAAAATAACAAAAATTAGAGACAGAAAAGGCTCTGCTTGTCAATCTGCTTGTTCACCTGAATACATGTTACAGTACAAAGAAGTGACAGTGTAAAACAGGAACAGTGACAAATGTGCACGTTTCCTACCTCCAAAACCCGGTCTCATGCTGAAGTCATGGTCGTCTATTCGCAGCAGCTGCTCTGACTTCGTCAGGGGAGATTTAGTGATGTCAGGGCTTCGTTTTAGGATTGGGCTACCAGGAAGAGAGAAGCACAGCTATGAGCCCTGAGCAGTGCCTGTGAGAAGTACACGCCTGCTTCGCTCCATTACCCCTTAGACCATAACCATGCGATTGCTCGCAGTGGTTGGCAGCGTGTCATTCAAAAATGATTCCTGCACTCAACATACAGCTTAGGCACCTGTGATAATTCTGGCACTGAGAAAACATCTGTTCGGTGACTTTTTGTCTCTGTAAAATTATCTCTGCTTATAGCACAGTTTGGAGACAATAATTCAAAAATGTGGGCTGGAGGAATAGTGTGTGTGGATAAGTGGGGAAATGCAAACGGGGGAGAGGCATTTCTGACATTGAGTTATGATGGGGCGTGAGGCCAGGAATTAGGGAAACAAGATATCAAATAAACTACTGGCTGTTGTCCAGGAACAAAATGGAGACAGGCTGGGAACCAGGCCAGGAGGCAGGCCATCCCCTAACGGGATAAAATGATCAGCTCCTGCCCCAGATTTCTAATGAGGATAAAAAGGAGCATTAAAGACCTGGGAGGCCTCTGAGCATTAGAGAGCCTGGGAGGGTCATTCCAGAAGCTGATGAAGTTGCACCAAATGCTGGACAGAGGATGTTCTGCTCCTCCTCCACATCCAAGGTGCAAAATGCAGTGCCCCAGTGCTTTGGCTAGGATGGTGGTGGCAGCAGCTCCTCAGTTGCTCCATCATGTAGGTGAAGCCTTGCTGCCCTCAGAGCCAGCTGCATGCCAGCCACTCGGGTGGCAGGAGGGCTCGAAACCAGGAGGAAAGGTTTTGCTGGTTCTCGGTTTGAGAAAAGATGGCATGCTCAGAGAGGCACTTGTCTGAATATACACAAGACAAGTCAGAAATAGGTTAAAGGAAAACAGGACAACAAAGAAACTTGGTGGGGAATACGCTCCTGAGATAAAGCTCATCCTAAATGAGACTGCTTAGCCGTGCTGTACTTCTCACAGGCTCGTGGGCAGTTGTACCACAAGAAGCCAATACAACAATCTCCTAACAGAGACCAGCCGTGTTATCAGCAACTCCTCCCTCAAACCCAGAGCTTTATCTGGACTACAGAGTATCTTCAAAAGATGCTCAGTCTCAGTTTAATAATTTCTAGGAGTGGCGAGTTGTCTACTTCCATCAGTGAGTTCTAGTCATGAATTACCCCTCAGGCATTTTAAAAGGAGGCTCCTGTTTCTGCTTTAGATTTAATTCAGCCTCTGAAAGACCTGTGGCATTGTAAGCATGCAATGAGGAAGGTTTATCCCAGCTGAGACAGGGGAGGGATACTAGCAGGTCACTGGCAAAACCTTCAACATTTGTGAGCAGGCTTGACCGTGCTGAGAAAGGCACTTTCTCCCTGGCAGAGGCAGAGGGAAGGACGAGCGGTGTGATGGAGAGCCCATGGAGGGGGCTTAGCTCTGTGGAAGGGATGCTCAGAGGGAAGGCACCCGCTTACACAGCACGGGCTACACAAAGGCAGGTGCAGCAGCACAATGTGAAGCCCAAGGGGCTGTGGCAAATGGCCACGGTATCACACCTCACCTCCATGAGGGTGTCAGGCAACGTGGTTCCCTCTGGGGCCTGCTGGATCCTGCTAATGGCATGACTCCTACCTAAATAGGACTGGCATGCTCGAGTGGTGTCCCCTTCCCCTGCCACAGCCTCAGCCTGACCACGGGGATGCGGCTGGCGGGGCTGGGGCAGCAGCAGCTGCCGGAGGGTTTCACCTACCTGCCTTGCTTGTGCGCCTCGCCGTGGGCCTCCCGCCTCTGTCGCTGCGGCCGGCTGCACGGAAATCACAGGAAGAGGGAGAGCTGAGACAGGCGGTCACAGGGTGAAGACATCAGGAGGGAAACGAGGTGGGAACCACTGGATCCCCATGGCATTGCCTTCTGTCACATGTGTGAAATGGCTCTTACTTTTTTTTTTTACCTTTTACTGAGGGCCGGAGTCAGACTGGACATGGCGGAGGGTGCAGAGGGTGAGTGTGCTGGGGGCTTGCGGCCGGGACAGTGCAAAAGGAGGGGAGTGATGATTTTTGTAAGGTGGGATGCCACTGCTTTGACTGCCTGGCAAAGGACCCAGGCCAGCAGCTCATCTCCCTCCTCCCGCTGCCATCAGGGGCTCTGGAGAGAGGCCGCGCTGCACGGGCCAAGGCGGGCTGCCTGGCGGCCTCTGCCAGCGGGGAGCACAGCCATTACCTCTACTCACCAGAGGCAGCTGGGTATTTTCATGAGTAGACAATCTTTTCAAAGTATTCCAGGGGAAAAAAAAAGTTTAAAACTGTGGAAATATTTGTTTCTGGTTTCATACTGTCTCCCAGCTGGCTGTCAAGAAAGCTCCTCTTGGGTGTTTGGCCAATATTTTACTTTAACATTAAAGGAAAGAATATTGCTTTTAGCAATGTAAGTGCTAGCTTGGGCAAAAGTAACATTTTAAACATTTAACAGTTCTAACTCATCTTTAATTAAAAGTTTAAAAAATTAGTTTCTCTCTGTAATAAACACTAATTCTAACCAACTCTACTAACGAGACTTTTTGCCTATTAACATATATTTCAAATGCCTCTGTAGAGATTTACAGCAGCAAAACTCCTTTTGCAATAATGAGTGTCACCACCCAAGCACCACCATTGTCCCTTTGGTAAGCAGTGGCTGAACCACAGGCTGTGCAGAACTGTTTTCCCTTGGCTGGGAACTCTCTGAAAGCTGATTACGTTGGAGGGAAATTCATCTTTCTGCTGCCACAGAGAAGCAGACAACCTCCACATCGCCCAGACTAGAGGTGGGCACGCTGGGCTGTATCACTGACTCACCCTGAAGCAAAAGCATTGGCCAAGTGGGATTGTTTTTTTCCCAGAATCTGCTCTGTGCTTCCCAGAGAAGGGCTGGGAATAAGCCCAGAGGCAGACCACTGTTTGGGGGAGCCTTGGGCCATGCAACACCATTGCTATTGCAAGGAGCAGCTCCTTTGGCACTGCTTGGACCTGGGCATCATGCAGCAAAATGCACTTGCAAATGCAAAATGCACTTTCTGGAGTCTTCTGTCTTGTGGATACGCCCTTGGGCTGCTGCTGACGTGTCTCACTGCTGCCTGCTTCTCATCTGCTGGCCGTCAGGAAGTAATTTCACGTGTTTTAGGGATAAGCAGATTCTGGTGACAAGCTGACCTACTTACATGACTTTAAAGTGCCCTAGTAAACTCTTGGCTGTTCAGGAATAATGCTGGTATTCAAACAGGGATGAAGCAGGCCATGTTCTTGCAGTTTGTAATTTTCGTTTCTCTTTGACGAACTTATCTAATGCATCATGTTGGCCCTGGTCCTATCCTGCCTGTCGAGGAAGCCTTCAATGCATGGCCATCAAGGATTCCTGGCCAAATCCATGTCCTCTGCACCCAGCTACCTGTCCTCTGCACCCAGCAACCCCAGGTGGTTCCTCTTATTTCTTCCAGGTGATTCTCCACTGCCTTTAAACTAAACTTTATTTCCTTATCACAAACCAGCATAAAATATCCCCCATGCTCCAGACACCACAGGGGACTGTGTTCATTTGTGCTTTGGTTCAGCTCCTTCACTTCTTTTTGTCAGTCCCATTCCCCTTGTAATAGCTCTGAGGTTTCTGAGCCTCTCCCACTTTCCTGCCTCCTCCTGTGGCAGCAAAACATTTTTACCTGTTGCAAATCATTCCTCAGTTACTGTGATTTGAAGCCCCATTTCTTTCTACTCAATAAATAGCTTTTTTGGTCCAGTTCCTGGGGAGTGCTCTGCTGGCTAAGTGATCAATGACAGCTCCATCACGGGACCCCATTAGCCTGCCCATTCGGGCTGTGAATCAATGGCAAACTGCTAGAGCTTCCCCTCGCACGTCTGCTGTGCCCAAGCGTTTGTGGCAGACAGCCGCACTCAAGAGATACGGTCCAGACGTTGCTCACAGATTGCTCAGTGCAACTGTTTGCCACTGCGGCCATGCAGTGTGACAGTATTGCTCCTGCCTTCGCTGGGGTGACAGGCTGTCTTTAAAACTAAGCAATAACTGCTGAGGTAAAATATACTGAATAATGAGCAACCTTTTTTTTTTTTCCCCCCTCAATGTCAATATTTATCTCCTAACAGTTACAGTGCTAAAAGGCATTTCTTGGCTCATGAAGCTCACTGAGACACTTTATGAAAAAGCAACAACTGGAGCAGAGTGGCATTTATTCACAGTGCTTCCTGTGCATTGCTAGAGTAGCTCTCAGGCCCCTGATGGTGTCTGGGGTGATGCAACCTCTCCAAAGTCATCATTATTCCCCCAGAACCCCCCACTGCTTCAAGGGATCATGAGATGTCTCTGCCCCAAAGGCTGAGGCTTGCTGGGGCTGCGGGGGAATGAGGCGACTGAAGCTTAGGATAGCTAGGGAAAAAAAATTCAGCAAAATCAGATTTTCATCACTATTGCTACAGACACAAGGCAAAAAGCAGTTATGCTGTTTTTTTTAAAAGCCCGAGATTTGCTATGGCCCTTATAGTCCCTCCAACACAGCAAAAAGTGTTGCAGGGCTAAGGATAACAATGTCTGATTTTCAGAGGAGACAGCCCAACCATGACATCTGAAGGTCCCAGCAGGCATTTCCAAATGCCCAGCTTCACAGACGTGTGTCAGAGGTGTGTCAGGTCCACACTTGCAGTGTGCACCAGAAAACCCACAGTATTCTTCATCTTTGAAATAAGAGCTTTTGGAAGCAACCACAACAAATGTGAGAGAAGTCACTACCCATCTTAGCATTTTAGTTTGTAATTACTTATGCAGCATACATTTCCCACTCTCTTCTCTATGGGAGGCAATATACCTGTAGTAGACAGTGACCTATTTTACACTCTTATTAAGATAATCTCATTAGGATCTGAGAACATTTCTTCCTTGAGGAGTAAATCAAGATACAGCTTCAGTTCTTCAGGAAAAAGCAAGATCCAATGTATTTTCCTCTAGAGAAAAGTGAAAGTAAGTGGCTGAAGTAATGGAGCCAGATTCACATGGTCTTTCCTGGGTCCAAGGGGTGACACCCTCAAGGAACGGCGCTGGTGGGTTTGGCAGACTGGGCTAACACTAACATTATTACCAGATTTCATGAAATTCTGGGACAGTCTGTTCTCTCCATCCCTTATGGTATTCTTAGGTCTGCAAAGAGGATGGCAGATCAGAGAAGGGATGTCAGAACAGATCCTGTCTCAGGAAATATTGCTGAGATGTGGCTGTGGCATAATCTCTTGTG